>NC_080469.1:22576800-23866800 GCF_030265055.1 Doryrhamphus excisus | reverse complement strand
AATAGTGAGACATGGCATGGCACTGAGGATCAAGGAAACGCCACATTTGGGGCCGTCCACACTGGGAGGAGCCGCAGGGGACCAGCACCCGGGCCCCCCGACTCCGACAGACGGGTGGGTGGACCCCCACATTAAAAGGGAGGAACCCCCAGCCGGCCGGGTCGAAGGGACCCAAGGACGGCACCCCCTCAGCAGACCCGACAGTGTGGAGGACCCCTCTTGAGGAAACACTGGAGTTAAAAGCTAAAGACTAAGAGCATAAAATAGGACTAAAAAGTTTAAAAAAAAATAAAATATTAGTTAAAAACCTGATTAAAAAGTCTTTAATGTTTTTTAAAAAAATTCTGTAGTGCTCTATAGTTCCAAGAGCTTGGACCCCCCAAGAGTACACTAGTTCTTGGATGGACCAAATTTGTCACAATGAGCAGTAAAGGATGAAGGATGCTGTCATGAACTCACTTGTTTGGTATTGACCACATTTTTGCTGGAATCCTTCACACAACTCCACCATGCCTTGGCAGCTGTTCTGCCCGGGCAGAAGAACACACTGTTCGCACATCAGCAAGCGCTGTGCGCTTCCTAAGGAAGCAAAAAAATTTAGTGAATGCTCATGTTTTTTTTTTTTGAAGGTCATAGTTGAACCGTGCAACACTCACCAGCCGTGAAGACCAGGGCGAGGCTTAAAGCCAACAGCAACAACTTCATTGTGTTGTTCAGCAAAGCAACCTGTGACAGAGAACTTTACATTTATTTGGATTTTAAATGTATATGTGTCTTTATGGTTGGGATGCGGCAAACACATACGTAGCTTTAGCTTAGCTTTAGCATTAGCATGCTGACTCCAAATACAGGAGGAGGTCCTCAGTCTCCGTGCTACAACTTGGAACGTTAGTTTGAGTGGAGAAAACATTTGTTCACTTCCTGCTTTCCTAATATAGTTTAAGTTTTTTTTAATTTTTTAATTTTTTAAAAATTTTAAAAAATTTTTAAATTTTTAATTTTTTTTTATTTTTTAAATTGTTTAAATTTTTTAAATTTATTTACTTATTAGCCTTATGCATTATTTTAGCTGTTTGAAGATGAACTATATCAGCAAGTTGAAGTATTTGTGATTTCAGAAATAAGGAGTTAGTATGTTCTCTGTAGGCGCCATTATGAATTATCCTTACTGACCTTTTTTTGCAGTACATTTAGCGAGTGAAGATTGCTTTTATAGTTCCACACTGTGACTACATATTCTTCTAGTACACGCACCTAACGAGTTCTCTTTTTCCATTTGTTCACAATTAATAATTAATAGTAGTACATCGTAACTAATGTAACATGGATTATCCTAACACTTTTTGTCTTTTTCTTTTTGATTTGTTTATAATGTAAAATGCTTATTAGTGACACCTACAGGACTGAAGAAGAACAACACGACCAACTACTCTACAGTACTCACACACGCACAGCATGTTGTAAAGTTTTTACAACATGACTGATGACACCCTCACATAACGTAGTAGTTTTGCACAACAAAGTCATTACATAACCGAAACCCATAAAAACATAATTTGATTGAATAATAGAATTGTAAAAATATTTTATACCCATGTTACCTTGTTGACTTGTAGGATTCTGCAAGGTGATGAGATCCGTTTAATGGCGCTTGCATTTTAAAATACTTTTATAGCCGCACTTTATTTGCTCATTTTTTCCCATCAGCATTTTATCAGAATATGTACTCCACGCAAATGAGGATTATTCATGATATTTAAACTTCAAAAGGAAAAGTCAAAAACAATAATCCTCTCAATAACCCCTTTAAAAATGTTATATTTACACTTTAAGCTTTTGTCCTTTAGTACTACTAGAAGATGACAACTTACTTCATTTTTCTAATGTCATTATTTTTTTCCAACCTATTTTTCCAATATTTGTAACTTCATTATTTGTTTTGTTTTGTTTATCATAATATTTTCACTTTGGAAAATAAAATGTATATTTTTTAATAATATTTTTTCTTTAATATTTAAACTTTTATGCTTCTACAAAGTATTTCATTTTTTTGAATATCATGAGTTTACTATTCTAAGCCTGTGCCATCCTAAACGGGAACATTCATGGGATTTTTTGTTGTTTTTGTTTGTTTGTCATAAACATATTTTGTCATATTTTCTGTATTTGTGCTGAACCTGTTGCTAAAAAAACATCTTGGTGTGCTCATTTTTTTAGCTGGAGGAAGTAACACTTGCTATTCTTATTTACACTAAAATACACATGATTTACTCTAATAGGTTGTTTTTGTCAAGACAACCACCCTTTTTCCTGCAGCACCTCATCACAATATGTACTTTCCTCCATGCAAATGAAAAAAGTATTAATAACACTTCCAAAGAAAACTTCCACGACCAAAGTGGATACTCACCTCCCAGAGACAGATAAAGTTAAAAGACAAATTGAGGGGCTATCCAACTGGAAATAATGGGAAAAAATGGGAAAAAAAACATGACGTCACCGATGTGAAATACTGTACATGTTTAAGAATAGTCACTGTAGCACTTGGCCTTTTGCTAAGAATCATATAATTGATTGTACTTTAAACTGTACAGTGGTACCTCAGTAAATGTCCACCCTAATTTTAATAAACATCCGAAATTGCATCTGCGCTTCAGAGGGCAGTGGATGTAGCTGGAGGGACCCGGCAGAGGCGGATAAACCTACTTTTCATTGAGGTTTTCATTTCATAATGTGAGAAGACTAGAAATAATTGTCCGTAGGTATGAATGTGAGTGTGAATGGTTGTTTGTCTATAACAAAGACAGCTGGGATAGGCTCCAGCATACGTACCTATGACCCTCGTGAGGAAAAGAAGTAGAAAATGAATAAATGAATGAATGTTTCTGCAGAAAGAAGCTGAAGCATTCCACACACAGAGTCAAATACAGAGTTAAAATATATTTTTTTTATTATTTTTGAAATGCTTTCTAAGATAGCTAAACTACTAAGAAGCCGGTCTGCCAGGAGGAGGTGTTTGGATTGAACCCAATTTCATAGACATCAACCCCCCCCCGCTATAAAGCATTGCACATGTCGTCTTTACAGCAAGGTTCTTTCATGTATCCAAGTTCTTCAAAGTCCTTGCACTTTTCATCAGACATGCACCTCCGCAGTATTGGTCCTGACAGAAAAAGAAGAACAGTCTCAGTATTAGTACATTATTATTAAAGTCAGCATATATTTGGATGCAATACAATGTTTGGATGACTTATTTTACTTCACATTTTATTTAATTCCAAGTGGTCGGACTACCAAGTGTACACTGAAGTTCATGCATTCATTTGGTATGATGAACATTAAAGAATGCCGAGTGCCTCCCGAAATAAAAGATGTTAAAAAAAGATAAACTCACGGTAGTCGGTAAATTGGTATACACCACAGTTTTGGTCCCGTGGGCCGCACTCTATACCAGAGCCATCACAGAAGTGTCTAACTCCAGGCCGATAAGCGCAGTGGGCGCAATACAGGGCTTCACCTGGGGGAAGTAAAAATGTAGTCATTGCTTCTGTTTTATTGTGTTTTCATTCACGTTCGTTCTTGTGCTTTCGTGCTTCTGTCTGTTGCGTCGTGAAAGTCGTAGAGTTGGTCAACGACAGCACACTCACCGGCCGCGAAGAGCAGCGTCAAGCTTAAAGCCAAAAGCAAAAACTTCATGGTGTTGTTCAACACAGCAACCTGCGACAGAGAACGTTTCATTTATTTTCATTTCAGATGTATTCAAAGGGGGCTGCACGGTGGTCGAGTGGTTAGAGACCAGGGTTCAATTCCACCGTCGGCCATCTCTGTGTGGAGTTTGCATGTTCTCCCCGGTTTTCTCCGGGTACTCCGGTTTCCTCCCACATTCCAAAAACATGCTAGGTTAATTAGCGACTCCAAATTGTCCATAGGTATGAATGTGAGTGTGAATGGTTGTTTGTCTATATGTGCCCTGTGATTGGCTGGCCATCAGTCCAGGGTGTACCCCGCAACTGAAAATGAATGAATTAATGTATTACAAATGTACAAAGGTATTGTCATGTTTTTGTTTAAGAATCCACAATCACATTGATTTGACTCAATGAAGCAATGTGCAAAAAAGGTCAGTAAGGATAATTCATAATGCCGCCTACAGAGAACTTGTTCTCAATCAGAAATCACTCCACACCTTTATTGCTCTCTAGTTCTACCATATCTTACTTAATGTGTGGAAATATGGGCTAATAACTATAAAAGCAATCTTCACTGGCTAAATGTACTGCAAAAAAGGCCAGTAAGGATAATTCATAATGCCGCCTACAGAGAACATACTAACTCCTTATTTCTAAAATCACAAATTGCACAACTTGCTGCTATAGTTCATCTTCAAACAGCTAAAATAATGCATAAGGCTAAAAATAACCAATTAGCTAAAAATGTCATCCAATACTTCTCTACAAGAGAGGAGAAATATGATCTCAGGGAAGAAGTACATTTGAAACACTTCTATGCTAGGACATTACATCATTGTATGGTCATATCCCTTTGTACTTCGGTACGTGACAAAAAATTATAAAAATGTAAAAAAATTAGAAAAAATTAAAAATGTAAAAAAATTTAAATTTTTTAAACATTTTTAAAAATTTAAAAATTTTAACATTTAATTTTTTTTTTAATTTAAAAATTTCAACTTAAACTATATTATGAAAGCAGGAAGTGAACAAATGTAACAGTTACTGATTGTAAAAGTACCAGATGGAGGGGTAGGATTTAATAAGCTTTGCTTCTTCCTACTCCTTTTGGACATGTGGAACTGGGAACTGATTATGGGATGCATTCAATTGTAATCTGATGCATGTTCAAATGAAATTAAACCATTACCATTACCATTACCATTACCATTACCATTACCATTACCATTGCCATTACCATTACATAAACCCGCAATCATGACAACACAACACGACTGAATACAAACTACATCTGTCTTCATACCTTGTTGACTTGTTGACGATTCTGCAAGGCGATTCGGTATCAGTTTGTTGCTGCTCGTACCTTTATAGCTGCCTTTTATTTACTTCTTTGCTGTATGTCCACCTTTTTTCCTGCAGCACTTTTTCAGAATATGTACTTGTCTGCCACGCAAATGAAGTATTATTACATCTACATTTTAAATGGACACGTTCAACCCCAAAGTCAAACACCCCTCAAGTCAAGTTTAGCCATAAAGTTTGAAAAGTATGCTTTAAATTTGCCCATCATCCACAATCCTTATGTGACACAAGAACATATGACTGAATATGTCTTTCCCTTTTCTGCGGTCCCAGACGCAATTGCAGGTAAAAATGTATTTATTAACGATGCTATGCAATAGCACTCACTAGCATGTCCAACATAAAAACGATAATGACCCAACAACGACCTACATGACGTCACAGATTAAGACTCGACTAGATGATCGCCGAAAGACGTGGCATTCAGAGAAGATGTAAGACTTTTACTCCATCAATTAGCAAATATTGGTTCTTATGTACAATGAAAATGTGAAATTGGTCAACATTTTAACTCATTGGTAAATGGATAATGTCATTTGGATTTAAATACCTCAAAGACGTAGCAGTAGCTTTAACTAGCTAGCCATAGGATTCATCCATCTCATTGTATGATTTGTGATGTAATTTTATTATTGATTTATTAATTTATTTTACTTAAATTATTTTACATAAATATAAGACTTCTTTTCACTTCTATGTGAAATGTTCAGGGACCCGTTTCCAAGCGATCATTATGCTGCCTGACTCTTGTGGGCAGAAGTAAAAGAATTTCAATGCATTTTTGTCATTTGCTTTCTTTTTTTATTATAATTAAAGTCACCACTAATTACATGTTGAATAAAGTTGACAAGGTTTATTGTGATGAACTTAATATATTAAGTTAAATGATTGTACAAAACAATTTACTTTACAAACAATTGTAAGTTAAATCAACTTGATGTTGATTCTAATGAATTTAAGATATTAAGTTTCATGGTTGTACGAAGTAATTTATATTTGTGTGTTATATTTGTAACATTATATATTATTTTAAGTTAAATGAACTTCAAAAACCAAATTCTTTTTTTGGAAATCATCCAAAACCAAATTCAGTACCTTCAAGTTTTTAATTTGAACTCACTCGAGTTATCATTTCATTACTTACATTTTTTATTATAATTAAAAGTCACTACTAATTACATGTTGAATAAACTTGACATTTATTGTGATGAACTTAAGATATTAAGTTAAATAATTGTACAAAACCATTTACTTTACAAAAAATTGCAAGTTAAATCAACTTGATGTTGATTCTATGAATTTAAGATATTAAGTTTAATGGTTGTGCAAAGTAATTTATATTTGTAAAATTATATATTATTTTAAGTTGAATGAACTTGAGCTTTTAGTGCATTGTACTTCAAAAACCATTTTTTTTTTTTTAAATCAAAAACCAAATTCAGTACTTCAAGTCTTTGATTTGAACTCACTCAAGTTATCATTTCATTACTTCCATTTTTTTAGGACAACCGGTTTCCTCTAATTTCTAAAGTAAATTCAACTTATCCGGGTTTACAGTGAACTGTCTTTTTTTCTTGTTCTTTGACAGGAAGCCAGAAAGATTTGGATGAGGCCCTAGCAGACCTTATTGTGAAGGATTCCTTGACTGTTATCATGAAAGGTGTTTCTGCAGAAAGAAACGCATGCATCACACACACCAAAATAATGGTTAGATTTTTTTTATTGTTTTTAAAATGCTCTCTAAAATAACTTAACTCCTAATAAGCTGGTCTGCATCTGTTTGTTTTTTTCAAGCACAAATTCATGGACATCGACACCTAGCTGGAATTGCATAGGTTATCTTTGCAGCAGGGTTTTTTGATCAATCCAGCCGCCGTGTATCTTGTGCAATCATCATCAGACAGACACCCCCGAATTACTAGGCCTGACGGAGAAAGGAAAGCAGCATTATTACGTTCCAAGAGGCTAGACTGCCGAGGGTACGATACTGAGGTACTTGATGCTGTACTAAACTTACCATTTTGTCTGGTTTGGTATTCGCCACAGTTTTGATCACCTTGCTTACACACCTTGTTGTAGTCATAACAGTGTTGTTCTTGTCCAGGCGGGTAAGCACAATGCATGCACTCCAGACCTTCACCTGAGAATGTAAAAATGTTGTCATTGTTCCTATTTTATTGTGCTTTCTTCAAAAATGCCCTTTCTTGTCCTTATTTGATTCTGTCTGTTGTGCCGTAAGAGGTCACAGGTCAACTGCGGCACACTCACCAACGGTGAAGAGCAGGGCGACACTCACAGCGAAGAGAAACAACTTCATTGTGTTGTTTCGCACAAAAACCTGTGACAGAAAACATTACATTTATTTGGATTACAAATATACAAAGGTATTGTTGTGTATCTTTTTATGCTTACTTTTCTTTGAGACTCCACAAACACACTGCTTTGACTCAATGAAGCAATGTGCAAAAAAAGGCTAGTAAGGATAATTCATAATGCCGCCTACAAAGAACATACTAACTCTTTATTTCTAAAATGACAAATACTTAAACTTGCTGATATAGTTCATCTTCAAACAGCTAAAATAATGCATAAGGCTAAAAATAACCAATTAGTTAAAATTTGATCCAATAGAGAAATATGATCTCAGGGAAGAACTACATTTAATAAAAATAAAAATAACTTAAATTATATTAGGAAAGCAGGAAGTGAACAAATGTAACAGTTACTGATTGTAAAAGTACCAGATGGAGGGGTAGGATTTAATAAGCTTTGCTTCTTCCTACTCCTTTCGGACATGTGGAACTGTGAACTGATTATGTGATGCATTCAGTTGTAATCTGATGCATGTGCAAATGAAATAAAACCATTACCATTACCATGAAGGAGCAAAAAAAGCGAACTTAAAAAAAGTTTCATTGTCCTTCCTCAATGTAGCGATGTGTCACGACGTATACTTCTGCTAGACGTATACGTATAACTAGTTCTATTTTCTGCGTGTTAACCACAAAATGTAATGCAAAACCTCACTCGTACAAAAAGTATTTTTCTGGGTTTTTTTTTTAGTTGTCAATAGTTTAAAATGCTCCCTCACCGCCCCAATCTACTGCACAGTACACACTTGTGTACTGCATTTTAGTGCGAGGCAGACCACACCCGTCAAAAAAAGTACTTTAAGCAAAGTCCTGCACAAGAAACGTGCTTACATAACCACGAAATCATGGAAAAACACAACCCAACTGAAAACAACCTCCACCTTGGATGTTTACATACCTTCTTGACTTGTAGTATTCTGCAAGGCAAGATCAGTGTGTTGCTCTTCGTACTTTTATAGCTGCCTTTTATCTGCTTACTCGCTACTCTTGTTTACACACTCGGAATGTTTTCAAGTTCTGAGTTTGTTTTTATGAGAATTTATCCCGCAGCACCTCATCACAATATGTACTTTCTTTCTCATAAATGAAGAATATTAAACGCATTTACACTTTAAGAGGACAGGTTCAACCTGTCAAAGTCAAATGCTCCTAAACATCTAAGTATCTCCACAAGTGTGCTTTATTTTTTTTTTTTACTTTTTAAATTTTTTTTGGCATTTCATTGATTCAGAGTTGAAAGCTGTTATACAAATGTTCTGTCTTGGTTATCGTACGGACTCAAGTCATAATATTGATGACGATATCATCAAAGACCTTGAACTCGAATTGGACTTTCACATTGATGGCAACAGAATCTGACTCATTGAAAGCATCAGGTTGAGTTCAATTTCAAAGGGATTCATTGTAATATTTGACCATAGTGTTCAATGCAGTCACTGCGCAGGTGTACCTAATGTTGTGGCAGTCAATCGGTTACCCCTGATAATGACCCCATAAGTGACTGATGTAACGCAAGCCTAAATCTCACCTACTTTGGGCTGCATGTGCATGTGTGGGTTTGTTTGCTGTGATTTACAATTGTCCCTGAATGCAGCAGCAACTTGTGTCCCAGGAGTTACGTGATGCATATGTGATGTCAATGTGTTTTGCACTTATCGGACCCGTACCAGTGAGATCAGCCTTACCTGTCTACAGCTGTTTAGAGCCTCAAGAACAGGTCACCTTGTCTTCTAAAGCACTCTAATGTAAAAAAAAAAAACAAACAAACAAAAAAAATATTGGTCCGTAATTGTGTTTTTCTCCTGAACGTTTGTGTCGCACTCAACACATTGAGGGCAAGTCATTACCAGGATGTGTGAGAAAAAAAATGGACCACCTGAATTCACCAGCGCTGGTTTCGGCGTCTGGCCTTCGTCGACTTGGGAGGCCACTGGCCTTGTTGGCTGCAGACCCCGGATTTAGACACAGCAAGTGAATGCTTCACATCAAGCCAATGGTCTTATGCAAGCAGGTCCAAGCTGAAGCATTACACACACAGGCACACATGGAGTCAATCTAAAGTTTATATATATATTTTTATTCTTTTTGAAATGCTTTCTAAGCTAACTAAACTATGATGTTTGGCCTGAACCCATTAACATCAACCCACCCTGGCTATTATGCATTGCACATGTCATCTTTGCAGCAGGGTTTTCTCATGTAACCAAGCTTTGTAAGCCGCCTGCACTTCTCATCAGACATGCACCTCCGGAATACCGGACCTGACAGAGAAACGAAAACAACATCAGCATTATTACATTATTGTTTGGGCTCTTGGAAATAGAAAGGCGGTAACTAATTTATTTCATGAATTACATCAAGTTAATTCAAGCAAGCCACTTTTGGCATATGATGACCAGTAAAGAATGCTAACTGAATGAAAAGACGATGTAATAAACTCACTGTCTCTGTATTGGTATTCACCACAGTTCTGATCATATGGGTCACACAGTGTCTCACGGCCATGACAGTTTTCTTCTTGTCCAGGCTGATAAAGGCAGTGGCTGCATCTCAGGGCTTCACCTGAGGATGTAAGAATGCAGTAAGTGCAGTAAGTAACGCCCTATCTTGTCTTGTTGTGCTTCTGCCTGTCTGTCAACCATGGCACACTCACCAGTCGTGAAAAGGAGGGTGACGCTTAAAGTCAAGAGCAACAACTTCATGGTGTTGTTCAGCACGTTAACCTGTTAAAAAGAATGGTACATTTAATTAAAATGTTAATGTTGTGCATCTACATGAGCCTGCCTTTTAGGGATGAGCCAGATAATTGTTCTAAACGAGTATCTTTCACAAATAATCAAGTGTTTCTTTCGTCATGCAAACTGTCTAATCCTCACAAGAGGATTGCTGCCGAAGCGCACATCAACCTAATGAGTGTACACCTTGTAAACCGTGGATGTCCAAAGCTGCTTAATAAATGCCCATGTTAATTTCAGACTGAAAATAATGTACACAATTTCAGGTTAGCCACACCCGTTTTCCACCCAAAAAGGGGTAAATATGTGAATAAGGATGGCCGGACACGATGTCTCCCTCTGGCATCCTCATCCAGAATGGTTATTTTTAAAATTTATTTCACACACCAAAAAAAAACCATGTATGTCAAGCACACAGCCGCCATTTTGTTTCCCACAAGTAGACACCAAATCAACAAACCACAAACGGTGTCCCTTTCTAATTTTTCAACCAACTCAAACACAAAGCATTTGCATGTTATTTTAAACATCTAAAGAAAGAACATATACTGTCCATGTCTACATAAACAAATACATACATTAACCATAAACCGTGCCATTACATTACCTCCTAACAGACATCGGTTAGCTAGCTTACAGCTACCATGTAGCATCTACAACTTCGTACCAAACTGTCTCAAAAAGTTTCCAGAAGGCACCAAACATGCTCACAAAAATGCTCACATGTTGCAGCACAGCAACGAGTACATATAATGTCCGTGACATACCTGAAAAAGGGGAAATATATGAATAAGAATGGCCGGACATGATGTCTCCCTCTGGCATCCTCATCCAAAATGGAGTGCCGCGGCCAAGAGCTCCCCCTTTCGGCCTTAGCAGACATACACAATCGATCCCCGATTAACTGATTCAGAGTGCATTGGAAATCAATTTTAAATAGATGTAACCCTTTTTAGTGAGCACCTTGCAACACAAACAATATATCACACACCCACTTCCGGTTTATGCCCCACCCATTCCGAGTACAGGTACAGATAATTTAGATGGGTGATGGTGGTTTAAGCAACCATCCCTAATTGCTTTGAATAAGTGAAGGGACAAAAGGTCAGGTAAAAAAAAAAAAAGAAAAGTTCTGTCCTTCCTGACAGAATATACCCTCAAAAAAATACTTTTAAGTCCTGCACAACAAAGTAATTCCAAAAACTAACACGACTGAATAAAAACTCCATCTTTCATGTCTACGCACCTTATTGACTTGTAGGATTCTGAAATTGGATGAGATCAGTTTGTTGCTGCTCATACTTTTATAGCGTTTTCTTTTTTTAATATTTGCTCACTTGCTATATGTCCAAGTTTTTTTATGCAGCTCTTTTTAGAATACGTACTTGTCCTCCATGCAAATGAGGATTGTTAACCACATTTACATTTTAAATGGACAAGTTCAAGCTCAAAGTCAAACATCCCTGAAGTCGAGTTTTGCCATAAAGTTGGGTTTGGAAAAGTATTCCCTTAAGGAAAACTGCACATTTTTGGAATTTTGCCCATCATCCATGATCCTTATGTCAGACAGCAACACAAGTCTTTTTCTTTTCTGTGCATTCTGATCAAAAGACACAGATGAATACTGCATGAATGGGAGGAATTTATCATCTGAAAGTCGCCAAAATGCAAAAAAAATCACACTATTTACATTTTATGTAAAGTGCAAGTCAGCTGGCATAGGCTCCAGCATACACCTACGACCCTAATGAGTAAAAGCGGCATAGAAATTTGATGGATGCATAGTGATGTCCATATTATCCATGCTACAACGACATTGTAATTATTATTGACATTGTTATGCGATCAAATTACATTACTAGCGCATCAATAGTTAGCCATACCACAACGATTAGCTACTAGCCGGTTCCCAACGAGTGGTTAGCATGTAGGCCACACAGTAAACTCGGTCAATACTGTGATTTGGTAATGGTAATGGTTTAATTTCATTTGAACATGCATCAGATTACAATTGAATGCATCACATAATCAGTTCCCAGTTCCACATGTCCAAAAGGAGTAGGAAGAAGCAAAGCTTATTAAATCCTACCCCTCCGTCTGGTACTTTTACAATCAGTAACTGTTACATTTGTTCACTTCCTGCTTACTTAATATAGTTAAAGTTTGATTTTTTAAATTTTAACATTTTTACAAATTTACATTTTTTGTAAAATTTTTAAAATTTTAAAAAAATTTTTTACAGTTTAAGTTTTTTTGTTTTTAATTGAATTTATTTTTAATTAATTAATTTTATTTCTTTTTTATTTCTATTTTAATTGTTTGTTACAATTTGTCTTACAATTGTTAAACTAAATTGTTAAAATCTGTTATACATTTGAGTTTATCAAGTCATTTTTCAAAATAAAAACACACAATAGACTTGGCGCCAGCAGCATACTTTTTCACCCCCAACTTTATTATGGCTTTATATGATAGCACTTCATGGGTGTTTGATTTTGGGGTTGAACTTGTTCATTTAAAATGTAAATGTGATTAACAATCTTCATTAGCATGGAGGGCCCATTGTAAAAAAAAGTGCTGCAGGGAAAAGGGTGGACATATACGTATCAAGTAAGCAAATAAAAGGCATGTGTAAAAGTACGAGCAGCAACAAAACGCCATCGCCTTGCAGAATCTTCAAAGTCAATAAGGTACGTAGACATGAAAGATGTAGTTTTAGACTTTAGATTTTTGCTCACAAAAGTCTGTACACATGATCAAGGCTTTTTAACATGCACAGTTGACATCCATTCATCCATTCTCTGTACATTTAAATAAAAACGCCACAAACATGAGTTATGAAATTGAGAAATTAACATTTAACATCTTGAACCTTGCGCGGATTGCGAAGTTTGGAGTTACGTTTTTCTGGATAAACTTGTCATGCCTGACGATGCTCTATATGGTGTTTTTTTGTTTGTTTGGTTTTCTAACCAAATCCGTCAACACACTTGCTCTTTGCAGGGCTTTTTCTGTGACAACAGGTTAGCTCGGCTGCACGGTGTGTTAGCGCGTGGGTTTTCTCCGGGTACTCCGGTTTCCTCCCACATTCCAAAAACATGCTAGCTTAATTAGCGACTCCAAATTGTCCATAGGTATGAATGTGAGTGTGAATGGTTGATTGTCTATATGTGCCCTGTGATTGGCTGGCTGCCAGTCCAGGGTGTACCCCGCCTCTTGCCCGAAGACAGCTGGGATAGGCTCCAGCACCTCCCGCTACCCTCGTGAAGATAAGCGGTAAAAATTGAATGAATTAATGAATGCTTGAAAATGCTTAATTTAAGCAGAAATAAGTACAATTTGCTTATTTTTTGCAATTTTTTGGGACTAACAATAGGCTATATTCAACCACAAAACAACAATTATTTATGAATTAATACATTTTTTAAATAAAAATGTGTCAAATAGTACAAAATTTGTTTCACACAATTTTTTTCACACAATGAAATAATGAATATAATGTTTTCTGTCACAGGTTGCTGCACTTAACAACACAATGCAATTGTTGCTCTTGGCTGTAAGTGTTGCCCTGCTCTTCACGGCTGGTGAGTGTGCCACACTTCACCTTGTTAAAAAAAACCCAAAATAAAACAGGAGCATTTACTCATTTTTTTACTTCCTCAGGCGAAGCCCTGAAGTGCGGGCACTGTGTTTTTTATCCTGGATACCAAACACTCTGTAATGGCGTTGAGAGGGTGTGTAGCTCATCTGAGCAAAACTGTGGTGAATACCAAAGCACAGAGGACAGTAAGTTTATTCCATCATCTTTTCTTTCTGGAGTCACTCAGCAGTTTTTACTGAATCTGCTATGTTGGTCAGTACCCCAACGACATTAGCCACGTATACATGGACCCAAATATTCCAATTCCATTCGGGTTATTTGCTCAAACGGAAAGAATGTAACCTTTGTATACAACTCATTCCCAAAGAAAAGTGCCAATCCGAGTGAATATATAATAGGATTCCCAGAGGTGGAATATTCCTTTCCCCAATCCGATTGAGGTATCTTGTAACCGGAAACTTATACTCGGAAAGTTGTCAGACTGCGTTCTTCTTTGTGGTGTTTTTCTTCTTCTGTTGTTTGTTGGCGGTTGACAAGCAGCTTTCGTGTGCATTAGCGCCATCTGTGGAACAGAATCTAAACCCTTCTATACGCCATTCACAAGTCCGGTTTTATTAAAAAAGAAAATACAGTAAACCTCGGATATATCGGACTCGGATATATCAGAAATTCGCTCACAACGGACAGATAAAAAAGAACCAATTTTTCTGTAATGCATTTCCAATAAAAATTCATTGCATATATCGGATTTTTTATAACAGATTTCGCCTATTTCGGACAAAATCTCCAGTCCCGTTCCAATGCATTTCCATTAAATTTCCCTGGCATATATCGGATGGCCGCATCGTTATGCTAATCTTGTTGATGTCACTGGCTATTGTCTTTCTCCTGGCTCCAGATTTCGGACAAATATAAAAGTGAGTGACGTCAATAATACTAGCACAGCAGTGAATGAGATCTTAACCTCACTATTGGAAATAACGTAGGCCTGACGGGCGTAACAGGGCCTAGCTTAATTAACAATTTGTTATGCTCAGAGTCCAATAAAGTTAAATTCTCATTACCTTACGTCTCTTTTCATTGCCCAGTCCAGGTACATTGGAAACATAGTCAAGGAAGTGCCTTTTTATAACGGATAAAATCCGATTTAGGCATATACCGGATATAAATCCGATATATGCGTAAAACGGACATTTTCCGGTATACGCATATAACGGATTTTGCTTATATCGGACAAAACCAGTGGGAACAATTGAATCCGATATATCCGAGGTTTACTGTAATATAATAATGTAATAATACTGATGCTGTTTTCATTCCTCTGCCAGCCCCAGTAATTCGGGCATGCTTGTCTGATTTCGAGTGCAAGCTGCATACACGCTATTCTTTCAAGAGCAAACCCTGCTGCAAAGAGGACCTCTGCAATGTCAACGATGAAAAATAGCACAAGAGTGTTGACGTCTATGAATTTCCACCTGGCAGACCAGCTTCTTAGTAGTTAAGTTATGTTAGAATGCATCTCAAAAATAATAAAAACATACACAAACTGTGTAATGCTTCCGCTTCCTGCAGAAAAACCCTTCATGATAACAATGAGGCCGTTATTATTTCTTATGAAGGCGTCGGCTCGAGTTTTAGGCTTTGACTTTCATCAGTTTTTGCATTTGAATACTTAATTTTTATCTATTTTCTGTACCATTTGTCTCTATTAGGCTCGTGGGTGAGCTGGAGCCTATCCCAGCTCAACTGCGCTCCCAAAATCATAAAAGCTCTAAAGAGTCTTTACAGTGTTTTCTCCGGGTACTCCGGTTTCATCCCACATTCCAAAAACATGCTAGGTTAATTAGCGACTGTGAGTGTGAATGGTTGTTTGTCTATATGTGCCCTGTGATTGGCTGGCCACCAGTCCAGGGTGTACCCCGCCTCTCGCCTGAAGACAGCTGGGATAGGCTCCAGCACAGGAAAAGCGGTAGAAAATGAATGAATGAATAATCAATCTTTGTGTCAATTTCACACTTAAATGTACAGGTTTAAACCCCGCCCACTTCTGTTTAAACCATAGTCTATATCTGTTCACCCGTCAAAAGTATTTGTATCTGTATCTGTACTCGGAGTGGGCGTTGTATAAATCGAAAGTGGGTGTGGTTTAACTGTAAATGTGTTATAACGAGTATAAGGCTCATCCCTGCTCGTTATAAACAATTATTTCATCATTATCCGTATTCTGAATCATCGCCGTCACGCCCTGTGTAGGTTCCCGCGTGACAGTTTGTTTATGTCACCTTCTTGGGCTTTAGTTTCTGTTTGGGCACTCTTATTTTGTAGGTAACTTCCTGCTTTGCCTCGTCACACCTGTCCCTAACAATAAAGCTGACACATTATTGTTATGTTTATTGCCATGTTTGCATGAATCACCAACTTCACAGAGCTTTAATTCATTAAATTAATTAAAGGATTTTATTCTTCAAAAGTCCTGGGGACCGGGTGGAAAAAGCCAGCACATTAATTCATCAAATAAGAATATAAAATATAAATTTCTCTGGTTTTACAGCCGTGTAGCAAGTCGTAATTTTAATGAGAAGTACATAATTAATATTACAAGACTAGCCACAACTTCTTTTTATTTGCTCACTTGCTGTACATCCACCCTTTGCCTTGCAGCACCTTACCAGAATATGTCCTTGTCCTTCACGCAAATTAATATTAATACTACTGAAATTGTCAATATAAAAATCAGGTCTCGAAACTACATTGTAATATAACAAATTCCAATCAACAAAACAACAAACGGTGTCCCTTTCTACTTTTTCAGACAACTCAAACACAAAGCATTTGCATGTTATTTTAAACATCTAAAGAAAGAACATATACTGTCCATGTCTACATAAACAAATACATACATTAAACATAAACAGTGCCATTACATTACCTCCTAACAGACGTCGGTTAGCTAGCTTATAGTACCATGTAGCATCTACAACTTCGTACCAAACTATGTCTGAAAAAGTTTCCAAGATGCACCAAACATGCTCACAAAAATGCTCACATGTTGCAGCACAGCAACGAGTACATATAATGTCCGTCACATACCTGAAAAAGGGGAAATATATGAATAAGAATGGCCGGACATGATGTCTCCCTCTGGCATCCTCATCCAGAATGGAGTGCCGCGGCCAAGAGCTCCCCCTTTCGGTTTTAGCAGACATACACAATCGATCCCCGATTAACTGATTCAGAGTTCATTGTAAATCAATTTTAAATAGATGTAACCCTTTTTAGTGAGCACCTTGCAACACAAACAATATATCAAAAATGTAAATGTGATTAACAATCATCATTAGCATGGAGGGCCCATTGTAAAAAAGTGCTGCAGGGAAAAGGGTGGACATATACGTATCAAGTAAGCAAATAAAAGGCATGTGTAAAAGTACGAGCAGCAACAAAACGCCATCGCCTTGCAGAATCTTCAAAGTCAATAAGGTACGTAGACATGAAAGATGTAGTTTTAGACTTTAGATTTTTGCACACAAAAGTCTGCACACATGATCAAGGCTTTTTAACATGCACAGTTGACATCCATTCATCCATTCTCTGTACATTTAAATAAAAATGCCACAAACATGACATATGAAATTGAGAAATTAACATTTAACATCTTGAACCTTGCGTGGATTGCGAAGTTTGGAGGCACGTTTTTCTGGATAAACTTGTCATGCCTGACGATGCTCTATATGGTGTTTTTTTGTTGGTTTGTTTTTCTAACCAGCCACTGCTTGCTTTAAATCCGTCAACACACTCGCTCTTTGCAGGGCTTTTTCTGGGACAACAGGTTAGCTCGGCTGCATGGCGGTCGAGTGGTTAGCGCGCAGACCTCACAGCTAGGAAACCACGGTTCAATTCCACCCTCGGTGGAGTTTGCATGTTCTCCTCGTGCATGCGTGGGTTTTGAAAAACATGCTAGGTTAATTGGCGACTCCAAATTGTCTATAGGTATGAATGTGAGTGTGAATGGTTGTTTGTCTATATGTGCCCTGTGATTGGCTGGCCACCAGTCCAGGGTGTACCCCGCCTCTTGCCCGAAGACAGCTGGGATAGGCTCCAGCACCTCCCGCTACCCTCTTGAAGATAAGCGGTAAAAAATGAATGAATTAATGAATGCTTGAAAATGCTTAATTTAAGCAGAAATAAGTACAATTTGCTTATTTTTTGCAATTTTTTGGGACTAACAATAGGCTATATTCAACCACAAAACAACAATTATTCATGAATTAATACATTTTTTAAATAAAAATGTGTCAAATAGTACAAAATTTGTTTCACACAATTTTTTTCACACAATGAAATAATGAATATAATGTTTTCTGTCACAGGTTGCTGCACTTAACAACACAATGCAATTGTTGCTCTTGGCTGTAAGTGTTGCCCTGCTCTTCACGGCTGGTGAGTGTGCCACACTTCACCTTGTTAAAAAAACCCAAAATAAAACAGGAGCATTTACTCATTTTTTTACTTCCTCAGGCGAAGCCCTGAAGTGCGGGCACTGTGTTTTTTATCCTGGATACCAAACACTCTGTAATGGCTTTGAGAGGGTGTGTGCCTCATTTGAGCAAAACTGTGGTGAATACCAAAGCACAGAGGACAGTAAGTTTATTACATCATCTTTTCTTTCTGGAGTCACTCAGCAGTTTTTACTGAATCTGCTATGTTGGTCAGTACCCCAACGACATTAGCCAAGTATACATGGACCCAAATATTCCAATTCCATTCGGGTTATTTGCTCAAACGGAAAGAATGTAACCTTTGTATACACCTCATTCCCAAAGAAAAGTGCCAATCCGAGTGAATATATAATAGGATTCCCAGAGGTGGAATATTCCTTTCCCCAATCCGATTGAGGTATCTTGTAACCGGAAACTTATACTCGGAAAGTTGTCAGACTGCGTTCTTCTTTGTGGTGTTTTTCTTCTTCTGTTGTTTGTTGGCGGTTGACAAGCAGCTTTCGTGTGCATTAGCGCCATCTGTGGAACAGAATCTAAACCCTTCTATACGCCATTCACAAGTCCGGTTTTATTAAAAAAGAAAATACAGTAAACCTCGGATATATCGGACTCGGATATATCGGAAATTCGCTCACAACGGACAGATAAAAAAGAACCGATTTTTCTGTAATGCATTTCCAATAAAAATTCATTGCATATATCGGATTTTTTATAACAGATTTCGCCTATTTCGGACAAAATCTCCAGTCCCGTTCCAATGCATTTCCATTAAATTTCCCTCGCATATATCGGATGGCCGCATCGTTATGCTAATCTTGTTGATGTCACTGGCTATTGTCTTTCTCCTGGCTCCAGATTTCGGACAAATATAAAAGTGAGTGACGTCAATAATACTAGCACAGCAGTGAATGAGATCTTAACCTCACTATTGGAAATAACGTAGGCCTGACGGGCGTAACAGGGCCTAGCTTAATTAACAATTTGTTATGCTCAGAGTCCAATAAAGTTAAATTCTCATTACCTTACGTCTTTTTTCATTGCCCAGTCCAGGTACATTGGAAACATAGTCAAGGAAGTGCCTTTTTATAACGGATAAAATCCGATTTACGCATATACCGGATATAAATCCGATATATGCGTAAAACAGACATTTTCCGGTATACGCATATAACGGATTTCGCTTATATCGGACAAAACCAGTGGGAACAATTGAATCCGATATATCCAAGGTTTACTGTAATATAATAATGTAATAATACTGATGCTGTTTTCATTCCTCTGCCAGCCCCAGTAATTCGGGCATGCTTGTCTGATTTCGAGTGCAAGCTGCATACACGCTATTCTTTCAAGAGCAAACCATGCTGCAAAGAGGACCTCTGCAATGTCAACGATGAAAAATAGCACAAGAGTGTTGACGTCTATGAACTTCCACCTGGCAGACCAGCTTCTTAGTAGTTAAGTTATGTTAGAATGCATCTCAAAAATAATAAAAACATACACAAACTGTGTAATGCTTCCGCTTCCTGCAGAAAAACCCTTCATGATAACAATGAGGCCGTTATTATTTCTTATGAAGGCGTTGGCTCGAGTTTTAGGCTTTGACTTTCATCAGTTTTTGCATTTGAATACTTAATTTTTTATTTTCTGTACCATTTGTCTCTATTAGGCTCGTGGGTGAGCTGGAGCCTATCCCAGCTCAACTGCGCTCCCAAAATCATAAAAGCTCTAAAGAGTCTTTACAGTGTTTTCTCCGGGTACTCCGGTTTCATCCCACATTCCAAAAACATGCTAGGTTAATTCGCGACTGTGAGTGTGAATGGTTGTTTGTCTATATGTGCCCTGTGATTGGCTGGCCACCAGTCCAGGGTGTACCCCGCCTCTCGCCTGAAGACAGCTGGGATAGGCTCCAGCACAGGAAAAGCGGTAGAAAATGAATGAATGAATAATCAATCTTTGTGTCAATTTCACACTTAAATGTACAGGTTTAAACCCCGCCCACTTCTGTTTAAACCATAATCTGTATCTGTTCACCCATCAAAAGTATTTGTATCTGTATCTGTACTCGGAGTGGGCGTTGTATAAATCGAAAGTGGGTGTGGTTTAACTGTAAATGTGTTATAACGAGTATAAGGCTCATCCCTGCTCGTTATAAACAATTATTTCATCATTATCCGTATTCTGAATCATCGCTGTCACGCCCTGTGTAGGTTCCCGCGTGACAGTTTGTTTATGTCACCTTCTTGGGCTTTAGTTTCTGTTTGGGCACTCTTATTTTGTAGGTAACTTCCTGCTTTGCCTCGTCACACCTGTCCCTAACAATAAAGCTGACACATTATTGTTATGTTTATTGCCATGTTTGCATGAATCACCAACTTCACAGAAATTTAATTCATTAAATTAATTAAAGGACTTAATTAAAGGACTGATCAAACAAGAATATAAAATATAAATTTCTCTGGTTTTACAGCCGTGCAGCAAGTCGTAATTTTAATGAGAAGTACATTATTAATATTACAAGACTAGTCACAACTTCTTTTTATTTGCTCACTTGCTGTACATCCACCCTTTGCCCTGCAGCACCTTACCAGAATATGTCCTTGTCCTTCACGCAAATTAATATTAATACTACTGAAATTGTCAATATAAAAATCAGGTCTCGAAACTACATTGTAATATAACAAATTCCAATCAACAAAACAACAGTGTCCCTTTCTACTTTTTCAGACAACTCAAACACAAAGCATTTGCATGTTATTTTAAACATCTAAAGAAAGAACATATACTGTCCATGTCTACATAAACAAATACATACATTAAACATAAACAGTGCCATTACATTACCCTCCTAACAGACGTCGGTTAGCTAGCTTACAGCTACCATGTAACATCTACAACTTCGTACCAAACTATGTCTCAAAAAGTTTCCAAAAGGCACCAAACATGCTCACAAAAATGCTCACAAGTTGCAGCACAGCAACGAGTACATATAATGTCCGTGACATACCTGAAAAAGGGGAAATATATGAATAAGAATGGCCGGACATGATGTCTCCCTCTGGCATCCTCATCCAAAATGGAGTGCCGCGGCCAAGAGCTCCCCCTTTCGGTTTTAGCAGACATAGACAATCGATCCCCGATTAACTGATTCAGAGTTCATTGTAAATCAATTTTAAATAGATGTAACCCTTTTTAGTGAGCACCTTGCAACACAAACAATATATCAAAAATGTAAATGTGATTAACAATCTTCATTAGCATGGAGGGCCCATTGTAAAAAAAAGTGCTGCAGGGAAAAGGGTGGACATATACGCATCAAGTAAGCAAATAAAAGGCATGTGTAAAAGTACGAGCAGCAACAAAACGCCATCGCCTTGCAGAATCTTCAAAGTCAATAAGGTACGTAGACATGAAAGATGTAGTTTTAGACTTTAGATTTTTGCACACAAAAGTCTGTACACATGATCAAGGCTTTTTAACATGCACAGTTGACATCCATTCATCCAATCTCGGTACATTTAAATAAAAACGCCACAAACATGAGTTATGAAATTGAGAAATTAACATTTAACATCTTGAACCTTGCGTGGATTGCGAAGTTTGGAGGCACGTTTTTCTGGATAAACTTGTCATGCCTGACGATGCTCTATATGGTGTTTTTTTGTTTGTTTGTTTTTCTAACCAGCCACTGCTTGCTTTAAATCCGTCAACACACTCGCTCTTTGCAGGGCTTTTTCTGGGACAACAGGTTAGCTCGGCTGCATGGCGGTCGAGTGGTTAGCGCGCAGACCTCACAGCTAGGAAACCACGGTTCAATTCCACCCTCGGTGGAGTTTGCATGTTCTCCTCGTGCATGCGTGGGTTTTGAAAAACATGCTAGGTTAATTAGCGACTCCAAATTGTCCATAGGTATGAATGTGAGTGTGAATGGTTGTTTGTCTATATGTGCCCTGTGATTGGCTGGCCACCAGTCCAGGGTGTACCCCGCCTCTTGCCCGAAGACAGCTGGGATAGGCTCCAGCACCTCCCGCTACCCTCTTGAAGATAAGCGGTAAAAAATGAATGAATTAATGAATGCTTGAAAATGCTTAATTTAAGCAGAAATAAGTACAATTTGCTTATTTTTTGCAATTTTTTTGGGACTAATAATAAGCTATATTCAACCACAAAAAAACAATTATTTATGAATTAATACATTTTTTAAATAAAAATGTGTCAAATAGTACAAAATTAGTTTCACACAATTTTTTTCACACACAATGAAATAATGAATATAATGTTTTCTGTCACAGGTTGCTGCACTTAACAACACAATGCAATTGTTGCTCTTGGCTGTAAGTGTTGCCCTGCTCTTCACGGCTGGTGAGTGTGCCACACTTCAAAAGGACAAAAAAGGCATTGTTAAAGAAAACAAAATAAAACGGGAGCATTTACTCATTTTTTTTACTTCCTCAGGCGAAGCCCTGAAGTGCGGGCACTGTGTTTTTGATCCTGGATACCAAACAGACTGTCATGGCTTTGAGAGGGTGTGTGGCTCATTTCAGCAAAACTGTGGTGAATACCAAAGCACAGAGGACAGTAAGTTTATTACATCATCTTTTCTTTCTGGAGTCACTCAGCAGTTTTTACTGAATCTGCTATGTTGGTCAGTACCCCAACGACATTAGCCAAGTATACATGGACCCAAATATTCCAATTCCATTCGGGTTATTTGCTCAAACGGAAAGAATGTAACCTTTGTATACACCTCATTCCCAAAGAAAAGTGCCAATCAGAATGAATATATAATGGGATTCACAGGGGTGGAATATTCCTTTCCCCAATCCGATTGAGGTATCTTGTACCCACTCAAACGGAAAGTTGTCAGGGTGCGTTCTTTCAGCGCACGCTCAGCTGTGACGTAGCACGCAGACGTCTCTCAGGTTTTGAAAATGGCGACGAGCAGTCGGAAAGTTCGTTTTTGATACAAACTTTAAAAGAATTGAACGTAATTGTAAGACTGGACGGCCGAAAAACTCGCAACTGCGAAAAAGCGTAGCAACTGTCCCAACAATCGTGGCAATCACACTCTCGTCCGCCATCTTTGATGAATCATGTGATGTTGTTTACGTTGTTTTACCCATTGACGATTCTGTTTGATTATAGCGTTGTTGTTGTCAGACTGCGTTCTTCTTCGTGGTGTTTTTCTTCTTCTGTTGTTTATTGGTGGTTGACAAGCAGCTTTCGTGTGCATTAGCGCCATCTGTGGAACACAATCTAAACCCTTCTATACGCCATTCACAAGTCCGGTTTTATTAAAAAAGAAAATATATATCTATATAAAAAATGTGCCGAGCTTAATTATAAAATATTAGCAAGATTGAACTTTATCTTTTCCTGTTCCCGGGTGCGTTCTTTCAGCGAATGCTGAGATATGACGTAACACGCAGCTCCAGATGTTCTTCCATTTAAAAAAAAAATGGAGGCGAGCAATCGGCACTGGACTGCTAAGGAAAGTTTGTTTTGGATTCCAACTAAATTTCAAGACTGGACGAAGGAAAAAACTGACAATACGGAGTTATTCCAACAAGTGAAAGAAAAACTCCAGGAAGTCGGTATCACGTGATGTTGATGTTTAGGTTTTACTGGGCATGCCCTATTGACTATTCTGGTTGATTATAGCGGCGCATGTAGACACGCCATTGGAATATTCCTTTCCATGTATACCATTGCTTTCGGAAAGGTCATTCGGAAAGAGAAAAAGTCCTCATGTAAACGTGGCTATTGTATACTTTCACTTTGTAGTCAACCTCTTGGAAGTACAGCTACATGGTCCAAAAGTCATCCAAAAATTCCAAATGACAATGGCAGTTAGTAATAATATAATCATATTAGTAATAATATAATAATGTAATAATGTAATAATGCTGATGCTGTTTTCATTCCTCTGCCAGGCCTCGTAATTCGGGAATGCTTGTCTGATTTTGAGTGCAAGCTGCATGGACGCTATGCTTTCAAGAGCAAACCCTGCTGCAAAGAGGACCTCTGCAATGACAGCAATGAAAAATAGCAGAAGAGTGTTGACGTCTATGAACTTCCACCAGCTTCTTAGTAGTTAAGTTATGTTAGAATGCATCTAAAAAATAATAAAAACATACACAATCTGTAAATTTGACTATGTGTGTGTGTAATGCTTCAGCTTCCTGCAGAAAAACCCTTCATGATAACAATGAGGCCGTTATTATTTCTTATGAAGGCGTTGGCTTGAGTTTTAGGCTCATGGTTGAGCTGGAGCCTATCCCAGCTCAACTGCGCTCCCAAAATCATAAAAGCTCTAAAGAGTCTTTACAGTGTTTTCTCCGGGTACTCCGGTTTCCTCCCACATTCCAAAAACATGCTAGGTTAATTAGCGACTCCAAATTGTCCATAGGTATGAATGTGAGTGTGAATGGTTGTTTGTCTATATGCGCCCTGTGATTGGCTGGCCACCAGTCCAGGGTGTACCCCGCCTCTCGCCTGAAGACAGCTGGGATAGGCTCCAGCACAGGAAAAGCCGTAGAAAATGAATGAATGAATAATCAATCTTTGTGTCAATTTCACACTTAAATGTACAGGTTTAAACCCCGCCCACTTCTGTTTAAACCATAATCTGTATCTGTTCACCCGTCAAAAGTATTTGTATCTGTATCTGTACTCGGAGTGGGTGTTGTATAAATCGAAAGTGGGTGTGGTTTAACTGTAAATGTGTTATAACGAGTATAAGGCTCATCCCTGCTCGTTATAAACAATTATTTCATCATTATCCGTATTCTGAATCATCGCTGTCACGCCCTGTGTAGGTTCCCGCGTGACAGTTTGTTTATGTCACCTTCTTGGGCTTTAGTTTCTGTTTGGGCACTCTTATTTTGTAGGTAACTTCCTGCTTTGCCTCGTCACACCTGTCCCTAACAATAAAGCTGACACATTATTGTTATGTTTATTACCATGTTTGCACGAATCACCAACTTCACAGAAATTTAATTCATTAAATTAATTAAAGTATTTTATTCTTCAAAAGTCCTGGGGACCGGGTGGAAAAAGCCAGCACATTAATTCATCAAATAAGAATATAAAATATAAATTTCTCTGGTTTTACAGCCGTGCAGCAAGTCGTAATTTTAATGAGAAGTACATTATTAATATTACAAGACTAGTCACAACTTCTTTTTATTTGCTCACTTGCTGTACATCCACCCTTTGCCCTGCAGCACCTTACCAGAATATGTCCTTGTCCTTCACGCAAATTAATATTAATACTACTGAAATTGTCAATATAATAATCAGGTCTTGAAACTACATTGTAATATAACAAATTCCAATATTTTTGCTAATGATTTATTCTCTAATCATGTGAATTCAATGCAGCCAGGACGAAAGTTCAGGTAATGCTTAAAATGACCAAAATACTGCAAAAATACTGTGAGTCTTGCATGTTATCATGAATCTTACTACATGTATTTAAAACCCTAAAACCTTATTGGAGGTTTTTAGAGGTGTTTTAATAGTGGGCTTTGTCGGTGGGGTAGCTGTTTCCCATTAAGCACGGTAATGAGCTGTCTACTTTTATCTGTTTTTATGTCTTTCGAATGCCCACGAAAGAGAAAGAGTTTGGTCATGTTTTACATAAAAATATTGGGATTTGTTACATAAAGCCAGGGTTCAATTCCACCCTCGGCCATCTCTGTGTGGAGTTTGCATGTTCTCCCCGTGCATGCGTGGGTTTTCTCCGGGTACTCCGGTTTCCTCCCACATTCCAAAAACATGCTAGGTTAAAGGGTGGATGTACAGCAAGTGAGCATATAAAAGGCAGCTATAAAAGTACAAGCTGCGACAAATTGATGTCATCGCCTTGCATGATCTTATAATTTGACGAGGTACGTACGCAGGGAAGATGTAGTTTGTTGTTGACCATGTTTTCTTCTGGATTTGTGGAATGCTTAAATCTTTCAAATCTACTTTTTGATGCTTTATGTATGTACTGTATGTAATTGGGAAGGTTTAGATGGCGCATTCCTAAGTCATCTTTGATATCATCAGATGATTAGAGCAAGATTTTTTTCATAATGCCAGTCACACTAATACTGGAAAATACTTTTTTTTTTTTTTTTTTTAGCAGTGACATGCAATGCAGTCCATGGCTGGTGAGGCCAAAAATTACTTTAGATTTTTTTTTTGTTAAAAATCATTTTTTCTCAAATCAATGTTTATACATAATTATACACAAATCACTTCTTAGTTCTTAGTAAGTAATTTAAATTAATTAATTAATTATTTTTTTAAATTAATGTGGTCTTATCTTGATTTGTTTATTTTGAAAAGTATTTTAATTTTAATTTTAATTTTAATTTTAATTTTAATTTTAATTTTAATTTTAATTTTAATTTTAATTTTAATTTTAATTTTAATTTTAATTTTAATTTTAATTTTTATTTTTTTATTATTATTATTATTATTTTTTTTTTTTTTTTTTAACTCCAAGTAATTACGCAATGTAACATTAGTTGTTTTTTTTTTGGATTAGATTTTCATATTGGCATTGTTAATACATTTGGCAACATTAAAGCCTAAATCATCATCATAACTGATTTATGATCAATTCAACTGATCACCCAAAGTAACGATCATTTCTATCTTTTTTATTGTCCAATTAGCAAAAAAATTATGTCACACTTAAAAACATTACCCACGCTGTAGAAAGTCACGCTATATACTTAATATGGAAACTTCATATTACAAATATACAACATAGAATTATATGTTCTTTCAGAATGAGGTGTATACAAAGGTTCAATTCTTTATGTCTGAGCAAATAAAGCGAATACAATTGTAATACTTGGGTCCATGTATACGTGGCTAATGTACCATTCTCTGCCACAGGTTTCTGTGTTGAACAACACAATGAAGTTGTTGCTCTTGGCTTTAAGCGTCGCTGTGCTCTTCACGGTTGGTGAGTGTCATGGTTGATCGGTCAAATTCACCGAGTACCAGTTAGAGAAAACATAAACAGGAGTAATTACGATATTTTTGCTTGTTCAGGGGAAGCCATGCGTTGCCTATACTGTGATGGTGGAACTTGTTTCAAAATGAAGTGTGTACCATCTGAGGAAAACTGTGCTGATGTCCATGTCACAGGATTAGGTAAGTTTATTACATTTTTTTTCATTCAGTCGTCTTTCAGCACTCTTTACTGTTCAACATGCCAAATGTTGGTCAATCCACAAGTTACGGTGTACTCTTGGTAGTCCAACCTCGTGGACTTAGCCCGGGTTCACGCTGGATTATTGACTACGGTAGGCACTGTGGCCTACAGTGTCCGCTTTGGCCGTGCATGTTCACGCGATAACTAGCCTTGTATACAGGAAGTTCTTAGACAATAGCCGTATTTGCCTGCACAGCCACGGTGTCGTAGATTTCTGTTTTTGTTTTTTTGACTTCATACAATGAGTAAGTATAACAACCCATATTTTTTCATGTTTGGTATTATTACATTGAGTGCTCAGGCATCTGTGACGTCTGTGGCGCCCCCCCAAAAAAGTTAGAACCAGAACGGATTCTTTCCATTTTTTCCGCTCGGAGCTTGTGTGATCCTACAGTATGGTAATGGTAATGATAATGGTAATGGTAATGGTAATGGTAATGGTTTAATTTTATTTGAACATGCATCAGATTACAATTGAGTGCATCCCATAATCAGTTCCCAGTTCCACATGTCCAAAAGGAGTAGGAAGAAGCAAAGCTTATTAAATCCTACCCCCCCCCCCCCATCTGGTATTTTTACAATCAGTAACTGTTACATTTGTTCACTTCCTGCTTTCCTAATATAGTTTAAGTTTTAATTTTTAAAATTTTTTAAATGTTTTAAATGTTTTAAATTTAAATTTTTTTTAAAAATTTTTAAATTTTTTAAATTTTTAATTTTTTAAATGTTTTTTTAAAATTTTACATTTTTTAAATGTTTAAATTTTTTAAATTTTTTAAAATTTTTAAATGTTTTAAATAAATATTTGATATCATTAATATTCATTTGAACTGATTAATAATCCAAAAGGGAAATCACAAAAAAGTCATTTTTCTGATTTTTTTTTAAGTATTAATATTGACAATATTGGCCCTGTATGTACTTGGTATCGGGTCGATACCAAATATAGCAGTATCGCACACCGCTACTGTCACATCATAGCAGTGTCACTCTTAATAATAATAATAATAATAATAATGTAATAATGCTGTTTTGCTCTCTTCGACAGAACAAAAGAGGTGCATGTCAGATGCGGAGTGCAACTTTTGGGGAGGCAGTGCTACTTGCTGCAAATCTGACATGTGCAATGCACCTAACTTTAAAGGATGGTGGAAGACTGGGGTTTTCCGCCAAAGAGCCCCTCCTGGCAAACCACCTTCTCAGTAGTTTAGAAAGCATTTGAAAAATAATAAAAAAATATATATATCAACTTGATATGGGACTGTGTGTTTAATGCTTCAGGTTCTTCCTGTATCCAAATATTAGCATGCTAACGGTAAAAATGACATGACGTGTGCCGTAGATAACATGGGTATGGTATACATATATGTATTCACAGCAGCGATAAATATAATATTGATCATATGTAGACATATGTATATGTACAGGGCTCTACATTAAAAACAAAAATGACTTGCCCATGGGGAATCCTTAAGATGAGAACTACTTGCCCGAAACTTGCCCCATGTAAAATAAAAAGACTGCCATAATGATATCATCTCATTTTTGTGGCATCACATGAGAATCTCAAATAAAGTTGAAATGATTATTAAATGATTATTATTGATTAGACACATTTGTGTACTAGTAAAGTGTTTTTAATCTCAGTAGCCCAAATATGATTAATAATATTCATTTGCGTGAAGGACAAGGACATATTCTGGTAAGGTGCTGCAGGGCAAAGGGTGGATGTACAGCAAGTGAGCAAATAAAAAGAAGTTGTATCATAATATTGTATAGTAATATTAATGTACTTCTCGTAAAAATTTCGGCTCCAAGACCGGAGAAATTTATATTTTATATTCTTGTTTGATCAATTAATATGTTGGCTTTTCCCACCTGGTCCCCAGGGCTTTTGAAGAATAAAATCCTTTAATTAAGGTAATGAATTAAATTTCTGTGAAGTTGGTGATTCATGCAAACATGGTAATAAACATAACAATAATGTGTCAGCTTTGCTTACTGTATTTTTCTTAAAAGTATTAGTATTACCAGTATCACCAGCCACCATCCAAAACAAGCAGACAGAAAAAAAACACAGTCAGTGACTGATGCACGATTGTGCCGGCTGTCTGGTTAAAAATACTGTAATTTATGAAACACGTTAATAATAATAATACATTTTATTTGTATAGCGCTTTTCAAAATACTCAAAGACGCTTTACAGAAAAAGTTAAATATTGCAAAGTGCAGACTGAAACACATCGAGAGGGGAAGATGCTTGATGCCGCTCTTGTGGTACTGTACAAATTGTCCATAGGTATGAATGTGAGTGTGAATGGTTGTTTGTCTATATGTGCCCTGTGATTGGCCCCCGCCTCTCGCCCGAAGACAGCTGGGATCGGCTCCAGCACCCCCGCGACCCTCGTGAGGATACATGGTAAAATATGAATGAATGAATGTCACATATAACGCAGTAATTTGGAGTCATATGATTATTATGTACATTGAGAATTTGCCTGGAGGAACTACGTATTCTGAAAAGGTGCTGCAGGTTAAAGGGTGGATGTACAGCAAGTGAGCATATAAAAGGCAGCTATAAAAGTACAAGCTGCAACAAATTGATGTCATCGCCTTGCATGATCTTATACTTTGACCAGGTACGTACACATGGATGTAGTATGGATGTAGTTTGTTGTTGACCATGTTTTCTTCTGGATTTGTGGAATGCTTAAATCTTTCAAATCTACTTTATGATGCTTTGTGCAGATGGCCTCCAGTTTATGTATGTAATATATGTAATTGGGAAGGTTTAGATGGCGCATTCCTAAGTCATCTTTGATATCATCAGATGATTAGAGCAAGATTTTTTTTCATGATGCCAGTCATACTAATACTGGAAAAAAAGAAAACTAGTTAGGTGAGTACCACGGAAGAATGCATCGTGGATCGTTACTAGACTGAGGAAAAACAATGTGAATGTTTTTTTTTTATTTATTTATTTTTTAACAGCAACATGCAATGCAGTCCATGGCTGGTGAGGCCAAAAATTACTTTTTTTTTTTTTTTTTTATTAAAAATATTTTTTTCTCAAATCAATGTTTATACATAATTATACACAAATCACTTCTTAGTTCTTAGTAAGTAATTTTAATTATTTTTTTATTAATGTCTTATCTTAATTTGTTTACTTTGAAAAGTAAATATTTTTTAAATCTAATTTTAATTTTAATTAACTCCAAGAAATTATGCAATGTAACATTAATTTTTTTTTAGATTAGATTTTCATAGTGGCATTGTTAATACATTTGGCAACATTATAGCCTCATCATCATCATCACTGACTTATGATCAATTCAACTGATCACCCAAAGAAACGGTCATTTCTATCTCTTTTATTGTCCAGTTAGCAAAAAAATAATGTCACACTTAAAAACATTACTAAATATGAGCTGGAAACTTCATATTACAAATATGCAACATATAATTATATGTTTTTTCGGAATGAGTTGTATACAAAGGTTCAATTATTTACGTTTGAGCAAATAAAGCAAATACAATTTTAATACTTGGGTCCATGTATACGTGGCTAATGTACCATTCTGTGCCACAGGTTTCTGTGTTGAACAACACAATGAAGTTGTTGCTCTTGGCTTTAAGCGTCGCTGTGCTCTTCACGGCTGGTGAGTGTCATGGTTGATCGGTCAAATTCACCGAGCACCAGTTAGAGAAAACATAAACAGGAGTAATTACGATATTTTTGCTTCTTCAGGTGAAGCCCTGCGTTGCCTATACTGTGATGATGGAAGATGTTTCCCAATGAAGTGTGCACCATTTGAGGAAAACTGTGCTGTGGTCGATCTCGAACAAGCAGGTAAGTTTATTACAGTTTTTTTTGGTGGCTTTTGACTTCATACAATGAGTAAGTATAAAAACAGATCTTTTTTCATGTTTGGTATTATTACATTGAGTACTCAGGCATCTGTGATGTCCGTGGCGCCCCCCCAAAAAAGTTAGAACCAGAATGGATTCTTTCCATTTTTTCTGCATGGAGCTCGTGTGAGCCTAAAGTATCGTAATGGTAATGGTAATGGTAATGGTAATGGTAATGGTAATGGTAATGGTAATGGTAATGGTAATGGTAATGGTAATGGTAATGGTTTTATTTCATTTGAACATGCATCAGATTACAATTGAATGCATCCCATAATCAGTTCCCAGTTCCACATGTCCAAAAGGAGTAGGAAGAAGCAAAGCTTATTAAATCCTACCCCTCCATCTGGTGCTTTTACAATCAGTAACTGTTACATTTGTTCACTTCCTGCTTTCCTAATATAGTTAAATTTTTCAATTGTTTTAAATTTTTTAAAAATTTTTAATTAAAAAAAATTAAAAATTGTAATTTTTTAAATTTGGAATTTTTTAATTTTTTTACAATTTTTTAATTGTTTTAATTTTTTGTCACATACCGAAGTACGAGGTGATGTGAGCATCCAATGACATAATGGGTACCATAGTAAGTGTTACTATGACTTACTGTCTGAACAAAGAATTTGCTGTATATCTTTTGTAATATTTGTTGTAGCATGAAAATGTTGAAGACTTTGAACAATGAAGGGTTGAAATATTGAAATTGTTATATTGATAAAAATATCCATGTAACTTGAACAAAGAATTAGTTTTGAATCTTTTATAATATTTGTTGTGGAGTGATCATTTTGTAAGCTTTGTTTATTTGAGATGTAAAAGTGATTTTGTGTTTTGTGTTGCTTTCAAATAAAAGTATTTTAGATTTAATATGATAATTAATATCATTAATATTCATTTTAACTGATTAATAATCCAAAAGGCAAATCACTAAAAAGTCATTAAAAAAGTCATTTTTGTTAAAAAAAATTTTAAAGTATCGGTATCGACAATACAGGCCCTGTATGTACTTGGTATCGGGTCGATACCAAATATAGCAGTATCGCACATCACTACTGTCACATCATAGCAGTGTCGCTCTTAATAATAATAATAATAATGTAATAATGCTGTTTTGCTCTCTTTGACAGAATTAAAGATGTGCATGTCTGATAAGGAGTGCAACTTTTGGGGAGACCTTGGTACCTGCTGCAAATCTGACATGTGCAATGCACCTAACTTTAAAGGATGGTGGACGCCTCGGGGTTTTCCGCCAAAGATCCCCTCCTGGCACGCGCGCTTCTCAGTAGTTGAGAAAGCATTTGAAAAATAATAAAATAATAGAAAAACATTAGAAAGTGTAATGTATGTATGTGTTCTTAGTAGTTAAGTTATGTTAGAATGCATCTCAAAAAGAATAAAAAAATACACAAACTGTAAATTTGACTATGTGTGTGTGTGTGTGTGTGTGTGTGTAATGCTTCAGCTTCCTGCAGAAAAACCCTTCATGATAACAGTGAGGCCGTTATTATTTGTTCCCTGGACTGGTGGCCAGCCAATCACAGGGCGCATATAGACAAACAACCATTCACACTCACATTCATACCTATGGACAATTTGGAGTCGCCAATTAACCTAGCATGTTTTTGGAATGTGGGAGGAAACCGGAGTACCCGGAGAAAACACTGTAAAGACTCTTTAGAGCTTTTATGATTTTGGGAGCGCAGTTGAGCTGGGATAGGCTCCAGCTCACCCATGAGCCCAATAGAGACAAATGGTACAGAAAATAGATAAAAATTACTGTAAACCCGAATAAGTTAGCAGAACTCAAAAAAAAGTGAGGCAATCAGTTGCCACATTTTTTTTTTTAGTTCATAAACTCAAACACTTGAGTATATCAGAACTTTATTATTCATTCATTCATTTTCTACCGCTGTTCCTCACGAGGGTCGCGGGGGGGTGCTAGAGCCTATCCCAGCTGTCTTCGGGCGAGAGTACACCCTGGACTGGTGGCCAGCCAGCCAATCACAGGGCACATATAGACAAACAACCATTCACACTCACATTCATACCTATGGACAATTTGGAGTCGCTAATTAACCTAGCATGTTTTTGGAATGCAACATGCAAACTCCACACAGAAATGGCTGAGGGTGGAATTGAACCCTGGCTTTATATAACAAATCCCAATATTTTTATGTAAAACATGAACAAACTCTTTCTCTTTCGTGGGCATTCGAAAGACATAAAAACAGATAAAAGTAGACAGCTCATTACCGTGCTTAATGGGAAACAACTACCCCACCGACAAAGCCCACTATTAAAACACCTCCAAAAACCTCCAACAATGTTTTAGGTTTTTAAATACATGCCGTGACCATGTAGTAATATTCATGATAACATGTAAGACTCACAGTATTTTTGCTGTATTTTGGTCCTTTTAAGCGTTACCTGAACTTTCATCCCGGCCGCATTGAATTCACATGGCAACATAGCAACCTACAGCAACACCTAGCATTGACTTTTTCAAAAATAAAAGCACAGCAGCACCTGATTATTATATTGATAATTTCAGTAGCCCAAATATGATTAATAATATTCATTCTGGTAAGGTGCTGCAGGGCAAAGGGTGGATTTACAGCAAGTGAGCAAATAAAAAGAAGTTGTATAATAATATTGTATAGTAATATTAATGTACTTCTCATAAAAATGTCGGCTACAAGACCAGAGAAATTTATATTTTATATTCTTGTTTGATCAATTAATATGTTGGCTTTTCCCACCCGGTCCCCAGAATTCTCTATATATGCAAATTTGCTATATATGCATCAAATATACAAATTTGATGCACCCTATTATATATTTATATATATATTACATACATATATATTTCATATTATTACGTATATATATAATATATTTATATATATACGTATATACAAATTCTATATATATGCATAAATTTATTAAAATTTATAAATTTGCTATATATGCATCAAATATACAAATTAAATAAATAATAATAAATAAATAATTAAATAAATCTAATATATATATATATATATATACACAATATATATATAGATATATAAATGTATATATATAAGTACTATATTTGAGAATACACATACATACGTACATATATATTACATATTGTTACGTATATATATAATATATACATACATATACATATATATATATATATATACACACACAAATATATGTATACATATATATGTATATATAAGTACTTGGGAGTCTGACCTACGTATGTGTAATATATATATATATATATTACATACATATATATTTCATATTATTACGTATATATATAATATATATATATATACAAATTCCATATATATGCATATATGCAAATTTGCTATATATGCATCAAATATACAAATTAAATAAATAATTAAATAAATCGAATATATATACACAATATATATGTAGATATATAAATGTATATATAAGTACTTATATATTTGAGAATACACATACATACATATATATTACATATTATTACGTATATATACAATATATAGTACATATATATTACAAATATATATATATATATATATATATATATATATATATATATATATATATATATATATATATATATATATATATATATATATATATATATATATATATATATATATATATATATATATATACACAGTTGTATGAGAGAAACGTGGGAATTTTTATCCATCCATCCATTTTTTATGCCGCTTATCCTCACCACGGTCACGGGTTGGAATTTTTACATTATGCTGTAACTTTGAGATATAAAATTACTGCATTTGATTACTCTACAATCACCGTGGTTCTACCTTTAAGACATACTTTTCCAAGCCCAACTTTATGGCTGACCTTAATATGAGGTTGAATATGTCCTTTGGAAAAATGGTGAAGAATTTCCATCTCTGCAAATATTTAATCAGAAAAAGTGCTGCAGGAAAAAAGTTTTACTTACAGCAGATCAGCAAATAAAAAAAAAACAGCTATAAAAGTACGATCAACCAAACGGCGATACTGCATTTGCAGAATCCTGCTTCAACAAGTCACTAAGGTACGTGGATATTCAAGATGGAACTTATATTCAATTGTGTTGTGTTTCCATGATTGTGGATTGATGTAGTTATGTCAAACTCCCATAAATGATTACTTCTGCACAAAATGAAAAATAGAACTTGTTATGTACGGTCAGTGGAAAAATAAATTAAAAATAAATAAAACTAAAATAAAACAAAAGATAGATAGATAGACTCCCTTTATTGTCATTGCACAAAAACACAGTAGTGAAATTGCCAACGAAATGTTGTTGCCTGGCTCCCATATAATAACAGACACAAAAGAAGATAAGTAATAATAAATAATAATAATAATAATAATGTGGAGAATAAATAGATAGAATAGACACCAAATATGAACAACGTAATGTAAAGTGCAGCGTGAACAGTAAATTGCCCAAATAATTTAAATAATTAAATAAATAATAATAATAATGTAAGTAAGATAGAGGGGCTTATTTGGCATTGAGCAGTCTGATGGCCAGGGGGAAGTAGCTGTCTCTGAACCTGGTCGTCCTACAGCGGATGCTGCAGAGCCTTCTCCCCGATGCCAGGCGAGAGAACAGTCCATGCTGGGGGTGTGTGGGGTCAGAGCAGATCCGATGGGCTCTAGATACACACCGGCTGTTTGCTATGTCCTTAATGGGGGGGAGCTGGGTCCCGATGATCTTCTCCGCTGTCCTCACCACTCTCTGCAGTAACGTCCAGTCCGAGGCCTTGCAGCTCCCAGACCAGACGGAGATGCAGTTGGTCAGCAGGCTCTCGATGGTCCCTCTGTAGAAGGTGGTAAGGATAGGAGGGGAGAGGGAGGCTCTTTTCATCCGCCGCAGGAAGTGCAGTCGCTGCTGTGCCTTCTTCGCCAGAGCGGAGGTGTGGAGTGACCAGCCGAGGTTGTCCGTGATATGCACCCCCAAGTACTTGGTTGTGTTCACAACTTCTACGGCTGTGTCGTTGATGCTGAGTGGAGTGTGGCTGGGTCTGGATCTCCTGAAGTCGACGATGATCTCCTTTGTTTTGTCAACGTTCAGGATCAGGTTGTTCGCCTTGCACCAATCCACAAGGTGTCGCACTTCCTCCCTGTAAGCCAGCTCGTTGTTGTCCTGAATGAGGCCCACAACTGTTGTGTCGTCCGCGTACTTCAGGATATGGTTGCTGCTGTACTTGGGGCGACAGTCATGGGTCATTAGGGTAAACAACAGGGGGCTCAGAACACATCCCTGGGGTGAGCCGGTGTTCAGGGAGATGACACTGGATGTGTTGTCGCCCACTCTGACATACTGGGTTCTATCTGTGAGGAAGTCAAGCAGCCAGTTGCACAGGGAGGTCTTGAGGCCCAGTGGCTCCAACTTGCGTACCAGGTCCTGGGGGATGATCGTGTTGAATGCTGAGCTGAAGTCCAGGAACAGCATCCACACCCGAAGAATAAATAGTCACACGTGGTCGAGTGGTTAGCTATTGTGTCCTCACAGTTAGGAGACCAGGGTTCAATTCCACCCTCGGCCATCTCTGTGTGGAGTTTGCATGTTCTCCCCGGTTTTCTCCGGGTACTCCGGTTTCCTCCCACATTCCAAAAACATGCTAGGTTAATTAGCGACTCCAAATTGTCCATAGGTATGAATGTGAGTGTGAATGGTTGTTTGCCTATATGTGCCCTGTGATTGGCTGGCCACCAGTCCAGGGTGTACCCCGCCTCTCGCCCGAAGACTGCTGGGATAGGCTCCAGCACCCTCCGCGACCCTCGTGAGGAAAAAGCGGTAGAAAATAAAATAAAATAAAATAAAATAAAACAAAATAAAACAAAATAAAATAAAATAAAATAAAATAAAATAAAATAAAATAAAATAAAATAAAATAAAATAAAATAAAATAAAATACTTGGGGGGGCATACAGCAATGAATCTCGCACACAATAAAACTAAAATAAAATAAAAGTACAAATTATTCCAACAACATGCATGCTAGGTTAATTGGTCGACTCCAAATTGTCCATAGGTATGAATGTGAGTGTGAATGGTTGTTTGCCTATATGTGCCCTCTGATTGGCTGGCTGGCCACCAGTCCAGGGTGTACCCCGCCTCTCGCCCGAAGACAGCTGGGATAGGCTCCAGCACCCCCTGGCGTTACATTTTACATTTCATAGTTATGGCAAAATCCCATAAATGATTAGTTCTGCACAAAAAGAAAAATAGTGGAAGAATAAATTTAAAAAAAATAAAACTAAAATAAAACAAAAGGAAGAAGGACCACACAACTTTTTTTTTAATTTTAGTTAACTTTTTGTCTGTTCATTGTGTCAAAGCAACAATTTGATTGGTGAGTCCCAAACATAGAAGCGGGCGCATTAAGAAGCGTAAGTTTGAAATCCAAATAAATGTACCGTTCTCTGTCACAGGTTGCTGTACTGAAAAACACAATGAAGGTGTTTCTTTTGGCTTTAAGCATCGCCCTGGTCTTCACGGCTGGTGAGTGTGCTGCGATTGACCTTCAGGGTGCAACAGACAGGAACAGGAAATGGAAAACACAATAAAACAGGATCAATGACGCCATTTTTGCTTTCCTCAGGTGAAGCCCTGAAGTGTCGAAAGTGTGCCTTTGATGTTGGACTCGAGCAATACTGTTATCCCACAGAGGAGGAGTGTGGGCCATCTCAACAAAACTGTGGGGAATACCAACTCACAAATAGACGTGAGTTTATGACATCATTTTTTTTTTCATTTATGAGTCACTCAGGATTCATAATTGCTCTAATAATAATGTCATTTATCAGGTCCAATAAGGCGAAGTTGCCTGTCTGATAAAGAGTGCGAGGTGTACACCAAGCATGGCTTCTACAGCAAACCCTGCTGCCAAGAAGACCTGTGCAACGCAGGACAGAGTTGATCTCCAACCAATTTGGGTTCAATCCAAACGGCTGACCAGCTCGTAGAAAACATTTCAAAATAAAAAATACAAATATATGAACTTTATACTTCACTGTGTGTGTGTGTTCTTCCTGCAGAAACACCATTCATGATAACTAGTACAGTCTTTCTTATAAGGCCGTTGGCTTAGTGTGAACACTGACTTTCATCAACTTTTAGTTTTTTTTCTGGGGTCACGTGTGAGCTGGAGCCTATCCCAGCTCAACTGGTGCCTAAACTCACAACTCTGTTATAATTACACTAGAAAATAAATGAAAAAATTGGGCTTTTATTTTGTTTTTTTCCCTGCACGTTCACTGGTGGATTCATGAAAAAAGACATTGGTCAATTTATTCCCATGTATTAATATTGTATTATTATTATTTATATTTTATTTTATTTTTTATTTTTTCCCCGGGTTGGGGCTAGTTTAAATTTTACTCGAATACAAATACAAATACACCGATGACGGTTGTTGTTGTTGTTGCATCACTGCGTTCGATGACCGTCAAAAAAGTAGGAGATATATTACAGCTCGCATTAAACATTCAACACACAACTGTGGGATTTCGAATTAATACAGTATTGTCATAAAAATAGTATTTACTGTAATATAAATATTAATTTCTATGTATTTTAATGTCTTTTAAAAGAGAAATGAAATGACATTGAGTATAAGCGGTAGAAAATGAATGAATGTGCACTTGGGGGGGGGGGCATACAGCAATGAATCTCGCACACAATAAAACTAAAATAAAATAAAAGTAAAATTATTCCAGCAACATGCATGCTAGGTTAATTAGCGACTCCAAATTGTCCATAGGTATGAATTTGAGTGTGAATGGTTGTTTGTCTATATGTGCCCTGTGATTGGCTGGCCACCAGTCCAGGGTGTACCCTGCCTCTTGCATGAAGACAGCTGGGATAGGCTCCAGCACCCCCGTGACCATCGTGAGTATAAGCGGTAGAAAATGAATGAATGTTTGTGTTTGTGTGAGAGGTCTCACTCGCTTGTGTGTGGGACTTTAAGAGCTAATATGCTAACAATAAAGAAAAATAGTAATACAAAAATATGCTTGCTGGCTGTATTGTTTTAAATAATGCCCCTAGTTATGAAATGTATATTTTTTACATAAAATTTGATGTAAGTTTAACTGCACATCGAATCGTTTACTACAAATAGATTTCCCCGACTTAAAAACGTATTTATATCTACGATTAAATGCGATTACTTGTGAGTTAACTACAGACAAAATGCGATTAATCACAATCAAATATTTTAATCAATTGACAGCCCTAGTAATCATTCTAAAATGAGGAATTACTCACTCATTCTCAGATTGTTTTGCAAATACGCATCCACCCTTTTTCCTGCAGCAATTCATCACAATATGTACTTTCCTCCAGGAAAATGAATATGATGAATGATATTTACAATTCAGATGGACATGGAAAATAAAAAGTCAATAAAATGATGGCATCTGGTTAAATCCATATTTGTTGATATGAAACTCAAATATGAGCATATTCTTTGGAGGGTTTTTTTCCATCTCAATGTTTCAATCAGTGGAGTCAGAAATGGGATGTTTATGTTTTTCAATTGTTTATATCCCGGGTGGGAAAACTTTTAGACATGCTTTTTTGCTTTTTTTTCCAGGAGCACTTTTATGAGGCCACATCAAATAACAAAATTAAATTTTACTGTTTTTTTGTTTTTTTAGATACATGAAACCTTCTTTTACTGTGTAAATGTATCATTCATTCATCATCATAATGTATCATGATCATCATATCATCATTTTCTTCATCTCCTTTTTCATTGCTTCAAGCCAAAAACCTGATCCTGGCGAGCTCATTGCCCCCCCAGAGTTCTGGTATGATCTTAAAAAATTGATAAACGAATGAACAGCCTATAACTTGAATTGTTGTTTGATTACCCCCAAAAAAACTTTCTGGTCACTCCCATTGCTTCTCTTTGCAGTTTTACTAAAATGTCTTTAAGATCCAACACTGGTCTTAAAATTTTGATCGGGAGTGTAATAATAACAATAATAATAAATTTAATTTATAACGCACTTTACATCAAATGAATGATCCCAAAGTGCGACACGTACAATAAAAAAAATAAAACAACATTTAAAAAAAGATTTTAAAAATTTTTTAAAAAAATTAAAAATTTACAAAAATTAAATAAATAAATAAATACAAATAAAAGTTAACAGCAAGAATCACAAGAACAGAATAAGAACATCTACAATAAGTAGAGCAGTGGAGGTGGAAATGACCAAAGCCAAACTAACACACACAGTGAACCAAAGACATTAAATATGCATTACAATAGGCAAGCTATGTAAAAGCTTTTCTAAAAAGATATGTTTTTAAAACTTTTTTTTAAAACAGTCTAATGTCTGTGGCGCCCTCAAATGATTTGGCAGAATAGGATTGGGTTTGAATGGTTTTGATGGTTTTAAGACAGCAGTAAGGATGGACTCCAGCTGATGACCCATGACTCCAAAAAACAATATAGAAAATGGATGAAATGAATCATTCAAATGAAAAGGTTGATAAAAGTGAAAAAATTGTGACGGCTTCATTCTTATTATTAATCCTGTTTATTTTTTAATGTAAATATTGCATTTTTGTATAAATGCTTATATGTCCCGTTTTGTTAATCACACACCAATTACTTGAATTTCAGTGTGCAAATTTAATTATTTACTTATTTCTTAAGTGCCAGTGTAAATGTACAGTGACCGCTAATTTGACCATAGTCAAATTCCTTGTTTGTGTAAGCTGACTTGGCCAATAAAGCTGATTCAAATGAAGGATGTTTCTGCTGGAAGAAGCTGTAGCATTACACACAAACACACATCCAAATATTAAGGTTTTATATATTTTTTTTATTCATTTTTAAATTTTTGAAGGTTAATCTTTTTAAGTCTCTGGTCTGCTGTTTGGAGGAGTTGTTTGGCTTAAAACCAAATTCATGGACATCAACCGTCTTCTGCTAGTTGTAATTGCAAAGGTCTTGTTTGCAGCAGGGTTTGCTTTTGAAAGCAAACCTTTCCATCAGGTTGCACAGTTTGTCAGATGCGCATTTACGCACTACTGGGGCTTACAGAGAAAAAAAAAACAGCATTATTGCATTATCCTTAATAGCAATACTGCTATGATGCGAGACATACAGCATACTCAGTTCTAGTTTGGGATTTTTGGTTGACTTTTGGACAAGAATGGCCAGAATTCGGATTTATGAACAGTAAAAAAAAATGCTGAGTGACATCTGAGTGAAAAGATGATATAATAAACTCACTTGTTTCTAGGTATTGGTATTCCAAACAGTTTTGTTCCTCTGAGTTACACTCTTTCTGAGAAGAATAACACGTATCTCCAACTGCAGGATAAAAAGCACACGTTCCGCACCTCAGCGCTTCACCTGAGGAAGTAAAAATGTAGTCATTACTTCTGTTTTATTGTGTTTCATTTAACAACACCCTTTAACTTGTCCTTGTGCTGATAGCCTTGCAGAAGCGCACTCACCAGCCGTTAAGAGCAGGGCGATGCTTAAAGAAAAGATCAGCAACTTCATTGTGTTGTTCAACACAGCAACCTGCGACAGAGAATGGTACATTTATTGGGATTGAAATGCACAAAGGAATTTTTGTGTGTGTGCAAATATGCCTGACTCTGTATTTGGGACAAAAAGTCCCATTGTAGCAATATGTGACGACGTCTGTGACTTCTTCCGTTAGACCCTGAGATGCATAAGTGGGTCAAAAATGACCCGGTCAGGTTGTTTTCTTGAAATATATTTGTAATGAAATTTTTTTAATGATTTCATATTACAGGTATTCTTCAAAAAACACGTTTTTGATATCATGCCATTCACATTTGTAACTTACCTTTTATACATTTTAAGACATTTTTGTTTTTGTGTTACCACCCCAACCTTACATAAGTGGGTCAAAAATGACCCGGTCAGGTTGTTTTCTTGAAATATTTTTGTAATAATTTATTTTTATGATTTCATATTACAGGTATTCCTCAAAAAACATGTTTTTGATATCATGCCACATTTTTAACTTACCTTTTATACATTTTAAGAAATTTTTGTTATTGTGTTACTACCCCAACCTTCCATAAGTGGGTCAAAAATGACCGGTCAGGTTGTTTTCTTGAAATATTATTGTAATGAAATTTTTTTATCATTTCATATTCCAGGTATTCCTCAAAAAACATGTTTTTGATATCATGCCATTCGCATTTTTAACTTACCTTTTATACATTTTAAGAAATTTTAGTTTTTGTGTTACTACCCCAACCTTCCATAAGTGGGTCAAAAATGACCTGCATGCATTTTCTATATGGAATCCAATAGGAACCTTTGATTCTTATCAACTTATCAACTCATAAATATAATACTAAATATCATAGTGATTATTCCTAACCAAAATGGCAAAATTGGCATAAAAATGCATTGATTCTAGCATGGGTCATTTTTGACCCACTTATGGAAAAGTGTAGGGTCCAGTCATTCATGGATTTAAGGGTTAAAGGGGACCTATTATGCTTTTTCCACTTTTCTGACCTATAAATGTACTTAGAATGTTGTATTCTCGTGTTAAATGATGCCAAAGTTTCAGATAATGAGGTTTGCGCATTTAGAAGTGAGCCCTGAAAGAAGTTTGAAACGCTCGGTTTCAGAGGGCGTTGCAAAACTGTTCTTTTGTGATGTCACAGAGGAGCGGGCTTCCTTATGGGCGTGCCTGTAGGCATGCTGTGAGAGACGTGTAATGATCACATTTCCACTACCGATGTACCAAGATTGTCTGCAGTTAGTAGCGCCCTCACGTGCGGCTTCTGGGCTCCACAATGTTCCGCAGAGCTCTGACAAAGTGTGTCCGACAATGAGTGCTCCTCGTCGGTCAGGCAGCATCCAGCTTCTCCTCAGCTCCACTGCACCGGCGGTGCCTATGTAACCACTTTTTGTGTTTTGTGTGTGTATTGAGATGTGAACTCCTATAGAGCAGCTGCACACAATAACCCGCAGCGAAGGTTTTGTAGATCTTCCAGAATCTGCACCTATTCCAGATATATTTCCTTGGCTTTCCAACATTGTATGTTTTCATTTATTTCGCCCATGGCCTGCCTCCAAGCTCTTCTGACTCTTGACCAAGTAACATCGGAAATACATCGGATTTCAGCAACAGTTTGGGGGAATGCAACACGTTTTTGATATCATGCCATTCACATTTTTAACTTACCTTTTATACATTTTAAGAAATTTTTGTTTATGTGTTATTTATGTGTATATCTTTGTAATGAACATTTTTTATCATTTCATATTCCAGGTATTCCTCAAAAAACATCTTTTTGATATCATGCCATTCACATTTTTAACTTACCTTTTATACATGTTATATGAAACAGGTGGAAATCGAAGGAAATACAGCTGGAATAGATGCAGATTAACATTGAGAAAGTTGTCTGTGCAGGTTATTTTTTTTAGCTGCTCTATAGGAGTCCACAACTCAATCCAAAAATGTGCATAATAGGTCCCCTCCCATTGTTTTCAGATGCGAACTCCTATAGAGCGGCTGCACACAATAACCCGCAGAGAAGGTTTTGTAGATCTTCCAGAATCTGCACCTATTCCTGATGTATTTCCTTGGCTTTCCAACATGGTCTGTTTTCATTTATTTCGTTACCAACTAATATCGGAAAGCCATCGGATTTCAGCAACAGTTTGGGGGAATGCAACATTCTAACTACATTTTAGGTCAGAAAAATGGAAAAAGCAATACTTGCTGGTGAACCACCCACAAGTATCATGATTGAGACCTTGCTGGTGCTGGTCCACCAGCATAGACCAGCATGGGAATGATGCTGGTCATACATGCATAGACCTTTAAGCAAGAGTGAGCCAGACCACACCCTAAAAGAAAGTAGTTTTAGCAAGGTCCTGCAAAAAAAAAAAAGTATTTCTATAAAAAACAAGACTCAATACAAACTACATCTTTCCCGTCTACGTACCTTGTTGACTTGTAAGATTCTGCAAGGAAATGACATCAATTTGTTGATGCTCATACTTTTATAACCACTTTTTATTTGCTCACTTGCTGTTTACAGACACATTTTTTTCCTGCAGCACTTTTTCAGAATATGTATTTTGTCCTCACAAATGACAAGTTCAACCCCAAAGTCAAACAACCCTGAAGTCACATCATATCCAGTTGGATTTGGAAAAGTATGCCTTCAGGAGAGACATTTACCGCTATAAATTACATTATTTGTATATGGAAATGTGGAAATTTTGGAATTTTTTCTAAATGGATACGAATACAAATACGGATAATAACTAAATCTACTCGTTTTATACTCAAGCAAAAATGCAGTAATCCCTAATTTGAATATGTATTCACTCTTCACGCTCTGTGATTGGCCAGTCAGCCACAGCAACCTCCTCTCCCCAGACGGCGGCATCCAAAGAGGAGCTGAGCTGTGCCTCATTCCTTAACCATGGATGGTTGAAGGTCCAGCTTCATCTTTATGTTCATGAAAGGCACGGTAATGCCTTAACATGGATGAGGTGTTATTATTGTAACGCAACTCCTTGAAGCACAATAAGCACTTCACGTTTCAATAACAATGAGAAAGAGTGAAAATACAGCTTTTGAAATGCTTACTTATTCGGACCGATCAAGTCAAAATGTTCCTCTTTCTAGGTGGCTCAATATCTTCTGTCACTAACGTAACCGTAGTAACCAAACCCTCCAAACTATCAACAAACGCTATCCAAAGCAAAAGAGCAAGGGGTCTCAAACATGCGGCCCGCGGGCCAAATGTGGCCCACAGGACACTAGTTTGAGGCCCCCGCCTTGATATGAAACTTTGATTAATGTTCATGTTAAAGGTTAAATAACTGTTAATAGTTATCCTCCCTATCCGTGTGGAAGTGGTAAGTTTTTGGCTATTTAAGTTTAAAGGAAATAACTTGAAGGCTACCGTTTAGGTCGCTAGCTCTCTAGTTTGCGAGTTAGCAAGACCCTGCAGTTGCGCAATATGTTGTAAATAAAAAGAGTATAAATGTGACTATAGTCGTGTTTTGTCATGTCTACAGGGCTCTAATAATGCTTTGTTCATTTTAATCTGAAAAAAATAATTTGTCTACCCACCAACTATATGTGGTTTCTTAAGTTTTTATTATTTGCCGTTTTATTATTATTATTATATTTATTTATTTATTACTGATTGATTGTCTTTATTCTTGATTTGTTTATTTATTTTTCATCTTATTTTGTGTAGAAAAATAAAAAGTAAGATATTTGAGAACAGTGGAATGTTTTATCAGAGCTTTTCTTGTAGAAAATTGGAACCAAAACAAAGTTTTTTAAATTTTTCTGTTTTTAATAAATGCGTTTTTTGGTTTTTTTTTGAAAACCTGATGCGGCCCAGTCTCACCCAGACCTGAGCTCCAGTGGCCCACAAATAAATTGAGTTTGAGACCCCTGAACAAGAGGTACATGCATGTGACGTTAGACAAGCAGCTGACTGGACTGTGCAAGCTTGAGCGACAATCTGGCAACTAGCAGAGCTGTGAGCAGGGCTTTAGTAGCCAAATGGGATGATAGGAATCAGATGTGTGCAGGAGCGCTGCAAGGAAAACAGCAGCAGGCAGCAGCGGAGCGACATTCATTCATTTTCTACCGCTTTTCCTCACAAGGGTCGCGGGGGTGCTGGAGCCTATCCCAGCTGTCTTCATGCAAGAGGCGGGGTACACCCTGGACTGGTGGCCAGCCAATCACAGGGCACATATAGACAAACAACCATTCACACTCACATTCATACCTATGGACAATTTGGAGTCGCCAATTAACCTAGCATGTTTTTGGAATGTGGGAGGAAACCGGAGTACCCGGAGAAAACCCACGCATGCACGGGGAGAACATGCAAACTCCACACAGAGATGGTTGAGGGTGGAATTGAACCCTGGTCTCCTAGCTGTGAGGTCTGCACGCTAACCACTCGTCCGCCGTGCAGCCCAGTGGATGAAATTGGGGAATGAAATCGCCGTCCCCCCTCCTTCAGAGGCCCTGAGGACTGGGTGGAAGAAACAATGAATTGATCAAACAAGAATATTCAAATATACATTTTATACAAAAAAACACAAACAAATGATAAAATGACAAAGCCATGAAAAAGTCGTTATTTTTATGAGCAGTAAGTCACAACTTCTGCCTTTTATTTGCCCTCTTGCTGTACATCCACCCTTTGCCCTGCAGCACCTTACCAGAATATGTCCTTTACGCAATAAATATTATTAGAAATATTATCAATGTAATAATCACGTTATATTAGAATATTTACTTTATTCTCGCTAACTTACAAATTTGTAATCTAATCATTAAACAAAAACTACACTTTTGGGGGGAATTTTTGGCCATCATTCACATTCCGTATGTGAGACAGGGGTCTCAAACACGCGGCCCGCGGGCCAAATGTGGCCCGCAGGACACTAGTTTGAGGCCCCCGCCTTGATATGAAAGTTTAATGTTAGTGCGGCCCCGCGCAAGTTTGATATGGATGCTGTATGGTATCATGTACCCAGAAAAAATTATTACGTTTGATTAATGTTCATGTTAAAGGTTAAATAACTGTTAATAGTTATCCTCCCTATCCGTGTGGAAGTGGTAACTTTAAGGCTATTTAAGTTTAAAGGAAATAACTTGAAGGTATACCGTTTAGGTCGCTAGCACTATAGTTTGCGAGTTAGCATGTGTCTCAAGACCCTGCAGTTGCGCAATATGTTGTAAATAAAAAGAGTATAAATGTGACTATAGTCGTGTTTTGTCATGTCTACAGGGCTCTAATAATGCTTTGTTCATTTTAATCTGAAAAAAATAATTTGTCTACCCACCAACTATATGTGGTTTCTTAGGTTTTTATTATTATTATTATATTTATTTATTTATTACTGATTGATTGGTTTTCTTCATTCTTGATTTGTTTATTTATTTATCATCTTATTTTGTGTAAAAAAATAAAAAGTAAGATATTTGAGAACAGTGGAATGTTTTATCAGAGCTTTTATTGTAGAAAATTGAAATTTTTAATAAATTTTTTTGGAAAACCTGATGCGGCCCAGCCTTGCCCAGACCTTAGCTCCAGTGGCCCCCCAGGTAAATTGAGTTTGAAACCCCTGCCTTAGAGTACGAGTTTTGAAGTTTGCAAGAATAAAGAAGTCACAAAAATATCGGAATTTGTGATATTGCGTCGCAATTTGGATCCATAGGACTATTACACTGATCATTTGCCTCGAGTGAGTATGATTAATAATATTCATCTAATATTATTAACAAAGGCATATTCTAATGAGGTGCTGCAGGACAAAAGGGTGGATGTACAGCAAGTGAGCAAATAAAAGGGCAGCTATAAAAGTAGGAGCTGCGACCAATTGATCTCATCGCCTTACAGAATCCTACAAGTCCTCCGACAAGAGGTATGTACACATGGAAGATGTACTACTTTGTTGTAGACTAGGTTTTTTGTTCTTATGCATCTACTTATGCTTGTCATTTCTTCATATGCTCTATGCATGCATGCTCTATGCTTGCAGGTTTTGTATGTATGTAAGTGGGAAGGTGTAGATATGATCACATGATTACACATATACACATGTGTATAAGTAAGTTTACTTTACAAATGTAAGAGGTGTGTACTTTGTATTCAATCTGGTGTTCTTTTCATGGTTCGTGTTTACATTACATAGACGTGATTTCATGTTTATGTCATCGTTTTGCTAAAAGTACTTTTCTTTAAGGGTGTTGTACCTTTTGTTGAAACTCTTTCAAGCCATTCTAAGCAGTGGCGGTTCTAGTTATGGGCCACATAGGCAAATGCCCAAGGCGGCCTTATCCAGGGCGGCCTTCTCCAGGGGGGGGCGGCGTGGAGCAGAAAAGAAAAAAAAAACTCTTAATTTAATAATGCTCAACTCCCCAAATCCTCACCCGCTACAGGCGTGACACTCACGCCCCCAAACGTGAGCAAAAATCTACTGAATGGAACCAAATAGGTATGCTGGGACCTTAGCCCTCAGGTTACAAGTACAAGGAAAAAATGTAGCTTGAGTAATTGCCAAAAAAACAAATAAATAAATAAAAATTAAAATAAAATAAATAATAATAAATAATGGAAAATAAATAAAAAATAAAATAAAATAAAATAAAATAAAATAAAATAAAATAAAATAAAATAAAATAAAATAAAATAAAATAAAATGAAATGAAATGAAATGAAATGAAATGAAATGAAATGAAATGAAATGAAATGAAATAAAATAAATTAATAAAATAAAATAAAATAAAATAATACAAAAATAAAATAAAATAAAATAAAAAAATAAAAAAATAAAATAAAATAAAATAAAATAAAATAAAATAAAATAAAATAAAATAAAATAAAATAAAATAAAAATATTGAGGGTCGGAGATGATAAAAGTGCTGCTTATTTGTGTCAACATAACATAGAAAAGACAAAGTCAAAGCTATCAGGTGCACAATTTCAACAAGAGGACAAATGGGCCAAAGTTCCGACTTACACTTCCGACTGAGGACCTCCACCGTGCGGAGTTAGCATGCTAATGCAAAAAAAAAAAAACAAATGTCTTTGTTGCCAGGCGTATAAAAACGACACCATATTGCATTTGTACATTTAAATTCCACATCAATGTAACGTTCTCTGTCACAGGTTGATATGATGAACAACGCAATGAAGTTGTTGCTCTTGGCTTTAAGCGCCGCTGTGCTCTTCACGGCTGGTGAGTTTGCCGTGGTTGATCTGTCACCTTCAGTATCGCACCAGAAAAAAAAAAAACACAAAATGACAAGAAAGGGTGTTGTTAAAGTAATTACCATATTATTGCCCCCTTAGGTGAAGCCCTGATCTGCCAACATTGTGAGGGTCAAAGATGTGAGGATCGTCCGTGTCCACCTTTTCTACCAAACTGTGCTACAGTGTACGGCGGATACGGAGGTACGTTTACTACAAGAAAATATTTTTGTACTGGAGTCACTCAGCATGATTGACTGTTCATGTTGGTCAATCCATGAAATAGTGTACTCTTGGTCGTCCCAATACTTCATTATTCATAATGTAATAATACTGAAGTTGTTTTCCTTTCTTTGTTAGTGCGAAAGATGTGCATGTCTGATGACGACTGCAAGTATTTTGGAAGGGACGCTAATTGCTGCAAATCTGACTTTTGCAACGCATAGTAGCAGAGGAGGGCGGATGTCCACCCAAAACCAGCATCTCAGTAGTTTAGAAAGCATTTTAAAAGAATAAAAAAAATGAAACTTTACATTTGACTTTGTGTGTGTGTGTGTATGCTTCAGTGTCTTCCTATGGAAACACCCTCCATGACAACAATGAGGCCATCAGTATCTCTCATGTGAATACTCACCAATGTTGAGCAGCTCTTAGCATGTTAGCATTTTAGCTCATATGCTGCTGTCTAAAGGCAAATACACACATGGCATGACGTGGCGACGCTATGGGACTGCCTGAACACTTTTGGGACCTGGTGCCTCCTTGCTAAATGCAACCAAGCTAGCTCTTAGCATGTTAGCATTTTAGCTAATTTGCTGCTGTCTAAAGGTAAATACGCACATTGCATGACGTGGCGACGCTATGGGACTGCCTGAACACTTTTGGGACCTGGGACCTTCTTGCTAAATGCAACCAAGCTAGCTCTTAGCATGTTAGCATTTTAGCTAATTTGCTGCTCTCTAAAGGCAAATACACACATGGCATGATGTGGGGACGCTATGGGACTGCCTGAACACTTTTGGGACCTGGTGCCTCCTTGCTAAATGCAACCAAGCTAGCTCTTAGCATGTTAGCATTTTAGCTAATTTGCTGCTGTCTAAAGGTAAATACGCACATTGCATGACGTGGCGACGCTATGGGACTGCCTGAACACTTTTGGGACCTGGGACCTTCTTGCTAAATGCAACCAAGCTAGCTCTTAGCATGTTAGCATTTTAGCTAATTTGCTGCTCTCTAAAGGCAAATACACACATGGCATGATGTGGGGACGCTATGGGACTGCCTGAACACTTTTGGGACATGGTGCCTCCTTGCTAGATGCTACCAAGCTAGCTCTTAGCATGTTAGCATTTTAGCTAATTTGCTGCTCTCAAAAGGCAAATACACACATGGCATGACGTGGCGACGCTATGGGACTGCCTGAACACTTTTGGGATCTAGTGCCTCCTTGCTAGATGCTACCAAGCTAGCTCTTAGCATGTTAGCATTTTAGCTAATTTGCTTTCGATGTTAGTCCTCACATCACCTTCCCAGGCTAGAGCGTTGCTCAAAGGTTCTTGGGTGCCGTCCGCCTTGTGTTCCTCCCCAGCTGATCTGCGGCCTGCAATCATCTTACAATATGCATACAATCAATTCTAGCCATATGCAATCATCTACCAAGCCATGGACCATTCTGACATCTTTATTTATGATGACATTTTCAAACAGCTTTCCAAAAATGGTTTCTCCTCCTGTGTTGTGTGCTGTTGCACACTAATGCCACATTAATGAGATAATGTTTGATACTGATACTGTCAGAAAGACCATTCAAAGCCTTCTTGGTTCCAATAATGTTTCGGCTTACTATCTGACCCCACTCCTACTTGGCAAGTTTTAGAGTGATATTGACTAGCTTGCCTCCCAGAGAAACTTTTACCACAAACTGAGCAGCTAAAGGGTTTTTCCCCTTTGTGTTTCTGCATGTGATAAGTCAAACGGTGTCGCTGAGAAAAGCCTTCACCACAAACTGAGCAAGTAAAAGGCTCTCCCGTGTGTGTTCTCATGTGGTCTTCCATACTTGAAGTGGAATAGAATTTTTTATCACAAACTGAGCAACTAAAAGGTTTTTCTCCGGTGTGTTTCAGCATGTGAACAGTCAAATACTGTTTGGTACAAAAGTTCTTACCACAAACTGAGCAAGCGAATGGTGTTTCTCCTGTGTGCTTTCTCATGTGTGTTACCAGTAGTGAGTTCAGATGGAACCTTTGACCACAAACGGAGCAACCAAAAGGTGTTTCTCCAGTGTGTTTCCTCATGTGATAAGTCAAACTGGATTTGTAATGAAGATTTTTACCGCAAACTGAGCAATGAAAGGGTTTTTCTCCCGTATGCTTTCTCCTGTGTGCTGCCAGTGTCGACCTTTGTAGGAAGCGTTGCCCACACACGGAGCAACCAAAAGGTGTTTCCCCTGTGTGTTTCATCATGTGAAAAGTCAAATATTGTTTGGAGCAAAGGTTTTTACCACAAATTGAGCAACCAAAGGGGTGTTCTCCTGTGTGCTTCATCATATGTGATACCATTTGTGACTTGAGAGGGAACCTTTGACCACAAACGGAACAACCGAAAGGATTCTCGGAGTGTTTCCGCATGTGATACACTAAACTTTTTTTGTGAGAATACCTTTTACCGCAAACTGAACAACTGAAGGGTTTCTCTCCTGTGTGCTTTCTCATGTGCGATAACATATAAGACTTTTGAGTAAATCTTTGACCACAAACATAACAGGCAAAAGGTTTCTCTCCTGTGTGTGTCCGCATGTGTTGTGTCAAATAGGACATAAAAGTAAATCTTTTATCACAAATTGAACAAGTGAAATGTTTTTTAAACTTCTTCTTTTTAGAGCATTCGTTGTGTTTGTTTTCACTGTGAGTCCTCGTGTCATTTTTACAATCTGCATCGCTGCTCAAAGGTTCTGGGATGTCCTCCCAGTCTTCATCCTCAGGAGAGTGTGATGTTACGTCATCGCTATCTGATAGCGGAGCTAAGAGGTTGTCTGCTTGGGATCCTCCACAGTGGTCTCCATCGGCTTCTGTTGTCATGTGTTGTGGTGAGCTGCTGCTGCCTCTGTTCTCCTCACTTGGACTGTGGTCGTCAGGTGGTTCGTCTTCATGGTTTTCGGTCTTCACACAGACAGCAGTCAGTGGCAACCAAGTGGGATCAGCCTCCTCTGGCCCTAGAAGATATTCTCTCTCCTGAGTGTTCCAGAGTTCTTCCTCTTTAATGTCTTTAATGACCTTCTGGGTGTCTGAAGGACACAACAAATGTGAGGACTCCGGTGGTTTGTATTCAAGGTCTTCAGTCTTCACTGAGACACCAGTCAGTGGCAACCTGGTGAGATCAGCCTCCTCCGGTCCGAGAAGACATGCTCCTTCCTGAGTGATCTGGAGTTCCTCCTCTTCCTTTTTAATGAGGGGGGGCTGCTTCAAAGTTGAGCTCCTCCCCTGCGGCCTAGGGGGACGTTCTTGACAAGCAAACAGCTGTTGGACGTCTGAAAGACACAAAGCTTCATTAGCATCCGACATGCTAACGACATATCACTAACGCTGAGCCACTAAGTTTATTTGGATTTGGTTTTACAAAAAAACTACTTCATGGTGTTGTGACTTAGGTTGCCGGATTATCCACCGAATGGTAACATTTTGCTTTGGTAACGTTCGCTCTCCTTTCTACTCTGACTTGAACTCCGCTGCTTTAGTCAAGCTAACCATCATGGCGGCTCTTTGTTTACCTTGCTTAGCATGGTCGGCTAACGTCAGCTCTTATTTCCGGGTTTAAGTGAGGCATTGTTGGAAACTTCATCCCACTCACCGTTATCTGCAGTTTGCTTCTTTTTCTCCGTTGATGAATTTCTGGGAGTTGGTGGCGCTGATTCTCTTCCTCCTTCTCTTTGACTGGATGTAGCCGCCATCTTAGCATAGCAGTGGTTCGTCTTCTGTCACGTCTTCAATCTTGACTGCAGATAAGCACTCCAATGCTACTAACTCAACTTCCGTTTGGTTGGCGTTACAAAAGCTGAATCTCTAATGTTGCTATTTTAAACTAATTTTAAACTGTCTGGAGCCATGGAAAGCCACGGCAGCTCAGACCGCTTTTCACTCTGCGGTCGGATCGGTGCCTGTGTCCCTTGTGCGCATGTGCAGAATGTGTCTACATCCGGTCGGCTTGTACTACGCATGTGCAACGTCATCGACCTGTTCCCTAATCAGAATCTAAAAAATCTGTTTAGATTCCAGATCATTATGAATGTGAGTGTGAATGGTTGTTTGTTTATACGAGTCCCACACTAAATTGTTTTGTATGTTTTTGTTCAGCATTGGGAACAAAAAAAAATAAAGAAGGACAAAGTTCTGCTCGGGTTTTCATTAGTAAATATATTTTACAATCTCTTGGTTGCTATCCTTTACGTCCCTGGAGTACTACACGCTGTTGGTGTTTGAATGACGTCCTTACGATTTTATAGTCCTCGATAAGGACCGCCCAGTGGAAGGCGGCCTGAGCAGCTGCGGCTTTCCGGAGGTCCAGGCCTACTTTTAAAACTTAGATTAAACAGTTATGTAGTTTCACTACAAATACAGCAATAGCAACCCCAGTCTTTTCTGTATGTAGCATTGGAAAGCTATCTTAGCCGAACATTGAAGACGTGACAGAAGACGAACCACTGCTATGCTAAGATGGCGACGTCCAGTCAAGGAGAAGGAGGAAGAGAATCAGCGTCACCAAATCCCAGAAAATCACCCACGGAGAAAAAGCCCCAAACTGCAGATAACGGTGAGCGAGTTGAGGTTTCCCACGGCGTCTTTTTGGAGGCTATTTTAAACCCCGCGAAGTTAATTTACTTTGGTTGAAATGATCCATCCATGCTGATCGAGTTAAACAAAGAGCCGCCATGTTTGTTAGCTTATCCAAGGGAGCGGCATTACGTGTACCCCTTTAAGGATGATCTAAATCCTTGTTTATACTTATTTTCTCACCACATACTGTGTGTTTTTGTAAACATGGTGTAATAGCTTTATTAATTTAAGCCGTTTTTCATGACCGCTATTAGACTCTTGGTTTGAAGGCTTGTGTTATGAAGTGTTGAAAATGTGTTTTGCTGTTATTGCTAAGTAAGATGGCTACCCGAGGGCCTCATGCAGCCTCGGTTGTCATCCTCGTTTCACACACAACTTCCAGGAAGTCAGCTGCAATCCTTACATTAACATACCTTACATTAACAAGCACTAAAGAACGACTCGGACAACTTTAGTGGCACACACGCTAGGGTAAGCTAACCTAGCTAGCTTATGCTAGTTGTTGCTGGACGTGAGCTCACACTCAATATCAAGTAGGCCTGCTGCTCGATAATTGTGCTACAAAATATTGTCTATATTCAATATTATTGCAACATTTGTAGACATTTTTTCATTAATTTTAGTCATGAGAGGTGTCATTCATATTTGCATTAGTGTACCTGTGTGAGACATTAGTTAGACACTGAAGATGCCTGTATGTGTGTATGTTTTTTTGTATCACTTTATCCAGAACGTCATAATGATCCACCTGGTTGTTGTTTTTTTTATCGTTCGATAAGTGGATTTATCTGTTATCGTGACAGGCTTAGCGACAAGTAAGCATTTCAAAGCTTTTTTTGAGTGATGCCGCTTCATGAGTAGGTGAATTAATTGCAGTGCCAATATAGAAGATTTTAGATATTGTTTTTTTTTCCTGATATTATCACGATATCAACATCGGATTGGGCCATGCATAAAACACTCATGCATTGCATAGAAGAACATAAGAGCTTATCTGTGTTTGTGTCCTTCAGATGTCCAGCAGCTGATTGGTCACCAAGAAGAACTTCCTCCTCAGCCACAGGAGTTGAGCTCCACTTTGAAGCAGGAAAATCCACAGCCCCCCCACATTAAAGAGGAAGAGGAGGAACAATGTATCACCGAGGAGGGAGCACATCTTCTCGGGCCGGAGGAAGCTGGTCTCAACAAGTTACCACTGACTGGTGTCTCTGTGAAGACTGAAGACCATGAAGACAAACCACCGAAGTCCTTAAATTGGTCGTGTCAGCTGCAGCAGGGGAGCTCCACATTGAAGCAGGAGGACCCACAGCCCTCCCACATTAAAAAGGAAGAGGAGGAACTCGGGACAACTCAGAAGGGAGAGGCTGATCTCACCAAGTTGCCGCCGACTGTCTCTGTGAAGACCGAAGACCATGAAGACAAACCACTCGAGTCCTCACAGCTTCATCACAGTCCAAGTGAGGAGAACTCACCACAACACATGACAACAGAAGCTGATGGAGACCACTGTGGAGGATCCCAAGCAGACAACCTCTTAGCTCCGCTATCAGATAGCGACGACACAACATCACACTCTCCTGAGGATGAAGACGATGAAGATACACAAGAATCTTTGAGCAGTGATACCGACTGGGAAGGCGATACGACGACTAAGACTGACAGCAAACACTCCGAATGCTCTAAAAAGAAGACGGGTAAAAAACGTTTTACCTGCTCAGTTTGTGGTAAAAGATTTAGTTTTAAGTGCTATTTGACACAACACATGCGGACGCACACAGGAGAAAAACCTTTTGCTTGCTCAGTTTGTCATAAAAGCTTTACCGATAAGTCTGATTTGACTCGACACATGCGGACGCACACAGGAGAGAAACCTTTTGCCTGTTACGTTTGTGGTCAAAGATTTACTCAAAAGTCTTATATGTTATCGCACATGAGAATGCACACAGGAGAGAAACCCTTCAGTTGTTCAGTTTGCGGTAAAAGGTATTCCCACAAAAACAGTTTGGGTTATCACATGCTGAAGCACTCGGAGAATCCTTTCAGTTGTTCCGTTTGTGGTCAGAGGTTCCCTCTCAAGTCACAAATGGTATCACATATGATGAAGCACACAGGAGAACACCCGTTTGGTTGCTCAATTTGTGGTAAAAACTTTTGCTCCAAACAATATTTGACTTTTCACATGATGAAACACACAGGGGAAACACCTTTTGGTTGTTCTGTATGTGGTCAACGATTCCCTCAAAAGTCCCGACTGGTAGCGCACATGAGAAAACACACAGGAGAAAAACCCTTTAGTTGCTCAGTTTGTGGTCAACACTTTCCTTATAAATCCAGTTTGACTTATCACATGAGGAAACACACTGGAGAAACACCTTTCGGTTGCTCCGTGTGTGGTCAAAAATTCCCTCTGAACTCACGACTGGTAACGCACATGAGAAAGCACACAGGAGAAACACCGTTCGCTTGCTCAGTTTGCGGTAAGAACTTTTGTACCAAACAGTATTTGACTTATCACATGCAGAAACACACCGGAGAAAAACCTTTTAGTTGCTCAGTTTGCGATAAAAAATTCTATTCCACGTCAAGTATGGAAGACCACATGAGAACACACACGGGAGAACCTTTTACTTGCTCGGTTTGTGGCGAAGGCTTTTCTCAGAGACACCGTTTGACGTATCACATGCAGAAACACAAAGGGGAAAAACCCTTTAGCTGCTCGATTTGTGGTAAAAGTTTCAGTGGGAGGCAAGCGAGTATACATCACACTAAAGCTTGTCGAGAACGGTTGGGGGCAGCCTCAGATAGTAAGCCGAAACATTATTGGAACCAAGAAGGCTTTGAATGGACTTTCTGACAACACGGCATTAATGCAATCGGTATCATCTGATCGTAGGTTATGTGTACAGTGAAATCTAATAGAAAATGAATGATGTCAGAATGAAATTCATATCGCATGGTAGATTATTACGAATGATTAGAACCTTGAGGTCACAAGCAGATGGCCGGATTCTCCTTCAGGATGTTTTGGCAGACAGCAGAATTCAGTGTTCCATTTATCACGGCAATTATCCAGATTCAGCACCAAAACAGCTCCAGTCCATTACACTACCACCACCATATTTTACTGTTGGTATGATGTTCTTTTTTCTGAAATGTGGCGTTATTTTTATGCGAAGTGTAATGGGACACACACCTTCCACAAGGTTAAACTTTTGTCTCATCAAACCACAGTGTATTTTCCTAAAAAATATTGTGGATCATAAAGATATTTTTTGACAGAACTGAGACAACCTTTTATGTTATTTTTGTTAGCAGTGGTTTTGATCTTGGAACTCCTGCCATGCAGGCCTTTTTTTGCCTAGTTTCTGTTTTATGGTGGAGTCATGAACACTGACTTTAACAGGCAAGCGAGGCATGCGGTTCTTTGGATGTTGTTGTGGGGTCTTTTGTGACCTCTTGGGTGAGTCGTCGCTGGTTCACCACTATTTCATGAATGTCAGACAGGTCCTATTTAAGTGATTCATATTTTAATTTGTTTGATGATCATTAACGTCTGTAAGAATCCATTGTACCGCGCAAATATGACATTACTGTACACGTAGATGTCAATAAAAAGCTGAGCAGCAACAGGAGAAACCTGTTCCTTTTACATAGAAGTCCCAACGTCGCAGCTGAAACACCTGTCATGGTCTTTCCAACAGTGGTAGTACATGTAAAATCACCATTTACTGTCTTGCCAAACAGCATACAAAATACATTTTAAAATTGTATATATTTTATATTAATCCAATGGATTACTAATCCATAGGAGATTTCTCACTTGAAATGACTGCGTGAGGTTGATGAGTGCAATCGAATGGAAATTCAACAACATATTTGAAGAGAAAATCACCTTTTTTTTGTTCATCAAATATTAAAGACTTTCTGCAAAGTATGAGTCAATACTAATAAATAATTTATAAAATTTAAAAAAACTGTTTTAAACCTGTTTCACTATTATTAGAGCCCTCCAGACATGAAATAGCCCCCATAATTATATTTACAGTCATTACCCAACACAGCCGGTATGATAAGTAATAAAACATACATCACACGTTACCATTGTGGTAGTCCTAGTAGTATATGGAAGATAATGTGGGTTGATCATATGACTTTCAAAAAAAAAATGCAGATTGCCGTAAGGGATACGTGAAAAGAAATTAAAAAAGACTTACTACATTCTTGGGCAACACTGATACTTACATAATGCTCTTGAATGCCACAGCAGTTAATATAGTGCAGATAAAGGTGACAGCATCAAGTTAGTCATTGTTGTGTGTTACATGAATAAATAAATACATTTGATGATGAGGATGTGCATTAAAAGTTTTTCATCTTGAAGATTAAAAAAAGAACAACAAAAAGGGAATACAATATTGAAGGGATTTTATGAACAGCAGGAGAAGGTTAAAGACAAACGGGGAGCAGTTATAAACAGCTATATAATACTACGGTCCATATTAAATACTCCGACACAGTAGGGGGCGGTATGCGCCTTACAGTAATGAATCCAAAAGAAGAAATAATGACAAAAAAAGTCGTGCAGAGCAACTGCAGTGGCATTCTGTAGCTCCGACCAGAAGCTTTAAGTTTACGATTGAACAGTTATATAGATTCGTTACAAATCTAGTAATAACCTCACAGACTCTTATTTTCTAAAGTCCATGAACCGGAAGCTGAGCTTGGAGTGATATCTGAAGAGAAAGCGCGAAGAGGAACCAGGAAGCTAAGCTATGCTAAGATGGCGACGTTCACTAAACGAGAATGCGGAAGTGAATCAGCGCTGCTAACTCCCAGCAAATCCAAAAAGCCCCAAACTGCAGATAATGGTGAGAAAGCTGAACTTTACAACTTTCCTTTCCTTTTCAATGCCATATTTAAGCCCCCAAAAAGATTGTTGAATGTAGCGTAGTGGAAATAAGCATCTTTGCTTGGCAAGAAAACAAGGAGCCGCCATGATTGTTAGCTTGATGAAGGCGGAATGCCTTGTCATAGCATATATAGAAAAACAAAGTTACCAAACCGAATTTACACCATTTGTTATTTGTGTTCTTTGTTCTGCAGCCCCTGTGGGAGATGTAGAGAAAATTATGGGTTAATAATTTTTTAAAAAGACGACGAATTTTTGCGACAGCTCGTAAAACTACGTGAATTAGGACTCGTTTCCGGTCATGCCTCCACATTTTCAATCACAACCATTCATTTTAAACTTGCCCGTACAAATATCTAATACGTAACAGTAGAATTGACTATGGCCCATGTACAGTATGTGCTTAAGTGTTTTGTATATCTTACAGTATTTTAAACCAGGGGTGAGCAAAGTACGGCCCATGGGCCACATCAGGCTCACCAATATATCTTAATCCGGCCCACCGGGTATTTCCAAATTCCCAACTACCGATGGAGGAGGAGTGGCGCCTTTGTCCCGACAGTCAACGGTTACTCAGACGTTTGGTACGCAAAATTTAAAATGGACAAAACGGGCCAAAAATGGTGCACGCTCACTCCAAAAGAAATGCAACCTTTCAATATGGTTGAAAAGCAAACGTTCCAGGAAATGTTGGACCTGGGAGAAGAAACTGCTGCTAACATTGCTAACATCAAGAGAGATCCTGCTAACGTCAACATGTCGGTGTTGATTGTGATTGATGGGATGCTTTGTTCCCGATAGCCATTGAACCAAAGAATGTAAGGAGTTCCGGGAGAAACATCTCAAGGATCACATCAACGTGTGTTTATGTTGTGTCTTGTAGACGTCCAGCAGCCAATCGGTCATCAATACGAACTTCCCACTCAGCAGCGCGTTTGGAGCTCCGCTTTCAAGCAGGAAAAAACACAGCCCCCGCATGTTAGAGAAGAAGAAGAGGAACTCTGGATCATTCAGGAACGGGAGTGTCTTCTTGAGCCGGAGGAGGCTGATGTCACTAAGTTGCCACTGACTGGTGTCTCTGTGAAGACCGAAGACCTTGAAGACAAACCAGGTGAGTCTTCACATTGGTTGTGTCCTTCAGACATCGAGGAGATGATTGGTCATCAAGAAGAATGTCCCACTCAATGGTGGAGCTCCACTTTGAAGCAGGAAGATCCACAGTCCCCCCACATTAAAGAGGAAGAGGATGAACTCTGGATCACTCAGAAGGGAGAGTTCCTTCTCCGACCGGAGGAGGCTGATCTCACTAAGTTGCCACTGACTGTAGTCTCTGTGAAGACCGAAGACCATGAAGACAAACCACCTGAGTCCTCACAGCTTCATCACAGTCCAAGTGAGGAGAACAGAGGGGCGGAGCCACAACACATGACAACAGAAGCTGATGAAGACCACTGTGGAGGATCCCAAGCAGACAACCTCTTAGCTCCGCTATCAGATAGCGATGACGTAACATCACACTCTCCTGAAGATGCAGAAACGGACAACACCCAAGATGCGAGGACTCCCACTGACAACAAACACTCTAAACGTTTAAAAAGAAAGACAGGTCAAAAATGTTATATAAGCTCGATTCCCGCTGAGACGTTTCCTCAAAGGTCCACTTTGACTCAGCACACAGAAAGTACACACAAAGGAGAAAAACCGTTCAGTTGTGCAGTTTGTAACAAACGATTCTCTCAAAAGTCATATGTGGCGTTACACATGGCAAAACACACAGGAGAAAAACCATTTAGTTGCTCAGTTTGCACTGAAAGCTTTTCTACTAGATATTATTTGACTCAACACATGATAACACACACAGGAGAAAAACCATTTAGTTGCTCAGTTTGCACTGAAAGCTTTTCTACTAGATATTATTTGACTCAACACGTGCTGACACACACAGGAGAAAAACCATTTAGTTGTTCCGTTTGTGGTCAAGGCTTCCTTCAAAAGTCACAAATGGTATCACATATGAGAAAGCACACGGGAGAAAAACCCTTTCGTTGCTCAGTTTGTAGCGCAAGCTATGTTATCAGAAGCAGTTTGACTTATCACATGCTAAAGCACAAAGAAGAAAAACCTTATAATTGTTCCGTTTGTGGTCAAGGCTTCCTTAAAAAGTCACAAATGGTGTCTCATATGAGACAGCACACAGAAGAAAAACCTTATTGTTGCTCAATATGCGGTAAGAGCTATCATTTCAGGAATAGCTTTAATTATCACATGACAACCCACAAAGATGAAAAACCTTTTGGTTGTTCTGTTTGTGGGCAAAGCTTCCTGGAGAAGTCACAAATGACATCGCATATGAAAACGCACTCAGGGGAAACACCGTACAGTTGCTCGGTTTGTGGTGAATCGTATTCTAACAAATGTAGTCTGACGTATCACATGGTGAAGCACAAACAAAATAAACATATTAGTTGCTCCGTTTGTGGCAAAGGATTCGCTAAAAAGTCACGTATGTTAGTGCACATGCGGAAGCACACAGGAGAAAGACCTTTCAGTTGCTCTGTCTGCGGTACAAGCTTCTCGAGACGTGAAAATATGGTGGCACACATGAGAGTACACACCGGAGAGAGACCCTTTGGTTGCTCGGTTTGCGGTGAAAGCTTTTCTCAGAAGAAGCGTCTGACTTACCACATGCAGAAACACAAAGCTAAAAAGCCCTTGAGTTGCGCAGTTTGCGGTAAAGGTTTCTCTGGGAGACAAGCATTGATAAAGCACTCAAAAGGTTGTCAAGCACGGTTGGGGTCCGCTTCAGAAACCTTTTTGCAACCAAGCAGACTTTGAATGGTCTTTCTAACAATAGATCATCAATGCAATTGGTATCATATATAGAAATATGACATGTGAGTGTCACTTTTATCTGTACAATAATACAGAGAGACTATTACTTTGCAAATGTCTCTACCATATGACCTGTTGTTAAATATACGAGATGTTCAGGATCACTTTACAATTTAAAAAAAAATATTATAAAGGCAGTTAATGAGCTATGCTAAAATTGTTCTATTTGATCTTTGGGTATCAAGGTTGGTAATTTGTGTCTTTCGGGCACCCTGTTTATGAATTTTGTTCTGTTAAATAAAAGGGATGGAGCAATCTCCCGGTTTCCTCGTTCAGAAAGGCACAACTTCTATCACTCTCACAAAGACAGGAAGTCCCACACGGTAGACACGCTTATTCTAAATGCTGCATCAGGGCAAGTAACGGCCGATATTGAAATTGTGCTTTTTTTGCTGATGTCAGCTGATGTCGATTGGTGATAATTATAATAATAAATAATAATTTCTAACATTTTTGGTTTTGAAATCTGTATAAAGAGTATAAATTGACAGTGGAAGGTTATGATGCCATCTTGTATCATTACTGAAACTACTTTGTGCTATCATGACCCTGGACTCTGAATATAGTTTATACAGGACGCATTTTTCTTTAAAAAAAAATATGCGTTATTTTTTACCAAAAATGATTGATCAATTAATTTCCCAAATATTCGTATTACTCTAAAACAGGCCTCAAATTAAATTGACTTTTGTACTAGTTACAGAGTACCATTGGACTAAAGAGGTCAGGTAACAAAAGGAAGCTGAACATTTGAAACTCTCAACTGACGTGCTCTCAGAAACTGTTGGTCCAAAGTCAATGGTGGCCCAAGCAGTCCAGCACCATACCTTCAGAAAAGTCATTGAGTACTTAAAGGGTCATTGATATGATTTATTGTCCTGCTTGTTGTAAGATGTTCATATAAATATGTATTCCCTTTTGTATATAAAAAATCACTGGATAATTCAGTGATTTATTTTAGTGTGGAAAAACTCATTTTAAAGTGGACATATTATATTATTTTCCACTTTTCTGACCTGCAAATGGAGTTAGAATGTTATATTCTCATGCCAAAGTTTCAGATAATGAGGTTTGCACATTAGGAAGTGAAACTGAAAGAAGTTTGGGGTGGCTCAAAACGCTCGCTTTCAGAGGGCGTTGCAGAACTGTTCGTTTGTGATGTCACAAAGGAGCGACGGCGGCCAGGTGATGTTATCTGAATGCAATAGTAAGTTATATTACCTGAACACTTCACCACAATACCAATTGGTATCACATAGAACATAGATGAGTGTAAGAATATATATATAATATATAATATGCAAATATAATATAATATTATTTAATATGAAAATATTCTAAAAAGTCATTGCTTGCTTATGGTGGGTAATTAGTGCCAGACAAATAATAAGTGACTTTCTAAAATACAATCTTTACCATTATTTGAGCCCTGCAGATGTGAAATACACTCTGATTACTCTTTCTTCACACTACATTGCTTCAGCTTCAAGCACCTTGAGTTAACTAGTTAGCCTTTCAATTTATTTACTGTATTACTAAACTTAAGAAAGGGTTTAAAACAGAGAGTGGGCAAGACAAACAAAGAAACCCCCCCAAAAAACATTACCACTTCCACACTGATTGGGAGGAAAACATATTTTCACTCGATTTCAAGAGTCAAGACAGAAATGAGGTAAATAAAAAAAAAAGTATCCAATAGTTTTTATTCCACAGACAAAAGTTATTCTGCAGAAGAACCGACTCTCTGAGGGTCCTTTTTTTTTTATTAGCGATTTATATAATACATAAACATATCAAATTGTCAGTATGGTAAATATTGGTGTTACATTTACAATGCACATATCCATCCTTGTACTTATATAAGCATGTGTTACATGCAATAGAACCGCTACACTAGTACTAATACTAATACTCGTACTACTAACCGAGGCGTCACTACATCAGGGCCACAGAAATGAGAAACTAATTCACTTACCTCCTTATCACATGACACTGTTATTTAATTTCTATATCTAGAGGAGTCAGAGGAAGTAGATTTTACAAAGGTTACAGCAAGTTATCATCCATAATGTATATGTACAATTAAATATAATAAAGCAGTCTGATCCCAAAAATATAGTCATATCATCGACTCGCGAGAATCTGTTATGACAAACTCAACAACGAAAAGGTTTTTCCTCCTGGGTGTGCGTTCTCATGTGTCGTACCATAGCTGACTTTTGAGAGAATGTTTTCCCGCAAACAGAACAACAGAAAGGTTTCTCTCCTGTGTGCGTTCTCAGGTGTGCGACCATAACTGACTTTTGACAGAATCTTTTATCACAAACCGAACAACTAAAAGGTTTTTCTCCTGTGTGCATTCTCATGTGAGACACCACGTTACACTTATTAGCATAAGCTTTACCACAAACGGAACAACAAAAAGGTTTCTCTCCCGTGTGCGTTCTCAGGTGTGCGGCCATAACCAACTTTTGTGAGAATCTTTTATTACAGACTGAACAGCTAAATGGTTTTTCTCCTGTGTGCATTCTCATGTGTGACACAAAGCTATACTTTTTATAGAATCCTTGACCACAAACAGAACAAGCAAACGGTTTTTCTCCCGTGTGTTTCAACATGTGACAACTGTAACTGTATCTGTGAGAAAAACTTTCGCCACACACCGAGCAACGGAAGGGTGTTTCTCCCGTGTGTGTTCTCATGTGTGTCAGCATCATTGACTTGAGAAGGAATCCTTGACCACAAACAGAACAACTGAAAGGTTTCTCTCCTGTGTGTTTCAGCTTGTGATAAGTCAAACTGTTTCTGCGGGAGAAGCTTTCGCCACAAACGGGGCAGCTAAAAGGTTTTTCTCCTGTGTGCGTTCTCATGTGTGAGACCAAGCTTGACTTGTGAGAGAATCGTTTACGACAAACCGGACAACCAATCGGTTTTTCCCCAGTGTGTGTCGGCATGTGTTGAGTCAAATCGTAGTTATTAGAAAAGCTTTTAGCGCAAACGGAGCAGGTCTTCTGGACATCGGGATGATGCTCTCCCACCTGGGTGGTCCAGAGTTCCTTGTGGTCCTCTTTAAAGTTGGAGGGGTGTGGATCCTCCCCCTTCAAAGTGGAGCTCTCCCCCCGCGAGTGAAGTGGGTGACCAGTCAGCTGCTGGACATCTGAAGGACAAAACCGATGAAAGGACTCAGATGGTCCGTCTTCAGGGTCTTCAGTCTTCACAGAGACAAGTTCCTCCTCTTCCTCTTTAATATGAGGGGGCTGTGGATTCTCCTGCTTCAAAATGGAGCTCCCCTCTTGAGACTGAGGGGGATGACCGATCTGGACATCTAACGGACCCCAACAATGGAAGGACTCAGATGGTTCCTCTTTATGGTCTTCAGTCTTCACAGAAACAACAGTCAGTGGCAACTTGGTGAGATCAGCCTCCTCCGGCCTGAGAGTGATGCAGAGTTCCTCTTCTTCCTCTTTGACTTGGGGGGGCTGTGGATCCTCCTGCTTCAAAGTGGATTTCTGCCCCTGCAGCTTAGGAGGATCTTCTTCTTCACGTTGTATCATCTGCTGGATGTCTGCAGGACATTAATTAGTTCATTAGTTCTGTTTTATGGTAAACTAAAGCCTATTATGAGTCCAAAAAAGAATATTTATGCAAATGTTTTGTATTATGGGGCAAAATAAAGTATTTTCAAGCATAGAAATGTTCTAGATGAACAAATAAATACAGTTTATTAGTCTAGTATTTTCATTTATCAATAATGCACAACTTTTTGATATTAAGACTTATCCATTTAAAAAATAAATACTTTGTTTTTTGATGTTATAGGTTCATGAAATGTATTTTAATCTGCTGTGTCTCGCTGTGACCACGAGATGGCAGTGTTTTGACTTTGACGTGTTTTCGAATTTTCTTTCTTTTTATAATAACATTAATGTTTTAATGCTGTTGATTGACGCTTCAGGGTATTTATACATCCAGTAAATATATTATCCATGTAAGAATACTAACAGGCTTGGTACTCGCACGTTCACTTTTGCTAACATTGCTAACGTTACATATTTCATTTTCGTCCTGGTGTTCTACTTATCTACTTATTCCCTCGTCTGAAACTCTATCTTATTTATTCAACCACCCAAAATAGATTTAGCTTTGTAATATAACAACAAATAACACACAACTGCAAATGCTTTAAATTTGCTTCTACTCTGACTTCAACTGTGTTGCCTCAGTCAAGCTAACAATCATGGCGGCTCTTTGTTTAACTTATTTCGCATGGTCCGTTTGCATCAACTAAAATCCTCCAAAAATATTTCATCCCACTCACCGTTATCTGCACTTTGGGGCTTTTTCTCCGTTGATGATTTTCTGGGAGTTGGTGGCGATGATTCTCTTCCTCCTTCTCTTTGACTGGACGTCGCCATCTTAGCATAGCAGTGGTTCGTCTTCTATCTTCGCTTCGGATAAAACTCTCACTTCCGGTTGGTGTGGTGTGTTTTACGAAAGGTGATTCTTTAATGTATTGTTTGCTGTATCTGCTGTGAATCTATACAAGTGTTTAACTGTGAATTTGAAACTTGTGTCGGGAGCTCCGGAAAAACACAAACATGTTGGCCAGCTTCCGCTGCTGCTTCTTCTTCTTCGTTTTTATTGGCGGTTGGCAAAGCACCTTCTGGTGTACATTACCGCCATCTTTTGGTCAGGAGTGTGGGTGGAGACGCTAAAAAAACACTCGATTCAAATTCAATCATAAAAAACACTAAAAATAATTGAAATAAAATATAATAACATTAATGCTAAACTAATTAATTTCTTCTAAGCCTGTTTGTCTGTATTTCCCTAAAGCCTAGGTTGAGAAAAAGTTTAAAACGTTTAAAATCCAAATATAATGTGCATAAATTAGGTTTGGCAAATATTAATTTTAGAAGAAAATTGAAGTATTGGGCAAAAAGAGCAAAAAGTAAATGTTTTTTTATACTAATTATAGGCTTTTTTAGGCAAAATACAGTATATGCAAGTTCCTAACATTTATTATAAAAAAATGCATCTCAGCTTTGTGATATAGGTGAAAAGCTGTATTAGTCATATCAGATTGTTTTCTTTACATTTTCTACATATTTCTTCATAAATAATCTTTGGATATTTGTCCTAGTGCAATATTATGACTTCTTATTATTCTTATTATTACTACTTATTATTATTCTCATGACATTCTGAGTAAGTAAGAGTTTATCAGTGTCCTTATTTTGTGTAAGTCATGGAGCAAAAGCGCTTGTCTGTGTAGCATTATAGAGTGTGCATACAGGGAGCGGGGTTGCTAATAGCCTTTCCCACCACAAACCACTTGGGGTCAACCCAAGTTTTTTTTTTTTTAAACACGGGTAGTCCTGCATAAAACGTGTACATTACCAATGCTGTAGAAAATGCTAAAATGCTAAAGCTACTTACCATTATGAGACGTCTTGAAGTAACATTTTTTTGTTGAGAAACTTTAGACTGTTCAGTCTCTACTTTCGGATCAGATTCGGGATCCAACACATTTTAAAAAAGATGAATCACCGTTTATTATCAACTCCTATAAAGTTGGGTTCGGCAGCTATCTGGAAGTCCTCGTAAGCACTCGGGAGTGACCAACCACAGCGGAGTTTGCGTGCCTGGAATACATTAATACAGACTGAGCATGACATCCAAAGAAATGCAGCTGAATAGGTGCAGAATCTGGAAGATCTAGAAAGCTTTGTGTGCTGGTTATTGTGTGGAGCTGCTCTATAGGAGTCCATAACTCAACACAAAGGGCCGAACAATGAAATATGCTTCTAAAATCACATTACTTGTCCTCATATTACGTCATTCTCATGTAAATGAGGCCTTTTCTTGTTCGAGTACGATATTTTTCTTCTACTGTAGAAAAAAAAAACACCTTTTTTCTTGTGAAAATGATATTTTCACAATATTCCACGTCACATGAAAGCCAGTAGTTGTACACATAACACAGGCGTGTACTACTTTGACCCTCTTGATGGCCCATTTCAACTAACATCCCACAGGATGAATATCAGAACGACCATTCAAAGCCTTTTTGGTTCCAGTAATGTTTCGGCTGATTATCTGAGGCCGACTCCTCTTCTTCTTCTTCTTCTTGACAAGCGTCTTCCTTCGAGTGCATTATCATGTGAAACTTGGAAAGGTATTTGTAAGTGTAGTTCTTCCCACAAACGGAGCAACTGAAGAGCGTTTGTCCCCGATGTGTTTTCTTGTGAGCGACCAGACGCGTCTTTGTAGGGAATCTTTTACCACAAACGGAACAACCGAAAGGTTTCTCTATCGTGTGCCTTCTCATGTGTGAAATCATACTCGACTTCTGCGTGAATCTGTGACCGCAAAGAGAACAGCTCAACGGTTTCTCCGCCGTGTGCGTGAGCATGTGATAAGTCAAGCTCTTTCGGTAAGAGTAGCTTTTGCCGCAGAGTGAGCAAGCAAAAGGTCTCTCCCCCGTGTGCATCAGCATGTGTTGCGTCAGATTACTCTGACGTGAAAACGTTTTAGCGCAAACCGAGCAAGTGAAATGCTTCGTCCCCGTCTTCTTCTTGGAGCGATTGTCGTCAGTTTGAGTCCTCATGTCGCCTTCCCAGTCTGTGTCGCTGCTCAAAGGTTCTTGGGTGTCGTCCGCGGAGTGTGACGTTGTGTCGTCGCTATCCGATAGCGGAGCTAAGAGGTTGTCTGCTTGGGATCCTCCACAGTGGTCTCCATCAGCTTCTGTTGTCATGTTCTCCTCACTTGAGGACTCAAGTGGTTCGTCTTCATGGTCTTCGGTCTTCACAGAGACTACAGTCAGTGGCAACTTGGTGACATCAGTTTCCTTCAACCCTATAAAACACTCTCCCTCCTGAGTGATCCAAAGTTCCTCCTCTTCCTCTTTAACCTGGAGGGGCTGTGGAACTTCCTGCTTCAAAGTGGAGGTCCCACACTGTGGCCGAGGGGGATATTCTTTTTGAAAACCAGTCAGCTGCTCGACGTCTGAAGGACACAACCAACGTAAGGACTCTGGTGGTTTGTCTTCATGGTCTTCAGTCTTCACAGAGACACCAGTCAGTGGAAACGTGCTGAGATCAGCTTCTTCTGGCCTTGAATGACGTTCTCCGTCGTGTGTGATTTTGAGTTCCATGTCTTGCTCTTTAACATGGGGGGGCTGCTTCCATGTGGAGCTCCACCCATGTGGCTCATTGGGACGTTCTTTATGATGACCAAATAGCTTCTGGATGTCTGCAGGACACAAAGAACACCAAGACACTTTAGCTCAGACGTGTTCTTCTATGTTCTTCTATGTAAAGCGTGTGTGTCTCGTGTGTTGACACAATGATGGATCACAAAACATAACACAATAACACATTTTGCTGGTTGATAATTGTGCTACAAATTATTGTTGATAATCAATATTATCGTGTACATTTTTGGAGGCTTTTTTTCATTATTATCATGAGAGGTGTAATTCACATTTCAACCACCAGATGGTGGTCAAGTATAGTGTACTTGTGTTTGTATGTTGTTTAAAATTGACGCCATTTTGTGCCATGTTAGCTTATAGAGGGGCTTTTTTAAAGTCTGTGCACCATGATGGACTGTTTTTTAAATTCATATTACCAACGAAACGTCTCAGTAAGCATTGACAGTCGGGATGAAGGCTCCGATGCCCGTCCAATCTCCCCCTACTGCCTTCGTTAAGCTAACAATCATGGCGGCTCTTTGTTTACCTTGATCGGCAAGGTCGGCTAACTTCTGATGAGACACGCAGGAACAACACTTCTCGTCAAACCTTTTAGAATTTCATCTCGCTCACCGTTATCTGAGGTTTGGTGCTTTTTCTCCGTTAATGGTTGCCCTGGAGTTGGTGGCGATGGTTCTCTTCCTCCTTCTCTTTGACTGGACGTCGCCATCTTAGCATAGCAGCGGTTCATCTTATATCTTCACTTCGGATAAAACTCCAAAGTTACACACTCAGCGTTCCTTTAGAAAAGACTATGCGATCTCTGAGGTTAGTTTTGCTATATTTGCTGATCATCTGTGTAATTGTTTCATCGTAATAGTGAAACTTCTGTCAGGAGCTCCAGTCAGCTAAAGCGAAAGTCTTCTTCTTCGTCTTTTCTTGGATGAATAATGTGTTGCAGCTTTGACTGTAAAGGTGGATACCGCCACCTACTGTATGGGAGTATATCATAGGAACATCTACTCTAGAATATTGTCTACAATAGACGTGTCCAAAGTGTTGCTTGGAGCTGTTTTTTTTTCAATTGTCCCGCAACAAATTCTAAAACTACAATAATAAAAAACAAAACAACTTTAAAGGAAAAGGAGAAAATTGAGAAAAATGTAATATTATGAAGAAAATTATGTCATTTTAGGAGCATAAAGGTCATATATAAAAATGTTTTAAAGTCGTAATATTATGAAAACAAAACAGGGAATGCATTTATAATTTAATAAAGAAATACAAACATAAAATGGTCATGTGATTAGCAGAAATAATGTACAAAAAGAAAGTTTAAATCGATGGAACATTCGTAATTACTTCTTTATGTATTAAAAAATTACATATGGAATACAGGAAGTAAATAAATGTGCTGCAATAGATTTTTGGAACATTTGGAACCGTGAACTGAATTATGTGATGAATTCCTTTCTAACTTGAAGCAAGATCAAATAATATTCAAGTAATTATGATATATACTGCATATTTATGACATATCTGATGATAAATGACAACTTTACCATATTATTTTCATAAAACAACTTTCCCAAAGTTACTTGGATCTTTGTTTTATTTCTCATATTACATATTTTTTAAAGTTTTTTTTTCCCTATGGATTTCAACTTATTTTCTGATAGGACATATTGTTTATTGTTTACATATTATTCTCATAAAATGATGCCTTTTCAAAATTTTTTCTCCTAATATTTTGACTCTATTCTTGTAAAATGACTGCTGTTTCCTTGGTAAACATGTTGTGTTGTTCCAATAAGACTACATCTTACTTTTCCATTTTGTTTCCTAGCAACAGAGCAGACTCTACTGACGATAAGCGGCAAAGAAAATGGATGAATGGATGCAACAGAACAGGCTTTATAACCTCGGCGCCATATTTATTCTGTTAATAACAACCTCTTAAATGCCACATTTCAACTCACATCCCACATGATCAGATTAGAATACATATTTAATATTGATTGCATTGCTTATTTATGGTTTAAAGATGAATATCAGAAAGACCATTCAAAGCCTTTTTGGTTCCAGTAATGTTTCGGCTGATCTGAGGCTGACCCCGCCCCTTCGTGACAAGCACTTTCCTTTGAGTGCATTATCATGTGAACGTCCAAAAGGTATTTATAAGAATACTTCTTCCCACACATTGAGCAACTGAAGAGTTTTTCTTCTGTCTGTGTCATCTTGTGAGAGACCCTATCTGTCTTTATCGGGGGTCTTTCACCAACGACAGAATAAACTAAAGGTTTTTCTCCGGTGTGTTTCAGCATGTGATGAGTCAAACTACCCTTATAAGAAAACTTTTTGCCGCAAACCGAGCAACTGTAGGGTTTTTCTCCCGTGTGTTTCAGCATGTGTTGATTCAATTTAACTTTATAAGTGAAGTTTTTAGCACAAACGGAGCAACAAAAGGGTTTTTCCGTGTGTTTCAGCATGTGATGAGTCAAACTGGCTTTGTAAGTGAAGTTTTTAGCGCAGATTGAGCAAGTGAAAGGTTTTTCTCCCGTGTGTTTCAGCATGTGATGAGTCAGACTAGTTTTGTAAGCAAAGCCTTTAGCGCAAATAGTACAGCTAAATGGTTTCTCCCCTGTGTGTTTCAGCAAGTGACAAGTCAAATGTCCTTTACGAGAACATCTTTTACCACAAAAAGAACAGATAAAACACGTTTTACTCGTCTTCTTCTTGGAGCATTCAGAGTGTTTGTCGCCAGTTTGAGTCCTCATATCACCTTCACAGTCTGTATCGCTGCTCAAAGGTTCTTGGGTGTCGTGCCAGTCTTCATCCTCAGCAGAGTGTGATGTTGTGTCGTCACTATCTGATAGTGGAGCTAAGAGGTTGTCTGCTTGGGATCCTCCACAGTGGTCTCCATCATCTTCTGTTGTCATGTGTTGTGAGGAGGACTCAGGTGGTTTGTCTTCATGGTCTTCGGTCTTCACAGAGACAACAGTGAGTGGCAACTTGGTGAGATCAGCCTCCTCCGGTTGGAGAAGGAACTCTCCCTTCTGAGTGATCCAGAGTTCATTCTCTTCCTCTTTAACGTGGAGGGACTGTGGATGCTCCTGCTTCAAAGTGGAGCTCCACCATTGAGTGGGACATTCTTCTTGATGACCAATCATCTGCTCGACGTCTGAAGGACACAACCAACGTAAGGACTCAGGTGGTTTGTCTTCATGGTCTTCAGTCTTCACAGAGACACCAGTCAGTGGAAACTTGGTGAGATCAGCCTCCTCCAGCCCAGGAAGATGTTCTTTCTCCTGAGTGATGCAGAGTTCCTCATCTTCCTCTTTAACCTGGGTAGGCTTTGGATCTCGCTGCTTCCAAGTGGAGCGCCGACCCTGTGGATCATTGGAACATTCTTCTTTGTTGTGACCAATCAGCTGGTGGACATCTGCAGGACACAAACAAACTTAGCTCAGGTGTGATCCTTGAGATGTTTCTCCTGGAACTTCGAACACTCGTTGTATTTCTCTTTTTTGTCAACGTACAGACAGTAAGGAAAGTGACCAATCAGAAACATAGTGGTTAGCGTGCAGGCCTCACAGCTAAGAGACCCGGGTTCGATTCCACCCTCGGCCATCTCTGTGTGGAGTTTGCATGTTCTCCCCGTGCATGCGTGGGTTTTTCTCCGGGTACTCCGGTTTCCTCCCACATTCCAAAAACATGCTAGGTTAATTGGCCACTCCAAATTGTCCATAGGTATGAATGTGAGTGTGAATGGTTGTTTGTCTATATGTGCCCTGTGATTGGCTGGCCACCAGTCCAGGGTGTACCCCGCCTCTGCTCACCGTTATCTGCAGTTTGGGGCTTTTTCTCCGTTGATGATTTTCTGGGAGTTGGTGGCGCTGATTCTCTTTTTCCTTCTCTTTGACTGGACGTCGCCATCTTAGCATAGCAGTGGTTCGTCTTCTATCTTCCCTCCGATGCTACACAGTCACTTTTATTCCTCAGTGGGGAGCTACTGTGAAGCTAAAACACATAGCAAAAACACACAATCCGTGGATAAACAGTTTCATATGAGGTTAATACCGCTTTAAACCCAACCGGTAGCTAACCTTAGCGTCGTCAAAAAAAAAACACATTAAGTTTATAACTTTTACATTTTAATTCAGCGTATACATTACCAGTTAAAGTAGTATTTAAATATACACATCATATTTGATTAAAACCACACAGGCCACTGCCCTTGAATGCAACAATAAGGATGCTAATAGCCACTAGCTTCATAACGAAAAGCCTCCTTGAATGACTACATTTATTTTTTTATTTATTTAGTCTTATTATCGAAACATATTATTATTATTATTATTATTATTAAAATATTTGGACTGAACTATTTCCACTTACTACTTTCGTGAGGTTATCTGCACTCCTGACGTCAGACTAGTCAGTTCCTGGTTTTCTTCTTCTGTTGTTTATTGGCGGCGGGCAAGAAGCTTTTAGGTTTGCATTACCGCCACCTTCTGACTGGGGGTGGGAAACAGAATCTGACCGATTTGTAATCTCTTTAGAAGCCGGGGTTTCTTTAGAAATGAAAAAATATATCTGAAAATAACATAACATTGAATGTTATCTTCCAACACATGTACTTCTTATTTGTAAAATCACAAATACTTCAACTTGCTGATATAGTTCATCTTTAAACAGCTAAAATAATGCATAAGGCTAAAAATAAGCAATTAGCTAATGATCTCAGGGGTTCTTTTATTCTACCAGCTGTCAAATGAGTCTAGGAGCCTCAAGGACAGTTTACAATTTAATTCAAACAGGAGTAAATACAAAGGAAATGCAATGCCAGCACTGGAGAGACTGTATATATAAAACAGAGTAGAAAATATTCAATTCCTAACAATAGACAGACCCATGTTGCTAAGCGCTGTACTATATTGTTCAGTCCATCGCAATTCAGCCATTTGAGCAACATACACTACACGTGGTGGACGCCGATAGGGGGGTCTCGCCATTGAAGTTAGGAGCCGCCACTGTACACAACATACAGTATCTGGTTTTACATCCTTTGCCCAATTTACGCCTATGATGTCATTTCTGTTGGATAGACTGACAGATGGTAAGAAAAGCACTTTGAAAAAGTAATGTATTGAAAACAATTTGATAGAAATCGGCTGTTTATCAGCTGATCAAAAGGTTAAGACCATTGCTCTAAAAAATTAAAATTAAATAAAATTACTTATGCGAGTGTTTCCAGGAGGCTATTGGGATGATTGCTCCAAGTGGTGAAGAAGGGAACTTGCAGCGTTGTCCTGTTGACAAACCCAGCCTCTACCACACAGACCAGGACCCTCGTCATGAGGGATGCCCGCTGCAACATGTGCACCCAACCGGCTGCCGTTTGACGACCCTGCACCCTCTGAAGCACCAGTGTTCCACTGAATGAAAAACCACCCCAGATCATGAGGGAAGCCATCATTTATTCCCACCTTTCGATGTCCCATGTTTAATGCTCCTTGTCTGTTTGACCCTTTTTGTCCCATAATGCTCAGGATCCTGGATCTCTCTGGAGAAAGACTCCAACAAGGCACTAAAGGAGGTCAGGTTGAATGCATGTTTTCATTCCAGAGAAAACGTTCTATATGTTTTGGAGTGGGCATGGATGAACGTCAGAAAGACCATTCAAAGCCTTTTTGGTTCCAATAATGTTTTGGCTGACTATCTGAGGCTGACGCGGACCCTTCTTGACAATCGTATTCCCTCGAGTGTGTTCTCCTATGTGATACCATGTGTGATTTTTGCAAGAATCTTTCACCACAAACAGAACAACCAAAAGGTTTTTCGTCTTTGTGCTTCACCATGTGAGCATTCAAAAGATGTTTATAAGAATAGTTCTTACCACAAATAGCGCAACTGAAGGGTTTTTGTCCTGTGTGTGTTGTCATGTGAGATACTATACGTGACTTTCTAGGGAATCTTTGACCACAAACAGAACACCCGAAAGGTTTTTCTCCTGTGTGCATTCTCATGTGCGATACCAAAACGGACTTATGAGAGAATCTGTGACCACAAACAGAACAACCAAAAGGTTTTTCTGCTGTGTGCGTGGCCATGTGATAAGTCAAACTACGTTTATAGGAATAGATCTTCCCACAAACGGAGCAACTAAAGCGTTTTTCTCTCGTATGTGTCGTCATGTGTGACACCATGCTTGACTTACTGTGGAATCTTTGACCGCAAACCGAACAACCAAATCGTTTTACTCCCGCGTGTTTCAGCATGTGATGAGTCAAATTAGGTTTATAAGAAAACGTCTTAGCGCATACTGAGCAACTAAAAGGTTTTTCCCCGGTGTGCTTCCTCATGTGTGTTACCAGAAGTGACTTTTGAAAGAATCTGCGTCCGCAAACAGAACAACCAAAGGGTTTTTCTTCTGTGTGCGTCAGCATGTGATAAGTCAAGCCGCGTCGGTAAGAATAGGTTTTATCGCAAAGCGAGCAAGCAAAAGGTCTTTCTCTTGTGTGTTTCGGCATGTGTCGAGTCAAATGGCTTTTAAAAAGAAAACTTTTAGCACAAACTGAGCAGGAAACACATTTTTTACCCGTTTTCTTTTTAGAGCATTTAAAATGTTTGTCGGCGGTTTGAGTCCTCATATCACCTTCGCAGTCTGTATCGCTGCTCAAAGGTTCTTGGGTGTCGTCACATTCTTCATCCTCAGGAGAGTGTGATGTTACGTCGTCGCTATCTGATAGCGGAGCTAAGAGGTTGTCTGCTTGGGATCCTCCATCAGCTTCTGTTTTTATGTGTTGTAGTGAGCTGCTGCTCGGAGGCTCCGCCCCTCCGTTCTCCTCACTTGGACTGTGATGAAGCTGCGAGGACTCGGGTGGTTTTTCATCTTGGTCTTCAGTCTTCACAGAGACATCACTCAGTGGCAACTTGCTGAGATCAGCCTCCTTCGACCCGAGAAGAATCTCTCCACTCTGAGAGATCCAAAGTTCTTCTTCTTCCTCTTTAAATTGGGTCGGCATTGGATCTTCCTGCTTCAAAGTGGAGGTCCATACTTGTGGCTGAGAGGGATGTTCTTTTTGATGACCAATCAGCTGCTGGATGTCTGAAAGACACAACCAATGAGAGAATTCATGTGGTTTGTATTTAACCAGGCGGCACGGCGGTCTAGTGGTTAGCGTGCAGACTTCACAGCTAGGAGACCGGGGTTCAATTCCACCCTCGGCTATCTCTGTGTGGAGTTTGCATGTTCTCCCTGTGCATGTGTGGGTTTTCTCCGGGTACTCCGGTTTCCTCCCACATTCCAAAAACATGCTAGGTTAATTAGCGACTCCAAATTGTCCATAGGTATGAATGTGAGTGTGAATGGTTGTTTGTCTATATGTGCCCTGTGATTGGCTGGCCACCAGTCCAGGGTGTATCCTGCCTCTCGCCCCAAGACAGCTGGGATAGGCTCCAGCACCTGCCGCGACCCTTGTGAGGAAAAAGCGGTAAAAATGAATGAATGAATGAATGTACTTAACCATCGCCAAATGGTGGACCTCGGTCCGTATCCGGACCCAGTGACATAATAACATATAAATATCAGTTTGTGGGCATAATTATAATAATAGTAATTATGGTGCTCAAAATGAGTATTCATCCATTTTCTTTACCGCTTATCCTTACCAGGGTAGCGGGGGTAGGCTGGAGCCTATCCCAGCGGACTTCGGAAAAAGAGTCTCAGTACACGCTGGACTTCTCATGCAGAGATCTTACTAAAAGGTAAACAATGTACTGTTGTACCTTGTCTGGGGGTGGATAAGAGCCCACATTTGTTTTTGTTTTTTTGTAAAAATGACACGTGACATGTTTTCCCTTTGCAATATAGAAAGGCTGCTTTTCTTTAAACAATATTTTTAACCGACCAAAACAACAAAAAAAACACATTTGAATTTGCTTTGGTAACTTTCTTTTACAATTTTACCCTTTTACCCGACATAAGCGGCTGTTTGTCTTTCACACTTTATGCCTCCTTCAAGCTAACAATGACGGCGACCTCTTTAAACTTGCTCAGCATGGTGGGATAACTCTTTTAGGGGTTTTGGATACAACCCCCCCCCCCCCCCCTAAAAAAAAGACGTTGTTAGAAACTTACCGTGTTCTCTAGGCTTTTTCTCCGTTGATGATTTTCCGGGAGTTGGTGGCACCGATTCTCTTCCTCCTTCTCTTTGACTGGACGCCGCCATCTTAGCATAGCAGTGGTTCGTCTTCTATCTTCGCTTCAAATAAAACTCCAATGCTTAACATTAGACTTCCGTTTTGTGGTCTTTACAAAAAACGAACCTCTGATGTCATCATTTCTATATTTGATGTGACTCCGAATAGCTGCTTTGTTGTATTTTAGAAGCTTTAGTCGGTAGCCATAGTCCCTATGTCCGCTTTACTCTTCCGCCTTTGATTCTTCTTCCTTTGGATTAATGGCGGGTTGCAGCCATGATTGTCAAGGCGGATACCGCCACCTACTGGAGCATATTAAAATTGGCGATAATTGTATAACGTTACATTAAAAAACGGAAAAAAGAAATAAACAACCGAAGTTATGCTATATGAACCACTGTCTAACTGTGAATGTAAAAATGTTTTATAACTCTGTCCATGGCTAGGTGTTCATACATTCATGTTACATATTAAAAATGTCTTCTTAAAGAATATTGACACTTTTAAACTGTTTATTATATCCATAAACATAACTGTTAAAGGGATAGTTTGGCGTTTTTGACATGAAGTTGTATGACATTCCCATCAGTGGTGTAGTCCATCAACAGTGACTTACCTCCCACTTGGTCCCTTAAGTCCAGTTCTGGATGGATTTCAGTGTAGTTTCATGCAGTCCGCTATAGGGTTACACGAGTAAGGAGTTTTCAAAACAATATGCATTCAAAAGAGTAAAACTCTTGCACTGCAAAATACCTCACAAATTAGACGGGATGATATTTTATTAAAAGTACAATAATAAATTATAAACACATGACAATATATTGCAAATAATTAATTTAATTTCTACCATTTTACACTCTTCTGCACTCTGTGTGTATGTTACATGCCCCGCCTCCACCCACCGAGACAGAGACTTTATAACTGATAAAAGGGCTCACTCCGTTTATGCTGTTAAGCACAAAAGGCCGGCAAAATTATCGATTTTTTTTTATTAATTACCAATTTTTTTAACAAGAAAACTTGTCAAGATCTTGTGACACCTTAATGCCAACGAAGGTTTAGCAAAGTCCACATAGGAGCTTCAAATTCCCTTGGACAAGTTTGCAGAAACCCCAAAATGGACGACTTTCTGTTTGTTTTGGAATATGGTTTCTTGAGACTTTTTTGTGCGCCCTACCATGATTGACATCTCCACTAAATTTCGTGACGATGCATGAAACTGGTGGTAGGGGCTAATTTTTAAAAATAAAAAAAAATAAAAATCCTGGATGCATTTATGGACAAGCAAACATTCACATTTTCATATTTGTATGAAGATATTTATAATATAAAGCTGTGGCCAACAATTTGGAGAGATTGCTGTTATACATTCAATGATCGCTAAGATTTGTAGCTAAACTTTGCCAAACCACTACCATGAGCACCATGCCTGTGTGTTAGGGACGTGTCACTTTAATTAATTGCAAGATTAACCACGGTAGACTGCATTGGGAAATGTTTGATTTATTATTTATAGAAAAAGAATACAGCTAGTTGTTGTTACTTTAAATACATATTCCGCTTTCATCATGTTCTATTATATATGACTCTGATTTTGACTTGCCCCCCCTCACCAAATTACATACAGAACGCCCAACTAGTTCTCCTGGACTTCTTCTTATTAAGTATATTTTTGCAAAAAAATCACAGTACAAATATCGACATAGAAATATAGTAAAAATGTCATTATCGCCATAACTATTATTGAACATTGTCCCATCACAAACACAATTTCATTATTTTTTTTTATTATTAGCAGAACACTAACTCAGGAGTTAGTTTAAGATTAAGCAGCTCATCACTTTCAACGTTTTAGTACAACCTGGACTGTACCATTTTTATTCTCCGTTGGGTGTCAGCGTGTCAACTGTCAAACTTTACTATAAACTGAGCAGCTAAAAGGTGTTCCTCCTTTGTGTGTTTTCATGTGTGAGTTAATACTTGATTTGTTGGCGAATTGTTTGCCACAAACTGAGCAACTGAAGGGTTTTTCTCCTGTGTGCGTTCTCATGTGTCTTGGCATGGAATCTTTCTGAAGAAAGCGTTTCCCACACACAGAACAACTAAAGCCTTTATCCCCCGTGTGTTTCAGCATGTGGTAAGTAATACTGGATTTGGAATAGTAACTTTCACCACAAATAGAGCAGGAAAAAGGTTTCTGTCCTGTGTGCATTCTCATGTGGGATACCAAATTTGTCCTCTGGGAGAACCTCTGACCACAAACTGAGCAACAGAAAGGTTTTTCTCCAGTGTGGGTTCTCATGTGTGATACCACACTCGACCTCTGAGAGAATAATTTACCGCAAACTGAGCAACTAAAAGGTTTTTCTCCTGTGTGAGTTCTCATGTGTTGAGTCACGTCTCTCTGGTAAGTGAAGCTTTTTCCACAAACCGAGCAACTAAAGGGTTTTTCTCCCGTGTGAGTCAGCATGTGTTGAGTCAGAATCCCCTTAAGAGAAAAGCTTTTTGCGCAAACTGAGCAACCAAAAGGTTTTTCCCCTGTGTGCGTTATCATGTGTCGACTCAAATCACTCTTAGAAAAAAAGCTTTTCGCACAATCAGAGCAACTAAAAGGTTTTTCTCCAGTGTGCCTTCTCATGTGTTTCGTCAAATCACTCTTATATATAAAACTCTTATCACAAACTGAGCAGGTCATACATTTTTTACCCTTTTCAGAGTGTTTGTTGACAGTTTGAGTCCCTATATCTCCTTCCCAGTCTGTATCACTGCTCAAAGGTTCTTGGTTGCGGTCCCAGTCTTCATTCTCAGGAGAGTGTGATGTTACGTCATCGCTATCTGATAGCGGAGCTAAGAGGTCGTCTGCTTGGGATCCTCCACAGTTGCTGCCTCTGTTCTCCTCACTTGGACTGTGATGAAGCTGCGAGGACTCAGGTGGTTCGTCGTCATGGTCTTCGGTCTTCACACAGACAACAGTGAGTGGCAACTTGGTGAGATCAGCCTCCTCCAGCCCTGGAAGACAGTCTACTTCCTGAGTGATCCAGACTTCGTCCTCTTCCTCTTTAACATAGAGGAGTGGTGGTTCTTCTTGCTTCAGAGTGCAGCCCCCCCCCTGCGGCCGAGTGGGAATTTGTTCTTGTTGAGCCATCAGCTGCTGGACATCTGAAGGACTCCCCCAACATGAGGACCGAGGTGGTTTGTCTTCATGGTCTTCAGTCTTCACAGAGACACCAGTCAGTGGCAACTTGGTGAGATCAGCCTCTTCCTTCTCTCTCACCTCCCGGGTGGTCGAGAGGTCCTCCTCTTCCTCGTTAATGTTGGGGGGCTGGGCATTCTCTTGCTTCAAAGTGGGATTATCTTCTTGACGAGAGATCAGTTTCGGGAAGTCTGCAGGACACAAAGACTTTCAGGCCTGCCAACCGTGAGTGTGATGAGTACAGTAATCCATATTTTTTCCCAATTTATTGGCTCCGAACCGGAATATTTTCATAGTTAGAGCATAGAAACAAGTTTACAAGCTTCTCAATACATTTTACAACACAAATAGAGCCCTCTAGATATGAAATAACACCCCTATACTCACATTTACAGTCTTATTACAACATAGAACATATAATAAGAGTAAATGCGCGGTGTAAGACATAATTAAGACTCACGCTAATGTGTGATGCTGTAAATGTGTTCCTCTGGGATTTGAGTGGCGGGTGGACAGAACGCGACATCAGAGCTTCAGGTGGGCACGGGCTACGGCTGCCACGGAGATTTAGAGATTTTTATTATGGATCGCAGCCTAGAAGAATCAAAATTCTCATTTTGCATCAAAGTTTAGGACTTTTCCTTAAATTTTGCCCACCGGGAAACGAATGAAAACTATGCTATGCATGTTGGTATGGACCGAATGATGATGTCATACCAACATATGCAAATGAAGAAATGTCATAAAAATATTAAATTGTAACTTTAGTGTCTACTTTTTGTAGAGTCTAGTTTTTTTTTAATGAACACACCCTGGAGGAGGAGTCCAGAACTCAAATCAAAGGCCTGAAAATTAGCATAATAGACCCCCTTTAATGTATTTAAATGCTCAGTTACAATGTTAGATATGCTTGAGAAAATAAAGCTTATGCCATATCATCATTATATTCATGATAAAATGGTCTTGAAATAACAATGACAATATTACATGCATATTGTGTATTATAACAAAGGGGTCTCAAATAATAGTTTGTATGTAATAATGATGTTGGTTATTGGCAACGGTTTGTAGGACAATTAAGGACAAGTAAAGTTTGTTTTGGTGACAAAATGCAAAGGAGAGTGCAGCGAATTACATTTACTGTTTTTTAATCTTCTGCAAAAATGTAAAACAACACCAGAGGGCGCTGTTGGTCATTGAATGGATTTGCGTGTGAAAGACGAAGCTAACATCTAATGGGAACTATAACTGTCTACAGCGTTTACACTAATCTTTTAATGTGTAGTAGTTTGGATAGCTGGACTACATGCATATGATTAAAATGATCTAAAATGTTGTATACGGACTGAGGATTTTTATTTTGAGTTGTGAGATTTGAACTCAAAACAATCATGGCGGCTCTTTGTTTACCTTGCTCAGCACATTCGGCTAACATCCAATTCAAATCATTTCTCGTTTCAGGGTTGTTATAAACGTCAACTCGCTCACCGTTATCTGCACTTTGGGGCTTTTTCTCCGTTGGTGATTTTCTGGGAGTTGGTGGCGTTGATTCTCTTCCTCCTTCTCTTTGGCTGGACGTCGCCATCTTAGCATAGCAGTGGTTCGTCTTCTGTGACGTCTTCAGATAGCTAGCACTGCAACGCTCTACACTAAACGTCCATTTTGTGGGCTTTAGAAAAGGCGAATTATTAAGGTATCCGTTACTGTCTTTGCTGTGAATCTAAATAACTGCTTTATTGTATTTTGGAAACTTTTGTCGGGAAGCCCTGAAAAGTAAAGCCGTTCAGTTCGCCATCTTTTTTCTTCTTCTTCTATTATTTAAGGGAGATCGGTGTGCGTTACCGCCACCTTGTGAAGTGGCGGAGTGTTGCAACGTTAAAGAACCAACTTTCAGTCAATTCATGAATATAGTTATATCTGCTCCCGGAACCATTCCACACTAATTCGTCTATACCCGGATGTGATGTAAGAACGCAAATAGATACGTCACGGACACGTCACAAGTATTATTTTCATTGTCTGACGCTGAAGATACTTTATTATCGCCCTGTTTTCATGTCTTCATGCATCCCAGCATGGCCAATCACACAATATGAGGAAATCATTTCAACAACTTGCAACGTCATTCCGGATACAGCTTCCGGGTCACGTGGTTGAAACCTAGCTATACGGAGAAAAGGAAGAAAAACAACGTGGCGTGCTGTGGTTTTTAGAGCCCGGACAGAAGTTGGAAATTAGGAGACAGCAGTTAAATAGATTAACAGTAAATACAACAACAAATAACACAGAGACAAAAGCCCACAAAAGCGAACTTTGGCGTATCGGAGTCATAGAAGATGAACCACTGCTATGCTAAGATGGCGACGTCCAGTCAAAGAGAAGGAGGAAGAGAATCATCGCCACCAACTCCCGGAAAATCATCAACGGAGAAACCCCCCCGGACAACAGATAACAGTGAGTTGATATTTCCAACAACGTCTTTTTGGAAGCTTAAACCGCGAAAAGGGGGGTTTATTTGATTTGGACATGAGCCGACCACGCAGAGCAAGTGAAACAAAGAGCCGCCATGATTGTTAGCTTGACGAAGGCAGCGGAATTCAAGTCAGAGTAGACAAATAATATGAAAGACAAATTCAGAAACTGGAATAGCAAAACAAGCGCTTGTGAAAAGACGAGGATGATAGCCAGGGGCGGTCCTAGCCTCCATGGGGGTCCTTAAGTAGGTGCCCAGTTCGCTCTGATCATAGTTCTTATGGTAAAAGAACGTTACCAAAGTAAACAAATTTTCTGTTAATTATTATGTTACAAAACAACAGAACAGCATATGCTTTGAATGGTTGAATGTTAAGGGCTTAAACTATATTGCTATATGTAAGATATCTTAAATCACAATAAGAAAACATGTCATTATATATTTCTACAATATACATTGTTAGCACGTAATATACAATTACAATGAAACTACTTTGCTGCCATATAAACAAACAAGAAGGGGAGGGTAGCGACTCTGGTTAGGCTTCATTCATTCGACAATAACAAGCTAGCATGCTAACGTTGACAGCAGGCTAGTATTTTTTTTGGGAGACAAAAAATTGGTCCGTATCGACCAATTTTGAATTCACGGTTCCTTATCGCAACAAATCTTCCAGGCAGCAAAGCAGCCCCTGACCATCACACTACCACCACCATATTTTACTGTTGTTGGGATGTAATTTACTTTTACACCAAATGTAATGGGACACACACACCTTCCAAAAAGTTACGTGTGTTCACATCCAGAGCGAATTTAGCATACTCAGCATATCAAACATCAAATACATCCAGCCTAACTAACCATAGACAAATAAACAACATTGGACCTTATTACCCACATCTTGGATATAGATATAGATCGAGATACTTATAAACAAATGCTATTATTATACAGAGGAACAATACAACAATAAGCGAGGTGGAAAACAAGACAACATAGGAAAGTATTATTACTTTTAAGAAAGATCTGGAAGAATAAAGTAAAAAAAATGAAGCATACAAACAATTTCTAAATAGTTATATGAACCTCTATGATTGTCCATTGAGAGAATTGTCTAATAAACAAGAGTATTAAACCGTGCATGACAAAAGGGTCCCCAAAATGCTTGTAATAAGAAAAACACATCATAAAGTAGATTTATTATATTATGTTTTAAGAGTATATAAGAGAAAATATTATAGGAAAGTTTAGACAAGAATAAAAATAAGATGGGGCATCTTAAACAGTATAATTAGCCCTCAATATTTGATTATAATAAAAATTATACTATAAACGAGGTGGTTGAAATGTTCAATAAATACTTTTTTAAATATTGGACCAAACCTGAAAGTATACACAGGAATCCTAACTTGAAGTTCCTCACCGGTGTGAAAAAAAAAGACTAAAAGATTGACATTATACATAAGCAACAAACATATGGAATCTGCATGGGAACAATGAAAAAGGTCATTAATGAGATAGCAAAATCACTTAGCTTTATTTCCGCTCTGAGAATATACACCTGCAAGCTTAAATATATCATGTGGTGTACCCCAGGGTTCAGTACCGGAGCCAAAACTGTTCAACTTGTACATAAATGATATCTGTAAAGCTATGAAAATAAACCACTAAAATGCTAAAACTAAAATTCATTTTTAAGTGTTACAATTGACCAAAAAAATGATGGTTTGTGGCAGCCCTACTCCTAATAATAATAATAATAATAATAATAATAATAATAATAATAATAATAATAATAATACTAATAATAATACTAATAATAATACTAATACTAATAATACTAATAATACTACTACTACTACTACTAATAATAATAATAATAATAATAATAATAATAATAATAATCATAATAATCATAATCATAATCATAATCATAATCATAATCATAATAATCATAATCATAATAATAATAATAATAATAATAATAATAGTAAACAGTTATCCATCATTCTGTCAGACTCTCAATCAATGTCCAGGAAACACTACACACACACACAGTAAAGAAAGTTCCAGGAGAAACATCTAAAGTTGTCTGTGTTGTGTCCTGCAGACGTCCAGCAGCTGACTGGCTGTCAAGAAGAACATCCCACACAGCCACAGGGGGGTGAGGAGGATCTACAGCCCCCCCATGTTAAAGAGGAAGAGGAGCAGGAGGATGATCTCACCAAGCTCACTGTTGTCTCTGTGAAGATTGAAGACCATGAAGACATGACAAATTTGTTGTGTCCTTCAGACGTCCAGCAGATGATTGGTCATGACGGAGAATGTCCCCCTCAGTCGCAGGAGGGGAGCTCCACTTTGACAAAAGAGAATCCACAGCCCTCCCACTGTAAAGAGGAAGAGGAGGAACTCAAAATCACTGAAGAGGAGGAGTATCTTCTCGAGGATGATCTCACCAAGTTGCCACTGACCGTGTTTGTGAAGATTAAAGACGAAGAGGAGACACAAGTCGACCTTTTGGCCCCACTATCCGATAGTGACGACACGTCATACTGCCCCGAGGATGACGACCAAGAAGCTTTGAGCAGCAACACCGACTCTGAAGATGATATGGGCATGCCCACTGACGAGAGGGCGGCTGAAGTTTGCGCTCAAGGCTTTTCTGACGAGTACCACTCGAGTATAACTCCACACACGCAGACCCAGACTAGAAAAAAACCTTTTAGTTGTTCGGTTTGCGGTCAAAGATTCTCCCGTAAGTCTGCTTTGATATTGCACACGAGAACGCACACAGAAGAAAAACCTTTCAGTTGCTCAGTGTGCGACACAAGATTCTCTCAGCGTGCACACATGGTGTCACATATGAGAAGCCATACCAGAGAAAAACCTTTTTGTTGTTCCGTGTGTTGTCAATTATTTGATGGGAAGTCGGCTTTGGAATCACACATGGAAACGCACTCGGGGGAGAAACTTTTCAGCTGCTCTGTTTGCGACGAAAGCTTTTCCAACAAGAGCAGTTTATCTTATCACAAGCTGAAACACAAAGAAAAGAAACCTTTTGCTTGTTCCGTTTGTACGAAAAGATTCTCTCTGCGTGCGCACATGGAATCACACATGAGAAGGCACACGGGAGAAAAACCGTTTAGCTGTTCTGTTTGTAACAAAAGATTTGCTCACCAGTCAACCTTGGTATCGCACATGAGAATGCACACAGGTGAAAAACCTTACAGTTGCTCAGTTTGCGAGGAAAGCTTTTCCAACAAGAGCAGTTTAACTTATCATAAACTGAAACACACGGGAAGAAGAGCCTTTGCTTGTTCCGTCTGTAGCAAAACCTTCCCAATGCGTGCGCACATGTTATCACACATGAGAACGCATACGGGAGAGAAGCCGTTCAGTTGCTCCGTTTGTAGCGAAAGCTTTTCTTACAGCTACAGTTTGACACATCACATGCAGAAACACACTGGAGAAAAACCCTTTGAGTGCTCAGTTTGCGCTAAAAGATTCTCTCAGCGTGCCCACTTGGTGACGCACACGAGAACGCATACAGGAGAAAAACCTTTTAGTTGTTCTGTTTGTGCACAAAGATTTGCTCGAAAGTCGTACGTTATATCACACATGAGGATGCACACCGGTGAAAAACCTTTCACTTGCTCGGTTTGCGATAAAACGTTCACGAGAAGAGAACATATGGTGTCTCACATGGGAATGCACACAGGAGAAAAACCGTTTACTTGCTCGGTTTGCGGCGAAAGCTTTTCCAGCAGGAGGAGATTGACTTGTCACACACACACCCACACCGGAGAAAAGGCGTTTATTTGTTTGGTTTGTGCTGAAGCGTTTGTCTTTAAGAGTCATTTGATTCAACATGAACGCACACACAAAAATGAGAAAAGTTTGAGATGTTCCGTTTGTGAGGAAAGTTTTTCTCATATGAAAAGTTTGGCAGTTCACATTCAGACGCACGATGGTGAATAAATGTCGTCATGGTCTGTGTGTGTGTGTGTGTGTGTGTGTGTGTGTGTGTGTGTGGAAAGATTTTAAAACGAAAGATGTCATGTCACAGGTGAGAAATGCTCCACTTTGCGTATGATACAAGTTATCCTTTTGGGTTAGTGTGTTGATTTGTTGTGTTTTTCATTTTCCTTCCTTATCTTCTGCTTCTGTATCATTTTGTAGACTTTCCGTAACCTTGCTTTTTGTTTTTTAGTTATTTTTTATGAGGCCCAGAATTCCTGGCCGCACCCATCGGTGATCATTAAGTTGCGTTTGTGTTGTGACGATGTTCTGTAATAATGTTCTACATGTACTAACTTTACACTTGGTATCGGCTTTAATGAAGCAAACATTAGATTACGGAGACAATGACTGGGACTATTTTTTGTTGGATGAATACAACAAAAAATGACCATGACCTTCTGCTGTAACATTTTCCAAACATACTTTTTGTATAAATTCTTAGTATAAAGTATGCTTAATGTAATGATGACTTGGTCAGTACCGGAGGGGGCTCTATTGTATAACAAGCCAGTGTTATGCATGACTATAGGACCTAGGACACTGATAAGATGGATGAATGTTATGTCTATATATGCCTGTGTAAATGTATATATATATATATATATATACATAAATATGTAACAGCAGAAATGTAACAACTCCGCTTCTGCACCTTCTAATCGAGTATTAAAATGGCTTTCTTGTTTGTTCCGTTATTTGTTTAGTATGCTTACATAATTATACATGAATATAGTTGGGGGTGCCTACTCTTCCTTAATAGTATATCCATCTCTGTGGGTGGGCTTGTGGGAGTGCTTGGGATGGTGTAAATTACACAGCCCGTTTACTTGCAAGAGGCAGGGAATCCATAAAAATATTGCAGGGAGAGGTGCAAAGTCTGGAAGATCAAGAAAGCTTTCTGTGTGGGTTATTTTGTGTTGCTGTTCTACTGTTAATGTAGGTAACAGGTCCTGTTTACCTACTTTAAAACTCAAAATGACATCAATCTTAAAGGGATAGTTCAGATTAGGGATGAGCCGAATACTCGTTATAAACGAGTATATTATGGATAATGCATTTTTTTTATTAAAAGAGTATTAAAACAAGTACAGCTGTCAATTATTATATCCGTAAAATAAATCCTTATATGTATACTATTGTGTAGTTGTTAGCAATAAAGTTTGTTTTTAAAAAAAAAAACCCTCATTGGATATTGTACTCACTATTCATTCTTTATGCTCTGTGATGAAGTTTGCTGCATGTTGTCTTCTTGCTAAATTTGGACTATTGCCATTCGTCCATTGGACTGGACTATTAATGTCATGGCAATGGACAGAAGATGGTTTCAATACATGATAATGTTTTATATTTTGAAGTTTTTTTTTAATACGGTGTTTTCTGGAACGATTACTTTAAAATGTCAGCGTGGAGGAAATAATAAAAGTTTCCCAATTCAAAATTGTCTTGACATCCGGATGGTGGCGGTAGTACATAAACAAATTCTGCATTCCCGCTTAAAACATAAAAGAAGAAGCCGAAGAAGAAAACAAGATGGCGGCGGCCTGAATGTGGCCTTCTCGAGCTCCCGACAGAATTTTAAAAATTACGATAAAACACTTTTTTGGATTCACAGCAAAGATAAAAACGAATATCTCAAAGACTCGTCTGTAAAGGCAACGAAACGGAAGTTGAGCATTAGATTGCTCTCCGAGGTGAAGATAGAAGATAGAAAAAAGACGAACCACTGCTATGCTAAGATGGCGACGTCCAGTCAAAAAGAACGAGGAAGAGAATCAACGGAGGAAAAGCCCCAAATTGCCGATAAAGGTGAGTGAGCAACGTCCTTTTAGAGGCTATTTGGGAGAAGATGAGAAGTTAGCAGTCCACGCAGAGCAAGTTAAAGAACCGCCATGATTGACAAAGGCTCGAGTAGAACAAAGAATGTGAAACAAACCAATAAACCGGAAGAGCAAAACTACAACAAGGGTCACAGCTCATGTGGTAAAATAAAATTAGATTATTTAGTTATTTTATAATATGTTACAAAAATGTTATGGATGATTAAATGTTACAATATATGTATATTTTTATGTCTGATATTAATATTTCTTGGGTTTTCTCCCACATTCCAAAAACATGCTAGGTTAATTGGCGACTCCAAATTGTCCATAGGTATGAATGTGAGTGTGAATGGTTGTTTGATTAATTTTTAGATAAGCAAGTGTTTTCTTAAAGGGGAACTATTCATCTCCTATAGAGCAGCTACACACAATACACAAATAGATCTTCCAGAATCTGTACCTATTCCAGCCTATTTTCTTGCATTTGTGCTTCCTGCCAAAACAGTCTGTTTTAATGTATTCCACCCACGGACGGCTTCCAGGCACGCCCACTCCACTGTGGTTGGTCACACTAGCAAGTACTTAAAAGGAGTTCCGGTTTGCGCCGCTAGCTAACGGCACAGGCTTTGATAATAAACCACCGTGTATCTTTTTAAAATGTGGCTTTTTAATATAAAGCCATATGTGTTGGATCCCGACAGTCCCAAGTTTCTCAAGACCCAGGTAGGCCTGCACGGCGTTCGAGTGGTTAGCACGCAGACCTCACAGCTAGGAGACCTGCGTTCAAGTCCACCCTCGGCCATCTCTGTGTGGAGTTTGCATGTTCCCCCCGTGCATGCGTGGGTTTTCTCCGGGTACTCCGGTTTCCTCCCACATTCCAAAAAAAAACATGCTAGGTTAATTAGCGACTCCAAATTGTCCATAGGTATGAATGTGAGTGTGAATGGTTGTTTGTCTATATGTGCCCTGTGATTGGCTGGCCACCAGTCCAGGGTGTACCCCGCCTCTCGCCCAAAGACAGCTGGGATAGGCTCCAGCACCCCCGCGACCCTCGTGAGGAAAAAGCGGTAGAAAATGAATTAATATTGAGGGGGCTAGAATTGGGAGCAACCCCTTTAACAAGTTTTCCCAGGAAGCTGGTCAAGCAGACATGTTGACAAGTTTTGTAAGCACGTCAAAGTAATTTTTGTTGTTGTTATTGTTATCACATATGGACCCTGATGCAACTCTGAAAATGATGGACTTCAAGTCAGTTATTTACACGACAAGCTCGATCACAAATGTACTAGAAGGTAGACAAACAGCTGCTCGGCCTGATGCAGTTGACACATTGGTATTCCTACCACAAAATGAAGAAAATATACTAAAAAATACTACTGTATAATTTCTATTTTTGAGTGGATTACATTTTAAAATGTAAACCAGGCACTCCTTCATATTTTGTTCTTTTGTTATTCAATGAGGATGTGAGCATAGCTGAAGTTTTGTTATAAAAAGATTATATTTATTTAAAAAAGAATAGCCCACTTTATTGTAGTGGCTATTTTTAGATCAGATTTAGCATTATTTTTTTTAATAAAAATGATATTTATTTATTTTAATATTTGGCTTTGATTTTGTCAAAACTCACTTTGTGGAAATATAAGGGAATATATATATAGCATATGGATATTCAACCTAAATATATCGGGTTCCATATCCATATCGTCTATGCTGTTTTATTAGTAGTTGTATGTGCCTCACGGCTTCCATCCGTATTCAATACAAAAGGCCAAATAATGATGGTGCATTCATGGCACCCGGGGAACAGCATATGGAGGGAAGTTGAACCTTAATAAAACGGCGCTTGCATCGGATTTTACCGATACCCACAAATGCATCGTGATGAATCTAGATTGAATGAATGAGCCGATCGATGTATGGATTAATATCCATTATTTTCCACAATAGAAGAAAGTAACGAGTTGTTTGTGTCTTGTAGACGTCCAGCAGCTGACTGGTTGTCAGGAAGACCATCCCACTCAACCACAGGATGTGAGCTCCAATTGGAAGCAGGAGGATCTACAGCCCCCCCATGTCAAAGAGGAAGAGGAGAAACTGAATATTAAACAGGAGGGAGATTCAAGGGAGGATGATCTCACCAAGTTGGCCCTGACTGTTGTCACTGTGAAGACGGAAGACCATGAAGACAAACCACGTTGGTTGTGTCCTTCAGACGCCCAGCAGCTGATCGGTCATCAAGAAGAATGTCCCCCTCTGTCACAGGGAGGGAGCTCCACATTGAAGCAGGAGGATCCACAGCCCCCCCATGTAAAAGAGGAAGACGAGGATCACTGGAGCATTCAAGAGGGAGAGCGTCTTCACGGACATAAGGACGATGATCTCACCAAGTCGGCCTTCACTGGTGTGTCTGCGGCGATTAAAGATGAAGATGAGAGACTAGCAGAGAACCTTTTAGCCCCACTATCAGATAGTGAGCAATCACCTGATGATGACGACACCCAAGAACCCTTGAGCAACAATACAGGCTGTGAAGGTGATAAGACGATGCCAAAAAACCCTTATTGTTGTTCCGTGTGTGGTAAAAATTGTAAAAAAAAGTCAGCCGTGGAAGCACACATGAGAACGCACACAGGGGAGAAACCTTTCAGCTGTTCTGTTTGTGATAAAAAATTCTCTCGGAGAGGATACATGGTAACACACATGAAAATGCATACAGGGGAAAAACCTTTCAGTTGTACCGTTTGTGATAAAAAATTCTCCCGGAGAGGATTTATGGTATCACACATGAGAAGGCACACGGGAGAAAAACCATTTTGCTGCTCAGTTTGTAGCAATAGCTTTTCCCACAAGTCAACTTTGGTACAACACCTGCGAACACACACGGGGGAAAAACCTTTCAGTTGCTCAGTTTGCGACAAAACATTCTCTCAGCGTGGACATATGGTATTACACATGAGGGTGCACACCGGAGAAAAACCTTTCAGTTGTTCTGTTTGTGGCAAAAAATTCTCTCAGCGTGTAGTTATGGAGTCGCACATGAGAAGACACACGGGTGAAAAACCATTTGTTTGCTCGGTTTGCGGCAAAAGCTTTTCAAATAGGAACAGTTTGAGGTACCACATGCCAAAACACATCGGGAAAAAACCTTTCAGTTGCTCAGTTTGTGCTAAAGGATTCTCTGTACGTGAACGGGTGGTAGCACACATGAAAACCCACACTGGAGAAGATCCTTTATGTTGCTCAGTTTGCAGTCAAAGCTTTTCCAACAGGAGCAGTTTAACGAATCACATGCTGGAACACACAGGAGAAAAACCTTTTGTTTTTTCACTTTGTGCTTGAAGATTATCTCTGTTCACAATGAGAACACATACAGTGGAAAAACCATTCAGCTGTTCTGTTTGGTATTACATGTTATCAGTGTACGAGTAAATGCGTAACCACAGCATGTATATCAGATGCAACTTTGAAAGAGCGTTTTTTTTTTTTTTTTTAGAGGGATTCATAGTAAATAATAGGTGTGTCTCATTGTTAGCTAGCTCATATTAACTTTTATGTTGCATTGCACAGAAAATGGGGAACTTTTTGGAATTTGCAATCCTTATGTGAAACATGAACACATTCTTTCCCTCTTCTGTGATGCCAGAAAACATTGGGACACACACATTTCGAAGCCAAAAAAAAAAAACTCTAATGGAAGAACAAGTACATTGATGATAACATGTAATACTTTCAGTATCTTGGCGTATTTTGAGGATTTAAAACATGACCGGAATGTCTTTCCTTCCTAGATGTTTGCTAGTTTGGTCGCACGTGGAATCTCAAAGTTGACCAACTTTTCAGCTTATTGCCAGAACCTTCAAAAATTCACGTGCAAAGGCATGATTTATAACCTAGCATTAACTTTTCAAAACTGAACACATTACCAGAGTGACGCTTAGATTTTTTTTTTTAACATTTTCTTTTCATTGTTTTTTTATGAGGCCCAAAATTCTCCGCCTCTCCCCTTGCCAATGATCATGACATTGTGTTTGTGTTGTGGCAATGTGCGTCAAATGGTCTCTAACCTAACATCTTTTTTTTTTTATATAGATATACTTTATTTTTTCAATTTTTCCTTCAAATGCAAACAAACTCAAAACAAAAATTTGAGTCATTTTTGTCCATGAACAGTGTCCATTTCACCCAATTTTCTCCACACGTCTTCTTCAGTCTTTAATCTATGTTAATCTATGTTAATAGTTCCATATCGTGTATTGTGTTCATCACACAAAGCCAGTCCTCCAGTACCGGGAGTCTTGGATTAAGCCAATTATTTTTTGTAATGGCTGTTTTACGTGCTACCAACATGATTTTATATAAATATAAATATCTTCCCTTAACACAAGGTCTCGCATGAAAAAGTCACACTGTAACCCAAAAGCCTCTCCATAGTTTTACATGCCCTCTTCCAAAAATTGGTGATATTTGGGCAGAACCAAAACACGTGAATGGTTGACATTGACTGTACCACACTGACAACTTTAAGACATTTTTGTTTCTGTAATGTTTGTTTTGAGCTCTCTTTCCCATTTTTCTTTAATATTTCCCTCCATTAAATGTTTATATAGTATGGATACTATCTGGGTAGGTTTTGATTTATAGGCAGACATTCATCTCATTCATTCATCTTCTATTCATCAAGCATTTTATTTTCAATTGTATGTATCTAAAATAATTGTTTTCGCCCATGTCGTATATTTGTTGTAGTTCTTGGAAGCTTATGAATTTCCCCTTGTTTAGTATTCTACACCATGCGGTTATACCTCTTGGGATCTTCTTTTATACAGAAATAGGAACTGTGTTGTGAAGCAAACATATGATTATTAGGTTGTTGTTTTTGGGACTGTTGTGTATCACATCCATTCATTTTTATGATATTTCTTTATGTACTATATGACCTGCTGTAACCTTTTTAATACACTTTCTTTAACTTCACTGGATTGGGCAACGCTGGTATGTAATTAGGAGCTGAATCTAGTTCGACATCCCCGATATAGTATGTACAGGTGTTAGTACAGTGGGGGATCTCTGTTGTATAACATTATTTTTTTAATGCATGGCTATATATAGGCAGGGATGTATATGTGTTGTAGCAATGTTATTTCAGTGTGACACAAAATAGCAAAAGAAGAAGGTTACACTCTAATATGGGTGGTGATAAGTTTCAAAAGGTATAAAAAGTCATGTTCTCAGGAATAAAAGCTAGTAAATGTAACTCTTGGATGATTTTTTGACCTGCTTGACACTTGGAGTGTAACCCCTGTGAGTGATAGCTGCGAGGGTATGACAGCGGCTAGGAAGGCTAAAGCTATGCCCGCCTATATAAATCAACATTTTAGAAGTGAAAACTCCACCAGAAAAAGCACAAGACCAGCTCCGCTCATTGCTTATCTCCGTGGCAGTGCTACATGCTGCTTTATCCAATCAGTGTTAGTATGCAAATGAGCCAAAACCCATGTGCGCCACACTGTGTTGCTCACGAAAATTGCAAAGTGTCGGGTAATTTGTGCAAATGACTTTATGATGCAAATGTTGACAGCTACGTGGCACAACTTTCACTTTTGAAAGGCTTGTAATAGTCAACTTAAACTTTTACTTCCTGTCATAATATTGAATAGGAAATACACAAATAGACAAATAAATCATCAAATAAACACAATATTTAAAAAAAAACGTAATTACGTAAATACATTTAATAAAAATAGAAATAGTACATGAATTAAAAATGTAACATTAAATAAACAAAAATGAAGTAAAGCTAAAATATATTATCGAATTAGCACACAAATATATTATGCATTAAATACATACTTAAAATTGCTGTTCATGTAAGCAAAAGGTATGGAATGAATGATTTAATCATGTGAATGAAGTTAAATTAATTTAATTTAAATAATTTGAAACAAAAATTAAATATACAAATTTGAAACAATACTAAATTAATTGAAAAATATACATTAGCTACGTTAATTACAAAATCATTCCATAATTAAAAATAAAATTGAAATAAAACACTGTAAATATATGAAAAATAAATTTAAATAAATACTAATGTAATATTTGTATTACATTGGGAAAAATGAATATATTTGTGTATTTTTTAATGAATAATTGTATATTTTTGTCGAAGAATACGAGCAAAAAAAGTAAAGCAAACATAAATATTGAATGCCACAATAGTCCAGAAGGCAATAATTCTATGTCGCAATGCAAGCAGAGAAGGATTACAACAGTAGTCGAGGCTGCAGAGGAATTTCTGGGAATGAAACACCAAATATTTATGGACATGGACCTAACTGTTGGTGGGGGCTGGAATTTAAAAGGGTGACAACACTACCTTAAGAGTACAGGGTATTTTATTTGTATTGTATTGTATTATATTATATATAATATTGTATTGTATTGTCTGTAACCAAAGTCCACTTCCTGCTTGTACAGACTCCGATACAGTAGGTGGCGGTATGCAGCTACAATGTTGGTAGATACCCGTCATAAACAAGATGAAAACACTACAAAGAAGAAGAAGCTCCGGAGAGAGGTTTACGATAAAATGTATATAGATTAACCGCAAAGAGGGGAACAACTACCTCAAAGATTTATCTTTTGTGAATCCCACCAAACGGAAGTAAAGTGTGTAGCATTGGAGTGCTACCGGACGTGAAGATGAACCACTGCTATGCTAAGATGGCGACGTCCAGTCAAACAGAATCAGCGCCACCAACTCCCGGAAAATCAACGGAGGAAAATCCCCAAACTACATACAACGGTGAGTAGGATCAATTTTCCAATAACGTCTTTTTGGAGGCTATCTTGAACAATGAAAAGAGATGCCATATGAGCCCACCGCGCGGAGCAAGTTAAACAAAGAGCCGCCATGATGGTTAGCTTGACGAAACAACGTGAACTTCTTTCTCACTGTGGAGCAACACCACGTCTGACTTAAGGCGGTGCGTTCATGTGCGCTTCGAAGACAAAGTGCTAAGCTCCATAAGCTCCAGAAGGTCTTTCGTCATCCTCATTTTCACCCAGGCCTAGACTGCTAGCTAGCAAGCAGGGTTAGCTTGTGTGGTTGGTTGACTCGGGCTTGATAAATATATTCTAAATATAAGTTTTTAAGTAGAGCTACAATATGGGGGGGGGGGGGGGGTGACAAAAACACTTAAAAAAGTAATTTATTGAAAACAAATTAAAATAGGCTGTTTGTCAGCTGATCTATACTTTAAGATCATTGCCAAACCATCCATCTATCTATTTTCTATGCCGCTTATCCTCATTAGGGTTGCGGGGGGTGCTGGAGCCTATCCCAGCTGTCTTCAGGCAAGAGGCGGGGTCCACCCTGGACTGGTGGCCAGCCAATCACAGGGCACATATAGACAAACAACCATTCACACTCACATTCATACCTATGGACAATTTGGAGTCGCTAATTAACCTAGCATGTTTTTTTTTGGAATGTGGGAGGAAACCGGAATACCCGGAGAAAACCCACGCATGCACGGGGAGAACATGCAAACTCCACACAGAGATGGCCGAGGGTGGACTTGAACGCAGGTCTCCTAGCTGTGACGTCTGCGTGCTAACCACTCGAACACCGTGCAGGCCTACCTGGGTCTTGAGAAACTTGGGACTGTCGGGATCCAACACATATGGTTTTATATTAAAAAGCCACATTTTAAAAAGATACACGGTGGTTTATTATCAACGCCTGTGCCGTTAGCTAGCGGCGCAAACCAGAACTCCTTTTAAGTACTTGCTAGTGTGACCAACCGCAGCGGAGTGGGCGTGCCTGGAGGCGGGGCGTGGGTGGAATACATTAAAACAGACTGTTTTGGCAGGAAGCACAAATCCAAGAAAATAGAAAATAGGCTGGAATAGGTGCAGATTCTGGAAGATCTATTTGTGTATTGCGTGTAGCTGCTCTATAGGAGATGAATAGTTCCCCTTTAAGAAATAAAACACTTGCTTATCTAAAAATTAAACCAATCAAATGTTAATGTATTTCTTGTGAATGTATTATTGCTGTTTAATATTATAATATATATTATATTATATTTTCTGATTACTGGAATAATTGACAAAAATGTCACTAAAACATCTGATAGCTGCAGCCCTAAAGAATCAAACCTGAAACCCACCTGGAATGCCAGCATTGCTCTGACGGTGTTTTGAACGCTTACCAAGGTGGCTGTAGCGCTAAAGAAGCGACCCCACAGCCAGCCAAGAAGGTCCGGGTGCTTGTTCCTATCACCGTAATGTCTGAATACTGTCATAAATGACCCAAGGGCTGCAGTGATCTGTGATTTTATTATGGAAATTAAAATCACACATTGTCGAGGATACTGGCTTTAAATAGTTTATGTAAAAGTTTTCAATAATAATAATAATAATATTTAATAATAATAATTATTTCACCTTTAACTGGGTTTGTGTCCTGCAGACGTCCAGCAGCTAGCTGGTCAGCAAGCACAATGCCTCCCTCAGCTGCAGGGGCGGAACTCCACTTTGAAGCAGGAGGATCCACAGCCCACCCGTGTTAAAGAGGAAGAGGAGGAGCCACAGTGTCCCCACATTAAGGAGGAAGAGGAAGTACTCTTGATCACTCAGGAGAGAGAGTGTCTTCTAGAACCAAAGGAGGATGATCTCACCAAGTTACCACTGACTGGTGTCTCTGTGAAGACCGAAGCGCATGAAGACAAACCACCTGAGTCCTTACGTTGGTCGTGTCCTTCAGTCCAGCAGCTGATTGGTCACCAAGAACAACATCCCCCTCAGCGACAGAGCGAGAGCTCCACTTTGAAGCTGGAAGATCCACAGCCCGCACATGTTAAAGAAGAAGAGGAGGCGCAACAGTTCCCCCACATTAAGGAGGAGAAGTATCTTCTTGCGCCAGAGGAGGCTGATAGCTCCAAGTTGCTGCTGACTGGTGTCTCTGTGAAGACTGAAGACCATGAAGACAAACCACCTGAGTCCTCACAGCTTCATCACAATGAGGAGAACAAAGGCAGCAGCAGCATCTCACCACAACACATGACAACAGAAGCTGATGGAGACCACTGTGGAGGATCCCAAGCAGACCACCTCTTAGCTCCGCTATCAGATAGCGATGACGTAACATCTCACTCTACTGAGGATGAAGACAGGGACTACATGAGGACTGACGCTGACAACAAACACTCAGAATGCCCTAAAGAGAAGGCCGGTAAAAAAAATGTGACTTGCTCGATTTGTGCTAAGACATTTACAAAAAAGTCCACTTTGACCCAGCACACACAAAGTATACACGAAGGTCAGAAACCTTTTAGTTGTGCCGTTTGTGACAAGCGATTCTCTCGAAAGTTCGACATGTTATCACACATGAAAATACACACAGGAGCATTGAGCTGCTCGGTTTGCGGTAAAAGCTTATCTTGTCAGCGTACTTTAAATCAACACATGCTGACACACACGGATGAGACACCACTCGATTGTTCTGTTTGCGGTCAAGTGTTACTTGGAAAGTCACAAATGGTATCGCACATGAGAACACACCGAGGAGAAAAACACTTTAGTTGCTCAATTTGTGGCAGGAACTACTCTTGTAGGAGTAGTTTGACGTATCACATGCTGACACACACGGGTGAGAAACCTATTAGTTGTTCTGTTTGCGGTAAAGGATTTCCTAAAAAGTCCAAAATGCTTTTACACATGAGGAAACACACAGGAGAAAAACCATTCAGTTGCTCAATTTGCGGTAGGGACTATTCTTCTAAGAATAGTTTGGCATATCACATGATGACGCATAAAGAAGAAAAACCTTTCAGTTGTTCTGTTTGCGGTCAAGGTTTTCTTACAAAGTCGCATATGGTATCACACAGGAGAAAGCACACTGGAGAAAAAGCCTTTAGTTGCTCAATTTGCGGTAGAAACTATTCTTCTAAGAATAGTATGGAATATCACATGATGACGCACACAGAAGAAAAACCGTTTAGTTGCTCTGTTTGCGGTAAAGGTTTTCTAAAACAGTCACACATGGCATCGCACCTGAGAAAGCACACAGGAGAAAAACCCTTTAGTTGCTCAGTTTGTAATAGGAACTACACATGTCAGAAAGGTTTGAGGTATCACATGACGACGCACAAGGACAAGAAACCGTTTAGTTGTTCTGTTTGTGGTAAAGGATTTCCTAAAAAGTCACACATGGTATCGCACATGAGAAAGCACACCGGAGAAAAACCCTTTAGTTGCTCGGTTTGCTCTAAAAGCTTTTCTTTTAACCATTCTTTAAGTCGACACATGCTGACGCACACTCGAGGGAAACCTTTTCGTTGTGAGGTTTGTGACAAAGGATTTTCTCAAAAGTCACAGATGGTATCGCACATGACAAGACACACGCAAATACGAGTCAAAGTGTAATGGGCCCGTGTTATGCATATAATAATATGAATAATATGACGGGGCCGAGTGCTCTTGTGATTGGGATAAGGGTTCTAAGGGATGCCATCGATGATGATGCAATAATTATTCCACTTTAGAGTTAAGCTGCTACTTGACTCAGGAGGTAGAGCAGGTTGTCCACAAACTGGCAGCCATGTTTCCGTCAGTCTAACCCCAGGGCACTTGTAACTACAGGTGTACATTACCACTCACTACCAGTGTGCGACTGAAGAGTGAATGAATAATGGCTTAATTTCATTGTGAAGCGCTTTGGGTGCCTTGAAAAGTGATATAAAATCTAATCTCTTATTATAATAACAATAATTATAATAATAATAACTAGGTTTGAGCTTCACAGAGCATAAAAACAGACATACAACAGAGCAGTAGAAAGAATGGATAAGTAAATAGTGAAATGACACCCCTGTACACATGTACAACAGCTGTAAATACTTTGATTTGAATTACCTTGTATATATTACTTTGTATTACCTTGATTTTGCACTTTTGTTTCTGTAAACCTGGTATTTCCTCTTGTGGGACGAATAAAGGCAACTGTAAAAAGTCAATCGCAGTTAGTTTGGCTTTGTCGTTTGTGGGTTGAATAATTGTGTTTAAAAATTAATCATTGATGGGGGGGGTATACTGTTACTGATTTCACGTCTTCCATGCGTTATTGGCTTCTGATGATAAACTTCTTTGTGGGCAGTGACGACTAAGAGTTGACTCATGGACAGTTTCCTCCACCTGAGCTCTGCAGGTCATCCTGGACCTATGGGCTTCTTCTCCGATCAGTGCTGTCCCCGTTTGAGTTGAAGGTTAGATTTTTCTGAGATTTTCCAGATGGCGGTGAGTGGGATTAAGTTTCCTACAATGTCCTTGGGAGAGTTTATTTTAGAGCAGCCATGATTGTTAGCTTGACGAAGGCAGGAGATCAAGTCAGAATAGAAGAATGAAAGATAAATACAGAAACTATAAACAACGGCTTGTGTAAAGATGAGGGTCACAGCTCATAAGGTCATGCTAGGTTAATTAACGACTCCAAATTGTCCATAGGTATGAATGTGAGTGTGGTGTGATTGGTTGTTTATGTATATGTGCCCTGTGATTGACTGGCCACCAGTCCAGGTCTCGCTGAAATATGAAGAGGAAAATTGTGGCCGTGAGAGAGACATTGGGCCTAAACTATGTATCCTCAGTAAATCATTAGAATATGACGTCACAAAATATATTTTTAGATCTATATAGATAATCTATTTTTATTCGTATTGACTTTTTTCCCTTAAAAAAATACAAATGTTTTTAGTGTTGACAAAGCATGTAAGCCGTAGGGATCTTGGCATCCGCATGGTGGCGGTAGTGTGCTAACATAGTCTGCACCCGCCGTGAAACGACAAAGAAGAAGTAGAAGAAGACGCTGAAAAAAAACAAAATGTGGAGTTCTCGGGGTTTGAAATGACGATAAAACATGTATATAGATTGACAGCAACAAATATCTCCAAGACTCGTCTGACCTGCTATCTGAAGTGAAGATAGAAGACGTAATAGAAGACGAACCACTGCTATGCTAAGATGGCGACGTCCAGTCGAAGAGAAGGAGGAAGAAAATCAGCGCTACCAACTCCCAGAAAATCACCAAGGGATGAGAACCCCCAAATTACAGTTAACGGTGAGTGGGATTAATTTTTTTTTGTGGGGGGGGGCGTGATATTACTTGGAAATTCGCCGAACCATTCTGAATAAGTTAAAGAACCGCCATGATTGTTCACAAGCTAGCTAACCGTCAAACCATAAAAATGGATGAAAACACTTTACCGTTAGCTTATGCGTGTGTACATGTACGTTGTTTGAGTTTAACAATATTGTAATAAATTGTCTTAGCTAAGAAATTTCACATTTTTTTCCTATTTTTTTTTATTATTATTTCGAGCACTTAGTGAAAAGGCTAAGCGTGGGTCAATGGGTTCAATGAAATCAATACACTGAGGTAAGACTTCCGGTAATGTTATACATCATCAAAATAAGACAAAATACGGATTTTTTTGTTGAGTATTTCAAGTAACCCATAAGAAATAATGCAGTATTAACCAGCAATTGAATAAAAAACTGTTAAAAGTACCCTAAGCAGGACATACTTGGTAGTGTTGTATGTACTGTACTGTACTGTTCTGGACACCACGACAGTAGAGGTGCCATTTTATCATTTTGTGTGCATCGTACAAGCTTTGTTAACGTCAAGGAATGATGAAGACATATCTTTGGAGACGCTGGCACCAATCCGTCTGGCAAAACAACCATTTGGGATGCTTCAGGATCAGACACGGAAAAAATGTACAAATGTTTTCCTATCGTAATGTAACATATTTTTTGTCTGTGCATTCAGTCAGCTCAAGAAAGGTACTCGCTGCCGCCATTCTTCTTGCACAGCTTGAAGAAGACGAGGAGAGGGCCAGAAGCAGAAGACGCGTTTGGGTTCGCCCCATCAATCAACAAAGGCGAGAAGAAGGAGATTATTTCAACCTTGTGGCAGAGCTGAGGCTGGACAAACGCCGACATCAGCGCTACTTCCGGATGAGCGCTGAGCAGATGGACCATCTTCTTTCCCTGATCGGTCACGAACTGACCAGGCAGTCGACTAACTTCAGAGCTTCTATTGAGCCCAAACAACGACTGGCTGTTGCGTTGAGGTAAATAAAGAACTTATTCACACAAACGCTATTAGAAAAAAACGCTATTAGCAGCAAAATTGCCCCAGACCATCACACTACCTCCACCATATTTTACTGTTGCTATGATGTTCTTCTTCTGAAATGCGGCGTTACTTTTGCGCCAGATATAATGGGACACACACTATTTTCCCAAAGTATTTTCATCAAGATGTTTTAAGACAAGTCATAAAGACCATCACACTACCTCCACCATATTTTACTGTTGCTATGATGTTCTTCTTCTGAAATGCGGCGTTACTTTTACGCCAGATGTAATGGGACGCACACTATTTTCCCCAAAGTATTTTCCCAAAGGTCTTAGGGATCATCAAGATGTTTTCTGGGGAAAATTAAGACAAGTCTTAAAGACCATCACACTACCTCCACCATATTTTACTGTTGCTATGATGTTCTTCTTCTGAAATGCGGCGTTATTTTTACGCCAGATATAATGGGACACACACTATTTTCCCAAAGGTCCTAGGGATCGTCAAGATGTTTTCTGGGGAAAATTAAGACAAGCCTTAAAGACCATCACACTACCTCCACCATATTTTACTGTTGCTGTGATGTTCTTCTTCTGAAATGCGGCGTTACTTTTACGCCAGATATAATGGGACACACACTATTTTCCCAAAGTATTTTCATCAAGATGTTTTAAGACAAGCCATAAAGACCATCACACTACCTCCACCATATTTTACTGTTGCTATGATGTTCTTCTTCTGATATGCGGCGTTACTTTTACGCCAGATGTAATGGGACACACACTATTTTCCCAAAGGTCTTAGGGATCGTCAAGATGTTTTCTGGGGAAAATTAAGACAAGCCTTAAAGACCATCACACTACCACCACCATATTTTACTGTTGCTATGATGTTCTTTTTCTGAAATGTGGTGATACATATCTTCCAAAAGTTCAACTTCTCGACTTGTCAGACCACAGGGTATTTTCCCAAAGGTCTTAGGGATCATCAAGATCATCAAGATGTCTTCTGGCAAAATTGACACGGGCCTTATTGTTTCTTCAGCGGTAGTTTTGGTCTTGGAAATAGTTTTCGCAGTATGTAAAGTTATTATAACATTAAAAATACAAACCGTTTGTTCTAAATATGAAATAATGACATGTTTTGTTTGTTTCTCAGATATTTGGCATCGGGTGACTCCTTGATCAGCCTGGCGTTCAGCTACCGACTGGGCCACTCCACTGTCATACAGTCAGTTCACATGGTCTACGCCGCCATCGAGAAACTGATGATGGAGGACTTCCTACCCAGACCAACACAAGAGTCGTGGAAGGAGGTGGCCCGTGGTTTCTGGGACAAGTGGAACTTTCCAAACTGTCTGGGAGCTATTGAAGGCAAAAAGGTGAACATACGGACACCGGCTCACTCCAAATCCCAGAGCCGTGATGACAAGCGAAACTTCTCCATTGTGCTCTTGGCTCTAGTGGATGCGGACTACAGATTCAGAGCCGTTCAAGTCGGAGACTTTGGGAGGATGAGTAACGGTGGTGTGTTTGCTTCATCGGATCTGGGGAAGGGGCTGGAGACCGGAACGCTACATGTGCCCCCAAGTGCCACTCTGCCTGGTGCTCCTGAGCTGGGTCCACTACCACACGTCATGGTTGGAGATGTAGCTTTCCCACTCAAGACGTATCTGCTGAGGCCCTACCCCGCCAAAGATCTTCATCACGACAAGAGAATTTTCAATTATAGATTATCGCGGGCGCGCACGGTGGTGGAGTGTGCCTTTGGGATCCTCTCAGCAAGATGGAGGATCATGTTGAGAGATATCAACTTGCACCCAAACCACGTGGACACACTTGTTGTCGCAGCGTGCATTCTGCATAACTTTTTACTTTCACCAAATGACAATATCAGGATGCTGGAGGAGGCTGAAGAAAGGGGCGGGGGCATGCCACAGGCCAGGAACCTTGGCGGGCACCGGGCTGCGGGCCCGGCGTATGTCAATAGGCAGGCTTACACGACATACTTCAACAGTCCAGCCGGCAGTGTGACCTGGCAGGAACGAATGATCTCGGTGAATGGCTGATAGAGACACACCTTCATTCACACCAATTTAGAATAATAGCATATACTCAGTTACTTGTACTAAAATATGAAAGTAAATAACCGTAGTTATGACGATGCAACAATAAAATGTTTACCAAAAGTGTATTTAATGTATGTATGTAATTCGTCGTCCATTGTTGAATATACTTTTTACAACCCCGCCTTAGCGGTAATGATGTCATTACCTTTCCTACAGTGTTTTTCAGACTGATTTTATTTTGAAATACACTGGAAGTTTCAACTTGGAGGATCTGACTTCCTTTTTGGCTTGCAGTATTCCCGAGCACTCTCCTATATGGCTGTATGTTAAAATGCGACATCTTAAATAGATAAATCACTATTTACTAAGTCCTTTTAAGGACTCGGTAATGTGGCCAATCACAGTGGAGTGTGCATGCCAGGAGGCGGGCGAAACCATTTTTGCCGGAAGCACAAAATCTAAAGAAATACAGCTGAATAGGTGCAGATTTTGGAAGAACTAGAAAGCTTTGTGTCGCGGTTATTGTGTGTAGCGGCTCTATATGAGCCACAACTCAATACAAAGGGCCGAAAAATCAGTTTCTGGATGTCTGCAGGATGCAAAGACCTGCCAGTCTTGAATAAATCAATCCCTCGTTTTTGTGATTTGTTGGTTACAGAATCGTAAGTGAATGACTGTATGATTCCTTAGTTCTAAAAATGGAATATTAACATGGTTAGAGCATAGGAATCCTGTTGACGACCTATTGGGTGTTGCATTCAAAGCCCACAACAAATACAGCATCAGACAAAATATACTTTCAAATTGAATTTTTAATTAAAAAGGAATAATTAATTAGTCATTTTGCTGTTAATTTGTTGATCATGATTATAATCAGAGTAAAACACCTGACAAAAATAGTTTGTATTAGTTAATTCATTTGTCACCATAAATGTAATATGTTTATAAATCAATAAGTAAGACTCTGCGTGTGTTCAAAGAGGCCTTTCAATACAATTAGAGCAAATAAAAGGTTTCCCCCCTGTGTGTTGTCATGTGTTTCACCACATTTGATTTAGTGGTGAAGCTTTGACCACAGTCTGAGCAAGAAAAAGGTTTTTCTCCCGTGTGTGTTTTCACGTGTGAAGCCAAATTTTCCTTTTTAGTAAAACATTTAAAACATTTTGAACAACAAAAAGGTTTTTCTCCTGTGTGTGTTTTCACGTGCGAAATCAAATGTCCCTTTTGTGCAAAACTTTTACAACATTTTGAGCAAGTAAAAGGTTTCTCTCCAGTGTGCGTTCTCATGTGTAACACCATATGTACCTTTTTAGTAAAACGTTTAGAACAGTTTGAACAACAAAAAGGTTTTTCTCCTGTGTGTGTTTTCATGTGTGAATCCAACGGTCCCTTTTGTGTGAAACTCTTAGAACATGTTGAGCAAGTGAAAGGTTTTTCTCCTGTGTGTGTTCTCATGTGGTTTATCAAAGTTGCTCTGTGAGAGAAACTACTACCACATTCAGAACAATTAAAAGGTTTTTCTCCTGTGTGTGTTCTCATGTGTGATACCATGCCTGCCCTTTCGGGGTAACTTTTGCCACAGTCTGGGCAACGATAAGGTTTTTCTCCTGTGTGTGTTCTCATGTGTTTTACCAGAGTTTGCTTGAGAGTGAAACTTTTACCGCATTCTGAGCAATTAAAAGGTTTTTCTCCCGTGTGTGTTCGCATGTGGTTGACCAAAGACACCCTTTGTGTGAAACTTTTAGAACATTTTGAGCAATAAAAAGGTTTTTCTCCCGTGTGTGTTCTCATGTGTTTTACCAAAGTTGCCTTGTGAGTGAAACCTTTACCACATTCTGAGCAACTAAAAGATTTTTCTGCTCTATGTATTCTAATATGTTGAGTCAAATTGCTCTTTCGGGAAAATCTTTTATCACAAACTGAGCAGTTAAAATGTTTACCTGGCTTCTTTTTAGAGCACGAGTGTTTATTGTCCGTGTGAGTAGTCGCATCACCTTCACAGCCTGTATCAGTGCTCAAAGGTTCTTGGTTGCGGTCCCAGTCTTCATCCTCGGTAGAGTGTGATGTTATGTCGTCGCTATCTGATAGCGGAGCTAAGAGGTTGTCTGCTGGTGATCCTCCACAGTGGTCTCCATCGGCTTCTGTTGTCATGTGTTGTGGCGAGCTTGGACTGTGATGAAGCTGTGAGAACTGAAGTGGTTCGTGTTTGCGGTCTTCAGTCTTCACAGAGACAACAGTCAGTGGAAATCTGACAAGATCAGCCTGCGATGGCCCTGGAAGACGCTCTTGAACCTGAGCGATCGAGAGTTCTGCCTCTTCTTCTTTAACATAGGGGGGATGTGGCTCCTCCTCTTCCTCTTTAAAGTGAAGGGGCTGTGGCTCCTCTTGCTCCTCAGTGGAGCTCCCACACTGTGGCTGAGGGAGACGATCCATCAGCTGCTTGATGTCTGCAGAACACAAACAGGAATTATTGTGGAAGCTTGATGTGCACAGTAAAAAACAAACATAGTATATATATACATAGATATATATAGATAAAAATATGTTTACTATGTATATATATTACATATATATTTGTATGTGGACAGCACACCACATTATCTACACATCTATATCTATTATCCAGCTTTTGGAATCTAACCATGTCCATGTATTTTTTTAAAGTCAGCACACAGCATTCCAGAACAATTCCAGGAAAAGTCAAATGTGTGGGTGTGGGTTTTCTCCGGGTACTCCGGTTTCCTCCCACATTCCAAAAACATGCTAGGTTAATTTAACGACTCCAAATCCTTAGGTATGAATGTGAGTGTGAATGGTTGTTTGTCTATATGTGCCCTGTGATTGGCTGGCCACCGGCCCCGAAGATAGCTGGGATAGGCTATACAACCTGGAAAACCATGTAGAAATGTATGCACTTTATGGAAGGAAAGATGTATTATGAGCTGAATATTATCATAACCCATAAAGACGTGATCACGTGATCTGAAGAATACGTTTCTAGTATAAACATACAATTAATATATTTTCCATTTGCAACATTCTTTCGACTATATATTTAAGCTTCTAACATTCCACCAATACAAAACAATTTGCTTTACAACGTAAAAATAAGAAAAAAAATCACGAGTTGTGTTTTTCACATTCAATGTGATGCTAACAATCATGGCGGCTCCTTGTTTAACTTGTTCAGCGTAGTCGGCTAAACTCTTATCAACTCTCTTTCCAGAAATAGAACATAGCTTCAAAAAAATATATAATTGTAAATTCGCTCACCGTTATCTGCAGTTTGGGGCTTTTTCTCCGTTAATAATTTTCTGGGAGTTGGTGACGATGATTCTCTTCCTGCTTCTCTTTGACTGGACGTCGCCATGTTAGCATAGCAGTGGTTCGTCTTCTATTCCCTCTTTAATCCTCACTTTAACTTTAGTTTCCTTGGCGATAGAAAAATAAACTGTTGAGATATTCCTAACTATAGTTAATGTAAATCTCTATCCATATTGTTTTATCGTTATTTTAAACTTCGGGAAGCCACAGTCGCTTAGAACTCTTTCTTCTTCGGTTGTTTAGACTGAGTGTCACTCGGCGATTTTCTTCTTCTATGGTGTATTGGCGGTTGGCAAGCAGCATTTAGGTGAGCGTTACTGCCACCTTCTGAATAGGGGTGTGGAACCGAATCGGACCTACTCTAAAAATCTATTTATAAGTCCTGTTTTCATTAGAGGGGAAAATAAACAACTGTAAAGAACATGTAATGAATGTAGTTGTAAAATATTTATATTATTATTATATTAAATCCTGTGTACCAGTTTGAAGCCCCTAAAAGAATCCTAAAAGAACGGATCAGGGCAAAGAATTAGTCAATGTATAATTATACAGCATTGACACAAATACTATAGCACCATCCAGTGGTCATAATTAGAACAGCAGTTAATTCATTGAAAAATGCATCTTATTTTTTATACTTAATACACGTTTCATTCATTTCTTTTTTTTTTAATAAGTCAAATCAAATGTAAATAATGATACAGCAATCATTCACTTACTGCAGTGTTAGAGCCCTCTACACATAAAATAACACCCACATAGTCACCTTTACACTCGTCTTACCCAATAGAGTAGACATATGTGGTCACGGCTACCAAACTAGCTAACTGTGCGAGCTGCTTGCTAGTCGTCAATACTGTAAAACATTAAAAAAACAGAAGAAGGTTTGTGAGGAAAATGCCAGGAGAGGAGAAATATGTTTTAACAAGGATTCAAAAATGCTACAGCCAGGATGAAAAGGAGTGAAATACGCCTGAGTCATTTAATAATTTAGGTCCAACCAAGTCGGTTGTTTATTAAAATAATAAAAAAAGAACTTTGAGAGTATTTAAACAAGAGAGAAATGTGAGAAAATGCTAACGCTTATCTGAGAAACAAATAAAGTGTGTGGTGAAAATTGCAAAAAATAAAAATAAAGTTGGCTACTTTAAGGATTGAACTTATTATGGGCTCTTTTCGGATTTTGGGAACCCATCCGTTGCAATAGACGAGGGTACACCATATTCTCATTAAATGAAAACTTTAATAAGATTACACCTTTTAATTTGCATATTTGGATTTTAGTCTTGTAAATGGCTCCCAGGCCGGATTTGGATACCCCGTCTTAATGGCTTACATTTCTATTTTAGTTCATTTAGCCATTATTATTCCCGGAAATGCTTAGTTCAGGCAAAAAATACATATCATTTGCTTCTATATGTATTTTAATTTTGTAATAATAGGCCGGGGGCGGCACGGCGGTCTGGTGGTTAGTGCGCAGACCTCACAGCTAGGAGACCAGGGTTCGGTCCCCGCCCTCGGCCATCTCTGTGTGGAGTTTGCATGTTCTCCCCGTGCATGCGTGGGTTTTCTCCGGGTACTCCGGTTTCCTCCCACATTCCAAAAACATGCTAGGTTAATTAGCGACTCCAAATTGTCCATAGGTATGAATGTGAGTGTGAATGGTTGTTTGTCTATATGTGCCCTGTGATTGGCTGGCCACCAGTCCAGGGTGTACCCCGCCTCTCGCCCGAAGACAGCTGGGATAGGCTCCAGCACCCCCCGCGACCCTCGTGAGGAAAAAGCGGTAGAAAATGAATGAATGAATAATAGGTCGTACTCAAGCACAAAACAGAATGATTTATCAATACAGTTTATGTTGGTATGTAAGATGTGGTGAGGGACGACTAGGCCTGTCCTTGGGAGTATGACCCACAACGAGGCGAGCCATGGGTGGAAGAAATCAAAACAGACCATTTTTGTGGGAGGGCGGCACGGCGGTCGAGTGGTTAGCGTGCAGACCTCACAGCTAGGAGACCAGGGTTCAATTCCAGTTCTCCGGGTACTCCGATTTGCTCCCGCATTCCAAAAACATGCTAGGTTAATTAGCGACTCCAAATTGTCCATAGGTATGAATGTGAGTGTGAATGGTTGTTTGTCTATATGTGCCCTGTGATTGGCTGGCCACCAGTCCAGAGTGGACCCCGCCTCCGGCCCAAAGACAGCTGGGATAGGCTCCAGCACCCCCCGCGACCCTCGTGAGGAAAAAGCGGTAGAAAATGAATGAATGAATTTTTGTGGGAAGCATGAAATCCAAAGAAATACAGCTGGAATAGGTGCAGATTCTGAAAGACCTAGAAAGCTTTCTGTGCTGGTTATCATGTAGCTGCTCATCATCTGATTTTCTTTTCATCTGAGGCTGACGCCGGACCAATTTGAGAAGCTTTTTCTCTACTGTGTTTTCTCCTGTGTGACACCATATTTGATTTTTGAGAGAATGTTTTCCCACAAACTGAGCAGCTGAACGGTTTTTCTCCTGTGTGTGTTCTCAAGTGTGTGATCATGTGCGGCTTTTGGGAGAATGTTTTCCCACAAACAGAGCAACTAAAGGGTTTTTCTCCTGTGTGCGTTCTCATGTGCGATCGTAAAGCTGCATCGTGAGAGAAGATTTTCTCACAAACCGAACAACTGAAGGGTTTTTCTCCCGTGTGCGTTCTCATGTGTGACGTCATGTGCGGCTTTTGAGAGAATCTTTTACCACAAACAGAGCAACTAAACGGTTGCTCTCCGGTGTGTGTTCTCATGTGGGATCGCAATGTTGTATCGTGAGAGAATATTTTACCACAAACTGAGCAACTATAAGGTTTTTCTCCAGTGTGGGTTCTCATGTGTGATATCATGTGCGGCTTTTGAGTGAACCTTTTCCCACAAACCGAGCAAATAAAAGGTTTCTCTCCCGTGTGTTTGGACATGTGTCGACTCAAACTGTTGTTGTGACAAAAGCTTTCGCCACAAACGGAGCAACAAAAAGGTGTTTTTCCTGTGTGTGTTCTCGTGTGTATTAACATGGCGCCTTTGTGAGAGAATCTTTTACTACACACCGAGCAACAGAAAGGTTTTTCTCCTGTGTGCGTTCTCATGTGTGATACCATATTGCTTTTGACTGAGAATCTTTTCTCACAAACTGAACAACTAAATGGTTTTTCTCCTGTGTGCGTTCGCATGTGTTGAGTCAAATGACCCTTTTGACTGAACGCTTTGGCACAAACTGTGCAAGTCAAATGTTTTTTACGTGTCTTCTTCTTAGAGCATTTGTCAGCGTGAGTCCTCACATGACCTCCACGGTCTGTATCGCTGCTCAACGGTTCCTGGGTGTCCTCAGGAGAGGGGGACATGTCGTCACTATCTGACAGTGGAGCTAAGAGGCGGTGTACTTGTGGTTCTTCTTCATGGTCTTCGGTCTTCACGCAGACAACAGTCAGTGGCAGCTTGGTTAAATCAGGCTCCTCGGGCCCTAGAAGACATTCTCCTTCCTGAGTGATCCAGAGTTCCTCCTGCTCTTCTTTAACGTGGGGGGGCTGTGGATCCTCCTGCTTCAAAGTGGACCTCCCCTCCTGTGGATGAGGAGGACGTTCTTCTTCATTAGCAATCAATAGCTGGATAGCTGAAGGACACAATCGACATGATGACTCAGGTGGTTTGTCTTCGTGTTCTTCGGTCTTCACAGAGACACCAGTCAGCTGCAACTTGATGAGATCAGCCTCCTCCGCCCCAAGAAGACACTCTTCCTCCTTTATGTGGGGGGGCTGCGGATTCTCAGGCTTCAAAATGGAGCTGCCCCACTGCGACTGAGGAAGACATTCTTCTTCTTCATGACCGATCCGCTGCTGGATGCCTGCAGGACACAAACACACTTCAGCTTATACATGTTTCTCCTGCAACTGCTTATACACTTTTTGTATACACTATGTACACCAGGGGTGCTCATTAAGTCGATCGCGATCTACCGGTCGATCGCGGAGGTGGTACTGGTCGATCGCTGGTCGATCGCGGCGTGACATTAAAAAAATATCATCCTCGCATCAATGCCGTCACTTGATTGATATACAGGGCAGCCATTCAGATGACAACAGAATGTTGCCCTTCGGGCGACCAATCAAATCAAACAACGTCTCTAAGTGCAGCAGAACTTACGATGTCAGCCTATCATCCATCCCCGTTACTTGATTGACATACAGGACAACCAGTCAGATGACACCTGAATTTTGACCTTTAGGTCACCGCTCATGCGTAAACAACGATGCAAAGTGCTAAGCTAGTCGGCGAATTGCGAGATTTTAAGCCCTCGCTAAAGTTTATGGTCACTAAAATGAGTGAAGGAGCTGGACCAAGTAAAAAGGCAAAAACATATCACTTCCATACGGAATGGGAGGTGGACTTTTTTTTTCACAATGTACATGAACATTTGGAAGTGTGCGTGAGGCTGGCTATCAGCAGCTACTGTCCGGACTATGCATCCCTGGCTGGTTCAATTCAGTGCAAGTCACCAAAGTAAACTCAGGTAATTACAAAAAAAATTAATAGTTAATTATGTGTGTTTTGCAATATTGGCTCATTTGGTTATGTAAGGTACATCAACATACATTGTACGTACAAATAATCCTCAATACATTTGAAAATAAATAGATGTTTTGCATTTTTGTAGTGGGTAGATCATTTTGACTCGGTCATTTTAAAAGTAGCTCGCATGCTGAAAAAGTGTGAGCACCCCTGATGTACACAGTATGTACACACTATGTACACCATCTTCAAGCCCCGCCAACTGCAGTCTGTCGTCCCCATGAAGTCGACCACTTCAAGAACATCAAGGACACTTTTCCTGATGACCCTGACTGCTATTGGTTGGCTTGTTGGACCAGCAGGTCGTCACAGGATGCAATTAACACACCTGGATAATAATATTAACAACATATAAGGATGCTGGTTACGTCTAAGAAATACAAATATTACATTTACATGTACAGGGGGACGACAGTACACCGACATTGTTTGCATTTGACGTTTAACGACGAGTATAAAGCATTTGTGTGCTAGTATGTGTGTATGAGAACCCCAGGGTCATTCAATAAAAGCCTATTAAATAAGATAATAAGATAATAACATTCAGATAGCATACAAAATAAAGTTAATAACAATTCGCTCACCGTTATCTGCACTTTGGGGCTTTTTCTCCCTTGTTGATTCTCTTCCTGCTTCTCTTTGACCGGACGCCGCCATCTTGGCATAGCAGCGGTTCGTCTTCTATGTTCACTTCGGATAAAACTCCAACGTACAACCGTTTGGTGAGCTTTATAAATTAAATTGATTTGGTATTACTTGCTAAATTTGGCGTGAATCTATGTAAACGTAATTTGTTATTTCTGGTGGGAGTTCTCCGGAAAACAACATCCGGTCAGCGCCATTTTGTTGTTCTTCTTCTGTTCTTTGTTGGTTATTGGCGGCTGGGAAGCAACTTTGGGTGTGCATTAGCGCCACCGTCTGAAGTGGAGTGTGAATAAAGTCTTATATTTAAACCTCTTGGGGGCAAAATGCGGGAAATAGTTTATCCAATCAAATCCACTTTATTTATAGAACACATTTTATGAACAGAGTTTCCAAAGTGTTGCACAGACTAGTAAAATAAAAAGTATAAATAAAATACAATAAATAAAGGTACAAATTGAATTTAATCCAAAACTAAAAGATCATTTAAGAAATAAAATAGTAAAATAGATATTAAATATTAAAAACAAGAAGCAAAGCAATAAAAGTATAAAAAAATAAAACCAATTAAAAATTAAAAAAAATAACTAAAGGACCATACGACTTTAGCGGAGTTTAGCTAATGTTTCGCTAATGTTTATGCTTAGCCAATGTCGCCAAAAACACCACGTTTTATATTATATATATATATTTGTATTATAATATAATACAATTATAATATATATTATATAATAATAAAATATTATATAATATAATATTATATATATTATATAATATATAAGATATGCCTTTATTCGTCCCTCAGTGGGGAAATTTATATTATTTAAATTGTATTTACATTATTTAAATTTAAATATTATTTTTTAAATATTATTAAAATTATAATATAATATCAAAATATACAATGTATTATTTTCAATTATTTTACAATACACGTCCTTATTAAAACGTGAATAAAAATAACTACATTGTAACTGCACCAAATACACCATGCAAGGTAAACAAAAACAACAACAAGTTTAAATAAATCCAACAATATTTATAAATGATATATATTTCCAGTGGATGGACATCGAGAAGCAACCCCCCCCCCCCCCCCCCCATTCATATATTGTAAGAACTACTCGGTAGGACAGCCAAACATTCAGTCCAAAGTTATGCAGTTCCAACTGTGGAATAAAAGACATGTACCACTCTGAAACAGTAGATGGCGGTGTGCACTTTGAGAGCCGATAAACCAAAAGAGGAAGGCAAAAGGTGGAAGTGAACGCAGCAGTCAGGCAGAGAGACTCCGCGAGGGAAATGGCAATCGGATCCAAGTGATCGGATGGAAATCCATTCAAAGACATTTTACGACTGCTGACGACATTTCTGGCCTGTTTCGAAAAAAAAATGGCGTCGGGCGGGGATCAACTTCCTCGAACAAAAGACGAGAAGGAGCGACAACAACTGGAGATTTGCACGACCTCCGATGTGCTTAACATCCAAGGTATGTTTGCGTGTTTTATCCAATCGTGTCATCATACTTTGAATGGAAGGAGACTGCGTGGACGAGTTTATTTACTTATCTCATCCAAGATGGCGGCCAATATAAACATTAACATATAAACACCGTGATAACTGTTCCCAGGTCGGGTTGACATGGCTGTGCTGTGTCACATGACCTATTTAGTCAAACGGTACCATGGGATGGCTTCACGGTGGACGAGTGGTTAGCATGTAGGCCAAGGTTTGAATCTCTCTTGCATGTTCTCATGGCCGTATGTATGAATGGTTGTTTTCTATGTGTGCACCCCGCCTCTCGCCTAAAGACAGCTGGGATAGGCTCCAGCATAACCGCGATAATGTTATTTTTAATCCAGAATGCAATTTTCAAAATAAAAGTTTGTGTTGTAAAAATCTGTCCTATTTTTTCACTAAAATGAAAAGTAATATGAAGTACTTACTATCAGCTGGGGAGCTAAAGCTAGCATGAGCCTGTGATAGCATCACAAATACGTAATACATGCAGTACATACACCGTTTTTAATCCTAAAACATTCTTTGTGTCCTGCAGACATGCAGCATCTGATTGGTCTCTCTCAACCACATGTGGGGAGCTCATCTTTGGATCAAGATGATCCACACATTAAAGAGGAAGACGAGGAACTATGGACCAATCATGAGGGAGGGTGTCTTTCAGGTCCAGAGGAGCCTGATGTCACCAGGTTGCCACTGACTGTTGTCTGTGTGAAGACCGAAGACCATGAAGATAAACCACAGCTCCATCACAATCCAAGTGAGGAGAACAGATAACTTCTAATACGATGGCCTATAACAGGTTTCCATTCAGGGTAGGGGTGAAAATAAGGAAAACAGATGGAAACTAGCACACTGTTCCACTCATCACCTACTGAACACAACCTTCTTCCACATTGATTCCTACGTGTCTTGCAGATGTCCAGGAGCTCATGACTGGTCGAGAAGAACAGAACCTTCAGCCGCAGGAGGAGCCACAGCCTCCACACGTTAAAGAGGAAGAGGAGGATCTCTGGATCACTCAAGCACCGGAGGAGTCCGAACTCACCCAGTTGCCACTCACTGTTGTCACTGTGAAGACTGAAGACCATGAAGACAAACCACCCGAGTCAGAAGCCGATGGAGACCACAGTGGAGGATCACAAGCAGACCTCTTAGCTCCGCTATCAGATAGTGACGAAACCACGTCACATGACAATGTGACCGCTTCAAAATCTTTTAGTTGCTCATTGTGTGGTAATTTATTTTCCCGGAAGTACACCTTAAAGAATCACATGAGAACGCACACCGGAGAAAAACCTTTTAGTTGTTCTGTTTGCGCAAAAGGCTTTTCTCAAAACTGTGTTTTGACGCGACACATGCGGACGCACACAGGAGAAAAACCCTTCAGTTGCTCAGATTGTGGTAAAAAATTTTCTGAAAAAGGCAAGATGGTGTGTCACATGAGAACCCACACGGGAGAAAAACCTTTTAGTTGTTCAACTTGTGGTACCAGATTCACTTCCAAAGGTAACATGCAGTCCCACATTAGGAAACATACAGAAGAAAAACCCTTTAGTTGCTCGCTTTGTGCAAAAGGCTTTTTAAAAAACTCTGATTTGACTCGACACATGCGGACGCACACACGAGGGAAACATTTCAGTTGCTCTCACTGTGGGAAAACATTTTCTCGAAGGGGAAAGATGCTGTCACACATGAGATCGCACACGGGAGAAAAACCTTTTAGTTGTTCAATTTGTGGTAAAAGATACTCTTGCAACCGTTACATACAATCACACATGAGAACTCACACAGGAGAAAAACCTTTTAGTTGCTCAGTTTGTGCTAAAAGATTCTTTTCCAAACGAAATATGCAACTTCACATGAAAACCCATGCAGTAGAAAAACCTTTTAGTTGCTCAGTTTGCACAAAAGGCTTTTTCCAAAACTCCGATTTGACTCGACACATGCGGACGCACACGGGAGAAAAACCTTTCATTTGCTCCGACTGCGGTAAAACGTTTTCTGAAAGTGGAAAGCTGATGTTACACATGAGAACGCACACAGGAGAAAAACCTTTCAGCTGTTCTGTTTGTGGTAAAAGATTCTCTTCGACAAGTAACATGCAAACACACTTTCGGACACATACGGGAGAAAAACCTGTCGCTTGTTCAGTTTGTGGAAAAGGTTTTCTGAAAAACTCAGATTTGACTCGACATATGCGGAAACACACGGGAGAAAAACCTTTCAGCTGCTTTATTTGTGGCGAGAAATTTTCCTGCAAGTCCTCTTTGAATAGACACATGCAGAATCACTGATGGTCTTCTTCTTGACTTCCGTGCAGGCGGTGTGTGTGCCACCTTAGAACTTAGAACATTTGACTGTATTTGTATTTGTTGGTGTTGTATTTACTTCGGAGTATTATTTATAGATAGTTTTATGCCAGCTTCCTGTCTTGCATTTAGCAGCTACAACCGTGTTTCCTTTGGGGAGGATGACATCTTTATAGTCTTCACACTTAATGTTATGTACTGTAGTGGATTAGGGCGTGCTATAGCACTTCAAGTCTCATAGTGGTCACCTTCTATAAATAAACAAACATGCCTTGTCTAAATATGTGGTTTTTCCTTTTTGTTTATTTAGATATCACAATATATATATATATATATATATATATATATTGGAATTGTAATAGTTTTATTTTATTTTCAGAAAAATGCACGTTTTACCCCTAATTTCTGCAGTTTTTCTTGTAAATTTTATTATTGTAATATTATTATATTGTAATATTATCCCTTTATTGTTTTGTCTCTGAGTCTTTTTTTTTTACAATTTAAATGAATAAATGCTAATATGACACTATTTTCATAAATTTATGGCTTTTTCCTGCTTTATTGTAAAATTACTGCAGATTTTTATATTTTTGCAGGTTTTTTTTTTCCAAGGAGGAAGTTTCTCAAAAAAACGAGGAGACTGAGTGACAGCTAGCGGATTGCACGACTTATGTTGTGCTACCCATTCAAGGTATGTTTACATGTTGTATTTTACGACAGCGATTAGCGATTTTGAGAATAAAGATGTCAATTTACAAGAATAAAGTCATAGATGTATGAAAAAAAAATATTAAAAAATTGTAAATATACGAGAGAAAAGCCCCGGTTAAACTTCCATGATACTAATGAGAGTAAATACATGAGTAATAATAATGGCAGATGTCTGCCAAAGTATGCAAACACCTTGAGTTGCCCAAGCGGAGATTCGAACCCAGGTCTTCCTGACCAAAACGAGGAAGACAAAAAACCTCAATCAATCAAGGTTGTGTAGCAGCATGCTAGCTGCCCACACACAGCGACTCATCGCTTTCATGACACTTCTCCAATGGAAAGCTTTATTTCCTGTCATGTGTTCCTCACGTGAATACCTTTTAACACAAACTGAGCAGCTAAAAGGTTTCCCCAGCGGTGTGTTTCACAAACCACAAAGTGAACAACTAAAGGTTTTGTGGCCTGTGTGCGTTGTCATGTGTGCTAATGTATGTGACGTTCCAGACAACAGTTGCCCACCGACAGAACAACCAAAAGGTTTTCCTCTTGTGTGCCTTCTAGTGTGGTACTAGACTTGACGTATAAGGGAAGCTTTGACCATAAACAGAACAAGCAAACGGTTTTTCTCTGTGTGTTTTGGAATGTGTACAGTCAACTCCACAAATTGAGCAGGTGAAATATACCTGTTTTCTTTTCTGAGCAGTCAGAGCGTTCGATGCCAGTGTGAGTCCTCATATCACCTTCCCAGACTGCACAGCTGCAACTCGGTGAGATCAACCTCCGCTTCCTCTTTAACATGGTTGGGCTGTCGATCCTCCTGTTTTTAAGTGAAACTTCTCCTCCACGGCCCCTCAATCAGAGACACCGGTCAGTGGCAACTTGGTCAGATCATCCTCCTCCAGCCCATCCTGGTATTCTTCTTGATGACCAATCATCTGCTGGACATCTGCAGGACACAAAGGAGACTAATAATAACAAGCGCTGTCAAACTTGAAAACAAACATCAGGTCCATGACTAGAAGATACTAGGGATGTCCGATAAGGCTTTTTTACTGATATTGCCCAACTCTGACCAGTCCAGGGTGTACCCCGCCTCTCGCCCGAAGACAACTGGGATAGGCTCCAGCACGCCCACGACCCTCATGAGGATAAGCGGTAGAAAACTAATGAATTAATGATTTCACAGTGAATTATTCCTCATTACCTCCAACCCTCGGCACGTTGAAGAAGGCCAGTTTTGCCTTTCTTGCTTGGTCATGAAGATCTGGAGCTTTTCTCCAAAAGGCAGAAACCCAATCCTGGTGCTGTGCCTACAAATTCACCAAAAACAATCGGTGACAAAGGTAAGAAGCCCTGGCAGAGTCCAACTGAAAAAAAAATTGATTTATTAGTCATATTAGTCATTAGTCATACTGGGAGTGAACCCCCTGAATTTGGGGGTCTGGTACCCCATACTAGGAGTACTCCCCACTGGAACACAGCTTGACAAAGTCCCTCACAGAGTCAACTCTGAAGCAAAGCATGCTGGGAAGCAGGAAGTCCGCTGACTGCTTGTTAGTTAAAAATTGCAAATATTGTTGTATGAAAGGAACGTAAACAATTGCCACGAAATCAGTAGACACATTTTTGTTTAATATGTTTGACCAAATATATTATGTGAAATACACAGGACTACATTTATAGTAAGAAGGAAGATGAGGAAAAAGTTGTCCTGTCTCTGCCGGGATGAACAGCACACTATCATGAGGGAATCGAACATCATACACACAGTAAATTAACACTTTCTAGAAGCTTCGCTCATGTGACGTTACACTTTTGTGGCCAGTAGAATGTGTGTCTGCATGTGTGTTGCCAGTCTTTTCTTACAAGAGAAACCTTCACGGCAAACTGAGCAACAGAATGGTTTCTGTCCCATGTGTGTACCCATGTGTGTGACCATACTTGACTTTCTAGTGAATCTTTGACCGCAATCAGAACAACCAAAAGGTTTTTCTCCCGTGTGCGTTCTCATGTGTCTGACCATCTCTGCTTTCCGAGTGAATCTTTTATCGCAAACTGAGCAACTAAAGGGTTTCTCTCCGGTGTGCACCCTCATGTGTGATACCACGTGTGCCTTTTGAGAGAATCTATGCGCGCAAACTGAGCAACTAAAAGGTTTCTCTCCTGGGTGTGTTCTCATGTGCCTGACCATTGTGTCTCTGTGAGAGAATCTTTTGCGACACACGGAGCAACTAAAAGGTTTTTCTGCTGTGTGTTTCAGCATGTGGCGAGTCAAACTGGGTCTGTGAGTGTAACGTTCACCGCAAACCGTGCAACAAAAACTTTTTTGTCCTGTGTGTATTTTCATGTGTGATACCATATTCGACTTTCGAGAGAATCTTTGGCCGCAAACAGAACAACTAAAAGGTTTTTCTCCTGTGTGCGTTCTCATGTGTCTGACCATCTCTCTTTTCCGAGTGAATCTTTTACAACAAACGGAGCAACTAATGGTTTTCTCTTCTGTGGGCTTTGTTGTACGTGATACCACACTTGACTGATCAGAGAACCTTTGACCGCAAACATTAGATTCCTCTCGTTTGTGTGTTCTCATGTGTGACACCACAGTAGACCTTTGAGTGAATCTTTTATCACAAACTGAGCAACTAAATGGTTTTTCTCCTGTGTGCATTCTCACGTGCCGTATCATCGTGGACTGATCAGAGAATCTCCGACCGCAAAGAGAACAAGCAAAAGGTTTTTCCCCCGTATGCGTTCTCATGTGTGACGCCATGTTGGACTTTCGAGAGAAGCTTTTATCGCAAACTGAGCAACTAAAAGGTCTTTCCCCCGTGTGCGTTCTCATGTGTCGCGCCATACTCGACTGATTAGAGAACCTTTGAGCGCAAACGGAACAAGCAAAAGGTTGTTCTCCTGTGTGCGTTCTCACATGCGATGCCATGTTGGACTTTCGAGAGAACCTTTGACCACAAACAGAACAAGCAAAGCCAGTTTGAGTCCTCATATCACCTTCCCAGTCTGTATCGCTGCTCAAAGGTTCTTGGTTGCGGTCCCGGTCTTCATCCTCAGGAGAGTGTGATGTTGTGTCGTCGCTATCTGATAGCGGAGCTAAGAGGTGGTCTGCTTGGGATCCTCCACAGTGGTCTCCATCGGCTTCTGTTGTCATGTGTTGTGGTGTGGTGTTCTCCTCACTTGGACTGTGATGAAGCTGTGAGGACTCAATTGGTTCGTTTTCATGGTCTTCGGTCTTCACAGAGACATCAGTCAGTAGCAACTTGGTGAGATCAGTCGTCTCCAGACCTTGAAGACACTGTCCCTGCTGAATGGTACATAGTTCCTCCTCTTTTACGTGGGGGAGATGTGGATCCTGTTGCTTCCAATTGAAGCTCAACCCCCGTGGTTGAGTGGAACGTTCTTGTTGACAACCAATCAGCTGCTGGCTGCCTGCAGGATACAAAAAAACACAAACTCTTTATTTCAAGCGATGCTTCCCCTGGATCTCGTCACACTTTCTTCCGCACACAATAGCAGATTTAATGGACTTTATTTATCTACAGTCCGAAATTTGTTGCCAGTTAGAATGCCTTAAGTTGTTTTGGTTTTGTTTTGTTACTAATGCCGAAAAAATATAAACAATTCTTCTTGCGTTTATGAGAAAAAAAAAGTAGTCAATTTACAGGCTTTTAGTCATTTTTTTCCAACGTGGACCTCAATTCTGGGCGACAGTTGCGGAACTATGGGGTGGCCAGTGGTGCCCGTGGCCACCCCGGTTACCTAAACATTTCAAGTACCGACTTATTGCCACCCCTATTGCAAGTTAATGGTCTCACCTTGGCCACCCCGGTCACCTAGACATTTCAAGTACCGACTTATTGCCACCCCTATTGCAAGTTAATGGTCTCACCTTGGCCACCCCGGTCACCTAGACATTTCAAGTACCGACTTATTGCCACCCCTATTGCAAGTTAATGGTCTCACCTTGGCCACCCCGGTCACCTAGACATTTCAAGTACCGACTTATTGCCACCCCTGTTGCAAGTTAATGGTCTCACCTTGGCCACCCCGGTCACCTAGACATTTCAAGTACCGACTTATTGCCACCCCTATTGCAAGTTAATGGTCTCACCTTGGCCACCCCGGTCACCTAGACATTTCAAGTACCGACTTATTGCCACCCCTATTGCAAGTTAATGGTCTCACCTTGGCCACCCCGGTCACCTAGACATTTCAAGTACCGACTTATTGCCACCCCTATTGCAAGTTAATGGTCTCACCTTGGCCACCCCGGTCACCTAGACATTTCAAGTACCGACTTATTGCCACCCCTGTTGCAAGTTAATGGTCTCACCTTGGCCACCCCGGTCACCTAGACATTTCAAGTACCGACTTTTTGCCACCTCGGTTGCAAGTTAATGGTCTCACCTTGGCCACCCCGGTCACCTAGACATTTCAAGTACCGACTTATTGCCACCCCTATTGCAAGTTAATGGTCTCACCTTGGCCACCCCGGTCACCTAGACATTTCAAGTACCGACTTATTGCCACCCCTATTGCAAGTTAATGGTCTCACCTTGGCCACCCCGGTCACCTAGACATTTCAAGTACCGACTTATTACCACCCCTGTTGCAAGTTAATGGTCTCACCTTGGCCACCCCGGTCACCTAGACATTTCAAGTACCGACTTATTGCCACCCCTATTGCAAGTTAATGGTCTCACCTTGGCCACCCCGGTCACCTAGACATTTCAAGTACCGACTTATTGCCACCCCTGTTGCAAGTTAATGGTCTCACCTTGGCCACCCCGGTCACCTAGACATTTCAAGTACCGACTTAGTACCACCCCTGTTGCAAGTTAATGGTCTCACCTTGGCCACCCCGGTCACCTAGACATTTCAAGTACCAACTTTTTGCCACCTCGGTTGCAAGTTAATGGTCTCACCTTGGCCACCCCGGTCACCTAGACATTTCAAGTACCGACTTATTGCCACCCCTGTTGCAAGTTAATGGTCTCACCTTGGCCACCCCGGTCACCTAGACATTTCAAGTACCAACTTATTACCACCCCTATTGCAAGTTAATGGTCTCACCTTGGCCACCCTAATGAAAATTTCTGGCTCCGCCATTGGTGGACAGCATATCCTCATTTCAACACAGCTCCAGCGGTGAGACGCTCTCTCTTTCTCTAGCGCACCCTTGGCGCACCCGTGTCCATTTCCTGTACGTTAAGCCCCCAGTCGACGGCCTTCTCGCCCATGAACATGGCACAGACACACACAAGAACGCAAAACGCATTCATGGACATCGGGTTGTTTTTGTGACCCACGTTTGGGTCACGACCCACCGGTTGAGTGACTTAAAAAGCTGCCTAGATGCCGCCATTTGTGCTTTTTGTGTGTACCGCCCTAATAAAAACAGCATTTCTGCTAATATACATATTGATTTGCTTTCTTATGACTGACTATCTGATCAAGGGTGGACGTCTCCTGCTTCCAAAAGAGGTTTCTCCAACAGTTGGGATTTAACTACGAGTACGTTCTTGTGCCTGATGAAGTCCTGCTAAGTTTGTACTACTGCTTCTGTCCTTCCACTTGCAGCAGACCGTCCGTCTTCCTCTGGGCAGTACAAATATGATAAAGGACACACTTGTCTTTGAGTACTTTATTTCCTTATGGGAATTCTCCACAACAACCTGAATACCAGACATCGGTTTGGAAGGGTTCCCTGACATGATTCATCAATGTTGCTTACATACATATATAAATATATATATACGTATATATCTTTTGTAATTATACTCTATATTGTTCAATTTTTGGAACAATATGGCGCAGTAAGGACAAATCAGTTGTGGCAGCTCAGCTTCATTGCATATATATTTCATATTAGGATGTTTTGTATGGGGTAATATGTTTAGCTACATAAACATAGCGCTATACCCGACAGAGGATGTTTACGTTGCTTATAGGCAACATTTGTGCATAGTTTTAGAGAAGGAAAAAACATTTGGAGATAGACTTAAACCTTAAGACACCTTCAAAACACAGAATGATGAATACATATCCTTCAATTATTATGAAAAATTGGCTTCTTAATGAGCGTGAAGGGATTTTTGTTTGCCTGTTTTCATGTACATGTGACCTCAATGCCACCAACACCCCCCCCAAACCGAAAATTCATTCATTCATTTTCTACCGCTTTTCCTCACAAGGGTCGCGGGGGGGTGCTGGAGCCTATCCCAGCTGTCTTCGGGCGTAAGGCGGGGTACACCCTGGACTGGTCGCCAGCCAATCACAGGGCACATATAGACAAACAACCATTCACACTCACATTCATACCTATGGACAATTTGGAGTCGCTAATTAACCTAGCATGTTTTTGGAATGTGGGAGGAAACCGGAGTACCCGGAGAAAACCCACGCATGCACGGGGAGAACATGCAAACTCCACACAGAGATGCCCGAGGGTGGGATTGAACCCTGGTCTCCTAGCTGTGAGGTCTGTGCGCTAACCCCTAGACCACCGTGCCGCCCCAAACCGAAAATATCACTGTCAAAACATGTTAATATGACATGAATAATGCCTACCAGCCTTGTCGCTATAGTGGAATAGACATCATGCTTAGAAGACATGATGTAAACAAGACATGACTTACTTACAAATGGTGTTGCATTCAAGCAGTCCTGAGTGAAACAATCGCTGCAAAGGACAGAACAGGAAGTTGGCGTCCATTTTTTTTTGTTCTCTGCATGTGCTTCATCCATTGTTGTCTTAAATCTTCGTGTTTCGGAGAAGAAAACAAATGTATCACTGGGAGACGGTGCACATCCAGCAGTAACAACATTTCGACATGGGTACTATTTTTATGAAAGAAAACCAAGTCCATACGCTATCTCGACAATGTTTGTTTACTTAGCATTAGCCGAGCGATGCTACTCACTGTACTTCACTTCCAAATATGAACTACTTTGTCATGGCTGGCACCATGAATTATAAATGTCATTTTTACCAACTCGGGGCGGCACGGTGGTCTAGTGGTTAGCGCGCAGACCTCACAGCTAGGAGACCAGGGTTCAATTCCACCCTCGGCCATCTCTGTGTGGAGTTTGCATGTTCTCCCCCGTGCATGCGTGGGTTTTCTCCGGGTACTCCGGTTTCCTCCCACATTCCAAAAAACATGCTAGGTTAATTAGCGACTCCAAATTGTCCATAGGTATGAATGTGAGTGTGAATGGTTGTTTGTCTATATGTGCCCTGTGATTGGCTGGCCACCAGTCCAGACGGTGCGAGTCGAGACGGCCTCTTAGAAGCTAACCAGCTAGTCTCAAATTTATGTTAAACTTACCACTTCCACACAGGATGGGAGGAGTCATAGGCGTTAACTCTAACCCTACTTTTAACCTACCCTGTATTGTACATACAAGAGAATGTCTGAGCTAAAGTGTGTTTGTGCTGTTTGTGTCCCCCGCCTCTCGCCTGAAGACAGCTGGGATAGGCTCCAGCACCCCCTGCGACCCTCGTGAGGAAAATGAATTAATTAATTTTTATGTGCCTTGTGATTGGCTGGCCACCAGTCCAGGGTCGAGACGGCCTCTTACAAGCTAACCAGCTAGTCTCAAATTTATGTTAAACTTACCACTTCCACACAGGATGGGAGGACTCATAGACGTTAACTCTAACCCTACTTTTAACCTACCCTGTATTGTACATACAAGAGAATGTCTGAGCTAAAGTGTGTTTGTGCTGTTTGTGTCCCCCGCCTCATGCCCGAAGACAGCTGGGATAGGCTCCAGCACCCCCCTGCGACCCTCGTGAGGAAAAGCGGTAGAAAATGAATGAATGAATGAATATATTTTTTTTTATAAAGTTGATGAACCATGCCAGGGGACACTTGGTAATGCTCTGTTACTCTGTGAACATGTACAACACTATCATAGAACATGATCACAACAAAAACACAATTTCACAATCATTGACTTTCACTTCCTGGCAAAAAAGGAAGTTGAGGAAAAACTCCAACCAACAAGGTTATGAACAGCAAATCATCAAGAATGATGATAATATATGATACACACACAGCCAATCAGCACTTTCTAGAGGTTTCCCACTGGTGACGTAACACAATATTTATTGTATGTTGTGTGTCTGCATGTGTGTTGTCAATCTGTTCTTACAAGAATAACTTTTACCGCAAACCGAGCAGCTAAAAGGTTTATGTCCCGTGTGTGTACTCATGTGTCTGACTATGTCTCCCTTCCGAATGAATCTTTTACCGCAAAGCGAGCAACTAAAAGGTTTGAGTCCCGTGTGCGTCCTCATGTGTTGCACCATAGCCGACTTTCGGGAGAATCCTTGCCCGCAAACGGAACAACCAAAGGATTTCTCTTCCGAGTGCGCCTTCATGTGCGACACCATACTGAACTTCCGAGTGAATCGTTCGCCGCAAACAGAGCAAGCGAAAGGTTTTTCTCCTGTGTGCGTTCTCGCGTGTGATGCCATACTTAACTTCCGTGTGAATCTTTGACCGCAAACAGAACAACCGAATGGTTTTTCTCCCCTGTGCGTTCTCATGTGTCGCGCCATTCCGGACTGAAAGGAGAATTTTTGACCACAAACGGAACAAATAAATGGTTTTTCTCCGGTGTGTCTCGTCATGTGTCGTACCATACCGGACTGAAAGGAGAATTGTTGACCGCAAACGGAGCAAACAAAAGGTTTTTCTCCTGTGTGTGTTCTCATGTGTTGGGTCAAATTACTCTTACAAGGGAAGCTTTTAGCGCAAACTGAGCAGATGAAACGTTTTTTACCTGTCCGCTTTTTAGAGCATTCAGAGTGTTTGTCGTCAGTTTGAGTCCTCATATCAACTTCCCAGTCTGTATCGCTGCTCAAAGGTTCTCGGGTGTGATCACAGTCTTCATCCTGAGGAGAGTGTGATGTTGCGTCGTCGCTATCTGATAGCGGAGCTAAGAGGTTGTCTGCTTGGGATCCTCCACAGTGGTCTCCATCGGTTTCTGTTGTCATGTGTTGTGGTGAGATGCTGTCTCTGTTCTCCTCACTTGGACTGTGATGAAGCTGTGAGGACTCAATTGGTTCATCTTCATGGTCTTCGGTCTTCACAGAGACAACATTCAGTGGAAACTTGGTGAGATCAGCCTCCTCCGACCCAAGAAGACACTCCTTTTTAACGTGACATGGTGGTGGATCTTCCTCCTTCAAATTGGACCTCCCCCGCTGGAGCTGATGGGAATGCTCTTCTTGACAACCAATCAACTGCTGGACATTCAAACGTCTGTCTTCAAGGTCTTCAGTCTTCACTAAGACACCGGTCAGTGGCGACTTGGTGAGATCAGCCACCTCCAGACCTAGAAGATACTCTCCATTCTGAGTGGTCCAGAGTTCCTCCGCTTCCTCTTTTACACTTTTGGGGTGCTGCGGTTCCTCCTGCATCCAACTGGAGCTACCATCCTCTTCTACAGGACACAAACAGCACAAACACACTTTAGCTGAGACAGTCTCTTGTATGTACAATACAGTGTAGGTCAAAAGTAGGGTTAGAGTTAACACCTATGAGTCCTCCCATCCCGTGTGGAAGTGGTAAGTTTAACATAAATTTGAGACTAGCTGGTTAGCTTCTAAGAGGCCGTCTCGACCCTGGACTGGTGGCCAGCCAATCACAGGGCACATAAAAATTAATTCATTCATTTTCCTCACGAGGGTCGCAGGGGGTGCTGGAGCCTATCCCAGCTGTCTTCAGGCGAGAGGCGGGGGACACAAACAGCACAAACACACTTTAGCTCAGACATTCTCTTGTATGTACAATACAGGGTAGGTTAAAAGTAGGGTTAGAGTTAACGTCTATGAGTCCTCCCATCCCGTGTGGAAGTGGTAAGTTTAACATAAATTTGAGACTAGCTGGTTAGCTTGTAAGAGGCCGTCTCGACCCTGGACTAGTGGCCAGCCAATCACAGGGCACATATAAGACAAACAACCATTCACACTCACATTCATACCTATGGACAATTTGGAGTCGCTAATTAACCTAGCATGTTTTTGGAGTGGAAATGTATTCAGGTCTGGAACCAATAAAGTTATAAAGGAGGCACGGCTGTAGTTGACAGTAACTCCAAAGAAGAAGATGGCGGGCCGACGTGTATGAGTACCCCACCTCTCATCCAAAGTCAGCTGGGATAGGCTCCAGCGACCCTGGTGAGGATAAGCGGCATAAAAAAGGGATGGATGGTCTTCTTTTGTTCTCATAATTGGACATTTTAAACATGCAAGGGGGAGTGAAATGTCATTTCCAACAGTCTGCACTTATAATGACGTCATATTATTATATGTTATTTCTACTTCCGCTCACAGGGTGAGCCATTATGTTTATTTTGTTAGTGCATTGACGCCCAAGTGCTTATTCCTCCAGTAAATATTATCATATGAGCAAATATTATATATCATATGAGAAGGCAACAGGCTTAGTAGTCACGTGACATGACGTCTGCTAACATTGACATTGTTAGAATCCGCTCACCGTTATCTGCAGTTTGGGGCTTTTTCTCCGTGGTTGTCGGCGATGATTCTTTTCCTCCTTCTCTTCGACCGGACGTCGCCATCTTAGCATAGCAGCGGTTCATCTTTTATCTTCGCTTCGGATAAAACTCCACGCTCAATTTCTGCTTCGTGGATTATATAAAAGACGAGTCTATTTATACATTTGCTGTATTTGCTGTAAAGATTTTTTTTAACTTCAAACATTCGCCCTAAGTCCCGTCTGATTCTAGAAATGGGTGAGAATCCATGACATTTCTTCTTCTTGTTGTTGTTTGTAGTTTGAATGCAGACTATATTAGCACACTACCGCCCCCTCTGGATGGATGCGAATACTACCTCAGGGTTGCAGGCATTTGTATGCTGCTTTTTTGTCGGTTATATCAATAATATATCAATAATAAATATTAATATATCAAATATGTCTACAAATAAACATATATTATTATAAGTTTGGTGGATTTTAGAAATTCTAACAGATATTTTGAGACCTCCGGATAATTAAAATCCGGAAGGTGGCGGTAGTGCATCCGCGGTTAAACGACCAAGAAGAAGAAGTAAGCTAGCAAGAGAAAGAAAACAACGGTGGCGACTAGTTATTGGTAGTTTACGATAAAACGATTATAGCTTCTATTTTTTTAACAACAATTACCCCAAGAACTTGTTTTTTTTCTTAAGCCTAGGGTGTAGCATTGGAGTTTTATCTGAAGTGAAGATAGAAGACGAACCGCTGCTATGCTAAGATGGCGACGTCCGGTCAAAGAGAAGGAGGAAGAGAATCATCACCGCCAACCACGGAGAAAAAACCCCTAACTGCAGATAACGGTAAGTGAGTTCAAGAAAGACAAGTGAAGAAACCAAAGAAGACCAAAACAACAATTAACTTATGTAAAGACACGTCTCACAGCCAGGGGCGTATTTAGTCATTTGAGGGCCCACGGCAAACCCCAGCCCTTGGGGGGGGGGGGTTCAAAAGTTCAAAAGTTGCTCATTTTTCCACCCTTTGTATTGAGTTGTGGACTCCTATAGAGCAGCTGCACACAATAACCTGCACAGAAAACATTTTAGATCTTCCAGAATCTGCACCTATTTCCAGCTGTATTTCCTTGGATTTGTGCTTTGTTCGTCCGTTCTCATTCTCTTTTTACAAGAACGTGAGATGCATTCAGGGACACGCCGAACATCACAAAAAGGGCTTAATAATGTCTGTGTGCATTTGTAAATATATCTGTAAATCTGTAAATATATATGTGCCCTGTGATTGGCTGGCGACCAGTCCAGAGTGTACCCTGCCTGTCGCCTAAAGACAGCTGGGATAGGCTCCAGCATACCTGCGACCCTCGCGACATGGAAAATGGATGAACATTATTTTTCTTACTGTCCATAATAAGCTTCCATAATAATTCCTGTTTGTGTCTGGCAGACATCCAACAGATGATTGATCGTCAAGAAGAACGTCACCCTCAGGCAAAGGGGGGGGACTCCACTTTGGAGCAGAAGGAGCCACAGCCCCCTTACATTAAAGAGGAAAAGGAGGAGCCACATCCTCCTCACATTAAAGAGGAAAAGGAGGAGCCACATCCCTTCTATGTTAAAAAGGAAGAAGAAGAGCTTCTTGTGGGTCCAGCAGAAGCTGATCTCACCAGGTTGCCACTGATTCTGGTCTCTGTGAAGACCGAAGACCATGAAAACGAACCACCCGAGTCCTCGCAGCTTCATCACAGTCCAAGTGAGGAGAACAGAGGGGCGGAGCCACAACACATGACAACAGAAGCTGATGGAGACCACTGTGGAGGATCCCAAGCAGACAACCTCTTAGCTCCGCTATCAGATAGCGATGACGTAACATCACACTCTCCTGAGGATGACGACAGCGACTCCAATCAAGAATCGTTAAGTAAACATTTTAACTGCCCGGTTTGTGATAAAAGATTTTCTTGGAAGACTAGTTTGACTCGACACATGAGGACACACTCTGGAGAAACACCTTTTCGTTGCTCGGAGTGTGATAAAAGTTTCACCCGAAAGGCAACTTTGGTAAATCACATGCGAAGACACACGGGAGGAAAATCTTGTACTTGCTCTGAATGTGGAAAAAGTTTCACTGAAATGACAACTTTGGTAAATCACATGAGGACGCACACGGGAGGAAAACCCTTTAGTTGCTCCGACTGTGGTAAAACCTTCACTCGAAAGGCAACCGTGGTATCACACATGAGAATACACACAGGAGAAAAACCTTTTACCTGCTCTGAATGTGGTCGAAGCTTCACTCAAAAGGTAACTCTGGTAAACCACATGAGAACGCACACGGGAGAAAAACCTTTTACTTGCTCTTACTGTCGTAAAGGTTTCACTCAAAAGGTTCAAATGATCTCACATAGGAGAACACACACAGGAGAAAAACCTTTCTGTTGCTCAATCTGTTTGAAACGCTTCACTAAAAAGGGAGCTATGGTATCACACATGGGAACACACTCGGAAGAAAAACCATTTACCTGCTCCAATTGTAGCGATGCAAAGTCCTGTTTGAACAAACACGTCCAAAGTCACTGAGAGTCTATTATGGTTAAAGGGTCACTGTTATGATTTATAAACTTAACTTAAACTTAACAGCCAATCACAGGGCACATCTAGACAAACAACCATTCACACTCACATTCATACCTATGGACAATTTGGAGTCGCCAATTAACCTAGCATGTTTTTGGACTGTAGGAGGAAACCGGAGTACCCGGAGAACATGCAAACTCCACACAGAGATGGCTGAGGTGGGCTCGAACTCAGGTCTCCTAGCTGTGAGGCCTGCGTGTTAACCACTCGACCACCGTGCAGTCTGGTGGTATTACATTGATTTACAAATGTCATATTGTATTCCGGGCGGCACGGCGGTAGAGTGGTTGGTGCGCAGACCTCACAGCTAGGAGACCAGGGTTCAATTCCACCTTTTCCTCCCACATTCCAAAAAAATGCTAAGTTAATTAGCGACTCCAAATTGTCCATAGGTATGAATGTGAGTGTGAATGGTTGTTTGTCTATATGTGCCCTGTGATTGGCTGGCCACCAGTCCAGGGTGTACCCCGCCTCTTGCCCGAATACAGTTGGGATAGGCTCCAGCACCCCACACGACCCTCGTGAGGAAAAGCGGTAGAAAATGAATGAATGAATTTATTCTTTGTATCATAGAATTATTGAACCATAGATATTGTGTCAAGAATCCTACAGTAACGGGGGACTTTTGGACTGTTGGGAAACTGTTGGGACTGGGTCCTGGGCATGACCGTAAAAGGAGAGTGAGAGTACCTCATCATCTGGTCCGGAATGTTAGCACCTGTGTAGGGTCCCAGCCAGGGTGGACTGGATAGCAGGATAGGAATTAAAGGTAATTGCTATCATATACCTTATGATACAAATATAACAATGACAAAAATAGCTCATATTTGTTCCATTTTTTGTCAGTCCAATGCTATAAATATTTATGTAAGAGCTTAAGTGATTTTGGTTATTGTCAACAAACATGGAAGTTGTTGTATTGTTGGTTACTACCTGTTTTTGTTATCATGATATCTGCAGATAGATCCCATTGGGATGCAGTAGGTGGCGGTAATGCGCCTTTTACGCCTTAAAATAAAACGAAGAAGAAAGCAAGCGAAATTCGTGCACCAAGATGGCGGTCTGAACGGCTGTGTTTTTCCCTCAGCGAGAGTTTTTATAGATTCACATCAAATCTAGCAATGAACAAATCAAAGATCGATCTTTTGTAAGAACCGGAAAGCGGAAGTTGAATTTGGAGTGCTATTTAAAGTGTAGATTGAGGATTTATAGAAGATGGAACATTGCTACCTTAAAATGGCGACGAAGGCAGCGGACGTGGAACGTGAAAGTCAAATAAAGAAGCCGGAAGAGCAGAAAAAAGGCATTTTCAAGGCTGCTATTCCACCACACGATCCGGAGGAGAAGAATAAACTGTTGCTGATCATCGAGCAGGCAAGAAAGGCTGGGAAACTTCCTTACGTCAACGTGCAGAGGACCGGAGGTAATAAACAACAATAAGCATCGCCATGTTTACTCTGATTGGGGCTGACAAGTTAGTAATAAGACGAATCAATTTGTGCCAATTTGTGTTCCCTACTAAAAATAAAGTGGATATGCAACTCCCTCAAAATATCCGAAAGGATAAAATCTAAAAACACCACCACCGGCTAGCATTTGTTAACAATACTGTCTTGAAAGAACGGATAGTACTACATGGGTTTATATTTATTGTGATTTATTATTATTTATTTTTATTCATTTATAAAATTTATGTAATTTTTGTGGTAAATTATTCCAAAAAAAGACAGTCAAGCATTTGTTGGCAATTCAGAACCAGCATAAACGCTCTTGAGCAAACAATAATGATGTGCAGACATCATTATGACATAATAAAAAATTTAAAAATATATTTTTTTGACAGGTAACATTTTTTTTACAAGTTAATAAGTAGTGTAATATTTTGTGGCTCCCAACATTTTATTTAAGAGGGGGTCGACCCCTGGGCTGTACATTCAACTAGTAGCTAAACTTGGCTCGCCAAGTCTGGACACGCCCTCTCCACTGTATGCACGCTTTCCCGAGGACTTCCGGACTACTGCCGAAACCCCACTTTCTAATTTTGTCAGTGTAGGAGTTAATAATAATATTCGAATAAACTCTTTGGAGACGTACTTGATGGTGCTAGGTGCTCGGAGCTACAGGTTGGAGACCCCTGTATATGGCATATATATAGGCTTAACTGTATACGTAGATTTATAATACAACATTGTAACATTCAGAAAAGTGTAAAAACCCCAATGTCCCCTTATTAGGTCGGAACGCTGGCGCTCTCCAATGTGCTGAAAGCGTTGAATCCTGACCTCTTAAAGAGCGTTAAAAAGTGTAAGACAGGAAGTGAAGTTTCTACTGCACAGGTGAGTGGGAGTGAAACGCCACCTCCGTCCCGCTGCGTAAAAAAGCTGCGTAAACCCCTCCACAATGCAACACAACCAAGAGGGCAGAGCTTGAACACACCACTTTGTTGCTTTCCTGGTGAAACACACATTGGTGTTCAACATGTTGTGCAGGGGCCGTCTGTGGAACGTGGCTCAAACCCAGCAAAAGTGGGAAAATAGCGCAAAAAGGCATCATGACATTTATGAGCGGCTAAGATTTTTAAATTTTTTTAAATATTATATATATATTATTTTTATTGTCATAATAATGTGATATCTGTAGATACCAGTATCAGGTTTTTTTTTGCCTGTAATGAGAGCCAATTTTTTAAAATGCTGTTTAGGTGGAGGGTCCGCACGGTGGTCTAGTGGTTTGCATGTTGGCCTCACAGTTAGACCTGGGTTGGAATTTCCATTGGGCATCTTTGTGTGCAGTTTTGGGTCCCTTCACAGTTGGGGGGGGGGGCATTGGAATTGTGCTAACTTTCTCCCCGGCCAATAGCACTAAGATGTCCCAATGATGTGCATTGTTAGCTAGCTCATGTTCATCAACTAATTTGTCGTTATAATTCACAGAAAAGGGAAATAAATGTGTTCTTGTTTCACATAAGGATTTCAATACCTGAATTGTGGCCTGCAGATATGGAGCAGCTGATTGGTCATCAAGAAGGATCTCGTCTTCAGCTCCTGGGGCAGCGCCCCACTTTGAAGCAGGAGAATCAACAGCCCTCCCAAGTTAAAGAAGAAGAGGAGGACCTTTGGATCACTCAGGAGGGAGAGAGTCTTCTCCGTCCGAAGGAGGCTGATCTCAGCAAGTTGCCACTCACTGTTGTTTGTGTGAAGACCGAAGACCATGAAGACGAACCACCTGAGTCCTCACAGCTTCATCACAGTCCAAGTGAGGAGAACAGAGGGGCGGAGCCACAACACATGACAACAGAAGCCGATGGAGACCACTGTGGAGGATCCCAAGCAGACAACCTCTTAGCTCCGCTATCAGATAGCGATGACGCAACATCACACTCTCCTGATGATGAAGACTGGGAAGGTGACAATAAACCCGCTGACTGCTCTGAACAGACGTTTCCTGTTAGCTGCTCAGTTTGCGCTAAAAACTTTTCCGCAAAGTATAAATTGACACAACACATGCGGGTACACACAGGAGAGAAACCTTTTTGTTGCTCAGTGTGCGGTAAAAGATTTAATCGCAATACAGCTATGGTATCCCACATGAGAAGGCACACTGGAGAGAAACCCTTTAGTTGCTCAGTTTGCAGCCAAAGCTTTTCTCACAGGAACAGTTTGAATTATCACATGCTGAAACACAAAGGAGAAAAACCGTTTGCTTGCTCTGTTTGCGGGCAAAGATTCTCTCAAAGGTGCGGCCTGGTATTGCACATGAGAATACACACAGGAGAGAAACCGTTTGCTTGCTCAGTTTGCGGTCAAAGCTTCTCCCGGAATACGACTATGGTAGTACACATGAGAACACACACAGGAGAAAAACCTTTTAGTTGCTCAGTTTGCGGTCGCAGATTGTGTTCCAATTCAGCGCTGGTATCGCACATGACAATACACACAGAAGAACGCCACGTTAGTTGTTCCATTTGTGGTCAAAGGTTCTCTCGAAAGTCAAATATGGTAGCGCACTTGAGAATACACACTGGAGAAAAACCTTTTAGCTGCTCAGTTTGTGGTAAAAGTTATTCGCATAAGATCAGTTTGAACGTACACATGCAGACACACAGCAGCAGATAAAGGATTTCTTGTCCAGTTGGTGCCAAAGAACTGTCATATCAATAAAGTTTTATGATCCTCATAAGTCCCAAGAACGTGCTGAGCTATTATACAACTATCATTGATTGAGAACATCATGGCTTTTCACACAAAATTGTGTTTGTGTTGTGATAATGTTTATGTCTCCCCAAGTCTGTTTTTATTGTTTGTATTTGTAAATATTTGGACTATTATGGTCTGCTGTGTCTTTAAAATATACTTCTTCTGAGACCAGGTGATACAATTGAATGATCTGGGCAAACAACCTGGACTGGTGGCCAGCCAATCACAGGGCACATATAGTCAAACAACCATTCACACTCACATTCATACTGAATTTGGAGTCGCTAATTAACCTAGCATGTTTTTGGAATGTGGGAGGAAACCGGAGTACCAGGAGAAAACCCACGCATGCACGGGGAGAACATGCAAACTCCACACAGAAATGGCCGAGGGTGATACAAACCCGGAATTCTGGCTGTGTGGCCAACATGCTAATTGCTAGGCAATTGTGCGACCCATCAGTGTAGTTGAACCAACCAGCATTCTCAATTAATAATTTAGGAAGCTACTAAGTTAAATATGAAAAACAATAGAGAAAAAAAAAATCAGTCAAAAGTAGTCTAACAAGACATTTTACGAGAATATAATATGAGAAAAAAGAATGTCATTTTAGTAGCAATTAGTTGTAGGAAAAGTTCAAGTTAACATTATAAATTTAAAGTTAAAGTTAAATTTAGGAATAAATTCATAATTATGACAATTTACTAGTATAGAGCTGAATTTGTTGGAAAATGACATCAGAAATGGAAAAAAAGTGTAATTTGCAAAAATATTAAGAGAAAAGAGTCGCAATTCCACGAGAGAGTAATGACTTTTGTTATGTCGTAATATGAGAAACAAAACCAAAACATTGTGGAAAATTAGTTTGGGCCAAAAAGTTAATAATAATATGGGAATGAAGTCACACGCTTATTTCAAATAAATAAACAATTAAAAAAATATATTATATATATATCTATATGTAGGTACACACTGTACAATTATATTAAGAAAAAAATAATAATTAAAAATTTAATTATTAAATCTGCTTTATTTGCTATTTAAAAAATCCGCAAAATACACCCAAAGAAAGTAAGAAAATTTACAATTATTAGACCAAAGACTGAAATTCATGCTAATAATACACTTTTTCACCAATACCACAAAGATGAGATGCGTTTGTTTTTTTTTTACTGGAAAAATACATATAACTTAATTGCATATCTACGCATGTTTTGCTTTACAAAATATGTTTTCTGGGGAAAAGAGTCCTGCTTTCATGCCTCACTAATAAAGCGAAACATGGATGTTTGGATCTTTTTGGCTGCTCCTTTTTGGTGACAAACTCTTGCAAAATGCCTGTGTTTTCCACATCCATAACAGGTCGTCATAGCGACGGTTAACCTCCTAAATTTGGCATAATGTCCAACATTCTTAGCTTGTTGCATGTTGCTTTTAGACTTGGTCTGTGTTGTATGAATTGAGGTAGGCCTTTTAGCACCGTTGCTAAAAGTAGCTTTTATCGCTAATACCCTTTCTCAGAGAGGTCACTGCTTGTTTAGCTCAAATGATGTAATCTGTCACATTTGAAGATGTCAGTTCTGTGTACGATTGGTCTGGTCTTACCCACCCTGGCGTAGTGGCTGTCATCGTCTGTGTGTTGACAAAACAACTGTTTATGTTACATAAACACTGGACACCTTTTCTGTTCATGTTTATTTTTCGTGTAGCTAAATAAGCATTGTGTTAGCATATCTTACACCTTTTCAGGCTGTTCTTTATTCTTTTATTATTGTTAGAACTTGCCTTCCAAGATGACGTAATGTCTGTTTTGGTCAAGTAGTTTGGAAAATAAATTACCCTGCAAAAAAATGCGACTTTTATACCTAATTATGCATTTTTGCTCTTGTGTGACTTACATTATTTTGGGGCATGAAGTTGTATGACACCCCCATAAGCAGTGAAGTCCTGAGCCGAATTCTGGTCGGATTCCGGTGCTGAGGAAAGTAGTTCCAGCTAGTTTCTGTGGACAGTTAATTAAAGAGTTTGGCTTCTCAAAAGCATCATACATTTTCATCACAAAAATGCTTACTAAAAATATCAATTAGCGAGTTCTTACCTCTGTCCTGCCCGTGTAGGAACGTAACCCTCCTCACACAACAATGGACGAAGGGGGGAGCTGCTCAGCCGTGGGTCTTGGGATGATCATGAGCCAAAGTGGGGCCCTCTGTGGCAGCCCCTCTAAGACGTAGACCTCCTCGGCTCTTGTCCCATTCTGTCAGGGTGAGTTCCAAACAGCCGGAACCTCTGTTTCGATCACCCCCCCTCTTCAACGGATGCAGCCGACCTTTCTCTTCTGTGCCCTCGGCATCCCAGAGAGGAGAAAAAATGGCAGCACTCATCTCAATAAACCGAAAGTGGTTAAAGTGAAAAAGGCGGGCTTAAATCGCTACATTATTTGAAATTTAAAATGAACACAGATTGATGAGATATTGCTATGTAATTTATTATTAATCAGCTATACGTGTACTATGTACAGTGAAAAGGTATAACTCAATTAAACTAAAATAAATGAAGATATCACATCTAAAATATATGACTTCATAGAAACTAAACTTAGTGACTTCTTATTTATAAATATTTATTTCTAAATTTAGTGACCTGCTTATTTTATATTAATTATAAATTTAGTGACTTATTTATAAATATTTATTTCTAAATTTAGTGACCTGCTTATTTTATATTTACTTATAAATTTTGTGACTTATTTATAAATATTTATTTATAAAATTTAGTGACCTGCTTATTTTATATTTATTTATAAATTTTGTGACTTATTTTTAAATATTTATTTATAAATTTAGTGACCTGCCTATTTTATATTTACTTATAAATTTTGTGACTTATTTATAAATATTTATTTATAAATTTAGTGACCTGCTTATTTTATATTTATTTATAAATTTAGTGACTTATTTATAAATATTTATTTATAAAATTTAGTGACCTGCTTATTTTATATTTATTTATATATTTAGTGACTTATTTATAAATATTTATTTATAAAATTTAGTGACCTGCTTATTTTATATTTATTTATAAATTGAGTGACTTATTTTAAAATATTTATTTATAAATTTAGTGACCTGCTTATTTTACATTTATTTATAAATTTTGTGACTTATTTATAAATATTTATTTATAAATTTTGTGACCTGCTTATTTTATATTTATTTATAAATTGAGTGACTTATTTTAAAATATTTATTTATAAATTTAGTGACCTGCTTATTTTACATTTATTTATAAATTTTGTGACTTATTTATAAATATTTATTTATAAATTTTGTGACCTGCTTATTTTATATTTATTTATAAATTTAGTGACTTATTTATAAATATTTATTTATAAATTTAGTGACTTGTTTATAAATATTTATTTATAAATTTTGTGACCTGCTTATTTTATATTTATTTATAAATTTTGTGATTTATTTATAAATATTTATTTATAAATTTAGTGACCTCTTATTTTATATTTATTTCTAAATTTAGTGAACCAACCTTCGTTTTTTGCCTTTTGCCGGTATAGAAAACGGATGGATGGATGGTTACTGATCCACTGGAATTGAACCAAGCTCGTTTATTTATTTGAACCGAATGAACATGTTTACAACGACACCAGTTAATTCATTTATGTATAACCTAACTGTACTTCTCACATTTTAGTTGACTCAAAATAATATGTATTGCCCAGGCCAACAGATTACTCTAAATATATATTTATTAATCTTTAACACACGCCATATGCAACATATTCAACATCTGGCAACGTACAGACCTGATCAAAAATCTTAAGACCAATTGCTACAATATGCATTTTCAATATTTGGACAAATACAAGATACCTCAATCAGATTGTGGAAAGGAATATTCCACCCCTGGGAATCCCATTATATATTCATTCGGATTGGCACTTTTCTTTGGGAATGAGGTGTATACAAAGGTAAATAAACCGAATGGAATTGGAATATTTGGGTCCATGTATACGTGGCTAGTGGTACAGCTATATTCACTCTTGGCTTTAAATTGAAATTGTATACACACACAAACTTGAAAGTCCTAAAATAGGACCTTTTTAACCATGTATATGAATAATCTCACTTGAGAGTGCAGTATAAAAATATTAAATATCAAGTTCTTTTTAAGTAAAAACACACACACTGCATTGCCTTTTGTCACAAATACAAACAATATAAATACTAAAACCCCCACCCTCTCTCGCTCTCACATAACCACTACCGTTTGACACCCCTGCACAACCTTAAACCCTGTTTTTCCATTGAAGGAAAATGTACACCAGATCATGGCCGTTTAAGACATTCTTCCTTAAAAGGAAAAGTGCAATTTTGGGTCATTTTGCCCTATCATCCACTATCCTGATGTAAGACATGACACTTATGTTCTAAAATGAAACAGTTAAAAAGAAAAGCATGTATTAGGACACGCCTCCACTGCCGACAGAAGCCGCTATTCAAACACCGGTGCAACGTTATGCAACACAAACAAAACTTCATGATCACTGATGTACTTTTCTGGAGTCCGACAGAAGGAAAATGTGGAGAAACTCCAAGTTGCTCTCAACCAATCAGGTTTGTGTCGCTGCCCTTATGAACAGCACATTAACTCATGAGGGAATCTGATATCATACACACAGCAGATCATCTTTCTATGCAAGCTTCTCACATGTGATATTACACTTTAGCATCTTTTAGCACAAACCGTTTTTATTCTCCATTGTGTGTCTGCATGTGTGTCGTCAACCTTTTCTTATAACAATAACCTTTACCGCAGACTGAGCAGCTAAAAAGTTTGACTCCAGTGTGTGTACTCATGTGTATGACCATCGCCGCATTTTGAGAGAATCTTTGACCGCAAACTGAACAACTAAAAGGTTTTTCTCCGGTGTGCGTCCTCATGTGCGGTTTCACACTCGACTTATGAGAGAATCTTTGGCCACAAACGGAGCAACTAAAACGTTTTTCTTCCGTGTGTCTTCTCATGTGTGATAACATAGCAGACTTTTGAGAAAATCTCTGATCGCAAACAGAACAACCAAAAGGTTTTTCTCCTGTATGCGTTCTTGTGTGTGACACCAAAACAGACTTCAGGGCGAATCTTTGACCACAAATAGAACAACTATAAGGTTTTTCTCCTGTGTGCGTTCTCATGTGTACGTCCATATTTTGATGGCGAGAGAATCTTTTACCACAAACCGAGCAACTAAAAGGTCTTTCCCCTGTGTGTGTTCTCATGTGTAATACGAGAGTACCATTTTGAGAGAACCTGTGACCACAAACGGAACAAGCAAACGGTTTTTCTCCTCGGTTTTGCAGCATGTGATCTCCCATGTGTTTCAGCATGTGATACGTCAAACTGTAGTTGTGAGAAAAGCTTTTACCACAAACTGAGCAACTAAAGGGTTTTTCTCCCGTGTGCCTTCTCATGTGCGATGCCATATCGGACTTGTGAATGAATCTTTTACCGCAAACTGAGCAACAAAATGGTTTTTCTCCCGTGTGCATCCTCGTGTGTCGTACCATATTTGACTTATAAGAGAATGTTTGTCCACAAACAGAACAATCAAACGGTTTCTCTCCTGTGTGTTGTCGCATGTGTACAGTTAACTCACGCTTATAAGGAAACATCTTAGCACAAACTGGGCAGGTGAAATGGTTCGTTCCTGTCGTCTTTTCAGAGCATTTGTTGCCAGTTTGAGTCCTCGTATCACCTTCCCAGTCTGTATCGCTGCTCAAAGGTTCTTGGGTGTTATCCCAGTCTTCATCCTCAGGAGAGTGTGATGTTGCGTCATCGCTATCTGATAGCGGAGCTAAGAGGTTGTCTGCTTGGTCTCCATCAGCTTCTGTTGTCATGTGTTGTGGTGAGCTGCTGCCTCGGTTCTCCTCACTTGGACTGTGATGAAGCTGTGAGGACTCAGGTGGTTCGTCGTCATGGTCTTCGGTCTTCACACAGACAACAGTCAGCGGCAACTTGGTGAAATCGGCCCCGTCTGTCCCAAGAAGACACTCACCCTCCTGAGTGATCCAGACTTCGTCCTCTTCCTCTTTAACGTTTTCATGGTCTTCAGTCTTCACAGAGACACCAGTCAGTGGCGACTTGGCGAGATCAGGCTCCTCTGGCTCTAGAAGACACTCTCTCTCCTGAGTGATCCAAAGTTTTTCCTCTTCCTCTTTAACGTGGGGGGTTTGTCGGTCCTCCTGCTTCCAAGTGAAGCTCCGCCCCTTTGGAAGAGGGGGACTTTCTTCTTGGTGACCAATCAGCTGCTTGATGTCTGCAGGACACAATTCTATTTACATTATTTACATATTGATAGTTACTTTTTATATTCATTCATTCATTTTCTGCCGCTTATCCTCATGAGGGTTGCAGGGGTGCTGGAGCCTATCCCAGCTGTCTTGGGGCGAGAGGCGGGCTCCAAAGGACAACTTTCTTTTTCATTGTTTTGCATTTTGGTCACATTGGAATAGTGTTTGAGTTTGGAAAGTAGAGTGCACAAAACAAAGAAGAGCAGTGTTTTGGTTTTTTTTTTGCTTTTTCAGAAGTGAAACCAACAGAAAAAACTTTTAATTCTGACAATACTTCATGTTTTTTGTGACTTTATAACAGTTCCGCATTTATTCATCTTCACATGTGACTCCTACTACATGGCTTAATGTAAAGTTAATGTGCTTTCCTTATGCTTCCTGAAGCCATTTTTTTATAAAACAGCAGACATTTGGTGCTGACTGCTCAATTTTGTCACCACATTACTGCCTCAAACCGTCAGTTCTGCCAAGAATCGATATTGCACACCGATAGGGAAGCTCGACTTTTTTATCTCCTACTGCTGCTCTAGTCAATAGTTGTCTCTGTGTTTTTTTTTGTTTTTTGTTTTTTTACAAATTCTGCACATCATCCACAATTGTTATGTGAAGACACACCTTAAATAAAAATCCCAAAACGCCAACTACAGTAAACCTCGGATATATCGGACTCGGATATATCGGAAATTCGCTCACAACGGACAGATAAAAAAGAACCAATTTTTCTGTAATGCATTTCCAATAAAAATTCATTGCATATATCGGATTTTTTATAACGGATTTCGCCTATTTCGGACAAAATCTCCAGTCCCGTTCCAATGCATTTCCATTCAATTTCCCTCGCATATATCGGATGGCCGCATCGTGGCGCTCCGATTCGCCGAATCGTGACAGGCCGCTATACGACGTCGTTTGCAGCGTTTGCAGCGTTGCCTGCGCGTCCAGGTACATTGGAAACATAGTCAAGGAAGTGCCTTTTTATAACGGATAAAATCCCATTTACGCATATACCGGATATAAATCCGATATATGCGTAAAACGGACATTTTCCGGTATACGCATATAACGGATTTCGCTTATATCGGACAAAACCAGTGGGAACAATTGAATCCGATATATCCGAGGTTTACTGTATGTTCCATTTACATAAAATAACCTGTGTATTAACCAAGCTACAGTAATATAGTTATAGTAGGTGCTAACACCAACGTGTATCACTACTTTTCTGGCATAGCAACATTTTTATCAAAAGCAACCAGCAACAAACGTAGCTACTTTTCTGCTATGTGGTGACTTTCAGTAAAAGTACGTATTATCTTGCAGTTTTTGTACTCATCGAGCATCAGTGGCTGCTACTAAGATGTCCGCCCAAGCGGTCTGTGCAGGGTTCGCTCCTGGCATCCGTGACGTGCCATGCAGCCAGTGTGGATCTCATCAATTAAGGGACATGTACCAATAGTTAGCATAATGCCGTTTGTTGTTGTTTTTGTGTCATCAGTGTGCTTACACTATTCTTGCATGACCTTTGACTCAACAGTTGCTCTTTTTATTTTATTACAACAGTTAATAACGCATTATTCCTACAGGCTACTTGTAATAATTGACTTTATAGATAACTTATTTTGATTTTATTACGTATATGATTACTAAATCACTAAACACTTCTGATATGTAATTATATTAAACACACTCTGTTAACACTTCTACTTCTATGGAACACTATTATATCACATACTAATTAATTACAGTTTGACATAATCCTGTTAAATCACAGTAATATTGTTATACTGCTCTGTTAAATGAAGTTTAATGCTAAAATCTATGTAAGAGTGTCCCTCTGTTGTCAAATCTATAACTGCATTATGCTAAATCAATTGGTAATGTCTCATGAAACATCAGTAAAAGCATTTTTTTCTTATATTTTGGATTTTCAATTAATGTAATTTGGTTGCATACAGTCCCTTTATGTCCACCGTCACAACAACAAATATTTGACTTTTCTATTTATTGTAGTTTGACTGGAATCCCGCTGCCTTCGTTTAAGCTAACAATCATGGCGTTTTTTTTTTTTTTTTTTACAATCGCTCAGCTAATTTCTACTCACTTCAACAGTTTTTATGGTTTAAGACACGTTGTTAGAAACCTCAATTCGCTCACCGCTATCTGCAGTTTGGGGCTTTTTCTCCGTTGATGATTCTCTTCCTCCTTCTCTTTGACTGGACGCCGCCATCTTGGCATAGCAGTGGTTCATCTTCTATGGCGTCTTCTGTGTTCACCTCGGAAAAACACCTCCTCGCTCACTTCCGTCGTTCCTTCGTAGGTTTTAAAAAAGAGCACTTGATGCATTTGTTTTTATTAGAGATGGTAAAATGAGCCCGAAATGTCGAAGCTACTGTCAGAGCAATGAGACCGAGTATGCCGTTTAACCTCACGAGGGTCGAAGGCAACCCGGAAGTCGCTAATATATGGAATTTTTTTTTTTATTATTATTATATTTTTATTACAAGCTTCAATTGTACAAAACAAAAACAATATAAGCAATAACAATATCAACATAAATAAAAAAAATAAATAACAAAGAAAGGAATGTGCGGAGGGATATTGCTTGAAAATAAGAACAACAAAATAAAAACAGAAAACATGTCACTTAAGCTTGTTCTTTGTATGAATTGTTTTTTAGAACGTTCTCCGGTGTATTAAAAGGTTTTCAGTGCTTTTCTGTTTTTTTGAATATCAACTTCAGTGATTCATATATAATATTTTCAGTTCAGAAGAAAAGCGGTGAATATTTGGCTTGCATAACATGACTCTGGATTTGTGAATATGGAATTTTCCTAATAAACAAAGACATTTGGCAGCATTCCGCAGATCTTTTACAAAGGTTGCATTGTAGAAATAAGACCATTTCCATTTTGATGTCAAGGAGTGTATTAAAAGACATAAAAAGTCAAATAGAAATAGTGCATTAGTACATGATGCATACAGGAAGTGGACAAATGTATTAGCGATTGATGTGAAATTAATAGTTGGCTTTTTTGGACATGTGGAATTGTGAATTGTTACATGAAGTATTTCAATATAAAGTGGATGAATGTGCGAAATAAATGTAACCTTTATGAGCATATTAGTACTGCAGTTATTTGCAACTATGAAGAGCTCAAATGCAAAAGAAACATGCTGAGATTACTTCATTTTTTTACTTTATTGACTTCAGAGAGCTGCTCTTGTAGACTTCTGTTGGATTCTAGTGCCCACTTGAATAGAAGCAGAATGAAAGCGCACATAACATAGCCAAGAGAGCTCTCACATTGTCGGATGTGGGATTGTGGGTAACCCAAATACTCACTTTTAGGATACACACTAGGATACACACTCCCAGGGTTTTGTAAGTTCATACCTCGACGAACAAGTTCAAAATCCATTCACACAGTATCAATGTGAATAGTTCACATATAGTTCATATTTCACTAATTTGAATTGTTACATTTAACATCTTTTCATTAACATTTTTTAAGATGAAAAGTTAGAATGAATTACTGACCTTGTTTTTAAATGAGACCTATTATGCAACTCAGTGGCGTCATTAGGCCTATTTTAGACCTCCTAAAATGCTCTAAAGCCCATTGAAACAATTGGATTTTTTTTTTTACAAAAAAATGTGACACATTTTATATAATAGTGCAATAATATGAGTTAAAACAAATATTCACATTACCTGTCATTAATTTCTAATCATAAATCTGTCAATTTCCCTTTATTTCATGGTGTAAGGTAGAGACACCCTTTCATTGCATCATTACCCAGCCCATTCCACTTGGCCATTATAGAGTACGCCCACATCACTGATAATCCAGTCCATATTTTCCCTACAGCGCGTTGCAGCGTGTGTACCTTTGCAGCACACAGAGCCAACTATTGAGGAGAGCAGCAGTAGAAGAAGAATGGTTTTTAACGTACTACTCGGGCTAAGGACTGACTGAGTAGAGCACTTTCAGAAGTTGGTCCAACTACTGGAGCCTCAGGGCGTGAATAAATACATATAGATACTTGGAACTAGTATAAATAGGTATAACCTGAAGAATCATATACAATATAATACACTCTTTTGACAACACATGAAATTCAGTTCGCATGCAGTCTAGTGTCCTTAATGTCCTTAATGTCCTTAATGTCCTTAATGTCCATAATCCAGTTCACGAGCAAGGAAGCTGCCATGAACAGCAGACCAACTCATGAGGGAATTGGGTATCACGCACTCAGCAGATGACCAAGTGTGACATTGTTTATTGTACGTTGTGTGTCTGCACGTGTGTTGTCAATCTTTTCTTACAAGAATAACTTTCTCCGCAAGCTGAGCAACTAAAAGGTTTGCGTCCCGTGTGTGTCCTCATGTGCGATACCATAGTTGCATTTTGAGAGAATCCTTGACCACAAACCGAGCAACTAAAAGGTTTTTCTCCTGTGTGCGTTCTCTTGTGCAATACCACAGTAGACTTTCGAGAGAACCTTTGACCGCACACGGAACAACCAAAAGGTTTTTCTCTTGTGTGTGTTCTCATGTGTCGCGCTATGTCGCCTTTCTGAATGAATTTTTTATCACAAAGCGAGCAACTAAAGGGTTTGTGTCCTGTGTGCGTTCTCAAGTGTCGCACCATATCGGACTTTCGGGAGAATCTTTGCCCACAAACAGAACAACCAACAGGTTTTTCTCCGGTGTGTGACCTCATGTGTGATACCATACTTAACTTTCGAGTGAATCTTTGTCCACAATCAGAACAAATAAAAGGTTTTTCTCCTGTGTGTGTTCTCGTGTGTCTGACCATCGCTTCTTTACGGAAGAATCTTTTACAACAAACTGAGCAACTAAAGGGTTTCTCTCCTGTGTGCATTCTCATGTGCGATACCACATGTGCCTTTTGAGAAAATCTTTGAGCACAGACTGAGCAACTAAAAGGTTTTTCTGCCGTGTGTGTTCTCATGTGTGATACCATACTCGACCTATCAGAGAATCTTTTATCACAAACTTTTTGTTTTTTACCTGTCGTCTTTTTGGAGCATTCAGAGCGCTCAGTGTACAAACTCATATCACCTTCCCAATTTGGTTCTTGGGTGTCATCCCAGTCTTCATCCTCAGGTGGCAGTGACGTGTCGTCACTATCTGATAGCGGAGCTAAGAGGTTGTCTGCTCGGGATCCTCCACAGTGGTCTCCATCGGCTTCTGTTGTCATGTGTTGTGGTGAGCTGTCACTGGGAGGCTCCGCCCCTCGGGCCTTGGGAAGTGTGTCTTCGCTGTCTTCAGTCTTGACAGAGACACCAGTCAGTGGCAACATGGTGATATCAACCCTTTCTGGCCCAAGAAGACACTGAGTGGTCCAAGGTTCCTCCTCTTCTTCTTCAATGTGGGGTGGCTGTGGGTCCTCCTGCTTCAAAATGGAGCTCCCTTCCTGCAGACAAACAATCACCTGTCGGGCATATGAAGGACAAACCCAACAAAATGACTCAGGTGGTTTGTCGTCATGGTCTTCGGTCTTCACAGACACAGCAGTCAGTGGCAACTTGGTGAGATCATCCTCCTTCATCCCTAGAAGATGCTCTCCCTCATTCGTGATCAAGGGTTCCTTCTTTTCCTCTTTGACAAAGGGGGGTTGTGGACCGTCTGGCTTCAAAGTGGAACTCCCACACTGTAGCTGAGTGGGACAACCAATCAGCTGTTGGACGTCTGCAAAACAAAAAGAACACATGTTTCTTCAGATGTTTCTCCTGGAACTCATGACACACTTTCTTCTATGAATGAATGTAGTGTCTTGTCTGTTTGTGTATTTCCAAATTGATACATATATCATATATCATATTATTTCAGGGTTAGGAATTGTCTGTCTGACCCTCATGTTGACATAATTAATGACACTAAAATGAATAATAGCAATATATCGGCATCATGTCTACTTCCATAAATCAAAATATCAAAAAGCTCCAAAGACAATTTATTTGAAAAACTTTTCAATTGTATCTGAAATGTCTCAAACATGGAAAATCATGGTATGGTATCGCCTGATACATTCTTTATAATGCTGATCAACGTTATTGTAAAAATAATGTTAAAAAAAAAACATAGCCTGAGACGAATTGTCCTAAATAACTTTTTTCAGGGTTCAAGATAGCCTCAAAAACGTTGTTGTGAACTTGATCTCACTCACCTTTGACCCTTTTCTCCATTGATGATTTGCTGGCAAATGACGCTGATGCTCTTCCACTTTCTCTCTGACTGGACGTCGCCATCTTAGGATGCTTCATCTTCCATCATGTCTTTAAACTTCACTTCAGATAGCGCTCCAGTGCTCCAAATCCAACTTATGTTTAGTGGACTTTAGAAAAAACGAACATTTGAGCTATTCGTTGCGAATCTACATAACTGTTTTTAATGTAAAACGTAAAAGGTGAAAACAGTCGTTCGCCAGTCTCCTTGGTTGCTGTCACTTCCCGAACACTATAGTCCATATCCGGTCTGTAGCTCTTTCTAAACATTTGTAATCCAATTCGGGGTTTGTATCCTTCAAAGGACTCAGTCTATGCGGCCTACGAAGGCTGCGTCTTTATGAGTCCTCTAGTCCCGGCGAGAGAGATGTGAATTGGGACTTTCTTCATAACACTTCCTGGTTTTGTCACGTGGTCACACCCTCCCGCTTCTTTCATAAGCTGTCAAGTCCGCAGAGAAACAAATTGGGAGACTAGACAGTAAATAATAGTGTGTTTTATTATTATTATTATTGTGATTTATTATTATTATTTTGTGATTATGTGCTACTGGAAAGAAAAGAGCGTATTTCTACACCATAATTATATTAACTACTTTATTAGTTCTAGCTTTTATCCCATTTGTACAACTTTGTGTTTTTTTAATTGGCTTTTTTTATGGAGATTTTGGCATTAAGATGTTTGGATATGAAGTTATGTTTTGTTTTAATTTACTATTATTATATTCTTCATTTAAGGGTTGCATGGTGGTAGAGTGGTTAGTGCGCAGACGTCACAACTAGGAGACCTTTTGGAGTTCAAGTCCACCCACGGTTATCTCTGTGTGGAGTTTGCATGTTCTCCCCGTGCATTGCATGGTTTCCTCCCACATTCCAAAAACATGCTAGGTTAATTAGCGACTCCAAATTGTCCATAGGTATGAATGCGAGTGTGAATGGTTGTTTGTCTATATGTGCCCTGTGATTGGCTGGCTGGCCACCAGTCCAGGGTGTACCCCGCCTCTCGCCCGAAGACAGCTGGGATAGGCTCCAGGAAAAAGCGTTAGAAAATGAATGAATGAATGTATTTAAAAGTAATGTATTATTTTAAGGAATATTTCTTTTGTACATAGTTTGTGAATGCTTACTTTGTCTTATTAGTTTGTGTTTGTAAATAAGTCTTAGTCTCATATTGGCAGTCAATCATCTTTTAGTTCAATCCAGATGAAATCCCAGAAAGACACAAGTCATCATGGTTGTTGATGATCAGATGATCACGTTGAGATTAACATTCTTTATTGTGTACAAGTCAACAAAAAAATGTAAAACGTATCCAAAGTGGCGAATATCATGACAGATTAATCTAATAAGGGTAAATAAGGAAAAGTGCAATAGTGTGCTTGAGTGGTAAAAACCCAAATCCATGCATCATCACTTCCGTCCCTTTATACCCAACACCTCCATACCGCCACCAGTGGTTCGATTACTACCAAAACAAACCCGGTGCATAAAACCCAAAGGCAGCATAAATGGCTCCTACAGGACAGGACTCTGAAGACCACAAAACCACATGCTTCCTATGCTGTGTAGTTCAAGACTTCTATTCTTTTTTTACTGTTATTTCCTAACTTTTCAGTGTGGCAGAATTCATTTTTGTTGTTTTTCAGTCATTTCATTAGCTTAGTATACAATTTAGAAAGCCTGTTTTTTAGTTTTATTTATCCCTGATGTCTGTGTTTTTTCTCCTGTGTTTGACTCAAACTGGTTTTAATTTTCAGAATCAACGTCAACATCAACGTATCACAACAAATGTTGTTTGGTTGTCATTGTCCTCTCGGTCTGCACCCACCGTGTGATGAAGTCTGCCTCAGTCCTCCTGGCTTTGATTACCGACGGCGGATCAGCATCATTGGACCCTCTATGATTATCGAAAAAAAAACACTTTATATTTTGATGGATGACATTGAAATGAATAAATAAAACATTCAGAAAGTTTGCCATACCTTAAATCTAAATGATGGGCTCCCCCAGGAATGTTGATAGCTATCAGCGATGAACTCAACGACGTACGCACCTTTGGAAAGAAACACATGGAAAGCTCATTTTTAAGAATCCATTCAAGTCGCGTATTTTTAAAAATAATTTACCCCTCCGTTTGCCCATGGGTCCAGATCTCCATTGGAGAAAATGATGTTGCTGGCTGTGGAAAGAGCTAAAGAAAAGCAGAGACCATATCACATGTATGCAGGGGGGTGTCCAAAAATTGAGCGTATTAAATTAAAACATTCATTTCAAATAATCTAAGTCATATTTAGTGTTATTTTTTAGTCTGTTAAACACAGTAAATGACCTTTGTGTTATATATCAGTGTTTTGATATGCCAATGAATAAAATAATAGCATTCATTTCAATAATATCTCAAGTGAGAGGTTTTCGCAGCAACTTTAGGTGAGATTAAAAGATATTTAGGTCAGTAAATTACAGATCATAATTAATCTATTTTTTAAATCTCTCGACAGCACTAAAATAGACATTTTGTCTGTATCTTTGCAGCTCTCACCATTCCCCCAAAACTGAATTTTTAGCCAGTCGGCTCGCGGGATCACACCCCAGCGTTTGGAGCAGTATTCCACGCGTTCTTTCTCTGTAAAGGTCATCGCAGGAAACATGTCGGTCATGTTGTTGCTCTCATAACAGAGATTTATTTCCGTGCACGCCTGCGAGGACAGCAAAGGACAGCAAATGTTAGAAGGATGAAGCAACTGAATACACATCAATACTCCCCAAAAGTTAGAGGAAACTGGAATTTCAACACTCATTTTCTAGGTAACGTTGGTTGCAAACAGAAGGACAATTATTAATTATTAATTTTTCCCCACCCTCGGCCATCTCTGTGTGGAGTTTGCATGTTCTCTCCGTGCATGTGTGGGTTTTCTCCGGTTTCCTCCCACATTCCAAAAACATGCTAGATTAATTAGCGACTCCAAATTGTCCATAGGTATGAATGTGAGTGTGAATGGTTGTTTGTCTATATGTGCCCTGTGATTGGCTAGCCACCGGTCCAGGGTGGACCCCGCGTCCAGCACTCCCCCATGACCCGAAGCGATAGAAAATGAATGAATGAAAGCATAAAGTTTTCTTAGGACTACAGTCTGTGCATCATAATACGACAACAAAAATGATAATAATGCATTTTTAATGAGTGGAAATCTGTGTGTGCGATCCAAAGCTATACATTGTGTGTACGTGTTTGTATTGATGGAAGGAAATACCTGGTAGTCCCAGGCCAGGCTGTTAAAGCCAAGTCCACAGCCAGTGGGATCAGCACACTGAACAAACAACTTGTTCAAATCGAAACAAGTCAGCGAGCCGCTGGAGTTATACACGATCCCTGTTGAATTCACCATCAAAAATGGTGAAAAATCATCATAAACAATCACATAGCCTTACATAACCATCTATGCAAAAAACTCTATATTAATTTCATATTCAGTGTACCTGCACTATCTCTCAAGTTGGCCAAAAGGTCAGCTCCACGAAGCATGGTGTCACAAGCAACCTGCCAATAATCAAAAGTGTTAGAGAAAATATACTTATTTAATATGTTTGATTTATTTACACACTTATGTGTAAATGTGAGGTAGTGTCAGGTTTAAACCCCGACACTTGTAAAAAACACAGCCTGTACAAAGGAAGACACAGAGAGGTGAGTTTCTTTTTACTTGCAAGGAGAGTGATGGAGACTGCACAGTTACAATCCTCCTACCAACTCTGAAACAGTCACCTTTCTCCTCGCTATTTATTGAATCAGGAATGCCCTAGTTACACAAGATTTCAATTTCTAAGGGGAGGGGGGTTTAACTAAACAAGTTGAAACCGGTTCTTTCGTACAACATGTTATCATAGTGTGTGGGTATCTCCTCTTTGGCATGTGATCTTCCGGAGACACTCACACACACACACATATACATTCTGGGTCACATGTAGCTATTTCCTCTCCACGAGGGTATGATGGAACTATCTGTTGAGAGAATGTTCTGTCACGTTCTGTTTTCTCTAATCATGATATACACCAAATGTGCAAGCGTCACAGCATTAATCTTACTTTTGCCACGTGAGTGATATGAAATGCTTGTAGGTCATAAGAAAATAGGTCATAAGAATATAGTAAAAATAGGTCATAAGAATATAGTAAAAATAGAATAACTTTATGTACAATTCTTCTAACAGGTAGGAATACACACTGGTAGTGTGTATTCAGTTGACCTCCTTTTATTTATTGATCATTTCAATGTATTTTTTCCATTTCATTCTATTCCATTCATCTGCTTTTCTGGGTATGGGTCTCAGTAGGGAAGCCCAGTTTTAGTTTTTGGTTCAGCCATCAATGAGGTTATTGCTGTTATTATTATTATTATTTATTCTTTATAGGTTCATTGGTGGATTTATGAAAAAAATGTCAGTCTATTTATTCCTAATTATTATTATTGTAATTATTATTATCAGTAGTGAAGCCCAGTTTTAGTTTTTGGTTCAGCCATCAATGAGGTTATGGCTGTTATTATTATTATTTATTCTTTATAGGTTCATTGGTGGATTTATGAAAAAAAAATGTCAGTCTATTTATTCCTAAATATTATTATTGTAATTATTATTATCAGTAGGGAAGCCCAGTTTTAGGTTCAGCCATCAATGAGGTTATGGCTGTTATTATTATTATTATTAATAATTCTTTATAGGTTCATTGGTGGATTTATGAAAAAAAAGTCAGTCTATTTATTCCTAATTATTATTATCAGTAGGGAAGCCCAGTTTTAGTTTTTGGTTCAGCCATCAATGAGGTTATGGCTGTTATTATTATTATTATTAATAATTCTTTATAGGTTCATTGGTGGATTTATGAAAAAAAAGTCAGTCTATTTATTCCTAATTATTATTATCAGTAGGGAAGCCCAGTTTTAGTTTTTGGTTCAGCCATCAATGAGGTTATGGCTGTTATTATTATTATTATTTATTCTTTATAGGTTCATTGGTGGATTTATGAAAAAAAATGTCAGTCTATTTATTCCTAATTATTATTATTGTAATTATTATTAGTAGTATTTTTATTACTACTTTTTATTTTATTACTTTTTATTACTACTACTACTATTACTACTTTTATTATTTATAGTATTTTTATTTTATTTACTTATTATTTTTCTCAGGCGGGGGGGGGGGGGGGGGGGGCTATTTTCAATTTTACTGTATACACACAATCAAATGACACCTCCGCTACTTTAACATTAAAAAAGCGACTCCAGCAAACAAAATGCATATGATACCTTGACAGGGTTGGCAGGCATGTCGCCCATGAAGTGAGTGCTGTAAGGATAATCCAACATGGCCATCAGCGTGAATGCGTTCCTAAGCAGCCCATTTAGCTGCTGGATGTCCTGATCAGATGATGGACGCTTACACAGGGTGAATGCCGACTGAATTTTCAAGTAATCTAATAAAGTAAACAAGAGAAAATGATGTGCGGTTTCATATTTAGACATAACCACGTTCAATTGTTTCAATTAGGAGTCACACTTTGAAAACTACTACTTGAACCTTATTTACTGGAGTAGGCGTGGGAAAAAAACAAGCATTTACCTTGTAATTCACCTAATTCCTTAAGATGATGGAAAGCTCCTTTTACAGCATCCCTGCATTCAGGAACAATGCTCTCAAAATCCTGTTTTAAGAGAAAACAAAAGAAAAAACGTTTACAGTCAGGACTTTTAAAACAGTTCAACATTTCATCATTTAAAATACAGTAAAGAAATTAAAATTTCATATTCTGAAGAAAGTGAAATTCCAGTCTATGTTAATATTTGATTGTTTCTGCCTTTCATACACACAGCAGCATCATTTTGGGTGCCATGAAAATAAAAACACATCAATTTGGAAGGTCGATCACATGTGTTGCCCATGTCATGAACACCACTTTGGAGATGCTGTATGGCGTCGGTCTGCTTTAAAGGAACACTGCACTTTTTGGGAATTTTGCCCATCATTCACAATCCATATGTGAAACATGAACACATATTTAATTCCCTTTTCTGTGCTTTCTAACGGGAGAAAACAACACTAAAGCCCTTATAAAAAACACCAACAGTGTTCCATTCACATATCTGAAGAAGAACCACTTCTCTTCAGACATCCTGGTGAACTTCTACAGATGCACAATCGAGAGCATCCCAACCAGTTGCATCACAGCCTGGTATGGGAACTGCTCTGTCGCGGACCGGAAGGCATTGCAGAGAGTAGTCAAATCTGCCCAACGCACTGCCGGAGCCCCACTTCCTGCCATCGGGGACATCTACAGGAAGCGTTGTCTCAGGAGGGCATCACAAATTGCCAAAGACTCATACCACCCAGCACACAGACTGTTTGCCCTCCTACCCTCAGGGAGGCGCTACAGGAGTTTACGGACACGAACCACCAGGTTCAGGAACAGCTTTTTCCCAGCAGCTGTCTCCTTGCTGAACTCTGCCCCCCATTGCCCACCCCTTCCACTACTTACATCCCCCCGCTGATCTATGCCCCCCCCCCCATCACTTCATTGCACTATTGTACTATTGTACTATTGCACTATTGTACATATACTATCTTGTTGATTCATTGATCATACTGTTTATAATTTATATAATCCGCAATAACCATACTCTACTCTAGTCACTTCACTGCAATACTGTACATATTACTGTTATTATATATTGTCATATCCATACTGTTTATAATCTGTATTATCTACAATAGCCATATTATAGTCATTTATACCCCTGTGCATATTCTCACTGTATCATAGTCATAGCCTGTATAGTTTTATTTACATATATCTGTCCATACTTACTACTAATGTACTTATAAAATTGCACTTCTGGTTGGATGCTAACTGCATTTTGTTGCCCTGTACCAGTGACATGAGCAATAACAATAAAGTTGAATCTAATCTAATCTAATCTAATCTAATCTAATTTGGTAGACCGGGCTGCGCCGAGACGGGCGTGGCGGTGCACCAGGGGAGGTGTGCACATTTTCAGCTTGGCGCAGTGACAATTTCGTGACAATACAGCGCGCCAAAGTTGCTGACAGGGGGCACATTTCCTCAAACATTCTACATACAACACCCCATAACGGCAATGTGATTTTTTTTATTGTTGCCAATGTATTAAAAATTAAACAAATACAAATGACATGAACATAGGCTTTTCATAGGTTGTAATTAAGGAAGATGGAGTCACCCATGCATACCAACTGCATATGGAAGATATTTTTACGACGCTCTGGTTTTGTGGAGAATGTGTATTTACGTCGAATTTGTGTCAAAGTGAAAGTTATGCTTGAAAATGATCTTTCACATAAACCTGTTTTTATTTCTTTTTTTGTTAGGAACTGATATTTTCCTAAAACTTACCTATGTTCAACTGCTAGTTACTAAAGTCCAGAAAAAATTAGATGAGTCTAGCCTTTTTTTTTGGTAGGTTCCATGTTTGACAGTGGAACAGGCAATTGCAGATTACGCTGCCATGATCAGTATGTTGAAACATGAGCCGGCAGGCAAATTTCTTCATTTTCGGAATGCAAATGCTCACTGGACATTATTATCTTTTTAATAATCTAATTGTGAATTATTGAATGATATCTTTTAAAAGTAGCATGCGGTCTGAAAATGTAGTAGTGCAAAACATGGGATGGCTTTCATGTGACTGACTGGCAACAAGTCCCAGGGTGTACCCATCCATCCACTGGCCTCAAGTCAAATGGGATCGGCTCCAGCTAACCCACGACCAGGATGACGGAATATTAATGAGCAAAAAGCAGACATCCATCCAACTTACACTTGTGACATCTCGGAAGAACTGTGCAGGATCCCCCAGCCCAGCAACTGACAGAATGGGAGCACTGGCAGCCAGAGCTCCTGCCACCAGGTTTGGATACTTCATCCTCATATAGACAGACAGCATGCCGCCATAACTGGGGACAGAAGGAAATTATTATGATGATGATGGCTGTTTGCATGAGAGATGAGGAAGAATAAATAAGCTTGATCGTGGAGACAGAGATCTGATCATTTCGGAGTATGGTGACGTCATAAATTGCAAATTAGAAGAGTGAATTTACTTTGAAATACAGTAGTAAATGCGAAAATCTAAATCTAAAGTATTTTAATCATAACACAATTTAAAGTGCTACTAAATATTCTACTACTATTAAAAAAATTAGTGTTAGACCAGTACATTTTAATATTTTTTTTTACATTTTTATACAATATTTCTTGGATGTATCCACGATACAACAATATTAAACGATATAAAATGTATATTACATTTATATTTAAATTATTTGGATTAAATTCAGCAGAGTCTTGTATAAAAAGCTCCGACCCTTAAGCCATATTATGAAATACCCTTGTCTCAAATTGTAAAGCATGTATGTATTTACATGTATTTATTGGTAACAATCTGGCAAACTTTTCTAATGGGATGTCAGACTTATGATGAAGATGTAGTCACCCATGCCATTCCAACTGCATATGGAACATATATTTTTTTAGGATACTCTTGTTTTGTTTATGCAGACGTGGGGCAAATGGCACTCTTATTTTGAAGGATGGTCACAGAGGTATGTTCTGTGTGTCGTTTCACATTATTCATTGAAAACATGAATGAATCGCAGATGCTGTGTCCCAGGAAGGAGTAAGATATCAGTTTCAAGCATGGCCTTAATAGTCTTTGGAGTGTTTTTTTATGTTAGCACAGGTTGCTCAATAAGAGGATGACAAAAAAAGGAAGAGAATAGTTCTCTTTTTTTCTGGTTAAATATGGCCTATTTGTAGCCAAACATATAAAATATCAGCAATTATTCTGTATTTGTGGCCTAAATAAAGCATTTTCAAGCATAATAATGGTTAAATGCACTAAAATACACATTTTTGACATGCAGTATTCTACACTGGTAACTAGGTGTTATCATTGTTACATAAAGTTACATGTACACAATGTTACACCAGAAGACTGACTTCAGGCCGGATTCATGGCAGACGTGCTTCCGATCTGACCTCGTCTTCTCACAAGATGTTGCAGGCCCGTACTGAATCTCACTGCCATAGCGTATTTTTCAAGGGCTTGTTAGGACTTGTCTGCTCGCAATGTTTTTACATTAAAAAATCCACTCATCTATTTACTGGCATACCGTTGTGCTAGCTAGATTAATGGTTGTTGTGAAAATGATTCAAAGCACAATAGCAGGCGTTAAGCAGAAGCAGACAAACCACATCGATGGAGATGTACCACCATGCGTCTTACCTCCCACCAAACACGATGACAGGGCAATCTGTGGCTGCCAGCTCGTGTTTCAATGTACTGATCATGACGGCATAATCGGCGATTGCCTGTTCCACTGTCAACAGGCCGACCTTGTCGAGGTTGAAGGAGTTGTTGCCGAAAGGGAGAGACTTGCCGTAGTACCTCTGTGAAAAGACGAAAATTCAAACTCGATGAGGGTGAAAGTAACATGTGTCAGTGCTACAAACATGTACTTCATTGCAGAGGTCAAGATTTAACAAATACTGTTCAAGGTCATGGGGAAGTGGAGCCTATCCCAGCTGACTTTGGGTGAAAGGTGGACAACACAATCATAGCACGCATATTGAAAGAAGACAACTGTGGACCTTCGTCAACCGGAACTACTTTCCTCTACACAACTCAGCTAACATGACAAAGTGCGGGGAAAGTCACAGTTGATGCACTTCACTGCTAATGGGGACATCATACAACTTCATGTCCAAAACTCTCTAAACCAGGGGTCTCAAACACGCAGCCCGCAGGCCAAATGTGGCCCGCGGGACACTAGTTTGAGGCCCCCGCCTTGATATGAAAGTTTAATGTTAGTGCGGCCCGCGCAAGTTTGATATGGATGCTGTATGGCAGGGGTGTCAAACATACGGCCCGCGGGCCGGAACTGGCCCCCAAGGAGGTTCGATCAGGCCCGCAGGATAATTTGAAAGTGGAAAAAAATGCATAAAAGACATGGAATTAATATTTTTAATTCGCTGCAATTCATGGATTATCCGCTAAGGGGCGCACTCTTTCCATCAGAGTAGAAGACAAGCCGCATCACTGAGACAGACTGAAAACAGCAGACGGTATCAATGCGCCATCTGCTGCTTGTTACGACGTTGTTAATACCTTGGTCTCTACCTCTCCGCTACACCCTCATTAGCCAAAATGTCGTTATCCAAACGGAGAAAAGTAGATAAGGAGTGTAGAATTTTCAAAGAAAAATGGACCACGTCCTATTTATTTACAGACATGCACGGAAAACCTTTGTGCTTGGTGTGTTTGCAACAAGTTTCGGTATTGAAGGAATATAATATTCGACGCCACTACGAGACTCATCACAGCGAAAAATATGACGGCTTACTGTTTGCATTGAAAGAATACAGCTCTGTGAAGATGAATCCTTACTGTGGTGATTTAAAAAATGTGCACTTTAATGTTAGTCAGCAGCTTCAAAACAAAAGTTGTGTGATGGAATTCTACTGTTCATACAACTCCATAAATGTTCAGTATATATTGTATGTGTATGTATGTTTCATGTATGAAGTTTACAGATTTACAGGACAGGCGAACACTTTCTTCATTACACATTTAAAATCACTCTCCTTAGTTTGTAAGGTGTACGCAGGGATTACATTTAGATTTTATATGCGTATGTGTAAGTGGTTTAAAAATCCCTTTCTTTAAAAGTCTCATTTAATCTTAAAGTGCATTACTATATTTTTCAGTACCAATTAAAGTTGTGTGCCTTTGTACAATCAGTGGGATCAGTTGCAATGCATATTTGTGAATGATAAAAGTAAATTGCACATTTGTCTAAGGAAATATGAGGTGTTTCATGAAATGTTTTGTAAAAGGATAGTTCATTAAATTTCAATATTTTCCTAATGTTCTTGTGCTTCTTTACACCAAAACAAAGGAAAGACATGATATTTTGGTTATTTATAGCAGAGTATGGTATAATTTTAATGGTCCGGCCCACTTGACATCTCCCTAGGCCGTATGTGGCCCACGATGCGAAATGAGTTTGACACCCCTGCTGTATGGTATCATGTACCCAGAAAAAATTATTACGTTTGATTCATGTTCATGTTAAAGGTTAAATAACTGTTAATAGTTATCCTCCCTATCCGTGTGGAAGTGGTAAGTTTTTGGCTATTTAAGTTTAAAGGAAATAACTTGAAGGCTACAGTTTAGGTCGCTAGCGCTCTAGTTTGCGAGTTAGCATGTGTCTCAAGACCCTGCAGTTGCGCAATATGTTGTAAATAAAAAGAGTATAAATGTGACTATAGTCGTGTTTTGTCATGTCTACAGGGCTCTAATAATGCTTTGTTCATTTTAATCTGAAAAATAATAATTTGTCTACCCACCAACTATATGTGGTTTCTTAAGTTTTTATTATTTGCCGTTTTATTATTATTATTATATTTATTTATTTGTTTGATTGTTTTTCATCTTATTTTGTGTAGAAAAATAAAAATTAAGATATTTGAGAACAGTGGAATATTTTATCAGAGCTTTTCTTGTAGAAAATTGGAACCAAAGCGAAGTTTTTTTTAATTTTTTTGTTTTTAATAAATGCGTTTTTTTTGTTGTTTTTTTTGAAAACCTGATGCAGCCCAGTCTCACCCAGACCCTAGCTCCAGTGGCCCCCAAGTAAATTGACTTTGAGACCCCTGATCTAAACTATCCCTTTAAATACCTTCTAAAAAGCTGCTTTCAACCAAATTACTACAATAACAAATGTTTTTGTGCTTGTAAACATAGTATTCCAAGGGTACTTTGACGTGAGGACCTAACCTTCTGGTGCTCTTAACCATACTGCAATACTCCATTGTCTAGTGCAGTATAAATGAACTTCAGATGATGAGGATGACATGCTGTCATGCTACTTGGCCAGTTGTACATTTCACCAAACAAAGACATCACACATGTTATATTACATGTTACATTACATGTTCAGCAAATACGACCAGGGCATCCTGCTGAGCGGCCAATTCGATAAGAAATCCCGTGTTAAGGGCAAACTCCCAGATATCCCCTTCATTTCCAGTGTAGAAAAAAATGGGCCCATATCCAGTCTTCCAATACTCATCTACACGGGGAAGAGAAAAAAAACAAAAAAACAATGTCACATAAACCTTGTCTTGGTTGTTGCAACATAAAAACTGCCACTCGATTCACCAGTGATTAGGTATCGCTGCAGGAAGGTCCCATTCCCCATGGCGTTGAAGTTGAAGTGGTCAAGACTCTGTAGAAAATACTTCTCTTTGAAAGTGGCCCGTGGCTGGGATCCATGTATTCCTGTCTATTAGAAGCACATCACATTAGTGGATTGCATGAACTTCAACCATCACTTTCATGTTGTGTTGCTTTTAACTCTCATTTTCAACATCGTCTCATTCAAGTTGGACTCAAACTCCTAAACCAAACAGTGACTCAGTTACAATTATCTGGCTGACTAGTTCATGGTGTTATATCTGTAAAAAATGCTTACTTTTATGTTTATGTTGTGACATCGTTGTTTAGATGAAGTATACATGGCGTAATTTGTGTCAAAGTGAAATTTAATTTTTAACAAAAAGCCTTTTTTCCCCTCCCTATTTTTGTTGGGAGCTGATATTTTCCTGAAACTTAGCCATGTTCTACCGCTGCTTAGTAAAGAACATAAAAATGTAGAAACACACTTTCTAATCTTTTACCGTGTCTATACAACACAATAATCTGTGTGCCTTGAAAAATCTATCAAAATCATTCAAAATGGCCTGTGCTAAAATGGCTGGGGTTGAATGAGTTAATGAGTTGAATGAGTTAATATTTACAATACACATCATCACTGCCACCTAGTGGTCACCGCTATACAAAACAGACATACTGTATTTGAAAATGAAAAATAATGTTGTTGCACCAATGTATGTATTTTTTTAATGTTATGGGTTGAGTAAGGAACGTAAACAATGTACCAAGACGACAGAATACAAGGAAGAAGAGTCTTGAACAACATCTGTTTCTGAAATACTGGCCAAAATTGTCCAATGTTGTGTTAAGTAAATAATTAAGATCAATTCATGTAAATATGTTTACATTTATTCAAGTTACATTAGTCACTGACACAAAGAGCACACAATATATAGTGATAAGTATAACACAAGTGTAAGTAAAATTGGAAAAACATTGAAAATAAATAATAATTATGCAGTTCTTTGGGGTTTTTGGGTTTGCTTCTTGATGGCTTTTGTTGTTTTTCATTCTGCATTATTTCACGTGATTTCACGTGATTATTTTTGCTTTGCATGCGTTTTATGGTTTACGTTTTATGGCGTTTTTGGTTTGAATGACAAAATGACAATAAAGACAGCAAAAGCGGAATTAATATGCGTGGAAAGAGTTGAAGTAACCTCCCCGAATAATCGAACGTTAACAACATAACCTGTTATCTATCATTTAGCGATTGTTTAGCAGGCAGTCACATGATATATACCCCATATACCCCATGAGACTGCGCCAATGAATACAAAAAAACAAAATAAAACTCACTTACCTGAAATCGGCTTTGCGGCAAAGCTTGTACATGTTCGGTGGATACAAAGTTTAATAATATTATTGTTAATAAAGTCAACTTCTTGTCAGTCATGTTCAAAAAGCGACGATACCAAGTCCTCCACTGTGAAAGTCACTTCCGGTGCAGCAAACACGTTCATCCCGCCTCCACGACCGGTATAGGAAATGCCAAAATAAAATACCTTAACCTTTCCAATGGCATTGATTTCCAAAATAAAATAGCGAAGACGTTTCCGGTGGAATTGATTGTCTCAATGTTTCAATCACTAGTCAACAAAACGCCTTATAAAAATGAAAAAATGTGGTAACATGTATGACAGATAAAGAATAAAGCTAATTCTGGAGAAAAAAACCCCATCCTTGTCCAACATGATTTATTGATACACTATTTCACAGGTTCCCAAACTTATTTTGCAGGCCCTCCAGTTGGAGATAACATTACTTTCCATCCTTTACTTTCCCTCCTTATATTCCGAGTGAAATATGTAAATATATTCTGCACAAAAAATTACAAATCACAAAAAAATGATGTATTTATTCCTTTGTTTCAATGTTTCTTTTTTTATTTATTTCACATTTAATCTGAAATGCATCAGGTGATAACACTGGTCAAATGTAGACCATACATGTACCACTGTTGTACCACAGGTACCACTGTTGTACCACAAAAACCCCACATTGTTTACATATTTGTGTCTTCAGTTTCATTTTCATTTATAATGCTTTCACCCAGAGATTTCACACTTTTTTCACAAGTTTGGTGGTCCTTGAATGCACCATGTGTGCTGTGAATGGGACTCGTGAGTTCATGAATAGTCATTGTCATCTTACATTGTCATTCATTAGTGATGACTAGCTATACATTTTATACTTTAAATATGTTTAATAATAAGTGTTTGAGGCATATTTAGGGATTAAACCTGGATTGTACATTTAACTTGTTAGCTTATGTTGCTAATGAACGATGGTGTTATGTTTGACCACTTTTTTATTTTGTTAATTGAAAGGTCTTGTTTTTTGCAGGAAGCAGCTGAAGGACCCATGGAGGCCTCAGGGCAGGGACTCTCTCTGGCTCTCCGCCCTCCACCTTCCACTCTGAATGCTGCCTCCGTTGGTGGCAGACTTGGTTCCACCTCGGTATGGTCCTGAGTAGCAGGTTTTGTGTCTTTTCTATGACTTTTTAGTTCTTGTGTGAACTGGTGTGACTGGCGGTCCTGTTTTCGGTTTTGTTGTGTTTTTTTTTTTCTTATTTAAGGATAGTGGTGCGGTGACAGTACGACAGCTCTGTACAAAGTTGACCTGTTCACCTCACCGTCCTTTTGTTTCTTTGGGCAAGGGAGTGGTTTTTCTTTCTTTTTCTTTGTTTCTACATTAATAAACTTTGGTAACTTTTCCTGTGTCCTCCTTAAATAACTGATGTTCCTGTTAGTTGGGGCCAATCTCATTTAATAATTGTTGAACAGCTTAAGAAACACATACATATAGATATTAACTCCCACAAAACTTTCTCTGTGGTCACCAAGGTCTATGTCCTGGAGAAGTAGCGACACTTCACTGACCCACACTCACAGCTGAAGTATTTCCTCTTCACCGTCCAGTAGTCGTCACCATAATCAAACCTGATGAAGAGAGATAATGATATCTTAAAATAAAAATATTGTTTTGCGGTACATTTTGTATACTGTATATCAGGATTTTGTTGTTGACATTTTTATTTTGTCAAAATTATTCAATACTTGACCAAAAGATTCCTCATATATACTGACCCAATCTGCTCTCCGGCTTTGATCGGCCTGCTGGAGAAGAAGGCAATCCTTGGAAAGCGCAAATCCTGGTGCATGGTGAACACCTTCACAGCCAACAGGTTGGGCTCACAAAGATGGTTAATGAAGCGGCCGATGTTGCCAAAAAGCCTTGCATCGATGCAGTGAACGTCACCCACCTGGACAGGATGACGAGTACGACAAGCCTTAAATGACAACAATGTATTCTATGCAGGTTTACCAAATCAAGTAAAACGCATATTTAAAGGGTCACTGGCATGATTTGCCAACTTTGCTTAAATGTGTTCTGTCATTTTTGGAGTTATGATCTACGTTGTCCGTTTTTAGAAAGCATACGGTAAATCTGTCAAAATTACATTTAAAGTTCGTAGTGTGACAAACATCCATCTTGGAAAAGAAGTGATGTCGGTTCATTCATTCATTCATTTTCGACCGCTTATCTTCACAAAAGGAAGAAAGGAAGGAAGGAAGGAAGGAAGGAAGGAAGGAAGGAAGAAAGGAAGAACGGAAGAAAGGAAGGAAGGCATTCATTTTCGACCGCTTATCCTCATGAAGGAAGAAAGGAAGGAAGGAAGGAAGGAAGGAAAGAAGAAAGGAAGGCATTCATTCATTCATTTTCTACCGCTTATCCTCACGAAGGAAGAAAGGAAGGAAGGAAGGAAGGAAGGAAGGAAGAAAGGAAGGAAGCAAGGAAGGAAGGAAGGAAGGAAGGAAAGAAAGAAGGAAGGAAGGAAAGAAGGAAGGCATTCATTAATTCATTTTCAACCGCTTATCCTCACAAAGGAAGGAAGGAAGAAAGGAAGAAAGGAAGGAAGGCATTCATTTTCGACCGCTTATCCTCACGAAGGAAAAAAGGAAGGAAGGAAGGAGGGAAGGAAAGAAGGAAGGCATTCATTCATTCATTTTCTACCGCTTATCCTCACGAAGGAAGAAAGGAAGAAAGGAAGGAAGGAAGGAAGGAAGGAAGGAAGGAAGGAAAGGAGGAAGGCATTCATTCATTCATTTTCTTATCGCTTATCGTCACAAAGGAAGGAAGGAAGAAAAGAAGAAGGAAGGAAGGAAGGAACGAAGAAAGGAAGGAAGGAAGGAAAGAAAGAAGGAAGGAAGGAAGGAAGGAAGGAAGGCATTCATTCATTCTACCGCTTATCCTCACAAAGGAAGAAAGGAAGGAAGGAACAAAGAAAGGAAGGAAGGAAGGAAAGAAAGAAGGAAGGAAAGAAGGCATTCATTCATTCATTTTCAACCGCATATCCTCACAAAGGAAGAAAGGAAGGAAGGACGGAAAGAAGGAAGGACGGAAAGAAGGAAGGACGGAAAGAAGGAAGGACGGAAAGAAGGAAAGAAGGAAAGAAGGAAAGAAGGAAAGAAGGAAAGAAGGAAAGAAGGAAAGAAGGAAAGAAGGAAAGAAGGAAAGAAGGAAAGAAGGAAAGAAGGAAAGAAGGAAGAAATTCATTCATTCATTTTCTACCGCTTATCCTCACGAAGGAAGAAAGAAAGGAAGGAAGGAAGGAAGGAAAGAAGGAAGGAAAGAAGGAAGGAAAGAAGGAAGGAAAGAAGGAAGGAAAGAAGGAAGGCATTCATTCATTCATTTTCAACCGCTTATCTTCACGAAGGAAGAAAGGAAGGAAGGAAGGAAGGAGGGAAGGAAAGAAGGAAAGAAGGAAAAAAGGAAAGAAGGAAAAAAGCAAAGAAGGAAAGAAGGAAAGAAGGAAAGAAGGAAAGAAGGAAAGAAGGAAAGAAGGAAAGAAGGAAAGAAGGAAAGAAGGAAGACATTCATTCATTCATTTTCTACCGCTTATCCTCACGAAGGAAGAAAGGAAGGAAGGAAGGAAGGAAGGAAAGAAGGAAGGAAGGAAGGAAGGAAGGAAAGAAGGAAGGAAGGAAGGAAGGCATTCATTCATTCATTTTCAACCGCTTATCCTCACGAAGGAAGAAAGGAAGGAAGGAAGGAAGAAAGAAAGGAAGAAAGGAAGGAGCAAGCAGTGATGTGTACATTTGAAAGTGGAACTGTGTGTCTGTGTCGACCCACCTTATTGTCAAGAGTAAAGAGGAACGAGTCGTTCTCTCTTTTGTTTGCTTCTGTGTCAGTGATAATCTCACCAACATATCTGGGGGAAAATTAATATATATTATAATTAATGTAATGCATTATACAGCAAATAAGCACTGACATTTCTTGACAATGATTATACTCACTCGCAAATAAATGTTCCTTGAGGGACATCTTGCATGACTCTAACACCCCAGCCCATTTTCTGTGTTCTAAAGAGCTGTAGTCGCACCCTGGGGAGCAATAAGGAGAAAAACTCAACTATTTTATCAACAAACTGAATAATTATTACGTTTGATTAATGTTCATGTTAAAGGTTAAATAACTGTTAATAGTTATCCTCCCTATCCGTGTGGAAGTGGTAAGTTTTTGGCTATTTAAGTTTAAAGGAAATAACTTGAAGGCTACCGTTTAGGTCGCTAGCTCTCTAGTTTGCGAGTTAGCATGTGTCTCAAGACCCTGCAGTTGCGCAATATGTTGTAAATAAAAAGAGTATAAATGTGACTATAGTCGTGTTTTGTCATGTCTACAGGGCTCTAATAATGCTTTGTTCATTTTAATCTGAAAAAAATAATTTGTCTACCCACCAACTATATGTGGTTTCTTAAGTTTTTATTATTTGCCGTTTTAGTATTATTATTATATTTATGTATTTAATACTAATTGATTTTCTTTATTCTTGATTTGTTTATTTATTTTTCATCTTATTTTGTGTAGAAAAATAAAAAGTAAGATATTTGAGAACAGTGGAATGTTTTATTGGAGCTTTTCTTGTAGAAAATCGGAACCAAAGCAAAGTTTATTCATTTTTCTGTTTTTAATAAATGCGTTTTTTTCTTTTTTTTGGGTCACCCAGACCCTAGCTCCAGTGGCCCCCCAAGTAAATTGAGTTTGAGACCCCTGACTTAGAACATACAACAACTGACTTGCTCATGTACGTCTCTGTTCAAGAGTACATTATGTTTAAAATCACTGAGATGGAGCCCACGAGACAACATGATTGTGTTTTCTTAATTGCTCGTATTGCATGCATGTCTACCACTGCATGAAATGAAACCAACCGTGAGCAACTTACCATATTTTCTGGACTATAAGTCGCTCCGGAGTGTAAGTCACACAAGGCCAAAAATGCATAATTAGGTAGAAAAAAACATACATAAGTCGCACAAGTCGCATAAGTTGTTTACAAACTACTTGACCAAGACAGACATTACGTTAAACATCACACCCTGGCTTTGCAGACCCACACTGTTCCTCCCGGAAGAGTAACGCATTTGCTTGAAAATATTGTCTTACCTCAATCCATTTTGCACGATTCGATTTTTGCATGTTCTCCAACACGAGCAGGCATGGTTGCACTCAAAGAGAACCGGAGGATCTTGCTGACAAAAGTCTGGTGGTAGCCGGCCCTCCTGCAAACACAAAAGACAAGTGTCTTACAATTACGACTGAGATCAAAGCAAAATGGCTCAGACGAATGCAAAAACGAATTAATAATTATGTCGCTGGAGTCGACTTCGAGTCTTACATTGTCATACCAACATCGTAGACTGAGCTGACCACACATGCAGGTACTGGATGAGCAGTCATCTGTGCAACTGCAGTGCTACATGGGAAAAAAAAACAGTTATGTTGAATCTGTAACATCTCTTTAACAAAAGTCAGCAACCTGTTTTTGCACTTAAGATTCAATTACAGTCGAACCTTGGTTAGCGTCATTAACGGATACCAGGACATACTGTTCATATTGGCATTAAAAATGAGATACAAGTCACATTTGAGCAAATTAATTAGCTTTGCACCAAAGGCAATTCCTAAAAAGGTCACTAATTTTCAAGTTATTTTGAACATACAATGTCGGCAAAGGTAAAAATATTCAAATGGTGAAAAACCAGCCCAACACTATTTTGGGTCTCAATAGCATAACATGTCCAGGTACTTGTGGATACTCCATCCGTCCTATTTCAATACACATTGGTTAGGCGTGCATCTTTTCAGGGTTTTTGCAAGTCAAATGGCGTGGTTGACGACAACAGTCCTTCAGTGATACTTTTTGGCTAGAGAAAATCCTCTCCATACATTCAGAGCTCAAAACGTACCTGCAGGTGAGTGATGTCCTTGTCAATGTTGAGTGGAGAAGTGACACAGTTGTCTGGTAAATATTTAAAGTTTCCAGGGCTTGGTTCGCTGTCAACTCCATTGACACAGGTTATGGGAACTGCTTCATATCCACGAGAAATATCCCTGACAGAAGAAAAAAAAAAAACATTATTTACATCAAGTTACGGGGAATACATAACATAACTCAATTCACAGTTCCACATGTCCAAAAGGGGTACAAAGAAGCAAAACGTATTAAATCCTACCCCCACATGTGTGTCTATCGCAATTACTTATTTATCACATTTCTGGTATTCCAGATGTGAAATTTTAATACATAAAGAAGTGTAAGGAAGTATAATCACATAGTTTTATAATGGTAATTTTTCACAATCATAATAAGTAACTAGAACTAGTAATAATTAAAGTTACTCAAGGATATTTCAATATTGAACAAAATTTGTTCTCAATCAGAAATCACTCCACACTCTTTATTGCTCTCTGGTTCTACCATATCTTACTTATTGTGTGGAAATATGGGCTAATAACTATAAAAACAATCGTCACTCGCTAAATGTACTGCAAAAAAAGTCAGTAAGGATAATTCATAATGCCGCCTACAGAGAACATACTAACTCCTTATTTCTAAAATCACAAATACTTCAACTTGCTTATATACTTAATCTTCAAACAGCTAAAATAATGCATAAGGCTAAAAAATAACCAATTAGCTAAAAATGTCATCCAATACTTCTCTACAAGAGAGGAGAAATATGATCTCAGGGAAGAAGTACATTTGAAACACTTCTATGCTAGGACTACGTTATGCTAGCCATAGCATTTCAGTATGTGGAATCAAACTATGGAATGGATTGAGTAAGGGAATCAAACAATGCACAACGATGAGCCAATTCAAGAAACAATACAAGCAGTTGATGTTTGCTAAATACAAGGATGAAGAGTCTTGAACCAGTCATGATGTGCTATATATATCACTATATTGATACTTACTATGGTACACATTATGTCATTGGATGCTCATATCACCTTGTACTTCGGTACAGGACAAAAAAATAATAATAATAAATAAAAAAAAAAACTATATTATGAAAGCAGGAAGTGAACAAATGTAACAGTTAGTGATTGTAAAAGTACCAGATGGAGGGGTAGGATTTAATAAGCTTTGCTTCTTCCTACTCCTTTTTGGACATGTGGAACTGGGAACTGATTATGTGATGCATTCAATTGTAACCTGATGCATGTTCAAATGAAATTAAACCATTACATTACTTTCAGTTCACAGACACGTGCAAACAAACCTGCTGAGCAGCTGCTCTCCAAGACAGTCCCTGTTCCTTCTGGTATCTGTCAGCTTTTTGCTTGTGTTGAGGGCCATCCATACATTTGAGCCGTTCGTGCAGCAGTCCAAAGCAGTTTGTCCTTCCCTGTTCTTCTGACGGAGGTCAACTCCACGAGACAAAAACAACCTGCAAATGAAACCAGAATGTAAAAAAATATATATATGAACAGTAAAAGGCGTCTCAAAACTGTTCCTCTGTGACGTCACAGAGGGGCGGACTTCCTTATATGGCCGTGTCTGTAAGAAGATAAGCTCTCTGCAAAAAAACAAAAAAAAATTGAAAACTTCGCCTTGGTTCCAATTTTCTCCGATAAAACATTCCACAGTTCTCAAATATCTTACTTTTTATTTTTCTACACAAAATAAGACGAAAAATAAATAAACAAATCAACAATAAAGAAAATCAATCAATCAGTAATTAATAAATAAATATAGTAATAATAATAAAACGGCAAATAATAAAAACTTAAGAAACCACATATAGTTGGTGGGTAGACAAATTATTTTTTTCAGATTAAAATGAACAAAGCATTATTAGAGCCCTGTAGACATGACAAAACACGACTATAGTCACATTTATACTCTTTTTATTTACAACATATTGCGCAACTGCAGGGTCTCGAGACACATGCTAACTCGCAAACTAGAGAGCTAGCGACCTAAACGGTAGCCTTCAAGTTATTTCCTTTAAACTTAAATAGCCAAAAACTTACCACTTCCACACGGACAGGGAGGATAACTATTAACAGTTATTTAACCTTTAACATGAACATTAATCAAACGTAATATTTTTTTTATTAAAAACAAAAAATTGCTAACTCGCAAACTAGAGAGCTAGCGACCTAAACGGTAGCCTTCAAGTTATTTCCTTTCAACTTAAATAGCCAAAAACTTACCACTTCCACACGGATAGGGAGGATAACTATTAACAGTTATTTAACCTTTAACATGAACATGAATCAAACGTAATAATTTTTTCTGGGTACATGATACCATACAGCATCCATATCAAACTTGCGCGAGCCGCACTAACATTAAACTTTCATATCAACGGTGTGAGCGTCTTTGATTGTCCCCTACAGCCATAGATCATAGGCTTTATCAATGAATCACAAATATTCAGGAAGGTCTGGTAATCTCCTCTGGTAATGTCTCCACCAAACATACTTTCATTATATCCTATGACTTGAATTATGTCAAACCAAATAAAGCTGAAACGTATACTCACATCACACATTCCAAGTGGTCTTCTCTGGCAGCCACATGAATCGGCAGGTCTCCGTGTACATTGGTGGCATTCAAGTCACACTGGGAATCCAGAAGCGCCTGGGCAACATCAGCACACCCTGATAAGGCTGCCCAGTGCAAGCAGACGTTCTGTTCCTGTACAAGTACATGATTTCAAATATCAACTGCTATTCTCAATTATCGATACAAGCGATAAGTACGGCGGAACCTTGGTTAGCATTTAGAATCCGTTCCAGTGAGTCTGACTCTAACCAAAATGTACTCTAAAAATCAAGTTTCCCCAACAGCTTCCACCCATAAAGGAACACTGCATATGCTAATTAGCTAGCCAATAGTTGTAATAATAATCAGAAAAATAATAATGATGATAGTAATAATAATAGGCTAATGAATAATATAATAATGATTACTATATAATTGATCACTGTCCACTTGATTAAAAATGGTTGCAGAGCTTAAGCAGCGGTTTTGCAGTGTAGATTGTGTGTACTTGTGTACATTTAATGGAGTATCGCCACTAAATCTGTCTAAAAGTGGGAAAGTTATATCCTGGTTCTTGTTCCTTATTTTTTTTTTCTACTTGTTGATTAATCACAGCATGTATATCAAATGATGAAACATTTTTAGAGGATTTTTAAACGGCTTTGTAATCAATAGGTACATCCTAATGACTTGCATTGTTAGCTAGCTCATACTACGTCGTTTTCTCAAGTTCAAATGCACAAAAAAGGAAATAAATACATATGTGTTCATGTTTCAAGTATGTCATGTTGCTGACCTTGTCTCGGATGTTAACGTCAGCCCCTTCGGACAGCAATAGGTAGAACACGTTCTTGTGTTTATGCTCGATTGCCCAGCTGATGGGGGTCCATCCACCATCATCCTGCTCACGCAAGTTAGATTATTGACTTAAATGCACTGATAAAATGATTTCACTAATTAACATCAGTATTTCAAAACTCATATATTTCTACCTGAGAGTTCAGGTACTTGGATGTCCTGGAGAGTAGATGCTGCACGATGTCATAATGTCCCAGTTTGGAAGCCAGATGCAGACAGGTGAACCCCATTACATCCTGGTATGAAATATAGGACATTGTTACTGAAAGAGAGACTACAGTATCACAGTACCTACAGTATTATTTATTTTATTAACCACATTTAGTCCACGGTTAACTCAAAAGTAATCGCATTTAATTGTAGATAGAAAAACTAGACTTAAAAATGTGAGCGAGTGAGCGATTTATGTTTGTAAATGTAAATGTTGGAGAGTAAAAAAAGCCTATTTCCTTCATGAAAAAGACAAATGAAAATACCTAAAACATAGTAATAAATAGTAATAAAACATTTAATAAAATTTGCAAACTCAATTTCATTTAATTTCTCTTTTGAAACACATTAAAATACAGAGAAATTAATCATTATATTACAGTAATATTATTTTACAGTAAATATTATTACAATACTCTAACTATTCATTATTTTTTTTTTTTTTTTTTTGTCCCGTCCAGCCATTGGGGCAGATAGTATTGTTGATCTAAATGCCCTTACATGCTAGACAGATTTGCTCTGTGTCAGGAAAGGTGTTGGCTACAACTTCCCTGTACCATGAAATTTTATTTGCCGTTATTTGATGTCTTTGTTATGCCATTTGGGACGACCGGACCGGAGCAAGAAGAAGAACAGAAAAGAAGAAGAGAGAAGAGAAAGGTGGGGTCGGGGGGGGGGGGGGCAGTAGAGGGAGAGACAAAAACAGCAGCAACAAGAATTCCCAAAACAACAACAGTGACAAACAGAACAGTTAAATGTCAATGATGGCTAAGGGTCACACTGGAGATGATATCAGTGGAATGAAACAGTCCAACTTACCAATAGCAATAGTAACAATGAGGACATGACCCATGATAGTAAACACAATTGCAACCATACAGTTACAGTAATTAAAATCTCATTGCTTGACATCATTATTACTGTAATAATAGCATACCAATACTATATAAACATCAGGGATAAGAGAGTAGATTGTATAGAGAAGCACCCATGTGCTGTGAGTGCCCATATGGAGGTGTGTTGTGTATGTGAATGCGAGTGTGTGAATGTGTAATTGTCACTGAGAATGACAAAAGGAGAGAGACTGCCTTCTACCACCCAGCAAACCCCGCCCCGCGCAGCCAGGTCAAGCCCCCACCGCCAGAGATCCTCCGGCCCCGTGGGTGTGGGCAAAGCCAGGGCCGACTCCCCAAGACCCGCCCCCGAAGCAACTCCCCGAAGAGACCAGCAAGAGGCCATGGAGGAGCAATCCCAACCGGCAACAGGGCGCCAGCAGGCCGGAGGAGAGCCGCACCCCCGAGACCAGCGGGAGACCATACCCTACTAGGGCAGAAGGGCATCGAAGGCCACACACCCGTGGGCACAGGGGCGCCCCTGCCGGCCGGAAGGGAGCCCGTCCACGGCCGGAGGCACCGCCTCCCGCCCCCCACACACCCCCAGGAAGCAGAACCCGGCCCGCCCCAGGTAACCCCAGGCCCGACCACCGACATAGGACCGCCTCGGCCAGGACAGAAGAGGCCCGGGCACACTGCCCCATGGAGGACCGGGCGGTTGAGATGGAACACCCTACGCCAGACCCCCGCAGAGCCCCCCCCCCCCCCGTATATCTACATGGCCATATACCCACATACACATCCACACATATACATATATATATATACATATATATATAATTATAATAAAACTAATCATTAATTATCTAAGTATTTAAAACAATAAATACATAAAATAAACTCAGACACATGCACACCCCATCCACTCAATACACACACATGCTGTGGACGTCCCCGGGTGGGGCGTCCGGGGCATCACAGGGTGGGGGACCCAGGGGTCCCAGACCCACAACCAGGCCCCGAGCCCAGGGAGGTACGGACCGCCAAGGCATAGCACCCCCAGACTCCCCTCGACCACGGCATCAGGGCCACTGCAGTGTGGCAGACAAAGGAGCGGGCGAGGGGAGGAGGCCCGCACATGAGCAAGCGGAGGGGGCGAGCAGGCGAGTGGTGAGGCGCTCCACTGCGCCGGCCGACATCCACCGGGCAGCTCACCCCCGTGAGGGAGAGCCATAGCTCCAAGTCACGGGGAGGCCACGCACCAGAGCCGAGGAGTTAAGACCAGCGCAAGGCCCCCGAAGGACCCCACCATCCACCGGGAGGGCCAGCCTCCCCCCGCCCCCAGAACCAGCAGCGCTCCGCCCACGTACCGGAGAACCATCCCCGACGAGCCCTAAGGCAAGACTGGGGATGGGCAAAGACAGGGACAGCGATGCGGCAGAGCATAGGACCAGTGGCAGCAGACACCCAAACGCCCGAAAGAGCACCGCCCCCCCAGCAGGCCCCACCCCGAGGAGCATGCTCCCCATCCCCACACGCCACCCAGGCCCCCGTACCCACGAGCAGGATCAGGTCCCCTCCCAACACACAGCCCGGTCCCCGCAGCAGCCACCACAGCGCAACAACCCCAAGCCACCACCGTAGACTTCAGGCCACCAGCAGCGCGGACCCCACTGCCTGGAGGCCGGTGAACGCCCCCCCAAGGGCACGTTGGCGCCCGCGACCCAGGACAGATCCAGGGAGGTAGCGCCAACCATGACACCAGGGCAAGCCCCGGCGTCAGCTGGTTCCAGCGGGACCCCCAGGAAGGCCAGGCAGACCAGACCAAAATATCCTGCAGCCCAGGGCACCCCGAGCGAGCCGCCAAGCCCCAGCAGCCAGCGGGCCAATCGCGGGGGTAGGCAGTAGGCTCTCCGGTCCAGCCCGCTACACCTGTGTGTGTGAAGATGGTATTGTGTAGATAGTGCAATTAAAAATAGGCCTGTCCCATAGGGCTGACCTATGTGTGTGGTGTATGTGTATGTGTGTGTGTGTGTGTGTGTGGAAGGAAGCTGAGCAATGGTGGGTCCCCTGCCTGCCCAGACCCCCCCCAGAACTGAGTGTCTAAGGTGCGGTTAAAATTGAAGGGTGACCAGCCAGAGGAATGCCGAGGACAAAAGGGCATCCGCAAGGAAACCCTTCGCCCCCGGCAAAACCAGTTGCAGGCCACCCCCCAAAGTCCTACATGTATGTGAGGTGGTGCAGTGCAGCAGGGAGGATCGGGGCCCCACACACGCCCACCCCGCACTACCGGCCAACCGAGCCGGGCAAGCCAGCCGCCCGGAGCAAGCCCTGGGCCACAGGACCAACCACGGGCCCCACCCAGCCCATCGTGGCGGCCAGTCCGGCCTGCCAGCTCCCCCCCGGAGGGCCCCACCAGAGATTGAGCCAGCTATGCCACCCCCGGACCACCAGGAGCCGCGGACAAACCACACGCCCCGAGGCTGCTCCTACAACCACCAGAACAGCAGGAACCGCGCCCCGGCAACACATCCGTCACCATGGCAGCCCAGGGAGTGACACCACAGAGACCGCAGGAGAACCGGGACCCGCATGGGGAAGAGCCCAACCCCACCCCCCGGGCTCGTGAGCCAAGAGTGCCAGGGCAGGACAGAGACACACACACCAGGCAGCAGAGCCCACCAGGCAGACGATACCCCAACAGCCGCAAAAAGTGAATGCCCCCCCCAGTCCCACCCTCCACCACAGCGCCGACCCGTCTCCACCACATCTCCCATCCACCCACGGACCCGCCAAGTAGGACACCCCGGAGGCGGGAAGATCGCCACCAGACCGGAGACAGAAGGGGCCAACCAGACACCGGCAAATAGCAGGGGCCGCCCGTGAGCCACCGGCCAGCCCCACCCCCCAACCCTTGGTCGAGGCCCCCCCACGACCCAGAGCCCACCACCCCGCCCCCCAAGCAAGCCCCCCGCTAATCCCGGCCCACGCCGCGCAGAGCACCACCCCCACCGCTATCCGCCCCGCTACCCACGCACCCACAGCCAGCCCCCCACCCGCCCGCCCCACATCCACCACAACCCAGCCATCCCTCCACCGAAGGGAGGGAAGCAGGTAATGCCCCACCCCAGCACCGCACCTCCCCACCCAGAGCCCAAGCTGCACAAACGAGACCCCCCCTCCCGTATGAGCTTACCAGGCGCCCCACCCGGGGGCATACACCTACCATACACAAAAATTAAAATTGAGAATAAAAATAATAAAAAAAATAATAATAATAAATAAATAAATAAATAAAAATAAAGTAAAGTAATTGATAATAATAATAATAATAATAGTAACCATAATAATAATAGTAGTAATAATAATAATAATAATAACAATAATAATAATAACAATAATAATAATAATAACAATAATAATAATAATACAATAATAGTAATAACAATAATAGTAATAATAATAATAATATTTATTGATAGTTATGTATGTATAATAATGATACTACTATTGATACTTAATATATAATAATTTATATAAAATATATTTTCTAATAATTTAGATCTTTTAACTATTTTAGATATGATAATAATAAATATATACATGCATACCTACACACACACATATATAGCCATGTACATACCTAAGAGGGAAGGCTCTGCAAGGGCAGCGGGGTATAACCACCCGTGCCCACACCAAGGGCAGGGCCAAAGCCTCCCATGCCCACACCCCACGGTCCCACACAGTAGCCAGGCCAGAGCACCCAGGGCAAACCCGGCCCACCCCCAGGGGCGAGGGAGGCCGCGGAGGAACCAGCGCCACCGGACGCACACAGGCCCCCCCCAGCAGCAGCAGGCGCCCACCACCCACAGGATGCGGCTCCCCGTCTACCCACCACCCCGAGGGACGGCCTGCACCACCCCCGGGACGACCACCACCACCCCACCCACGCCCCATCCCCAGATCCGGACAGCCCCCCACCAACCCCCACCTGAACCTCCAGGGGGTCAGCCCAGCAGGAAGGGACAGAGATACACGGCACCCACCCGCTCACCCCCCAGACGCCAGGGCAACCCGGCGACCAAGACCATGCCCCAAGCCAGAGGAACGAGACCGCCAGGGGCAGAGACAGGCACACTCAGCCCTTCGAGAATTACAAAAAGAGATTAATTTAAGAGATTAATTATTGGAGCCCATATAGATTGAAATTCTGACAGTTGTTCTTTGGATTCAGCAGACATTCTCTCAATTGCTATATGATCTAACAGAAGATTTTTGTAAAAGGCTATGTTCAGTTTTTTTTTGGATTTCCAATTGATAAGAATGGTTTTCTTGGCAATGCTTAACGCTGTGATGAGGAGTTGTGTGTGATTTGTTTCTACGTTGACTGTAGAAAGATCACCCAACAAGCATAATACAGGTGAGGAAGGAATAGAGGTCCCAAGTGCCAAAGAAAGGTCCTCGCACACTGCTTGCCAGAAATTACTAATGGGGGCACATGCCCACATGGAGTGTAAATAATCATCTACTACATGATCTGGGCAGTATACACAGATGTTGGAGTCGGTTAGACCCATTTTAAACATTCTCTGCCCTGTGTAGTGTACTCTATGAATGGTTTTGAACTGAACCAACTGTAGGTTGGGATTTTTTATTAAACGGAACGAATTAAGGCATATTTGCTTCCAGAACTCAGGGTCACAGCTTGTAGATAAATCTAGGTTCCATTTGGAGACTGGAACCCCAACAGTGTTGTCACACTTTGACAAAAGAATGTACAACTTGGATAATGTTTGGGGAGCGGATATGTTTAAGAATTGGTCAATGGTGGGATAGCTTTCCCAAGATATGTTACGAAACCTAGCTCTAATTATGGATTTAATTTGTGAGTATTCAAGAAATGTATTCTGGCTTAACCCATACTGTGTAACAAGGTAAGTGAATGACACAAACTTTCCCCCCCTTATGATATTTTCCAAGCAACTTATTCCTTTGTCATGCCATGTTGTAAAATCCAAGGGTTTTTTTTTAAGCAATATATCAGGGTTATTCCAGATCGGAGTGTACTGGCAAGGATTGAGCGAGGACCTGGTTATTTTTAAAAATTCCCACCAAGCTGTCAGAGTGGTTTTAATATTTATGCTTTTAAAACAATCGTGTTTCCTAAGGATTTGACTTATGAAAGGTAAGTTAAAGATGGGGATTTCTTGGCTAAATGATTGTTCAATGTCTAGCCATAACTGATCCAAGGGGTTAGGTTTTATCCATTTTAAGATATACTGTAGCCTATTTGCCAGGAAGTAATTGGAGAAATTTGGCAGTTCTAAGCCCCCACATTCTTTAGATTTTTGTAATGTTTTTAGGCTTATTCGTGCTCTAACTATTCATTAGAAATCCAACAGTTTTTGAATGTTTAATGTGAGCTGCAATTTGTCCTATACATATACATATATATATACTTTATATAAGAACTCACCTTGTGATTAATGGCTGCACCGGCCCTGATCAGGTACTTGACTGTGTCCAAATGATTATTTTCACAAGCAGTCATCAGGGGTGTTTTCTGATTTTCATCAAACATGTCCAGGTGAGCTCCAGCCTACAAACACATATACATACGATCACTCCCAAAATGAATGAATAACGGGATGAGATACAATGGCGTCTATTCGGTTGTGACCAAGGCTTTATAGCCGCTGCCCAACAGATGATCACATTATGAACCTCGAAAACTCACCATACACCATACATGCCTAATGCTTGCCCTTAAACCTCTGAAGATTTTTAAAGCGCCACTTGAGTGAGACATTTGTGAGACATATTTTTGGACTTAATTTTGGACTTATTTGTTCATTTATTATTGCCTGACTGAGTGACTAGTGGTGTCATTGGCTTATGTTTTTGTTGTCTTACCTTCATCAGCACTTACACTATGCACTATGTCCATCTTACAGCTAGAGCTGGGGGATATGGCCCAAAAACTCATATCCCGAAATATTGAGGTCTAATATCGACATATGATATACTGTATATCCTAATATTTTTTCCACAGAGGGAGTTTATACAAAATTAAAGCCGAATGTGAAAGTCAAGTTTTGTTAAAATAAATACTTAACAAGACTATTTCTTTTATATTTGAAATATATATATAGACCACTCCAGGGTGTATTTAGTTATTTTATTTATAGTCATAAAACATTTAATAAAAATCTATCATTTTATCGTAATTCCGGGTAAATAATAATAATGTCATTCCGAATTTGACATGAGCACTGATATATACAGTAAACCTCGGATATATCGGATTCAATTGTTCCCACTGGTTTTGTCCGATATAAGCGAAATCCGTTATATGCGTATACCGGAAAATGTCCGTTTTACGCATATATCGGATTTATATCCGGTATATGCGTAAATCGGATTTTATCCGTTATAAAAAGGCACTTCCTTGACTATGTTTCCAATGTACCTGGGCGCGCAGGCAACGCTGCAAACGACGTCGTATAGCGGCCTGTCACGATTCGGCGAATCGGAGCGCCACGATGCGGCCATCCGATATATGCGAGGGAAATTGAATGGAAATGCATTGGAACGGGACTGGAGATTTTGTCTGAAATAGGCGAAATCCGTTATAAAAAATCCGATATATGCAATGAATTTTTATTGGAAATGCATTACAGAAAAATTGGTTCTTTTTTATCTGTCCGTTGTGAGCGAATTTCCGATATATCCGAGTCCGATATATCCGAGGTTTACTGTAGATAAGTAATCATCCTACATATCTCTTAATCCTCTCGAATGTTGGCATCCTTCGCTTTGAATGGATTGAATTACACCTGAAATGATTTTTTTTATTTGATGTGGTAGTAATTGACTGGTAGTTTGGTAGTAATTGGTAGTAATTGGTAGTAAGCAGACTCCATAGGGACGCTACACTGTACCTTCATCTGGAGTCATAAAACAGAGGTGTGGCTTGCAATTATGTCCATGCAATAACTTGAAAAAATAATTGACGTAATTAATGAAATGAGTTGGTTTGAGTTTGCATTATATTTGTTTTCCAACTGTGGAAGCAAAATTCCCAAAGTCATGAATGGATAGACTCAGCAAATGTAAGTAAAGCATAGAAACCTGGATCAACACATGGCAAATCTCCTGATGACCTTCAGCTGCAGCAGCATGCAGGGGTGAGCATTTGTTTTGTCCATCCATCAAAAAGTTGGGATCCTTTCCGTCAACTGCGGTATCAAAGCAATGCATAACATTTCCAGTATTTAGTATTTCCATAGACATAGTAGTTGAAAGAAAATACTTCAAATACCCAAAAGATGAATGACCCTCTGAAGATCTCCTTGTTTTGCAGAAAGGTAGAGCTGTCTGGTAGAGGAATTCACTTCAGGTGGTTTTAGACTGGAAAAAAAAAAGTCTGATTATTTATGATGTTTTTTCCCAAAATGATGCAGTATTTCGAAATCAACCTTACTTTTCATCATCTAGTCTCATCAGTATACTCTCTAGTGATTCTTTGGCTGGTCTGTCAGCAGTACACGCCGCCTCGTCCCTGTAGGAATTGAACATGTGTTATGAAGGCAGTGAATTCTGATTTTTCTGGGGCATTGTCTATTAATATTATATTATATTATAATATTATGTGTGGATAACACTCTGTAGTACTATTTGCCCTGGGAACGGCGCGTTTTGTGTTTTGTCCGTATTTTGTTTTGGACATGGGCGGCCGACAGACTGTCTCGGTGGACCGGCTGAAGGTTGCGCTGGTGGACGACACCCAACCCCTGACACTGGTAGGCCCCCGCTCCCCCGGCAAGGCGCCCCCTGCCGTACCAGGCATGCCGACCCCCACGTGGACGATCCCGTCCCCTTCACCACACCCTTCTCCCCTGCCGCAAGCCGTGCACACACGGCCATGGGTGAATTCTGGAGGGGGGGGGCTTGTGTAGTGGTAGGTTACCGGGACATAATTCACCCCGGAACGATCGATAGGGGAGGGGTTGGGCGAGTGGAACGGGGGGTTTTTCCGCTTCCTGTTGTGGTTGCGAGATGGGGGCTTTCATGTCTCACGTAGCGAAGAAAAATAACGTTTTTTCCCAAATTCGACACTCTGAAATACTCTGGGAATACTTTGGGAATGTGACCAATCACAGAGGAGTGGGCGTGCCAGGAGGCGGGACAGTTTTGGCTGGAAGCACAAATCCAAGCAAATGCAGCTGGAATAGGTGCAGATTCTATAGTTTTCTGTGCGGGTTATTGTGTGTAGCTGATCTACAGGAGTCCTCAACTCAATACAAAAGGGTCAAAAATGAACATAGTAGGTCCCTTTTAAAAATATGTTGAATAACGCCTGAAATTTGTTTCGCCGTTACAATTCTTGAGAATATTTTGAAAAGAAAACATCAATTCCATTTCACCTGCCAAGGTTGAGCTCTCTACTCTTATGTGGCTCACTGGTCTTTTTAGCTCTGAGTGGCTGAGTAGGGGGACCGGGTGGCACAGCTGGAAGCGATGGTCCTGGGTGCGATGTAGGCAAGGTATTGTTCTTCGGTACTGTGACCTCCTTTGCGCTACTGGCATCCTCTCCACAGTGAGGGCAAAATCTGTGACCCTTCAATATGGAAGCACAATCCCTGTGGAACCGATGGGAAATGCTGCCATACGGCTGGCACTCTATGAAGGTACCCTAAGGGAAGACCAGCACAACAATGAATTGCAGGTAAGCAGCAACAGCATCAAAATAAGTCAAGCGATGATAGCTACTATTTGCATGTGTTTGCCCTCACCGCACTACAGAAGAGCCCACAGCCAGGACAGCATTGGTGTTTAACCATGCTGGTTCTGTGATTCTCACACAGAAGCAACAAATGGACCATATTGGAGGGTCTCATCATTTCGTGCTTCATCACCCGTTTCTGGCAACGACTCACCTTTGGAGAGGAAACATGACGTTCATTACAAAAACGTTTGATCACAGAAATGTCAGCTTCAGTAGTTTATAACAGCCTTCTCAGAACAGGGAAAAAAACTAACCTGGACAGGATTGTATATATTTGGATGTATAACTGTCCCAAATGAAATGAAAATTTAAATTAAAGAAAAACTACAGTTTTGAAAAACATTTTGCCGATCGTTCATATTTGTTATGTGATACAAAGAACACATTTTTGGGCGGCACGGCGGTCGAGTGGTTAGCGCGCAGACCTCACAGCTAGGAGACCAGGGTTCAATTCCCACCCTCGGCCATCTCTGTGTGGAGTTTGCATGTTCTCCCCGTGCATGCGTGGGTTTTCTCCGGGTACTCCGGTTTCCTCCCACATTCCAAAAACATGCTAGGTTAATTGGCGACTCCAAATTGTCCATAGGTATGAATGTGAGTGTGAATGGTTGTTTGTCTATATGTGCCCTGTGATTGGCTGGCGACCAGTCCAGGGTGTACCCCGCCTCACGCCCGAAGACAGCTGGGATAGGCTCCAGCACCCCCGCGACCCTCGTGAGGAAAAAGCGGTAGAAAATGAATGAAGAACACATTTTCCATTTTCTTTGCGCTTTTCACTGATAGTAAACAACTGCAAGCATGAGGCAGTTAAAAATGCACATAATGGGATTGACCGATTTCACCTATAAAGCCCTCTAGAAAAATGTCCAAAATCCTTCAACATTTTATATACAGTACATGCTGTAATTGTGCTGTAACAGGCACATTTATGATAACATGTACTTTGGTCATTTTTACTAATACCTGAACTTCTTCTTAAGGCAAAACGTATACTCGGGCAAAAAGGCAAATTAAACTCAAACGGAGAGACAGGATGTGCAGCAAGGAAAATTCTGGCTGGACTGGATGGCACATAGGACAGACAAAAGCTAAACGATAACAACAATAGCAGAGTGCAAAGGTGAATATCCCATTACGTGCATTATTAGCTGTCTTTTGCAAGCACTTTTCCTCTATTTAGAACAAACAGAAAAGGGAAAAAAAAAATCCTCCCCTCATTTACTTTAAGCTAAATGAAAGCACGCTGAAAATCTATTTGACGAACACTCGCTTCTTTAATAGTAGCAGAACATTTGAATCACAATTTTAACACCACATAATTTAAGTTGAATTCACGCTTTGTGTGTATTTTCTGGGATTTCCGGACGTACTTAAAGGGGACCTATTGTGCTTTTCTGACCTATAAATGTTGTTAGAATGTTGCATTGCCATGTTAAACTATGCCAAAGTTTCAGATGTCCGCGCATTTGGAAGTGAACCCTGAAAGAAGTTTGGGATGTCTTACCTGCATGCATGCAAACGACAAGCTCAACAATTTCTGGAGTTGCTAATAGCCACCACAATTGGTGGATCTACCTGAGTTTTTTTTAAAACACGGGTAGTCCGGCTAAATTTTCTTGATGTGTCAAGATTCACTCACGGAATCTTACACGGAAAGTAGCTCTCAGGGATTTTTTCATTTAATATCAACTCCTGTACAGACAAAATTAGGACGTGGGGTTCGGCAGTAATCCAGAAGTCATCAGGTGAGTTTGAGAGTGTGACCAATCACAGCGGAGTGAGCGTGCCCAGAAGTGGGCTGTGGGTGGAATAAACAGACCGTTTAAAGAAAGGAACTACAGCTGAAATAGGCGTGATTCTGGAAGATCTAGAAAGCTTTCTGTGCTGGTTATCATGTGGAGGTGCTCTATGGGAGACCGATACATTCATTCATTCATTCATTTTCTACCGATTTTCCTCACGAGGGTCGCGGGGGTGCTGGAGCCTATCCCAGCTGTCTTCGGTCGCCAGCCAATCACAGGGCACATATAGACAAACAACCATTCACACTCACATTCATACCTATGGACAATTTGGAGTCGCCAATTAACCTAGCATGTTTTTGGAATGTGGGAGGAAACTGGAGTACCCGGAGAAAACCCACGCATGCACGGGGAGAACGTGCAAACTCCACACAGAGATGGCCGAGGGTGGAATTGAACCCTGGAGACCAATACAAAGCGCTGAAAATGAGCATAATAGGTCCCCTATAAATTCAGCAAATGGTACTTCCACATTAAGAGTTAGGAATCAATTGATAAGAATATCCAGTTATTGTTTTTTTCTGTATTTATGTGTAGTTTCATATTGCAGTGCCCATAAAAAACAGACAATAGCGTCCATTTTTCATGTATAACAATAACAAAATAATTATAATGAGGTAATAATGTTTAAAAATAAAGTTCAAAACAAACCGCAAATGTTTCTTTTAATGTAGTTATTGAATTTTACCATTCCATCTGTGATCTCCATGGCCATGCAGGTCTGATCCAGAGCGGTCAACACACCTCCACTGGGAGGCGTCTCCATACGACAGCAGCACAATGGTAACTCCTCGGTCAGGTCTGTTTCAGTTACCTCAGCAGGCGCTGTTCAAGGTGCGCAAAAATACAATAACTGACATAATATATGTATACAGCTGTATATATATTAATATATATCTTAATAGTTACCTGTTGAGTGTGGTAGTAGCAGCTTTTCCTGAGCTTTTAGATCGAGGCAGTCCAAATTCAGCTCCGTGTATTCAACATGGCTTGCTTCTCCCGGTTGTATTTCCGTCGCTAAAGTATTTGTAGTAATTGAGGCTTCTCCGGATTTTGCCATGTTGGATATCATCCCATCGGCTGCAACGTGGTTCCTCTGCACATTTTGAGAATCATCCTCCAGGTGGAAAATAGATAACATGTTAATTAGCATAGCCGTGATTATGTTATATATATATATATATATATAAAGGGCTGAAAAATAAAAATAAAAAACTCCAGATACTGTGGAAAAGTCAACTGACACTGAACAAGCACAGTAATTCTAAAAAAATACCATGTTTTAACTATTAAGTTAGACATGTAAGTATAAAACAACACAGACATCACACCTGGCCCCCGAGCCATAGGTTTTCTACCCTTGACTCCACTCCATTTTTCATGCGAGCAAAAGTACTGAATGTCGACACTCAGTTAGTTTCACATTGAGTAAGATAGATTTTTCCAGATGAAATGCTTTGAAATATTACAAATATTTCTCATATTTCTAATGCAAAAGTACTTCCTGGTTAGTAAGTCAGGTCCAGTCCTTTGCTGGTTTACATCATACTTGACTGGCAGAAGCTTCAGTGTGTCTGCCAACCAACCATATAATGTCAGAGCCCGGAAATGTACTGTGTGGTGTCCCCCAGGGCTCAGTCCTGGGCCCCATTCTGTTTTTACTGTATATCCTACCTCTTGGTCGGATAATACAGCAGTTCAGTGATGTTTCCTACCATCTTTTTGCCGAAGTTCTTCAATTGTACTGTTCATCTAAAACACGCGGCCCGCAGGCCAATTGTGGCCCACAGGACACTAGTTTGAGGCCCCCGCCTTGATATGAAAGTTTAATGTTAGTGCGGCCCGCGCAAGTTTGAATTTGAATGCTGTATGGTATCATGTACCCAGAAAAAAATATTACGTTTGATTAATGTTCATGTTAAAGGTTAAATAACTGTTAATAGTTATCCTCCCTATCCGTGTGGAAGTGGTAAGTTTTGGGCTATTTAAGTTTAAAGGAAATAACTTGAAGGCTACCGTTTAGGTCGCTAGCTCTCTAGTTTGCGAGTTAGCATGTGTCTCGAGACCCTGCAGTTGCGCAATATGTGACTATTTGTCATTGCACTTGTCATTGCCCCAGATGTTGCTATTCCTACTGTTAATGAAGAACAAACTAAGTCACTCCCCAACTTTTGACCATGACTGTAGTTCTTCAGAATGAATACATATGAATGCAATTAACAGGTACCACAATGGATGGTAATGAGCAGGGACATACACAAACCTGTTCCTGCTTTTTAAGGGGTTTTGCCTTCTTCTTCGGTACAAGGTTGTACAGTCCCATCTTCCTTTTCTTCCTCTTGGTTGCTGAGGAAAACCATATACAGCATGCACACAAAGAAACGTGTCATGTGCAGTCCAATCATCAGCTACTTAAAAGGTGAATAAAATTATGGACAATTTGGAGTCGGCAATTAACCTAGCATGTTTTTGGAATGTGGGAGGAAACCGGAGTAAACGGAGAAAAAACATGCATGCACGATGGAGAACATGCAAACTCCACACAGAGATGGCCGAGGGTGGAATTGAACCCTGGTCTCCTAGCTGTGAGGTCTGCGTGCTAACCACTCGACCGCCATGCCGCCCACAGAAAGAACATATGAGCGTAAAAAACATCCTTACCTGAGTGAGGTTTGGTGGAGGTGAAGGCGTCTCTTCTTTCACTATCTTCAAGCTCCGTCATCTGAGGTGGTGCACAGGTATCCATACTTAGATCCAACTTAGCCGCTTTCCTCGCGGCCAGCTAGGCAAAGAGTAGCATGAATTAAAAGCGGCCCGCGGGCCAAATGTGGCCCGCAGGACACTAGTTTGAGGCCCCCGTCTTGATATGAAAGTTTAATGTTAGTGCGCCCCGCGCAAGTTTGATATGGATGCTGTATGGTATCATGTACCCAGAAAAAAATTATTACGTTTGATTAATGTTCATGTTAAAGGTTAAATAACTGTTAATAGTTATCCTCCCTATCCGTGTGGAAGTGGTAATTTTTTGGCTATTTAAGTTGAAAGGAAATAACTTGAAGGTTTAGGTTTAGGTCGCTAGCTCTCTAGTTTGCGAGTTAGCATGTGTCTCAAAACCCTGCAGTTGCGCAATATGTTGTAAATAAAAAGAGTATAAATGTGACTATAGTCGTGTTTTGTCATGTCTACAGGGCTCTAATAATGCTTTGTTCATTTTAATCTGAAAAAAATAATTTGTCTACCCACCAACTATATGTGGTTTCTTAAGTTTTTATTATTTGTTGTTTTATTATTATTATTATATTTATTTATTACTGATTGATTGATTTTCTTTATTCTTGATTTGTTTATTTATTTTTCATGCTATTTAGTGCAGAAAAATAAAAATTAAGATATTTGAGAACAGTGGAATGTTTTATCAGAGCTTTTATTGTAGAAAATCGGAACCAAAGCAATAAAAAAGTTTGTATATTTTTCTGTTTTTAATAAATGCGTTTGTTTTTTTTTTTAAACCTGATGCGGCCCAGCCTTGCCCAGACCCTATCTCCAGTGGCCCCCAGGTAAATTGAGTTTGAGACCCCTGATGTAGGCCCAGGGTCAGTGATATTTCCAATAATTAGTGCTAAAGGTATTCTTATTGGTAACAATCTGGCTAACTTTGCAACACTTTTAGGTTTTGTTAAACTTTGTTTAAATAATCATTAGTGGATTATTCTTACCTCAACTCCAAGTGGACTTGTTTTTTCAATTGAGGTGGTCTGATTGGGTCCAGTACTTGGTTTTTGGTCTCCCATGGATGCTGTAGCCACTTTCTTCTGAATACATTGGACACTAAGATCCCCAGATGTACAAAGAAGCAGGCGAGCGGAAGTCCCTATTTTGTTGACAGATGAGCTCCCAAGTCGTTTGCTGCGATGAAATCCTGGATCACTGACGATGTGAAACGGAGTTGCCTTATCTCGTCTGTCATTTTGTTGAAACTTGGCTGCGACGCTTGTCCCTAAATCACTGAAGGAACCTCTATCTGGACCAGAATCTTCAGCGGGTCCCTTGTCATCCATGCTTCTCTTGGTGATACGTTCAAAGCCGGTTGGCTATGCAACTTAGATGCAAATAATAAAAGGAACGCACCGAAATTAATAACTGGTTTTACAATTACCAGATAAGTAAAATGCCAGTCGATTTCAACAGGCGCAGTAAAAATACAGTTTGAAATACAATCTTCACGTAGTTTGCGTTAAAGCTGTACTGCGATTCAACTGCAAACGTCAGTAGCTTTAGCAAACATTAAGCGATTTATGTTTTAAGGGCAATTTGTCAATATCATGCCAACTTTTCTCGTCAAATGATACTTCGAAAGCAGAGGGCGGACTCTGTTGTGCACTTCCGCTCACAGCCACAAAAGAAGACCTTGACATTTGGCTGCCTGGTTTTCGGTTTAGACTTCCACCCGGTCCACAAGGAATCGAAAAGGTTTTTCTATTTATAGTATGAGAAAAGTTCTCTGTTCACACAGGCTCTCACTAGTGTTGCCAACTCTTCCAATGACTGAAAACAATGTAGTACATACCGCCAACCAGGAAGAAGCGCTGTTGTCTTACCACAGAAGAAGACACGGAGCATGCGCCGTGCGTACCGTGCAAACAGCCGAAGAAGTGCAGGCACTGGATTGCCAGGTGTATTATAAATATTGTATTTTAACGACACTTTCACCCATCGATTAGTCTTTTTTTCTTAGCAAACAAAACGTACCTCTTTGCTGTTTTTTTCTGTTTTGTAGTTTATTTAAAGGTTAAAACAATATTAACTATACAATACACCGTCTGTGGTGATGTTTTACTGTAAGGCAAAGTAAATACGACATGTAGATAATTTCCCTCAAAGTATAATTTTAATTTGAATCACAATCTGATACCAAAAGTGGTCATTTTTCCACCTGGCAACAATGTTCAGGCACCACTGTTAGTCAGTGACCAAAACAAGAGTGCTGACTAACTTAAGAAAATTAAAAAGTAAAAAAAAAAAAAAGTCAAGCCAGTCAAATAAATGGTGTCGTAATTTTTTCTGGCTTAAACGAAAAATATAAAGAGAAGTTATTTGTACGAACAGCCATCAATCAAGTTCTAGTTGCACAATGCACATTTTCATGCAATTTACAAGCAATTTTATTAATTTCACAGTTACAATAATTCGTTTTTTTAATGGTCTACGTTTTTGTACAAGTCCTATTATCTAGAGTGACCATATTTTGATACAAAGGGCTGAAAAAAAAGCATAATAGATCCCCTTTAATGATAATGCCCACCTTTCTTAATGGACATAAAAATTAAAAAAAAAAATGAGTCTCCATTGAGCATAAAATAGGATGTGAGAGGAGGCCGAAGGACCCAGAGAAAACCCCTATAACATGCAAACTCCACACAGAGATTTGAACACCAATCTCTTGTTTGCACAGCAGACATGCTAACCTCTAGCCTACCATCAACCTCTTATGTTATCTAGAAATGAAATACCAACAATCAGATAAAATGGAGGAGGTCACTGTGACCTTGATATTGGGTCCTTTTCACAAGTAACCAAGTCCATTTCGACTGAAGTGGCAAAAGAGAGGTACGGTGAAACAGAGACACGTGAACTGCAAGCAAAGGAGACACAAAATATATGATTAGATGATATCAAACAATCAACAAATTGGGATAGGCTCCAGCATGCCTGCAAGCCTAGTGAGGATAAGTGGTATAGAAAATGGATGGATGGATGGAGTATTCTAGTGAATTTTTTGTCGATTAATCAAGTAATCATAAACAAAAAATATTTTTGCTTGGTGAAAGAGCAACAGAGAGCATAGAGTTTAATTTTTAATTTTTAATTTTTAATTTTTAATTTTTAATTTTTAATTTTTAATTTTTAATTTTTAATTTTTAATTTTTAATTTTTAATTTTTAATTTTTAATTTTTAATTTTTAATTTTTAATTTTTAATTTTTAATTTTTAATTTTTAATTTTTAATTTATGTATTTAGTTATTTTTTATTTCTTAAATGGACATCGTGCACAGTGTAATTGGTGGTTATTTTTATTACTATACATACATACATGTGTGTATGTATATATAATATACTATATATACCATACTATATATATGGATTGCAATTTGACTGAGCAAACAGTTCTTGAGGGAGTTTAACTGGTGTGAATGAAGCAGGCAAATAAAGATTAAATTTAAATGAAATGGTATATTATAAATATTTTGGAAAAGGGACAAAATATAACAATTAAACAGCCAGTCAAAAACTAATGAATTAATAAACAGAAATTCACAGCTTTTACTTAAGTTAAGGTATAAGGTTTTTTTTTGGAAAAAAATATTTAATATTGTCAAAAACTTTACAGGTAAACAAGTTTTGAATAATTCACACTTCAGCTCAATATGGCAATAAAGATCATGATATGATTAATTCATATTTTGGTTCATTGACATAATAGCATTTCATGCAGATTACGTAGCATCAATTTGACATAGTACATGTTATGCTAGTAGTTAGCATCGAGTTTAGCAACCATTAAAAATACGGGGAAGCGATAAAAACACACACACAAGACTGGATCTATTACCTCATTATGTGTTATTATTATTATTATTGCACTACAAATTTGACGTGATCCGTTCAGTATTTATATATATATATATATATTTGTTTATTCTCATTTTATTTTCTTATTTTTGTTATCTCTCATGTCTTGGCTTGGTTGTTTTATTTTGTGAATAAGTTCATTATTACCTTTTTTGCAGAGCTGCTGGATATAAATTTCTCTTGCACATTAGCAATGTAGTGTAAACAGAGAATAATAGAAGTGTAAAGGTGACTATAGGGGTGTTATTTTATGTCTATGTGGCTCTAATCATGTTAAAAAAAAACGTATTTAGAGAGTCATAAACATACTGTATTTACTAACTATGAAAATATCCCATGTATGTATAACACTAAACCCTAGTGTGCAGAAATTCATTTACTACAGTAAAGTCTGGAACCAATTAACTATTAATTAATTAATTGTGAATAACAAGCTAAAAATGACTTTACCTGTATTATAAACATTGTGACGACACCAGCCCCGGTGGAACGATAGTTTCCTGCAAACCAGTTCCTCAGTTTAATGACACAACCCTGAAAGAAGACAAAAACATCAACAAGCATTCACATTCATACTACTTCATTCGTATGAACCATAGTAATTTACAAATAAATTATTTAAAAAATCATACAATGTGATTTTTGGATGTTTTTTTTCAGATTATGTCTCTAAGAGTGGAAATGCATCTATGATGAAAATTGCAGATATCTTACTATTTTCTATGTGGGAGAACTTGCAAAATCGCAGGGGTGTAAATACTTATGACCGTCACTGTATATGTCAAAGTGAAAGTTAAGCTGTTTTTCTTCCTTTTTTTTTGTTAGGAACTGATTTTTGGGTGAAACCTACCTATGTTCTACTGCAGGGGTGGGCAAACTTTTTGACTCGCGGGCCGCATTGATTTAACAAAACGGGGGGGGGGGCAGACTATATATTTTACACGTAACAGTCCACCTGGTATTATTGTATCTGTAAAAGTGTCATGCAATCTGCTATTATTATTATTTATTATTTTATATTTATATTTAAATATTTTATATTTAAATATTTTTATTTAAATATTTTTATTTAAATATTTTATATTTAAATATTTTTATTTAAATATTTTTATTTAAATATTTTATATTTAAATATTTTATATTTAAATATTTTAAATTTTATTATTATTTTTATTATTATTATTATTATTATTATTATCATCATCATTATGCTTGTGTCCCTTTTTCCAGGAGCACTTTGTAAACAACAGACCACATCAAATAACAAAATTGATACAACCATCAAAAGGTTGGCTCAAGCCATGATGCCAGTTCGTATGTTGAGTTTAAATGAAATACTTTGGAAAGAACGGACGGACCGTATTCAAACACTTGGCGGGCCGGATGTGGCCCCCGGGCCGTAGTTTGCCCACCCCTGTTCTACTGCTATTTTTTCTCATTCTTTTGGTAGGTACCATGTTTATATCGCCTTTTAACACAATATCCGGTGTGCCTCAATCATCAAAAATGGTTGCAATTGAATTGAGTCAGACGCCAAAACACAGACTGAGGTTCCACTGTGCTGTAAATGATTACCATTAAGTCTGCATGATTCAAATGACTATTCAAAGTCAGCTGTGATAAGCTCTAGCGTCCCTATGAGCATGAACGCAATAAGCAGTACAAAGTGAATGGATGGATGACCTCTTGCCAGTTGGCATGGACGGAGGAGTTGCAGGGATCCTGGTTACAACAGGAGATGGGGGTGTCACCCATCCAGTCTGCTTCTCCATGAACACCACAACACCTAAACTGGACAGAGAAAAGAGCAATGATTTAAACAGAGGGAACTTTATATCTAAATGGTAATGGTAATGGTTTTATTTCATTTGAACATGCATCAGATTACAATTGAATGCATCACATAATCAGTTCCCAGTTCCGCATGTCCAAAAGGAGTAGGAAGAAGCAAAGCTTATTAAATCCTACCCCTCCATCTGGTACTTTTACAATTAGTAACTGTTACATTTGTTCACTTCCTGCTTTCATAATATAATTTAAGTTTTTTTTCTAATATATTTTTTATCGTTTGCTTTTATTTCTTTATTATTATTATTATTATTATTTTATTTATTTGTTTTGACACATACCGAAGCATGCCCTGTACCAGGCATGAATGTGAGTGTGAATGGTTCTTTGTCTATATGTGCCCTGTGATTGGCTAGCCACCAGTCCAGGGTGTACCCCGCCTCTCGCCCGAAGACAGCTGGGATAGGCTCCAGCACCCCCCGCGACCCTCGTGAGGATAAGCGGTAGAAAATGAATGAATGAATGAATCATGCATTTGTATATATTTTAAGTGTGTTGAACAGTATCATTTACCAGATGCTGGACAGCATCAAAATCATCTTTGATGGTCTTGTTCTCCTCTGGACCTGACTCTCTGTAGATCTGCAAACTTTTCATGAGGTCTTTCTCAAAGTATGTGTCAATCTGCAATGTAGACAGAAAGGGATCAAATGATTAAATCCATCAATCAGTAATAAATAAATAAATATTATAATAATAATAAAACGGCAAATCAAGAATAAAGAAAATCAATCAATCAGTAATAAATAAATATAATAATAATAATAATAAAAACTTAAGAAACCACATATAGTTGGTGGGTAGACAAATTATTTTTTTTCAGATTAAAATGAACAAAGCATTATTAGAGCCCTGTAGACATGACAAAACACGACTATAGTCACATTTATACTTTTTTTATTTACAACATATTGCGCAACTGCAGGGTCTTGAGACACATGCTAACTCGCAAACTAGAGAGCTAGCGACCTAAACAGGTAGCCTTCAAGTTATTTCCTTTAAAATTAAATAGCCACAAACTTACCACTTCCACACGGATAGGGAGGATAACTATTAACAGTTATTTAACCTTTAACATGAACATTAATCAAACGTAATAATTTTTTCTGGGGGCCGCACTAACATTAAACTTTCATATCAAGGCGGGGGCCTCAAACTAGTGTCCTGCGGGCCGCATTTGGCCCGCGGACCGCATGTTTGAGACCCCTGATCTACTGCCACAACCAACCACAACCAATGATAATGTATGTAATGTTTAAAAGGCTATTGTTTGCTATCATGATGATAAGGGGTATAGAAAATATAGTTGGATGTTTACTGTCAGTTTACTGTTTTGTCATGAAAAAGTCTACTGTACCACTCTGCTGTACACCAGGAACACACAGGCCATGGCCAGCTCCACCAGCATCAGGATGAAGAGCAGGAGAAAGAACTGTAATTGAGGAACAGTCACATTGAAATTGATCAGAATTTCAGTGAATTCCTTTTTTAAACGAGCCTTTTCATCATATACTGTACCTGTTGTCTTACTTTGTTTTGTCTCTCTCTTCCCAGCAGCTAGTAGCCTTTTGCTATCATTCTATTCACTCTATTCTATTCACATTGCACATGGATTGGTCCAAATTCACATTGGTCAATATTCAGTAGGTGTCTACTAGTACATAATTTGAGGATTTGTTTTACAGGCCTATATACGTAAAGGCCTCCAAAAGGCCAGTATTGCTAGTCCAGTGAACGGCGTCATGCAAAGTTAATCACTTGAACAATGATGAGTTGTCATGTTGTCACCGTTCATTGCACATGGATTAGTCCAAATACACATTGGTCAATACTCAGTAGGTGTCTACTAGTACATAATTTGATGATTTGTTTTAGAGGCCTATATAAAGGCCTCCAAAAGGCCAGTATTGCTAGTCCAGTGAACGGCGTCATGCAACGTTTATCACTTGAACAATAATGAGTCGTCATGTTGTCACCGTTCATTGCACATGGATTAGTCCAAATACACATCGGTCAATACTTAGTTGGTGTCTACTAGTACATAATTTGAGTATTGGTTTTTGAGGCCTATATAAAGGCCCCCAAAAGGCCAGCATTGCTAGTCCAGTGAACGGCGTCATGCAACGTTAATCACTTGAACAATGATGAGTCGTCATGTTGTCACCGTTCATTACACATGGATTGGTCCAAATACACATCGGTCAATACTTAGTAGGTGTCTACGAGTACATAATTTTGAGGATTTGTTTTTGAGGCCTATATAAAGGCCTCCAAAAGGCCAGCATTGCTAGTCCAGTGAACGGCGTCATGCAAAGTTTATCACTTGAACAATGTCTCCGGGCAGCGGCTATGGTGGAGGCCAGTTTGAGGCTCTGTTGACGATGGACCGCATTCAGGGTGAGCGAGAGCAAGAGGGACAACTTCCATGCGGGAAAACCCTACTATGTGGCTCAATTATGACGATTACTACACAGAAAAGTCAAAAGTACTGCAAGTACCTTATATGTTGGATAGTGAAGGTATATGATCATAATTTATACTCACACTGATGAGGAGGCAGCGGTTCTCCTTCATGGCTCCAAACACCCCCAAATAACACACACAGGTAACAATGGTGCCAGTGACCACCAGGGTGTTAGCCGGGTAGATGGGCCAGAAGGTTGTGACGAGTGAGGCGAACCTGGAATGCATACTCTGGAAAATGCCAAAGGCGACCACAAACGCACCACATAGCTCCACAGCACAGACAAGACAAACGTTAGTACAACTTTGCTGAATTGATGAATTATTGTACAAAATTTGGCATTTCAAGCAACCTACCCAACACAGGAAGTTGAGAAATATCATGAGAGTTTTCAAGCAGTTTGCACATGATCGATCCATCCTTCCTGGAGGACACAAAGGTCGCTGCGTTTGATGCCTTCGTGTTTACATCACAATCCTGTTTGATATGGTGACACCGAGCGACGAGCATACGGGTACCTGGGACTTCGGGCGCCACTTCAACTTTAAATTTAAATTTTGTTACCGTAAAGGTTATTGTTTTTGATGTACATATATTTACACTTATTTTGAACAGCACCTGCCACTTTGATATTTATATTATTATTCCTTGTGTTATTTTTTTCTTTTTCGTTATTCTTATTTTTACCTTCTACAAAATTTCGTTGTATGCAATACAATGACAATAAAGGCGATTCTGATTCTGATTCTACTACATAAGGTGAGTCAAAACAAAAAACGCAACATTGAGGAAGTACTAGAAGTCTGTTTATTTTTAATAATAATAATAATAGTTTAAATGTTCCCCCCTTCATTTCTGCATAAGCCATCTATTGTTACACAAATCAGCTTCTGACATGTTGAATTGTGCAAACATAATCGTGATGTTCCTTAATGCAGCATCACTATTACCATCAATTCATATCAAAGTCAATGGAACATTTTTAACTTAACATTAAGCCGGTTCATAATAAAATACTGTCTGCACGGTGGATGAGTGGTTAGCGTGCTGGCCACACAGCTAGAAGACCCGAGTTTGATTCCACCCTCGGCCTTCTCTGTGTGGAGTTTGCATGTTCTCCCCGTGCATTGTTTCCTCCCACATTCCAAAAACATGCTAGGTTAATTAGCGACTCCAAATTGTCCATAGGTATGAATGTGAGTGTGAATGGTTGTTTGTCTATATGTGCCCTGTGATTGGCTGGCCACCAGTCCAGGGCGTACCCCGCCTCTCGCTTGAAGACAGCTGGGATAGGCTCCAGCACCCCTGCGACCCTCGTGAGGAAAAAGTGGTAGAAAATGAATGAATGATTGAATGTTTTGAATGTGCAGTAAGTTAACCCGATTAATCGACTTCCAAAAATTCTGCACAGGAATTAAAAAACATAGCGACTTTGCGTTCACTCTGACATGCTTTTATAAACCCCTAACTGCTGTGATTAAATGTGATTAATTTGAGTTAACATGCAAAATGCGATTAATTATGATCAAAAAATTTAATCGATTGACAGCCCTATGATGCTTCTTTCTATTTGAAGGTGATTCCCTCCATGATACCCAATGATGATTTTGGGGGGTTCGAACCTCTCAGGGTGCAGGTAAGAGTGGACTTCCTCATTATACTTTTTCAAAAATGCTGGTATGAATGAGAGTGTGAATGGTTGTTTGTCTATATGTGCCCTGTGATTGGCTGGCCACCAGTCCAGGGTGTACCCGGCCTCTCGCCTGAAGACAGCTGGGATAGACTCCAGCACCCCTGCGACCCTCGTGAGAAAAAAGCGGTAAAAAATGAATGAATGATTGAATATTTTGAATGTGCAGTAAGTTAACCCGATTAATCGACTTCCAAAAATTCTTCACAGGAATTAAAAAACATAACGACTTTGCGTTCACTCTGACATGCTTTTATAAACCCCTAACTTCTGCAATTAAATGTGATTAATTTGAGTTAACATGCAAAAATGTGATTAATTATGATCAAATTTTTTAATCGATTGACAGCCCTATGATGCTTCTTTCTATTTGAAGGTGATTTCCTCCATGATACCCAATGATGATTTTGGGGGGTTTGAACCTCTCAGGGTGCAGGTAAGAGTGGACTTCCTCATTATACTTTTTCAAAAAATGCTGGTATGAATGTGAGTGTGAATGGTTGTTTGTCTATATGTGCCCTGTGATTGGCTGGCCACCAGTCCAGGGTGTACCCGGCCTCTCGCCCCAAGACAGCTGGGATAGGCTCCAGCACCCCCGGTAGAAAATGCATGAATGAATGAATAATAAAATAATAAAATACTCATTAAAGTCAGTTTCTCTTTTTGTTACAAGTCATATTCTGTTAACTGCATTGACATTTCTTATGTTATGTTGTTCCCCAAAAACACATTTATGAATAACGAAAAAAAAAAAACACTCCATCTTACCTTAAACTCTGTGTTACCAGTCGTGTCCAAATATGTGACAGGGTGAGCAGTATTTTCCTGTTTTGAATGTTCCCTGGTGTGACTGACTGAGAAGCAAAGGGAAATAAGGGAGTGGAGGACAGACAACCAAGCTGGATGTCAACAAACAGCAACAGTCTGAACGAAAGAGGGTGGGGGGTGGGGGTGTCCACAATGATAAAAAAAAAACACAAGTAGGAAAAGTCAAATGAGAGTCAGACCATTTCACATAACTTAATCCCAATCACAAATCAGATCGAATGACAGCAGCAGCAGCGTACCAGATGGTGATGGAGGGGATGAGGATGGACTCAATGATGGAGGTGTGAGGTGTAGAAGTGCACCATCATTGAGTTCTTCCTGAGTTCTTCCTGTTGTCCACAACCATCTCCACTGTTTTTAGAGCGTTGAGCTCCAGGTTGTTCTGGTTGCACCAAGTTGCCAGATGGTCAAGTCGCCATCAGAGATGAGTCCGATGAGTCTGAGGAGAAAGAACGCAGATGATGGTTTTTGTATTTGAGACGTATTTTTCTACACAAAATAACATGAAAAATAAATAAACAAATCAAGAATAAAGAAAATCAATCAATCAGTAATAAATAATTATAATAATAATAATAATAAAAACTTAAGAAAGCACATATAGTTGGTGGGTAGACAAATTATTTTTTTCAGATTAAAATGAACAAAGCATTATTAGAGCCCTGTAGACATGACAAAACACGACTATAGTCACATTTATACTCTTTTTTATTTACAACATATTGCGCAACTGCAGGGTCTTGAGACACATGCTAACTCGCAAACTAGAGAGCTAGCGACCTAAACGGTAGCCTTCAAGTTATTTCCTTTAAACTTAAATAGCCAAAAACTTACCACTTCCACACGGATAGGGAGGATAACTATTAACAGTTATTTAACCTTTAACATGAACATTAATCAAACGTAATAATTTTTTCTAGGTACATGATACCATACAGCATCCATACCAAACTTGCGCGGGCCGCGCTAACATTAAACTTTCATATCAAGGCGGGGGCCTCAAACTAGTGTCCTGCGGGCCACATTTGGCCCACGGGCCGCGTGTTTGAGAACCCTGCTGTAGTGGTCTTGGTGGTTTTCAGTCTGAAACTGTCGGGTTTTTTTTTTTCTTTCTCTGTGTATATAATTGTGTCCAGAGTGCTTCGGCCCGAGCTACATGCTACAGCTACACCTCGATGCGAGGTACTTAGGCAACGCCGTGTGTCAACACCGTCCGTCTGTTAGCCTGTTAGCTTGCCTTTACGACGATCTTCGATTTAAACGGTAGCCTTCAAGTTATTTCCTTTAAACTTAAATAGCCAAAAACTTACCACTTCCACACGGATAGGGAGGATAACTATTAACAGTTATTTAACCTTTAACATGAACATGAATCAAACGTAATAATTTTTTCTGGGTACATGATACCATACAGCATCCATATCAAACTTGCGCGGGCCGCACTAATATTAAACTTTCATATCAAGGCGGGGGCCTCAAACTAGTGTCCTGCGGGCCACATTTGGCCCTCGGGCCGCATGTTTGAGACCAATTGCTGGACAGGACACACACAAAAAAGTATGAATATGTATTTTTTACTGAATTCGTGATCAGAATAAAGAAGCACACATGCAAATGTAGCAAACAATGACACTGATCAGTATGCAGATGTTCAAGATGTTCAAGATGTTCAAGATGAACAGGTTGAGCACCGTTTTGCCGAGCTGGAGGATGTTGTAATAGTCTTTGTGTGGAATCATGTGGACAGGTGAATTCCAGAGCTTTTTTTCCACTGCAGGTGCCCTTTGAGGAATGTGGTTCAATGACTTCCTTGTAAGCTGCTGGGTGGAGACTCGGAGTTGTAAAACCTTTTCACCGGCTCACTTCCCGGTTTGCACGCACGAGGAAATCAGGAGAAATCAGGAGGCAGCAAGGCCGCGTTGACCCAGAATTCAACCTCTTCACAGCACAAGGTAAAAAAAAATTCAAACAATCATGTCATCTCTGTTTAATGTGATTGGTTTGTCAGCTGTACAGCAGTACTACAGTACTGTAGTACTTGCACTGATTCCAACTGATTTTGAAGCAATAACGCTGTGGGGGGGGGGGGGGGGGGGGGGGGGGTTAAATATAGAAACTTCCTCACTGCTTGCTACGAACGTCCATGCTGTTTTACTACTAGTTGTATGTGCCTCACGGCTTCCGTCCGTATTCAATACAAAAGGCCAAATAATGATGGTGCATTCAATGAACCTGGGGAACAGCATATGGGGTTTATATTTTACCGATACCCACAAATGCATCGCAATGAATCTTGATTTCACCCGTCAATTGCATCCATACCCAGTGAATGATGCATGCGAATTGATGCATCAATTATTATCCATTATGTTCCACACCCTTAGCATATATCAAACAACCATTCACACTCACATTCATACTACCGATTTGGAGTTGCTAATTAACCTGACATGCGACATTGCAATGTGGGAGGAAACCAGAGAAACCCATGGGAGAATATGCAAACTCCACACAGAGATACCCAATTGGAGAATTGAACTGAGGTCTTCCCGATGCGTGGTCGACATCCTAACCACTCGGTCACAGTGTGGACATTTTTATAAAATGCTTTTACGTTCAAAATTATTCAACCCCCATTTCAGGAAAGGGACACACTTCAACACATTTCAATCAAACTTTGATCATTGATCATGATTAATCGCATTTTTGCGTGTTAACTCAAATTAATCACATTTAATCGCAGAAGTTTGGGGTTTATAAAAGCATGTCAGAGTGAACGCAAAGTCGCTATGTTTTTTAATTCCTGTGCAGAATTTTTGGAAGTCGATTAATCGGGTTAACTTACTGCACATTCAAAACATTCAATCATTCATTCATTTTCTATCGCTTTTTTCCTCACAAGGGTCTCAGGGGTGCTGGAGCTTATCCCAGCTGTCTTCGGGCGAGAGGCAGGGTACACCCTGGACTGGTGGCCAGCCAATCACAGGGCACATATAGACAAACAACCATTCACACTCACATTCATACCAGCATTTTTTGAAAAAGTATAATGAGGAAGTCCACTCTTACCTGCACCCTGAGAGGTTCAAACCCCCCAAAATCACCATTGGGTATCATGGAGGAAATCACCTTCAAATAGAAAGAAGCATCATAGGGTTTTAAAAAAATTGATCATAATTAATCACATTTTTTACATGTTAACTCAAATTAATCACATTTAATCGCAGAAGTTAGGGGTTTATAAAAGCATGTCAGAGTGAACGCAAAGTCGCTATGTTTTTTAATTCCTGTGCAGAATTTTTGGAAGTCGATTAATCGGGTTAACTTACTGCACATTCAAAACATTCAATCATTCATTCATTTTCTACCGCTTTTTTCCTCACGAGGGTCGCAGGGGTGCTGGAGCCTATCCCAGCTGTCTTGGGGCGAGAGGCGGGGTACGCCCTGGACTGGTGGCCAGCCAATCACAGGGCACATATAGACAAACAACCATTCACACTCACATTCATAACAGCATTTTTTGAAAAAGTATAATGAGGAAGTCCACTCTTACCTGCACCCTGAGAGGTTCAAACCCCCCAAAATCATCATTGGGTATCATGGAGGAAATCACCTTCAAATAGAAAGAAGCATCATAGGGCTGTCAATCGATTAAAAAAAATTGATCATAATTAATCACATTTTGCATGTTAACTCAAATTAATCACATTAATCGCAGAAGTTAGGTGTTTATAAAAGCATGTCAGAGTGAACGCAAAGTCGCTATGTTTTTTTAATTCCTGTTCAGAATTTTTGGAAGTCGATTAATCGGGTTAATTTACAGCACATTCAAAACATTCAATCATTCATTCATTTTCTACCGCTTTTTTCCTCACGAGTGTCGCATGGGTGCTGGGGTGCTATCCCAGCTGTCTTGGGGCGAGAGGCGGGGAACACCCTGGACTGGTGGCCAGCCAATCACAGGGCACATACGTATAGACAAACAACCATTCACACTCACATTCATACCAGCATTTTTTGAAAAATATTTTCATAGAGCATATAAAATCTGTTTAAAATGCGCTAAAATTGAGACCTGTCATTTTTGACTAAGAACTAATGGAATATATTTTTTGCTGTCAACTGCCAGAATGCTTTACACGGATTTACTGCAGCTTTGGAACGAGTCGGTTCAGGCAATGGATAAGAAGGACTGGCAAGGAGGTCTGGCAAAACTGGACCAGATCACTGAACCAACATCTGGTACACTTTTCAATGCGGCTTCAGCACACATCTGTTTGGGACAGCTGGATTCTGCCCTCAAGGTTTGTTTCTCGTTTTTTGTATTTTAAAAAAAATACATAATTTGCATGCTTATTTCCATTTTAACAGATGGTTGTTTATTGGTCAAAGACAAAGAATTATATTTATTGAATGGTGTTGGACAATTGAGAGTAATTGAAGTGGAACCTCGGTTAGCATCAATGTCCATCTTGAACCGTAACATACTCTAACCAAATCCATCGAAATAATAAAAACCTAATTAATTTCTCTTGAAAGACAGAGACAAACAAAAAAACTATAGTTTTACATGCATGAAATAATTCTAAATGTATACAAATGATAAATAGACACTCTAGAAGTAACTTAATGAAATATAATATATTTTGTTGTTTTGTCTTATGTAAGATTCTGTGATTATATATGTGGAAAAAAAAATAAAAAAATCATATTGAATTGGTAACTGCTATGGCGTGGAGAAGGGGTAGGATTTAATAAAAATAATTAAATAAATAAAAATGAAAAAAAATAAAATAAAATAAGCTTTGCTTCTTCCTGCTCCTTTTCAGACATGTGCAGTAATGAGGTGTTGTGTGTGTGTGCATATATGTATGTGTATATATATATGTAGATATGTGTGTATGTATATGTATATATATACATATATATAAATAGATATTGTAAGTGTATATGTGAGAAAGAATATTGTAACACAGTATGCATGTCTGAAATAAATAGAAAAGAAATAGAAAATAGAAATCACATCAAGGTGATGTCATTTATATACATTTAGTATTGTTTTATGCATGTAAAATTACTATTATAAAAGTGTTTTGTGTTCAATTTTTTGATACATGAGGCATAACTGTGTAATTTAGCAAATAACTACATAGTCAACCACTAATGACATCATAGATGTGCGACAGCGCTGAATTAGTAAGCTGATAGGATGCTAAAAAGGATGTTTTGTGAGTAAAAAATACATTATAACACAGTAATTAACATTAATAACACAACAATGTGCAGTATATTATCACTAACTGTAAAATGTATGCATACTAACACAAAGGTACTAACTAGGGAACATGCTAACCAAGGTTCCACTGTATAAAAATATTTACTATAATACAAATACCACTTATGTTTGCAATACTTTACCACACTGTGCTAATGCTAATTTCTACATGTGTCTTATTAGGCATTAGATCTGGCAATTGCCAGGGATCCACGGCTCTCTGTTGCGTTCTTCCAGAGAGCAGCCGTAATGATTCAGCTTAACAGGTAATACAACAGCGATGGGCAAACTACGGCCCGGGGGCCACATACGGCCCGCCAAGCGTTTAAATCCGGCTTGCCGGTTGCTTGGAGTCGATGTAGACCAATAGCTTTTCACATGCAGCGATACAGACAACCATGTCACCCATGGTAGTCAATATCAATGTTTTTTTATTCATAGCTCATATTGTATAGCACACATCATTAGCATTACATCAAAAAACATCATAGAGATGTAAAAATGTAAAAAAAAACACTGGTTAGTTGGGCCACTCTTATGCTAAGGTAGCACTGTATATGACAATAAAAACAATGCCTGCACTGCTCCAGTATCTGGCAGGCCAAAAGTTATTTGGATCTACTGTCCAAATTGTCTTGCTACAAGAGCCATCTGCCAGGGCTTTGAAGCTAACTTTACCAATCTAAAATTCTCCATTTCCCATCAATATTTGTTCCAGCTTGGGGCTACGGAGTTACCGTGCTTCAATTAAACTATGGTGGGGGTCAAAGGTCAATCAGGACGAGCGCAAGTTAATCGCGGGTCAAAAAAATGACCGCCGTTAAAGGACACTTTGACAGCCCTAGTTATTACACATATATCATTATTGATTACAATATTGTTACAGTTAAAAAAAATCATACCAGGAAAGCAGGAAGTGAACAAATGTAAAAGTAACAGATGGTAAGCACACATAGTAGATATTATGACACTCATGAACAGGGGTCTCAAACTCAATTTACTTGGGGGCCACTGGAGCTAGGGTCAGGGTGAGACTGGGCCGCATCAGGTTTAAAAAAACAAAAAACAAAACAAAACGCATTTATTAAAAACAAAAAAATAAAAAAAATTTCGCTTTGGTTCCAATTTTCTACAAGAAAAACTATTTTTCTACACAAAATAAGATGAAAAATAAATAAACAAATCAAGAATAAAGAAAATCAATCAGTAATAAATAAATATAATAATAATAATAATAATAATAAAACGGCAAATAATAAAAACTTAAGAAACCACATATAGTTGGTGGGTAGACAAATTATTTTTTTCAGATTAAAATGAACAAAGCATTATTAGATTATGATAAAACACGACTATAGTCACATTTATACTCTTTTTTATTTACAACATATTGCGCAACTGCGGGGTCTTGAGACACATGCTAACTCGCAAACTAGAGAGCTAGCGACCTAAACGGTAGCCTTCAAGTTATTTCCTTTAAACTTAAATAGCCAAAAAAACTTACCACTTCCACACGGATAGGGAGGATAACTATTAACAGTTATTTAACCTTTAACATGAACGTTAATCAAACTTAATATTTTTTTCTGGGTACATGATACCATACAGCATCCATATCAAACAACATTAAACTTTCATATAATGATTATATTTATTGTGTTATATATTGACAATATATTGTTGTTTTGTCTGCAGGTTGGATCAGGCTCTATCTGACTGCGTCTGGGCACAGAAACACCTGAGAGGAAACAACGTGATTGACTACAGGCAACTTGGGCTGCGCTACAAGCTGTACAGCTGGCAGGTCGGCTCAGCTACTTTTCACGCATATGAAAACTTTATTAATTTTTATACAGCTGGGAGATCTAACATGGGCTCAGCTACTTTTCACACATACTGTAAGTAAGTGTCGCTATGTCTTGTAGGTGTTACATAATGCAGCCACTGCGTACTGTCGAATGGGTCAGTGGGAGCAAGCCAGAGATGTTCTGTTGTCGGAAAATAATGGCGGGAATCTAGAGATGGCTTTGGACGCAATCCTGGTGAGTGCCATCCATCTTACTGTTAAACATTAGCCACATATACATGGACCCAAATATTCCAATAGCCATGTATACATGGACCCAAATATTCCAATATCCACGTATACATGGACCCAAATATTCCAATATCCACGTATACATGGATCCAAATATTCCAATATCCACGTACGTATACATGGACCCAAATATTCCAATATCCACGTACGTATACATGGACCCAAATATTCCAATATCCACATATACATGGACCCAAATATTCCAATAGCCACGTATACATGGACCCAAATATTCCAATATCCACGTATACATGGACCCAAATATTCCAATATCCACGTATACATGGACCCAAATATTCCAATATCCACGTATACATGGACCCAAATATTCCAATAGCCACGTATACATGGACCCAAATATTCCAATTCCATTCAGGTTATTTGCTCAAACGGAAAGAATGTAACCTTTGTATACACCTCATTCCCAAAGAAAAGTGCCAATCCCAATGAATATATAATGGGATTCCCAGGGGTGGAATATTCCTTTCCCCAATCCGATTGAGGTATCTTGTACCCACTCAAACGGAAAGTTGTCACTTATTTGTTGATATGGTAGTAAGGTAGGTAGACAATAATTTTTGAAATCTTTTGAAATTCAGAGAAATGAAGTCCTTGCACCTCTCCTGGTACCTGAGGGTATATTATTCCGGCCCAGGAAGAAGGACCTGGACCAGCTCCAGCAGAGAGACTTCCTCGGGAAAGCCAAAGTACGTATGCAACACTGTTTATGCTAATATATTTACTAGACCACACACCTGCCTCTTCACTTTTTTCACTGGAAAAAGTACTTTGGATAGTACATACAAAGTACTTTGTATACACTGAGATTTATATCTGATTATAATTAATGTAATTTAATTATTAAATGTTTTATTCATTTTGCAAATCATGTTTTGAATGTAGCGCGCAGACCTCACAGCTAAAAGGACCAGGGTTCGATTCCACCCTCGGCTATCTCTGTGTGGAGTTTAAATGTTGCAAACCTGTGCGGTTTTCTCCGGGTACTCCGGTATTCCTCCCACATTCCAAAAACATGCTAGGTTAATTAGCCACTCCAAATTGTCCATAGGTATGAATGTGAGTGTGAATGGTTGTTTGTCTATATGTGCCCTGTGATTGGCTGGCCACCAGTCCAGGGTGTACAGGGTGACAGCTGGGATAGGCTCCAGCACCCCCTGCGACCCTCGTGAGGAAAAAGCGGTAGAAAATGAATGAATGAATGAATGTTTTGAATGTGCAGTAAGTTAACCCGATTAATCGACTTCCAAAAATTCTGCACAGGAATTAAAAAAACATTTTGCGGTCACTCTGACATGCTTTTATAAACCCCTAACTTCTGCGATTAAATGTGATTAATTTGAGTTAACTTGCAAAATGTGATTAATTATGATCAAAAAATTAAATCGATTGACAGCCCTATAATGCTTCTTTCTATTTGAAGGTGATTTCCTCCATGATACCCAATGATGATTTTGGGGGGTTTGAACCTCTGAGGGTGCAGGTAAGAGTGGACTTCCTCATTCTACTTTTTCAAAAATGCTATCATCCACTTCCTTTGTAATAGTTCCCATGTCTTGTCAACAGAAACCTGGTTTCTACCAGCCTAAGGTGGATGGGGCTCAGTGAGTACTATGAGGAAACACTATGGACGCACATTTTGGGGAACCTCTCAAGCAGTGATTATACAATTCCGGGGGGGGGGGGGGGTGTCACTGTTTCAGGGATTCTCGCTACATGTGTATAAGTGCCCCTTATATGGCTCGGGGTCCAGGACAGTTGACTGTGCCAGGAGGTGCCAAAGTCTTTTTATTTGAGGAAGAGGACAAGCATGGGATGGCAACTGTCATATATGATGGACAGGTAATGTACAATGGACAGTATGTAACCTCCTTCACTGCATCCATAAACCTCCTCTTTGGTCCTCCTCTACGCCTCCTACCTGGCAGCATCCTTCTACCAATATATTTACTATCTTTCCTCTGGACATGTACCAATCATCTCAGTTTGGCCTAAAGGACTTCATCTCCAAGGTCTCTAACATGGAATGTCCCTCTGATGTACTCGTTCCTTGATCCTATCCATCCTGGTCACTCTCACTGAGAGTGACCAGGACTGCTACCTCCAGTTCCTGTATTTTCCTCAGTGGTACTGTCTCTAGACTAGGGTTGGGTTAAATGATTATTTTTGTAATCGATTAATCTCGAAACATCGTTTTTCGATGCATCGATTAATCTAACGATTCATTTTTAAAACAGATTTGATTCAATTTCTATTGGACTATCGATTATCTCCCCAAAATTTGACATATATAGCAATTCAAGCTAATTAAAAACATTGATTGATTAAAATGATTAAAAACAATATATTTTTATTAACAAGTTAAAAAATGAATATTCAATAAATAATAAATAAACAATAATAAATAAATAATAATAAACAATAAAGTGCACAATGGAATCCTAAAATAACAAAATAATAAATTAAACTTTCTTTCAATAAATAAAACTACTGTGCAAAAAACACAATCTGAATCAAAATATAAACATAAATTAAATAAATAAATCTATGTCCATGTCCATGTATGTAATGTATCTAGAATATACTAATGAATATATTTCAATCTATGACAATATTGTACTCTATTGTTTGCTTTCATTCATGATTGATTTTGTAATCTTTTGCAACCTTTTTTTTTCCAGAGAGGAATTGTGCCGGCATCCCTGCTCAAGCCTGCAGATATACAGATGACCAAAAGCAAAAGTGATCATGTAAATCATTTGTGAATGTTCTGATTGAAATAACCTGCTATTAAAGAAACCATCCAGCCATTTTCTATGCCGCTTATCCTCACTAGGTTCACTGGAGCCTATCCCAGCTGATTTGAGTTAAATAAACCAACGTTAGCTAAATAGATTTTCAGACTAACTACATTTTAATCTTCAGTTAATTCGGCGCTGTTAATACATCCCATAATATACATCCTGCCCCTTTCAATTAGTTTAATTAGTTTGGTAAAAAAAAAAAAATTGCCATATTTCAGACAAAGTGCGACATGGTGATTAATCATGATTAATGAATTTCAAAACTGTGATTAATCTGAATAAAAATTTTAATCATTTGATAGCCCTAATTTTGATCATAATTTTGGTTGTTTGTTGTTTATATGGTTGTTTGTCTATATGTGCCCTGTGATTGGACCAAAGACAGCTGGGATAGGCTCCAGCATCCCCGCGACCCTTATGAGGAAAAGCGGTAGAAAATGAATGAATGAATTAATGGACTTATGCAGTGTATTAATAACAACAAGCTGAAAAAGTTTGCAAACCAAGGTAAAATGTCGGTGACGTTAACCAAAAAAACCTACAAAAAGGTATGCTAACCAAGGTTGCACTGTAACTATAAAGATGTATTTGTGCAAAAATGTTTTGTTCATATTACACAATGATTTATTATTGTTCATGAAATGGCTTTGGGCACAGTCCAGAAAGTTGGCTGATTCAAATATAATAATAAAATATTAATATATAAACAAGCATTAGGATACTGTTAACGTGTATGTTATTATTATTATTATTTTTTTTTAGGTTGAACAGAATAACATTTTTACATTTTTTTCGCAGACACTTCCGACTGGAATCCCCCTCCCTCCGGGACTGAAGCCACCCACTCGTCCACGTTCTCGGCCCAGTTCTGCAGTCCCTACTTGGGGTAATATGATTTGTATAGAAAATGAAGGCGTGCAGCTGACCTTGTATTTCTGAGCAGAACAACTGACCTCGGACACGCCGCCACCGTCCTACACCACCGCCACCCATGTTCAACAGCTGGCCGCAGCACCTTCCGTTGCAGCACCCAATGCAACCAGCAAGCCAGTAGCATCCTTACCTGAAAAGGCGAGTTAACTTTTACTTTAATACTGTTAATTAATCAATTTAACATTGATTTAGCAAGTGGAAAAAGACAAGCAGAGGTTGTGTGAGCCAATTAATTATAGAATTTATAGTTTTTGTTATTGATGCAATGATGCAACCCCTTAAATATTGTTTGAAATCAGAAATGGTAATATTTATTTGAATTGTTTGTTGTTGCTATTTTTGTTTCAAATAACGGTACTGCTGATTATAAAAACTCCATTCAGGTGTGCGGCCACGCCCACATTGGGGGAGGGGCCGTGTGGAAGCTTTGGACTTGTAGTGTGGTTGTGTAGTTGTGTAGTTGTAGTTGTGTAGTCAGTCAGTTGTTTTTAACAATCTCACAGAAGATCAGAATAAGACATTGAAATACACTTAGGAATGGAGATGTTTTTAAAATGAAGAAAAATTGTCCCAGTACCCCCCCGAAAACAAAATTTTTACAGTACAATTCTGACTGCATCAAGAACGGCTTTTTATAACTAACTTTTGTATTGATTGATTTGTATTCATTTTAATTATCATAATAATAATAAGAATTAATTCATATTAATTAATTCATTCATTCATTTTCTACCGCTTTTCCTCATGAGGGTCGCGGGGGGTGCTGGAGCCTATCCCAGCTGTCTTCGGGCGAGAGGCGGGGTACACCTTGGACTGGTGGCCAGCCAATCACAGGGCACATATAGACAAACAACCATTCACACTCACATTCATACCAATGGACAATTCGGAGTGTGTTATTAATTATTAATTATTAATTATTAATTATTAATTATTAATTATTAATTATTAATTATTAATTATTAATTATTAATTATTAATTATTAATTATTAATTATTAATTATTAATTATTAATTATTAATTATTAATTAAACTAAAATTTACTAAAATTTACTAAAATGTACTAAAATTTACTAAAATTAACAAAACATTAATGAATAATTAATTAATTAATAATTTACCAAAAAATTAATTAATTAATTACTAATTATTATTAATAATTTATTAATTTTTTATGACTTTACATATTTTCCTTGCTTGATTTGTTCCATTAATTATTAGAAAAAAGTTAAGGTAAACTTCATAAAATTTTTTGTGATGATCACATTTTATCATTTTATTATTCATTAAAATGTATTCAGGTTTTTAGCTTGTTAGCTTGTTAAACTGTGAGTGGATTTGATTTATTATTGAAAACAAATGAATACGATCAATAAAATGTATAGCAGGGGTCTCAAACTCAATTTACCTGGGGGCCACTGGAGCTAGGGTCTGGCGCTAACATGAAACTTTCATATCAAGGCGGGGGCCTCAAACTAGTGTCCTGCGGGCCACACTTGGCCCGCGGGCCGTGTGTTTGAGACCCCTGATGTATAGTGTCCATATTTAATGGGCCTCAACGTCGAGAAGGTTATGAACCACACTGGGCACGACACGACATTTAAATCCTTCTCTTCTCCTGCTTTTCCATTTGCGCGATGGGAGGGACGGAGGCGTGGGTGCGCAGCGCTGGGACATTGTATTGTACATTGCGTTTATTTTTTTTGTCTTTTTCACTTCCAGAATGTCAACATGGTCCAGGAAACAGAAGCGGAGTCCGTCATGGTGAAGGTTCATTACATATACACCATGGCGCTGGAGATGCCAAGCAATATTTCATACCATGAACTGAAGGAAGAAATTGCCCAGAAGTTGGAGCAACCAGCATCTTCTCTACGCCTCAGGTCACATTTCAATATTTGTATTTCAATATTTATTTCAATGATGGCTTTTGGTAAACATTCACCTTAGATCCGCTTTAGGATGGATTTTAAGATTCTTTTACTGGTTTTTAAATGTCCTTTTAAACGGCCTTGGAGGAAAACAATGTCAACAAAACCCAATCGGTTTAAAAGTCCTTTATTATTGCCCCCATTCAAAATAATGGCTATTTGTCATATTATATTATATTATATGACATTATATTATGTCAGCAAATCTGAGAGATGTTGACTTCAATGGGTTCCACTGTAAAAAGATACAGCAACAGTAGATGAGTTTTTAAAGTCTACCATCCACTGACTAAACTAATGCTTCCAATCCCAACAAAACTCTCCCCAGATATCGGAAGCACGGCTCCCGCTTGCTGGTCCCTCTTGATTGGGAATTAGAGACAGGCAGGTCCCTGCAGGAGGTTTCCGAGGCTGGAAGAGCGACTCTGTGGTGCCAGGTACAGTAAGGATGTCAACTCGCCATCACATTCATTTCACAATAAAACATTGACGCAAATTGGGATTTGAACTGGGAACAAACGGTGGCGCCTCGGTTTTCATGATTGATTCCTTCCAAAAGGATGAAAACCAAAACATTCTTGATAATAACCAAAAATCACTTAAGTTCTTAATGTATTTTATGATCAAAATTAGGGCTGTCAAATGATTAAAATTTGTATTCAGATTAATCATGTTTTGGAATTAATTAATCATGATTAATCACCATGTCACACTCTGAAATATGGCAATTTTTACCAAACTTATTGAAAGGGGCAGGGGGCGGCACGGCGGTCGAGTGGTTAGCGCGCAGACCTCACAGCTAGGAGACCAAGGGTTCAATTCCACTCTCGGCCATCTCTGTGTGTCAATCAGTAATAAATAAATAAATATAATAATAATAATAATAAAACATCAAATAATAGATTAAAATGAACAAAGCATTATTAGAGCCCTGTAGACATGACAAAACACGACTATAGTCACATTTATACTTTTTTTATTTACAACATATTGCGCAACTGCAGGGTCTTGAGACACATGCTAACTCGCAAACTAGAGAGCTAGCGACCTAAACGGTAGCCTTCAAGTTATTTCCTTTCAACTTAAATAGCCAAAAACTTACCACTTCCACATGGATAGGGAGGATAACTATTAACAGTTATTTAACCTTTAACCTTTTTCTGGGTACATGATACCATACAGCATCCATATCAAACTTGCGCGGGCCGCACTAACATTAAACTTTCATATCAAGGTGGGGGCCTCAAACTAGTGTCCTGCGGGCCACATTTGGCCCGCGGGCCGCGTGTTTGAGACCCCTGATGTAAAGGGATGCACATTCCGACCACACTTATGCTCCTTTTTCAGGCAGAAAATCCCCTGCTTAACCACACCATCCTCTACCAAATGGTGGCCCTGTATGATTATTCTGCTCAAGGTCCGGAGGATTTGGAGTTCAGTGAAGGCGACACCATTGACATTCTGGGTGCAGGTCAGTTCCAGTATATCAGCCACATTGGTGAATCATTACACCAACCACTGCAACCTAACTCTCTGTATGGTCTCTTTATAGTTAATGAAGAGTGGCTGGAAGGACACTGTGCAGGAAAAATCGGGATCTTCCCGAGCAACTTTGCCACGAGGGAGAATGAGAACTTTACACAAAGATCTGACTTTTGAATGTTTTACACCCGGGGTCTCAAACACGCGGCCCGCGGGCCAAATGTGGCCCGCAGGACACTAGTTTGAGGCCCCCGCCTTGATATGAAAGTTTAATGTTTAAGTTTGATATGGATGCTGTATGGTATCATGTACCCAGAAAAAATTATTATGTTCATGTTAAAGGTTCAATAACTGTTAATAGTTATCCTCCCTATCCGTGTGGAAGTGGTAAGTTTTTGGCTATTTAAGTTGAAAGGAAATAACTTGAAGGCTACCTGTTTAGGTCGCTAGCTCTCTAGTTTGCGAGTTAGCATGTGTCTCAAGACCCTGCAGTTGCGCAATATGTTGTAAATAAAAAGAGTATAAATGTGACTATAGTCGTGTTTTGTCATGTCTACAGGGCTCTAATAATGCTTTGTTCATTTTAATCTGAAAAAAATAATTTGTCTACCCACCAACTATATGTGGTTTCTTAAGTTTTTATTATTATTATTATTATATTTATTTATTTATTACTGATTGATTGATTTTTTTTATTCTTGATTTGTTTATTTATTTTTCATCTTATTTTGTGTAGAAAAATAAAAAGTAAGATATTTGAGAACAGTGGAATGTTTTATCAAAGCTTTTATTGTAGAAAATTGGAACCGAAGCGAAGTTTTTTTTAATTTTTTTGTTTTTAATAAATGCGTTTTTTTGTTTTTTTTTGGAAAACCTGATGCGGCCCATTCTCACCCAGACCCGGGCTCCAGTGGCCCCCAAGTAAATTGAGTTTCAGACCCCTGTTTTACACATTAAAAAGATACTGAGTGACTTTGTATTGATTTTTATCCTCATATTTCATATTTTAATATGTACTGTAATATACCGGAGCTACACTCAATTGGCTTTTTTTGAGCTAGTCTTATCAGGAATGCCGTCTTGACGTTTGTCCCTGGCATTTCGGCACAGAATTGCACGCACACGCTCATCTCGGAGGCAAACCAAAGACCAAGATTAAAATAAGAGACAGAAATGGTTGATTTCATAATAATAACACCAGTTAATTAAACCAATCACTTACTTTTAGTAATGGCAGCACAGACGTTTCCATCAGAAAGATCTACATTATGAGAGAATATGGCAAAGGGATAGTGGAAGCATGACAAATAAAGCTAGACAGCGTAACTGCAAGTAAGTCACACTAAGACAAAAACAAAATATTCACAAAAAGTGGAAGTGGAATTTGGATCAAATCAATGAAATTTGTTGTTTTTCATGTTGAAAATAACAACGTTTGAAATGTATTATGTATCAATATCTATGTCAATACTATATCAACACTTAAGTCACAATACAAAATCCTTTTTATTTTACACAATTGAAGCTTTTGCAAAAATATTAACACAATAATTACTTTCTCTAGTTACTAATCACATTTATTTGGACTACTAATTCACTTAGATTTTTTTATGGAACGTATAACTAAACTCGCCCAGCAACATTGTAGAAAACATTACAATAAAACATATATTTTTTTTTTCTTCCTACTAAAAAAAAAAAAGAAAAAAAAGAGATGACAAGAAGGAAAAAAAATAAAAAAAATAAAAATAAAACATATTTCTATTCAATTCCCTCTCGGTGAGAGTGCATGGTGTCGGTCTGGATTGGTATTAAATGATATTTATGTGATTTAAATTCACTTCTTATATGAATTTCATGCAACGTGTTCTTTGCTCGATGAGGTACACACTTGCTAAATCTAAAGTATTACAGTATAGTATTAGTCATACAGTAGAAATAAACACACAGTACAATAAATACAGCACATAATATACCAAAGCAGTAGCCACTAACCAAACACTTAAGGTTCATATAGAGCAGTGCTTCTCCAATAGTGGGGCGGGGACCCTTTCATTTTAGACCTGCCAACATGTACACATTTATAGTACTCCTGAAAATGCTTTGCTCTCCATTTTGTTGCATGCATTTTTCTTGTTTCTTTTTAAAGTTTTGAAGTAGTGCAGATAAATGAATAAATATTATCTGTAGTATTTCAAATTGGGGGGGTGGGAAAAATGTCTGTCCCTTGGGGGGGGTGGGGGTATGACAAAAGCATTGATATTGAGTAAGCCACACACAAGCAAGTTTAGCTAGTGCTATATCTATACACAGTTAAATGATATTTGTCACGGGTGAAGATGACAAATTTGGGGCTTGCTCTTTCGGTCTTTGTGTCAGATTGTCCTGAAGTCCTCGGGAGTTTTTAGAATATTGAAAAGTGTAGCCATTTCAGTAGATTCTGAAAGACAATACACAACAGACACAATACCCACAGTCATTGACACTACAATACCTCCAAAACATTTTACAGTATCGGTATTTTTTATTTTTTTTATAATTTATCATTTGATTAGCATTATTTTTATTTTCTTGATTTTCTGTAGTTTTAGATTTTTGTTTTGTTTAGAGTTTGAATGATTTCTTTGAAGGGAATTAATCCACCATGCTGTTCATGGTTGAATATGGCGTATTATTAGTAAAAAAAAATACATAAAAAAAAAACATTCTTTTACCCCGCCTCTCTCCCAAAAGACAGCTGGAATAGGCTCCAGAATTTTTTTTTTAAATTTTAAACTTTAATGCCTGGTACAACTAAAAGTACATTAGTTTTTTTACAAATATAATCATATGCTCATATAATTTATGAGCGTATATCTAGCTATTACCTTGGTTATCTTGATAATAACCAAAAAATCACTTAAGTTCTTAATGTATTTTATGACCAAAATTAGGGCTGTCAAATGATTACAATTTTTATTCAGATTAATCATGGTTTGGAAATTCATTAATCATGATTAATCACCATGTCACACTCTGAAATATGGCAATTTTTACCAAACTAATTAAACTAATTGAAAGGGGCACGGCGGTCGAGTGGTTAGCGCGCGGACCTCACAGCTAGGAGACCAGGGTTCAATTCCAGCCTCGGCCATCTCTGTGTGGAGTTTGCATGTTCTCCCCATGCATGCGTGGGTTTTCTCCGGGTACTCCGGTTTCCTCCCACATTCCAAAAACATGCTAGGTTAATTAGCGACTCCAAATTGTCCATAGGTATGAATGTGAGTGTGAATGGTTGTTTGTCTATATGTGCCCTGTGATTGGCTGGCCACCAGTTGGGATAGGCTCCAGCACCCCCCACCCCTCCGCGACCCTCGTGAGGAAAAAAGCGGTAGAAAATGAATGAATGAATAAAGCATTAAAATAATTAAGTACAGTACAATATAGCTGAATAATACAGAATAATACATATAGCAACGTCTCATCAATCCATGTCAATTTTAGACTTTAAATAAAGTGCTGATTGAAGCACCGCCCATTTCTGGTTAAACCACACCCACTTTCAGTTTATGCCCCGCCCATTACAGATCATTTAGATGGGTGAACAGATATTTACTGTATTACTTTATTACCGATCTGGTGTCTTCCTCGGCATCCGTCACTCTGCTGACGGCTCAACGCTGCCTTCAGGTGCTGCATTGGGGTCGAGGAAATCCGGGTGCTGTAGTTCTTTCAGATACTTGGGAGGCGTAAGGATGTGAGTGGAACCTGCAGAGGAAAAATACGTAAGCTCAAACAAATACAAGCCGTTAGTGTTTAAATGATGTGCAAAGCAGTAGTCATTTGAATTAGTGCTGTAACAATTAATTGATGAATTAATTCCATTTCCTCTCATTTTTCACTGTATTACTAATAAATACTTGAACAATAATATACACATTAAAATGAAGTCACATCATGTGATTGTCTGTTATTCCTTCAATATCGTCATCACATTTAATATCATTATCATTATCATATGTTGAGTTCTAACATTGTTTGACTTAAAACAAGGGTCCCTAACCCCTGGTTCCCTAACCCCTAATCTTTGTTTTCATCAGTTAACCATAGTTAACCTGCAAGTCATCATTGCTTAGCACAAAAATGGTAGGATGGCACCAAAACCAATTGATTGATTTAGCTCAGGGGTCTCAAACATGCGGCCCGCGGGCCAAATGTGGCCCGCAGGACACTAGTTTGAGGCCCCCGCCTTGATTTTAAATTTTAATTTTGATATCACGGTTACCTTGGCTTTCTGGGTCATGTGAGAAACACAGCCCAAAATAAGCTTGCTCACTCTTAGAAGTTAATTTCTACATTTATGAACAATAAAAAAAAAGTTATCATCATATAAAAATATAAGTCCAACAGCAGTGAAAAGCTAAAGGCTCACCAATCAGGGCCTCCCACTTGCCATTGGCTTGCGTAACCTCATAAACACAGCGCATCTCACTGTAGGTCATGCCTCCAATAATGAAGACAATGACCCTCGGCCCGGTCTTCACCTCTGTGGGACCTCGGTTTTTGTGCCAGTTACCATAGCGAGCACTGGAAAAAACAAACAAATATCGTGTGTTAAAATCATCCATCCCTCCATTCTGGTTTAACTGTGATAACCTAACCTTGATGGAGCACTGGCTTTGGCTGCCGCTTGTCTCTGGGAAATGTACGGGTATTGCTTCATGTCAAGTTTATCCTCAATGGCATCCTAGACAAAGAACAAAGCATAAACATCCGCATATTAAAAATAGAAGCACAAAAATATAATAATAAAAATGTTGCACATTTATTGCCTAAATGAAACATTCTCGAGCATAAAAATGTCTACATCAGGGGTCTCAAACACGCGGCCCGCGGGCCAAATGTGGCCCGCAGGACACTACTTTGAGGCCCCCGTCTTGATATGAAAGTTTAATGTTAGTGCGGCCGGCGCAAGTTTGATATGGATGCTGTATGGTATCATGTGCCCAGAAAAAAATATTACGTTTGATTAATGTTCATGTTAAAGGTTAAATAACTGTTAATAGTTATCCTCCCTATCCGTGTGGAAGTGGTAAGTTTTTGGCTTTTTAAGTTGAAAGGAAATAACTTGAAGGCTACCGTTTAGGTCGCTAGCTCTCTAGTTTGCGAGTTAGCATGTGTCTCAAGACCCTGCAGTTGCGCAATATGTTGTAAATAAAAAAAGTATAAATGTGACTATAGTCGTGTTTTGTCATGTCTACAGGGCTCTAATAATGCTTTGTTCATTTTAATCTGAAAAAAATAATTTGTCTACCCACCAACTATATGTGCTTTCTTAAGTTTTTATTATTTGCTGTTTTATTATTATTATTATATTTATTTATTACTGATTGATTTTCTTTATTCTTGATTTGTTTATTTATTTTTCATGTTATTTTGTGCAGAAAAATAAAAATGAAGATATTTGAGAACAGTGGAATGTTTTATCAGAGCTTTTCTTGTTGAAAATCGGAACCAAAGCACTGAAAAAGTTTGTATATTTTTCTGTTTTTAATAAATGCGTTTTTTTTTTTGTTTTTTTTTTGGAAAACCTGATGCGGCCCAGCCTTGCCCAGACCCTAGCTCCAGTGGCCCCCCAGGTAAATTGAGTTTGAGACCCCTGGTCTACATTAAGTCAAATACAAGTCAAAGGTATTCAGATAATATGTGATATTGTGATCCTATTTAGTATTATTCAAAGCTAATAAGCCATACAAAGAAATTATGGGAAAAAGTAGTTGAAGCTAGACTAAGGCTTGAAAATTTATCATTTAGGCAATAAATCCACAAAATTTGCATATTTATATTCTGTACCTCAATGAGATCCTTGACAAGTGGCGTCCATCTTGAGAGTTGGTAGGTCTGCTCACTGATTCGCTCCTTACGGTCAGGCTTTTTGGTTTTCTTGGCAGTGCCCTGCAATGATTTCATAAGTCATTTACTTACATACAGTTACTACGGAATTGTTCATGTAAGTACAATGAAAGCGTATTTTTGTAGAGTGTTTTCAGTTAACCTCAAATTTACACTAAAATTCATACACAATTGCACACATGCAGTGGTTGTCAATTATTTTCAGTCATGTCCCCCCGTTGGGGGACAAAAATATTATCATGGCCCCTCCACGATATGAGATACCCTTGTAGGTAACCTTAAATGTTCATTTATATGCATTTAGAACATGTAAATATTCAAACCCTCAATCTTGTGTCTGAGAGGCTGCAAGCCATTGAACCAATACTTCAAAATATCATGTACAATCATTCCATCATGGAATCATTAAGGGTTCTAAATGAATTCCATTCATTGCTGCTGAGAAGAAACCTTTGGTTGGGCCAACCCAAATGAAGCCCCTGACAAACACTTTTCCAATCGTGCAGCAAACTGATGTACGTAGTGTTTCATAGGCACAGGTTACTACCTCAGAGACAATAGGCACACCCATGTGGGCCATGTTGGAAATGATGTCACTGTCCTCCGGTGGGATGTTGGCATGCTGCAGCAACTTGCAAAGGTTTTCTTCAGTCACACCTGACATGTACATGTCAATACAAGTAGTTATATTTTTATGCTACAATAGTACAAACATGACAAATCAAATAAATACAGTTAACATACCATTCTTGAGGAAGATGTAAAGCAGAATGATGCGGATTTTGTCAGTGACACTGACGTTGGCATCCAGTAAAATAGGGACAATAAGCCTCATGGGATCCTTAATCTTTTCTCCCTCTGCGTCTGTGCCCATTGCTAGGTCCTTTCACAAAAGAAGAAAAGAGAGTATCAGGCTGCACATCCCATACTGTACATCCAATTCCCACTGCTTTTCCTCTTCAGAGTTGCAGTTACGCAAGTTTTCACAGTTCTGTGGCCTGGCCTTCAGATTGTAAATACAGTGGTACCCTGGTTAGCGGCATATTTTCCACACAAAAATCTACCATGCCTCCCGGGCTGCAAAAAAACATTTCACCCATCTCTCCGCTATTGTGAAAACAAGTGAAACAAATGAATTGGGATCTTGCCATCATTCCAGGAGGATTAACAAAAAAACTCAAACCGCTGGACTTTGGTGTAAACATGGTGTTCAAAGTGAAGTTGCGAGCGGCGTGAGAGCGATGGATGAAAAACGGCGAACACACCTTTACTAAGACTGGGAGGCAGCAACTTGCAAAAAAAATATTTTAAAAACTACAGTAAATTGTATTTCACTCATAGTTGCAAATGGTGATTAATCGTGACTAATTAATTTGACCGCTGTGATTAATTTGTTATTAATTCTTAGTTAATTGTTCATCTTTTCTCTGTTTGCAAATAGAGTCATAAAAACATAATAGAAAAGAAAAAAAAGAAAAAAAAACTGTCCGGGCATCATTGCTGAACAAGCCACCTGACTACGAAACTGACTCCGACAATGATGAGAGGGAACCCGACATGTTTGATGGTGAAATTGCCCAGCTGTTTAATTCAGATACAGAAAATGAGGACTTTGATTGATTTGTGGGTGAAGATTAATTTTAAAATTAATTAATTTTTTGACTGTGTAGTGCTAGGGGGTTGGTACATACAGTCATTCACTCTGGAACTATTCAAGTTGAGGGTTCAGGCAGTAAGAAGAAGCATTTTGTTCCATTTTAGGGTCACCCCTTAGCTCAGACTCCCATTCTTTGGCTGTATGTTTTATCAGCCGTCTTATAATACGGTGCGGAAAATACGCTAACCACAATAATCAGAATAATATTAATAACACTTAATGCAGCTAAGCGGTTTGTCTCATTGTACGACTTCATAATGTACAAGAAGTCTTACTTACTTGTTCGACACGGCAGAGTTTGTCAACGGTCCCCTGGTAGCGGTTCATACAATCCTCAGCCAAGTGAAGATGGGTTGAATACTGACAAGATGAAATTTCAGAGTGTAAACATTGACATAATAACATAGTTTTATCAAGAATACACAATATTTCTTCCTACCTTGCTTAGTTCTTTTTGATACTGAGGCATTTTCTTCAGCATCTGTGACAATTCCTTCATTGTGGTCTGGAAAAACAGGAAAGAGATATTATTATCATGTAAATAATGAGTGTAAATAATACGGTGCAGTAATTGCCCTCTTCCTCCTTCCCGAGATGTTTCACCATCTCAATAAAGTTACTCATTTATCTTTGAAATGACAGTACCTTTTCTCCAGTGTTCATTTTTTTGCTGGCAGAAAATTCTTTTAAAGATCGAGTCACAGCCCTGGGCAAGCAAAAATCAACATTAATATTAGTTGAGAAATAAAATGACTCAAAAATAGTATCAATATACTGTGCAAAGGGAGTTTTACGCAGATGCAGCAGGTCCGACCAAATCCATTTTTCCCATAACAAATAATGCAAATCCAATTCATCTGTTCTACAAAGCCTAAAATGTTAACACATAATACGTTTTTTTCATTTTACAATTATAGTTTTACAATTCCAAATACTTCTAAATGGTGAATGAAAGGGATTCATGAATATTGAAAGTTACTTTTACCTTCACTGTGACTGCCAAAGATACATAGTGGTTGCGAGATCAACACGGGAACAACTATGGTGATTTTCTATGAGCTATGAGTTGTTTCTCAACTCAGGTTTTTGCTTTTTTTTTATCTTGGCTGCAAAATAACCTCAAATTGTGCAAAAAATATTGCAACTTTTTTTAATAAATAAGGCGAGAAACACTATTCAATTAAAAAAATAACAAGATTATGCCTTTAATACATCCTTTACATTTAATTTAGAATTGTTTTATGACTGAAGTACTAATGTGAAATGGGTTTTGTGTTAACATCTTTGAAAATTGTGTCGTAACTGTGTTGGTCACCAAAGAACTGCAGTCGATTGCAACTGACTCACGGATTGGTGACAGCGCTGACTTGATTCCCTGTATAGTAATCCCTTGTTTAGTTGGTTAATTGGTTCTTGACCCGCTTGCGACAAGTCAATTTCCGTGAAGTAGGATTCCTTAAATACAATATTTTAGTGGTTAGAGCATGGAAATCTTTTTTGTGATGTTTTCTTTACATCATATTAGATCCCTCTAATGCTAATAATAGGTTATAGTCAACCACAAATCACACTCATTTATTATTGTTCAGTAACTGTTACATTTGTTCACTTCCTGCTTTCATAATATAATTTTTTTTTTTTTATTAATTTTTTGTCACGTACTGAAACCAACTACTCCAGGTCTCCCTCCGCCTAAGAGCCAGGTTGTGACAGCGGCAAGGGGTGAGATAATAGGATGCTGAATATGTTTTCTGACAAAAAATATATTAAGAACACAGTTGGACTAATGCAGTGTATTAATTACACAGTAACAATACACGGTAAGCGGAAAATGTAGGCAAACTAAGGCAAAAATTTGGCTTAAATTTTCAACATAAACTGAAAAACACACTAATTATGGCATGGTTCACTGAGGTTCCAATGTAACTACAAAAACAACATTTCCTCATGTGGAAAATGTGAAAACAATCCACTCACGTTGAAACTTCTGCGATATGTTTATGTCTCAGAGTCAGCCACAGATCATCATCCTCATCCAGCAATACCTCCTTTGTCCTGGTCTCCCCCATCCCACTGGTTTCAAACCTGGCACAGATACAGTAAATAGCAAGTATTACTGGTGCACAAAGACACACCCAAGTGTGCAGGAGTAAGGGGTACATGGTTTAACTATGTGAAGGGGTACATGACTGTATAAGGATTGGGATAAACCATCGGTCTCAAACATGCGGCCCGCGGGCCAAATGTGGCCCGCAGGACACTACTTTGAGGCCCCCGCCTTGATATGAAAGTTCAATGTTTGATATGGATGCTGTATGGTATCATGTACCCAGAAAAAATTATTACGTTTGATTAATGTTCATGTTAAAGGTTAAATAACTGTTAATAGTTATCCTCCCTATCCGTGTGGAAGTGGTAAGTTCTTGGCTATTTAAGTTGAAAGGAAATAACTTGAAGGCTACCGTTTAGGTCGCTAGCTCTCTAGTTTTGCGAGTTAGCTTGTGTCTCGAGACCCTGCGGTTGCGCAATATGTTGTAAATAATGTGTGTGTATAATGTGTCTGTGTGTGTGTGTGTGCGGGTATACTTGTAGACATCATTCTCAACGCCGAGCAGGTCGTAGGCCATTGCCTGCAGCGTGAGCTCATGTAGAAGAGGTGATACAGGGTCAAATCCTCGGTCCAGGATGATGAGTTGACTGCGGCACTTATCTGGGCCCTGAAGGAATTAACAACACGTGCAGAGAGTGACTACAAAAAGTATGTTAATATGCTGTTGAGCATTTGTAACTATTGCCACAAAATATCGAAGAAAAACTGAGGCCTGCACACAAATTCCTGCTTTGGAAAGGACACAGCAAGTCCACTGTGCACTGAAATTATACTTGCAGCTATTACCAACAACCACCAAGTTAAACACTGTTCAACCATTGGGCACATATGCTAACATCAGTTAGCATATGTATTGATATTAATACACTGTATGAGGACAACTGTGTTCTCAATGTATTTTTATCCTTTTTTTATTATCCATAAGCAGTGAGTTTGTTCATTAAGTTCCCACCTCTCCCATATTGGGGTCATCAGCCTTGTATCCATCCAGCTTGTCCTGCAGCATCTGGGCCAGAACAACACAGTCTTTGTACTCCCTGGATGACACAAAAAATATCATATACATTAGCTTTATTACTGTTAGATACGACATCAAGATTCATTCATTCATTCATTCATTTTCTACCGCTTTTCCTCACGAGGGTCACGGGGGTGCTGGAGCCTATCCCAGCTGTCTTCGGGCGAGAGGCGATGTACATCCTGGACTGGTGGCCAGCCAATCACAGGGCCCATATAGACAAACAACCATTCACACTCACATTCATACCTATGGACAATTTGGAGTCGCTAATTAACCTAGCATGTTTTTGTTTTGTTATATTGTTGTTTTTGTGGGAGGAAACCGGAGTACCCGGAGAAAACCCACGCATGCACGGGGAGATGGCCGATGGTGGAATCGAACCCTGGTCTCCTAGCTGTGAGGTCTGCGCGTTAACCACTCGACCACTGTGCCACCCGCAGCCCATGTTAATATTCCTCAATATTTATTCTTTATATCTATTCTTTACATCTATTTTTATGGGCATGCACTGCAATGCAGGCCTCCACTCTCGGTCAGTGCTTCTCAAATGGTGGGGCGGGATCCCCTGGGGGTGCGGTGAACTGTCAGGGGTGGCGTGAGAGGCTGGAAGGATATTAGTATTAATATTTGTATTAGTATTAATATTATGTATAAATTTGTTGTGCTCAGAATGCAATTTGTGGCCTCACCTTCGGTTTCTTCCCTGTACTTGATCAGGAAATCTGATCAAGTACAATTCAGCCATTTTCACTGATATATTCATAATAGTGTTCAAAGGATGTATTCATATTTATTATTCCTTTTTGTCCTTTTGTCACCGTTGATGTTATATTAGTAACGTTTGCCAAAAACCCTGATGGCAAAATGGAGAACTACTGATGGGCTCACCCTCTGTATCGGATTCCAGGATATTCTTTGAGAGTAGCACAGAGGGTGGCAATCTGTTCAGCACAAGCCTCCAGCATGTTGTTCTTCACGTCAGCTTTGAAGGGGCTGTAGAAGTCCTGAAAGGCGTCCACTTTATCCAAGGAGAAGACCTGGACCAAGGAAGGAAAATGTGACGTTAAATTAAACAATGTAGTACCTATTTGGAGTTAATTAGTTATTGCAGTAGTGCAGTAATATTGACCTACACTTATTATAAATGGAAAACTTTTAGACAATTGGGCTACTTTTTTTTTGTACTTTTCCTTATGTGAACTCTTTTTGTTTAATAAACATTTTTGTTCACGCCCTGATTCGCATTCTGGACCAGCTCACAAGACAAAAATGTGTATTGGTATCAGTGATTTCACTCCTGGATTATCGGGATCGACATCGGCAGCAAAAAATACCCTGATTGATTTGTAGTATTCGACACTGGTCACCAGCATGTAACATTGATGAAATAATAGCCAGCACAGGAAGTACTGTAAAGAACATTAAGTAAAAAAATAACTATAAACTCTCGCAATGCAACAGGTTAGTCTCAGTTATCAGGGGTCTCAAACTCAATTTACCTGGGGGGCACCGAAGCTAGGTTCTGGGTAAAGCTGGGCCGCATCAGGTTTAAAAAAAAAAAAACCCCAAAACGCATTTATTAAAAACTGGAAAAAAATCAATAAAAACTATCTTCAATGCTTTTCTTCTGCTACACTTTTTCAGTACTTTGGTTCCGGTTTTCCATACCAAAATATCTGATAAAACATTCCACTGTTCTCAAATATCTTAATTTTAATTTTTCTATACACAAAATAAGATTAAAAAAATAAACAAATTAAGAATAAACACAATAAATCAATCAATCAGTAATAAATAAGTAAAATAATAAGAACAGCAAATAAGAAAAAACATAAGAAACCACATAGAGTTGGTAGAGAAATTATTTTTTTCAGATTCAAATGCACAGTATTAACAGTTATTTAACCTTTAACATGAACATTAATGAAACTTAATAATTTTACCCAATTAGCAAGTTAGCATCGTACTCAGTTCCATCTGGGAGCAGCGTCGCAACTTCAACAACATGCTTCATCTTGACGTGTATTTTCCGTTTTATTCCAAATCATTTCCTGCATTTATTTTGTACCCAGCGTCATAAGCCGTTAGCTTCATTGCTAATCCAATAGCAAAATAGGGCAGGGGTAACAGGGTAGGGTAACAGTATGGGCGGGGGCAAAATCATGTTAATTGTGTCCGGTGTGCATTTCAACATTAAACTTTAGTATCAAGGTGGGGGCCTCAAACTAGCGTCTCGCGGGCCGCATTTGGCCCACGGGCCGCAAGTTTGAGATCCCTGGTCTATATTATGTCTTATTTTCGCTTTTATGTCATCTAGATATTGTGTAATAGGAATGTAAAGTTGACTATAGGGGTGTTATGTCATGTCTGGAGGGCTCTAATAATGTTAGAATGTATAACAGAGCCCTGGCTCATGCCTCCATGTTGGTTATTCCCAGTAAAAAGAGGGTCATTTGCTCAAGCCTTTGGGTCGGTGAAAGGGTCCTGACTGCTCTTTGGATTGGATGGTGGGACAGGATGCCAGACCCAAATGTGTCGTGGTTCCCGTACTGTAATCTATACGCTACATACAAATGCTAGTACAAATATTGTCCTTGTCGCCATTTCACTTTACACTTGGCTGTAGTTAGCAGTAATAAATAGATCATAAAAATGATGATTAGTATAAGTAGGCGCTGTGGATAAGTAAATACAATCTTACTTGAGATTCATAGGGTAGAAAGGCGACATGGATCTCTGTCAAGGCCTTCATGGCTTTGGAGGCTCGAGATTTGGTCAAGAGGCCAAACATGGAGTCTGGAATTGCTGTCATGAATGAAAAGTTCATAATTAAATTCAATGCATATTCAGCAAGAGTTATGCAATGAAATCTTTTCACGTGTGTGGGCAGAAAAAAGTGGAAATTAGGGTTGTTTTGGACTGTTTCTCATATTTAGATTTATTGGTAATGGTAATGGTAATGGTTTTATTTCATTTGAACATGCATCAGATTACAATTGAATGCATCCCATAATCAGTTCACAGTTCCACATGTCCAAAAGGAGTAGGAAGAAGCAAAGCTTATTAAATCCTACCCCTCCATCTGGTACTTTTACAATCAGTAACTGTTACATTTGTTCACTTCCTGCTTTCATAATATAGTTTTTTTTTTTTTTCGGGTTTTTTTTGTCACGTACCGAAGTACAAGGTGATATGAGCATCCAAATGTACTTCTTCCCCGAGATCATATTTCTCCTCTCTTGTAGAGAAGTATTGGATGACATTTTTAGCTAATTGGTTATTTTTAGCCTTATGCATTATTTTAGCTGTTTGAAGATTAACTATAGTTTAAGTAATTTGAAGTATTTGTGATTTTAGAAATAAGAAGTTAGTATGTTCTCTGTAGGCGGCATTATGAATTATCCTTACTGGCCTTTTTTGCAGTACATTGAGCGAGTGAAGATTGCTTTGATAGTTATTACCCCATATTTCATATAGAATATATATATACGTATATATAGTGATTTCTGATTGAGAACAAATTTTGCTTTGTTCAATACTGAAATATGTCCGGCTACCTTATGTTGTATATTTGTAATATGAGGTTTCCAGCTCATATTTTCATCTATTATGATCCCCAGAAATATATTTTCGTTCACCCTTTCAATGTCCACACCGTCTATTTGTTGTGTCGATATAGATGTTAAATGTTGACGTGAATCAGCGTGACGTTGCCTTTTCAATTTGTATGTGTACAAATACACATATAAATAGTGTTAGAATATAATGGGACTTTACAACAGCATTGAAAAATCTGGCATTTGTTCAATCTTTCTTACATCTTTTTGAATGAAAGCCCATCTCTCACCAGTTTACAAACAAAAATAAAATGGTGTTGATATTTTATTTTAGCCAATAAAATGAAGACTGAATTCATTTGAACATTACAAAATTAAAAAAAAAAAAGTGTTACTCACTGTCAGTGAAGAAGACATGGGCTGCTCTGTACTTCGGAGAGCTTGGATCCCTAAAGTCATCAATCAGACCCTCAACGGACTGTCAATAGGCAAACAGTTTCCATATGAACAGATGCTGCAAAATCTATATTTGTTTGTTTTATTATCATTGAACATTATATGCATTATATTACATGTCGTATTACCTCATCTGAAGGGCTTATCAGATAGATGGCCTCCATGCTTGGAAGAGGTTCCCGGCACTTGGTTATGTCTTCTACAACTGAGAAAAATAACATACTTTTATTGAGCAATTCATCAGATTTATTGCTTATAATTAGACATAGGAGCTAGCTTCCATTTTTGGGTATTTGGGCTTATAATGTCTCCCAGTACTCCAAATAAGGAAATATACAGTACATCAACATTAATAATAAACCCAGCTTTCACACTATTGTGAGAGGCGGGGTACACCCTGAACTGATGGCCAGCCAATCACAGGGTACATATAGACAAACAACCATTCACACTCACATTCATACCTATGGACAATTTGGAGTCGCTAATTAACCTAGCATGTTTTTTTGGAATGTGGGAGGAAACCGGAGTACCCGGAGAAAACCCACGCATGCACGGGGAGAACATGCAAACTCCACACAGAGATGGCCGAGGGTGGAATCGAACCCGGGTCTCCTAGCTGTGAGGTCTGCGCGCTAACCACTAGACCACCGTGCCGCCCCTCCTCATCATCCTTGAGAAAAAAAATGAACAGTAAAAAAATATATCTTACAATATCCAACTTTATATTAATGTTTGTTTTTTTGTTGTTAATTATTAGTTGGTCAACTAATTTAATGGGTTTTCACCCATTCTGAGTTTTCAATGTGGATTTGGGGCGGACAAGCTATTTATGGAACAATTAATACAAAAATTAAAGTTTACATGAAATACTGGTTGGTGTCATCGTTTTTTTCCACTGAAATGTGTGCGACACTCCATTCACCTGTGAGGTTTTGAGGTGTGTGCACTGCGCAGGGTGCGCTTCGCCTGTGCCAAGAATACACCAGGTCGGAGGTGGTGCGCTATTTTGTCACGAAATTGTTAAATGTGGACACCTCCCCAAATGAACAAAGTGGCTGCGCAGAGTGGGGCGCTGGACTAAATGACCACTGCATGGGCTGCGCCATGCTGCGCCACGAAAAAAAAAAATCGTTTGAATTTCGTTTCGTTCATCGTTCATAAAAGTTTGCATACTTTAAATGAGGTCCGTAGTAAGTCTGTACGTTACAACCAAGCGGATGTCGTGAAGTGAGGCGGTACTCACTGGTGATTCCCTCGGACATGATGTCTGTCATCTTACAACATGAGGAAATCATCCTCATGCTCAGTTTGTCCACAACAAGCACCTAAAAACAAAGTCGGACAAGCCTCTTTAGAGCAGGGGGGGGGATTATCAATATCATATCTGCAAAATTCAACAAATGTGCACATACTTTCCATTTTCCCTTTTCTCTTGCCTTCTTGATGACGCCATTCATTATCTCTGTAAAATAGTAGAAATATTGTTAGAAATTCATAAATTTACTGTTACATTCTATGTGGATTGATATGTTCCAGTTTACGTTTACATGACGATACATAATTTGAACTTGAGAATCTTAAAACAAAAGAAAAAATGTGAGAAAATATTAATGCCTGCACAGTTCATAATTTGATATTTTAGCTAACATTTAAGCAATTTTTAATGCACAGTGGAACCTTGGTTTGCATATTCCCGCAGTTAGCATGTTTTACTGCTAACTTTGTATTGAGTTGTGGACTCCTATAGAGCAGCTACACATAATAACAAAACACACACAAAGCTCTTCCAGAATCCACACATATTCCAGCTGTATTTCCTTGGATTTCCAAAACGACCTGTTTTCATCCGTATGACATAATTAGTACAACGTATCGGGCCAATAATTATTTCCTTGGGGTGCACCACAATTATTGGATTGATTATCTGATATTAAGCTAGTCAATATGCAATGGAAATATGCAATATAAACCCCAAAACACACCGACATCTGTAGTTTTTGTTCAGCTGTCAATTCATGACTGCTTTTGGCTTTGTATTTACACCAAATGCCCTTTTGACACAACCCGGTATAGGAATCGAACCCACATCAGCTGCGTGTATCAGTCTGTAGCTATAAATCTGTAATAAAAAGTCAAAAAAATAAGAAATTGTGTGCAGAAATATGTGGATGAGCAGCGTATCAAGCGGTGTCCCAGTTTTCCATCACTGGGATTTAACAATCCAGTCTGTCCTCCTGGAGGATCAGGCCAAATGCAATCCCTGCCTCTAATCTGCTCCAAATCCTCTTATAGTCACCACAACGCTCGCCATTGCTGTTCCAGCGCACATCCCAGGCAAACAGCACCCATCATTCACATTCTAGAAGTCTGGAAAATAGTTGCACACATCTTGTTTGGACTGAAGGAGTGATATTTGGAGCATCTGTGACGTCACGGCGCCGGCTAGCATTGATTGTATATGTTGAATATGCTATCTCTCGTTAGCTAAATTAAAAAAAAAATCATTAATTCAATCTACATTTTACCTAAACTCACTCTGAATCTCCATTTAACTACAATTAACTACAATTCCTGTAAAATTTATGTCAATATCATCAAGCACATTATTATTGTTGCACGTTAATGTAGATTGTCAATGTTTTATTAACTCTTTAGCCACACTTGCGATATAAAAGACTCTAAAAACAATAAAGGGCGTGGAATAAAAGAGAAAAAAATACAATAAAATACTTCTTACTCTCTCCAACAACGGCTTTGAGTCCAGTGGGTGCCATAGTGGATCCTGATGCACGTCCACTTCTTAGCAAGACCAGTCCTTTCCAAATCCACACACATCAATTGAGCTCATTCACGCAAACACTGTGCATCCGGTTTGGGTGTCCTTCAAAATAACAGCACGGATATTCGCCGACAGGATGCAGGGGAGTCCAACCGTTTTCCACACTGAGCTCAGAAGTCGTGTGTATTATAAACAAATGTTTAATGTAGGCAGAAAAATACATGAATTTTGCTTAAATATTAATATCTTTTGACTAACAATAGGCTGTACTCAACTATTAGAATTTTTATTATTTATTATTTTAATTTAATTTTTCTAATTTATTTATGGTGTGAAAATGTTTTCCCATTAATTTTTTTTGCATGTTTGACACGCTTAAATGTTTCAGATCATCAAACAAATGTAAATATAGTTAACAACAACACCACTGAACACAAAATGTCGTTTTTAAAAGAAATTTTTTATGAAGAAAATGAATTTTTTTATGAAAAAAATCCAATCCCACATGGCCCTGTGTGAAAAAGTCATGGTTTTGTTTAGACATAAATGAGATGAATTGAGATTGATCAGTCTTGGAAAGGTTAGAAAGCCAAATCAATCAATGAAACTTTATTTGTAGAGCACTTTTCATACATAGAATGTAGCAAAAAGTGCTTTTCATGTTAAAAAAAAATAAAGACAACACACACACACTCGCACATACACAGTGTGTTTTGGATCGTTGTCCTGTTGAAAGAGCCATGAGACCAAGGGACATTGTTCTTTTCTTCATCGGCTTGATTTTTCAGTTTATGAACATACAGTTGATGTGCCTTACCAAAAAAAAGTCCAGTTTTGACTCATCTGTCCATAGAACATTCTCCCAGAAGCTCTGCGGCTTGTCAACATGCATTTTCCGCAAACTCCAGTCTCGCTTTTTTTTATGATTAGTTTTCAACAGTGGTGTCCTCCTCGGTCGTCTCCCATGAAGTCCACTTTGACTCAAAACAACGATGAACAACAATGGTGCCATCTGACATCTTGGAGTTCACCTTTAATTTCTTTGGTGGTTGTTCTGGGCTCTTTGGATACAATTCCAACTATCCGTCTCTTCAATTTGTCATCAATTTTCTAATGCTAATGCTAATGTCTACTGTTTAAATATTGAATTGTTCAGGAGTAGGTGATATCGGTGTGAAAGTCTATATCAGGGGTCTCAAACACGCGGCCCGCGGGCCAAATGTGGCACGCAGGACGCTAGTTTGAGGCCCCCGTCTTGATATGAAAGTTTAATATTAGTGCGGCCCGCGCAAGTTTGATATGGATGCTGTATGGTATCATGTACCCAGAAAAAATTATTACATTTGATTAATGTTCATGTTAAAGGTTAAATAACTGTTAATAGTTATCCTCCCTATCCGTGTGGAAGTGGTAACTATTATTTGCCGTTTTATTATTATTATTATATTTATTTATTACTGATTGATTTTCTTTATTCTTGATTTGTTCATTTATTTATCTTATTTTGTGCAGAAAAATAAAAATTAAGATATTTGAGAACAGTGGAATGTTTTATCAGAGCTTTTATTGTAGAAAATCGGAACCAAAGCACTGAAAAAGTTTGTATATTTTTCTGTTTTTAATAAATGCGTTTGTTTTTTTTTTTGAAAACCTGATGCGGTCCAGCCTTGCCCAGACCCTAGCTCCAGTGGCCCCCAGGTAAATTGAGTTTGAGACCCCTGTTCTATATAGTGCCCTTTTGTGGCTGTCTGTGAAATTATCTATAAAAAAGTGTGACTTATAGTCCTTCAAATGTAGAATGTGTGTTGACAGATATGGACAAAAAGTAATACACTACACAAAGTATGCGGCTAATTCATCCATTTTGTCCTTGGGTTTTTTAGGGAGGCCACGCCGCCCTTTACCTCGCCCGCGTCCTCTTCTTACGCCCCCGCCTCGGTGCATGGGGTGCCTCATGGTAGCGTGTTTAATCTCCACAAGATCCTGGAAGACCGGATCACAGAAAACACAGCCATTGTGCTGGGTCTCACCAGCAGGAAGTGGCGTGCGGGCCTTATTGAAGTCCACTGTGACCAGGGAAGCCTCGCATGCATTGCAAGTCCCTTGAGCAACCTACGGAAAAAAAAAAAAAACAATGTTGTGTGCTTAAGCTTTGGAAGGGGAAAAGTTAAAAACTATAATGAAGACTCAAATAGGGTTGCAATAATGAGTCAATTATTGATCAATTGTTCAATTAATCTATTTTTGAGAACTATTTTGGTAGTTAATTAATCGTTGTGAAAAAGTTGGGCCACTCTTATGCTAAGGTAGCACTGTATATGACAATAAAAACAATGCCTGCAGGCCATGGAATCCATGATAAGTCAAACAGAGTAACAGTAGATATAAATAACTTTTGTCTTGCTACAAGAGCCATCTGCCAGGGCATTGAAACTAACATTACAAATCTAAATACTCTTTTCTTTCTCCATTTCCCACAGGAGCGCACGTTAATCGCGCATAAAAAAAAAAAAATGTCATCAACAAATTAACTTCGACAGCTATACTGAAAACAAATAATTAGCGGTGATCTTACCTGTACTCTATGCGCATGTTCAAAGAAGTGAACGACTACATTGCATCTATTACAGGACATCTTCCATTTGGGCCCGGATGTTGGATCCAGCACCAAGACTCCGCCACCGCACTCCACACACTGTCCAATACCTAAAGCGTTCATGGAGTGCTGGCAGGAGGGATGGGTGCACTCGTTGCATCCTACATCTAGGAGAATCAATGAAAAACAACATGACATGGATGACGTGGAGATGTTCGTGTCCATCAACGATACAGAAGAATGACAACTATTAGTTCATATCAGCTTATTGAGTATAAATTCTCACTTTTTTTCATATCCCTGAAAGGTGGTTTGCTGAAACAGTAGGGGCACAGTGGATAACTTTTGCCTCGGGTCCCGGAGGTCCACAGCACCAGCTCAAAGTCATCCAGAGGACAGCGAAGTTCCTTGTACAACTTGATGGCTCCATTCTGGGGGAGACTATACGTCTCGTCACAATGGGAGCAGTGCAGCCGACTGGGCTTGGCCTGCATATGAAACATTACAGTGCATTTCTTACATCAGTGGTCTCAAACATGCGTTCCCGCGGGCCAAATGTGGCCCGCAGGACACTAGTTTGAGGCCCCCCGCCTTGATATGAAAGTTTAATGTTTGATATGGATGCTGTATGGTATCATGTACCCAGAAAAAATTATTACGTTTGATTCATGTTCATGTTAAAGGTTAAATAACTGTTAATAGTTATCCTCCCTATTTGTGTGGAAGTGGTAAGTTTTTGGCTATTTAAGTTTAAAGGAAGTAACTTGAAGGCTACCGTTTAGGTCGCTAGCGCTCTAGTTTGCGAGTTAGCATGTGTCTCAAGACCCTGCAGTTGCGCAATATGTTGTAAATAAAAAGAGTATAAATGTGACTATAGTCGTGTTTTGTCATGTCTACAGGGCTCTAATAATGCTTTGTTCATTTTAATGTGAAAAAAATAATTTGTCTACCCACCCATATGTGGTTTCTTAAGTTTTTATTATTTGCCGTTTTATTATGATTATTATATTTATTTATTTATTACTGATTGATTTTCTTTATTCTTGATTTGTTTATTTATTTTTCATCTTATTTTGTGTAGAAAGTTCCGTTCCGTTTTCTTTCACCTGGCTTCGAGGTCCTTGATACTGAAGAGCCTCACTAAAGAAGAAATGAGTCATTCATTCTGAACATGTCAATTAATGACGACTAAAGGTACTTCCAGTCAAACTGAATGAATTCATTCATAAAATTCATTCATGAATTAATTCCATCAAAAGTCATGTTTCCGTGTCATTCATATGGAAATGTGCATGAAGTGGTTTGGCCTCAGCACATCGTTTCAATGGATGCATGCATAATGCTAGTTCCACACCGTGACGGAGAGATCCGGGACGGTGCCGGAATACTTTAAGCCCTGCAAATATGAGGTGAAAGACAAAGCGCATCTATCAATCTAAAACAGGGGTCTCAAACTCAATTTACTTGGGGGCCACTGGAGCTGGGTCTGGGTGAGACAGGTTTTCAAAAAAAAAAACGCATTTATTAAAAACTAAATTTTTTTAAAAACGTTGCTTTGGTTCCAATTTTCTACAAGAAAAGCTCTGATAAAACATTCCACTGTTCTCAAATATCTTACTTTTTATTTTTCTACACAAAATAAGTAATAAATAAATAAATATAATAATAATAATAATAATAAAACGGCAAATAATAAAAACTTAAGAAACCACATATAGTTGGTGGGTAGACAAATTATTTTTTTCAGATTAAAATGAACAAAGCATTATTAGAGCCCTGTAGACATGACAAAACACGACTATAGTCACATTTATACTCTTTTTATTTACAACATATTGCGCAACTGCAGGGTCTTGAGACACATGCTAACTCGCAAACTAGAGAGCTAGCGACCTAAACGGTAGCCTTCAAGTTATTTCCTTTCAACTTAAATAGCCAAAAACTTACCACTTCCACACGGATAGGGAGGATAACTATTAACAGTTATTTAACCTTTAACATGAACATTAATCAAACGTAATATTTTTTTCTGGGTACATGATACCATACAGCATCCGTATCAAACATTAAACTTTCATATCAAGGCGGGGGCCTCAAACTAGTGTCGTGCGGGCCACATTTGGCCCGCGGGCCGCGTGTTTTAATACTTTTTTCTTTTAATACTGACTTCAGATGAAAACATATTGTGTCATGTTACATATATCAGTATCGGAAATTGAGAATTGGACAATATCGGCACATCGGACATCCTGCTGGAAAAAAACGAGGCATTTATTTGAGCCAAGGATTTTATTTGTCAACTAAACGACACCTGGTAACGAATTCCTGCGAAGCGCATATTGTAGAGGCAAGAGACACAGCGGCCTTAATTACTCCTCAGTAGTAACATGAATCAAACGTAATAATTTTTTCTGGGTACATGATACCATACAGCATCCATATCAAACTTGCACGGGCCGCACTAACATTAAACTTTCATATCAAGGCGGGGGCCTTACACACCTACAACTTGTACCTGGGATCGGCCATATAAGGAAGCCTGGGTCGCTCTGATGTCACAGTGAGCGTTCAGACCCATCCCAAACTTGTGCAACATTGCAACATTCTAACATTTATAGATCAGAAAAGAGGAAGAAGCATAATAGGTCCCCTTTAAGAGTGTAATTGTGCTTACCTGGATGAATTTCATGAACCGATGGCATTTGCCACAGCGAGACAACGGCTTTCCGGCTGCAGCAATTGGGGAAAATGAGACCTCCATCAATTGATCCATACCTGCAAACCCAGAGCAGAGATATTATATAACATGTGGATCCAAACCTACTGGCTTTGCACAAGGGAAAACTAAATGGACCAGACAACACATAGGAAAGGAGAACCCTAACAGTCCTAGTTAAGATGTACTCCTGTGAAAGTTGGATAAAGTTAAAGCCTTGGCTTTCATTTGCAAGCGCATGAAGACATGTGACACATTTTGGCTTTCCATCATTGTTAATAATAATAATAAATAATAATACATTTTATTTGTGTAGCGCTTTTCAAAATACTCAAAGACACTGAAGAATGGAGTTGAATAAAGCAAGTAAACAGAGTAGAAGACACACCAAAATACTACATTCATTGGTTAATACACAGTTAAAACATGAGTAAAAGCGGGGAGGGGGGGGGGGGGGGGGGTGGGCACAGCAAAGTAAACACAATACAGCTAATATTTCTAACAACATTTTAACACCAGTTGAACTGCAAGAATTTTCACTGTTTTCTCAACCCCATGGAACTCTACTTAGTCATTTCAGGCCCTTTGTATTGAACTGTGGACTCTTATAGAGCAGCTGCACACAATAACCGGCACAAAAAGCTTTCTAGATCAGGGGTCTCAAACTCAATTTAACCGGGGGCCACTGGAGCTAGGGTCTCGGCAAGTTTTCAAAAAAAAAAAAAAAAAAACGCATTTATTAAAAACAGAAAAATTTACAAACTTTTTCAGTGCTTTGGTTCCTATTTTCTACAATAAAAGCTCTGATAAAACATTCCACTGTTCTCAAATATTTTTTATTTTTCTGCACAAAATAAGATGAAAAATAAATAAACAAATCAAGAATAAAGAAAATCAATCAGTAATAAATAAATAAATATAATAATAATAATAATAATAAAACGGCAAATAATAAAAACTTAAGAAATCACATATAGTTGGTGGGTAGACAAATTATTTTTTTAATTAAATTTTTTTTATTTTATTATTTATTAATTATTTTTGAGGATAAGCGCATAGAAAATGGATGTAAGGATGGCTATTTGAATCAGACTTGATCTGTTTTATTATGAGCAATGAGGAGTTGCGTTCAATAACACCATGTCATTTAAGAGAAATTCACATTTTGAGTGAATTTTCTGGGATGCAGTAAAATGTACTTAGCATTCAACTATCTAATCAGAAACCCCCTGCCCAGTTGATGCAAACTTACCAGAAACATAATCCACAAAATAGTGAAACTTTCTCTTGAAAATGTCCAACGCATGCTGCAGCACTTGCTGGAAGTTGGCCTTCCCAAGTGCAATGAGATTAAGTTGCTTTTCAACGGCACTGCGAATGGTGGGCAGGACCAGCTCTGCATCTGAAAACAGACACACACACACGCACGGCTCACATTTCAAATCATGAAACTGACGAACTCCATCTTACAACAGAATAAGTGGAAACACTGCATTACATGTACCACAACACAGTGGTATAAAGACAGAGACCACTAATGACATATGCATTATTAGGAGAAAATATACCAATCTTGTAGTAGCCGTGTACAAGGACTATGCCCAGGTTGGTTGGCTTCAACTTGCGTCCATTCTCTACCGTCACATAGTTCCTTTGGCAGATGTTGTTAATGTGGACAGGGATGCTGGCATCAGTACCTGCAGGACCAAAACAACATGGCTATTGTCCACAATTCTTTTCACAGCCTTCCCATTGACATAAAAGGAAAGCAGTAAGAAAATGCACACATCTTAACACGTCTTAGTTCATTCATTCATTTTCTACAGCTTAGTACGCCGAGGGTGGACTTGAACCCAGGTCTCCTAGCTGTGAGGTCTGCGTGCTAACCACTCGACCGCCGTGCAGGCCTACCTGGGTCTTAATATTCATTCATTTATTTTCTACCGCTTTTCCTCACAAGGGTCGCGGGGGGTGCTGGAGCCTATCCCAGCTGTCTTCGGGCGAGAGGCGGGGTACACCTGGTGGCCAGCCAATCACAGGGCACATATAGACAAACAACCATTCACACTCACATTCATACCTATGGACAATTTGGAGTCGCTAATTAACCTAGCATGTTTTTGGAATGTAGGAGGAAACCATGCAATGCACAGGGAGAACGTGCAAACTCCACACAGAGATGACCAAGGGTGGAATCGAAATAGGGTTTCCTAGCTGTGAGGCCATTCATACCTGTGGACAATTTGGAGTCGCTAATTAACCTAGCATGTTTTTGGAATGTGGGAGGAAACCGGAGTACCCGGAGAAAACCCACACATGCACGGGGAGAACATGCAAACTCCACACAGACATGGCCGAGGGTGGACTTGAACCCAGGTCTCCTAGCTGTGAGGCCTGCGTGCTACCCACTCGACCACCGTGCAGGGTCTTAATATTAATTCATTTTCTACCGCTTATCCTCACAAGGGTTGCGGGGGGTGCTGGAGCCTATCCCAGCTGTCTTCGGGCGAGAGGCGGGGTACACCCTGGACTGGTTGGCCAGCCAATCACAGGGCACATATAGACAAACAACCATTCACACTCACATTCATACCTATGGACAATTTGGAGTCGCTAATTAACCTAGCATGTTTTTGGAATGTGGGAGGAAACCGGAGTACCCGGAGAAAACCCACGCATGCACAGGGAGAACATACAAACTCCACACAGACATGGCCGAGGGTGGACTTGAACCCAGGTCTCCTAGCTGTGAGGCCTGCGTGCTAACCACTCGAACACCGTGCAGCGTCTTAATATTCATTCATTCATTGTCTACCGCTTATCCACATGAGAGTCACTGGCGTGCTGGAGCCTATCCCAGCTGTCTTCGGGCGAGAGGCGGGGTACACCCTGGACTGGTGGCCAGCCAATCACAGGGCACATATAGACAAACAACCATTCACACTCACATTCATACCTATGGACAATTTGGAGTCGCCAATTAACCTAGCATGTTTTTGGAATGTGGGAGGAATTCCCGAAGAAAACCCGCGCATGCACGGGGCCAACATGCAAACTCCACACAGAGATGGCCGAGGGTGGACTTGAACCCAGGTCTCCTTGCTGTGAGGCCTGTGTGCTAACCACTCGAACACCGTGCAGCGTCTTAATATTCATTCATTAATTTTCTACCGCTTATCCTCACGAGGGTCGCGGGGGTGCTGGAGCCTACCCCAGCTGTCTTCGTGTGAGAGGTGGGGTACACCCTCGACTGTTGGCCAGCCAATCACAGGGCACATATAGACAAACAACCATTCACACTCACATTCATACCTATGGACAATTTGGAGTCGCTAATTAACCTAGCATGTTTTTGGAATGTGGGAGGAAACCGGAGTACCCGCAGAAAACACACGCATGCACGGGGAGAACATGCAAACTCCACACAGACATGGCCGAGGGTGGACTTGAACCCTGGTCTCCTAGCTGTGAGGCCTGCGTGCTAACCACTCGACCACCGTGCAGGGTCTTAATATTCATTCATTTTCTACCGCTTATCCTCACAAGGGTTGAGGGGGGTGCTGGAGCCTATCCCAGCTGTCTTCGGCCGAGAGGCGGGGTACACCCTGGACTGGTGGCCAGCCAATCACAGGGCACATGTAGACAAACAACCATTCACACTCACATTCATACCTATGGACAATTTGGAGTCGCTAATTAACCTAGCATGTTTTTGGAATGTGGGAGGAAACCGGAGTACCCGCAGAAAACACACGCATGCACGGGGAGAACATGCAAACTCCACACAGACATGGCCGAGGGTGGACTTGAACCCAGGTCTTCTAGCTGTGAGGCCTGTGTGCTAACCACTCGACCACCGTGCAGGCCTAACTGGGTCTTAATATTCATTCATTCATTTTCTACCGCTTATCCTCACGAGCGTCGCGGGGTACTTGAACCCAGGTCTTCTAGCTGTGAGACCCACGTGCTAACCACTCGACCACCGTGCGGGCCTACCTGGGTCTTAATAGTCAAGTAAAAATATATCGTGGTATTATTATTATAAATTATAAATGCGAACTTTCAAAGTGTACATTCCACCCTCTTTCTGCTATGACATTGCAAACTACGCTCCAAATAACACACACACATTCACAATAAATATGTTTGTTGTCAGCTATTGATAGCTTTAGTGACTAATGTTAGCTATACACTAATGTGGCGTACCAATGCCATGCTTCTCCATAAGAGTGATGAGTTCAGCCTCGGTCAAGAAGTCTGGAGGGGTTGTCTGCTTTTCCACCAGCTTGATCTCGTCTACTGTAAAAATGTCTCCACTCTGACAGACAGGCAGGGCTTCCTCCAAAGGGATACCCTGCCACGGCATCACAGCCGTATAACCTGGGAATAAAACACACGTCATCCTGGTTACACCCAAATACAAAGTGCTACGGTCATTGTCAAGTCTATACATTTGCAGGTGATCTAAAACAAATAGTTTATTTACCTGATGATATGGGGGTTTTGCCACTACATGTGAACATTTCACTGCCAATATTGAAGGTAATAACGGTCTGTAGGTATTTGCAGTCGTGACTGACCGTGGCTATGAAATGTCTTGTGATGTACTCATAAAGCCGCCAGCCATCACTTCCTATGAAAAAAAAAAAAAAAAAAAGCAGAACAACAATGTTATTATTTGATGGTGTGCAATTGAAGGAACTCTGACTATATAGTGCCTCACAGTCTAGGACACCTATGCATACTTCCCACAGCAACTAGTTCCAAGACCCACCTAGTTCTTCTTCTGAGGCTGCACGTGTGGGAGTAATGGGTGGATGGTCCCCAGCATCAACTCCTTTCCTGGGATGATTTATGCCATTTGAAAGTAGAGTTTTCACCTTAAAAACAGAGCAAAATACATTCATTTATTCATTCATTCATTCATTTTCTACCGCTTTTTCCTCACAAGGGTCGCGGGGGTGCTGGAGCCTATCCCAGCTGTCTTCGGGCGAGAGACGGGGTACACCCTGGACTGATGGCCAGCCAATCACAGGGCACATATAGACAAACAACCATTCACACTCACATTCATACCTATGGACAATTTGGAGTCGCCAATTAACCTACCATGTTTTTGGAATGTGGGAGGAATTCCCGGAGAAAACCCATGCATGCACGGGGACAACATAGAGATGGCCGAGGGTGGAATCGAACCCTGGTCCTCCTAGCTGTGAGGTCTGCACGCTAACCACTCGACCACTGTTCCGCCCAAGCAAAATACAATTTGTGTTAAATTTTCCATTTACAGTCATCCATCCATCCATCCATCCATCCATCATCTTCCTCTTATATAACATCAGGATGGGTGTACAGCAGCCTAAGACCAGACTTCCCTCTACCCGACTACTTGGTCCAGTTCCTCCCAGAGGACCCCGAGGCGTTCGCAGGATAGACACAGAATGGCGCCCTTACCTTCCGCAATGCCTATGCCAACAGAGTGTGGCTAGCACACTTTGCAATTTTCATAAGCGGCGCAGTCAGGCGCACCCACGCCTCCGGGACGTAGGGACTCCCAGGCAATATATCAACATTAAATAAAAAAATTATTTTCAGCACGATATCAAAACAATCATATTGTTTATCTGGATAGAGACTGGATTTGATGCGGATGTCTTATGTTTCAAAATGGAGCCACCCGAGTCCAAGCTACTTGATTACCTTTGTAGGTTTCCGCCATTTTTGACACTCAGGAGCAGCTGTTAGCTTTGAGCATCCCTTCGCTACGGCGAACGATCGGGTTTATCCTTGCTGTAATTCGGAGTTGGAGAGGCTGCATAGCGGAAGTGACCAGCGAAAAAGACAGTATAAAGGCTGCTGTATAAAGACGGCATCAACCATGTTTACCGTCTGTCGTCATGGAGAACGTGAGATGGAAGCGCTACAGGAGCAGAGACTAACATGAGTGCGGCGTGATTGCACTGAAGATTGAAAATTATCTCTTATATTTATTAAAAAAATAGAATATACTATTTTATTTCAGTGGCTATTTTTCTGTATGTAATCAGCTGCATTAAATAGCGGTTGCTGTCATTGCTTATTGCATTGAAATGTGTCTAACACTCTAAATCTGCCTGAGGTTTTGGTGACGTGTGTGCACTGTGCGCCTGTCATCCAATCTACCACTGCGCCGGGTGCGCTTCACCTGCACCAAGAATAGACCAGGTCGGAGCTGGCAAGCTTTCAGCGCACGTTCAACGCACTGTTTTGTCACAAAAATTTTCACCGTGCCAACCTGAAAATGTAGACACCTCCCCCTGGTGCGCCGCCAAGCCCATCTCGGCGCAGCACAGTTTACCACATTACCACATTTTACAAATGACCAATGTTTAATATCTGTATATAAGCTAATGAAGAACTGAACAGAGCAAGCACACACACTAATTGTTTTATCTGGATAAATGTTCTGGCAACATAGGTCAGGAATTCATTGAATGCATGGAGGAATTCATCTGTTAAAAGTACACCAACCTCCTCTGCCCACAAAGGACAATTGGTCTGCTGCTTCAGTGTTCCCTTCAGGTCAAAGTTTTCTGGATAGTGGGAGGTTTCAGTACGAGGATAGCTTATGAAACCCTGCGTGTACAAACGCTCGGCAATCTGCATTGTATACTGAGGACCCAAGCCTGGAGACATAAATAAAGATTGTTTATTTCAGTTCCATGAGGGATGAGAGAGATGAGTTAAAGTATAATGCTTCTTGAAAATGTGTGAATCCCAATTACAATTGTCAATTACAATATGTCACAAAAATATTTACTTACCGTAAATGTGGGAATTTATGGAAAAGAGATTACATTTTTGATGTTGGAATGATTTTAAGTTGATGTGGGAAATGTGGGAGGAGTTAGTGGACAATAAAAATGACTGAAATTGAAATGTTGGAATGTGAAAATGGAGAATAATTGTCGAGGACTGGGGATCAAACCAGCAAACATTTTTGCATCTTAAAATTTGGTCAAATTTGAAATGTCGCAAAGTAAAAATGCAGACTGAATGTTGAAATGTATAAATAAGTTGAATAATTACAGTGGGACTGAGGGTCATAATAAAGGTTCATTTAAAAACAGCATTTTGTGTTGACTATTTTGATTTGATTTGATTTGATTTGAAAAAAATAAAATCAGGAAAGAGGCAAAGACCTTTTCACATTACTATTAGTACTTGTTATATTCTCTATATGTAAAATGAATGTCATTTTATCAAGTACAACATACCCAAGGCAGAGCTTGCCACTCTCAACATCTCTACTGTGTTTAAAGCCTCGGGTCTCTGCTTACTCTTCTCCTTCTTAGTCACTGACTCCACCTGCGATAGAAGTGCACATTATTTTTGTCAAAGAGGTTGAAATACAAGGTACAAATTGGCTCAACATACAGTAAAGAAGTACATTAAGACAGGAGATAAACATGATGCAATACCAAACTTTCTTTATAGAAAAAAATAACAACAATAAGACAAATACTACAATATGCAATGCAAGTTATCAAAAAAAAGTACTAGGGTTGTCAACCGATTAAAATATTTGATCGCAATTAATTGCATTTTGTCCTTAGTTAACTCACAATTAATCGCATTTAATCACAGATGGAAATACGTTTTTGTTCATAATAAGTAGGGGAAACTATTCCAAATGCAACTACAATCATAATTACATCAAATTTTATGTAAAGGGATATGAATTTGGGAACTTTGAGGCATTATTTAAAAAAAATACAGTCAGCAAGCATATTCTTGTATTACTATTTGTCTTTATTATTAGCATATTAGCTCATAAACTCGCCCACAAATGTTCAGCAAATACAAAATAAGAGCAAGTGACACCTTTCACACTAACATGTTTTTTTTATTTGTGATACTGGTTTTAAATTCTAAATATTTGTGAGTAAAAAGCCTATTTAGGAACATTCAGAAAGGATTATTATTAAAGAATTGACATAGGGCAATAGTCATAAAACATTTCATCCAAATTGCAAACTTTTCTTTTTTAAAACACATTAAAATACATAGAAATTAATCATTATATTACAGTAAATATTATTTTATTACAATACTGTAACTATTTCCACTGTTTTTGAATGTGTAATGCAATTTGTCCTACTTTTTCGACGGTCATTGAACGCACCGATGTCCGATGCAAAGATGGCTGTATGGATGTATTTTTCCCTCTTTTTCTTTCACCCTATATTTGCTCCCGAATGTGGGAAGTGGGAATGTGGGAACTATGTGGGAATGCATAAAGGTAAGATTTGATGACTTTGAGTGCTAATGTGCATCATTGTGGTAGTTAGACGCTAAATCGCTAACGCTAAATCGCTAACGCTAGCACAACACTGGACTTCAGCCACGGTCATCACATTGACAGCCCGTCAATAGCAGCTGGAATTGCAATTTCGCTGGCAGTTCAATGCCAAAATCATCAGAGAGATGTAAAAGGCGACAGTAGATATAAATAACTTTGGTCTTGCTACAAGAGCCATCTGCCAGGGCTTTGAAGCTAACTTTACCAATCTAAATACTCTTTTCTTTCTCCATTTCCCATCAATATTTGATTGATATTTGATAATTCAATCAAACTACGGTGGGGGCCCAAGGTCAAACAGGAGGAGTGCACGTTAATTAACTTTAACAGCCCTAAAAAGTACCAAATGTATTTATTTACCTGAGCTTCCTTGGATGTCTTAACCAGGCTGACAAACATCTGCCCCACATCTTTGTCAAAGACTTTACCCCGATTCCAATCAAGAGTAAGTGGGGTGTCCTTCCCACGGAACACCTGATAAAACATGCCTGTTAATGTACCACCAAAATAATACAAATGCCACAATAGGGGGGGTGGGTGAATTTACCTTTACATGTATAACCCAGTAGTTCTCTGGTTTGAAGGACTGGATTTTATCGTGACGTTCCACACAGAAACCAAGAGTTGGAGTCTGGCAAGGTCCAAATGATATCAAAGACGAGTCCAGATTTCCATATTTTCCTTGGAAATATTTGGTTTGGAACCTGAAAAGAATTTCATAACTTAAGCGTAATATTATCGACATGCAGATCAGCAGTCCTCAAACAGTTTAGAGCAGGGGTCTCAAACTCACGGCCCATGGGACACTAGTTTGAGGACCCCGCCTTGATGTGAAATTTTAATATTAGTGCGGCCCGCGCGAGTTTGATATGAATGCTGTATGGTATCATGTACCCAGAAATACTTCAGGCTCAGTTTGAGGACCTGACCTGGGGGCCACTGGAGCTAGGGTCTGGGCAAGTCTGGGACATGCTAACTCGCAAACTTGAGAGCTAGCGACCTAAACGGTAGCCTTCAAGTTATTTCCTTTCAACTTAAATAGCCAAAAACTTACCACTTCCACACGGATAGGGAGGATAACTATTACCAGTTATTTAACCTTTAACATGAACATTAATCAAACGTAATATTTTTTTCTGGGTACATGATACCATACAGCATCCATATCAAACTAACATTAAACTTTCATATCAAGGCGGGGGCCTCAAACTAGTGTCCTGCGGGCCACATTTGGCCCGCGGGCCGCGTGTTTGAGACCCCTGTTTTAGAAGAATGAAAAGAACAGTGTGAGATCAGCCTTATAATTTTTGGGCTAAAATCAAATGACCAATTCAGACAGAAAAGTGAAAATGGCCCCAAGTACAAATAAGGAACGCACATCTTGAAGGTCGGCTGCACGGCTGTAGAGTGGTTAGCACGCACGCCACACAGCTGGGAGACCCAAGTTCGATTCTACCCTGTGCCATCTCTGTGTGGAGTTTGCATGTTCTACCCGTAAAGAGATTCATAGAGGTTTGCTATAAGTGTACAGTATTTCTGCCCTATTATATAAAGCAAAGGCAAAAATTCAAATAGTGGAACAGGTGTAAAGAGGGGGAAGTAATATGGCAAAATGTATACGATATGTGGGATATAGAGGAAAGCAGTTACAATTGAAAAACTGTACCGGGTAAAGGCACAGCCGATACGTAGATCCAGTTCCTGCCGTGCATCCACAGAACGGGATTCATTGAGGTTGGGCTCTCCAAGGTGGTTCATAGCGTTCCAGATGTCAGTGTCAGTAATGGAACTGAACCTGGCACGGTAAACGCTCCTCTCTCTGCCGCTCCCCTTCATGACGGGCTGTACAGCATCAATAACCTATGAAAAACATTTTAAAAAGACGCATTATTCAAGCCATTCAACTTATAGACAAATGTTATGGCTCGGTCAAAACAATGACATAAATATGTAGACATACAGTTGTACCCAAAAGTTTACAACCCTATGCAGAATTTAAATGGTCTTCTTTTCTCAGAAAATATAAATGATAACACAAAATCCTTTCTGTCACTCATGTTTAGTGGTTGTGTGAAGACATTTATTAACAAAATATACATTTTACTCCTTTTAAATCATAATGACAACAGAAACTCAAGAAAGTCAAGGTTTTAAATTGACCTTCTCAGTCTCCAGACCTCCATATCATTGAGCCACTTCGGGGAGATCTCAAATGTGCAGTTCATGCTAGACAGACCAAGAATTTCCAGGACCTGGAAGTTTTTTTTACCAAGAAGAATGAGCAGTTTTAGCAATCCGAGAAAATAAAGACCATCCACTCATCCACAACGACCACAAAAGACTTCAAGTCGTCATTGATGATAAAGAGGGAAATGCAAGGTGTTAAAAACTAGGGAGTGTCAACATTTGGACAGGGTCATTTTTGACATTTCTGTTGTAATTATGATTTAAAAGGCGTGGAAAAAAAAATTCAATAGATGTTTTCACACAACCACTAACCATTAATGAGTTTTATAATCATATTTTCTGAGAAAAGGCCAAAAAAAAATTATTTTGGGCACAACTGTAAATAGGATAACTGTAGATAACCGCCCACCCTCCTACCCCACCCCAAACAATAAGACAAGTGAGTGAATGGTTTGCAAAGTGACTTAATGATAGCATCACTGTTAGCCACACAGATGAACCGCCACTGAAAAATAAGAAATTACATTATGTCTCATCTCAAGAAACAGAATACACCAAGCATCCAACTGCAAAAACATACAATTGATGGGTGGACAACAAAACTGCACAATGTATGCTTTTCGGTTGCTCCACAGAATAAGTTGTCAAAGGCTGCGTCATGAAGAAAGAAAAAAACAACAACATAGTACTGTATAAAATGCTTATAAGTGGACTATGACTTCACATTAAACACACAAATGTGAAGAAATAAGTCATTTTTTTAACCTCGTATGTCAGAATGTTCTGGAAGAAGTCAGTTTTAATATGTAATAATAATGCATGCTTTATTAGCTGCCCCGTGCTAGCATTTTCCATTATTTACAACACACACAAAAAGGCAAAGAAATGTGTCCTTGTCTCACATAATGATTATGGATGATGGGTAAAATTCCCCAAAAAAGTTTACATAAAATAAATTATGTTTAAATAAGAATGATACAGTAACCCCCTACCCTAAAAAACAACAAAGTGGGAAAAAAAAACTAAATTTGAAAAAGTTTTTCTGACCTCAAAACAGATGTTCTCGCCTTCTTTATCACAGTCCAACCATAGCACCAAATAATCACAGCCTCTGGCCTCAACCTGAAAAAAAAACATTTAGGAACACATTAAAGACACAAAACACATGACGTAACCATGGGAGTTCATACTCACACACACACAGCAACACAATAGGTGGATAAAAGCAGATAATACACTATCAACGCATAATGCAGAATATTAACCAACTACTATGTGAGCGCTGACAATATGTTTTCCAGGATTTTTTTTTTTTTTTTTTTACAAAAATTGTACAGCAAAGCACTCTGGGATACAGGGAGTACTGCGACACTTCAATAAAACACACACACACAGATTTATGTAGTGCTTTGTTTCATATTTGACCTGTGTAAAGACTAAAATATGCACTTATATGTCAATTTAGGGCAACAGTGTCAACAGTGTACATATGGACAGCCTTAGACTCAACATACTTGTAGGAATTTGACCATGTTGAGTTTGGGGTTGACCTCCTTCTTTTCTGTCGGAGCTTTGCTGAAGAGTTCTGCAGGGTCCACCTGATCCCAGTTGTTGTACTTACCTTGAAAAAAACAAAAAACATGTTAACTTATTAGTCCTGGGATACTGTCACTGCATTGATTGCTTTTTTTTCGATTTTGATGCGGGTTGTAGCACTAAACAAAATACAGTTAAGTCCATATTATTCATACTTTTGCCTAATTTGGATTTATTGTTATTTGGGCCCGAGCACCAAGCAATGGAATGCCTTATATCAATCCGATCTCAGCAAAATATGTAAATATCTTTACAAAATGGCTTGCAGAATGGACATTCATTTTTTTCATCTATAGAACTTTTTGCAACTATTTTTGAATGACTGCATAAAATTAAAATTCAATAAATAAATAAAAAGATAAAATTTTATTGTACTTTTATTGTACTTTTTCCCAAACAAACTTCTAAACACACAAAAAAAAATCTCCATACCCACCAATGAAATCGAGACTCATCACATGTCCGCATACTGAAGTCATCTTATAGTGTGCGGTTTGTCCATGAAAGTTGCCGGTGTATTCGTGGACCGAACACGATCCATTCAGCCCCTTTCGGCTTGTACAATTTCCTAAACACATGAATTGAAACCAATTAAGTATCAGTCTTTTGGTTTAAAATTGATTTTTTTTATTGCATATTTATGCATTGTTGTATCTCACATCTTGGCCTGTAACAATAATCAATAACTCAATAAATTGCACAATAAATAAAAATGAAATTTCTCATTTTGCCGGCCTCAATATATTGACATGTGTAAGTGTTTTTGTTTTCTTCTCTCTCTCTACCAAACAGACAACATGTTAGAATAAAATGTAGATAGAATAAATATAATGTTAGTTATCACCCTTATATCCATTTGCTTAGACAATAGAAAGTTTTTGAATGTGCTGAAGAAGAAATATTCCCGTGACCCTGGTTAGAGACCCCGAGCGACCCCCAGGTCCTGGAGGTGCCTGGATGCGCCAACAGCAACCCTGCAGATGTTCATGTTAATCCTGCAAGAATGTGTCAAGATAAGAACTCATAAAACAATAAAAGTAATGACTCTCACATATACATACACATAAACAAACAAATACAGCTTGTGCAACTGCCCCCCCCCCCTTTAGAGTTGCACGACCATGGGGGTACGGGGTACATCCTGGACTGGTGGCCAGCCAATCACAGGGCACATATAGACAAACAACCATTCACACTCACATTCATACCTATGGACAATTTGGAGTCGCCAATTAACCTAGCATGTTTTTGGAATGTGGGAGGAAACCGGAGTACCCGGAGAAAACCCACGCATGCACGGGGAGAACATGCAAACTCCACACAGAGATGGCCAAGGGTGGAATTGAATTTGGGTCTCCTAGCTGTGAGGCCTACACGCTAACCACTCGTCCACCATGCACAACCTACAGAAGAAGTTTGAAAATACTTCAAGAACATGCCTAATTTCTTTGACGACTTCATCCATACATTAAATATATTATATCCATAAATTTACGGTGGTCAAGTGGTTAGCATGCAGACCTCACAGCTAGGAGACCAGGGTTCAATTCCACTCTCGGCCATCTCTGTGTGGAGTTTGCATGTTCTCCCCCGTGCATGCGTGGGTTTTCTCCGGGTACTCCGGTTTCCTCCCACATTCCAAAAACATGCTAGGTTAATTAGCGACTCCAAATTGTCCATAGGTATGAATGTGAGTGTGAATGGTTGTTTGTCTATATGTGTCCTGTGATTGGCTGGCTGGCCACCAGTCCAGGGTGTACCCCGCCTCTCGCCTGAATGAATATCCATAAATTCATCCATAATCATAACTACCCAAGGCCTACTGTATGCCAGGCTGTTGAATAGATATGTCCCTTAATAAGTAATAAGTGCTCCCTTCATTACCTTTTTTTTTTTGCATTATTGCATCCTCTGTGGATGAATGATTGAGTCAAGGTTGATTACTAATGACATAAGGAAATATGAATGTGAAACAGAGTGACCATTGTGTGTCCCCATACAAATATGTAAATGACAATGACTCACGAATATGACTAAAAGTCCAATTTGTGTACATGTACAGGTAAACACACACACACACACACAATGACAATTCTGAGAGGAACAGGGCAAATAAAAAGGGTCACATCGAAAATAGCAGCCAAAACACAGAAGCACATTGAAGGATAAAGAAGGCATTACTACCATTCCAGTGTCTTTCCCTACGCTTGATCATCATTCATGGATAAGATTCAGGTAAGTAACATTCCCATTTACCTTGTAATGTACCTTGTTGTAGTTTGTGTGTGGAGTCATTGCAGTTCTTTTTAGATTGAATATCCGCTTTTGACACAGTGGATGACTCGAGTTTACGTCATATATTGTTTAGAGCAGGGGTCTCAAACTCAATTTACTTGGGGGCCACTTGAGCTAGGGTCTGGGTGAGACTGGGGCGCATCAGGTTTTCCAAAAAAAAAAAAAAACGCATTTATTAAAAACAGAAAAATGAATAAACTTTGCTTTAGTTCCGATTTTCTACAAGAAAAGCTCTGATAAAACATTCCACTGTTCTCAAATATCTTAATTTTTATTTTTCTACACAAAATAACATGAAAAATAAATAAATCAAGAATAAAGAAAATCAATCAATCAGTAATAAATAAATATAATAATAATAATAATAATAATAAAACGGCAAATAATAAAAACTTAAGAAACCACATATAGTTGGTGGGTAGACAAATTATTTTTTTCAGATTAAAATGAACAAAGCATTATTAGAGCCCTGTAGACATGACAAAACACGACTATAGTCACATTTATACTCTTTTTATTTACAACATATTGCGCAACTGCAGGGTCTTGAGACACATGCTAACTCGCAAACTAGAGAGCTAGCGACCTCAACAGGTAGCCTTCAAGTTATTTCCTTTCAACTTAAATAGCCAAAAACTTACCACTTCCACACGGATAGGGAGGATAACTATTAACAGTTATTTAACCTTTAACATGAACATGAATCAAACGTAATAATTTTTTCCGGGTACATGATACCATACAGCATCCATATCAAACTTGCGCGGGGCCGCACTAACATTAAACTTTCATATCAAGGCGGGGGCCTCAAACTAGTGTCCTGTGGGCCACATTTGGCCCGCGGGCCGCATGTTTGAGACCCCTGTTTTAGCGTATTGCATGGAGCTAGAGCGATGGTACAATAGCATTGGACAATAGGGGGTGTGATTTTTGAAGCTGACAACACTGCACTCCAAATTTATGTCCCAAAGAAATACCATAAATATATATTTTTTTGTGTATGTCCAGCTGCTACGTGTCCTGATGCTGTGCCAGCTGGCTGCCCCCCTGTGCCTGGCTATACCACTGCAGAGCCAGTGTATCGACGAGTCAATCTGTACATACAGTTTGCAGGATTACTACAGCCAGATGATCAACATGCCCAGTCACATCAATGAGCGCAGTATTGCCCCCTGGAGTTACATGTGAGTACTGTCTCATCAGCAGGGACACAAAGAAATACTTTGGGAGCTTTGGTTTACCACAAATTGTTACTCTTTCAATTACAATTATGTTCTGCAATCTACATGACATAACATTTATATTAAAAAAAAAAACACACAAGAGGATGAATAACAAATTAAATTTTTGTCCTTAGTTAACTCACAATTCATCGCATTTAATCGCACATGTGTTGTGTGAATCCAACTGGCTTCTTCATGCATTTTTAATCACAAAACATCCTTGTAAACAACATTAGTTTGGTAATACATGGAAATAGGAATAGGCCGTCAATCGATTAAAATATTTGATCGTGATTAATCACATTTTTTGTCCTTAGTTAACTCACAATTCATCGCATTTAATCGCACACGTGTTGTGTGAATCCAACTGGGTTCTTTGTGTATTTTTAATCACAAAACATCCTTGTAAACAACATTAGTTTGGCAATACATGGAAATAGGAATAGGCTGTCAATCGATTAAAATATTTGGTCGTGATTAATCACATTTTTTGTCCTTAGTTAACTCACAATTCATCGCATTTAATCGCACACGTGTTGTGTGAATCCAACTGTATTTTTAATCACAAAACATCCTGGTAAACAACATTAGTTTGGTAATACATGGAAATAGGAATAGACTGTCAAGCGATTAAATTATTTGATCGTGATTAATCACATTTTTTGTCCTTAGTTAACTCACAATGCATCGCATTTAATCGCAAATGGAAACAAGTTTTTATGTATAATAAGTAGGGAAAATCGATTTGATGTGCAACTACAACGATAATTACATCAAATTTTATGTAAAGGGATATCAATTTGGGAACTTTGTGCCATTATGTTTTAAAAATACAGTCAACAGGCATATTTTAGTAATACTGTTTTTCTTTATTATTAGCCTATTAGCTCATAAACTCGCCCACAAATGCTCAGCAAATACAAAGTGTGAGCAAGTGAGACCTCTCACACTAACATGTTTTTATTTGTGTCAACTCAAAATAAGATTTTTTTATTTTTGATACTGCTTTTAAATTGTTTGTTAGTAAAAAGCCTATTTAGGAACATTCAGAAAGGATTATTATTAAATAATTGCCTCAATGCACCTTTCCTTCATGAAATGTACAAATGAAAATATCTAAAACATACAGCAATAATCATAAAACATTTCATCCAAATTGCAAACCTAACGTCATTTAATTTCATACCCTCGGCCATCTCTGTGTGGAGTTTGCATGTTCTCCCCGTACACGCTGACTGTCTCTGATCTTTCTCTGCTCCTTATGTACAGCGAGAACATCGACTTAAACCGCGTCCCTCAGGTTATACATGAGGCCAGCTGTCACACAAGCCATTCCTGCAGAGGCCTCGACAATGCTTTCGGTCTGGAAACCATACCTCTGTCCCTGAGGATGCCCGTCCTCAAGAAGAACCCCGGTTGTTTCCCCACAGCAAGCTACTCCATGGAGTTTGAACTCATCACCATAGCATGTATGTGTGTTATTTCCAGGCACAGCTAAGAAGACATTTTAGCAAGGGAAAGTGTTGGCTGTGATGCATCACAAAAGGCAATTGTCATGATTTTATTTTAATTATTTAATACTGTACATGTTATTCCGACTACTGAGGAGTAATTAAGGCCGCTATGTCTCTTGCCTCTATAATATGTGCTTCGCAGGAATTCGTTACCAGGTGTCGTTTAGTTGACAAATAAAATCCTTGGCTCAAATAAATGCCTTGTTTTTTTGGGATGTCCGATGTGCCGATATTGTCCAATTCTCAATTTCCGATACTGATATATGTAACATGACACAATATGTTTTCATCTGAAGTCAGTATTAAAAGAAAAAAGTATTAAAACACGCGGCCCGCGGGCCAAATGTGGCCCGCAGGACACTAGTTTGAGGCCCCCGCCTTGATATGAAAGTTTAATGTTTGATATGGATGCTGTACGGTATCATGTACCCAGAAAAAATTATTACGTTTGATTAATGTTCATGTTAAAGGTTAAATAACTGTTAATAGTTATACTCCCTATCCGTGTGGAAGTGGTAAGTTTTTGGCTATTTAAGTTTCGAGGAAATAACTTGAAGGCTACCTGTTTAGGTCGCTAGCTCTCTAGTTTGCGAGTTAGCATGTGTCTCAAGACCCTGCAGTTGCGCAATATGTTGTAAATAAAGTGAGTAAAGAGTATAAATGTGACTATAGTCGTGTTTTGTCATGTCTACAGGGCTCTAATAATGCTTTGTTCATTTTAATCTGAAAAAAATAATTTGTCTACCCACCAACTATATGTGGTTTCTTAAGTTTTTATTATTATTATTATTATTATATTTATTTATTACTGATTGATTGATTTTCTTTATTCTTGATTTGTTTATTTATTTTTCATCTTATTTTGTGCAGAAAAATAAAAATTAAGATATTTGAGAACCCCCATACCGTCCCATAAAATAATATAAAACAATGCCTGCATGTGTCACAATGCGTTTAAAAATTGCAACAATGAAAAAGCTGTAAGACATTCCTAAATTAAAAAAAATACAAAGATGGGTGATTTTGATTGTAATATTTAGTATAGCTACTTACTTACTGGTATGCCTAATCATAACCGATTCAGGGACTACAACAAATCACTTCAATATTAAATAATACATCATTGTTAGTGAAGTATCTCCTTTTGTTTTGCAGTTGCTCTGCACACACAATTCACACCTACCTGGTTCCGCCTTCGTTACTAAAAACCACAATGATTTGTGATGACTGTGGGCTAACTAGAATGTTTATGTTCATGCCAAATAAGAAACTACAGTCACAGTACGAATTATCAGTAGATACAGACCTTTGGAGAGAATTCTGGATATTGACTGAGCCAGGGAAGGTTTTTCTGCCACCATCAAGACTGTCTTCATTTTGTAGTCCTCTGCGTAAACGAAACTATGTAAAATAAAACTGGTTGTAAATCGGTAAGAAAAGACTGCTTTGCATTTGTGGTTGTTTTCTTCTTCTTCTTCTAATTTGACTGCCAGTCGTCACTCGCCATGTTGCTTGGCAAAGCTTTACTCCCATCTGCTGGGCTGGAGCGGCGAAGCGGACAGGTTAAGAATGATGAAGTAAATTATTTTTTATAAATATTGCAATTAATCATTTCTAGTTATATGTATCTTGATTGCTTACTTGCTGAGTGTTCTGTATTGTGCTGTGTGCTCATGCGTTTACATGAAAAGATGTGTTCCGGGATTGGGGAGGAAAAAGGGGAACGGACAGGAAGTGACGGAAGAGAACCCTATGTTGGAGTTGGCTGTACAAAAAAATGTATCTTGATTGCTAACTTGCTAAAACGAGAAATTCAACACCAACAAAAATTAATTAAACCCTTTAATAGAATAAAATATTGTAATGACACTTAGGAGTGTTCTGTCTTGTGCTGTGTGCTCATGCGTTTACATGAAAAGATGTGTTCCGGGTAGGGGGAGGAAAAAGGGGAACGGACAGGAAGTGATGGAAGAGAACCCCACGTTGGAGTTGGCTGTACAAAAAATGTATCTTGATTGCTGACTTGCTAAAACGAGAAATTCGACACCAACAAAAATTAATCAAACCCTTTAATGGAATAAAATTTTGTAATGACACTGAGGAGTGTTCTGTATTGTGCTGTGTGCTCGTGCGTTACCGTGAAAAGATGTGTTCCGGGTAGGGGAGGAAAAGGGGAACGGACAGGAAGTGACGGAAGAGAACCCCATGTTGGAGTTGGCTGTACAAAAAAAGGTAGTTTGGCGTGGGTTGCGGTCATGACAGCAGCTAGTGTGAGGAATTGTGGTGCTTTGTGGAATTCAATTTTAAAAAGGCTGGTGTTTGTGCCAAGCGCATAGTATTACAATGTTATTTCAATATGGCATCTAAAGTTATAAATAACAAGCTAACCCTAACCCTAAAATAATGCTGTGTGGGGATAATTTAAGACATTGGTTTTGATTCACGGACTGCCACATTTGTCAAGATTTTGTACCTGCTAATAAAGTTTTAGAGAAAAAAACGACACTTTACTTCCTTGTTTTTGCACATGTCACAGAGTCATTGGCTGAAACAAGCTATGACGTAAGCCGTGCGTGGTCCTACCAAAGACTATCGTTCCTACTTTCTTGATTTATCGAAGCAGAGCAGACTCCTAACGATGGAGATAAGCCAGGGGCTTTTTGTCAAAGTGGTGGTGTTTTTTCTGTCGTGGTCACACTATGAAGGAAAAGAGTCGGAGTTTAAAGATGTCACCTGCGGGTCTCTAGTGAAGCTCCTAAACACCAGACACAACGTCCGCCTGCATTCCCACGATGTGAAATACGGCTCAGGTAAATCATATATTCTGACCTACCAAACACTAATGCATGTAATAAATGAAATTGATTATAATTACATGGCGTAATGGCTTGCGCCGCCTTAAAATGTATGTGATTTCCTATATTGTCACAGCAAATTACGAATATTTTGTTTGCTGTTCGGTTTTATATCAAAGTGAAGCAAGCTCAGTAACAGGAAGCGGCAGTCTTTTGTCTGTATTACGGTAAAGCGATATTTGGGGCCATTTCAAAATAAAATTATAAAAAACTGTATATCTCCTGTAACCGAACAAGTTAAGATTGCCTCCAGTGGTGTAGAAACGCAATGGGAACAAAAGCACAAGAGGAGGAATGCAGAAGACACGTTTATTGTCGCCGCTCGTCTCTCTGCTCATTTCTAACAAGCTAAACACACACACTTCCGGCCTTCAAAATAACAGCACATCCTTTTCTTCTCTTTCAAAATAATGATGTGATCAGTGAATTATGACCCTCCGAACCTTTATAATATTATTAGTCTGATTTCAAAGAGACATTAAAGAGATGCTTGGTTTAGAGTAATACGAATACATCAGAAATTAATTGTTCATATACAGGTGACATGTTTGGAAAATAAGCAAATATTCCATGGTGGAGTACTCAACATCAGTGAAGTACTGCTAGCTTACAAGCTACCTGTGATAGCATCACTATCTTAAAGCTGTGTTTATGTTGAACAACTTAGACACACAACTAATGTTTTGAAGACAAGCCATAAGTATTGATAGTGAGAGCAAGATTAAGTGACATTTAAAAAAAGTAAGATAGACACTTGTAGCTCGCCTTTGGACAAAAAGGAGCTAGCTAGCTAGCTGCTGCCAGCCAGGCAAAATATGTAAACAAAAATGCCAGAAAGTCGAGTGGGTTTGAAACATGAGGAATCACACACATGGGCTTAGCCTGTGACATTTTACACACTATTTTTCGTTTGCTTGATTAAAAAAAAAAAGCAACAAAGTGAACGTCAACACATGTAATGCAACCACCAACAGGGCAGTCAGGTGATTCTAGTGTATCTTCATCAAAATAAAGGGCAGAGAATTTTATTTTGAAATGATATTTTAACTTGTTTTCCAACTAATTGTGGTCAATATGTGTGTAAAATGTTAAACTGTATATAGCCATTCATACATTATATTACTTAAAAGTTTTTTAAGTTAAAAAAAAAAACAACACATTTTTAATGTGCGACTTTAATTTTGCCATGTCGGTGCACCACAATCAATTATGATAAAAAATGGAAACCCTGAGACTATCGCAGGGTCTGGTCCTGCAAGGTTAATTCACATCTCATGTAAATGTGCACATGTGACTGAGTTTACATATGATGAAGTGAGCTGTGAGAAACTACAATCAGCCATTAATGTTATTATTATTATTATATATTTTTTATTATTATTATTATCAGTGGTTAGCCGGCTGACATTTTAGATTGTCTGTGCTCCTAGGACCTCGACAGTGCATTGAACCCTTCCCAGAGCATCCATCATGCAAGCCATATTGTCTTCTACTGTAGCTTAATGGTTAATACATTACCTGGAGAAATGTGTATTTTGTGTGTGTGTGTGTGTGTAGGGAGCGGCCAACAGTCTGTAACTGGAGTGGAAAGCGCAGATGACGGCAACAGCTATTGGCAGATACGAGGAAAGCCCGATCACCCATGCCAGCGCGGGACGGCGATTAAATGTGGTCAAGCTATACGCTTCACACACATGAAGACTGGTCGTAATCTTCATACGCATCACTTCACCTCACCCTTGTCTAATAATCAGGTTTGTATATTAATGTCTAATAATACAACAATCAATTTCAATTAATTGGCTCCAGACCCAATAAGGCAATAAGGGAAGTTTTGCAAAGTGATTTTTTTTTTAGTTGGATCATAGAAAACCTGTACACCATTTTATGAAATATGATTTTTAACATTATTAGATTCCTCTAGACATGAAATAACACCCTTGTGGTCATCTTTACATCTTATTACCAATATGGTACACTACACTACACTACACTACAATACTACATAAATTGTCATGACATAGCCAAGTAAATATTGCATGGTTCTCAGTATACTACATACAATATACTACACAACTTCTAAATTTGAATAAATGATACAAGGGATGTCCGATATAGGCAAATATATATTGATATAGACTGTATATATTGGCATAAAAATTAGATTTTGCATCATTTTATTTTAATAATATTAGCGCTCAAGCAATGACGTGCTCCACAGAGATGGAGTTATTTCCAAATTTCTGCTTTTTATTTTGCTGTTTTCGAGATTTAGAGATGCTGTACAGTTGATGCGTTTGTTCTATCTACAGGAGGTCAGTGCATTTGGGGAAAATGGCGAGGGCGATGACTTGGACGTTTGGACAGTGCAGTGCGACGGCATCCTTTGGGAACGCAATGATGCTGTGCGCTTCAAACATATCGGCACCGATGTTTTCCTGAGTGTGACGGGAGAGCAGTACGGCCACCCCATCCGCGGCCAACGGGAAGTACATGGTATGACCTCACCCAACCAGCATAACTGGTGGAGAGTCATGGAAGGCGTCTTCATCCAGCCGAGCCAGGACCCACTGCGTCACGATGAACTCTGAATAGTCCGTGTGATGGGGGAATCCTGCTTTGACGACGTCACTGTGTGTCTATTAAAGTGGAACCTCGGTCGTCCTTAATGTGTTCCAAAAGGGCCAATAAAAACCGAAGCTATTTTTTTCCATGGTTAATCATGGAAATGTAATTACTTCATTCCAGATATCCAAAAATATGAACCAAAAAAAACATTTTACAGTGAATAATTCTACTTTTACATCCAGGAAACAATGCAAATGCGGACTGAAATGAGGGAACATTTACAGGGGTGTAAATCGAAGAACCACACGGACACTTTTTCATTCTTGTCCGTTACAAAGTTGAAACAGTGGACGGTTAGCGCTCTCTTGAACTTTATTGTACAATCATTTTTACACACACACTTTCTGCTATGTTGCTTTTTTTTTGTTTCTTTTTTTCGATTCACAAAAAAATTATTTGCTAGCCGGAATCTGTTGATAGTGTCCCATCTGTTGATAGTGTCCCACCTCTAAGCTTTCTTCAGAATCACCAATATGGGGATGCGTTGTTTAACCCTACAACAACCGAGATAGTATTTCAAAACCAAGGACATTTTTTTTTTTCGTCTGTAGTTTACGAAAGTGTGATGTGGAAGAACATGACAAACCTGCTCGCACCCCCAACCATCATACACCAGCGGCACCAATGAAGAGTCTGCTCATCCGCTTCCTTATTTCTTTTTCACATTTTCTATGTCATGAACTTGGAATATATTGAGGTTGTGAATGTTCCTCACTTCTTTATTTATTAGTGAAAGAAAACGTCAATTTTTCATGTACTTCATTTTCAACCGCTCACCTCTTGTTGACACTCCAGAAGCCGCTTTAGATATTGTTGTTATATTGTGTGTAGTGGTTGAGTTACCAATCATTATAAAAGTTTTTTTTTTGAGGGGAGAAGGGGATATTTGTAATAAATACACTTAAAAAAATAAATATTTGTTTATGATTTATTGTATTAATTTGTTTGTTGTTCAACATATATATATATATATATATATATATATATATATATATATATATAGTATTACAAATATACAACATAAGGTGGCAAGAAATATTTCAATATTGAACAAAGCAAAATTTGTTCTCAATCAGAAATCACTTATTGTGTGGAAATATGGGCTAATAACTATAAAGGCAATCTTCACTGGCTAAATGTACTGCAAAAAAGGCCAGTAAGGATAATTCATAATGCCGCCTATACAGAGAACATACTAACTCCTTATTTCTAAAATCACAAATACTTCAACTTACTTAAACTATAGTTCTATATATCTTCAAAGAGCTAAAATAATGCATAAGGCTAAAAATAACCAATTAGCTAAAAATGTCATCCAATACTTCTCTACAAGATATTGTATTTTATTTATCATATTTTTTATTCATTCATTCATTTTCTACCGCTTATCCTCACGAGGGTCACGGGTGTGCTGGAGCCTATCCCAGCTGTCTTCTGGCGAGAGGCGGTAGGGCTTAGGCTTAGGTACACCCTGCACTGGTCGCCAGCCAATCACAGGTCACTTATATCTTTTATTTAAGAATTTAAATCATTCTATTTTTAGATAAATGTTCTATTAATGCTTATACACATTTGTGCCCAGAGTGTCATACGAGCTAGAACCGCCCCCTGGATACTGTCTGGACTCTATGCTATGTAGATCAGGGGTCTCACACATGCGGCCCGCGGGCCAGATGTGGCCCGCAGGACACTAGTTTAAGGCCCCCGCCTTGATATGAAAGTTTAATGTTTGATATGGATGCTGTATGGTATCATGTATCCAGAAAAAAATATTACGTTTGATTAATGTTCATGTTAAAGGTTAAATAACTGTTAATAGCTATCCTCCCTATCCGTGTGGAAGTGGTAAGTTTTTTGGCTATTTAAGTTTAAAGGAAATAACTTGAAGGCTACCGTTTAGGTCGCTAGCTCTCTAGTTTGCGAGTTAGCATGTGTCTCAAGACCCTGCAGTTGCGCAATATGTTGTAAATAAAAAGAGTATAAATGTGACTATAGTCGTGTTTTGTCATGTCTACAGGGCTCTAATAATGCTTTGTTCATTTTAATCTGAAAAAAATAATTTGTCTACCCACCAACTATATGTGGTTTCTTAAGTGTTTATTATTTGTTGTTTTATTATTATTATTATTATTATATTTATTTATTACTGATTGATTGATTTTCTTTATTCTTGAGTTTGAGACCCCTGATGTAGATGCTATGAAAGAAGGTTTGATGATGTCATGACGTGTACAGGGGGGCGGGGCTTACAACAGGTTTGCAGCACAGGTGCCCGTCGCGGTCTTGTGATATCGGGACAAAGATGGGTAAAATTGAAGCGTTTGACATCAGGTTCGACAAAAGTAAAGAAGTATTTATTCCCGGTGAAACTATCTCGGGAACCGTGACGGTCACAGTGGGGCAGAAGATACCATGTAAAGGTAAGAAAAGAGCTTTTATTCAGTTTTGTGTTGAAAGTGGCGTCGTCGAACCAGGAAGTGAAAACTTGTTTATCTTTCACGATTCAACACAACTTGTGTTTGCTGTAATTCACTTAACAGTCGGTTTAATATATATTTTTTTGCTTTTGCGGTGTTTATTTAGAATTATTATTACATTTTCACTCCTTGACCGTAGGTTTATCATCAAATTCTGCTCCCCTCTCCTGAAGGGCCACACACTCACAAACAAACACTAGTTGAACAGGTGAAAAAATACTTCCTGTTTCTGTTCTATATCTTCTTTCTAGTGATTTAATATCTAAAATTATGTTATATAAAATATATCTAATTAGAATACATATATTTTAGTTAAATTTTTTATTTTTATTTTTCGAAAAAATAAGAAAAAAAATAGTATTTCACATTCAATTCAAGCAACCACTCATTATTTGTGGATTAAATGGAAGTATTCTTGTTACTCTTGTTACTGACTGTTTGTGTGACGTACAGCTCTTTTTTTTCCCATTGATACCATAATGTTGCTGTCGTATTTGAAACGTACATCACTGCTTTATTAGAGTGGAGGTATGTATGAGGAAGTTTATTTGTGCTGTTGAACGTAATCATTGTGGAACGGTAATTAAATAAATAACGTGTTATTGATATGAATCACCGCTCATTCACTCCATAACTCACTCTAGTCAACAAAGTCTTGATGCTCTGTCGCATATGTCCTTTTACGTAATACGGAATACAGTTGAACATTGGTTAGCGTCATGAATTCTTTCCAGAAGGTCCAACTCTAACACAATCCGTTTTCCCCCTAAGAAATAAAGTAAATCAAATCCATTCCAGGCATCCAAAAATGTTAACACAACATATGTATTATTGTATAGTTTTACAATGATAGTTTTACATCCAGAAAGCAATGAAAAGTGCATATGAATGAGTAAGATCAACATTCAATCATTCATTTTCTTCCACTTTGTCCTCACGAGGGTCGCAGGGGGTGCTGAAGGCGGGGTACACCCTGAACTGGTCGCCAGCCAATCACAGGGCACATATAGACAAACAACCATTCACACTCACATTCATACCTATGGACAATTTGGAGTCGCCAATTAACCTAGCATGTTTTTGGAATGTGGGAGGAAACCGGAGTAAACCCGGAGAAACCCACACATGCACGGGGAGAACATGCAAACTCCACACAGAGATGGCCGAGGGTGGAATTGAACGCTGGTCTCCTCTCAAGTATGTGCTTTTCATTTGATCACAGCTGCAAAAGAAGCCAAAATGGAGCCATGCCAAAAGAATATCTGCAAAAGTAGCTAGAAGAATATTAGGAAACTGTTTTTCCACACATTAACATAGTGCTAAGAGTTTGTGATGACTGTGAACACATCATTAGGAGCCAAGTGTGTGTTTGACGTGCGACTGAAAAGGCCGTGTTTGCTGATACTCTTTTTGGCTACATTTGCTGATATTCTTTGAGCCGCCATTAAAGCACAAACGTGGCTCACGGATTGTGAAACCAACTGTGGAGACATTTTAATGAGGCCGGAATTGGACCCCTGTTTGTGTCACACTCTACTTGGAGCTAATTAAAGGGGACCTAATTTGCTTTTTACCACTTTTCTGACATATAAATGTTGTTAGAATGTTGTATTGTTAAATGAACTCAAAGTTTCAGATAATGAGGTTTGCTCATTTGGAAGTGAGCACTGAAATTATTGTGTAAAAAAAAAAAAAAAAATTTTTTTACACTGGCTCACTGTGATGTCACAGGGAGCCGGACTTTTTGGACCCACAAGTGGAGTGGGTATGGAATGAATTAAAAAAGACATTTTGGAAAGCCAAAGACATACAGCTGGAATAGGCGCAGACTCCGGAAGATCTAGAAAGCTTACTGTGCGGGTTATTGTGTATAGCTGCTCTATTGGAGTCCATAACTCAATACAAAGGTCCAAAAATAAGCATAATAGGTCCCCTAGACTCAAACTAAACGGACTAAATGGACATTCCTGGGACCAAGGTAGCTTTTATTTATCATTTAGTCTTTAGAAGAGACTAAATTATTGAATTTTTTAGCTTATTTTATTTACACAAAGGCAGACAAATGACAAGGCAGGATTATATATATTTGCACGTCTTAACTGCTCCAATTGAAGTGAAACTTTTAAATCAAGCTAAAAGATGGTGCATGTCTGAAAATAAACAGTTGTTTATTTAATAGAAACCAGACATTTAAATCACATCATGTTGTTATGAACAATAAGGGGTTGCATTCAAATTCCAAATTCATGTTTTCAGGGTATTTTCTTGAATTTCTGAGCACACTTACTGTAAATACAGCAAATTATACTTCCGCATTAAGAGTTACAAAGTGGGCAATACGAGTATCCACTTGTTATTGTTTGTCTTTCTATTAATTTAGACTACCAATACAAAAATGGTGATCACAGTTTTGCTAAGTCAAAGCTGATGTGTGCGTTTGGGGTAGTTATCAAAGCGCCACGAGGGCGCCCAGCAAGAGCTGGTTTTTCTGGTTCTTGCCCGGCTCGAAAAGCGACTTGTGCCAAATGGTACATCTTGCATAATGATATGTGGGTCACTCACATTAGTTATTCTTTGTTGTACATTACGTCATGTAACATTAACTCTTCTAGTTAGTACATAAGTTTCTGTAAATATTTTTGCACTCTTCACAATGTCCGTCACTGTGTATTGTTATTAAAAGTCAATGTTTTTCACATATTCTTTTTAATATTCAATTTCTTTGTTACACATAAGAAATATAAACATTATTAATCTTTAACTTAGGACAACTAGAAGAACTGGACTTTTATTCTGTCTTTTCCTTTCATACACACACATATATTATGTATATATGTTGTGTTTTCCCCATGCATACTATCACATGGTTGTTATTTTGGAGAGCAGTAGATTTGGTTTGGGTTTGTCATTACTTTATAGTTGTGTTCCAGAACAAGTAAATATAGTCTTACATTACATTATTCTTTATTTGAATAGTAAACACAAGTGTCCCAGTCAACATTGTCTCAAAGCAATCACACACTGATCTTGTGTTCTCTGGGCAGACGAAATCCTTGCTGTGCAACAAAATATAATCCATCCTGACCTGTAAATTCCACTCACCATACTAAAGTTAAAAAAGGGTATTTTAAGGTGGACTGGCTGTCGGAGAATGTGGGAACAGAAGAACAAGAGTTGAATACGGGTCAGATTTCTTTCTTTTATGAATGACGAACACAAGAAGTCATACTGTGTCGAGTTAGTGATGTTTTTTTTTTTCATTTTTTATTTAGACAAAAACATATACAGCAAATGTGGCATCACTTTCAAATAAATTGGCACCAAATGGTGCAAAACAGAAAATAAATAAGGACATAAAAAGTATCCATGATTAACAACATACTGTAAATGGTAAAAAAAAAAAAAAGAAGATAGAGAAGAAATGGAAAATCAAATTGTTGGTGTTTTCGTACAAGATTCAGATTACGAATTGAATGAGATTTGTTTTTGTCTGAGGTGGACAAAAAGAAAGCGCCATTGTTTGCTGACTTTTGAACCCACTTATGTAGATGTTGGACTACCTCAAGTTCTCAGGTTTGGACAGGTGTGGTACTAGTGGAGAATAGAAGTAGTAGTAGTAGTATTCTGATGGTGCTCAGGTCATTTGTCTGTATGCTTAGACACTTGACAAGACTGATATTGCAGATTTTTCGATCCGGTTGCCCCATTGTGTTCATAACAAAGGGTTTCACACCGGCATCCCCGCCACCCGCATGAAGAAGGAAGCGCAACATTAACATGCAGAGATGTCCCCGTGGGAAGTGCCGCTCTAAATTACTATTGCGTTGAAGAGCCTAGTTTGTTTTAAAAAAACAAAACAATAGCGATATGTTCTAAATCACGAGATTCTTGATGTGTTTTCCCAAAGACATCATGTGCCAGCTTGTTGCCACATGGTGTCTCCGGGTCACAGTCACATCAATAATCTTGTCTTCGGTAAAGATAAAAGTCGCCTTAATTGTTCATTTATCCCTTTCATGAGGTATTTATATACATTTAGAATTGTTTAAACTATATAAACATATGGCCATCATGATTACAAATTTCCTACAAATTATTGTCGATAAACAATATTGGTAACATTATTATTCATTCATTCATTCATTCATTTTCTACCGCTTTTTTCCTCACGAGGGTCGCGGGGGGTGCTGGAGCCTATCCCAGCTGTCTTCGGGCGAGAGGCGGGGTACACCCTGGACTGGTCGCCAGCCAATCACAGGGCACATATAGACAAACAACCATTCACACTCGCATTCATACCTATGGACAATTTGGAGTGGCCAATTAACCTACCCGGAGTACCCGGAGAAAACCCACGCATGCACAGGGAGAACATGCAAACTCCACACAGAGATGGCCGAGGGCGGGGACCGAACCCTGGTCTCCTAGCTGTGAGGTCTGCGCACTAACCACCAGACCGCCGTGCCGCCGGTAACATTATTATTTTTAATGTAAATGTAATAGCATACTAATGTGAATACACTGTATCAAAAGTAATAAACTTTATGTAACCTTGACTGTTCATTTGTCATTTTCATTCATCGAGGTTCCACTAAATAAAAATTTATAAAATAAAGTTAAAAAAAAAGTTAAACTATATTATGAAAGCAGGAAGTGAACAAATGTAACAGTTACTGATTGTAAAAGTACCAGATGGAGGGGTAGGATTTAATAAGCTTTGCTTCTTCCTACTCCTTTTGGACATGTGGAAGTGGGAACTGATGATGTGATGCATTCAATTGTAATCTGATGCATGTTCAAATGAAATAAAACCATTTCTGTACTTTTATGAATTATTTAGTAGTGTGGAATGTTGATCAAGTGATGTTTTTTGTGGTGCTGCTTTGGATGTGCGATGGCGTTGGTTGTGTTGAACTTCCTGGTTCTGTGCCACCACGGGAGACATGGACATGGCGGGTTTTACACTTTTTTTCGGAGTTAGATGTCCTCTCTGCATGCTGGATCCAATACTGCTGGTTAGAAGTGCTGCAAGTTCTGGAGCAGGACCGCAGCTGGTACCCTCCATATCACTATACGGCAGCTTCAGTGGTTTATAGCTTCAAGACGGGGTTTCTCCAAGACGGGGTCTACATAATCCACACTACTTTGACATATTCTTTAGAAAACGATTGAGTGCAGATGTTTTTTTTTTGCTTTGCAGCGGTTAAGGTGAACTGTCATGGCTTCTGTGGCCTCACCAATAAAGTCAATGACACATCGTGGACAGTTGAAGAACAGTACTTCAACAACACAATCTCTGTTGCAGACAAAGGTAACTTTCTGTTCTTTCACTTTTATGTTCATTGTTATGTTTTTATGAAAACATCTACTTTTACAACCCCCCTCAATGACTATAAATTGTGATTATGTTTATTTTTCTGACCTAACTCTGTCCTCCACAGGAACACTGAAACAAGGAAATCATACCTTTGCCTTCCAGTTTCGCATTCCAGGTATTCCAAGTATTTAGATAGACACAGTAGTACCTGAGGGGTATTCATGAAACCTACGTATTGTGGCTTTTGCCTACAATGCAATCATTGTACCCCACTCGGGGAAACCCACTCAATGGCCTCTTTGTATGGGAGCGACTAGATTGAATGATTTCAAACATGAACTCATTAACTCAAGCCAAAATGTCTAAACATCTATTCCACAACATTTTTTTTTTACAAATACAACAATATGAACTACAATTATACAATTTTCACATCAATTTTCGCAATTGAATTGTGTGCATTGTTAAAACGATTTCAATGGGAGAGATCCATGCTATCCATGCTCCATTATAAAAGGCATGTTTTTTCAGCTTAAAAGTGCATCAAATATGATTTCTTCTTTTTGCAGTTTGAAGCTCTGTTTACAACCCCCTTATCATCCAACAGTGCAAATTTTACAATGTTATTTTTCTGTATATCTGAATGTTTATTTACTGATATTGTGAATTATACAGTAATAAAAAAAAAAAAATCAGTATACCTTTCCAACTTTCAGGCACTGCTCCAACATCTTTTGAGGGCAACTATGGTCGGATTGGGTACAGAGTGAGAGCTTTCATTGACACGCCACGCTTCACCAAAGATTACAGCACAGAGAAAGCGTTCTACCTGCTGGACCCCCTCAACCTGAACAAAATTCCGGATATATGGGTGAGGCATTAAGTATATTTTTCATTGTTTTCCATTTTACTGGAGATGTACGCATTTGGACGAGACATTTCAACCACTTGCCTTCACTTCCGTGTGCACTAGTGTTTAAATCAGGGGTCTCAAACATGTGGCCCGCGGGCCAAATGTGGCCCGCAGGACACTGGTTTGAGGCCCCCGCCTTTGTGTTTGATATGGACTCATGTACCCAGAAAAAAATGATTAAGTTTGATTAATGTTCATGTTAAAGGTCAAATAACTGTTAATAGTTATCCTCCCTCTCCGTGTGGAAGTGGTAAGTTTTTGGCTATTTAAGTTTAAAGGAAATAACTGGAAGGCTACCGTTTAGGTCGCTAGCTCTCTAGTTTGCGAGTTAGCATGTGTCTCAAAACCCTGCAGTTGCGCAATATGTTGTAAATAAAAAGAGTATAAATGTGACTATAGTCGTGTTTTGTCATGTCTACAGGGCTCTAATAATGCTTTGTTCATTTTAATCTGAAAAAAATAATTTGTCTACCCACCAACTATATGTGGTTTCTTAAGTTTTTATTATTTGCCGTTTTATTACCTGTAATAAATGTACCTTTTATGTTTAGTATGGTCGGTATTTAATGGTTTTATATATGTCCATTTCTCTGCAGGGAGCCTGCTCATCTTCAGTGACCCAGGAGTTCACCTACATGCTATTAAAAACCGGCACGGTGTTCCTGAAAGCCCAAACTGAAATGAAGGGTTATATACCTGGGCAGATTATACACCTGTCTGCCACCGTCCAGAACAGGTCTGACAAGAGTACAGGCAACATCAATGCTAGCCTAATGCAGGTAAAATTTCACTTAAGTATAGTTATTTTTCCTTCACGTTAAAACATAATTAATCATCCATGCGGCAATTATCAAATGGGAAGCTCTTACCCACGTGCTTAATTACATCAAGAAGAAAGTAAAGGTACATACTGTATGTATTTCATACAGTAAACATATGGGGATACCTGGTGAGATACTATATAGTCACTTACTGAATCCTTTTTTTTTTTTTCCAGAGGGTGACCTACGAGACAAAGAGACCCATCCATGACGAGAGGACCATAGCCGAGGTGGAGGGTGGTCGAGTTAAGGCTGGCAGGGAGATGGAGTGGAAGGAGCAGATCATTGTTCCTCCTCTTCCTCAATCCTCCCTTGGGGGCTGCGACCTGATAAAGATAAATTACTATGTTAAAGTAAGAAAACTAATCATTATACGTACCAATACAAGTATTGGTATACCGATATCGGTACAAGTAGAGCAGGGGTCTCAAACTCAGTTTACCTGGGGGCCACTGGAGCTAGTGTCTGAGCAAGTTTGGGCCGCATCAGGTTTTCCAAAAAAAACCAAAAACGCATTTATTAAAAACAGAAAAATATTTGGTTCCGATTTTTTACAATAAAAGCTCTGATAAAACATTCCACTGTTCTCAAATATCTTAATTTTTCATTTTTCTGCTCAAAATACGATGAAAAATAAATAAACAAATCAAGAATAAAGGAAATCAATCAATCAGTAATAAATAAATATAATAATAATAATGTTCGCTTGGCATGTTGCCGTCATTCGGCGCCACAGCAATCCACTATGCGCCAGTCACATAATCTTTGGCGCGAACTGGCTCCAATTGGCACCAGCCCAGTAGACTCCTAGCATCATTGCCGCAACTTGGCTCACGCCAATATATTCCAGCGGATTCCAATAGGCGGATTGTCTGCCACATTTGGTTCCACTTGGTGGACACTTCGTGACGATTGCTTGATGCAAGTGGCGTGACGTAGATTTTAAACATTTTGAAATGTTCTTGCCGCCGTTACGGGCCACTACGAGTGGCAGTTTGAGCCACTGCATGCCACTAGGCACCTTATTGGTGACACTGGGCGCCACAGCAAATTGCATTGGTGTGAACTGGCACCAACTGTGAACTCTTAGCATAAGTATCAATGCACCGAGGAAAAATGTTTTAGTTTTAAATCATCAAAATTTTTATGATGAATATCAAACTATGCAATGTTGTTAGAGGGTTTGTTTTTTTAGAGGGTTTCATAGTCAAAATAGTGGTATCCCAATGATGTGCATTGTAAACTAGCTCATATTAACTCGTTTTCATGTGTTATAATGCACAGAAAAGTTTCACATAAGGATTGTGAATAATGGCTCGGTACTCCCTTACATAACAGGAAGCTTATTTATAGCACAAATTGATATAACCCAAGACAAAGCAATGGGATCATATAAAATTCCATCTGAAATTTTGGTTTCTTTAGTCATGAGTTCATTCAATGTGAGCAATAAGATAGTTTCTCTATAGTAGTTTCTTGTACATTTTAGAAATGCAGTGGTTTTGAAAAAGGCTTGATAGCAAATTAGCATATAGACAACATAAATTCTGGCCATTGAGGATTTTTTATGTGTGTTATCTTTGTGTTACCAGGTCAGCCTGAAGTCTCCGAATGTCCTGTTGACGTTACCCCTGTACATCGGGAATGTCTCCCTGGACAAAAACCTCAGTTCAGCTCCTGTCACTGCTCCAGCATTACCTCCTCGTCCCGCCCCTCGTCCTACTCCTCGATCGAGATTACATTCTCCCACCGCTCCCCCGGCCGAAGCCAATCAGAGAGCCGAGGGTGGTAAACCTATCAATGGCAGCTTGATGGATCGGCATTCTCAACTCGTGTCAACCAGCCGATTCAGTTATACTCTGGGCCAGTCTTTGTCCGACAGCCGTCACAACCAGCCTGGCACAAATCGGGAAATTACCATTGCTTCCTCAGCGACTTCGACTCCTCTTCCCAATATGAACAGTGCTAGCCCAATGATAAGCCCACAAACCATGCCTCCAGACTACGGGAGCTCAGAATACCCACAAGGTTAGTTGGAATGTCTTCTTGTATGAATGTAATGTGTCTGTCGAGGCTGCGCTTGCTTGTATGTTTAATACGGGCGTCATAAGACACCCAACTCCCAAGATGGGTTTACAAGAACTAGACAAAATGTCAACTTTTTTTATACAATGAGAGAATGTGACTGCACAAACAAACATGTTTTTTTTTTATTGAACTGAGTCACAAAACCAATGGAAGTGTATTTTTTAATGTTTTTTGTGCTATGAATTGATGCAAAATAGCATTTTTAAGACCAAACAAACCACTCTATAGTGCAGGGGTCTCAAACTCAATTTACCTGGGGGCCACTGGAGCTAGGATCTGGGCAAGGCTGGGCTGCATCAGGTTTTCCTGATTATTATTAAAAACAGAAAAATATACAAACTTTTTCAGTGCTTTGGTTCCAATTTTCTACAAGAAAAGCTCTGATAAAACATTCCACTGTTCTCAAATATCTTAATTTTTATTTTTCTGCACAAAATAAGATGAAAAATAAATAAACAAATCAAGAATAAAGAAAATCAATCAGTAATAAATAAATATAATAATAATAATAATAAAACGGCAAATGATAAAAACTTAAGAAACCACATATAGTTGGTGGGTAGACAAATTATTTTTTTCAGATTAAAATGAACAAAGCATTATTAGAGCCCTGTAGACATGACAAAACACGACTATAGTCACATTTATACTCTTTTTATTTACAACATATTGCGCAACTGCAGGGTCTTGAGACACATGCTAACTCGCAAACTAGAGAGCTAGCGACCTAAACGGTAGCCTTCCAGTTATTTCCTTTAAACTTAAATAGCCAAAAACTTACCACTTCCACACGGAGAGGGAGGATAACTATTAACAGTTATTTAACCTTTAACATGAACAGGAACTTTCAAACTTGCGCGGGCTGCACTAACATTAAACTTTCATATCAAGGTGGGGGCCTCAAAGTAGTGTCCTGCGGGCCACATTTGGCCCGCGGGCCGCTTGTTTGAGACCCCTGCTATAGCGGAAAAGAGGGAACATTTGCAAGACCAACAAGGCGTTTCACTAATTAACACCCAATGTCATGATTTCCATTTCAGAGGCTCCTCCTTCGTACGATGAGAGCATGAACACCTAAGATGGCTGAAGGAGCAGCAGGACAGAGCAGCATGCACCAAGTGTTGGAGTAAAACTTTTTATCTTCTATAGAGAAATAGTGTTTTAAATGTACTTCATTTGAATATAGTACTTTGGTGTTATTTTTTTTCCCTGGTGTGGATATTTTAAATTTGCATGGGAATCAGCCCACATTTAATTTATTTCTAAGTAGAACATTAAAAGCGAGATGGCTTTTAATCCATTCAATATATTGTATTGTTATTCCACCAGTTACTTTTGTTATTAAAATGTCGATTCGTAGAATGTTTTGGAGAAACACACATTCAATTATAACTGCAATAAATCAATATTTTTTTTTAAATTCTTTATTGACTGATACCTTTTGAGAAAAGTTGTCATTTTTGCTGATTATTTGTACTTATTTGTTTCTCCAAGAAAGTTAAATTCACCAAGAACATAATTAAGCTATCGAGTAAGACCCTGCATACAAAACACTGTCTTGGTAGAGCAAAATATTGGCCCACTGGTAAATAATGACTGATACTCATCCATCCAGACATTTTCTTTACTTGCTTGTGGCATGCTTATTATTTGGGATGTGGTAGGAGGTCCTCGCCAGTTATTTATTTCAAATAACTGGAACATCATGTCTATTTTGTCACAGTTGTTTATTGTGTTCATGGTGTAAAAGCTGCTTTTACGAAGTGTATGTTTGTGGCCGGATGATGGGCAAAAGTGCAGACGAATCAAAATAATTGTCGTTGAGATCCCATTTGTGCAGCCTGAATCCTGGGATTAAATAGACATAAAATAATTGCGCCTCGTTTTTCTGTTTATAAGCTGTTTTTATGGATGTCAGATTCATCCATGTGTTGCTGCAGAATTATTTGCATTTGTGTTGCTGTTGAATTGATGAATCCTCCATCCGTCCATTGATGCCACTCAGTGTGGACTTGTCATATATAGTAAGTGTAATCATTTGTGGTAGTAATTATGAGTTCAAGTTGAGGTGAATAGGAACTGTTCAAATAGGAAGTGGTAATTATCTGCATCTTATTCGGAATTCATAAAGGCCTTACATGGCACAGTACAAAAATATTACACTTTTTCTTCTGGTTGGACTGATTTTATTTCCTTGTGACAACATGAGAACTGAATCATATCAAATGTTTTTTTCCAAAGCACTCAGGAATGGCTTGGACTTTGTAAAACGGAAACATTAGTATGCTTATTGACGGCCGCTACCGAGGGTATAGACATAATGGAGGGTTCCACCTTTCTTCAGGAAGCAGTCATGCTCATGTGTTCCAGGTCGGAGCTGTCTCTGGCACACTCCCAGCAGGTCGTCAAAGAGAATATCTCTGTCGTAAACCTCCAGCCTCAACACGTCATTTTCCTGGGCCTTGAAGTAGGAGAACTCTTCCCCCCACCAGGGATTAATGTTGTTATTACGGACTGCTGTTTTACCCAAAGAGGCAGAGCCGCAAAACACCTTCACGTAGCCGTCTGTGGTCCCCAAAATGTCAGAGGGCAGATTGCTGGCACGCAGGTTAGACAGCATGATCTGGGCCTGAGCCACAGTCAGGGAAGCCAGCACCAGAAGCAGAAGGGACAGACGGGAACAGGCCATGGCTGTAAAGGAAGTGGGCGTAACAATTAAACACTTTATATGACAACTTACCACTTCCACACGGATAGGGAGGATAACTATTAACAGTTATTTAACCTTTAACATGAACATGAATCAAACGTAATAATTTTTTCTGGGTACATGATACCATACAGCATCAGCATATCAAACTTGCGCGGGCCGCACTAACATTAAACTTTCATATCAAGGCAGGGGCCTCAAACTAGTGTCCTGCGGGCCACATTTGGCCCGCGGTCCACATGTTTGAGACCCCTGTTCTAAACAATGGTAAAATACAAAGAACACTCAAAGTACCCATTCATCCTGAAGGGGTCCGGAGTGCGTGAACTTGAAGGTCATTGTCACTGCTGTCCTTCCATAGAGAGGAAAAGACAGCTGAGGATTTTTTTTTACTATATTGACTGTATTTTACTATTAAAGTCCAGTGCATATATTTTGATGCTCTAGTAGAGATTTCACTGGGGTTCACCCCAGTATTGATCTGCAGTGCCCCAGTAAAAATGTCACCATTAAAAAAAAATACTTCAGAGTTTTAAGTCTAAGGCACATACTTAGTATGGTAATTCATTGCTGTTGTATTCACTCCACATAAACAATACGCACATGGCTAATTAATATGGTAATTTATTCATGTGTAGCGACTTCAGCTGATAATACTTGTGTCAACTGGAAGTCGAGAGAGAGCGCGCGAGAGAGAGAGAGCGCGCGAGAGAGCGCGAGAGAGAGAGAGAGAGAGAGCGCGCGCGCGAGAGAGAGCGCGCGAGAGAGACAGGCGACGAGAATCACTGCGTGAGGTAGGTAATGTTAGCCGACGCCAACTTGTTAAATATACTATAATATACTAATTTGTTTTGGATTTGACTCTAACTGTAACTCCTAGATGGATATCAGAAGGTTATTCGCCCGCAGCAGGGACAAAGCAGCGAGGAATGAGAGAAGTAAGTGTCCTCGTAAGTCCTAGCTAGCTAGGCAACAGAAGAAGCTAAGTTAGCTAACATTCCTTGTATCAAGACAACTACATTAATTTGCTGTATGAGCTGTCGGGGGAACTTGCAGTTGGTTTTATCAACTTGTAACACAATGTTGGTGCTGGTTCTGCTCAGGAACCAGCATCCTGAGTTATCAATGATGACTTTGAGTAAGCTAATGTTAGTTGACACATGTAGCCTATGGATTCAGTGGTCCTTAAATGGTCTATCTTCAGGTAGAAAAACATTTTCCCCTAAGATGAAGTCGTGAGCCACATTTTGAAACCATTCAAGTTTATTTCACTTAAAACGGCTCCACACTTGGCTGAGAAGCACAATGGGGCAGGATAGGCTTCACCATTTTGCCATCATGTCAGTGGAGAGTGAGGAACTTTCCAAGTGATTGACCACTTTGCAAAAATGAAAACAAGACAGTTACAGTTTACTTCCCAAAAATTATTCCCTGTAATGGTTTAGAAGTCTAGAGTAAAGTGCACAAGTAGGCCAAATGCATTACTGCAGTACATTTCAGGTGGTTCAAATATCAAATATCTAGACAACAACATAGTCTGATATGATTTAATAGTTTATATATGTTCCTCGATGATAAATAAGTGTTGAATTCTCTTGCGCACTTTGCACGCTCTCATGAATTATTTGTGCCCCAGTACAGTATCAGGTCTAGTGACGCCCAGAATTTAGTTTTAGTGTTCCACCTATATTTCAATCTTAAAAAAAATCTATAATCATTCTGCAGTCATATAACATTGCTCACATTAATATCTGCATCAGTGCAGGCAAGCTTTATGTGATACCTAGCAGGTCTTACCTGTGGTCTTGGTGTCTTGTTTCTCACCTGTGTTAGATGTTGTGTGTTTTTAAAGACCAGCGGGACTCATATCAGTTTGATAACGCTCCCACTTTACACTCGGAAAGCACAGCCTGCTTCATTCTCAGCGTTACGTAACCCAAAAGCATAATCGGCTCTGGTAGGTTCAATCATTTAGAATGGAAATACTATATACAAATACTTGTACAACCTATACAGACTTGGAAAGCAGAAGTACAGGTACACATGGACAGTGAAGGACATGTGATTGTTGTGGTTATGCCTTTTAAACACCATCACAATTAATTTGAAACAAACTCTCAACTTGCAGGAGACAGAAAAATTACATGTAATAATAACCATTTTAATACCATAACCAATAATAACAATAATCACACCAAGGAATTGAAACACGAATCACTCAAATTAAAACAATGCCCAACACTAGCGATGGGTGGAGTTTTCACTTCTGAAATGTTGCTTGGGGGGGGTCAAGCTATTTATTTAGGTGGACGTTGTCCCGCCCATCACCATCCACCACCCTAAACAGACGTTTACATTACATTTGTATACTGAAATGTCAGTGTTTTGAAGAACTTTAGAAGCAGGACTTGAATTTTTTAAAAAAATGCTTATCATGCTCAATCCTTTCGTGAGACATAAGCACATGTCTTTCTCTTTTCTGTGCATTGTGAAGATATACAAACAGATAAAAAGATGGCACTAAGAATGCATATAATGGGAAACATTTATTCCACCTTCTGAACAAAACTGAAATCAATGCACCCGGATAGGAAGTTTTAATGCTTAAAATGACCAAAATATGACAAAATATTATAATACATGTTGTCATGAGTCGGCACGGCGATCGAGTGGTTAGTGTGCAGACCTAACAGCTAGGAGACCAGGGTTCAATCCCACCCTCGGCCATCTCTGTGTGGAGTTTGCATGTTCTCCCCGTTTCCCTCCCACATTCCAAAAACATGCTAGGTTAATTGACTCCAAATTGTCCATAGGTATGAATGTGAGTGTGAATGGTTGTTTGTCTAAATGTGCCCTGTGATTGGCTGAGAGTCCAGGGTGTATCCCGCCTCTCGCCCCAAGATAGCCCCTTGTGAGGAAAAGCGGTAGAAAATGAATGAATGTTGTCATGAATGTACCTGTTACTACATGGTACTGTATATAGAACCATAAAACCTTGTTGGGAGCGTTTTAATATCTGTGTCTTTGGATCATATTCATACAGTATCTGCAGAACCGCACAGAAAAGAGAAAGATGTGTTCATGTATCATGTATTGATCATTCAATATACAGCAAAAACGTTCACATCACATTACAAAAATTAGTGTTGCAACTGATTTTATTTCCTTTTGACAACACAACGTATGTTGGAATTGTTCTTCCAGACAGATACAAAGAGTAGTAGTACAATGCAGTACAACGAGAACTGAATACTGTAAGGTATGGCTGGTGCTTTGCAAAAGAGACTAGATGCTTATTGATGGCTGGTGCTGAGAGTGTAGTTATAAATGAGGGTTCCACCTTTCTTCAGGTTGCAGGCATATCCGTGGGTTCCGAGTCGAAGTCGCGTCTGGCAAACTCCCAGCAGGTCGTCAAAGGGAGCATTTTGGTTATAAACCTCCAGCCTCAAGACATCGTTTTTCTTGGCCTTGAAGTAGGAGAACTCTTCCCCCCACCAAGGACTAACATTGTTATAATGGGCTGCTGTTTTACCCAAATAGGCAGAGCCACAAAACACCTTGACGTAGCCGTCAACGGTCCCCATGTCAGCTTGGAGGTTGGAGGCACGCAGCCTATACAGCCTGATCTGGGCCTGAGCCACGGTCAGGGAAGCCAGCACCAGAAGCAGCAGGGACAGACGGGAACAGGCCATGGCTGTAAAGGAAGTGGGCGTAACAATTAAACACTTAGTTTAGACAAGTCTTCATCATATTGAATATTTTATTTTATTATTTAGTCATGTTTCAAAAAGTCGAGTAATGCAGTTGTCATTATAAAAAAACAAGAATAATAATAAATAATAAACATTTGTCAATTTAGCTGAATTATAAATAGATTTTCAATGAGATTCAAACCTTTTTAATATTTCATTTGTGGATTTCTTGTTCATATGCAGGTGAGACCTGAGAGAGTGAGTGGCTTTTTGGCTTACACGACAGGTGTGCCTCAGGACTCCCTCCTGGGGCCCCTACTTTTATCATTTACCACTTATATTTTCCACAGGTTCAGGCGGTCTAGTGGTTAGCGCGCAGACCTCACAGTTAGGAGACCAGGGTTCAATTCCACCGAGTTTGCATGTTCTCCCCGTTCTCCTCCGGTTTCCGCCCACATTCCAAAAACATGCTAGGTTAATTAACGACTCCAAATTGTCCATAGGTATGAATGTGAGTGTGAATGGTTGTTTGTCTATATGTGCCCTGTGATTGGCTGGCCACCGCCTCTCGCCCATAGACAGCTGGGATAGGCTCACATCAAACAAATACAGCTACTGAAATCCATCCAGGTTGATGGTTGATTGTGTATTAGTAACACAACAACACACTGACCTGGTTCCACTGTAGGCTTACTACACTTTTAATATTGACTTTTTTATATTGTTTGTGCTAACTTTTGTTGATTAAACAGCGAGCTAACGGGATAACTTCCTGATATATTCTTTATAAATACATTGTTCACTGAGATTTGCAGATTGAAGCATATTGAAAAACTCTATAATAACTACTAAATTATGTATTTATTGTCTTTGCATATGTACTGTGAGAGCTAATACAACCAAAGTCTAAACCTAGTTCCTTGTTTGTTTAAGCATACTTGGCCAATAAAGCAAATTCTGATTCTGACGACAAAAAGCAAGTTGGGCAACAATTAAGAAAAAAGGAAAAAAATTCAGATCAGTTTAGTTTGTTTTCTACTTTTGATTTTTTTTTTTTTAAATGACATGACCATTCTGCCGTCATAATGTCATGCCGTAATATTAGTCACAGCAATGTCCTGGCAAAGAAAAGGTAAAATAGCTGTATGTGATACCTAGCAGGTCTTACCTGTGGTCTTGGTGTCTTGTTTCTCACCTGTCTTAGATGTTGTGTGTTTTTAAAGGCCAGGAGGACTCATATCAGTTTGATAAGGCTCCCACTTTACGCTCGGAAAGAACAACCTGCTTCATTCTCAGCGTTACGTAACCCAAAAAGCATAATCGACTCTGGTAGGTTCAATCATTTAGAATGGAAATACTATATACTAATACTTGTACAACCTATATAGCAGAAGTACAGGTACACATGGACAGTAATGGTAATGGTTTAATTTCATTTGAACATGCATCAGATTACAATTGAATGCATCACATAATCAGTTCCCAGTTCCACATGTCCAAAAGGAGTAGGAAGAAGCAAAACTTATTAAATCCTACCCCTCCATCTGGTACTTTTACAGTCAGTAACTGTTACATTTGTTCACTTCCTGCTTTCCTAATATAATTTAAGTTTTTTTTACTTCATTTTATTAATTTTTATTATTTTTTAATACATTTTTATTTTTTTAATTTTATTTAATATTTTTTAATTTTGTAAAAATGTTTTTTTTAGTACAAGGTGATATAGTAAGTAATAAGTGTCAATATAGTGATATATATAGCACATCATGACTGGTTCAAGACTCTTCATCCTTGTATTTAGCAAACATCAACTGCTTGTATTGTTTCTTGAATTGGCTCATCGTTGTGCATTGTTTGATTTCCTTACTCAATCCATTCCATAGTTTGATTCCACATACTGAAATGCTATGGCTTTTTAACCTTGTCCTAGCATAGAAGTGTTTCAGTTTTCGTTCTTTGCTCCAGGACCTCTGCTCTTTCCGTCCTTGTCTGGAACCTTCCGGCTTCAGTGACAAACCAGCTGATGTGAGTTTTCTCTTCTATTTTTTATGACTTTCCTATTCCACCTTGAAGTCAACCAATCTGGAAGCTTAGAGAGTATTTTCTGTCTTCCCTTGCAGTCATGAAGTACCTCAAGACCTCTGATCTGAGACATCGCAGCCTCACAGCTACGCAGGAAGTCTGTTCTGAGAACTGATGGCTGTCCTCTCTGAGACTTCCAGACACGATTCTCTTCTCTTCTTTGGCCTGATTGTGGCTCTTCTGAGGGCTGCTACGCCTTGTGGTTGCACAGTTGCACTGATTTTATGCTATTCTTTAGCTTTAGCATTAGTCAGGTTCTTTTCTGGACGATGTACATCTGCCAGTACTACATGCTCACTGCTCTTTAGAGACATCTTACGTGCTTTTATGTTGTTCTTCACCGCTCACTGGTGCTGTCTTCTGGAGTAGCAAGTTCTCATACATATATACAGTACACATAGTATGTGTATGTATATGTATATACACTATATGTATGTGTCACATATATAACGTGCATATATACATAAATGAATACATATATATATATTTAAACAAATATATATTACCTTTATTGATTTATTTTTACGCTTTGCAGCAAAGGTCAACAATCAACAATACAATCATGTTGGAGCATGAAACTATAAAAATAGAACACTCTGTCCCCGTATGAGCAATTATATGTTTTTGTGCAGAGGAATCGGGATGGTGAGAAAGTCCTCAGCCAGAATGACTTCTACCCGATGATCATCATCATCCTGTAGGACTTGTTCAGCCTGATGTTGGAGTTCAGAGACATCTTCATCGTCTTCATGGCGCTCCAGTGAGCTGGGTTTATACCTCTGGCTAAAATGGTACAACGCCAATCTTCTAGCACAGCAGGCCCGCGCAAACACTGCTGCCATCTGAGGCGTGCTATGTCCGTGCTCCACCGCCTTGTCCCTGTGCTCGTCCCCCAGTGTGGCCTCGTGCACCAAAAGGTCGGCACTCTGGCAGACCCTCACGGGTCCTTCACCCAGCACCGAGCTGCAGTCTCCCAGAATGCACACTTTCCTCCCGGGGATGCTTTCTTCTAGGACCTCGCTGGGTAAAAGCAAACGGCCACTCTCCAGGGTCACTGGGTGACCCGCTTTCAGACGCCCGTAGGAGGGACCTGGTCTCAGGCCTGAAGAGGACAAGACACCCTTTAAGTGTCACACACATACGGATGTATGCCTATAAATGTATAAATACATATGCCTATATATGCACATATGCATATAAACATTTGCACATTTACATATACATATATATTTATATACACGCACATTTACATATGCATATATGTAATATACACATATATATACACACATATATATATATATATATACACATGCATATATACATATGCACATATATACACACATGCATATATATGCACATATATACACACATGCACATATATGCACATATATACGCACATGCATATATATGCACATATATACACATGCATATATATGCACATATATACACAAGCATATATACACACACGCATATACACACATGCATACATATATGCACATATATATACACGCATATATATATGCACATATATATACACACATGCATATATATGCACATATATATACACGCATATACACACATGCATATATATATGCACATATATATACACACATGCATGTATATATGCACATATACACACATGCATATATACATATGCATATATATGCACATATATACACACACATGCATATATACATATGCATATATATGCACATATATACACACATGCATATATGCATATATATGCACATATATATACACACATGCATATATATATGCATATGCGTATATATATACGCACATGCATATATATATATGCATATGCGTATATATATACACATGCATATATATATGCATATGCGTATATACATACACATGCATATATGCATATGCGTATATACATACACATGCATATATGCATATGCGTATATACATACACATGCATATATGCATATGCGTATATACATACACATGCATATATACACACATGCGTATATATACACATGCGTATATACATACACATGCATATATATGCACATGCGTATACATACACATGCATATATACATATGCATATATATGCACATGCGTATATACATACACATGCATATATACATACACATGCGTATATACATACACGTGCGTATATACATACACGTGCGTATATACATATGCGTATATACATACACATGCATATATACATATGCGTATATACATACACATGCATATATGCATATGCGTATATACATACACATGCATATATACATATGCATATATATGCACATATATATACACACATGCATATATATACATGCATATATACATATGCGTATATACATACACATGCATATATGCATATGCGTATATACATACACATGCATATATACATATGCATATATATGCACATATATACATACACATGCATATATACATATGCGTATATACATACACATGCATATATATACATATGCGTATATACATACACATGCATATATATACATATGCGTATATACGCACACATGCATATATATACATATGCATATATATGCACACATGCATATATATATGCACATATATACACACATGCATATATATATGCACATATATACGCACATGCATATACACACATGCATATATATACGCACATGCATATACACACATGCATATATATACGCACATATATACACACATGCATATATATATGCACATATATATACACGCATATATATATGCACATATATACACACGCATATATATGCACATATATACACACATGCATATATATGCACATATACACATGCATATATACATATGCATATATATGCACATATACACACATGCATATATGCATATATATGCACATATATATACACACATGCATATATGCATATATATGCACATATACATACACACATGCATATATGCATATATATGCACATATACATACACACATGCATATATGCATATGCGCATATACATACACATGCATATATGCATATGCGCATATACATACACATGCATATATGCATATGCGCATATACATACACATGCATATATGCATATGCGCATATACATACACATGCATATATGCATATGCGTATATACATACACATGCATATATGCATATGCGTATATACATACACATGCATATATGCATATGCGTATATACATACACATGCATATATGCATATGCGTATATACATACACATGCATATATATACATATGCGTATATACATACACATGCATATATACATATGCGTATATACATACACATGCATATATACATTTGCATATATATATGCACATATATACACACACACATGCATATATGTATATACATATGCGTATATACATACACATGCATATATACATATGCATATGCGTATATACATACACATGCATATATACATATGCATATATATACATATATATATATATATACACATATATATATACACACACACACGCATATATACATATATATGTATACATACACATGCATATATGCATATGCGTATATACATACACATGCATATATATACACATGCGTATATACATACACATGCGTATATATACACATGCGTATATACATACACATGCGTATATATACACATGCGTATATACATACACATGCGTATATATACACATGCGTATATACATACATATGCGTATATACATACACATGCGTATATACATATGCGTATATACATACACATGCGTATATACATATGCGTATATACATACACATGCGTATATACACATGCGTATATACATACACATGCGTATATACATACACATGCGTATATACATACACATGCGTATATACATACACATGCGTATATACATACGCGTATATACATACACATGCATATATACATATGCGTATATACACACATGCATATATATTAGGGTGGCCCTTATTTTCGAAAGTTTGAAAATTCAGTCTCCAAACCCAGATTCTTGTTCCACTCCATGAGAAAACCATGCGAGTAATTTTTTTTTTAAATCGAATAATATTTACCCGGTGCTCAACGACCTTAAAGTTTTACTATATAAGATCATTTTCACATTCAACGATACAGGGGCTTTGTCGGTGACAAATGCAGCGGCTCTGTTCTCAGGTGCTCTCGTTGGTGGACTATGGACCAAGGACTGTGTGTGGCAACTCTCGTCTAGTGCTCCTTTTCCTCTGTCTAGGATTTGTCTAGTGCTTGGCAGTACTTTTTCAACGTGTTTGCATGTTTCTGGAGTGCGTTCTGATTGAGAAGGAATTCCTCTTTTAATTTATTGAAACTCTTCCCTCCATTGCCCTTATTAATCATGTAAATACCACACATACTTTATGTGCTCATACTCAGTCAATAAACTCGTGAAAACACTCGTGATACGCATTGCGAGCATGCGGGCGAATGCAGCGAAGGCCGTTGTGGAGGCGTTGGAGAAGTGGAGCGTCGCTGACCGGGTCGTGGGGATGTCCTTTGACACCACCGCCGCCAACATGGGTCGGCACACCGGGGCGTGTACCATGATTGAGCGGCAGCTGAAGAGCGACCTCCTCTACCTCGCCTGCCGGCATCACATTCTCGAGCTCGTGATCGAGGCGGTCTTCACGTCGGTGATGGGGCCAACTACAGGGCCTGCTGTCCTGCTGTTCAAGCGTTTCCAGGAGAGGTGGCCCTTCATCAACCAAGGCGAGTTCCAGCCGATCGAGGATGGAGCAGGAGAGGTCGACATCGAGTGGTTCCTTCAGGCCCTGAAAGAGCGGACAGACCTTCGGGACGACTACCGGGAACTTCTGGAACTAACCGTCATCTTTCTCGGCGGCGTACCTCCCCGCGGAATCCGCTTCCGTGCCCCTGGCCCCATGCACCACGCTCGGTGGATGAGCAAGGTGCTGTACTCGCTCAAGGTGTGGCTGTTCAGGGGACAGTTCAAAGTGACGCCGAAGGAGGAGCGCGGACTGTTGAGGGTGGCCATGTTCTCCGCCCGCCTCTACAGCAAAGCCTGGACGCAAGCCCCACTTGCTGTCGCGGCTCCGCTCAAGGATCTTCAGCTGCTTCAGGCACTGGACGGGTACGAAGACGCGGAGGTCTCCAAGGCCGCGACAAACAAGCTCCTCGGCCACCTCTGGTACCTCTCGGAAGAGCTGGTAGCCCTGGCGTTCTTTGACGACCGGGTTTCATCAGAAACAAAGAAGAACATGGTAGCGGCGATTGAGGAGAAGGATGGCAACGACACAGCCCAGAAGCGAGTGACCATTCCCGCTTCAGCGATCAGCGGCTGCAGCCTTGAGGACTTTGTGACCTCCAATACGTCCTCGTTCTTCAACAAGATGTCCATCGACAAGGGATTCCTGGAGTTGGAACCGGCAGACTGGAAGAAGGATGAGGCGTACGGCAAGGTGTGCAAAGCGCTGGGGAAGCTGTCGGTCACCAATGACCACGCGGAACGAGGCGTCGCCCTGATTCAGGAATATAACCGGCTCCTGACGAAGGACGAAGAACAACTGCAGTTCCTCGTCCAGGTCGTCGCGGACCATCGGCGCCAGTTCCCGGACACCAGGAAGGGAACGCTTGCACAGACCGGGCGACAATGAGTGGCTAGCAGCCACATAAACCCCGCCAGGAGAGGAAAGCGGCTAATACTCCCACGAGAGCAACGTGGGAGGGGGACCCGGAGTGCTTGTGACTAGCGTTCGCTGAGTAAAATTTCAGAGTCGTTGAGCACCGGTTAAATATATTCCGATTTCAACGAAACTTTGCACAGCATGTTTCTGGGTCAAAAGGAACAAGAATCCGGGTTTGGAGCATAGACATTATTCGTTTGAAATTTCACCCCCTTACAGAGGGCCACCCTAATATATATATATATATATACACACATATATATATATATATATATATATATATATATATATATATATATATATACACACACATATATATATACACATATATATATACACATATATATATACACACATATATACACACACATATACACACACATATATATACACACACACAAGCATGTTAAGCGCTAAGTTACCATAGTTTTACCACTCTTAAATATAATTTTTAAACCCTCAAATCCTTCAATTATTTTAGGCTTGTTCTGTCATTATTTCTATGTAAAAAAAATCTGATAATCATTTTATTTAATTCCCCATTTGAATTGATTTTTATGACCCAACATCTAAATAGGCGTCAAGTGGCCTCACCAAGTTCTTTCAATAGTTCGGTTTTCAGTCTCCCGGGTCGATGGCGTTCCTGAACACAAAATCCAAATGAGGGAATGCGGTGAAACAACCTGAAGGCCTTCACGGTGAACTTGTCGTCTTCAAACAGGAAGTAGCAGTCAGAGGAGACGTCCAGAGAGATGTTTGCACCGGGCTGCTCCTGAGACAGCAGGGGGCCGCACTCTCTGGTCAGCTGGAAACACAACTTGTCATGAAGCTGTGGTAGCCATTTTGTAGTCATGCAAAGTAAAACGAGGACAAACCTCCACGCTCAGCTGACCTTCTTCTGGACTTTGGTCCTGTGTGGGCTCCAATTCGTGGACTACAAAATGCAATACATTTTTTTTTAAAAAAAGGTTCTTTATTAAAAACACGCTCATATAGATTTGTGTTCTCACCAGCGTAGGGGAAGAGCAGCTGCGAGCCCGTAAGGCCGAGCGTAACCCTGAGAAAATGGCGGAGGCCCCGGGGCCCGTAAATGTCCACACACTTGACGCTGCGTTGGGGGTCAGAGGTCAAGTTGAGGCTGACGGTGCAGAGGAGACCAGGCAGACCAAACAGGTGATCTCCATGCAGGTGAGAGATGAAAACCTTGCTGATTCGACCTGGGGTCATGACACAATGTGAATGGAATGTTATTTTATTTATATCACATTTAGTTGCAAAAGGTTGGTCAAATATATGGAAAATATTTAAAATATTAAGGAAATTTGCGACCATTTTGTTTTATTAGTTGTCATTTTCAATTCCATTAACATTACGCCAATCCAATAAAGCCCACCATCCGGGCACTTAGTCACGTGTCCAATGTGAGCAGGAAGTGTATTCAAAACAAGTGTTTTAACTCCTAACTTGACTGGAATTAAACCTTTCTCGTATTTTTGAGTAATTAATACGATAATTCAAGTTATATATATAGTTTTTTTTAATTAATATTAGGAACACTGACCGGCTCGCAGCTGGCTCTTCATTAGCTGAGTCTGCGTCCCTTCCCCGCAGTCAAACAGCCAACAGTCGCCTTCGTTCCGCAGCACCAGAGCCGAGGCTCCGCGGTGAGGAGACGGGTACGCCGAGCCTGTCCCCAGAAAAGTCACGTCCATAGTCATGGCCGCTGCCTCTTAAAACTAAAGAATCGGAGGGCGCGGGAAGCTGTATGATAACAGTCGTCGCGTAGTGATGACGTATACCTGGACTGTGGCGCATTCAATAACACAACATAGTAGCAGTTTCCTGTATTGTGTCGATCGTTCATTTATTTATCAACATGTATTCAACAAAACTAAACACAAGCAGTTAATGATCAGACCAATACGTATATTTTGAAAAAAGGTTTTTAATCACTTTTCACAATGTGTATTAATACGCAGCATCAACATTCTGTTCTTTGCAAACAGGGTAAGGCCATTTTTTTCATGTTTAGTACTGACACCACAACAACATGAGACACAGTAGGACGCAGCAACTTCATGGAGGTTTTCTTTAAATAAATATATGACAGTAACATTTCACCGCAGTTCGAATATTACTACAAAAAGCATTTATTTTATTTGAAAATGGATGCATGGTTCAAATAAATGTAATTAAAAGTAATAGGCTAGTTAGTAGGTAATGAGGTTAATTAATTAGTTTTCCAGTGTGTGAGGTCAACAATGCTTTTTGTGTACAAAAAGTCTTAAAACGGCGGCAAATTAGAAAAATAGACCTAGAAAACTGCTCATATTTATGTTTGTCTCATTCTTACAAGAACGTGGTGCAAAAATGACTATGCACTATAAAAATATCAATAACATAAAAATATTGTCTTGATTTAGATGATGACGTGAGCTTGTCTAGTTAGAAACTAGAAGAAACTGACTTTGATTCCAGAGTTTTTCTATTAAAATATAGAATCCAAGTCGGTGACTGTGTACTTTCCAAGTCTAAAAACATCTAGATTTAAATCCATTAGGAGAATATGATGCATTCATGGCATCTTAATCAGTAACTTCTGGTTGAACAACATGGAGGGAAGAAGGCACAGCAGCTTGAGACCACGTATATTTTTTACACCTTCTACGCTACAAGGGAGAATATTTTGAGGACAAGACATAATGAGAAAAAATTGTTCAGTGACACTTGAAAAAGTTAGTACATACCGCATGAATGTGATATCCACTTTCATGTGGGGCAAAAACGAGCTCCAAACTAAACCACATTTTTTTTGTTTTAAAAACAGAATGTGTAATGGGGAAAAAAGTCAAGCTAGGCAGATTAACTCTAGCGATCTTACTAGCTAGCTACCGCCAGTGACAGCAAGGCAAAGCGCTCATCATGGAATTGTCCGATACTCATCGGTGGCGGATCATTGTAGCATCACTAATTTACACACAATTTTGAGACAGCAATACAAAACAAATCAACAATGTGCTGTGAATCACCAACAATAGTAAACAACTCCTACAGCTGCCACAAATCAGATAATACTGGGTGGAGTGGATATTGGTTCAGCTGCTGCGTGATGATTCTTCTATTTGGAGTGCTTTTAAGAGGTAAATTTGCAAAGCATTTAGTACTAAAACAGTATTTTCACACTGCTGATTTCCACCACTAGAGGGCAAACAAGTTTGACAGACATTGTTCTAAAAGCAGCACAGCGCAGTTACCTCCTTAGGTAGTTTTGGGGCTGAAGCTGACCCCAGGCCAGTCGTAAGTATCCGGCAGGAAGGAGTCATAGTCGGTGTTCCACGCGGTTGCACGCACAAAGGCGTTCTTGTCCACTGGCTCTGGGTAGCGAAACGCCATGCCTTTAGCGTACACGTACTCCACCACCTGCAGTCATGAAAGGTTAGCTAGCAAGTAATGGGAGCGTTTGAGCAGTTTGGAATACATGTCTTACCTTGGCGGCCATCTGGAGGGAAACCTCTCTGATGTTGGAGAGAGGCGGATACAGGCGGCCTTCCTCCAGCTCTTTATCAGTTAGCTGTTCTGCCAGTGTCTGGAAGATCATACATATTATATGAAGCATGACAAGGGTATAAGCTAAAAAGATAGAACATATCTATATATATATATAGCAAATAAGAAAAACTAGAGAAATTATTTAATTAATAATAGACAAACAACCATTCACACTCACATTCATACCTATGGACAATTTGGAGTTGTTAATTAACCTAGCATGTTTTTGGAATGTGGGAGGAAACCTTGCAATGCACGGGGAGAACATGCAAACTCCACACAGAGATGGCCGAGGGTGGGATTGAACTCGGGTCTCCTAGCTGTGAGGTCGACCGCCGTGCAGCCCTGAATATGTGATGTTGCGCAGAAAATTAGCAAGAAAAAACACAATTTTTTTTTTATACTGAGAAAAAAGTTGTAATATTACAGGGAAATAAGTACAAGTTGCCATGTTATGAGTGGGTAACAAAGAAAATATTTCAAGACTTAAGTCATAATAAAGTCATAATATCATAAAAAATCAGTCAATAGTTACAAAAACAATAAAAATCATTATACATTATACACATTATACACAATAAATCATTATTTTACTGTTATGTGAATAAAGTTGTAATATGACAAGAACATGCCACTAGCGTGCAGACCTCACAGCTAAGAGACCAGGGTTCAATTCCACCCTCGGCCATCTCTGTGTGGAGTTGGCATGTTCTCTCCGTGCATTGCAAGGTTTCCTCCCACATTCCAAAAACATGCTAGGTTAACTGGCGACTCCAAATCGTCCATAGGTATGAATGTGAGTGTGAATGGTTGTTTGTCTATATGTGCCCTGTGATTGGCTGGCCACCAGTCCAGGGTGTACCCCGCCTCCCGCTCAAAGACAGCTGGGATAGACTCCAGCACCCCCGCACGTGGTGTAAACTGCAGCCTATCCCATCTCTAGCTTGGAGGAGTGGCCAGGGTCACCAGCTAATCGCTAACAAACAACCATTCTCGCTCACATTCATGAGTCTCCGATTAAGCTAACATGCAAACGCCACACACACACTAGTCCACCGCGCGGCCCGAGACATCGCATCAAGGTTCTTAAATGAGAAAAAGGTACATAGAACCTTAGCCGCTTCCAAGAACACGGTGTCACTGATGTGTCGTACTCCACTCAGGATCACAGCCAGAGCCACGCCTGTCACACAAACGACAACAACGGCTTTAAACATACAGGAGCTCCAATCTAATGGCCTCTAAGTTCTCACCTGGGAAGATGTAAGCGTTGTTTCCTTGTCCGGGGGTGAAGACTCGTCCATTAGTCAGAGTTACTGGACCAAATGGGCTACCGCTGGCGAAAAGACATCGCCCCTTTATGTGTGGAGTAGAATAGAGCAAAAATTAAATGATAAATCAATAAATCCATGAATTCGTTTTTTTTTTTAAGTGTACATCAGTGAGTGTGTAGGCGTCCTCTGCTGTGCACTCTGCCTTGGCTGTGGGGTTACTCAGGGCGAAGATGATTGGCCGCTCATTCAGGGTCCCCATGGCCTTTATGACATCATGGCTGAACAGTCGGCCGGCTCCGGCTACTCCTGCGGTCAGGTGACAAAAATATAAATAAATAAAGTCCCAACTAAACGTGCAAGCTATAGCTTATATTTTTAGTTATGTCGATGACTGCGTCTATCAACCAGGAATGTCAGGAATGTCGACAAACCAGTTCAACATGCATCAACTCCGTCTAAATATTCCTGTCTTACCGATAATAGCTGTAGGTTTGATGGTGTTGACAGCATCCAGGAAGTTGTGAACGTCACCCGGACTGTCGTGAACAAACGCTTCTTGGTTCGTGTCCATCGTCTGCGTTCTTCCCTGGAGACACAAATTGGTAACTGATAGCGTCAAACCAACAACTGTCGATGTACCGTTGAGCAGGATAACTTCATTGAAGCAGTCTGGAGGAAGCCACGCAGACAACTTGTCTCCTTATAATCTATTCCGTGTCCCATTCACTGACCTTTACAAGTAAGCCATCTTTGTCAAACAGCCAGATCTTCTCCCTGGCCTCCGCCTGCGACATTCCCAATTCCATCATGGCCATGACAATCAGGTTTGCGATGCCGAGAGCAGCCTGTGGACAGGACAGGAAGTACAAAATTACATATGCAGTCATGTTTCAAACTTCATTAAAAGTATTTTTTTTTTTTTTTTTTAGAGATGAACCAGGGCGACATGGCGGTTTAGTGGTTAGCGCACAGACCAGGGTTCAATTCCACCCTCGGCCATCTCGGTGTGGAGTTTGCACGTTCTCCCCGTGCATTGCATGGTTTCTTCCCACATTCCAAAAACATGCTAGGTTAATTAGCGACTCCAAATTGTCCATAGGTATGAATGTGAGTGTGAATGGTTGTTTGTCTATATGTGCCCTGTGATTGGCTGGCCACCAGTCCAGGGTGTACCCCGCCTCGCGCCTGAAAACAGCTGGGATAGGCTCCAGCACCCCGTGACCCTCGTGAGGAAAAAGCGGTAGAAAATGAATGAATGAATGAATGAACCAGGGCGGCACGGTGGACAAGTGGTTAGCACGCAGACCTCACAGCTCGGAGACCAGGGTTCAATTCCACCCTCGGCCATTTCCGTGTGGAGTTTGCACGTTCTCCCCGTGCATTGCATGGTTTCTTCCCATATTCCAAAAACATGCTAGGTTAATTAGCCACTCCAAATTGTCCATAAGTATTAATGTGAGTGTGAATGGTTGTTTGTCTATATGTGCCCTGTGATTGGCTGGCCACCAGTCCAGGGTGTACCCTGCCTCTTGCCCGAAGACGGCTGGGATAGGCTCCAGCACCCCCGCGACCCTCGTGAGGAAAAAGCGGTAGAAAATGAATGAATGAATGAATGAACCAGGGCGGCACGGTGGACAAGTGGTTAGCGCGCAGACCTCACAGCTCGGAGACCAGGGTTCAATTCCACCCTCGGCCATTTCCGTGTGGAGTTTGCACGTTCTCCCCGTGCATTGCATGGTTTCTTCCCACATTCCAAAAACATGCTAGGTTAATTAGCGACTCCAAATTGTCCGTAAGTATGAATGTGAGTGTGAATGGTTGTTCTATATGTGCCCTGTGATTGGCTTGGTCCAGGGTGTACCCCGCCTCTCACTTGAAGACAGCTGGGATAGGCTCCAGCACCCCCCTGCGACCCTCATGAGGAAAAAGCGGTAAAAAATGAAGGGATGAATGAAATGAACCATTACATTACCTCTCCCGCTCCCAGGAAAAGCACCCGGTGTTCCGTGATCGGCTTCCCTGTGGCTCTCTGAGCTGCCAGCAGACCAGCAAGGGCGACTGATGCAGTGCCTGTCATCAAGAAAATACACATTAAAATACAGAAAATTAGCCAACAATCAATGTATGTAATTGAATAAACCTTGAATATCGTCGTTAAAGGTGCAGTACTTTTCCCTGTACTTCCTCAGGAAGCGGAAGGCGTTGTGATTCCCGAAGTCTTCAAACTGTATCAAGGTGTCTTGCCCGTATTTGTCCACCACGGCCTCCATGAACTCATCAATGAGGTCATCATACGCTTGGGAGCGGTCTCTCTTCTGGTACAGGCCCATGTAGAGTGGATCTTTAAGGAGAGTCTGAACGGAAAACCGGAACAGATACATCAGGAATGATGGGATTTTATGTTTTTTTTTTTTTTCCCTCTCCACGTGCAGCATCTCGCCACCTTGTTGTCCGTGCCCACGTCGATCACCACGGGGAGACACTTCTCAGGTCGGATGCCGGCACAGGCGGTGTACAGGCAGAGTTTTCCGACAGGGATTCCCATGCCGTAAACTCCCAGATCCCCAAGGCCTAGAATACGCTCTCCGTCAGTCACTACTACGGCCTGCAGTCAGAAAGAAAGCTAGGTCAAGAGTTAGCGTACTGATTTTGAAGAGCGTACTCACAGCCACATTGGTCTCTGGCCAGTTGTCCAGGATGGAGCGGATGTGTCCTTTATCCAAAATGGAAATGAACAAGCCTCTGTTCAGAGAAACAATTCAACATTAAAAGTTATCACTTTTTGTCAAAAATAGCAGTGATCGATTCCTTACTTGGGCCTTCTAAAGATGTGTCCATACTGTGTGCAGGCCAAGCCCACAGTGGGAGTGTAAACAATTGGCATCAGCTCCTCGATGTCCCCCATCAAGACTCTGTAGAAGAGCCTCTCGTTCCTTTCCTGGATGCCCATCAGGTAGATGTACCTGAACAGGAGGAAAAAAACACAGAATTTAAACCATCGAAGACGTTGCGTCAATGTTTGATACAACATTTACTTTTCAAGGGGATCTGTCATTTTCTTCAGGTTGTTCTGGAAGCGCATGGCCTGGAGGTCTTGGGTTTCTACTTTAGGGGGCAGCAGGCCGTGTATGCCCAACATTTGTCGCTCCTGTAAAGAAAAGGCCATTCCCTGTGGAAAACATAAAGAGACAAGAAAATGGAGATCAGTAGAGTCTAGCAAAAATAGCAAGCATGGTGAATATGGATTACATTTAATGAGAAACAAAAATTCTGTGTCTATATTGTGAAAAAGTTCCATCTTGGAAAATCATGGTGCAACCCTAATTAACTCATCTGAAATACAACTGAAATATAGCTTTCCATTCTGACATGTTGAAATGAGTTAAGAACTTTTTTTAGTTTTTAATTCTTGTAAAAAAAAAAATTCTCATTAAAATACATTTTTTTTCTCATAATATTTAGATTTTATTCTCGTTAAATTAAGTTTTGAGCGTTTTGGGGAAATTTTCCAATTATTTCAACTGTTTTATCCTAATTAAGAACATTTTTTAGTTTTTAATTCTTGTAAAAAAAAAAACTTCTCATTAAAATACAAAATTTTTCTCATAATATTTTGACTTTATCCTCGTTAAATTAAGTTTTGGGTGTTTTAGGCAAAATTTGGCTGAATCCTGCATGAATATTATTATTAATGTGTAAAAAAAATACATCGCTAAAATGATAAAAGAAAGTTGGTAAAAGAAAGAAAGAAAGAAAGAAAGAAAGAAAGAAAGAAAGGAAGGAAGGAAGGAAGGAAGGAAGGAAGGAAGGAAGGAAGGAAGGAAGGAAGGAAGGAAGGAAGGAAGGAAGGAAGGAAAGAAGGAGACCTATCTCAGGGAGAAGCTGCCAGCTGAGAGAAAAGAGCACGTGAAAGCAGTTGGTAAAAAAGGAAGGAAGGAAAGAAGGAAAGAAGGAATGAAGGAAAAAGGAAAGAAGGAATGAAGGAATGAAGGAAAGAAAGAAAGAAAGAAAGAAAGAAAGAAAGGAAGGAAGGAAGGAAGGAAGGAAGGAAGGAAGGAAGGAAGGAAGGAAGGAAGGAAGGAAGGAAGGAAGGAAGGAAGGAAGGAAGGAAGGAAGGAAGGAAGGAAGGAAGGAAGGAAGGAAGGAAGGAAGGAAGGAAGGAAGGAAGGAAGGAAGAAAGGAAGGCGACCTATCTCAGGGAGAAGCTGCCAGCTGAGAGAAAAGAGCACGTGAAAGCAGTTGGTAAAAGGAAGGAAGGAAGGAAGGAAGGAAGGAAGGAAGGAATACAATACAATACAATACAAATGAGGTTGGGGTGTACTGTACAGTCACATATGAATGGGGAACTAATGTATAGCATCTGAGCCTCCTCATGTTTCAACAATGTTAAGATACAAGGCAGGTAGGCTCACCCTGTAAAGTGCAGAGTCATGCTGATGGAACACTTTAGTCAGTGGAGTGAAATGACGATTTGAGGTTATTGTGTGATGATTCACAGCACAGCGGACGGTTGGTGAGGGAACAGTTTACATGGAAGGTTGGAATGTACTATTTATAGCATGACAACACTTCTGCTGACGTCTAAGTTTGGAAGAGTTGGGTTCTAAAGCTCATCTGTGCCACAGTGAAGAAAATGCAGCAATTCCGAATGGGAGCAGTTCTGCTGTGGGAAAGTATTACGTATGCAGGTGGTGAGTGTGCAGAACGTTGGGTGGCTTTGGCCAGACAGTCTGATTGATGTTCTGAGATTTGATTTGCTGCATGGAAGGATGAAGGCAGAAAGCTTTTAGTGGATTTATTGTCATAAGTGCATGCATAAGCATGTAAATCAGATATACGATCAAATATATATATTTGTTGGATTTATTACTATATTATTTTTAATATAAAATGATTAGAATAGACACTTTAACATTATTATTAAACTGCAGTACTTTCTGCAGTTCAGTAGTTAAATGTGGCCACCATACTGTATAAGCAAAAATACTAATTATACTAGCAATACTAATTATACCTGACTAAGGCATTAACCTTGTTTAGATATAACATAAATACTGTACATACATACATGCATATGTTTTGCATAGGCTCACTAGCAGAGTTCATAACGAGGTCAAACATGATTTACTTTGTTAGTGCGGGGGTTGAGCATGAGCGGCTTCCCCTTCTCTTTGGTGTGGGCCCATCTGCAGGCAGACACACACACCGGCCTCCAGGAAATGGTACTCCTTAGCCTGGACAGCATGGTGGACTCTCTGGAAGGTGTGAGGCTGGAAAACTGAGAGAGAAAAAAAAACAGCCTTGTAGTATTATGTCATGTACCCTAAATGCTCCAATCAACGCTTCTATTCAATTATTATTGCTGTGGGCGTGGTCTATAAAAGCAAATAATCACTAGGGCAGGGGTCTCAAACACGCGGCCCGCGGGCCAAATGTGGCCCGCAGGACACTAGTTTGAGGCCCCGCCTTGATATGAAAGTTTAATGTTAGTGCGGCCCGCGCAAGTTTCACATGGATGTTCATGTTAAAGGTTAAATAACTGTTAATAGTTATCCTCCCTATCCGTGTGGAAGTGGTAAGTTTTTGGCTATTTAAGTTGAAAGGAAATAACTTGAAGGCTACCGTTTAGGATGCTAGCTCTCTAGTTTGCGAGTTAGCATGTGTCTCAAGTTTTTATTATTTGCTGTTTTGTTATTATTATTATATTTATTTATTACTGATTGATTTTCTTTATTCTTGATTTGTTTATTTATTTTTCATCTTATTTTGTGTAGAAAAATATAAATTAAGATATTTGAGAACAGTGGAATGTTTTATCACAGTTTTTCTCGTAGAAAATTGGAACCAAATTTTTTGGTTTTTAATAAATGCGTTTTTTTTGTTTTTTTTGAAAACCTGATGCGACCCAGTCTCACCCAGACCCTAGCTCCAGTGGCCCCCAAGTAAATTGAGTTTGAGACCCCTGCACTAGGGTCTCCAATTAACTACTGCGGCTGTAGCCAGCCTCCCGGTGTAGTTTTAGTTTTTATCAACCCCACAAGACGACAGTAGCTGCGTTTGAAGTATCAAGAATGGTCAGCATCCGGCATCCTCAGCACAACATCAGCAAGGCACCAACAAAGACCAACACTAAAAAGAGACGATCCACACTAAAGGATTAGAACCACTGAGGTCATTAATCTGCATGTAAACGTCAGTGATTTGGTGTGCGTGATTGGAAAAGAAATAACAAAGCTTTGAAGGGATCGACATAATCCTTCACATGAGGAAGGACAACTGAGAAGATGACACACAGCGCCTAAATGTCACCCAAAGGAAATACTAAATAGTCTTGTAAGCAAATTTCAAGTCTGGAGCAATGGATTGCACTTCCTGTCCGTTTTGTAAAATGACTCAGAACATTCTAAACCGAGTTTCACGCTAACTTCAACATTATGTCTGGCCTACACCCAACAGTAGTACCCTTAACAATGTTGTGTTACGTGCAGTGATAACCTTTGTATGACTCTCCCTACGATAAAGCACAATATAGTATAAGTGGAGATAAGATATGCAACTATAAACACACCATTTGATTAAAAAAAAACTATTATTGCCAACATTTAGTTTGCATCTAAGACACAAAAAATGTCATGAACCAATTTTTAAAATGACACCCTGAGGTTGTACAAGTGGGAATCTGACTAAAGTGAAACCAGTAAGATTCCAGTCCAGCATGACCGTCTTGCAGTTGTGTTCAACTTAAGAATACTAAATATTCATGAATAAAATAAAAAAAAATGTGAGGTTTTTATTGTGTTTACCCCATAACAATAACAGTGCTTGACTTATTTTCATATTACGATTGAAATATAACTTGACATTTTTTAATGGTGACAGTTAGGATTTTTACATCAAATGAGTCACTGCAGAAATGGAAGTAAAGATAAAGAAACAACTCGCTCTTTTTATTGACATTTATCATTCTCTCTCGCATAAAGTGTGGTAGTTTTATGAGGTCAGGCGTGAATCAGCATCCGTATCAGTATCACACTGCGACCATTCATTTTAACAATCACATGGATTGTGTTAACTTTAAAACCTTTTTCAGCTTTGCTCAGTCAAACTGCTTACAGACCTCAGATAATATCAGTGATATTAAAGATAGAACACATAAAAATAATTAAAACATTCTACATACACACAAAATGGCAGACGCCTCCAATGCTGTTACTTTTTAACTTTTATCCAGAATGACACAACCACAATACAAAAACAATATTGTTACCAATGTTCATTTAATTTTGCTTTCTTGTCCAGCCAATAGAGTTTTTTTTTAGCAGCAAGAGTTGGAAATCTTGTTAAAGTAGTTTGTCTCTTGACCCTGAGGTTATATCTATAGTTATATTTCATTACTGGTTGTTTAGAAAAAAATGTCCATTGATTTTTCTGGCCTGCTTTAAGAGACATGTAGCTGAAATTTGAATATAAGTCTAATTTCTGCTTTGCAGGCAAATATTTAGTTATTATCTTCCTGTGTGTTCGAGATGTGTATTTGCTAGCTGTGTAAATGACACAGCTAGCATAATCACAATGAAATACATCGAGTGTCACTGTTTAGGGACTATTTTCTCGATGTTTACAGTATAGTATAGGGACTATTTTCTCTATGTTTACAGTATAGTAGATGGACTATTTTCTCTATATTTACAGTATGGTATAAGGACTATTTTCTCTATGTTTACAGTATAGTACATAAATATCTCAATAAAAGTAGATAAACCGGAAGCTCACGCTGCCATTGAAAATGAATTGAGCTTCTAGCTAATTAGCTAGCTAAGCCTGCTATCTCGTGCGGCCAATAATAGTAAAAATAACCACTAAATAGCTAGCTAAGCGTGCTATCTCGCGCGACAACAATAGTAAAAATAACCACTAAAACAGATTTATTGAACAACAAAAGTGCCAATAGTCATTTTTGTGTTACTCGTATAATACAGTAATGACACCAAGAAGGATTTAGTATTTTTAAAGGGTTACGAGAACATCACAGACGAACCTGCCCCCCAAAAAAACTCTCAACTCTCCTCCCGATAAGAGCCTTCATTTCACACACTTCCTCGCTTTTACCTGCTAGTAATGGTCGCTCTTCTTTGAAGTTAATCCCTCAAAAACATAGTTTATGTCTCTCCGAGCGGATTTGACAGCTCTTGACGTCCTTCAGGCAAGTACACCGCACACTGATGAGCTTGAAGAAGACTGGTCAAGCACAGCCGAGAGGACTGTAGACGCTCAGCCAATCAGAAGCCGGGATTCCCCTTCAAAGGTTTTACCGTAAATAATGGTGTGCGAAATGCTGGTTTTAGCGTGACGTCACTTTACCGTAAAGACTGCAAGAGGAAGGCATTTAAATTTTGACTTATTTACGATGGTTTAAGAAGATTAAGATAATTAAATCAAAATAAATTAATTAAAATGTAAAATTATTAAAAATGTCTATAAATTATTCATAAATATTGTGAATTATTGTGAAAAGGAGCAATTTCATGAACCTATAATCTAACAATTATTTACATATATACATACCACTTATGAAGACCAGATTAGAAAATATATAAAATAAGTATGACATAATGTGATTGGCTGGGATAGGCTCCAGCACCACAATAAGCGGTAGAAAATGAATGAATGATTTTAATTGACTAAAATGAAGGTATGAAGACTCCAACATGCTCCCTGGATCCTATCCCTTCTTCATTCATCAAACCCTGCCTCCACATCATCTCCCCGCTGATCACAAGTATCATTAACTCCTCCCTTATCACTGGATCCGTCCCACAGTCTCTCAAGCTGGCGGCAATCACCCCCACACTCAAAAAGTCTGGTCTCGATCCCAATAACCTCTCCAATTTCCGTCCCATATCCAACCTCCCCTTTCTGTCCAAAATCCTTGAACGTGTCATAGCTGCTCAACTTCAATCTCACCTCAACTCCAACAGCCTGTTTGAATCCTTCCAGTCCGGTTTCCGTCCCAAACACAGCACTGAAACAGCTCTTCTTAAAATCACCAATGATCTTCTTCTCTCCTCCGATTCCGGCCATCTTACCATCCTCATCCTCCTAGACCTCACCGCAGCCTTTGACACCATTAGCCACTCTATCCTCCTGTCCCGCCTCAAAACCAGCCTCAATATCACCGATTCTGCTCTGTCTTGGCTCCAATCATACCTCACCAACCGTCAACAGTTTGTGCACATAAATAGCTGCTCCTCCTCCATAGCCCCTTTACCTCAAGGTGTTCCCCAAGGTTCGGTGCTTGGTCCTCTTCTCTTCATCCTCTACATCCTTCCACTTGGCAATATCATCCGTCGACATGGCCTCAATTTCCACAGCTACGCTGATGATATTCAACTATACATTTCTACCACCTCCATCAACTCCAACATCTACTCCACCCTCACCAACTGCTTAGCTGATATCAAAACTTGGATGGAACAAAATTTTCTCAAACTTAATAGTGACAAAACAGATATTATCATCATCGGTCCCAAAAACACCACGGCGCCCACCCATAATTTCCATCTTCAATTTGACAGCGCCACCCTCACTCCATCCCCGCTCATCCGCAACCTTGGTATCCTCCTAGACCCCACCCTTTCATTTGAACCCCACATCAAACAGTTTGATCAAACGGACTGCATTCTTTCATCTTAAGAACATAGCCCGACTCCGTCCATCACTTACATTCTCTGCCGCTGAATCCCTAATCCATGCATTCATCACCTCCAGAATCGACTACTGCAACAGCATTCTCTACGGTACACCATCCAAAACCCTCAACAAACTACAATATATTCAGAACTCCGCTGCCCGCCTCCTTACCTCCACCCGCTCCCGTGAACACATTACCCCTGTCCTCCAAAACCTCCACTGGCTTCCCGTCCCCCAACGCATTCACTTCAAAATTCTTCTCATCACCTACAAAGCCCTCCACGATCTGACCCCCCCATATCTCACAGACCTCCTCCATCCACATAATCCCCCGCGTCCCCTTCGCTCCTCAGACTCCAACCTCCTGGCACTCCCCTGTAAGACCAAGCTCCGAACCTGGGGAGACAGAGCCTTCTCCATCGCTGCCCCCACTCTCTGGAACTCTTTGCCCCATTCACTCCGTGCTTGCCCTGACCTTCCCACCTTCAAAAAACAACTCAAAACCCACCTCTTTAAATCTGTTTTTAATGTCTAACCTTCTATATCTGACTGCTGTGCCCCGCCCCCGCTTTTTTAACTGTGTACTAACCAATGAATGTTGTATTTTGGTGTGTCTTTTATTCTGTTTACTTGCTCTATTCAACTTCATTCTTTTGTAAAGTGTCTTTGAGTATCTTGAAAAGCGCTATACAAATAAAATGTATTATTATTATTATTATTAAAATAAAGCAAAATATTTTGAGGTTGCACTAAAAAAGTTGTAAGCAAAACCCAATACAAAGTAATATTTTTTCTCTGATTATTTTATTTCTTTCAACAAAAAGGTGCAAAATAGATACCATCACATATTAGCATTTCATTAAAAATCTCACCGCTTTCCCCCAAAGTAGAAAAAAGCCTGCAAGAAATGACGTTGACAGATAGTCAAGTGTTATAAAGTTATTGTAAGCAATTTGCATTAGAGTCAAAGCATGCAGAAAGGTGTTAAGAGGTTATGTTACATTCAAATGCAAGCCGGGAAGCATTGAGGTGTAGAGAGGCACATTATCTGCATCGCTTCATTCAACCAAAACTATAACAACATATGTAAATTTGTGTCATTTGTCAGAGAAGTTATTGCTGTCTTAGTGGAAAAGCATAGAGTACAGGAAATGTGCTCTTTAATTCTAAAAAATGTTCATTTTTACGGCAGCTTCATTGAATATGATTGTTTTGAAGACCAAAAGTTACAGAAAATAATAATTCATATTGTTATCTTGGCAGCAAATGCAAGTTATTATTTAAAAAAGTGTAAAGGACTGTTTCAAATTAAAATGATAATGTGTGTAGTATCGGTTTGTGTACCGGAAATACAGCATAGCACGTTAAAAACAATAAAAACACTGCAAATTAGCATAAAATGTGCTTCAACTTAAGACCACTTTGAACACACAAAGAACAGTCGGAGTAAATATACATTATATACAAGTTTACAAGGCATGTTGCAGCATCACAATGCGGTACAGTCGTCCCTCGCTGGATAGCGTTTTTTCAAAAAATGAGTGAAATACAAGTGATATGTAGTATTCTGGCCACTAGGTGTCAGTAATGACACAAAACATTGATGAGACGTGAGATTACTGTTACACTCAAGGAGTCAGTCAGTCATGCCAGACATGAACCTCCTATTCCATGTGGAAGTGGTAATTTTTGGATTTCTTATTTTGTTAAGAAAATCACAAACATGTTTTTTTATGCTCCAACTACAAAAATGTTAAATTTATTAACATTGATTCCTACATTGCAGCAATTCACTTACAGACATGAACCTCCTATTCCATGTGGAAGTGGTAATTTTTGGATTTCTTATTTTGTTAAGAAAATCACAAACATGTTTTTTTATGCTCCAACTACAAAAATGTTCAATTTATTAACATTGATTCCTACATTGCAGCAATTCACTTACAGACATGAACCTCCTATTCCATGTGGAAGTGGTAATTTTTGGATTTCTTATTTTGTTTAGAAAATCACAAACATGTTTTTTTTATGCTCCAACTACAAAAATGTTAAATTTATTAACATTGATTCCTACATTGCGGCAATTCACTTACCACGGTCGGGTCTGAAACGATGACTATATGCTGTGTTTTTGTCCAGTACATACAGTATATATGGTATTCCTCATTCAGTACATTCATAGGAACTTCCTGTGTGTGGAAGACATTTGGTAAAATAAGGATCTTGTATACAAAACTGATCCCGTTTGTGTGGTATCCAACGCAGCGTTGCCTCAGCTACAAGTGAGTAAACAGTCGCAAGTATTGGTTGCAGTACCACATGGGGCATATCGGTGGACTCCATTGTAACTCCTTGTAGTATTTCCCCAAGGCCAACAAGGTACAGGTTTAAGGGTGGTTTGGTTTGCAACTTTTTTTTTTTTTTTTACAAAAGTAAAACTGTAAATTAATATTAAATTTGAGTTTTAAATCTATTTTTGCATTCAAATGAAAAACCTGTAACTCCGCTGAACAACCAGGACATTATAATGAGACATTATAATGAGCTCATTTCCAACCTGACACAAGATCTGGTTTTGGTTCCTATATAGTTCACGCCCAAAAAACCCTTTTAGGTCCCAAAACAGTCCCTCTCATTAAAAGTGTGATTAAAAAGATAAAAAATTTCCCACTTTCACCAGATCAAATTGTACATTTTTATCATGAGAACCTGTGAGGTACTCATGGCAAAATTATTATAATGAGTCAGTGGGACCAAACAAGCCCAGAAGGTAAAAAAATGTAAGCAAAAATAATAATTAAAATCAAATTATGGCCCAGTTTGATATACTTAGCCTTAAAACCAAGCCATATATTGAGAATGAAAATACTCAAAATCTCATTTTTTTTGTTTAGTGGACTTCAGGTCTGTGGTGGCGGCGTCCTGTGCTCAGGAGGTCTGGAGACCCTGCAGTTTTTGCTCTCCTCCCTCCATCCTTTCCCATCTCCTTTCTCCTTATTCTGCCGGCACAGTTTCAAAGCACGGGAGATAAACACATCCAAGTCGAATAGACGCTCCTTCTGCTTGACGGGGAGTGACTCCCTGGATTGAGCCATGGAGGAGGATGAGGAGGAGAGAGGCTCCGGCTGAGAGGGAGGAAACAGAGGAGACGAAGCAGGGGACTCGCTGTGAGGTAGAGGAGAAGTGGGAGTGACGGGCGGAAAGGGGCTGAGTCTGTCCTCGTCGTAGTCGCACGGGAAAGGCTGTGGTTCAAGTTCTGAGTAGTGGAAGACCGGAGTCTGGAGGTCAGTAGGGGAGAGAGGGAGAGGCGGTGAGGAGGTGTAGCAGGAGGGTGATTGTGGTTCCAAAGGTGGACTAGGTGAGTACAGACGGGACTGGGTGCTCTCAACCCAGTGGGAGATCTCCTGGAATAAATCCCCCGTTTCGGTTTGCACGATCTCCCTCACGTCCTCCACGCTGCCCCCGATGGGCTGGATGGACACGGGGGGGTTGCTGGTGGTGTTGCGCTTCCAGTGAGACAGATCCAGAATCAGCCTCGGCTCCGAGTAGTGCTGAGGCTTGCCCTCTCTCCAAGCGATTCTGTCCAGGTAGGATGGCGAGCCCACTTTGTAGTCGCACGAACGGCCGCAGTCCAAGTCCCCGAAGCTCAAACCACAGGCCCGGTCCAGAGAGGAGTGGGAATGTTCCAGGAAGCGTTCAGCAGAGCTGCTGTGGGAATATTTACGTGGGTCCACCTTGAAGGGATGGGAAGAAATGGGAATGTTAGTGCACAGTTTTTCCTTTTCTGGGGTGAAGCTAAGTAGTCACAGCTGATACCACAAATGCTCTAACCCAGGGGTCTCAAACACGCGGCCCGCAGGCCAAATGTGGCCCGCAGGACACTAGTTTGAGGCCCCCGCCTTGATATGAAAGTTTGATATGGATGCTGTATGGTATCATGTACCCAGAAAAAATGATTACGTTTGATTCATGTTCATATTAAAGGTTAAATAACTGTTAATAGTTATCCTCCCTATCCGTGTGGAAGTGGTAAGTTTTTGGCTATTTAATTTGAAAGGAATTAACTTGAAGGCTACCGTTTAGGTCGCTAGAAACCACCCCAGAATGCAATGAGCTTTACTTTTCTGCTCCACCTACATCCAGTTTCACTATGGTTACCACCTTACATTTGATTTATAGTATTGCTCCTCCTGCCAGTTATAAATGACAACCACCAGCATTCACAATAGAAAATAGAAATTATCCAGTCCAAAAGGTTCACGTTGCACTCGCCCAAACATGCCTACACACTACTTGTATCTTTGTCTTAAAGCAGGGGTCTCAAACACGCGGCCCGTGGGCCAAATGTGGCCCGCAGGACACTAGTTTGAGGCCCCCGCCTTGATATGAAAGTTTAATGTTAGTTTGGCCCGCGCAAGTTTGATATGGATGCTGTATGGTATCATGTACCCAGAAAAAATTATTACGTTTGATTAATGTTCATGTTAAAGGTTAAATAACTGTTAATAGTTATCCTCCCTATCCGTGTGGAAGTGGTAAGTTTTTGGCTATTTAAGTTGAAAGGAAATAACTTGAAGGCTACCGTTTAGGATGCTAGCTCTCTAGTTTGCGAGTTAGCATGTGTCTCAAGACCCTGCAGTTGCGCAATATGTTGTAAATAAAAAGAGTATAAATGTGACTATAGTCGTGTTTTGTCATGTCTACAGGGCTCTAATAATGCTTTGTTCATTTTAATCTGAAAAAAAATATTTGTCTACCCACCAACTATATATGGTTTCTTAAGTTTTTATTATTTGCCGTTTTATTATTATTATTATATTTATTTATTACTGATTGATTTTCTTTATTCTTGATTTGTTTATTTATTTTTCATCTTATTTTGTGCAGAAAAATAAAAATTAAGATATAGAAAATGAATGTCATGACAATCAATTCTAATGCTAATAAAAGAGGTATCAACATATACTGTATATTTCCTCTATTTAAAAATACTGCTATAAAATATGATATCGCTGACACATACCATCATTAATATTGTAAAAACAATAACGTGTAACATAGTATCGTATTTCATCAAGACACGCCCCTACCTGGGCCTCCTCTAAAAATGAGGCACAGCTGGCTCTGGGGTCTCTTTGGACCTCCTCTTCCTCTGTGGTGTCTTCCATATCAGAGATCATGTGACCACCAGAGGGCATGCATCGACACTTCCCCCCTGACTGCTGCCAGCACACGTCTGTTGATAAGCTGTTCAAACGCAGAGGTTAACACACACATTGTTATTATGGGATGCCAGCGTCGTACGGTACCCGTCCCAGTGGTGGATGCTGGAGGCCCGACTGAGGCTGTTGCTGAGGCTCTGCTCCATGATGATGCTGTCCTCCAGCTCATCCTCGATATGGAAGGGATGCGACGATACGGGCTCGTCATCCGGACAGGAATACAAACGCAGGAAGGGATGGGACAACGCCGCCTCGGCTGTTAAGCGATCCATGGGGTTGAAGGTCAGGATTTGTTCCAGGAAGTCCACAGCTGGGAGGACAGGAGGACAAAAGTACCAGTTGTAAAATTTGAGGTATGGTATTACACTATAAAACAGGACATTTTGGTACCACCACATTATATACATTCTGCATTAACTAATTAACTCGTGAACTATATTTAATCAACTGTAACCATGATCCAAACCATTTATTTCAAAACCAAGTTATATATTTCATGATCTGTTATATGTTAATATTTTAGTCTCATGTTGTCTGAAAACATTAATCTGTCAAAGTCACCCTTTAAATATTTGGAAAAATTCCCCAATTAATTAATTAATTAATTAATAAGACACATACATCCTCTAGCTTGGATAGGCTCCAGCACCCCCGCAACCCTCGTGAGGAAAAGCGGTAGAAAATGAATGAATGTTAAAAATATTTTGAATTATTTCGTTATTTAGACATTTAGTTTCATGTTGTGGGCTGCACGGTGGTCGAGTGGTTAGCGCAGAGGCCTCACAGCTAGGAGACCAAGGTTCAATTTCACCCTCGGCCATCTCTGTGTGGAGTTTGCATGTCCTCCCCGTGCATGCGTGGGTTTTCTCCGGGTACTCCGGTTTCCTCCCACATTCCAAAAACATGCTAGGTTAATTGGCGACTCCAAATTGTCCATAGGTATGAATGTGAGTGTGAATGGTTGTTTGTCTATATGTGCCCTGTGATTGGCTGGCCACCAGTCCAGGGTGCACCCCGCCTCTCACCCGAAGACAGCTGGGATGGGCTCCAGCACCCCTGCGATGAATGAATAAGTTTCATGTTGTCTGACACATTAATCATATTTAATCACTAATTAAATATTTGGCAAAATTCCCAGGGCAAAATCAATTGATTTGGTTTTACAAATGTTTATTTTATTAAATGTTTTTAATGGTTGGGGTTTATTATTGCAACAATGATAATACCTTACAGTTATTGAGCATTTTAAAAAATAAAAAAATATATGAATAAATTAATAAGACACATGCATCTTCTAGCTGGGATAGGCTCCAGCACCCTTGTGACCCTTGTGAGGATAAGCGGTAGAAAATGAATGAATGAATGAACATCCATTTTCTATGCTGCCTGACTTGGGTCGTGGTCGTATGCCGGAGCCTATCCCAGCTGTTATTTGGTGGGAGACGGGGTACACCCTGGACTGGTGGCCAGCCAATCACAGGGCACATATAGACAAACAACCATTCACACTCACATTCATACCTATGGACAATTTGGAGTCGCTAATTAACCTAGCATGTTTTTGGGATGTGGGAGGAAACCGGAGTATTCGGAAAAAACCCACGCATGCACGGGGAGAACATGCAAACTCCACACAGAGATGGCCGAGGGTGGAATTGAACTCGGGTCTCCTAGCTGTGAGGCTCTACGGTGCAGCCCGAGATATATTCATTCATTCATCACTAAAGTGAAAGACCATTTACCAATTCATATTAAACCTATATTGGTACATTATTATATATATGTCAGGTACACCTTTTGGGTGTTAAGTTATCGTGTGATGAATATGATGCTAGGAAAGTGTTGTTGTTCATTCATTTTCTACCACTTATCCTCACAAGGGTCGTGGGGGGTGCTGGAGCCTATCCCAGCTGTCTTCAGGCGAGAGGCGGGGTACACCCTGGACTGGTGGCCAGCCAATCACAGGGCACATATAGACAAACAACCATTCACACTCACATTCATACCTATGGACAATTTGGAGTCGCCGATTAACCTAGCATGTTTTTGGAATGTGGGAGGAAACCGGAGTACCCGGAGAAACCCCACGCATGCACACGGAGAACATGCAAACGCCACACAGAGATGCCCAAGCGGAGATTCGAACCAGGTGTTCCCGATCTCCTGACTCTGTGACCTACATGCTAGTCCACTCGTCCACCGTGTTATTCATCCATCCACTCACCTTCAGCATCCACTTCAGGAAGCAGCTGAGAGAAGGGCTTCCTGACGTTCCAGCCATGATTAATATATGAAGGCATTACCTGGACAAAAAAAAAAAAAAAACGGGAGTACAAAAATAAAAATGTGTCTCAATGTGTTATGGATTTGATTAATGTTGGCACCTGTAACAGATCCTGCCTGTCCTCGTCTCGGATCACCGGCACCGTGTCAAGGATGAGCTGCATCTGCTCCAACTCATGAGCACCTGGAATGAAAACATGCATACAATTTAATGCAGTAATATCACTACACCAGCAGGTGACGCTATACAACAACGCCAAGTATACTATAACTCCGCTAGTGTACTGTACTGTACTGCACATTGTGTTCCCTGTGGTAAATAACGACAATAACAAAATGATTGCTCAGCTGCTTTGGTAGTAAAGTGAAACTCAAACACGTCCAAGGCTGGCTGTGCGGCTGTGTAGCAGTGAGTCAATTCCCTCCATGGAGTATTGCGTTTAGAAGACAGGTGGAGGTCAAATAAGCTTGTAGAGGAGGAACAAAATGGAGTTGACACAGCCAGACTTTGTCTACAATCATTTGTTATTCTGCTCAGGCATTCACTGAGACTGCACTGACTGCAAGCAGAAATATAGTCAGTGGATGATGCGACTAACATTAACATTTTTTCCCTGTAAAATTGCTACTTTATTCTTATAACATTACAGATTTATTCTCAATTGGCTTTGTGATATATTACAACACTTTTCTTGTGCTATTACAGTTTCATTCTACTGTCATTGCAACTTCATTCTGGTAATATGACACCTGTATTATTGTAGCATTAGAAATGTATTCTTGTAACATTACAAATGTATTCTTTTCATTTCAGTATGTGGAATCAAACTATGGAATGGATTGAGTAAGGAAATCAAACAATGCACAACGATGAGCCAATTCAAGAAACAATACAAGCAGTTGATGTTTGCTAAATACAAGGAAGTCATAATGTGCTATACTATATATCACTATATTGACACTTACTATAGTGCCCATTATGGCATTGGATGCTCATATCACCTCCTACTTCGGTACGTGATTTAAAAAAAAAAAAAAAAAAAAAAAAACTTACATTATATTAAGAAAGCAGGAAGTGAACAAATGTAACAGCTCTATCATAATCTGTTGGCATTACATGTTGTTTGACTGGTAGGATTATGAAAAAAAAAACAAAAACACAAATTTGTGGAAAATGGAAATAAAAATTAATTTTTCATTCATTCATATAAACCGGGAAGTAGCCTGTTGACACGGTACGTGACAAAAAATAAATAAAATAAAAATATTAAGAATAATATATAATGTTATAAATAATAATAAATAAAATATATAAAAAATATATAATAAAATAAATAAAAATACAAAAAAATAAATAATAAAAACCTAAAATTATATATATAATTTAGGTTTTTTTTGTATTTTGCATTTCTTAAAAATTTTTTCACTTCCTCCCTTTCTAATATATTAGAAAGGCAGGAAGAGACTACGACTAATCGTTTTAAGTACTGTGCCGCCTGTGAGTCAGTGAGAAAACGGCAGGAGCTAATCGCGAGCTACGAGTGCGCTCAAGGCAAAATCGCAGGAGGTCATTATTAAGTAGAACAGTCTGACTCACGGTGTCATCTCATAAACAACATCACACATCACATCACAATTCATCACACAGCAACTTAATACTTAAAAGGTAGCTAGGAAATAGACAAAACAAGCTTAAAATGTAAAGAAAAAATAAACCCGACTATTTTATTAATGATCCTGTCTGTCCTTGTCTTTTCCCATAATGGATTTTGTTCATTGATGCCTGCCAGGGTGCTGCAATGACGTCAGCCTCCCTCTGGGTTCTTCTGGCTGGTGGACAGAGGCAGCATTGCAGCACCTCGGCAGCCCAATGAAACCGGAAAATGAAATTCCTGCCATCTAATATTACAAATTTATTCCTCTAAAATTTAATTACAACATTTTCCTCGCACACAATATATACAGCAGAACATATAGGACGTGTTGCCGTTACCTGCAAAGAGCATGCATCCTGTGAGCATTTCTGCCAGGATGCATCCTGCGGCCCACATGTCTATCGCCTTTGTGTAGTTGTTGGGGGACAGCAGCAGACGAGGGGAACAGTACCACTTAGTGACCACACCCTCGGACAGATAGCCCTGAGGAAAGAGGGGATGAGGTCTTCTTAGACTATAGATATACTGCATATAGACACGGAAGGTCTAAAGTCTATTTTGGTTCTTCAACATTTGTCATCATTATTCACACTAATTATTTAGTTTGAGCTCTAAGAGCATGTGTGGTTTTAAATGGGCGCTCCTCTTCCTGCTCGGTTATTATTCGGTTTTCTTCCCTGTTCACCACGACCAATTACTGCCATTATCTTGTACTTGTGGTATTTGCTGGGCTAAAATTTCCATGTGCAACAGCGAGGGACTCAGGAGGGCCCAGGTGACTTGTCTTTTAATACCAGCGTGAGAAATTGCTTTTTCACACCAAGTTAAAAAAAAAAAAAAACGATCTATCTGTCTGCTGTGGTAACAGCAGCCACTGCATCAGAAATAAGGAAAAAATACTACAATAGTATTTCCAATACTGGAAACAGCCGTCAGTATAATATCTTAACTTGTCAAATAAAAGTAAATGAGTATTTACCTGTATACTGATGAGTGACAAAAAATAAAAAAAATTTTGGGGGGTACGTTACAGATGTAATTTACAAAAACAACAACGTAAATTAAATATATAATTTCATATTAAATATTAAAAATAATATAATATAAATAGAATATTATACCCCAAATAATAATAATAATATTAAAATAATATAATATTACAGATGTAATTTACTAAAACCACAACATAAGTTAAATATATAATTTAATATTAAATATTAAAAATAATATAATATAAATATATATGTATACATATAATATAAAATTATACCCAAATAATAATAATAATATAATATTAAAAATATATATTATTAAATGACTGCTCAGGGGCTGCACGTGGGTCGAGTGGTTAGCACGCAGACTTCACAGCTAGGAGACCCGAGTTCAATTCCACCCTCGGCCATCTCTGTGTGGAGTTTGCATGGTTTCCTCCCACATTCCAAAAACATGCTAGGTTAATTGGCCACTCCAAATTGTCCATAGGTATGAATGTGAGTGTGAATGGTTGTTTGTCTATATGTGCCCTGTGATTGGCTGGCGAAAAAATAATAATTATCACTCACTAACATACAGTATCACAAAAGCCATATATTATGATCACAACCATAGCAAATATAGCCATGGTAAATAAAACATAACATAATATCAAAGCAAATCAGTAATTCTACTGATTCTACTTGTCTAAACTAGCCTAAACTTAGTACTTAGTATTATCAGGTTTAGTGCTATCTGATGCGGATGCTGCTTCAGTGTCAACAATCCCCCAGCAATACGGTAACACGAGTTGACCGATGTGTGTGTGTGTGTGTGCATGTGGAGAACCCTTGTGAAAAGTGATCTTTATCAGACAGTACATCAGCTGGGTGCACACACACACACACACACACACACACACACACACACACACACACACACACACACACACACACACACACACACACACACACACACACACACACACACACACACACACACACACACACACACACACACACACACACACACACACACACACACACACACACACGGTGTGACGGATAACAAGTGATGAGTGGGGAACAACAAGGGTTTGAGAGAAAGAGAAGGACATGATGATTTAGACCGGGGGCCTCAAACTAGTGTCCTGCGGGCCACATTTGGTCCGCGGGCCGCTTGTTTGAGACCCCTGGTCTCATGACATTGGGTGTTAATTAGTGAAACAGCTTGTTGGTCTTGTAAATGTTCCCCCTTTTCCACTATAGCAGGGGTCTCAAACACGCGGCCCAAATGTGGCCCGCAGGACACTATTTTGAGGCCCCCGCCTTGATATGAAAGTTTAACGTTAGCGCGGCCCGCGCAAGTTTGATACGGATGCTGTATGGCAGGGGTGGGCAAATATTTGGACTCGAGGGCCGCATTGAGTTAACAAAATTGTCTGGGGGGCCAGAACATATATTTAACACACACACACTATTTTATGCTTATCATTTTCCTTGAATTATTTGTCTAATTTTATCTGTAAAAGTGTTATCCTATATCAGTTGTATGTCCCTTTTTTAGGAGCACTTTAAACATCACACCACATCAAACTATGTCATTTAAATTTACAGTTTTGTTGTTTATTTTTTACTAAATCAGACATCCGACTTGCAAGTCATGTTGCCAGTTTGTATGTTAAAAGTTGAAGTTACTTAGAAAGCAACTGGCGGGCCGGATTCAAACGCTTGGTGGGCCGCATGTGGCCCCCGGGCCGTAGTTTGCCCACCCCTGCTGTATGGTATCATGTGCCCAGAAAAAATTATTACGTTTGATTAATGTTCATGTTAAAGGTTAAATAACTGTTAATAGTTATCCTCCCCATCCGTGTGGAAGTGGTAAGTTTTTGGCTATTTAAGTTTAAAGGAAATAACTTGAAGGCTACCGTTTAGGTCGCTAGCTCTCTAGTTTGCGAGTTAGCATGTGTCTCAAGACCCTGCAGTTGCGCAATATGTTGTAAATAAAAAGAGTATAAATGTGACTATAGTCGTGTTTTGTCATGTCTACAGGGCTCTAATAATGCTTTGTTCATTTTAATCTGAAAAAAATAATTTGTCTACCCACCAACTATATGTGGTTTCTTAAGTTTTTATTATTTGACGTTTTATTATTATTATTATATTTATTTATTACTGATTGATTTTCTTTATTCTTGATTGTTCCTTGCTGTTTTTTTTTTAGCTTCACCTTGTGAGAATAGTGAGGGTCGACTATCCTGGCCAGGCCAAAGTCTCCGATCTTGAGCAGCAGTTGGTCGGTGTTGATGAATATGTTGGCAGGCTTCAGGTCTCTGTGCAACACGTTGGACGAGTGGATGAACTTGAGTCCCCTCAGCAGCTGGTAGAACAGCAGAGTGGCGTGGCCTGTCAAATCACAACTTAAAGTGACTAAGCAGAATTTATGGTTTATGTCGACCTTTTAATGACTTTATTCTGTGTCACTGTTCTGTATGAAAAGCACCAGCAAAGGCGAGATGGCGTTGATCGAGTCATTTGACGGCAACGTCAACCGTCAACCGACGTCTACCGTTACTACCTAGAGGAAGGCCGGGTGCAGTCAATGAAACATTTAGCACGGCAACATTTAGCTTTTCTGGGATATGTATGAAAGGCACTAGCGAAAACATTTTAGCCACAGCTATTTTACTGCAAACAACAACGTCAGTCCGGCTATTTTCAGAAGTATGTACAAAAATTCCGTAATACCAAACATCTGACACTCATTTCTCCCTTACTGTTGTGTTGAAAGTAGGGGAGCTCTGATCGATCTGTGAAAAAGGACGGCAATTGGTATCGGCCCATTTCACACATGGATTATCGGGATCAATATCGGCAGCATCATAAAACCCTGATCGGAACATCCCTAGTTGAAGGCACTTGTTATATTGTAATGATCTTATTTCGATGTGAACATACAGATACTTGCAGCAATAACCTGGGTTCTGTGTAAAAGGTAAAAGGTGGATAAATAGTCTGTTACTGCTGTAATACGGCTATTTTGGGACCTCTGTGTGAAAGAGGTGCTATTTTCCACGTGCAAAAATCGTATCAAAAATCTACAACTGCGTTGACTTTGTTTTGTTTTGTTTTTGGTTCTGTGTAAAATGCACAACCAACGCTTCCGCTATTGACATTGAATTTTGGCTATCATAGCTATTTTACAGGACCAGCTATTTCCGTAGTCTCAAATCGGGACACTGCCTGTGTACAAGGTTAATGTCACAATGTCGGGAAAACTGCGTTGACTTTTTTTTTGTTGGTTCTGTGTAAAATGCACATCCAACGCTTCCACTATTGACATTGAATTTTGGCTATCATGGCTATTTTACAGGACCAGCTATTTCCGTCGTCTCAAATCAGGACACTGCCTGTGTACAAGGTTAATGTCACAATGTCGGGAAAACAACTGCGTTGACTTTTTTGTTGGTTCTGTGTAAAATGCACAACCAACGCTTCCGCTATTGACATTGAATTTTGGCTATCATGGCTATTTTACAGGACCAGCTATTTCCGTCGTCTCAAATCAGGACACTGTCTGTGTACAAGGTTAATGTCACAATGTCGGGACAAAAACCGATACTTGTCATACAAATTATGACAACATGAATCCGAGTACCTGTAGATAGTGCTCCTTGCTCCAGCAACCGAGCCAAATCCGTCTCCATGCACTCCTGGATCACATACAGGGCTCCAAGCTGGGCCGGATCCTTTGTCGGGGGTCTTCCATAGGGGGACAGGACCTCATGGACTTGGACTACATTCTCATGGCGGAGTCGGCGGATGATTTTGACCTCCCTCAAGGCGTGCTTCACCGTCACAGCATCCCGCATCAGTAACTTCTTAATGGCCACGCGTCGTCCCGTACGCTGGTCTACGGCCGACAGGACCAACCCGGTGCCTCCGACGCCGAGGGGTCGGAGGTCAACAAAGTGGGCGCTGAGGTCAAAGCCGTGGAGGAAGTGCGGGGTGTCATGTCTGGCCATGGTTGCTTCGTGGGTTAGATGTCGTCTTGCTGGCGGATGTAAACACATGACATGTTGCTTCGTTGTCGGTACAGGGAGTCGGGAAGACGGAAGTGGGCGGAGTCAGGCACCATGTAAGACTCAATGATATTCTCTTCCTCTTCATCCATGGCAGCAAAGCTGTAGCTAGTGACCTCCATAGACAACCAATGGTGCGGCATCCATAATGTGCTTTAATCCCTTTGCCAATCTGCTTCCTGTTGTCTATACACTTGGAAGGGAGGGGTTCTGCATCCCACTATGAGTTGCGTCACTCAGGCCGGAACATCTGCTGTAGCAGGAGGAGAGATTGGGGGGGGGGGGGGGGGGGGGGGGTGTTGGCAAAGTAAGATAGATGAAAGTCACACAGCAACAGAGTCTCAATTACAACAGATTTACTGTCACATGGTAACAAATGGCTGACAAAGTATCTATTTTAATAGTAATCTATTTTAATGTGATGCTTTGCAAAGACTCTCCATAAGAGACAAGACAAAAAAATTTAAACACCATCAAATAAAATAAAACAATAAAAAATACAGAAACAATAACATTAAAGACAGAAATTAAATAAAATCAACACTACAAATCTACCACTGAAAAAAATGTTCATAAAATAGCAATTGTTTCACCATGTCTAATTCGTACATATTTATTATATTATATTTAACAATAAGACCATGAAAATACATTCTAATAACATAAAATTACAAATCATTACAATAATAATGCTCAAAATAGAATTCATATAATGCACATAAAACAAAAAAGAAATCTACAAATATTAAATATAATTTAAAAACAATTACAATATCTAAACATATATTAAATTTAAAAAAAATTGAAAATAAATCTAAATTAAATCCAATAAAAAAAAAATATTCTAAATGTAGCCCACACATAAAAAATCTAAAATGTAAAAAAAATAAAGTAAACCTGCACAATCTAATGACACTCAGTATAACAGCTGTATCAAACACCGTCACTAATATAGCAATATTAATATTAATATTGTAAAGTTCCAACATCACGCCCTCATTATGTTGCTTTTAAAAAAATACATAATAAATGACTTGAATAAATTGTGGTTGACTGTGGCCTATTATTAGTCACAAAAATATTAAGTTATATGCAGTATTGTGGTCACTGAGTATCAGTAAAGGTATGAGACATGAGACATGTTCTCCTCTCATTCTGTGTGGAAGTGGTAAGTTTTGGCTCTTATTTCTCCTTTTGAATCACTTTTAAGTGCCACTTTTAAGAGCCCGGTAGCTTGCTATGCTAGTGGAGGCCGTCTCGTATGTCCCTGCAGTGATACTGTAGCATGTGCAATGTGAACAAAGAATAGATACATAATATGTCTTCAACCAATATTTAGAAAGTCATAAAGAGGTATTCTATGCTGTTTATTAATATTGAATCCTACTTCGCAGAGATTCACTTATTACGGTTGAGCCTGTAACCAATCAACAGCGATAAAGGAGGGACGCTTGTATATTTATTATTGTGGTTGGCAAAATATTATACTATATATATATAATAATATATATATATATAATATAATATTATAAGATGAGTATTTTTTTTCCATAGAATTCAGTAACCAAGAAGTTAAACTTATCCAGCCACACTGACATAACACCTTCACGCTTTCATGTTTGTGTAAGAGTGCAAAGTGAGTGGAAAGAGCGAAAAGGAAGGAGCTGCTGATACCGGTGCTGGGTGGGAGGTGCAGATCTGGACTTACTTTATAAATAATGCATCACCACTGGAGACGACGCTTTGTGTGTGTGTGTGTGTGTGTGTGTGTGTTTGAACACTCTGCTATTCTGCAGCTTATGCAACAAAATACAGTACAGCGTCTTCAGTTGATTTACCAAAATGACCATCACAATACAGGACACAAATATAACCATATTTAGCAGGTATTACAGGATCTGGTGATAAGTTCACGGGACTCACCTTCATTCATTCATTCATGCGGGTTATTAACTTATTTATACACTTGTATGACACTACAGTTATGAAAAATCAATCAGTAATAAATAAATATAATAATAATAAAACGGCAAATAATAAAAACTTAAGAAACCACATATAGTTGGTGGGTAGACAAATTATTTTTTTCAGATTAAAATGAACAAAGCATTATTAGAGCCCTGTAGACATGACAAAACACGACTATAGTCACATTTATACTTTTCTTATTTACAACATATTGCGCAACTGCAGGGTCTTGAGACGCATGCTAACTCGCTAAACTAGAGAGCTAGCGACCTAAACGGTAGCCTTCAAGTTATTTCCTTAAAAACTTAAATAATCAAAAAACTTACCACTTCCACACGGATAGGGAGGATAACTATTAACAGTTATTTAACCTTTAACATGAACATTAATCAAATGTAATAATTTTTTCTGGGTACATGATACCATACAGCATCTATCCAGCACTAACATTAAACTTTCATATCAAGGCGGGGGCCTCAAACTAGTGTGCTGCGGGCCACATTTGGCCGGCGGGCCGTGTGTTTGAGACCTTTGCCTTAGAGGTTTTCATGTATTTGCAGGTGTCAGCACATTGGCTTAATGCAGCAGCTGTGTGTGTGTGTGTTCCCAAAAATGCAAGAATAAAAAGTGTACTAATACTACAAAGTACATTGATGTATCAAACACTAAGTGATGATGTGTTCTTTGTGGCTGTGAAATACAATAACAAAGGACAGAATAAGAGAGGAAAAACAGCATCAGACTCACCGGAGCATCACGCCAGCCTGCCGTCTGCAGACAAAAGATCTGTAGAAAAGATAATAAAGACAAGATCCCACTTCTCCTATAGCGAAAAGAAGTACAATGAAACAAAGCATTTTTCTATTTCGATTTGTGTGTGTGAAACAAAAGATGATACCGTTGGAGGTGGGAGGGAGGGCAGGGAGGCAGGCAGTCAGCAGCGGGTCGGCGTTGGGAGTCGATCCGCTATATGAGATAAAGCAGCCCGAGCTGCTACGGAGCCGAGACAGCCTGCTGTGTAGCCGCCCTGAGGAGCAGAGATGTGGGGAGGGGGAGGGAGGGAGGGAGCCACACACACACACACACACACACACACACACTGCAGCTGATGAAGTACCCGTCTCACATCTCATCTTTTCCCACAATTCCATCTGCTCAGTCTGGGAGTCCCATCAGCATCATCAGCATGAGCTGCTTCATAAACCTTCTTCTTCTTCTTCTTCTTCACTGAAATGCTTGCAAATGTGAATGAAAACACAATAGCAACTACAAAAACCTAAAAAAAAAATAGAATACTAATATTGTATATTCTCTGCACAACACGTTGTAGCTAAGAGATGAAAGGTTTACAAAAGGAATGTGTTCAAGAGGAAATTGAAACATTTTTCACATACCATAAAAACATCCAATAAAGAGTCTTTATTCTCATAATGGTGTCAGTGCTTGTATCCAAATCCGTTAAAACACACAAAATATGGTAATAGTAATGGTTTAATTTCATTTGAACATGCATCAGATTACAATTGAGTGCATACCATAATCCAGGGGGTCTCAAACACGCGGCCCGCGGGCCAAATGTGGCCCGCAGGACACTAGTTTGAGGCCCCCAGCCTTGATATGAAAGTTTAATGTTAGTGCGTCACAGCGCAAGTTTGATATGAATGCTGTATGGTATCATATACCCAGAAAAAAATATATATACTGTTAATAGTTATCCTCCCTATCCGTGTGGAAGTGGTAAGTTTTTGGCTATTTAAGTTTAAAGGAAATAACTTGAAGGCTACCTGTTTAGGTCGCTAGCTCTCTAGTTTGCGAGTTAGCATGTGTCTCAAGACCCTGCAGTTGCGTAATATGTTGTAAATAAAAAAAATAAATAAAAAATAAAAATTAAAAAAAAAAGAGTATAAATGTGACTATATATATTACATTCTCAACTGTCACACTCAACTTTTTGCAACCTAATTTTGGTTTCATTGTTTTGTCCATCTATCTATCTTCTATGCTGGGGAAAAATGCTGGTGCAAATCCCAGCCAACTTTGGGCACCCTGGATTGGTCTCCAGTAAATCACATGGCACATATAGACACTCTCACATTCATACCTATGTATGTTTAGTCACCAATTTGACTCAACATGCATGTTTTTGGTATGTGCGAGGAGGTCACAGAGATTGTCCAACAGAGACTAAGACCAACTGTGGTCCTTTACTAATAAATAAAACCCCGCCCCTAACGAAAAGGAACTCCATATTGTGTATGGGAGCAAGAGAGCAGATGTGGCAACCATGAAGCAGACACACAAACACGCCTCAGGTGCAAAACAAACACGGGAGGCGAGAAAAAGATGACAGTCACAAAAATAGACATGAGAGCAGAGAGGATAAAAGTATTTTTCTTTCCAAAAATAGGTCATTTCTGTTTGGGAAATATTGTAAAAAGGCTGACATGTAATGTCTTTTTAATTTTAGAATAATGTGCATTAATGTGCATCTCCAAATGGTAATTCAATGGGTATGAATGCGAGTGTGAATGGTTGTTTGTCTATATGTGCCCTGTGATTGGCTTGGCCACCAGTCCAGGGTGTACCCCGCTTCTTGCCTGAAGACAGCTGGGATAGGCTCCAGCACCCCCCGTGACCCTCGTGAGGATAAGCGGTCGAAAATGAATGTATTTGGGGTATACCCTGTGCCTTCCCATTTTGACTCAATTGCACCACCGTTAGGCTATTTTGGGTACTGCAGTCAATCGTTTTATTTTCCACTCCACATAAAGAATTACAAAAGACCTCCATCCCTGACTTATCGCGCCGAATGGTTAAAGTTAATTTAATTAATAAATGAATTAATAAGTGTTATTCAATATGAATATATTCGTGTTTTCATAGCTAAAAGAGATACCTTACATAGCAAGTCACCAAGCTATCGAACTAGTCTCTACAATTTACTTCTAAACTTTAAAAAAAAGGGGGTTTAAAACGAGGTGGGGAAAAAAAGACAAAGTAAGAAGCCATAACCTTCCTACCTGCACACGGAATGGGATAATAACTTATGTCCGACATGCCATGGCTTGAATACGGTAAGCTAATACGGTTAGTGGCCATACTACATATTGAAGCTAATGTCATGTCTCATCTATGGAACATTACTGACGCCTAGTGGCCATAATAATACTACATATCAATTTGTCTTTCAATATTCTTCCAATAATCCACGGTCAAACACGAAATATTATTTTACAAAGCATCGCTTAGAGTCCGCTTGATGTGAAACACTCCTTTTATTATTTTAAACTGACAATAAAGCATCATCATTAAAATACAGCTTAGATTCAATTCAAATCAGTGGGCTAGCACTAGTATAAATAAGACAACTTAAAAAATATTTTGTCATGTTTTTACACTATCAACTACAATATATGAGCAACTCAAAAACCTGTGTGGTTATTTAATCATTCCTATTAATGGCAAAAAAGGATACCATGGAATGTCACCTGAATGCAACATTCAGAAATAAAATGAAATAAAATGAGTAACATTGGTGCTGGCTGCTGTACTATACCAGTTTTATATTCATGCGGCAGTGATGATACGGTGACGATTTCAAGCATAGAGAGGCTGGTAGCCGTTCCTCCGGCCGTTAGTTCGACATGTGATCACGCACACGCTCAGCATCCCGAAGAACTGCAAAGGTACAAACGCGAGACCAATGAGACGCAAGCGCATGGGCGTCAACAAAAGTTAGCGGCGGTGCTAAAATGACTGTACCTTGATGATAGCAAAGCCTAGAACGACCAGCATGGCGTATCCCAGGATGCCGTGCAGCAGCTGCTCTAGCTTGACTTCACAACCCTTAAAAAAAACAAAAAAAAAGTTAATATCGCTGTATAAAATAAGGAATGTACCAATAATATCTTTTGTAGATCAGATAATATGAGCTTCCTCAACAAGATTGGGTCGATCCGGTTGCCATATTACGTTCATAACTCTGTGCCACGCGCAAATCTGGTCGCCACCCGCAAGAAGAAGAAACCGCAACACCACCATGCAGACATGCCCGCGGTGTTCCACATTGGATATTCGGTTCTGTAGCTACAGAGGTAGTTACCCCTCACTGTGCCCTGACTGTAGAACACATGCAGTGGTGGAGCTACTAAATCGGCAAAAAAAAAAAAAAATCAGATCGGACATCCCTAAATTAAAAACCCAATTCGTTTCAGTCATATGCATATTATGTTTAGAATATGCCAATCAAAAATGGAGTTTACCTGCCATTCAAGCACAAACAAAACAAAAGAAAATGACCTTTGAATACCAAGGGTCCACTATAAGCACCTTAAAAAAAAAAAGAAATGGAGATGAACTTACGTCTAATTTCAGCAAGTCCAACTGGTCCGTCCTGCCGGTGCACTGTGAGGTGGTATTTTTACAGCAGGACAGTGGCACAGTGTTGTTGTGGCTGCGGGACCACGTGGTGTTGGACCAGCTGGTGTAGTTCTTCACGCCGCAGCACTGCAACTGAAAACAGAAGAGGAATTTAAACTTTGACCCAATCTGCTCATTACATCATTTCCTGTTATTTCGCATGCAATGTAGTTTTTTGACACGTGCGGCGTCTAAATACCCACTTCAGTCTGGAGGTAGTCCACGGCTTTCATCTCAGGGTTTTCGCCATCATACTTTGCAAACATGATGTTCATGGAGCGCTCCAGATCACCGCTTATCTATGTGTAAAAGGGTACAATCAAATCAGGTATTAGAAATATTTTATTTTATGAATGAAAGAAAAAGTTCGATTCCGGATCCACTTCCAGGTTTTCCCATCCTGCCAACTTTCTTGTTTAAGTGTGAGTGCCATTGAATGGAGATATATGGCTTCCTAATTCTAATACTTTGTTAACCCTTAGATGCATAAGTGCGTCAAAAATGACCTGCTCAGGTTGTTTTCTTGAAATATCTTCATAATGAAAATTTTTCATTATTTCATATTCCGGGTATTTCTCAAAAAACATGTTTTTGCTATAATACCATTCACATTTTTAACTTACCTTTTACACATTTTAATAAATTTTAGTTTTTGTGTTTCTACCCCAACCTTCCATAAGTGGGTCAAAAATGACCCGGTCAGGTTGATTTCTTGAAATATTTTTGTAATGAAAATTTTTCATCATTTCATATTCCAGGTATTCCTCAAAAAACATATTTTTGCTATCATATCACATTTTAAACTAACCTTTTATACATTTTAAGAAATTTTTGTTTTTGCGTTACTACCCCAACCTTCCATAAGTGGGTCAAAAATGACCCGGTCAGGTCGTTTTCTTGAAATATCTTCATAATGAAAATTTTTCATTATTTCATATTCCAGGTATTCCTCAAAAAACATGCTTTTGCTATCATACCATTCACATTTTTAACTTACCTTTTATACATTTTAAGAAATTTTAGTTTTTGTGTTGTGAGTACTTTTGCTTCTTATGGTTTAGATGATCACTGGACTCAGACACAATGTTGTCGCAAAATAGCAAATGTTGACTGAGGAACAGAGTAACATGAGTAAAAGGAGATGACCCACCCTTCCTTGGTAGACGAAGCTGAGCACCAGAGCGGCCACCTCAGCTGCAAACATCAGCATGATGATCATAAAGAACTGGACCAAATTAAAACAATTATTAGTGCCGCAATCATTGGTGGTGTTGACCGACGGGGTGCGGGGGTAACTCACAAAGCTCAGGCCCACTTTAGACTCCCTCATGGTGGCGCAGCATCCCAGCAGGCCAAAGATAAACATCACCACGCTGATGCCGATGATGACGGCGGCTGGAATGAGTGTGTACCTGTCCTGGATGAAGTTCTCGAAGGTGCCATAGCTTCTGAACACCTGGGCGCCCACGTAGGCCAAACCGGCCCCTGCGGCCTACGGGTGGTAAAAAAAAACCCATTCAAAGCTTAAATTTAAGCAAAAATATGCAACCGCCACACAAACTACATATAGATTAACTGAAAAACTTAACTTGTAGTACACATTGGCACAAAATGTAAACCTTCCCGCACAACTCAATCACCCCAGCTTCGTTAATTCCTCAATTTGCAAGGGACCTTACAAGACGCTGCTATTATCCTGCAGCAGCAAAAAGGGAATCCAGAAAGAGCAGCAAGAAGGCATAAACTTAAAAAAAAGGAGGCACTGACAGTGTGGGAGAATGAATTGCCGACAAGAGGCTACAGAAAATAACATTGTTTGCAGATCGTTGTCTGAGTCACCACCAATGTATTCAAAACTGTGTACCACTGCAGGGAGCTTTACTTTTCAGCTCCTCCTATGTCCAGTTTCACTATGGTTACCACCTTACATTTGATTTATATGATTGCTCCTCCTGCCAGTTATAAATGACAACCACCAGCATTCACAATAGAAAATAGAAATTATCCAGTCCAAAAGGTTCACGTTACACTCGCCCAAACATACCTATACACTACTTGTATCTTTGTCTTAAATCAGGGGTCTCAAACACGCGGCCCGCGGGCCAAATGTGGCCCGCAGGACACTAGTTTGAGGCCCCCGCCTTGATATGAAAGTTTAATGTTAGTGCGGCCCGCGCAAGTTTGATATGGATGCTGTATGGTATCATGTACCCAGAAAAAATTATTACGTTTGATTCATGTTCATGTTAAAGGTTAAATAACTGTTAATAGTTATCCTCCCTATCCGTGTGGAAGTGGTACGTTTTTGGCTATTTAAGTTTAAAGGAAATAACTTGAAGGCTACCGTTTAGGTCGCTAGCTCTCTAGTTTGCGAGTTAGCATGTGTCTCAAGACCCTGCCGTTGCGCAATATGTTGTAAATAAAAAGAGTATAAATGTGACTATAGTCGTGTTTTGTCATGTCTACAGGGCTCTAACAATGCTTTGTTCGTTTTAATCTGAAAAAAATAATTTGTCTACCCACCAACTATATGTGGTTTCTTAAGTTTTTATTATTTGCTGTTTTATTATTATTATTATTATATTTTTTTTATTACTGATTGATTTTCTTTATTCTTGATTTGTTTATTTATTTTTCATATTATTTTGTGTAGAAAAATAAAAAGTAAGATATTTGAGAACAGTGGAAAACCTGATGCGGCCCAGTCTCACCCAGACCCGAGCTCCAGTGGCCTCCAAGTAAATTGAGTTTGAGACCCCTGTCTTAAATGAATGTGATTGCTCCACTTGCCAGTTATTGGGGATAACCACCACCTCACACAACAGAATGACTCAAAATAAGCTGCAAAGTCAAGAAAGTGCAATGTGGAGGACTATGAATGGGGGGCCAGCACAAATGACCCAAAGCGTGGCTTGTCAACAACTAGGAAGCAGGCTTGTTTCTGGCGGGGTTGAACCAGCACAAGGTTTGTTCTGCATATCATCAGCTGTGATTTCATGTGATCTAGAACAGAGATAAACCTTTAAGCATGCACGGACTCATCATCGTGACTTTTTTTTTTTGTTCAATATACGCACCACTGAGCCGACCAAGCATGTGACGCTGCAGCAAGCGCTCTTAAAATGGTGTTTTGTTCAAACCAGCATTGATTTAGGCTTGTTTCAACTCATGCTAATTGTAAAAACAGACAAAAGACATTATTATCACTGACCCCGACTCGTTCTTTTGACCTTTGACAAGGCCTGCATCAACACCAAAATAACATCATTTTTCAAGTGATCTGAAAACATCTTTGTGTCTTTTGTGGAAGTCAGCCATCATCAGTCTTTCTTGCGAGGCCGCATGACTCACGTCTCCTAATCACTCCAGTCACGGGACGGGGCTCGTTCCTCCACCACCCGCCCCGTAATCCACCTTGAAAGTCTGATCTTGTGCCTATGAAGTGATGAAGTAAAGAGGCTTTAAAAAAAAAAAAAAGACACACCACACTAGCCATGTGGAATGTGACAAAATCTCTAGGAACCTATTCGAGTGGAGTTTCTATGGAATGTGCGTTAAAATCTTTCAATTTTGTATCCGTTCCGATCATTTTTAAGGCTTCAAGCCTTTTTGACCTACACTGGTTTCAAACAATATGTAACAGTGTGTTGGAAAGCTTAAGGTAATTTAAGCTAATCTGTTGTTCTGCAGTTAAAATTAAACACATCATGTCAAAGTGTGTTAAAACTACTCCTCTTATTCAAAAACATGAGACAAAACCTTGTCTTGTACTGTAAAAAATCAATTTCCAGAAAATGTGCTCCAAAAATTGTTTTTTAATGAATCGGACGTTCAAACTGTATCATATATTACTGAGCTGTATTAGGTGCCCAAAGATCTGCCTGCATAAAAGTGTGTTATTTCTTCACGGAAATAGTCCTTAACAAGTCTGAAAAACATACAAAACTAATTCAATCAAAAAAAGTAAATAAACATTACTCAGATAAGTAGTAATTGTTCTTATATGCAAAATATGACGCATCAAAAGCGCCAAAGAACAGGCACGGCAATAAAGCAAAAATCACAACAACACTGATTGCATTATCGCGATAAATGTGTTTGTGTGCCCCCCCCCCACTGCAAACACACAACAGAACAATGACCAGCTGTGTATCGCTTGCCCTTATCAAATGGAAGTGAATGTTAACCGACAATAACATTGTCGCCATTTCGAGGTCAAAGGAGGTAAAAAGTAAATAACCACATGCTTGGCTAGCAGCCAGGTAACTGACGACACTTCAACGCAACAAACCAACCAAGAATATCCTTTTGAGATTTTAATGAATCCACAGAATACTGTAATGAATTTCATATATAATATGTAGGATGTACTTTTTTTTAAAAGAGGAAATGTCGAGTTTTATCTACTTCCGCAAAGTGAGCAGGGTGACTTTAAACGATACAATAGCAAACCAGGCATTGATGTGATTTGAGGAACCACTGCAGCGAAGTTAGCATAAGTAACCATTTAAGGACAAAGTGGACATAAAGACTCTTACCCAGAAGACCAGACTGAGGAAGAGGAGGACGGTCTTAGAGGTGATGATTCCGCAGTCCATGTTGTCTGATGAAGCCCAGGCAGGTCGCAGTGGCTCGACAGTTGATCTGGCACACGTCCTGAAATTGGTCACAAGGTTTCCAGTCAGTCAGTGTTGTAGTGCCGCCAGGTCACATGACCTCCTATGGGCGGGGACTGGTGCAGGAGGCGGGAATAGAGGGTTGCTGATGTGATATCACCGATTTCGTTGCACTTTTACGCAATATGTGTTTTTAAAGAAACAGAAAACATGACATTTATTTTAAAAATATGTGCCTAAAAATATGGAAGCAAGTTTCCGCCACTAAAAACACTAAATATCCCAATGGTAAGTCGAAATAATGAGATAAAAAGTCGAAATAACGACATAAAAAGTCGAAATAACGACATAAAAAGTCGACATTTTGAGACAGAAAGTCAGAATAATGAGATAAAAAGTCGAAATAATGAGATAGCTTTGTAGAAGACTCACAGCAGCAGCAGCAGCTCTGTTCAGACATGGATTATGAGTATATTGAGGAGTACTTTAAGTGTGGTTTTGCAAGTAATGAAATACTTCATTTGCTGGTTAATTCACATAGAAGTGTACTAAACAAACGCATATTAAAGAATTTTGATATAAATAATAAAAATAAAATAATAAAAAGGGACGTGGCTGTTTACAACTGTCGCCATTTTGCCAAGTGACGAAGACGACTGGGAAAAAAGATGGCACCTTTGGCACATGCGCAGTTGGTATCTCATAATTTCGACTTTATCTAAAAATTTCGATTATTTATTTCGTAATTTCGACTTTGTATCTCGTAATTTAATTGGGATAATTTACCATTGGGATAATGTTTTTTAGTGGAGGAAACTGGCATCAATAATAAAAAATGATACAATTGAAATAAATTAAATTGATTGATCCATTTATTTTAAACCCGGAAGTGATAGTTATGTGTATTTACCGTTATGTTCTGCTTCTTTGTCCAAACACTTGGAAATGGAGGTGCATTTTGCATAAAATTTAACCTGAAAATCTACACTACAATCAGCTCAAATCCACTATTGTTGCGTCGAGAGGGAAAAATCGTAACATTTCAAGAGGTGTCCCCAAGTATGATTGTTCTTCCGTACGTGCGCAATACCAGCCAGTGAGTCAAAGCTGGATTTCTCTTTTGGGTGTGTAATAATCTCTTTTAAAAGACTCTTGGCGTCTTATATAATGGTTTTTAACTGGTCTGCATTAAAGCGTTAACCGCATCCCGACCAGAGGCGCTAGTTTGTAATAAGGGCCGTTTAATTCAATGAATGGGAGACGTCGTAATGATAACGTCACCCGCCGCCGTGCGTAATTACGCATCATACTTTGTCCGAAGGCCCCTCGTGCCCCTGAAGTAGGCACGTTTCTGAGAATGAAGCTCTGGTAAAAGCGGGAAGAATCTTATAAATCCAGTCTCCACTTCCGACAGACGCTCCCGCCAAACAACAGCCCACCTGGAGAATCCACTCGCTCTCGTCTGATAGGGCGTGGCCAGCCTACAATGGTCATGGCATCCACATCGCCGAGGAGAAAGAGGAAAATGGCGTCCAGCCTGGTTCTAAATGCCATCTCCTCGTACGGGGGGCCGACAGGGGTGTCTGTGGCCGGGGTCAGGAAGATCCTGAAGGCCAGTGGCTACGACGTGGTGAGCAACCGAGGCAGGATCGGCCTCGCTGTTCGGAGATTGGCGCTCAGGAAATACATCATCCACACCAGAGGCAGAGGAGTCAGGGCCTCGTTCAAGCTCAACACCTACGCCTCTGGTCGCAGGAGGAGGAGGAGGAGGCGGGTGGGTCGGAGGAGGAGGAGGAGAAGGAGAAGGAGGAGAAGAAGGAGGAGAAGGAGAAGAAGAAGAGGCAGGAGGAGGCGGAGGAGGAGATACAGGAGGGCCCGCTCCAGGAGAAGACGCAGGAGAACCTACTCTCGGAGGAGAAGGAGAAGGTCCACGAGGAGGAGAAGGAGGAGGAGGAGAAGAATTGCCCCTAGGAGGATCAGGAGAATCAGGAGGTACCGCAGAAGGCGCAGGAGGACCAGATCCAGAAGGAGGAGAAGGAGGAGGAGGAGCAGATCCCTCAGGAGGAGGAGGACAAGGTCGTACAGGAGGAGGAGGAGAAGGAGAAGATACAGCAGGAGACGATAAGCTTCCACAAGTCATCCAGAAGCTGGACTATTTGATATTTTTTGCAGTGCGTTCTTGATCTTCATTGAGTGTGTTTTTAATCAACTTGCTGTTTAACACCATGTAAAATGCCACTGTAAAAAAACAACAAAAAAAACAATAATGCAACATAAAATAAAAATGATTATAGGCAAACATGGCTTCAATTGTTTGACTCTTGAAACCACAAGAGTGAAAAAAATTTATACAGTTTTATGCAGCACTTGTGTAGTTACATTAAGTTCTATGGTTATCATCACATTACTGACAAGATCTGCTCTGCATGCAGGCGGAGTCCAAATTTATTTTCTTCGCAAAATGTTGGTTCAACACCAAATTGGACATATTTGGGGGTTTGGAGACTCCCCTCTTTAAACCTGTTAACCTCTGACCTTGATATATAACATAACGTGTTTCATTTACTATTCAAAATACTAAAATATGGAACCTGAGTTGCGGGTTTAGACCCGTGTGAGGGTGCTTGAAGTCCAAAATTGTATTTTTTCATATAAAAATATGTTATATTACATACATCAAGCTCAGAGTTATGAATTGTCCACTTTTTTTTAACCTATAAATGTATTTAGAATCTTGTATTCTTATGTTAAACGATACCAAAGTTTCACATAATAAAGGGGGGTGCTGGAGCCTATCCCAGCTGTCTTGGAGGCGGGGTACACCCTGGACTGGTGGCCAGCCAATCACAGGGCACATATAGACAAACAACCATTCACACTCACATTCATACCTATGGACAATTTTGGAGTCGCTAATTAACCTAGCATGTTTTTGGAATGTGGGAGGAAACCCGGACAAAACCCACGCATGCAAACTCCACACAGAGATGCACGAGGGTGGAATTGAACTCGGGTCTCCTAGCTGTGATGTCTGCGCGTGAACCACTCGACCACCGTGCAGCCCGTGAAGCCCGTGATTTGGGTTATTATCAAGAAAACCAAGTTGCTAGGGAGCTCTCAAATGAAACTCAGGAGCTATTTTTGTCATAATCAATATACCTGTCCAAATAAAAGTACCTTTAGTTGTACTAGACATTAAAATGCATAGTTTTGTACATATATTTTTTTAATCATGCAGTTGTTAACTTCTTTATTAAAAGGTAAACATGTCCAAATGTGACTTAAAACATGGTGAGTACACTTATGACTTTTATGATGGTGGTGGCTTGACACTGAAACTGACTATTATAGTTTGCATTATTCCCTATATGGCAATGTTTTGAATTATGACCAAATCCTGGAACATATCACGTTGGACCTTAGAGGTTCTCATGTATTTGCAGGTGTCAGTGTGTGTGTGTGTGTGTGTTCCCTAGCATGTTTTTTGGAATATGGGCGGAAACCGGAGTACCCGGAGAAAACCCACGCATGCATGGGGAGAACATGCAAACTCCACATAGAGACAACCGAGGGCGGAATTGAACCCTGGTCTCCTAGCTGTGAGGTCGGCGCGCTAACCACTCGTCCACCATGCAGCTAAAATTTATTTTAAGGAGGAAAAAAAAGCTGAGATGTGTGATGATAACCACAGAACTTGGACATGCTGAAACAAATGATGTGCAATAAACTGTGTAATATTCATAATAGAACATTTATAGTTCACTTTTTGTATTCAAAAATACTATTCTAAAATGGCTGAATGCTGTTGTTAATACATTTCTCGCATATGTTACATGAAAATCCATGTAGAGAGACACTTTTATGGATCTATATTCATTTTTTTTTATTTACATAAGTAAAGACATGACTTTTGGAGATCAATGCCTTGCAGGTAGAAATGCCATTCTGTTTCTTCGTTTTTTTTTTAATTCAGTATAGAAAAAAACTATTAAAAAAACACACCATTTACATTTCATGTTCTTTTAAATTGTATATAAAAGGAAGGGGAATTAACGTTATGCCATTTTAAAAGCGCCCACTTTGTTCAAATGACTTTGCATTGCAGGACAACCAATCAGCGTTTTCTTTAGACAACAGCACGTGACCTTATTTATATTCAATTGATAAAAATAAATGTCACCTTGGTACAGGTATATTCAGAGACATTAGAGTCCGATGACGTGGCGAAAGAGCTAATTCCGCGTCACCGGTGTCTGCGCGTAATTACGCATCATACTTTGACCCCAAAGCTTAAATGTCTCTAAAAAGCCGAACGTACAGAGGAGGTCACATTCAGCTCCGTTTTATGAAATGCTTTTCTCCAAATCTACTGAGCAGTTATGAGTTCATTTTAAAGGAGTTTGCCTGGAGAATTTTTGAGAGGTCAGGCATGGGTGTCGGGGTTCAGACTCCAAGGTTCTCAGGAGGACTTGACACTGGAGAACTAGAAAAGACTGAAACTCACCCCAATCCAGGACAAGGCACAATGTCCACTACGAAATCTCCGGCTCGGAGGAGGAGATCCAGATCCAGGAAAAGAGGAGCGGTTGTGGTGTCCAACCTCATCCTGAACGCTGTCTCGTACGGAGGCCAGTCGGGCGTGACGCTGTTGGGCCTGAAGAGGGTCCTGAAAGCCAATGGCTACGACGTTCCCAGGAACCGAACCAGGATTCGCTTAGCTCTCCGTAGACTGGTGGCCAGGAAGTACATCGTCCGCACCACGCGAGGAGGTCGTGGTGCCTTCAGGCTCAACGTGTACCGGCGAGGTGGCCGCTACAGAATGAGACGGAGAAGGAGGAGGAGATATGGAAGGCGCAGGAGGAGAAGAAGGGGGCGCAGAAGGAGGAGGAGGAGAAGGACGCGGAGGAGAAGGTACAGGAGGAGCCGCTACAGGAGGAGACGCAGGAGGTCCACTCCTGGGAGGAGGAGAAGGAGGAGGAGAAGATCTGTCAGGAGAAGGCGGAGATCTGTCAGGAGGAGAAGGAGAAGAAGGTACCCCAGGCGTCGCCGCAGGCTGAGGAGGGTCAGACGCAGGAGGGGCAGGTCCACCCGCAGGAGGAGGAGGAGAAGGAGGAGGAGGAGGAGGCTGAGCAGGCTCTGAAGACTTCCCTGTGTTTCCTCATATATTTACTCAGTTTGCTTTTCTATAAACCTGTACTGCTATCATGTTTGCTAGCACCTGTACTGCTATCATGTATGCTAGCACCTGTACTATCATGTATGCTAGCACCTGTACCGCTATCATGTATGCTAGCACCTGTACCGCTATCATGTATGCTAGCACCTGTACCGCTATCATGTATGCTAGCACCTGTATTATTATCATATTCCCTACAAACTAATGTGTGCATAATAAAACTTTTATAGACATATTTCTTGACTTTATTCAACGCACGTTTAGTGCGAATTAATTTTACGCAGCGCCTCATAAAAAATACCAAACAGTGGGATCACGTGACGCGAGAATGAACAGCCCAGAAACATGTTTCGCGCCAAAAATTAACCAATCAAAATGTTTTGTTTGGAATACACAGAATGCTTTGCGTTCAGATGGAAAATAAGGACATTTCAAAACGATTCGCACATTCAAAATGAACCGCCCGGAACAAGAATGAATCAGTGACATGTGTACTGCAACGTAATGGTGACGACTGGAGTTGAACGTTACGCCGTCTCAATTTATGCGTCACAGGTACAGGTGCGTAATTACGCATCACACTTTGACCCAAAGCGGCAAGTCTCTCTAAAACCTGCACGTACAGAGAGATGAGACCCCGGCTAAACCTTATGAAATGCCTTTTGTAAACACAGTCAACATTTTATGATTCCATTTTAAAAGGATATCATACCTGCAAGAAGTTTAGAGAGACGCGTTGTGGTGTTGGGAGCTCAAACGACAGGGTTCTCATCAGGACTTCAAAAAGACTACCTGCACAAGAAGGTTCAGACATCACTCAAGACTCGAAGCTTCAAGTTTTTAGTTGAAAAAAAAAACACTCACCTGATTTTAACGCAGGGGGGCACACACACACACACACACCCCACAATGTCGGGGACGCATGCACACTTATCTCCAAGGAGATCCAGGAAGAGGTACGGCCCCACTGTGTCCACTCTCATCCTGAACGCTATTTCCTCTTACGGGGGGCCCCGCGGCGTCTCCTTGGTAGCCCTCAAGAAGGTGCTGAAGGCCAGCGGCTACAACGTGACCAGGAACAGAGCCAGGATCCGCCTCACTCTCCGCAAGCTGGTGACGCAGAAATACATCCGACGCACCAGGGGCAAAGGCGCGTCTGGATCCTTCAAGATCAACCGGAAACTCCCCGCAGGTCGCAAAGGTGCGAGGAAGGGCAGAAGGAGGAAGAGAGGAAGGAAGAGAGGAAGAGCCAGAGCAGGGAGAAGAAGGCCCAGCAGGGGTCGCTCCAGGAAGAGACGCAGAAGTGCCACTCCTGCGAGAAAGAGGTCAACCAAGAGGAAAAGGAGAAAGGCCCCTAGAAGAAGAGCCAGGAAGACCAGGAGGGCCAGACGCAAGAGTGCTCAACCCAAGACCCGCAGTAGGAGGAGGAGGAGGAGGATGAGCAGGCTTTAAAAGTGACCCCGGAAGGTCGGGGATCCTTGAAAGCACATGGACTATGTATTAATAAAGCTATATGCTATCTTTCCTTCTATAACAAGGAATACCAATATTGCTGTTTCAGCACTTTTTTCTTTAATGTCCATGTTGTGTTAACAATAAAAACATTTTAATTCCCAAATCATTTATTTTAAATTATTTTACTACAATTGTAGCATTGTTTGCTTGAGAACAGACCTCCACCAAGGAAGTCTTAGACCAGGGGTCTCAAACTCAATTTACTTGGGGGCCACATCAGGTTTTGCAAAAAAAACGCATTTATTAAAAACAAATTTTTAAAAAAAAATTTTGCTTTGGTTCCGATTTTCTACAATAAAAGCTCTGATAAAACATTCCACTGTTCTCAAATATCTTAATTTTTATTTTTCTACACAAAATAAGATGAAAAATAAATAAACAAATCAATAATAAAGAAAATCAATCAGTAATAAATAAATATAATAATAATAATAATAAAACAGCAAATAATAAAAACTTACAAAACCACATATAGTTGGTGGGTATAGACCAGGGGTGGGCAAACTGCGGCCCGGGGGCCACATGTGGCCCGCCAAGCGTTTGAATCCGGCTCGCCAGTATTATTCCTTTAACATCCAAGCTGGCAACATGACTTGCATGTCGGTTGTCTTATTCAGTATTTTTTTTTTTAATGTAAAATTCAATTTGGCAAATTGTTGATGTTTGATGTTTAAAGTGCTCCTGAAAAAAAGGGAATTGAGAACATATAACTGATAGTATGACACTTAAAATAAAATTCAAATGTGGACTGTTAGAATTATAAGCGTAAAATAGTATGTGTGAAATATATATTCTGGCCCCCCCGGACAATTTTGTTAACTCAACACGGCCCACGAATCAAAAAGTTTGCCCACCCCTGGAATAGACAAATTATTTTTTTCATATTAAAATGAACAAAGCATTATTAGAGCCCTGTAGACATGACAAAACACGACTATAGTCACATTTATACTCTTTTTTATTTACAACATATTGCGCAACTGCAGGGTCTCGAGACACATGCTAACTCGCAAACTAGAGAGCTAGCGACCTAAACGGTAGCCTTCAAGTTATTTCCTTTCAACTTAAATAGCCAAAAAAAAAACTTACCACTTCCACACGGATAAGGAGGATAACTATTAACAGTTATTTAACCTTTAACATGAACATTAATAAAACGTAATAATTTTTTCTGGGTACATGATACCATACAGCATCCATATCAAACTTGCGCGGGGACGCACTAACATTAAACTTTCATATCAAAGGCGGGGGCCTCAAAGTAGCGTCCTGCGCGCCAAATTTGGCCCGCGGGCCGCGTGTTTGAGACCCCTGATTTACACTGAATGTTGGATGAAACATTGGATGACGCATCTTAGCGGTTAAATATCGCCATCTAGTGGGGGAATTCCTGGCCTGGAAGATTGAATTGTCAGGATAACGGAAGCAACATTTTTGACTGAGCACTTTCAGGTTACACACATCTTTGGTGTCAAATATATTAATATCTTTGCTGGGATAGGCTCCAGCAATGATGAATGAATGAATGAATGATTGCATGTTGTGGTACCTTTATGCAATGTTGGCTTTCACATTCAGGTCTGGGCTAGTTTGGGGAATTTCTATGGTTTGGCCTGGTGGTAAGAAAACACACGTGACACCTGCGTGACGTGCTGACATGCTTCCTGTTCTTTCACACTTTACTTTCACTTCTGCTTTTAGAGGTAAAAGGAAGTCATTTGTAATGAATGCTTCCTTAATAAACTTTGGATTAAATACCTTTTATACTCATTGTTATTCCAGAATGGTCACATAATCTGAATGTGTAGTGTTAAAACTATATTGGACTTTAAAGAAAAAAAAAAAAAATCCCAAGCACAAGTTTCCACAATAAGAACTTCCCCTTTTGGGATATGATAAATAGAACGGGAGGAACTCTTGAATTCAGACACAAAATGAAGGCACCGGTGACTCTCCTGGTGCTGTCTCTTCATCTTTGTTTATCTATTCCGGTTAGCCGTCCCGGCAACTGGTTGAGACAATGTCGAGCCTCCGCCAACCTCTCCATCACAGCCTTAGAAGTGCTACCAGGCGGCGGCTGGGATAACCTACGCAACATCGATATGGGTCGGGTCATGAATCTCAGCTACTTTCATTGCCAGACCACAGAAGATGGGCTCTATCTCATTCCGGATGAGGTTTTTGTTGTACCACACAAAGAAACGGGAGTGGAGACCAACTCTGAGATAATCAGCTCCTGGCAGTTTCAGCAAAGCTCGACGGCTCGCGGCATAAACGCCGAAGCTTCTTTTTTCTCGATGCTGAATGGGAAATACTCATCTGAGAACCAGAGAGTGAAGATCCATCAGGTTCAAGACTCTTCAAACGCAACCAGAGTGCAGGTAAGACTTTGTAAAATAACACAGATTATAGACTTGTTTTTGTTATTGTAAATTTATGCTTTTCCGTGACTTTAAGGTTCGGAATCACATCTACACCATTAAGGCTTTTCCGGATTTCAACCTCGACTCACGTTTTGCTCAGCAAGCCAGGGAAATAGCTGATGCAATAGAAAACAACCAAACCCGAACTGCAGACTATCTCTCTGAGAAGATGGTCCTGGACTACGGGACGCATGTCATCACGAGTGTTGACGCCGGTGCGACTTTGGTGCAGGAGGACTACCTCCGTTCCTCATATGTGTCGAATGGAGTCTCGGAAGCTTCTAGCGTAAAAGCGTTAGCTGGTCTGAACTTTTACGATAAAATCAAGTTCGACATAAGCAGCCAAAACACCCAACAGAGCTCATCGCTTCAAGCGTATCAGTCAAATATTCAATATTCTCTTATTCAAAGTCACGGCGGAGCATCTTTCTATCCGGGTATCACTTTGCAGAAATGGCAGGAAAGCACCAGAAATAACTTGGTCGCTATTGACCGCTTAGGATTAGCTCTGCACTACTTCATAAACGAAAACGCTTTCCCCGACTTGCCACAGCCGACTGTTGACAAGGTGGCTAAATCGGTCGGTAAAGCCATCGAACGCTACTACAAAGTTAATACTCGCCCCGGCTGCGTTGACGTCGGCTCCCAGAATTTCAACTTCCAAGCCAATATAGACGACGATTCCTGCGAGGGCCCCGCTACAAATCTCACTTTCGGTGGTATCTACCAGGAGTGTATTCCCATCTCCCGAAACACAGAACCGCTGTGTGATGCGTTGGCTCAGAAAAATCCCGATACCGGAGCGTTTTCCTGTCAACCGCCGTACTCGGCCACTTTACTGAGATCAGAAGTGAGACAGCAAGCGTACACCGTGTATGAATGTCACGATGAGAAATATCGATGTGGGGTCTTTCACCTGTCCCACTGCCATCGCCAAGTGTGTCAGGACAAGACTTATGTACGTTCGGCTCATATAAACACCTTCTGGTGTTCGGTTAACGGCAACGCCCCGGAGAACTCCGGGTATCTGTTTGGAGGGGTTTACAACCCCTCCCAAGTGAACCCCATCACCAACGCAAAAACGTGCCCGTCAAAGTTTCTTCCGCTAAAGTTTCTCTCCGACGGACAAGTGATCTGCGTGAGTAAGGACTACGAACTCGCCAACAAATATTCCGTACCGTTCGGCGGCTTCTTCAGCTGTCAGTCAAGCAACCCCATGAGCGGACAACAACGTCGGTGCCCGTCCAAGTTCAGTCAACATCTCGCCGCAGTCAGCGACGGCTGCGAAGTCCTCTACTGTGTCCAGTCCGGACGCTTCACAGGTGGGCAGTTGCTTCCAATCATCCTCCCTCCTTTCACCAGAGCTCCGCTTGTTAGCTTCCAAGCCACTAACACAGTCATGGTGATGACCGAGGGTGAAAAAAGCTGGGTTCGAGTCGGACAGACCAAGACATGGAAATTAGCCAAACAGGAAGATTTTCAGAAGATTTTCAAAAGTCTTAACTCAGACCAGAGTGAGATGTCCGGTGGGGAAAAGGCAGGGGTAGCATTTGGAGTGATGGGCATGATGGCACTGGTGCTGGTGGGAGTGGTGTTCTTGGTGAAGAGAAGATGACAGCTGTGTGGGATGATGAGGAGGCGGGGTTACACAGAAATATGTCACCAAGAGGTTCAGTGTGTAGAAGACGAGGGACTAGTAGCGGATGCCTGAAATAATAAATGACATTTGTGGCCTGGCATTTCCTTTTAGATATTGTTTTCTTATTTCTTTTCTTGTTTTCTTCTTGTATATGTTTCTGGATAGCAAATGTATAATTTCAGTGTAAATCAGGGGTCTCAAACAAGCGGCCCGCGGGCCAAATGTGGCCCGCAGGACACGAATTTGAGGCCCCCGCCTTGATATGAAAGTTTAATGTTAGTGCGGCCCTCGCAAGTTTGATATGGATGCCGTATGGTATCATGTACCCAGAAAAAATTATTACGTTTTTATTAATGTTCATGTTAAAGGTTAAATAACTGTTAATAGTTATCCTCCCTATCCGTGTGGAAGTGGTAAGTTTTTGGCTAGTTTTTGGCTAAAGGTGCTTTGCAAAGATTTTTTCGACTAAAATATGCTGCTTTGGCCCACTTTCCAACATGCTAGTAACACATTTGTAACTGCGTTCTAACATGACTGTAAAGCAGGGGTCTCAAACACGCGGCCTGCGGACTAGTTTGAGGCCCCCGCCTTGATATGAAAGTTTGATATGGATGCTGTATGGTATCATGTACCCAGAAAAAAAATATTACGTTTGATTAATGTTCATGTTAAAGGTTAAATAACTGTTAATAGTTATCCTCCCTATCCGTGTGGAAGTGGTAAGTTTTTGGCTTGTTTTTGGTTTTTGGCTAAAGGTGCTTTGCAAAAATATTTTCCGACTAAAATGTGCTGCTTTGGCCCACTTTCCAACATGCTAGTAACACATTTTTAACTGCGTTCTAACATGACTGTAAAGCAGGGGTCTCAAACACGCAGCCTGCGGACTAGTTTGAGGCCCCCCGCCTTGATATGAAAGTTTGATATGGATGCTGTATGGTATCATGTACCCAGAATAAAATTATTACGTTTGATTAATGTTCATGTTAAAAGGTTAAATAACTGTTAATAGTTATCCTCCCTATCCGTGTGGAAGTGGTAAGTTTTTGGCTATTTAAGTTTAAAGGAAATAACTTGAAAGGCTACCGTTTAGGTCGCTAGCTCTCTAGTTTGCGAGTTAGCATGTGTCTCAAGACCCTGCAGTTGCGCAATATGTTGTAAATAAAAAGAGTATAAATGTGACTATAGTCGTGTTTTGTCATGTCTACAGGGCTCTAATAATGCTTTGTTCATTTTAATCTGAAAAAAATAATTTGTCTACCCACCAACTATATGTGGTTTCTTAAGTTTTTATTATTTGCCGTTTTATTATTATTATTATATTTATTTATTTATTACTGATTGATTTTCTTTATTCGTGATTTATTTTTCATCTTATTTTGTGTAGAAAAAGGAGACCAGGGTTCAATTCCACCCTCTGCCATCTCTGTGTTCGTACGCATGCACGGATTTTGTTGAGTGTGAATGGTTGTTTGTCTATATAAGTGCCCTGTGATTGACTGGCCACCAGTCCAGGGTATACCCCGCCTCTCGCCCGAAGACAGGTACCCTCAGCAACCCTTGTGAGGAAAAGCGGTAGAAAATGAATGAATGAGGAAAGACATGTTTATCTTCTGTGGGTTTGCTAAGAAAATAGCCTTACCATAACCATAAGCTCCATGTCTATCAGTACAAACAGAAGGGCTCAGACACTGTATGAACAAAGGCGTGCACACACACACACACACACACACACACACATTCCGGTAAAAGTGCAGTTACCCATCTTGTGCTTTTAATAATAAAAAAAAATCCCCCTCCCCCATTCGTGCACATACACAGCTGTGAGGGACTAGACGGAGATCTTGAACATGAAAACAAACCAGCTCATGCTGAAGAAATCGGAATAGCCTCGAGGGGTGAAAGAGAGAGAGCGAGAGAGAGAGAGAGAGAGAGAGAGAGAGAACGGACAGACACAAAAAGCCCTGAGCCATGAAGTCCCTCCTTGGTGTTTTTCAAACAACGGACCACAGACAAAAGTGAAGGCATCAGCAGGAATCTCGGACAGTCACAGAGGGTGACGCCCTCGATACTTCAGAGAGATTTCTGCACCGTTTTCACTGAAGAAAGGATAAGATCTGAGGTAGGTGTGGACAGTACCTTCAAGTGTTTCAAGGATTACATGCTCCAGTTCTTCAAGCTGAAGAAAGACTTCATTGAATACTCCTAGGTAACCATGCCATCCAAAGGATCCCACACAAGCAGCTTTGTCTTGTTGGCGTTGGCGCTCATTTTGGAGTTCAGCAGAGTCCGAGCCTGTCGCCTTGGCTCTGTGACCGAGTGCGAGAAATCCGCCTTCATTCCGGGCTACAATCTGGCAGGGGAAGGTTTTGATGTGGTGCGGATGCGTCGAACCGGCGCGTACGTCATTAACGTCAAAGCTCATCTGACGGACAACCACACATGCACGCTGTGTCCAAACCGCTTCCACAAAGGACAGGTGACGTAAAAAAACAAATTGTTTTGAGCTCCTGTTTCCAAATTATGTTACTATTACATTTTTATTATCCTCAGATTCAGAGACTCCCGGCTGCTGTGCTTGACTGGCGCACCTTCAGTCGATGCAGCAAGCAGCTTTCTAGCGCTCTACACCACTCGGTGGACTCGCTGTTACGCAGCTCCAGCTCACTGGTCAGCAACAACTGGGGCGTGGGTTTGAGCCTCGATAACATCGGAAAGGCGCTTTTGGGAGGAAGCCGCTCGGAGTTGGCGAAGTTTGCACGATCGCAGCACAGCGTGGACAAGGCCACTTTTGCCATCCATGAAATCAGTTGTACGTACTACAGGTAAATGTGAATGGATCGCAGGGGGGTGCTGGAGCCTACCCCAGCTGTCTTCGGGCGAGAGGCGGGGTACACCCTGGACTGGTGGCCAGCCAATCACAGGGCACATATAGACAAACAACCATTCACACTCAAAAACCCACGCATGCACGGGGAGAACATGCAAACTCCACACAGAGATGGCCGAGGGTGGAATCGAACCCTGGTCTCCTAGCTGTGAGATCTGCACGCTAACCACTCGTCCACCGTGCCGCCCTGATGTACATATATTTAAATTTATTTTGAACGGCACCTGTCACTTTTATATTTATATTGTTATTCCTTGTTTTATTTTTACTACTTGCCAGCCAATCACAGGGCACATATAGACAAACAACCATTCACACTCACATTCATACCTATGGACAATTTGGAGTCGCTAATTAACCTAGCATGTTTTCGGAATGTGGGAGGAAACCGGAGTACCCGGAGAAGACCCACACATGCACGGGGAGAACATGCAAACTCCACACAGAGATGGCTGAGAGTGGGATTGAACTTGGGTCTCCTAGCTGTGAGTCACTAACCACTTGTCCGCCATGCAGCCCAAGATATATTCATTCCTTCAATCATTAATTTTCTACCGATTATCCTCACAAGGGTCGTGGGGGGTGCTGGAGCCAATCCCAGCTGTTTTCAAGTGAGAGGCGGGGTACACCCTGGACTGGCGGCCAGCCAATCACAGGGCACATATAGACAAACAACCATTCACACTCACATTCATACCTGTGGACAATTTGGAGTCGCTAATTAACCTAGCATGTTTTTGGAATGTGGGAGGAAACCTTGCAATGCACGGGGAGAACATGCAAACTCCACACAGAGATAGCCGAGGGTGGAATTTAACCCTGGTCTCCTAGCTGTGAGATCTGCGCGCTAACCACTCGAACACCGTGCAGCCTCACAATAATCAGAGAATCAACCTACGCTGACCTCCACATGTTTTTTTAACGTTTCAGCTACAGAGTGGCCGACCACCCGCAGCTGAGCGCAGAGTTCACAAAACATCTGAAGAGACTCCCGCAGAACATAAACACAACCCAGAGCAGAGCCCTGTACAGACGGCTGATCGACACCTACGGAACGCACTACATCCACCAGGTTAGACTCCGATGTGAGGTCTTGGGACTGTGTTGATTCACGAGTAAAAAGTACTTTTGATCATGGTTCTCAGTCGGAAAAAGGGTGGAGTGCAATGAGGTCCTCCCCCAGGTGGAGGAGTTTAAGTATCTCGGGGGTCTTGTTCACGGATCGGTGCAGCCTCGGCAGTAATGCGGTCGCTGTATCGGACCGTCGTGGTGAAAAGAGAGTTGAGCCGAAGGGCAAAGTTCTCAATTTAGCGGTGGATCTACGTTCCCACGCTCACCTATGGTCATGAACTTTGGATCATGACCGAAAAAATAAGATGGCGGACTCACCCTAAGAGATAGGGTGAGGAGCTCAATCATCCGGGAGGGGCTCAGAGTAGAGCCGCTTCTCCTTCAACATCGAGAGGAGTCAGTTGAGGTGGCTCGGGGCATCTAGTCCGGATGCCTCCCGGACGCCTCCCTGGTGAGGTGTTCCGGGCATGCCCAACCGGGAAAAAGCCCCGGGGGGCAGACCTAGGACACGCTGGAGGGACTATGTCTCACAGCTGGCCTGGGAACGCATTGGTGTCCTCCCGGTTGGAGCTGGAGGAGGTGGCCGGGGACCGGGAAGTCTGGGCTTCCGCGACCCGGATAAGCGGAGGAAAATGGATGGATGGACTTTTGATGAGTAATTCGGTAATTTTTGATTCTTATTCCGAGGTTCAACTTGGCGGCAAGGTGAGGCGAATCACGGCCTTCAGAACCTGCCTGGCTACACTAAAAGGATTTTCCGAATCGGAGATCAAAAACTGCCTGAATGCTGAACTCCGCATGGCTTTGGGTTTCCTCCCTGCTAATGCATCCTACTCCAACAAATGCGACGACCTCTTGAAGGGCAATATGAGCATGGGGTTCTACCAGGGCTTCATGACACATAAGATTGAGGTTATCGGAGGGGAGAAGTACTTCCCGGACATCCTCTACCAGCAGGACCCTTCTGAGGCGTACCACAGTTGGATGAACAGCCTCCAAAACAATCCAGATGTGGTTTCCTATGGAATTTTCCCACTGCACCATCTTGTGGAGGATTCACAGATCGGCACAAACCTGAGAGCGACCATCTCACAGTACATCCAGGAGAACCGGCTGCAGGAGGACCACCTCGGTTTCAAGAACTGCTCTCCGACTCCCAACCTGGACCACAACTGCTGCCCGCTGCGATCTGGTCGAGGGACACTTAAACTGGAAATCCACCGAGCGGCCGGCCTCAGAGCAGACACCTTCACCAAAACAGACGCTTATGTGAAGATCTTCTACAACGGCATGTATGAGGAGACAGACACCGTGATGGACAACAATGACCCGGTATGGAACGCCACGTACTACTTTGGTTCGGTGGAGCTGGGGCGGGAATTGAGATTCGAAGTGTGGGATCGAGATGTTCTGTACAACGACGTGGCCGGCAGATGCCTCGTCTTTCCCGAGCGAGGAACTCATTCCCTGAGCTGCCAGCTGAAGAAAGGAGTTCTGTACTTTTCCTACGCCGTTAAATGCGACGCTCACTTGACAGGCTTCAGGTGTGGACGCTACTCCCCCAGTGCCGAGTAGCCGACTTGATGCTAGTTTCTTCTTCTACAAGTAGTTGCTTTTCCTGAAATAGAATGAAACCTCACCACTTCAAAGCACTTCCTGTTTTTACATGATCATTCCGATAAAAGACCATTAAAATTTTTTTCTTATCTTGTACTGTAGTTGATTTAGAATGCTTAAATTCTCTTTTTCAAAACTCCTAATAAAGCTATTGGATTGGATTGTTATGGTGAATATATAGTTACACAAGTATCAATATGCATTAATTTGATACAATTTTATTTATTAAAACTCGAACAAACACAACGAAACATTCACATTTGAAAAATGCCTTACAAAAGAGTAACACTTACCACGTTAGTCAACCAATCATACAGTCGTCTACGTCCATGTAGCAGCTGCTTGTTAGACTAAATTTGTTGAAGAAAAACCTGCAAAAATTAATTTCCCCCATAACTTTTGCTTTGTTCAAGTTCACAATAATACCGGATGCGGTGGTTCTCTGCTATGCTTATAGCATGCTGCTTATGTTATCTCCTCTTCTTTTCTAATAGCATTGAACAAAATGATGCCCTCTGGTGGCACCTAGAAGTCTTTTCTTTGTCATGTGACTTGTATCTTGCATACGTCTAACTGATGTTTGACTGAAATCAAACTCACCAAGCGACGGTTTGTGCCGTTTATCAGGTTTCAGCGCAGTTTCCCGCAATTTTTAGTCATCAGTTTGAGGTCTGAAAGTGAAAGCTCGAGGCCCTCGTTATGCTCTGAGGAGAAAAACACTGAAAAGGCACACTGTTTGTTCAGTGTTTCGACACTGCTGATCTTCATCATACAGCAGAAGGTGTCAGTGTCAGTTTTGTCAAAAAAAAAAAAATTAAATTCAAGACTTCCCAGGATTGGAGATGTCAGTGGAAAATCCCCCCCACCCCCCTTTCACCCACTCAAGTACTTTAGTTTCTCATGTTAATAAGAATATCACAGTCCCAGTGAAGCTTTGAGCAAAGATGCCATGTCTTCAGGTATGGTCCCCTCACCACCTAAAAAACATTAAATATTCATCTTTATATATTTCTGAGTAAAATATGTATGTCTTTGTATAGGTACAGATGTATTTTATGATTATAAGCATTGATTGCTATGATCATTTTTTATATCTGTTATCAATAGCAAATTTTCTCAAATAGTCGTCAGGTGCATTTACAGTGTTTACTAAACTGCAGAGAGTAGCAGGTGCCATGACAAAATACAAGCACAAAAAAAAAAAAAAAAATGAAAACAGCGTTAAATAATATGTTGTATGGATGTACATATACCGTATTTTCCGGACTATAAGTCGCACTTTTTTTTTCATAGGTTGGCCGTTCCTGCCACTTATACTCCAGAGCGACTTCATTCATTCATTCATTTTCTACCGCTTTTTCCTCACGAGGGTCGCGGGGGGTGCTGGAGCCTATCCCAGCTGTCTTCGGGCGAGAGGCGGGGTACACCCTGGACTGGTCGCCAGCCAATCACAGGGCACATGTAGACAAACAACCATTCACACTCACATTCATACCTATGGACAATTTGGAGTCGCCAATTAACCTAGCATGTTTTTGGAATGTGGGAGGAAACCGGAGTACCCGGAGAAAACCCACGCATGCACGGGGAGAACATGCAAACTCCACACAGAGATGGTCGAGGGTGGGAATTGAACCCTGGTCTCCTAGCTGTGAGGTCTGCGCGTCCAGAGCGACTTATAAATGAAAAAAACTGTTTATGTTACATAAACACTGGACACCTTTATTGTTTACCTTATTGTTAGAACTTGCCTTCCAAGATGGCGTAATGTCTGTTTTGGTCAAGTAGTTTGGAAAATAAATTACCCGCCAAAAATGCGACTGATACTCCAGTGCGACTTATGTATGTTTTTTTTTTTTTACCTAAATATGCATTTTGGGCCTTGTGCGACTTATACTTCAGAAAATACAGTATGCACTATAGAGTAAACCTCGGATATATCGGATTCAATTGTTCCCACTGGTTTTGTCCGATATAAGCGAAATCCGTTATATGCGTACACCGGAAAATGTCCGTTTTACGCATATATCGGATTTATATCCGGTATATGGGTAAATCGGATTTTATCAGTTATAAAAAGGCACTTCCTTGACTATGTTTCCAATGTACCTGGACGCGCAGGCAACGCTGCAAACGACGTCGTATAGCGGCCTGTCACGATTCGGCGAATCGGAGCGCCACGATGCGGCCATCCGATATATGCGAGGGAAATTTAATGGAAATGCATTGGAACGGGACTGGAGATTTTGTCCGAAATCCGTTATGAAAAAATCCGATATATGCAATTAATTTTTATCGGAAATGCATTACAGAAAAATCGGTTCTTTTTTATCTGTCCATTGTGAGCGAATTTCCGATATATCCGAGTCCGATATATCCGAGGTTTACTGTAGTTTATTAGTTATGCATATATTGACCACAATTACTTTGAAATCATTTTAAAAATATCATGAAAATGTGTCCGGATAAAAGTACGAGATCAGTCTCCTCATCATCAAGAGAATGAAAAATAGTCTGTAAAATGTGTAGTCAAGTGACGACAGCTCGTCACGGGCTAAACTTATCAATGTCCGATCAGAATGAGTGATTGCTCACGTTTCAAACTTATTTGACTTTCTGGCATCTATGTTTACATATTTTGCCTGGCTCTCTCTGACGGAAACAAAAATGCTATGTTTGTGTGTTTAAGTTGTTGAACATGAACACGTAGTGTGTGCAGCTTTAAGAATGTGTTGTTAACACAACCGTTAGCTCACATGCTAGCAGCTGATGTTGAGCGTAGGGCCCTATGATTTCCGTGATCACGGAATGACCGACAAAAATCACAATAAAAATGTACAATTTAACACGGAATCTTGTGGAAATTGACATAATGTTAATGAAAGTTGTCGCCGTGAGTGTGGGGGAGTATTAACCCCAGCGGATGGCTCGATCGTGGCTTAACAGTATTTAATGAACGGCCATTTTATTCACTAACCCGAAAAGCAGAAGACACGCTACGCTGGTAAAAAAATAAATGTAAAATGGATGCTTACTCTGTTCGGCAGCAGTCATGTCCTGCTCCAGTTTGAGCTTCCTCTGGCCCAGCTGCAGTATATCGTCCTCGATGCTGCCATTGCTGATCATTTTAATGACCTGCACAGTCCTGGCACAAATGCAACAAGCGTAATTAGTGTTGGTCTGTGGGTGTAAAAAACAAAAAAAAATAAAATAAATTTTTTTTTTCGCTGTACCTGGTTTGACCCACGCGGTGACACCGGTCCTCGGCTTGCTTGTCGTTGTAGGGGTTCCAGTCGATGTCGTGCAAAATAACAACATTGGCCGACGTGAGGTTGATGCCGAGGCCGCCGGCACGGGTCGACAGCAGAAATATAAATATATCGCTGTCTGTGTTGAACTCGTCAATCAGAACAATCCTGCGGGACAAAAGGCATCAGAAATATATTCTATGAAAAATTCTTATAAATGGACTTATGGACTTATATGGACTTATAAAGGACTGACCTGTCCGCTATCGGCGTGCATCCATCCAGTCTAACGTAACGATGACTGAGATGCTTCAGCAGTACCTCCACAATGTCCAGCATCATGGTGAACTGACTGAACAGCACAACCCGATCACCCTGCAAGGGATAACACAAACGTCATTCTCTGAAACCGAAATGACAAACAGCCGTTTTGCGGCTAACCTTCTCTTTGAGCGACGCCAGCATCTCTGTGAGGCAGTGGAACTTCCCAGAGTCAAGGAGCAGATGGTTCTCTAACTGGTAGGAGCCGATGGACAAGTACTGCTGGCAGAGACGATGCAGCTCAAAGTCTGACATCACCTCCATGTCCTCCTGGATCAACGCCGCGTCCGCATCAACGTGAGTTGGCTCCTAATAAGGAGAAGAACATTTTATTATTAGGTCAAACACATAAGAACTTCAACTAAGATCTATAAGGTTATCCCTGGCTTATTGTGGTTAAGAGGTTCCATACGTGGATTTTTGTCGAAATAGGATTCAACATTAAACAAAAGACTGTTTAGACCAGGGGTCTCAAACACGCGGCCCGCGGGCCAAATGTGGCACGCAGGACACTACTTTGAGGCCCCCGCCTTGATATGAAAGTTTAATGTTAGTGCGTCCCCGCGCAAGTTTGATATGGATGCTGTATGGTATCATGTACCCAGAAAAAATTATTACGTTTGATTCATGTTCATGTTAAAGGTTAAATAACTGTTAATAGTTATCCTCCCTATTCGTGTGGAAGTGGTAAGTTTTTGGCTATTTAAGTTTAAAGGAAATAACTTGAAGGCTACCGTTTAGGTCGCTAGCTCTCTAGTTTGCGAGTTAGCATGTGTCTCAAGACCCTGCAGTTGCGCAATATGTTGTAAATAAAAAGAGTATAAATGTGACTATAGTCGTGTTTTGTCATGTCTACAGGGCTCTAATAATGCTTTGTTCATTTTAATCTGAAAAAAAATAATTTGTCTAACCGCCAACTATATGTGGTTTCTTAAGTTTTTATTATTATTATTATTATATTTATTTATTACTGATTGATTGATTTTCTTTATTCTTGATTTGTTTATTTATTTTTCATCTTATTTTGTGCAGAAAAATCAAAATGAAGATATTTGAGAACAGTGGAATGTTTTATCAGAGCTTTTATTGTAGAAAATTAGAACCAAAGCACTGAAAAAGTTTGTATATTTTTCTGTTTTTAATAATAAAAATAAATAAATAAATAAATAAAAATTTTTGTCACAGTAAATGTATTCGCTTGCAGACCTTAACGGAAGTGTACAGAACAGGAAGTGATGTCAGAGGTTCAGAGTTTTGTTTTAGCTCCTCTTGGGTTACGGCCCCAACAGTAGCCCGTGTTATTGTTATGATTATTATGTAATTATTGTGCCTGTTATGAGATCATTTAAACCTTTTCCTGGCGTTTGTCTCAGTACTAGGTTCACAATTAGAATGCCTTTTCTTGTATTTTAGGTAATTCATGTTAGTTCATTTTGTTATTGTTATCATTTTCAGCCATAACAAAAGCTGCTTTAAGTATGCATATTTTTCCCAATAGGCTGAATTCAACCATTAAACAGCAATCAATTATTAATTACTGTGATGTCTGAATCCATGTTGTAGCGAGGGACAACCGTCTAAAACATTGACTAACCTTGAGCATGAGTTTGCTCATGGCTCTGAGCTTCTCCGTGGTGTAGTATTGTCGATGAAGCAGTGGATGGTTGGCCATCTTCCGTAACTGCATAATTACATTATTCAACTCCCGCTCTGCAAAGGACAAAAATGACTTTATTAAACTTCTGCCACACAACGCACAGTAAATATAGCTTACTCTCGCCACCGGTGGAAGCCTTGAATTTTTTCAAGAGACTCTGGTAGAGAACCTGCTGCTTCTCACTCATGGGGCAGAACTCCACCTTCACCTCCTTGGCAGGCAGCTGCTGGAGGACCTGCAAATGGTACAACTGCAATGAAAACATTGTATGGAAGCCTATTTCTGACGCTGAAAGAAAAAAAAAATTCTCTCCAGCACCCTGGAATCAACTTTCCAAGGGAAGCTGAGCAGTGTCCTGGAAAAGGGGGACCATCATTCTGGTCTTCCATGCAATACTAAAGACAAGTTAGCCAAGACAGTCTCAACATCCTTAGGATCTCGTCTCTGCTATGCAGACCATGCGGTCCTGATGGCCTCATTGGGCTGTGACCTTCAGCGTTTACGTCACTCTAGACCAGTGGTGAGCAAACTACAGCCCGGGGGCCACATCCGGCCCCGCCAAGTGTTTAAATACGCCTGTTGTTTCCAAAGTATTTCATTAAAAATGATGGTTTTAGGTTTTTATTTTATTTATCAATTTGGTTATTTGAAAAAAAGGCTCCTGAAAAAAAGTGACACAAGAACATATAGCAGGTTGCATGACACTTTTACAGATATAATAATAATAATAATAATTCCAGATTGACGGTTTGAATTACAGTAAACCTCGGATATATCGGATTCAATTGTTCCCACTGGTTTTTTCCGATATAAGCGAAATCCGTTATATGCGTATACCGGAAAATGTCCATTTTACGCATATATCGGATTTATATCCGGTATATGCGTAAATCGGATTTTATCCGTTATAAAAAGGCACTTCCTTGACTATGTTTCCAATGTACCTGGACGCGCAGGCAACGCTGCAAATGACGTCGTATAGCGGCCTGTCACGATTCGGCGAATCGGAGCGCCACGATGCGGCCATCCGATATATGCGAGGGAAATTTAATGGAAATGCATTGGAACGGGACTGGAGATTTTTATCCGAAATAGGCGAAATCCGTTATAAAAAATCTGATATATGCAATGAATTTTTATTGGAAATGCATTACAGAAAAATCGGTTCTTTTTTTATCTGTCCGTTGTGAGCGAATTTCCGATATATCCGAGTCCGATATATCCGAGGTTTACTGTATATGTGTAAAATATATCTGCCCCCCCAGTCAATTTTGTTAAAGTCAAAAAGTTTCCCCATCCTTGCACTAGACTGGGTGGAAGTGGAAAAAGTGGCCAGGGACCGTGAAATCTGGGCTGCCCTCGTGACCGCGGATAAGTGGAAGAATACGGATGGATGGATGGACACCAAAAAAAAAAAAAAAAAAAAACACCGTAGATTTGGATGCTAAGCAAAAAAATGAGTGACTGACCTCGCTCTTGACTCGTCTGAGGATGAATGGTTTCATGATGCGTTTGGCCTGAGAGATGCGATCTTTCTCAAAACGACTCTGCTCCTCTTGCGATTTCTGCAGAGAACACGTATTAGCGCACAATATCACGCTATCGTTCACCGGCACTTAATCTGCGCCTTCATTTTTAGTGAGTGTTAACTTATTTCCATGCAAGTTCATGTTAAAATGCACACTATCTTTGCAAAGTGTTTTGAAGTGCAGTGTTTTCTGAACAGGAACAAATCAGGTCCGCCTCATAAGCTCCAATGTCTCGCATACAAAAACATACCAGAGAAAACATTTTAGAGAGCTGTGTGGTGGAGCTGGAGAACAGCGAAGGCATGATGAAGTTAAGGAGCGACATGAGCTCCAAAAGGTTGTTCTGCAAAGGAGTGCCAGTAAGCAGCAAGCGATGCTTGGCCTGAAAGGAGAAGAGAACAGCATCATGTGATGATGGCAGCTAAGGCGGGCATATCATGCTAAACATCACTGAACCCACATTGATAGACATGAGGTGGCGGTAGCGCAGCGTTTTCATGTTCTTCAGCATGTGGCCTTCGTCGAAGATGGCGTACGTGAGGTGCAGCTTGCGGAACAGGCCGCGGTCGCTGTCGTTCCCGATGACAAAGTTGTACCTGTAAGACGGGGCAACGGGAAGACACGAGGTGAAACGGACTCAAAAAGCACGGTGGGGATCGAATGTGCCCGATGAGATGCTCACGTGGTGACAATGACGTTGAATTCAACGTCTCCGTTGAGAATGTCGTGCTTGAGGTAGCGGCGGTCCTCCACAGAGCCTACACACGACACATTTAGGCCTCAAAATGGCGACAATGCTTTACAGCGGGGGTCTCAAACATGCGGCCCGCGGGCCAAATATGGCCCGCAGGACGCCAGTTTGGGGCCCCCGCCTTGATATGAAAGTTTAATGTTAAAGGTTAAATAACTGTGAATAGTTATCCTCCCTATCCGTGTGGAAGTGGTAAGTTTTTGGCTATTTAAGTTTAAAGGAAATAACTTGAAGGCTACCGTTTAGGTCGCTAGCTCTCTAGTTTGCGAGTTAGCATGTGTCTCAAGACCCTGCAGTTGCGCAATATGTTGTAAATAAAAAGAGTATAAATGTGACTATAGTCGTGTTTTGTCATGTCTACAGGGCTCTAATAATGCTTTGTTCATTTTAATCTGAAAAAAAAAATTTGTCTACCCACCAACTATATGTGGTTTCTTAAGTTTTTATTATTTGCCGTTTTATTATTATTATTATATTTATTTATTTATTACTGATTGATTGATTTTCTTTATTCTTGATTTATTTATTTTTAATCTTAATTTTAATCTGAAAAAAATAATTTGTCTACCCACCAACTATGTGTGGTTTCTTAAGTTTTTATTATTATTATTATTATATTTATTTATTACTGATTGATTTTCTTTATTCTTGATTTGTGTATTTATTTTTCATCTTATTTTGTGCAGAAAAATAAAAATTAAGATATTTGAGAACAGTGGAATGTTTTATCAGAGCTTTTCTTGTAGAAAATCGAAACCAAAGCAAAGTTTATTCATTTTTCTGTTTTTAATAAATGCGTTTTTTTTTTTTGTTTTTTTTGGAAAACCTGATACAGCCCAGCCTCGCCCAGACCCGAGCTCCAGTGGCCCCCAAGTAAATTGAGTTTGAGACCCCTGGCTTTACAGAGTACACATGCACATACTTGGTGAATTGGTGTTTGGATAAGAAAAAGAAGAAAAAGGCTATAAAGCATCCTACCGTAATAAACTATGACTTGAAGACTCGGACACCACAATTTCAGCTCTCTGACCCAGTTATCTGGAGAAGAGAAAGCGATATACGTTATGGACAATTTCTTCTCAACAATACATTTATTTTAGAAGTCACACTTTGTCCATTTGGTTACATTAAGAGGTAGAATAAACACCAGAAACCTTACAAATAATCTCTGTGTGCATTGTTTAGTGGGGGAGTGGGGTTGTTTTACCGAGTGTAGAAGCAGGCACAGCGATGAGGTGAGGACCCTCTATTCCATTCTGGAGTAACTGGGCAAGGAAGGCAATAGCCTGGATGGTTTTACCCAAACCCTGAGAAGAGAAACGGGGGGAGGATTACCGAGAGAGGCTGCTGGATTATCATTATGACCAAGTCAAAAACCCAACACAACTGTTAGCGGGTTGAAACCAGTGGCATCCAGTGAGGTTCGTGACTTCTGACACCTGCCTTAAGTGCGGCCATCTACTTTTATTGCAAATGTTAGTTTAAATTAGAGAAGACGGCATTCACGGCTGCCGAGTGGTTACCGCGCAGGCCTCACATGTGGAGTTTGCATGTTCTCCCCGTGCATGCGTGGGTTTTCTCCGGGTACTCCGGTTTCCTCCCACATTCCAAAAACATGTTAGGTTACAAATGTGGCCCGCAGGACACTCGTTTGAGGCCCCCGCCTTGATATCAAAGTTTAATGTTAGTGCGGCCCGCGCAAGTTTGATATGGATGCTGTATGGTATCATGTACCCAGAAAAAATTATTACGTTTGATTAATGTTCATGTTAAAGGTTAAATAACTGTTAATCGTTATCCTCCCTATCCGTGTGGAAGTGGTAAATTTTTTGGCTATTTAAGTTTAAAGGAAACAACTTGAAGACTACCGTTTAGGTCGCTAGCGGTCTAGTTTGCGAGTTAGCATGTGTCTCAAGACCCTGCAGTTGCGCAATATGTTGTAAATAAAATGTGACTATAGTCGTGTTTTGTCATGTCTACAGGGCTCTAATAATACTTTGTTAATTTTAATCTGAAAAAAATAATTTGTCCCACCAACTATATGTGGTTTCTTAAGTTTTTATTATTTGCCGTTTTATTATTATTATTATATTTATTTATTTATTACTGATTGATTTTCTTTATTCTTGATTTGTTTATTTATTTGTCATCTTATTTTGTGTAGAAAAATAAAAATTAAGATATTTGAGAACAGTGGAATGTTTTATCAGAGCTTTTATTGTAGAAAATCGAAACCAAAGCAAAGTTTATTAATTTTTCTGTTTTTAATAAATGCGTTTTTTTTTTGTTTTTTTTTGGAAAACCTGATGCGGCCCAGTCTCGCCCAGACCCTAGCTCCAGTGGCCCCCATGTAAATTGAGTTCGAGACCCCTGCTGTATAGTAACAGTGTATTCAAGCGAATTACAAAAAAAAAATGCATACAAGTCGGAGATGAAGTAGATTTATGCAATCTCCTCCCTTGTGTAGCTTCTCACCATTTCATCGGCGAGGATGCCGCTCAGTTGGTGCTCGTGCAGAAGCAGCAGCCACTTCAGACCGATGAGCTGATAGGGTTTCAACTGGAGCCTGAACGACAAATGCAAAAAAAAAAATATGTGAGGAACAACAATGACGAGAATAATCTATTACTATTACAAATCCGTGCCACTGACTGGTCGTTGAGAAAGCCGGGCTGTTTCACGGCTCCCGTGCCGTTCTTCATCACCTCCGTGACCTGCTTCACCATCTTGGAGGAAATGGTCTCGCAACTGGACATGAGTCGCCGCACGATGCTGCGCTCCTTAAGAACCACTTTGCAGCCCAGCAGGAGGTCCTCGGAGAGCCCGTTGTTCTTGTGGATGAGTTCGGTCTACGAGTGAAGGAAAAGTTATCTTATGAAGAACTTTGTGAAGAACTATTTCTCAAAATAAAATGTCTGTGCTGAACAACTGATGGGTCAGTCAACAATTAAAATTAATACTTTATACAAAATATGCTACCGTGTTTATTGTGCAAGGTGACTTAAATTTGGTCTTGCAGAAGAAAAATGTTCATGTTCTGAAGGTTTCTCACCAGGCTTATCCAGTTTTTAAAGGGTCTCAGCTGCACTATCTTCATGGCTTTCTTAACGGAGCACCCAGAAATCAGCGCCAGCTCGTCGATGGTGGATTCCTGGAAGAACAGGAGAACCTGCTCCTTCATATCTCCCGAGCTTTTAGATGTTGTCAAGTCTTCGTCGGAATTGTCAAAGTCGCTCTCGTCGTCCTCTTCATCCTCAGAACTGAAGCACTCGTCGGAGGTATGCGCTTGTTTCTTTCTCTCAGCCGCTTGCTTCTGAGCCATGCTGGTTGCGCTGGTGAACCTGGACAGCACTTGGGCAGCGGAGGAGGTGGAAGAAGATGGCTTCTGAGAGGTAGAGGTTGTTTTTACTAACCATGAGGACAGGGGGGAATTAGAGCTTCTGTTTGTGGACTGTTCTTCGTCTTTGTGGTCTGAATGTTCATCACTGTCCACTGCGTCGCCTGAATGGTCCTCAGACTCGCTCACATCCCTGAGGTGTTTGGATTTGTTAGCACCAGTCTTGTTTTTCCTTTTATCCGAACTCCGGTGTTTGTGCAATTTGGTTTGCGACTCGTCTCGGTTGCGCTTTGATTGCTGGGAATTCTTTGGTACGTAGTCAGGTGAGCCGACGCTATCTGCATGTTGGTCACAAAGGTTACGGATAATCAGCATTAGAGGAGCATAAGAGGAACCTAAACATATTTAGACACGAGTATGAAAACATGGAAACCTGGGTCAGAGAACATTAGCAGAACCTGGAGCGCTTCATCGACATTCCAGTCATGTTCCTGCAGAACCATGCGTAGCTCCTACATTAAACACAAAATATGACAAACATTTTAGACATTGCTGCTCGTAGAACGGTACCTGAACTAACCATTTCAGGTCAGAACGGAAGAGAAGGGACATCTATGATATATAATTTTTGCCGCATCACATAAGAATCTCAATAATAAAGATGAAATGATTATCATTTCTTGTGGTTGTTTTCCTACATAGATCATCATACATCAGTGGTCTCAAACACGCGGCCCGTGGGCCAAATGTGGCCCGCAGGACACTAGTTTGAGGCCCCCCGCCTTGATATGAAAGTTTAATGTTAGTCCCAGAAAAAAATTATTACGTTTGATTAATGTTCATGTTAAAGGTGAAATAACTGTTAATAGTTATCCTCCCTATCCGTGTGGAAGTGGTAAGTTTTTTTTTTTTTTTTTTTTAAGTTTAAAGGAAATAACTTGAAGGCTACCGTTTAGGTCGCTAGCTCTCTAGTTTGCGAGTTAGCGTGTGTCTCAAGACCCTGCAGTTGCGCAATATGTTGTAAATAAAAAAGAAAGAGTATAAATGTGACTATAGTTGTGTTTTGTCATGTCTACAGGGCTCTAATAATGCTTTGTTAAATTAAAAAAAAATAATTTGTCTACCCACCAACTATATGTGGTTTCTTAAGTTTTTATTATTTGCCGTTTTATTATTTATTACTGATTGAATGATTTGGCAGGGACGCCATGATTGATGTTTTCCTAGTCAAACCATCGCTGATTGGTTGATCGCAAACAAGTGTGTGTAAAACACGGACTGTGTACTACGGACCGCGGTCTACATAAACGATTCTGATTGGTCCATTTCAAGATTTGCAAGGATTGGTTTGCAAATTACCACCGGAATTACGCAGTCCGTGTTTTTTTTTTTTACCAACACCCAACAAGAACCGCTTTAAAAAAAAAAACTCTTCGCAGTATGGCATTCCAAAGTGCACTTGCTTTTACTACCTCCTTGTCCTGATCGGGAAACCTCTTCTGCAGCTTTCTGACCATTGACTCCTTCTTCTCCCACTTCGGTTCATCCACTTTGCAGTCATCATCAACATCATCAGATGCCTTTTGGTTTAAATACATGAAAAAAACTAAATTAGTGAGACAGATTCTAAACAGCTAAACCTTTTTTTGTGTGGTTCTTTTACAACATCTCACCACTGAGTGTCTCCTTTTTTTGATGGGTTGAGCATCTGGGCTGTTCTGTGAGCTGTCCGATCCATCCTGCTTTCTCTTCCTGACACAACCCGGGTCTGAAAAAGATGACCGATTTATTACCTGGCTCTCCGACTACTGTACAGAGTTACATTTTTCATTGGATTCATACCTTTATGACCAGGCATCAGCAGACACGCAGCAACAGCTCCATCCAATGTGCTGGTACTTCCAATGACCTGACAATACGGTGAAGTATTATTAAACACTAGGTGATACTAGAAAATATTGTATCGGCGATATATCGCGATACTTTGTTGCAATGTGTCGTGCCTGAATAAAGTATTCGGGAAACACGACAAATCTTAGCGAGACACTATGAGGACCTGACGCTAGCAAGCAAAGCCAAGGTCCTTTAGTATACTAAAAAAGTAGTACTGTGATATTGCAGGTATTTTGTTTTTCTAATTGATATCACTATTTTGTTAAATAATGCTTATTTCAAGCATACTAAAAAGACTTTTTACTGATGTTAGTTACTTTGTTACACAAAAATACTCTGATGGTGAACATTTGAGCAGGAACTTGAGACATAATTTAATTTAGTTGTTTTTTATGGGGTTTTTTGTAAATTTAAAGCTGAATGTTAAAGCTTTATTCATCCAAATGCTACACAAAATTTGTGATACAGCATAACATACTGTTGTAATCGAATAAAAATGTGTTTAGTAAGCGCATATTGCTGGTGTAATTCAGTTTTTCCAGGAAATAATCTTTAACTACAAGAAAAACAAAAAAAAAATATCGTGATATATCGCCAAATTCTTGCCAATACACACCTCTATTAAACACGTATCTGATACTACATAAAGACAATGCAAAACGTCAATGTAAATAAAAACGGAAGCATCTTTCAACTCACCTCCAAGAGCTTCTGCCTTGAAAAATGAGGGAATATCTCGGTCAGTTTTGATATTTTTTCTTCCTCGTCTTGCTCATCCTTTGTGACGCTTTGAGAGGATTTTTCTACAGGTGCCCTGCAGAATCACAATACAGGTAAATATGTAAAAATAACATCTATCATGTCTCCATTTTAGTTGACGCCAACCTGGAGTGTCTCTTTGCCTGATCATCGTCGTGGTCGTCAGACAGCTCAATGACCTCATCAAAAACCACCCCTCGGGTATGTGATTTTGATGACGCTTTGGCAGGTTTCATATTACCTGGAAGGCAACAAAAACAGCATGAAAATTGCATGACAAGAAATACGAGTATATGACTTTGTATTAACAGAGCCGGATGACTATAAGGTGGTACATTTGCCTGTCAATGTAATTTTTCCACAGAGACACTTAGAACCTCTTGTGCTCTGTGATTGGCAGGCGACTGGTCCAGGGTGTGCCCCGCCTCTTGCCCCTAAAGTCAACTGGGATAGGCTCCAGCTCACCAGCAGCATAGAAAATGCATGTATGGATGGGGCAAACCTGTGTAGCACTGTTGAGGGTTAACTAACGTCAATGTAACACAAACACTACACTGTTACGTCACTGGCAATATGTCTATACATGTGTCGTTGACATAGCAAACACATAATTAATCAGTTTTTTCAACACCTGGAGTGCCAAAACACAGTCATTTAAACGTACAATGCCCCAAGGCATGCTAACAATACATCCGGGAACTACTGCTAATTGTAGCATTGTTTACACACATCTGGCTAGCATCTCAGGCAAGATGGCTTACCTGGTTTGTTCTCTTTCTCGGACTCGGGGCTTTTGGAGCAGCGCTCCTGCAATTTGACGGATGTCTTGTGAAAACGAAAACGTTCCAAGTTGAAGTGGCTCATGTTGCCGTGCTATCTCATCCCTGTCAGCGGAAGCCTTTTGTCCTGGTTAGAAGCTGTCTTGTGCCGTGAAACTCGGCGTGTTAGCCGACGTAAAAACACGGACGACAGTTCAAACTGACGACCGTGCGAGAAAGACAACTACGTCGGATGCTTTTAAAAGAAAGTGCTAAGATTTGAAACTAAACTGTTCGACAATAACTATAGATTTATTATGAAACGAGGCGGCTGGAGGCCTACGACGCCAGCCGGTTTCCCGCGAACGCAGCCGCTGTTCCGTAGTATGCAAATGAGTGACGAGTCTGTCATGGCGCGTGCTGTCATTGGCCAAAACACCGGATAGGCGGGAACTCGGAAATAAGTCAAGATGATTCCCTGCTATTCACTTCCGCATTGGATTCATAGTTGTTATCGTCCGGAAGTAAAATAGTAACCGGTAATAAATAAGTGTATTTATTTATTAAGTGTATTTGATAAAGTAATAATCAAAGTAATATTTCAGCACGAACACGCACTTATGTCAAAAAAGTTAATGTCACAAATGTCTTTATCGTAATTGCTGTATCGCCTCTGATGTCCGCTAGATGTCGCACTGGCCCTTGTATGTTCTTGTAAAGCAAAATATTTTTGAGGTGGCACATGCTGTAAAAAGGACGGCTGCAAAATCACAAAACATTTTTAATTTATGATTAAAGATAAAGTTAAAACTAAATCTGATAAAATGTCATAATTCAAATATAAAAACAATTATTAGATAAAAAGTCAAAATTACAATTACAAGATAAAGTCATAATTATGAAATCAAGTCATAATGACAAGATATAAAGTCAAAATTACAAGATAAAAAGTAATAATTATGACATAGGGCAGTCATAACTCAGAGATAAAACGCCATAATGAGACAAAAAGTCATAATTAAAACATAAGAAAGTCATTATTAAGAGATAAAAAGTCATAATCATAAGATAAAAAGTCCTACAAAATAGGAAAGTCACAATTATGAGCTAAAAAAGTCTAAATTATTAGATAAAACACCACAATGAAAAGATAAGAAAGTAATAATTCCATGAATAAAAACAATGCACTCACTATTTCATAAACATGACTTTTTAATCTCAGAATTCTGACCTTTTATCTCATAATTATGACTTTTTATCTCATAATTACAACTTCCCATGAGGATTTTTTTTCAGTTTCAGAGACCGGCTTCCATAAAAAAAAGTTTGAGAACCACCATTTTCCTCAGGTTGAATTGGTATCGTAAAGCATAAAGGTCGTTAATTTACGTGTCTCCATGGTCAAAGTCAATGTCATACACAAATACCACCAGGTGTGTGTACTATACATTCATATTGAGGTGTACATACAGTAGATGTACACGCGGACGCACTTGACATACAGTACATACTGTATATTGTGATGATGACGATGGTGTGCTTGATGCTCACATCGGCGCAGCGCCACTGTGTCGCCATACTGTCGCCCCATCATCGTCATGGAGACCCTAGAAGTTATAACATTGTGTGTGTGTGTACTCGAGGAACAATAGGCAGAGTGACAATGAATCTGATAGGGGTCACGACCCCACACAGCAGGATGCTCAAACTGTGGCTCCTTAGCTCTTGGTCAAGATTTTCTTCTTACTATACACATAGACGATTGGAAATGGAGTGTGTCCATGGGAAACACTGTAAGAACACATATTGTTAGCATGTGAGTACATTAGTACGTTCAAGTACAGAATAATGACACCGTATAACGTATAAGTACAACAATGTGTGTGTGCACATGTATGACGCACGTGCATGTCTGTTGACCCAACCACCGGGTCCCCCTCCTTGCAAACTCGTCACAAAGTCTGTCACCATCCAGTCCAGTCACCATGGCGCCCAACTTGGCCGAGACCCGACGGCGGCAGGGACCACCTTGTCCCCATGGCAACCTGTCTGGGATGTAACACCCTGCACCCGCACTGAGAAAAATATACACATGCACACATACCTAAATGAGCACATGACAGTTATTGTAAGAAAACGACCGACGAAGGTCAGATGGCGTTGCGGCTTGCAGGGGACTCTTCTGTAACGTATAACGTAACATCACATCGTGTAAGATAGCATGACGTAATTGAGTCGAAACCGTCGAAAATGATGATTGATGGCCAAAATGCACGGGAAAGTTGAGCAAATCGGACAAAGTTCCGTCATGTGTTCATGCATTTTGTCTCCAAATGTGGTTCATATAGAAAGAAATACATACACATTGCAATGCATTGTGTGTTTTTAATGATGTCAGTCTCTTTTTGAAACTGTATTATACTCGAAATGTAGTTCATATTGAAAAAAAATACATACACATTGCAATGCATTGTGTGTTTTTTATGATGTCAGTCTCCTTTTAAACTGTATTATACTTGAAATGTGGTTCATATAGAAAGAAATACATACACATTGCAATGCATTGTGTGTTTTTAATGATGTCAGTCTCCTTTTAAACTGTATTATACTTGAAATGTGGTTCATATAGAAAGAAATACATACACATTGCAATGCATTGTGTGTTTTTAATGATGTCAGTCTCCTTTTAAACTGTATTATACTCAAAATGTGGTTCATATAGAAAGAAATACATACACATTGCAATGCATTGTGTGTTTTTAATGATGTCAGTCTCCTTTTAAACTGTATTATACTCGAAATGTGGTTCATATGGAAAGAAATACATACACATTGCAATGCATTGTTTTTAATGATGTCAGTCTCCATTTAAACTGTATTATACTCCAAATGTGGTTCATATAGAAAGAAATACATACACATTGCAATGCATTGTGTGTTTTTAATGACGTCAGTCTCCTTTTAAACTGTATTATACTCCAAATGTGGTTCATATGGAAAGAAATACATACACATTGCAATGCATTGTGTGTTTTTAATGATGTCAGTCTCCTTTTAAACTGTATTATACTCCAAATGTGGTTCATATAGAAAGAAATACATACACATTGCAATGCATTGTGTGTTTTTTAATGTCAGTCTCCTTTTAAACTGTATTATACTCCAAATGTGGTTCATATAGAAAGAAATACATACACATTGCAATGCATTGTGTTTTTTAATGATGTCAGTCTCCTTTTAAACTGTATTATACTCGAAATGTGGTTCATATAGAAAGAAATACATACACATTGCAATGCATTGTGTGTTTTTAATGATGTCAAGTCTCCATTTAAACTGTATTATACTCCAAATGTAGTTCATATAGAAAGAAATACATACACATTGCAATGCACTGTGTGTTTTTAATTATGTCAGTCTCCATTTAAACTGTATTATACCGGAAATGTGGTTCATATAGAAAGAAATACATACACATTGCAATGCATTGTGTGTTTTTAATAATGTCAGTCTCCTTTTAGGGTCTCCTGGGTTCGATAGAACTACATGGTTATTCCATGTAACACTATGTGAACTACATGCTTGTTCCAAATTTAATTTCTTTTGAGTTCAAGTCATCGTTCGATAACTTATCAAACATTAATCGCACTTCTTTTGTGCCACCTCTGTTTGGTTCATCCTTCATGTAGGCCAAGAGTTGCAACAGCAGGGGGAGAATTCCCATGTTTGCAAGAGGTGATGCCGCCGAGCAGCCGAGACAAGCCACCAATCACCGAGACACAATGACGGATCCTCCTGGCTGACTTACAGAACATCCGTCAAACATCGCTTTGTTAGCCGTGCATTCCTCCTCGCTTTTGTCCCGCTCCCTGTGTCGGCCGCCCCTTCAAATCAAATCATACTAGTTATTTTTTCATCCTTAAACTTTCACTTCCGAAGACAAAACTGCAGCTTTGGGGAATTCCAAAAGCGAGTTTTACGCCTTTGTTAGCTTAGCATAAGTCTGTCACAACATCGGTGTTTTAATTAAGTTGACATGAAGACGGACAGCGAAGACAAAGACAGAACCCCAGGCGGCCGAATAGAATGTTCTTAACATCGAGCGGCCTTAGAAACGCGTCTTTACTTTGTCTTCCTGTCTGCACTCGTAAGAATCCAGTCTTTTGGGTCAGTAATCGTATAAAAACAAGGTTTTTCTCGATTGTTTACACACAAATTGTGATGCCTGAGACCCAATCACCACAACATATAACCAAGCAATGTGTATGTATTTCTTTCTATATGAACCACATTTGGAGTATAATACAGTTTAAAAGGAGACTGACATCATTAAAAACACACAATGCATTGCAATGTGTATGTATTTCTTTCTATATGAACCACATTTCGAGTATAATACAGTTTAAAAGGAGACTGACATCATTAAAAACACACAATGCATTGCAATGTGTATGTATTTCTTTCTTTATGACCCACATTTGGAGTATAATACAGTTTAAAAGGGGACTGACGTCATTAAAAACACACAATGCATTGCAATGTGTATGTATTTCTTTCGATATGAACCACATTTGGAGTATAATACAGTTTAAAAGGAGACTTGGCACCATTAAATACACACATGACATTGCAATGTGTATGTATTTCTTTCTATATGAACCACATTTGGAGTATAATACAGTTTAAAAGGAGACTTGGCACCATTAAATACACACACGACATTGCAATGTGTATTTATTTCTTTCTATATGAACCACATTTGGAGTATAATACAGTTTAAAAGGAGACTGACATCATTAAAAAACACACAATGCATTGCAATGTGTATGTATTTCTTTCTATATGAACCACATTTGGAGTATAATACAGTTTAAATGGAGACTGACATCATTAAAAACACACAATGCATTGCAATGTGTATGTATTTCTTTCTATAGGAACCACATTTGGAGTATAATACAGTTTAAAAGGGGACTGACGTCATTAAAAACACACAATGCATTGCAATGTGTATGTATTTCTTTCTATATGAACCACATTTGGAGTATAATACAGTTTAAAAGGAGACTGACATCCTTAAAAAACACACAATGCATTGCAATGTGTATGTATTTCTTTCTATATGAACCACATTTGGAGTATAATACAGTTTAAAAGGAGACTTGACATCATTAAAAAACACACAATGCATTGCAATGTGTATGTATTTCTTTCTATATGAACCACATTTGGAGTATAATACAATTTAAAAGGAGACTGACGTCATTAAAAACACACAATGCATTGCAATGTGTATGTATTTCTTTCTATATGAACCACATTTGGAGTATAATACAGTTTAAAAGGAGACTGACGTCATTAAAAACACACAATGCATTGCAATGTGTATGTATTTCTTCGTATATGAACCACATTTGGAGTATAATACAGTTTAAATGGAGACTGACGTCATTAAAAACACAATGCATTGCAATGTGTATGTATTTCTTTCTATATGAACCACATTTGGAGTATAATACAGTTTAAAAGGAGACTGACATCATTAAAAACACACAATGCATTGCAATGTGTATGTATTTCTTTCTATATGAACCACATTTGGAGTATAATACAGTTTAAAAGGAGACTGACGTCATTAAAAACACAATGCATTGCAATGTGTATGTATTTCCACGAGAACAAGATGAGCTTTAACATTAATATCAGCAGCGGAGCAGCCCCCCCGCCCCCCCGCCGATGGACGCCAGCCGGGAGGTATGTGTAGTCAGTGCATGTAAAAGTGTGTGTGTGTGAAGTGAGTGTGAATGGTATGCTGGTGTCTGCCGGGGCCCCTGGTGGAGGTTAGCGTGCTGACAGCCTGACGGACTGTGTTGAATTGTGGGAGAAAAAAAAAAAAAAGAGCTGACTCGACGGGAGCTGATGTCTGACATGACCCCGCTCGGTGGGGAGCGTCTTGGGGCGCTGCTGTTAACTTGTTAGCGTTAGTGTGTGTGTGTTTGTGTTGCAAAATAACACCGTTGTTGCAAAGTACATGGAAGCAATTTTCCCCCTTAAGAAACAATGGAATGAGAAATGATCTGTTACAGAGTCAAACTGCGGTCATCTCGAGTTTGCTATTGGACAAATCTAGTGGGCATGCATGACTGAAATATTATACCATGTTTTGAACTGGTTTACGGGGTATCCGGCAATGGTGCTCCAAGTGGCCAGGTAGAGGTCACATGACCAAGGGGCGGAGTTATTCTCATAAAAACATTAGTGTGTGTGTGTGAGAGAGAAAAAAAAAAGCACTTTGATGGACGTGACACTGGACTTCTCCCGCTGCGTAACCCATCGCTCTCAAGTCCTCTTGCTCCCGTGTCCCCCCCGCCCCCCCCCCCCCCATCCGTATCGAATGGCTCTCCTTGACCTTCTCGCTCTTTGTCGTCTCCCTCACCCTTTCTCGCTCTGCGCTCCCTCCTCAAGGTGCATTCAACTTGGTAAAGTGATCTACGAGGGCCAGCGTGGGCAACCCCCCACCCACGCCCCCACCTCCATACCCGAGGACTACTATCCTCTATTTGGCCCATTTCCACCATCTTCAGTCCCCCGCTCTTGTATGATCCGACCATTTTTTCCCATTTCTTCACCTCCATCCTTGTCCGTTCTCTCCTCTTTTGCCACCAGTCACCGATAAAACGCCCACAAAGACCCCCACTGTCTACTGTGACCCTCCATTCTATCCACCCGCCGCCCTCCTCCATGGCCTGTCCTGAAGCAGCCAAGCGTAGGCTAAAGAAGGGGGAGACCGTTTATCTTGAGAACACACCCCCTAAAACCCCCCTAACCCCTCCTTCTTTTTTTTTTTTTTTTTACCTTTACCTCCCTTTTACTCACTTTACCCTCCTGACTCATACTGGGATTTTGTTAAATTCCCAGTTGCTCTCTGACTCCACTTCTCCTTGTTGTTGTGGGAAAATGCACTATTATTAATTGCTATTGTTGTGATTCTATTCCATTATTATTATTATTATTATTATTATTATTATTATTATTATTATCACCATGTTGTACTATTGTACTAAGTCTCTAATAAGCATTTATGCTGGAATTTAAACAGTTTAAAGCAGTTTTTTGTTATTTCCTTTAAACTTAAACAGCCAAAAACTTACCACTTCCACACGGATAGGGAGGATAATTATTCACAGTTATTTAACCTTTAACATGAACGTTAATCAAACAATTTTTTCTTTCATATCAAGGCGGGGGCCTCAAACTAGTGTCGACCGCGTGTTTGAGACCCCTGGTCTAGAGACAGTGCCACTGAGGAAAAGACAGGAAGCAGAACTGGTGGTAGCAAGGATGAGGATGCTGAGGTTCTCATTGGGAGTGACCGGGATGGATAGGATCAGGAACGAGTACATAAGAGGGACATTACATGTTAGAGAGAGGCCAGACCGAGATGATATTGGTAGAAGGATGCTTCGTTTCGAGCTACCAGTTAGGAGGCGTAGAGGAAAACCAAATAGGAGGTTTATGGATGTAGTGAAGGAGGACATTAGGGTAGTTGGTGTGAGAGAGAATAAAGTTGTCGTTTTTGGAAAATTTGATGGAAAAATATTAGGAGAATAAAGTCAAAATATTATGGGAAAAAAGTCAGAATTACGAGAAGAAGAAGAAAGTTGAAATAGGTAAAAAATCAGTAAAAAAAAGAAAAAAACAGCTGTAATTCTGCAACAATAAATACCTGATAGGAAGAATGTTGTAATAGTAATTTTAGTATCAAAAGTTATTTTTTTTTAATTGTAATTTCATGAAAACCAAACAAAACAAATAAAAGCATATCACAGCATATCTACAGTACATGTGTTGCTTTACATCAGTGGTCTCAAACATGCGGCCCGCGGGCCAAATGTGGCCCGCAGGACACTAGTTTGAGGCCCCCGCCTTGATATGAAATTTTAATGTTAGTGCGGCCCGCGCAAGTTTGATATGGATGCTGTATGGTATCATGTACCCAGAAAAAATTATTACGTTTGATTAATGTTCATGTTAAAGGTTAAATAACTGTTAATAGTTATCCTCCCTATCCGTGTGGAAGTGGTAAGTTTTTTACTTTTTAGGTCTAAAGGAAATAACTTGAAGGCTACCGTTTAGGTCGCTAGCTCTCTAGTTTGCGAGTTAGCAATTTTTTTGTTTTTAATAAAAAATTATTACGTTTGATTAATGTTCATGTTAAAGGTTAAATAACTGTTAATAGTTATCCTCCCTATCCGTGTGGAAGTGGTAAGTTTTTGGCTATTTAAGTTGAAAGGAAATAACTTGAAGGCTACCGTTCAGGTCGCTAGCTCTCTAGTTTGCGAGTTAGCATGTGTCTCAAGACCCCGCAGTTGCGCAATATGTTGTAAATAAAAAGAGTATAAATGTGACTATAGTCGTGTTTTGTCATGTCTACAGGGCTCTAATAATGCTTTGTTCATTTTAATCTGAAATAGGATATGACTGTTGTAACATCATTAAATAGTTAATTTTTCATAATAGGAACCAGTAACTTCATTATGCATAGAGCCTCTGTGGCCATTTTTAACGTAACATCCAATGCTCAGTGCTGTCAATTCTCATGTGCAAACATGAATGAATCCTAATGGGTCTTGTTGGCCACTTAAGTGCCGCCATTGCTCTGTCTGTCTGACTGCATGAATAGAATAAGCCTTAATGGCGCTTGTTTGCCACTCCACTGCTTTCCCTTATTCTCCTCCTGTGTTATCACCACTGATCAGTGTACGTATCTGCACACAAGTGTGTGTGTGTGTGTGTGTGTGTGTGGTTGTGTGTGGGAGAGAGCGCCCACTATCATCTTCCTTCTTTTTTTTTTTTTTTTAAATCAGTCCTCCTCATCAGTGCACCCCGTCTGAGGAGGTCATGTTTTCATTCGCCCCAATCGGCTGGCAGAACGATAAGACAATTTGTCAGGTGGAAATCAGAGAGGACCTTCTTAGTTTAGGAGGGGGACGAAAGACAACATGGACAAAAAGACTTGGATTAAAATGCAAGAAAATATAGACTGGTGAGGTCAGAGGTCACTGATGTTCAGCATAGGAGAAGGCCTGCTGGATCTCCAGTGTAGGTGTTTTTCGTGGTGCTCTTCCATACCAAAACTGTTCAAATTCAACTGTTAGTGGAGTATTTGAATGGGGACACATTTTGTTAAGTATTTTCAAGTCACAACACGAAAGTCCGAGTCCCAAGTCACTTATGTCAAAGTCCAAACAGAGTCCAAAATAATAAAAATTGCGACTTTGCGCACTTTGCCTAAATATAGAAGACCCACGGTCTCCTCCATTGTTTCTTCATGGGTCTCATCTCGAGCAGGGGTCTCAAACTCAATTTACCTGGGGGCCACTGGAGCTAGGGTCTGGGTAAGGCTGGGCCGCATCAGGTTCCCCCCCCCCCCCAAAAAAACGCATTTATTAAAAACAGAAAAATATACAAACTTTTTCAGTGCTTTGGTTCCGATTTTCTACAATAAAAGCTCTGATAAAACATTCCACTGTTCTCAAATATCTTCATTTTTATTTTTCTGCACAAAATAAGATGAAAAATAAATAAAGTTAGCGACCTAAACGGTAGCCTTCAAGTTATTTCCTTTGAACTTAAATAGCCAAAAACTTACCACTTCCACACGGATAGGGAGGATAACTATTAACAGTTATTTAACCTTGAACATGAACATAAATCAAACGTAATAATTTTTTTATTAAAAACAAAAAAATATAAAAAAACTTCACCTTGGTTCCGATTTTCTACAAGAAAAGCTCTGATAAAACATTCCACTGTTGTCAAATATCTTAATATTTATTTTTCTGCACAAAATAAGATGAAAAACCAATAAACAAATCAAGAATAAAGAAAATCAATCAATCAGTAATAAATAAATAAATAACTATAATAATAAAAACTTAAGAAACCACATTTTTTTCAGATTAAAATGAACAAAGCATTATTAGAGCCCTGTAGACATGACAAAACACGACTATAGTCACATTTATACTTTTTTTATTTACAACATATTGCGCAACTGCAGGGTCTTGAGACACATGCTAACTCGCAAACTAGAGAGCTAGCGACCTAAACGGTAGCCTTCAAGTTATTTCCTTTAAACTTAAATAGCCAAAAACTTACCACTTCCACACGGAGAGGGAGGATAACTATTAACAGTTATTTAACCTTTAACATGAACATTAATCAAACGTAATAATTTTTTATTAAAAACAAAAAAATTGCTAACTCGCAAACTAGAGAGCTAGCGACCTAAACGGTAGCCTTCAAGTTATTTCCTTTAGACCTAAAAAGTAAAAAACTTACCACTTCCACACGGATAGGGAGGATAACTATTAACAGTTATTTAACCTTTAACATGAACATTAATCAAACGTAATATTTTTTTATTAGAAACAAAAAAATTGCTAACTCGCAAACTAGAGAGCTAGCGACCTAAACGGTAGCCTTCAAGTTATTTCCTTTAGACCTAAAAAGTAAAAAACTTACCACTTCCACACGGATAGGGAGGATAGCTATTAACAGTTATTTAACCATTAACATGAACATTAATCAAACGTAATAATTTTTTCTGGGTACATGATACCATACAGCATCCATATCAAACTTGCGCGGGCCGCACTAACATTAAACTTTCATATCAAGGCGGGGGCCTCAAACTAGTGTCCTGCGCGCCACATTTGGCCCGCGGGCCGCGTGTTTGAGACCCATGATGCTTGATTTTCCCAGATATCTCCATCCTCCACCCGAGAACATTGTTACCCTTTAATATTTACCACTGAGCTACAAATTGCATCCACTGATGTCAACAATGAAACAACACCAGATATTACATGTGGCAAAATGTGGTTTTGCAGTGCTTACCTTTCATCATGCATTCCATTCCCTCGCCACTCCAGACCCGACTAATCCCATCAACTCCCACAGCAGCGCCCACCTTTAATTGACACGTTATTGCTCCCCGATTGCATTTATGGCACGCAGATGCGATTGTGCGAACGGCAAACCTAATAAGACCTCGCTTGGCATTTTTCTTTTTCATCTTCAAAAACAAGGTGACAGCTTTTTTCATTTTCAGCGCTGGTCCATTCTTTGTTGATTTAGCTCACAAGTGGCTGAAGGAGTGGATGGAGGCAGACACTTTATTGTACAACCCTTTATATTTGGATTCCAGTGGGGAAATAAAGACTTTTATTTTAGATGTGCTCTGTATTATTTATTCATATGAACAGCGACTATTGACGTTTTGTATGTGTGTGTGTTGGATAAACACCATATTACGCTTTGGATCAGAACAAAGACTAAAATTGTATAAGATAGAGCTCTATATTATCAGACCCGTCAACCAAAATGAACAAAATTTGTATAAATTCTATTCAAAATGATAATGAAGTAGACTTTTTAAAAGTGTACTCCTTGTTCATCCTCTGCATGGGCGACGTAAGCGTTGGTGATGTAAGCAATTCCTTGAGTCATTTCATGACAAATTAGTATTTGTAAACATTAACAATACTCTTTAGTCTGATGACTTGAAAATACTTGAAATTTTCAGTAAGTATTTTGAGTAAAATTGTTGAGTAACGTGACCGTTAAGTCATGAGGCACCACATTTTCCCACCTGGTATTTTATTTAGTAAACACTTAATAGTGCTTATGACTTGGAAGGACTTGTTTTGACTCGAGACTTGACTTGGACTTGTACGTCTTGACTCAAGACTTGACTTGGACTTGTGTGTCTTGAATCAAGACTTGACTTGGACTTGTGTGTCTTGACTTGGACATGTATGTCTTGACTCAAGACTTGACTTGGACATGTATGTCTTGACTCAAGACTTGACTTGGACATGTATGTCTTGACTCAAGACTTGGACTTGTACATCTTGACTCAAGACTTGACTTGGACTTGTGCGTCTTGACTCAAGACTTGACTTGGACTTGGACTTGTACTTCTTGACTCAAGACTTGACTTGGACTTGTACTTCTTGACTTAAGACTTGACTTGGACTTGTACTTCTTGACTCAAGACTTGACTTGGACTTGTACTTCTTGACTCAAGACTTGACTTGGACTCGTATGTCTTGACTCAAGACTTGACTTGGACTTGTACTTCTTGACTTAAGACTTGACTTGGACTTGTACTTCTTGACTTAAGACTTGACTTGGACTTGTACTTCTTGACTCAAGACTTGACTTGGACTCGTATGTCTTGACTCAAGACATGACTTGGACTTGTACATCTTCACTCAAGATTTGACTTGGATTTGTACTTCTTGACTAAAGACTTGGCTTGGACTTGTACTTCTTGTCTTAAGACTTGACTTGGACTTGTGCGTCTTAAGACTTGACTTGGACTTGTGTGTCTTGACTCAGGACTTGACTTGGACTCGTGTGTCTTCAGACTTGACTTGGACTTGTGTGTCTTAAGACTTGACTTGGACTTGTGTGTCTTAAGACTTGACTTGGACTTGTGTGTCTTGACTCAGGACTTGACTTGGACATGTATGTCTTGACTCAAGACTTCACTTGGACTTGTACATCTTGACTCAAGACCTGACTTGGATGTCTCAACTTGGAGTTGTATGTCTTGACTTAAGACTTGACTTGGACTTGTATGTCTTGACTTGGACTTGTATGTCTTGACTCAAGACTTGACTTGGACTTGTATGTCTTCACTTAAGACTTGGCTTGTATGTCTTGAAGAAAGACATGACTTGGACTTATATGTCTTGACTTGGACTTGTACGTCTCGACTTGGAGTTGTACGTCTCGACTTGGAGTTGTACGTCTCGACTTGGAGTTGTATGTCTTGACTTAAGACTTGACTTGGACTTGTATGTCGTGATTTAAGACCTGACTTGGACTTGTATGTCTCTCGACTTGGACTTGTATATCTTGACTTAAGACTTGGCTTGCATGTCTTGTTTCAAGACTTGACTTGGACTTGTGTGTCTTGACTCAAGACTTGAATTGGACTTGTACGTCTCGACTTGGAGTTGTATGTCTTGACTTAAGACTTGACTTGGACTTGTGTGTCTTGACTTAAGACTTGACTTGGACTTGTATGTCTTGACTTGGACTAGTATGTCGTGACTTAAAACCTGACTTGGACTTGTATGCCTTGACCCAAAACTTGATATGGGCTTGTATGTCTTGACTTAAGACTTGCCTCGAGATTTGGGATTACTTGACTTGAGACTTGAGAGTGCCACCTCTGATGTTTGCCATTACTACTGTTGGTCAATCCATCCCGGAAAAGTAATCCATAAACATCATCATTAATCATCATATCATTATTTCTACTTGGAGAACTGATGACATCAGAAACATGCTAGCCAGCTAAGTGATTCGTCAGGTGGCCGATGGACAATTGTGTATGTGTGTGTTTGTGTGTGTGTGTGTGTGTGTGTGTGTGTGTGTGTGTGTGATACATCCAACCCCAGGTCTCTGGGTCAGAGTTCCTGACACACACTCACACCCAGCGGGGCGACTAAATAATTAAGTCTGGCCATGATTGACAGACAGTTGTAGACACACACAGACAGAGGGCATTACTTTCCCATCATCAGTAAACACTGACAAGAGGAGTCTAACATTAATTAGGTCATCCTCATTAATCAATCAGAATCTGCTTTTTCACCCACGTGACCAGGAACAATTTGTGTTTCCGTTCATCTCCTGTTACACACGGAATGTATGGGAAAATATGGAATGACTGACTGACGCAGATTAGTCATGTGACTGATTTGTTCCACCAATATTCCACCTTGCATCCGAAGAATTCTTTTTATACGGCGTTATAGACACAACTGCCGAAAATGTTCAAGAATTCTGTAAAGCAGGGGTCTCAAACACGCGGCCCGCGGGCCAAATGTGGCACACAGGACACTATATTAAGGCCCCCGCCTTGATATGAAAGTTTAATGTTAGTTTGATATGGATGCTGTATGGTATCATGTACCCAGAAAAAATTATTACGTTTCATTAATGTTCATGTTAAAGGTTAAATAACTGTTAATAGTTATCCTCCCTATCCGTGTGGAAGTGGTAAGTTTTGGGCTATTTAAGTTGAAAGGAAATAACTTGAAGGCTACCGTTGAGGTCGCTAGCTCTCTAGTTTGCGAGTTAGCATGTGTCTCGAGACCCTACAGTTGCGCAATATGTTGTAAATAAAAAAAAAAAAGAGTATAAATGTGACTATAGTCGTGTTTAATAATGCTTTGTTAATTTTAATCTGAAAAAAATAATTTGTCTACCCACCAACTATATGTGGTTTCGGCTCGTCTGATGCACCCATTTTGAGAAAGATGCTACTGTTTCAAGTTCCCTGCCCACCTTTGAAGGGTGCACTTAAGGGTGTGGGTGGAGGGTGGGTGCACGGGAGGGGACAACCTGTAGATTGAAATGGTGTGCCCCTCCCTCCCGGCATCGCCGTGTCTCCCCACCCCGTGCCTGCCACTCCATCCCCTTGATTCTGAGAGGCTGTGGTCACAAAGAGACATGGCTCGGGTTGCGGCGGCATATTCACCCACCCACTTTGTTTTCAAATGGTTTTGTTTAGTTGTGACACTGCGGACACCCAACACCTTCCAGGAATCGTTTGTGGGGGGGAGTCCAGAGGGCGGGTGGCTGCTGCTGGTGCTGTGAGGAGAAGGAGCAAAGCATCATCCAACCTCTGCTCCTCATCCTTCTGGACTCCGAATAACGTAGCTGGTGCACTCAGGAAACCGGAGTACCCGGAGAAAACCTGCGCATGCACGGGGAGAACATGCAACCTCCACACAGAGATGACCGAGGGTGGAATTGAACCCTGGTCTGTGAGGTTTGCGCGCTAACCACTCGACCGCCAATAATTATTATATAACAATAATAATAATAATAATAGGGCTGCACGGCGGCCGAGTGGTTAGCGTGTAGACCTCACAGCTAGGAGACCCGAGTTCAATTCCACCCTCGGCCATCTCTGTGTGGAGTTTGCATGTTCTCCCCGTGCATGCATGGGTTTTCCGGTTTCCTCCCACATTCCAAAAACATGCTAGGTTAATTAGCGACTCCAAATTGTCCATAGGTATGAATGTGAGTGTGAATGGTTGTTTGTCTATATGTGCCCTGTGATTGGCTGGCCACCAGTCCAGGGTGTACCCCGCCTCTTGCCCGAAGACAGCTGGGATAGGCTCCAGCACCCCCTATGACCCTTGTGTGGACGTGTATTTACCGTTTTATTCCAAATCATTTCCTGCATTTATTTTTACCCAGTGTCATAAGTCGTTAGCTTCATTGCTAATCCAAAGCAAAACAGGGCGGGGTAACAGGTTAGGGTAACAGTATGGGCGGGGCAAAATCATGTTAATTGTGTCCGGTGTGCACACAGCTTTAAGCTGTCATTTCAACATTAAACTTTGGTATCAAGGTGGGGGGCCTCAAACTAGCGCCTCACGTGCCGCATTTGGCCCGCGGGCCGCAAGTTTGAGACCCTTGGTTTACATGTTAAAACACAGCATAGACATGCATAGCGAGTGTGCATAATGTATAAACAACCACCTGGGATAGGCTCCAGCACCCCCGTGGAAAAGCAGTAGAATACTAATTAATGAAAATTGGAGGCTGATGCACGGTGGTTGAGTGGTTAGCATGTTGGTCACAAAATCAGGAGGTTGGGAAGACTTGGGGTACTCCGGTTTCCTCCCACATTCCAAAAACATGCTAGGTTAATTAGCGACTCCAAATTGTCCATAGGTATGAATGTGAGTGTGAATGGTTGTTTGTCCATATGTGCCCTGTGATTGGCTGGCCACCAGTCCAAGGTTGTACCCCGCCTCTCGCCCAAAGACAGCTGGGATAGGCTCCAGCACCCCCTAGGGCCCTTGTGTGGACGTGTATTTACCGTTTTATTCCAAATCATTTCCTGCATTTATTTGTACCCAGCGTCATAAGCCGTTAGCTTCATTGCTAATCCAAAGCAAAACAAGGCGGGGTAACAGGGTAGCGTAACAGTATGGGTGGGGGCGAAATCATGTTAATTAGCTTTAAGCTGTCATTTCAACATGAAACTTTGGTATCAAGGTTGGGGGCCTCAAACTAGCATCTCGCGGACCACATTTGGCCCACGGGCCGCAAGTTTGAGACCCTTGGTTTACATGTTAAAACACAGCATAGACATGCATAGCGAATGTGCAGGCAAAAAAAAGAGTCCAAAAAAAAGATGGAGGGGGGGCAGTTTCATGTGTGATTCAGAGAGAAAAGAAAAGAATGAATCAACAGAAAGAGGAAAGACTATCTGCTGCATTAAAAGCTCTCGGCCTCCACAGTGCCGGCCAGCTAGCATAGTCCCGTCTTTTCTACACTCCTCTTTCAGCAGAGAGCTCCCGGGGGACGGTAACGCTAAGCCCACCTCCATTCTTCCTGCAAAAACTTTGATTTCCTATTAGGTTCCTCCCGATGGGGCGAGTCGCAGGAGGTGCGGGGGGCGAAGGAAGGGTGCTATGTTGTGAAAAAGACAAAAAAAATCCTAACTTCCTGTTCCGGTTTCTGACTTGGTTATAACGTTCGTATTTTAAAGTTTATTTTTAAAATTTTTTTTTCTTTATGTTATTACATATTTTAACATTTTTATTCAGAATTATCATTTTTTTTACATTTTTTTTTTGTGTGTTCCCATCTGATCCTTTTTTAGCAAAGTAAAAAAACGTTGTTTCGGCTTGAAGTGACGCTAGCGTCGCTATTCATTAAGCGTGACCTGATAAGCATCCAATAGTCGAGCGTCAGCTCTATTTAAAAGACGTCTAGGATTGCAACGTATTGTGACGCTTCGTACAGAGCGCGGGTTCAATTCTGTGTCTCCGTGCATCACGGTCCCATGAGGGCAATGCTGTAACAAAAGTGTTTTACTAGCATCCAGGGAGTGGACGCAACAACTGAGGTCTACTGTCCAAGCGTTTTGCTTCATCTGACCTCCGTTATAGGAAGTTAACATAACTTTTCCAGTGTTTTTCCAGAGTCATTCCCATGTCATGTGTGGGAAAAAAAGGGTCACAGAAATGAAAAGTTGGGCAGGCGAGACGGACATTTGGAGACAGAAACATACAGAGAGAGGACAAAAGACAGCGGGACAGAGGTAGTCAGCGGGAGGAATGATTGATTGATGTGGTCAGTGAGGCGTCACTGATCTCCACGGGAGGACAACCCTGATGATCCCTCCAACCTCAGTGAAGAGGATGTGGATCGGCCTTAATGGTGCGGAAGGTGGAAGCGGATTTTTTTTTTAGTTGGAATTAGTCATGATTAGGTGTACAACTGAAATGTCAGATTCTGGATTTTTTTGTTCTTAATTTTATAATTTTAATTATTTAATTTAAGTTTTTTTTATTTTATTTTTTTCAATTCATACTTAATTATCTTATGCCTTCATTGCAGATTCCCGACCAGAACAGCCACTGGAGATATCCAATACCAGTCCCAAAACTGAATAAATATGTTGGACTATAATATATATTTCTTTATTTTTATGTTTTTTTAAATATTAATATTTATTTACTATGTTATTTATTTTATTTATTATTATAATTAATAATTATCTGGGATAGGCTCCAGCACCCCCGCGACCCTCGTGAGGAAAAAGCGGTAGAAAATGAATGAATGAATGAATAATATATTATTAATATTTAATTATTAATTATAATTATTTTTAAATTTAATTTAATTTATTTTTTAAATTTAATATAATTATAATTATATTTAAAATATTTAAAATATTTAAAATAATTAATAATACTAATAATAATTATAATGTAATTATATTATTAACATTTAATATTCTTAATATTTAATATTGTTTTAATTCTTAATTTTATAATATTATTATGAGGGTCTCGAAAAAAAAAGAAGTCGTTATGAGGTTAAGAAATTAGATCGTGGTCATAATATCCCACGTCAATATTGGATTTATTTGTTTTTTTTATATTTTCCACATATTTCAATATTCTTCTCATAATATTATGGCTTTATTTCCAGAATATTTTGACCCACACCACCCTCATTTTGCCCCCCAAATATATTATTAAATTATTCTGGTTGTTTGTGTCTTATGATATAATGATGAATAACAGTGTCTTCAAAAAATATTTCAACTCTATGCCAATTTTTCATGTGACTTTTGGTGGAAAAAACGTTTGGACATTTTTTATATTGGCTTTATGGTCCGTTAATGTGTGTGTGTGTGTGTGTGGTGGGTCTACCTGAGTCCTCCAAGCATTTTGTCCCCCAACATTGTAACTGTGTCATCCGTAAGTCGAAAATTGCTCCCATTTGTCTGTTGGCGATCTCATTGTGGTCCACATCCAACCCGGGTCAGAGTCTAAATGTGGGTGATGGGAAATGTAGTAAATAATATTGTAATGTTACGTTACGAGCATACAAAAAGGACATGGTCAAGCTCATACTGTCAATGTCGGTTGAAGGTGGTGGTGGGGGGGGGGGGGGTCAGGTGTGTGAAAGTGATACCCTTGTCTGTTCCTTCCTTGCCCCACTCTGAGGCGCTCCACCCAGGCCAAACCTGAGAGAGACCGGGGGTCCCCTGGGATGCGGACAGAGTGGCGGCCGTGCAGCCATTGAGCCCCCTCTGAAAGGGAACCAAAGACAAGCAAAAAGCCTCAATGTACTGTATCCCTCACCTGAAAGCAGATCCATGGAGGGAGAGGAGGGCGGTGGTGGACTGTACAATAGGAGCAGGGAGAGAGGAGGCTGACATGATCCTCAGAAGCAACACTTGTTCCTCATACTCATTCCCTCAATGTTCTTCTCATGTTGACAGGAGGATGCTCATGCATTGATGCTAAATATCATCCTCAAGGTACAAGAGTGACCACCTGGTTAAAAAAAACAACAGAAATGGGTGCTGGAGTCTATCCCAGCTGTCTTCAGGTGAGAGGCGCTGTACACCCTGGGCTGGTGGCCAGCCAATCACAGGGCACATATAGGCAAACAACCATTCACACTCACATTCATACCTATGGACAATTTGGAGTCGCTAATTAACCTAGCATGTTTTTGGAATGTGGGAGGAAACCATGCAATGCATGGGGAGAACATGCCTCCAAATAGAGATGACCGAGGGTGGAATTGAACTCAGGTCTCTAAGCTGCGAGGCCTAAATGCTAACCACTCGACTACCGTGCAGCCCATAAGTAATACATTCATTCATTTTCTACCGCTTATCCTCACGAGGGTCGTGGAGAGGGGTGCTGGAGCCTATCCCAGCTGTCTTCGGGCGAGAGGCGGGGTACACCCTGGACTGGTGGCCAGCCAATCACAGGGCACATATAGATGCTAATTAACCTAGCATGTTTTTGGAATGTGGGAGGAAACCATGCAATGCACGGGGAGAACATGCAAACTCCAAATAGAGATGGCTGAGGGGGGAATTGAACTCGGGTCTCTTAGCTGCGAGGCCTACATGCTAACCACTCGATCGCCGTGAAGCCCATAAGTAATACAATTGTAAATAAAATAAATATTATAATTATTCAATATGATTATGACAGAATTATGATATGTTGAATATAAAAATTGCCAATGACCATATGCCATCTAATAAAGCCCAAAAAATAATAGGGATGTCAAAAAAAAATCATTCAAAATTTAAAAAAAAAATCACAATTAATTCCACTAGTTAACACGTAATTAATCACAATTAATCACTGAAACAAATATGTTTTTCTGTATAATAATTAGGGATTTAAATCTCTTTGTGGTAAACAATTCGATACACGGGTTCAGTTACGATTCAAAAAAATCTCTAATAAAACTGACAATGAGATAATGAATAAAAATAACCAATAAATATAGTGGTTCTACATGATTATAATAATGAATTATTTTCAATTTGGCAATAAAAGATATCGTGAATAATATATTGGAAGAAAAATGGTCAGTGTGGCAGTTTTGATGGAGTCCATGAAAGCTGCCTATCAACAAGTGGCCGAGCAATCACAAGAATAAAATTAAAAATAAAATTTCTGTAACTGAAGTTTTCGAATGAATGTTGATTTATTAAAAAATATGTCACTTTGTGTTTATTTTCAATGCATCCCTGCTGCTGGTAGAACACCATCACTACATTCTCCTCCGTGCCATTGAATGGACATGTTTGCATGGTGTGTTGTGGTGATGGTGGAGCACACGTATGTTGGAACAAGCGCTGATTTTTCCTGCACCCTCTTGCATAGCTCTCATATTCCAAGGTGTGAAAAAGATGGAAAAGCACCTGCAGCAAAATCACTTCCGAACGATTCCGGCTCTTCTTTTCAAGTGGGCAGAATCACTTGCTCTCTTCTTCTTCTTCTTCTTCTTCAGCTGAGGAGGAGGAGGAGGAGGGGGAGCGGCTGCACGCCCTGGAAATCTGACCCGGCTGGAAGACAGTAAGTCAAAGGGAGTCAATAGCCTTACAGTTTAAGTGTTTCCCATTGGAAGCTACAACATACACAAACATATCCGACATAGAAAATATCATTCAATGCCATCCTTCCTCATACAATATAATAAAATTATGATTTATTAATTAAGTAGGCATGATATGAGGACATTGGGTATCCATCATTCCGGATTTCAGAGGTCATATTTTCATCTATTGTGATCCCCGGAATCACCCTTTCAATGTCTACACCAGGGGTCTCAAACACGCGGCCCGCGGGCCAAATGTGGCCCGCAGGACACTACTTTGAGGCCCCCGCCTTGATATGAAAGTTTAATGTTTGATATGGATACTGTATGGTATCATGTACCCAGAAAAAATTATTACGTTTGATTAATGTTCATGTTAAAGGTTAAATAACTGTTAATAGTTATCCTCCCTATCCGTGTGGAAGTGGTAAGTTTTTGGCTATATGAAAAATATTGAATCATACATTGCGGAAATTCACTTATCACAGTCAGGTTTGGGGTCATTTTACCGCGATAAACGAGGGACCACTGTAAGTCCCCTCGGTCTCGCAGTACTGTAGTGCAGAGGTCTCAAACACATGGCCTGCGGGCCAAATGTGACCCACAGGACACTAGTTTGAGGCCCCCGCGGTGATATGAAAGTTTAATGTTTGATATGGATGCTTTATGGTATCATGTACCCAGAAAAAATGATTACGTTTGATTAATGTTCATGTTAAAGGTTAAATAACTGTTAATAGTTATCCTCCCTATCCGTGTGGAAGTGGTAAGTTTTTGGTTATTTAAGTTTAAAGGAAATAACTTGAAGGCTACCGTTTAGGTCGCTAGCTGTCTAGTTTGCGAGTTAGCATGTGTCTCAAGACCCTGCAGTTGCGCAATATGTTGTAAATAAAAAGAGTATAAATGTGACTATAGTCGTGTTTTGTCATGTCTACAGGGCTCTAATAATGCTTTGTTCATTTTAATCTGAAAAAAATAATTTGTCTACCCACCAACTATATGTGGTTTCTTAAGTTTTTATTATTTGCTGTTTTATTATTATTATTATATTTATTTATTTATTTATTACTGATTGATTTTCTTTATTCTTGATTTGTTTATTTATTTTTCGTAAGTCAAAGTAAGATATTTGAGAACAGTGGAATATTTTATCAGAGTTTTTCTTATAGAAAATTGGAACCAAAGCGAAGTTTTAAAAAAATTTTTGATTTTAATAAATGCATTTTTTTTGTTTTTTTGGAAAACCTGATGCGGCCCAGTCTCACCCAGACCCGAGCTCCAGTGGCCCCCAAGTAAATTGACTTTGAGACCCCTGGTCTACACCGTCTATTTGTATTTGCTGGTGCATGATTTTAGTTTTATTTAAGTATACATTATTGAGTGCATAATACTCATATTGTCGCCGTGCAATGAAAAGCATGTATCTCCAAAAAACCAAATCCCGGTGACATTACGCCTACAATGATGCCTGAACACGCGCCACACACATCCCCGACACACACCGCCAGCACAAAGCCATGTAACTTATTCCAGAGGAGCACCTAGTTTTGTGGATAATTGCTGTGAGCCATTGTGCTGCCCCTGAATGGGCCGGTTACCCAAGAAGTCTCATGTTAGAGTCCATGTACGTTTCCTTTGAAGGTGGCGCGCACAAAGAGCTAAAGCGGCAGCCGCAACAAAGACCTGGGCTTGACTCTGCTTCGCCCACAGACCGGGGGGAAAGAGCGCGGATAAACGATCCTCTTCCCGGTGACTCCGAAGGGATGGGTGGCTTGTCATTGTGGAAACCACAGGATGTACGAGGTCAAAATAGTTTAACACCTACTCTTTAGAAGATGTAAAGCCTCCTGCCTGAGGACACGCTCGCTACAATACAAGACTTCCTTAGCAGGGGTTTGACACCGCTTTGTCTCCACTGTAAAAAAAAAAAAAAGCACAATAATGATTGGATGTGGACACAAGTGGATACTCTGGTGTCTGAATCCCGATTAACAAGTTCTGGAGGGAGTACAGACCAAATCATTAGAAAGGTCAAAGAAGAAATTGCCATGCAAAAAAAAAAGATGGTTTGATATTAATAGATTGTCCTTGAACTTAAATAAAACTAAAATCATGCTGTTTGGTAACAGCTAAATGTACCGCAGTTATACAATACATGATTTATTGTAAGACCCTGAATGCATCCTGGCTGACGTAAACAAATGTTTTGTGGCGGCTAGCTACCAGTTCAGGGTGTACCCCGCCTCTCGCCCGAAGACAGCTGGGATAGGCTCCAGCACGCCCGCAACCCTCATGAGGATAAGCGGTAGAAAATTAATTAATTAATTATTATTTTGTGGCTCCAGATTATTTTTCCTTAGTGGGCAAATGGGGGGGGGGGAAATGGCTCTCTTGATAGTAAAGGTTGACCCCTGGTTTGGGTGGTCGGTTTAGTTGTCTGGGTAGGGATCGCGGCCCTCGTGAGTATAAACGGTTGAAAATGAATGAATGCTCGAACCCAGGGGTGGGCAAACTACGGCCCGGGGGCCACATGCGGCCCACCAAGCGTTAGAATTCGTCCCGCTAGTTGCTTTCGAAGTATTTCAACTTTTAACATACACACTGGCAACATGACTTGCAAGTCAGATGTGGTATTTTTAGTAAAAAAAAAAAAAAAACAACAACAAAACTGTAAAATTAAATGACATAGTTTAATGTGGTCTGATATGGGAACAATATGAGGATATGAGAACAAAATAAAATTAAAATAAAAAAAAAATAAATTTAAAAATAAATCAATACATAAAAATATTTTATTAAAATAAAATAAAAAAATGAAATAAACAAAAATAAATAAAAAAATAAAAAATAAAAATAAAAATAAAAAAATATTTTATTAAAATAAAATTAAAAAAATTAAATTAACAAAAATAAATGAATAAATAAAAATATTTTATCAAAATAAAATAAAAACATTGAAATAAACAAAATAAATAAATACATAAAATTTATTTTATTAAAATAAAATAAAGCTGCACGGTGGTCGAGTGGTTAGCATGTAGGCCTCGCAGCTAGGAGACCCGAGTTCAATTCCACCCTCAGCCATCTCTATTTGGAGTTAGCATGTTCTCCCCGTGCATGCGTGGGTTTTCTCCGGGTACTCCGGTTTCCTCCCACATTCCAAAAACATGCTAGGTTAATTAGCGACTCCAAATTGTCCATAGGTATGAATGTGAGTGTGAATGGTTGTTTGTCTATATGTGCCCTGGGATTGGCTGGCGACCAGTCCAGGGTGTACCCCGCCTCTCGCCCGAAGACAGCTGGGATAGGCTCCAGCACCCCCGCGACCCTCGTGAGGAAAAAGCGGTAGAAAATGAATGAATGAATGAAAATAAAATAAAGCTGCACGGTGACCGAGTGGTTAGCATGTAGGCCTCGCAGCTAGGAGACCCGAGTTCAATTCCACCCTCAGCCATCTCTATTTGGAGTTAGCATGTTCTCCCCGTGCATGCGAGGGTTTTCTCCGGGTACTCCGGTTTCCTCCCACATTCCAAAAACATGCTAGGTTAATTAGCGACTCCAAATTGTCCATAGGTATGAATGTGAGTGTGAATGGTTGTTTGTCTATATGTGCCCTGTGATTGGCTGGCCAACACATCCAAATGTGACTATCCACACATCAAGCAAGCATCCCATTCCCATTCCAGTTTACTACTCCATTAGTTTGATCATGTGATGTCAGCACAGCTCCATACTTAGCTCCACCAATTCAATTTTGACATGTGAAATAATCCCGAATGTCACCGCAACCAACAGTATAACCCTTCACTGCCCCCTTCACTGCTTCAATAGAGCCTCACCTGTCATTAGCAAGCGTACCCTGGTATCATTATGTTGTGTAGCGTAACCACTGGTGATCACACAGTGCAGCTGTGATGCAATGAGCACCTGTCACGTCACAACAAGTCCACAATTCAATGAGGCTATGAATTGTTCATGAGGTGCTCTGGTGGTAGATCAGTAGAGACCAGAAGATGCGGAAACAGTATCATCTTTGTCCTAAAAAAAAAAAAAAAAAGCTGTTGTGTAATCAGGTTTTCGGTTAAAACTGTGTTTAAAATTAAGCTAATTCCTGATTGTTGAAGAATGATGTTCCCAATGGACTGCAGGTTTGGAATTCTCAGCATGTTGATAGGATTCAGAATCCATTGTTGCCGTAAATTCCTGTATATCGTACAGTAAACCTCGGATATATCGGACTCGGATATATCGGAAATTCGCTCACAACGGACAGATAAAAAAGAACCAATTTTTCTGTAATGCATTTCCAATAAAAATTCATTGCATATATCAGATTTTTTATAACGGATTTCGCCTATTTCGGACAAAATCTCCAGTCCCGTTCCAATGCATTTCCATTCAATTTCCCTCGCATATATCGGATGGCCGCATCGTGGCGCTCCGATTCGCCGAATCGTGACAGGCCGCTATACGACGTCATTTGCAGCGTTTGCAGCGTTGCCTGCGCGTCCAGGTACATTGGAAACATAGTCAAGGAAGTGCCTTTTTATAACGGATAAAATCCGATTTACGCATATACCGGATATAAATCCGATATATGCGTAAAACGGACATTTTCCGGTATATGCATATAACGGATTTCGCTTATATCGGACAAAACCAGTGGGAACAATTGAATCCGATATATCCGAGGTTTACTGTATAAACCTTTTTTCAGATGCACACATTTTATGTATTTATTTATTTTTGTTTATTTCAATTCTTATTTTATTTTATTAAAATATTTTTTTTCATTTATTTATTTTTACATTTATTTTTATTTATTTTAATTTTATTTTGTTCTCATATCTCTTTTTTCAGGAGCACTTTAAACATCAGACCACATCAAACTATGTCATTTAATTTTACAGTTTTGTTGTTTTTTTTTTTGGACTTGGAAATCATGTTGCCAGTTTGTATGTGAAAAGTTGAAATACTTCGAAAGCAACTAGCGGGACGAATTCTAACGCTTGGTGGGCCGCATGTGGCCCCCGGGCCGTAGTTTGCCCACCCCTGGTTTCGAGCATTCATTCATTTTCAATCGTTCATACTCACGAGGGTCGCGATCGTGCTGGAGCCTATCCCAGCTGGAGGGGTATACCCTGGACTGGTGGCCGGCCAATCACAGGGCACATATAAACAAACAACCATTCACACTCACATTCATACCTATGGACAATTTGGAGTCGCTAATTAACCTAGCATGTTTTTGGAATGTGGGAGGAAACCCGAGTACCCGGAGAAAACCCTCGCATGCACGGGGAGAACATGCAAACTCCACACAAAGATAACCGCGCTAACCACTCGACCACCGTGCAGCTTGTTGTATGTTGAGTTTACATGAAATAGTTTAGAAAGAACAGGCGGTATTCGAACACTTGACCCAAACTTTTCACAACAAAGTACTTATTCCATATCCAGATACGTGTAAGTCATGGCGACAACAGTGAAATACGTATGAAAATGAGTCTGGTTTGAATCCCTATAGAGAGTAGTAAAGTGTTTTCCACTCACTGTCATTATTCCGCCTCCCTCTCCGTTGGACAGCAGATGGAGACTACGGCCCAGTTCTGCCTTTTGTCTCGGGGGTCCCCAGAGAGACCTGTATGTGTCTTTTTTGGACTCGTATGCATGCGCCTTTCTCTTTCTTTTCTCTTTCTCGTTAAAAGGCGAGCGTTGGAATGCCGATATTGTGAATATATGTATTGAAATGAGCACATGTTGCGAACGCCCCTTGACCGTAGACACCCAAACATAGCACAACAATGATCCGCTACAAAATAAGCCTCAGACAATGGAGGTCTTTTACGTACGACGCGTCTCAGGTTCTAACTTAACGTGTGTTATTTTTCATAACGTCCATGCATGAATAATACATGCGTGTGTATGTAACCTCCACCTGATCAGCCTCCCACCTGTTGTTCTTTTCCCTCCTTCTACGACCGCGTTCAGGTGCATTCAGGTCTCAAACAAGCGGCCCGCGGGCCGAGTGTGGCGCGCAGGACACTAGTTTGAGGCCCCCGCCTTGATATGAAAGTTTAGATTAATGTTCATGTTAAAGGTTAAATAACTGTTAATAGTTATCCTCCCTATCCGTGTGGAAGTGGTAAGTTTTTGGCTATTTAATTTTAAAGGAAATAACTTGAAGGCTACCTGTTTAGGTCGCTAGCTCTCTAGTTTGCGAGTTAGCATGTGTCTCAAGACCCTGCAGTTGCGCAATATGTTGTAAATAAAAAGAGTATAAATGTGACTATAGTCGTGTTTTGTCATGTCTACAGGGCTCTAATAATGCTTTGTTCATTTTAATCTGAAAAAAAATAATTTGTCCACCCACCAACTATATGTGGTTTCTTAAGTTTTTATTATTTGCCGTTTTATTATTATTATTATTATATTTATTTATTTATTACTGATTGATTGTTTTTCTTTATTCTTGATTTGTTTATTTATTTTTCATCTTATTTTGTGTAGAAAAATAATAAGTAAGATATTTGAGAACAGTGGAATGTTTTATCAGAGCTTTTCTTGTAGAAAATTGGAAAAATCATAATTTTTTTAAATTTTTGTTTTTAATAAATGCGTTTTTTTTTTTTGAAAACCTGATGCGGCCCAGTCTCACCCAGACCCGAGCTCCAGTGGCCCCAAAGTAAATTGAGTTTGAGACCCCTGGTTTAAACAAACCTTCCACATACAGTTTTTTAATATTACTAGAGCCCTGTCAACATACAATAACAACCCTACAGTCACCTTTACATTCATATTATTCAATAGAGATATAATCAGAAAAATGGCCGGCCCATGTTATTATTATTATTATTATGACAATGATTATTATGTTGTTATTGTGCCCAAGTGAATTCAAACCTGCAATAAAAGCCAGAAGAGATTGTTAACAAGATGGGAGTGCAGGCCATTCCCCTTTCACACAGATACCATCCCACTTTTATGGTATAAAAATGCCAGGTCGACTTCAGCCGCTTTATAAAAAGCTGGCTTTTAATCATTTAATCATGTTTTGAGAAACATGATATAACTCTTGTGTAACAGAAGCAGACTGCAGATGTGATCATGGCCTAATACTCTCCTGCATAGCATCCAGTTGAATTATTAAATAGGTTGCTGTGCTGTGATTGGCTGAGAGCATGACGGCCAGTTTCAGGTAGACCTCATGAATAATTCAGGACTATTTTTGAGGTGTTTGTGTTGTGTGCTGGTCTAAGTGTGCCACACCCTTTAGAAACTTTGCTACGAGTTGTAAAGATGGAAAAAAAAGAAAGGAAAGGGAGCGTGTCATGCAGGAAGGTGGAGGTGTGCGTGTCCCCGAGGAGACCCACGAGCGCTTACCAGCTGACAGCACGTGCTCCACTCTGGCCATCCAACACCTCGTCTTGCGTAACAAAAAGCTTCCGAAAACAAAACACTCTCCTCTCTTAAACAGTACACGACATCGCAACAGCTATTCTAAGCGAATAAAAAGAGAAAAAACAAAGCAGGAGTTAGTCAAAAGCGTTAAAATGTGCATTTTTTCCGAACCCGGAAGACGCAGCACACGACAAACATAAACACAAAGGGGCGCGTGCGCACACGCGACATATGGCGAGCGAGCTCGTGTTGCGTTTGCACACTATAGTAATGTTGAGCTCCCTTCAACAAACAGGCATAAAAATGTGCTTGGGGCCTATACAGAGCTTTTATTTATAGTCTGTACTTTTATATAAAATACATTCAGTGCCACTGCCATACACTTTAATAAAAGGGGCAATTAAAATACATTTTTACATATCGTGTATACGCCGATTAGTTAAATTGATTAAAATACAATTTGTGAATGTGCAAATGCAACGAAATAACATGTTCAGCTATTCATTAATTAGTTAAACAAATGAAAAACATGAATAAATTCAGAGAATGTCAAAGTTTTATTTCGGGCCTCTGCTTTTATTTTTAAATGCGATTGCAAAAGCTAGATTGGTTTGTTTAGGGCCTGTGCTCACTTGAACGCAACGAAATAAGCTTTGCAGCTTTATGTTTAGGGCCTGGAAAACCGGAATTCCCATTACAGGACTAGATGGAAGGAAAAAAACAAATACAAAATAAATATAGTATATAAAATGTGTAAAAATGTGTATGTTTAGATTTTGAGGCCTAAGCGCTCGTATTATATGTCTGCATGCATTAAAAAAATATATATTAAAAAAAATTAATATGATTTTAGTTGAAAATAGAAAACGAATAAACGTGTCAATTTCATGTGATTTTTATTTCCAAAATTAACAATGACTGGCAAAAAAATGATAACTCTTCCAGAAAAGTTAACTAAAAAAACAAAAACAAAATCAGCAATAAATACATGTCAATTAATCTCATCCAGTGAAAGCAAAAGACACACTTTTTGTTCATTTCCAGATTAAAAAAAAAAGAAAGAAATACAAAAAAAGGCATCAATAATGGCTATACATTAAATAGGCTATCGGTAGAATTGGCAGTACTATGCTATAGAAAACAAAGAAAAAGCAAAAGAAAAGAAGTCACTTGCAAGCCCCTGGCTTGAATAGGCTACACATTATTATTATTAATATTTAAAGTGCACATCATGAACTTTTGAAGTTGCAAAATACATAATTTCATGACATTTAGAGATTTTTTCTTTTTTGTTTTTGGTTTGGAAATAAAATGGCAATGACACATTTCTATGGTGACTGCAAATTACTTTCTATATTGGCATTACCAAATTGCCACATTAAAATAAAAATTAAAATAATCCACTTTTTTGAAGTCAAACTGGCTGCAAGGTGATTGACACTGATGATGAGATGAAAAATCTTATTAAAAATATGATTCAGAAAGGAGGAATCGGGTGAGTGGGGATGTTCAGTTCAGCGAGCTCGTCCTCCTCCACTACCATCTCATCCGAGTCACTGAAGTGCGAATGCGGGGAAAACTCTCCATCGCTGCGGGGTGACTCCAACCGCTCCCCGGGGGTGCCGGACGCCGACGATGGCGAGCTCATGCCGGGAAAGGGGACGTCATCGAAGGCTGTTCGCAGCGTTATGGCGTCGATGTGCGCGGCCAGATGGCCCTCAGTAGCGGGCTCCGGGTGCGTCTCGTCGCTCTTGGAAGGGGGGGACGTAGTCGGGTCTTGCAGGAGCTCAGCCAAAGCGTTGATGTAAATCTGCGCCATTTGCAAGGTTTCATACTTGGATAGTTTCTTGTCGTTGTCCAGAGCCGGGATGACGCTACGGAGCTCGTCGAAGGCGTGATTCAAGCCGTGCATGCGTCGCCTTTCCCGGGCGTTAGCAGCCACGCGTCGCTGTCTCTGGACGCCGTTTGTGGGCTTGCTGGAGGGGGCTCTGTGCCGGGTGGGTTGCTCCTGCTCGGCTCCGGTGACCATACCCTTCAGGCGGCATAGGTCCCGGACTTTGAGCGTGGAGGAGCAGGGTGGACTCTTGGGGTTTTTTCTGTAACTCGGAGGACTGGGGTGACCCGTGGAGTCGCTTTCTGTAACATTTCAAAAAAAATTCACGCAATGACATTTTTGCATGTAAGTTACATTTGCACGGATATACATGAAGTGGATCCTCACCGTGGTAAGATCCGGTACTGGAGCAAGGCGAGTGGTCCAGGTAGTCGGTAGAAGAGTCGCGTGTCTCGCAGGTGCCGGAAGCCTGCACGGGAGCGAGCCACACGCGTGGGTCTTGGTCTTTATTACACCAGTCTGCCACGCTTAGGACGTCCATGTTTGTTTTTTCTCCGGACAAATAAAAACGTGCAGTAGTCACAGTAGTCACTTTTTTTTTCCACGCTGCGGGACGAGCACGGTCGCGTGCGGGGACTCGCGTGTGTGTGTGTCTCGAGACGCGACGTCCGCTTTAAAACAGCGGCACGCGCCGCAGAGCACCCCCACCTCCTCGCGCAGGTCGCGTGTAGTGGACCAATGAGAAGACTGGGGAAGACCCCGGGGGACACGATCTACACCCCCGCGTGCAAGACAGTTTATAAAAACATTGCTCTCAGTAGTACTCCACCCTAGACCCCCCCCACCCCCTTCCACGCAGGGGAGTTTAGGGACGTAATGAGAGACCCCCACAGGACCGGACAGTACCTGCACACGTGTGATATATTACAAACTGTACTTCAAAACTTTAAATACAACAAAGTTAGATGTACTTTTATGAAGTCATTTTTTTTATTTACTTATGTCTTCATCTTATAAGTCAAATTCACACAAATGTGAATTTTTCATATCAAAAGTGCATTTTAGATTAATTTATTAAGCAATTTTGGCAAGAAAACTGCATTCATAAAAAATTATTATTATTATTAAGTAAAATTAAATGTAAATATATAGCATATAGTCATGTACTATCCACTGAAAATGAGTCATTGTTGCCGATAAGCAGTAAAACAAGTAGTAAGATATGATGATGATAATTAGAACTGCAACAATTAATCAATCATTAATCGATTATCCCATTAATCGACAACTATTTTAGTATTTGCTAAATTCTTCTTTGACATGAAAATGTAAAAAAAGGCCTCTTTTCTGATATGTTGCGAACCAAACCACATACTGATTTGGTCCGTATAGTTGAGATTAGTTTAGATAACTCGATTAATCGACTAAGAAAATAATCACAAGTTGGAGCCCTATTGTTTGATGTAAATTAATGATAGTTTGTGTTCATTATTTTGAATATGTGCCTTACAAAAAAAGGTTGATTTTTCCACCCTTGTTATCAGGGGTTATGCTGGAGCCTATCCCAGCTGACTTCGGGCGAGAGGCGGGGTACACCCTGGACTGGTGGCCAGCCAATCACAGGGCACGTGCAGCCTCTGTTTGGATTTGACATTTTCAAAAGTCCATACTTTTTCCAGACTCAGCAAGTACATGTGTATCATTAGAACTGCAATAATTAATCAATTATTAATCAATTATCCCATTAATCGACAACTATTTTAGTATTTGCTAAATTCTTTTTTGACATGAAAATGTAAAAAAGGCCTCTTTTCTGATATGTTGCGAACCAAACCACATACTGATTTGGTCCGTGTAGTTGAGATTAGTTTAGATAACTCGATTAATCGACTAAGAAAATAATCACAAGTTGATGTAAATGAATGATAGTTTGTTTTCATTATTTTGAATATGTTCCTTACAAAAACAGGTTGATTTTTCCACCCTTGTTATCAGTGTCGCCGGGGTTATGCTGTGTATCATTAGAAGTGCAACAATTAATCAATCATTAATCCATTATCCCATTAATCGACAACTATTTTGATATTTGCTAAATTGTTTTTTGACATCAAAATGAAAGCGATGAAGATTGTAGATGTTGCGAACCAAACCACATACTGATTTGGTCTGTATAGTTGTGATTAGTTTAGATAACTCGATTAATCGACTAAGAAAATAATCACAAGTTGATGTAAATGAATGATAGTTTGTTTTAATTATTTTGAATATGTTCCTTACAAAAACAGGTTGATTTTTCCACCCTTGTTATCAGTGTCGCCGGGTTATGCTGTGTATCATTAGAAGTGCAACAATTAATCAATCATTAATCTATTATCCCATTAATCGACAACTATTTTGATAATTGCTAAATTGTTTTTTGACATGAAAATGTCAAAAAGGCCTCTTTTCTGATATGTTGCGAACCAAACCACATACTGATTTGGTCCGTATAGTTGTGATTAGTTTAGATAACTCGATTAATGGACTAAGAAAATAATCACAAGTTGATGTAAATGAATGATAGTTTGTTTTCATTATTTTGAATATGTTCCTTACAAAAACAGGTTGATTTTTCCACCTTTGTTATCAGTGTCGCCGGGGTTATGCTGTGTATCATTAGAAGTGCAACAATTAATCAATTATTAATCTATTATCCCATTAATCGACAACTATTTTGATATTTGCTAAATTGTTTTTTGACATCAAAATGAAAGTGATGAGGATTGTAGATGTTGCGAACCAAACCACATACTGATTTGGTCCGTATAGTTGTGATTAGTTTAGTTTAGTTTAACTCGATTAATCGACTAAGAAAATAGTCACAATTTGGAGCCCTATGGTTTGATGTGAATGAATTATAGTTTGTTTTCATTATTTTATGCTGGAGCCTGTCCCAGCTGACTTCGGGCGAGAGAGGTGGGGTACACCCTGGACTGGTGGCCAGCCAATCACAGGGCACATATAGACAAACAACCATTCACACTCTCAATGAAAGACAAACATATCAAAGTCTCGGAGGTTGAGTGACTTCAAGTTTTGTGTTAGGAAAAAAAAAAAAAGGATGGGTGGGTTGGGGCGCTCTTTCCTCCTCCATCCATCCATCCATCCATCCATCCTTTCATTCTTCCATCCTCTCCAGTTTCAGTTGCCTTTTGTCAGTGCTTCCAAACTCTTTTGATCCGGGGCCTCAGAACGCCCTGTCGGTGTTCGAGGCTTCACAGGGGGAAAGGAAATGTGAGCCGGATTCTAGATCCGCTCCTGCCACACGCAGACATGCACAAGTGTTACTTGTGATGATCATGCAAATCAATGCACACAGACCGGAAGTAGTGGTAAAGAAGGGAGGAGTCATGGATGCTTTAAAGTGCATGGTGGAAATTGGCTGTTTGGGCTTAATTGGGGGGGGGGGGGGGTATACCTGTTATACCCTTATTTTTCCGCTATACTGTAAATTATGCAAATATATGCACAACAGCAACAGTTAATCAACTGTCATGGATGTATTTATAATGCCTGCCTCCATCCATCCATCCATCCATCCATCACAAGGACGTCTCGCAGGGACCAGAGGTCTGGCGCCGAGCGTTCGCCCCCTCTCTCCACCTACAAGCCCCCCCCCAACACCCAACCCCACCCCGTCTAACGTCCCCGGCCGGGCTCCTGAGGCTACCGACAGGTTGGATATTGTAACCGGCTATTATTAAAGTGTCGCGGCTACAATGGAGACTCTATGTTCCATTGGTCATGCCTGTGGGAGGGCGGTGCGCCCCCCCCCCCCCGTCCCCTCCTCTATAGAAGGAAGGATGAGAGAGGGACTTGCGTGCTGCCTGTCCTCATTCCCGTCTCCCGGGAGACCGGGACGCGACAGGCACAAGGCTGGAGTGAGGGGGGACACGAGAGGGACCTCAAGTCCGGACTGTGTCTAGAGAACTATAAGTCACCATGATCAGACAGAAGTCTTTTGTCTTGTGTCGTCAAAAAGTCCCAACATATAGAACAAAAATATATGTATACGTAATACTTGTAATACTTGTTTACTTTACTTCACTAATAGTCTATTGGACATTATCAGGATTTCCATAATTACTTACCTAATCAAAGTAGTGTGAGATGATCTTGACATATTGGGAAGAAACAGCGACACTGTGTGGTCATACAGGCAAACTGCAGTATTACTTCTTTTGCTTGAGTATGATTCCAGGCGATCACAACCTATTAAGATAATAATTTTGCTCTTCAATTACAAACCATTACACAAGAAGAAAACATGGAATAACAATTATTCTTATAATATATCATTATTAGTAAAATTTTGTAAACATTCACAAAACACACGGACGAGTATATGGCTTTCAACGTATACTTACCTTTGCTGACATCTAGTGGCCACAGCCTCACATTGCTTCATTTATTATGCCGGGTTAGGATAAAAGTGTTCTTGCAAAAACAACAAATACTATCCCACTGTAGAAAACCTGTTTATTAGACAAATTATACACAGAAAGCTTTGCCACCTGTAACAGAGGCTTCCGGTTTGTTCAGATTTGAATAATATGCAACACATACGACAAAATAGGCCTATATTAAATACTGTACATTATATTTTCTTTTTTTTTTTTTAATTGTTGTTGTTGAAAATGATCAAGTAAATCCTGTATTTCTATTGGCGGAAATGAAAGGAAAATGTCAACAGATAGCACAGGAGCAAGTTTGTGCATGCTTCTTTTTAATCAAAGAACTTGCCAATGTCTGTTATTTTTTTTTTTAGCCAGCTTAAATCATAAAATGAAGCAAAAATATGCTGATGACGTAAAGCAAAAAAAAAAAAAGAGTGTTTAAATAAACTCAACTAAACACTACAGCTCATTATGATACAGCTTCTTCCTTTTTTTGTTTAACAAAAATAGCATTAACATGTAAAATATACATTTTTTCCCCCTCTGTTAATAATGTATCTCATTTATACTAAATAAAACCTTTATAAATGTATGTCTATTCGCCATTCAGCGGCCATACTGCATCCTAATCACGTTAAAAAAAAAAAGAACATCTAATAATGCTTTTTGTGTTCGTGTTCTATAATGCACAACATTTTAGTTCTTAAGAATAAAAAAAAAACTTGCTCTAAATTACTATAACATTATTAATTATTAAATGTCAATGAGAGCTTTGATTGCATTTTTAACCAAACCACCAAAAAAAATGCTCTTAATATACTTCCCACTTTTTTTTTTCTCAGCGGAAATGCACCTTAATGGTGGTTAATTGGAATTAATTGGCACTTTAAATCAAGTCATATAAACAGTACACTTATTACAGAAAAGAAATAGTAATATATGACATTTTCCACCAAAAAAGCAGAGCGGCTGATAGGATATTTTGGTGGTGGTGGGGTTAAAGCGACTCGGTAATGGCGTCAGTTTTATCCACTCGATGCATACATGAAGAGAATAAACGTACTTAAAGATGATATGACGTTGGAAAATCTTGAAAATTATAAGTTTGAAAAAAAAAAAAACAACTTACAGCAGCTCAAACAATTAAACAGCTTGAGAACAAGGTTCTTTTTTTTTCCTGACCAAAAAACACATTCCACGCAGTAAAATGTTTTTTTTTTTTCCGGAATCTCATTAAAAGACATATAATAAACCTCTGCTTGGAAATCCTTTGACGTTTTGTTGTCCGCTTATTCCCGTTATCTTCCCTTTTGAATTTGTAGCATCCGAAGAGTCCGATTGAAAGGTCTCACCGTGACTCGGAAAAGCAGGAAAAAAAAAAAAAAATCATGTCTACATACAATCGCTTACATGTCTGTGGGCACTGGTGCAGTGCAGCGGAATTCTCAAGGAATTCTCTTCGAGTCCATACGGATGCCGGATGCACCAAAAACGTCGGAAACAGTTCAATACCGGCGGGTTTTTCTACAGTATCGTTAAGACTTAAGACCCTCTGACGCACCACCAGTTGTCTGGTCTTGGCTCCAGAAGGTGGGAAATGGGGGGGAATCGAACAAAACTATAGATTCTATATAGGCTTGGGAATCATTTTTGTAGTTTCATGGCTGCACCGAAGAGTTCTTCAGGGGTGGTTTTTCACGTCGGTCCTCGTGTTAGCAAGCAAAAAGACCACACACGCACCCAAAATTATCTCCTCACAATAACAACATCGATAAAGCAAAAAAAAAAAAAAAAAAAAAAGAAAGACAAGAAACGTCCAAGCAGGACCCGTCCTCCATTTCTTATATAAAATGCAAACTAAAACAGTAAAAGATCCTATGTACACAGATCAGATGTCTATCCGCCATTTTGTTTACTTTGCGACGCCCACCAAAAACCACTTCCACTCTTCCCTGAAACCTCCAAACCACTTATATGGAAGTACCCCTATCTGGGTCGTTGCCATATCCAAAGTTGGGTCCGGGGCCCGTGGGCTGGTAAGGAATGGAGGACATTGTTTTAATGGGGCTGCGGAAGAAGCCGCCGTTGGGGGCCCTCTGCCTGAAAGGCCCGACCCCGCCAGTCCGGTGGTCCTGTAGTCCGCCTCCGCCGCCGACACCGAAACCAGCCGAGAACCCTGCGGCGGCTTTGGCGGACAAGCTGCGGCTGAGGGTCTGGATCTGCTCGGGGATGAAGGTCGTGGTCGTGATGTGAGTGTTGCGGAAATCGCTTATCTGCTCCAAGGCCTGGCGGGCGGCCGGGAGGGCATCCATATCCAGGGGCGTCAGATCGACGGAAGAGGTGGAGAACTGCTTGTGGGGGCTTTCATCCTCTGTGCACAGGCTGTTAACCCTGCGGTGTAGGTGCTCCAGGTCGATCTCCTTATCGTCCTGCAAGGCGGAGAGAAGGAGGGCGTGGGGAGGAGGAGGAGGAGGAGGATGGAGAACAGAAGGAGGTGATGGCAAAAAATGGTCCAAAATCGGAAAAGTTAAGGAAATGAAACAAAGATGTGGAGAAAGTCAAGGAATATTGCAAAATGAAGGGAAGGAGTGGAGGTAAAGTTGTTGAAAAGGAAGAATTAGAAAAAGAAGTGGGATGGTATTGCGTAATCCATCGGAACGTCATCCATTTTGACGACGAGTAGAAATGGCGAAAACAGGAAACGGGAGAACGTGAGGTCAAGACGCCATCAACACAACCCCAACGTGGTTTGGGATGATTCCAGAAGGGTTAGTCGGGGGGGGGGGGGGGGGTGAAAGTGATGTAATGAGTCATATGCATGTGTGTGTGTGTTTTTAATATGTGTGTATGACAGGAAGTGAAGAAGGCAAAAGAAAGGAAAGGGGGGGAAAGATGGCGGGAAGGATATCTGTGGTCAGGATATTGACAAAGATAGAAAAGGAACATACAAACAAACTTCTACAAAGAACCTGGAATACTTTGGGAAAACACACCAACCGATCGTGCTGTGTGCTTTACTATTCCAGGGAACACCATTCCATTCAAATACAGTATCACTTTAAAAATAAAAATATTCCTATAAAAGGGAATTCCCATTGAGACCATTGAGTCTCATTTTCATGTGAAATCCCATTCACTTCCATTGCAGCTTATTATCCATAATAAATAATACCTTAAATAAAACTAAAAACAAGTAAAGTCACATCAATAACTTATAAGCTCTAAAGATGGTGACACTGAGTGAGGTGTTCCATGCTCTTATCGGACAAGTTGACAGGGTGGTGCTTTGCAATGAATGAGTTGAGTTGGTGGGGACACGGGGACTGGGGACCGGGGACCGGGGACGGGGGCTTGAATTCAGGTTAAAGGAAAGTGAGGGGTCTTCAAGACAGATTTACTGACCGTATCCTTTTGGGGGCAGGGTTTTTTTTCTGGAAGGGACTCAGGCTTGAAGCTGAAAAACAGAAGGGGACCAACAGCGGCACCCCCCCAATGTGGTTGCCGCCTAAAAAAGGGGACAGCGGGAGGAAGGAGAGGACTGGGGGCCGCTAATGCTTCACAAATGATGAATGGAACGTGAAGGAGAAGTCGATCTGTCCACTCTGAGAGTGTGTGTGTGTGTGGGGGGGGGGGGTGGAGGGGGGGGGGCACTGGCTATAATAATATAATATCAAAAGTAAACACTTCTTTATCCCCAAGTCACCTCTAAAGGATTCAAATGTGAAGGCATTTGTGAATCAAGTATTGTAATATCAAAATGTGTCCACTAGATGGCGCACTTTTACCCAATATTTTTCACCATCATTTCTAATGGCTGAAAGGCCTCATTTATACACGCAGTACGCAAAATGCATGTTTTAACAACAAAAAAAGAGTCTTTTCAAGGATAATGTACTTATCTTATGAGTTCTACTGTATATATAACCTTGGGGTGGGGGGCGAGGTGGTGAAAGTGGTCATTCTCATTTTAGGGGTGAGCTCCGAGGGGTTGTTGGCTTCGTACGAGTGCTGCACGATGAGGGCGCAGGGAATGTCGCAGCATGCCGGGGGTTGGTAATGGGTGGTGGTGGTGGCGGCGGCGGCGGGGGGGGCCGTGGCGTTGGAGGTGTTGGAGGTCTGGTTCTGGGCGCCCAGGGCGAGGGGGTGCTCGATGGGGGCGCTGTGAGGGGGGCGGGGATCAGCAGCTTGCCTGACAGATGGACCATCTGGTTGTTTCTGGTGTGTTGTGGCATGCGTGCGGTTTTCGGGTGGGGGTGGGGGGGGGGGGGATGGAGAGGACGAGGATGCGGGGCGAGGAGGAAAAAGTCGGATATAAATGTTTTTTTGCATGCGAGTCGGGCAAAGGAGATGGAACGAAAAAAAAAAAAAAAGGTCCAAACAACACGCAGCACACCGGACGAGTGACGGATGACATCAGGCAGATGGGAGGATGATAAGGTGGCAAAGAGAAGTCAATAGGAGAAAAAAACAGACAGGTGGGGAGGTGAGCGAGAAGACGAGAAGACGAGAAGAGAGACACGGCAAGTCAGTCAGCGCACACGGTTAAGCAGGTCGACTTGTGTCGTGTCCTCAGAGAGACAATCACACAGTCGTTATATACCTGGAAAGGGGAGACGTTTAAATGCCATTTTGTATTGCACTCCCCCTTTCTCTCTCTCTCTCTCTCTCTCTTTCTCTCTCTCTCCCTCAACACAGAGTACTTATCTAAGAAAACAAAACAAAAAAAGAGCAATATGAGAGCTTTGAGCCACATTGACGCACACCGTTGCAAAGTGTTAGCATGAGTAGACAGGCAATTCCCATGGAATAAAATACAACGACTTAATAAATAGGCCAAAATCGATCGATACATGGGATACAAGGGATGCCCGTTCTTCTCATGCTAAAGCTACACTACATGGACTATATGAAATATCACAAATTATGAAGCAGTTCCGACATGAAATGTTTCATTTCCAAAATACACTTCCAAATATAAGAACATTTAAAGACTAAAAAAATATATAAAACAATAGCTGCCAGGTTATGAATGAAATGAAACCCCTTCACAAAAATGAAACTTACAGCATTTCTGAATACATATAAGAACATAATAAATGTCGAGGAAATCCTTCCCAAAATGTTGCATAAAAACTGACAAGTCGATATAAGCGAAATGCTTAATTATGTGCAAAAATAATGTCAACCAATACAACAGTTCAGCCATTCGCTTTTGCTTATAATCGGGCTTAATCTATTGACTGATCGTAAAGGATTCTATTGATTATGTGGGTGTAATCTATAATAGAAATTGGGGCAAAAAAAAATCCTGTATAAACCGTGCAATAAATCTGTGGTTTGATCACAGCTATAAATAGTGTTGACTTGGGATTTTTGTACTGGGATTTCTTCTCGTGGGAGTAATACTGGTATAAACCGTGCAATAAACTGTGCAATAAACTGTGCAATGAATCTGTGGTTTGATCACAGCTATAAATAGCGTTGACTTGGGATTTTTGTACTGGGATTTCTTCTCGTGGGAGTAATACTCGTGGCGGCCAGAGGAGGCGCTGGTGATTAAGTCTTAATTGGGCCAAAAATCCTGTGTAAACCGTGCAATAAACCGTGCAATAAACCACGCAATAAATCTGTGGTTTGATCACAGCTATAAATAGTGTTGACTTGGGATTTTTGTACTGGGATTTCTTCTCGTGGGAGTAATACTCGTGGCGGCCAGAGGAGGCGCTGGTGATTAAGTCTTAATTGGGCCAAAAATCCTGTGTAAACCGTGCAATAAACCGTGCAATAAACCACGCAATAAATCTGTGGTTTGATCACAGCTATAAATAGTGTTGACTTGGGATTTTTGTACTGAGATTTCTTCTCGTGGGAGTAATACTGGTGGCGGCCAGAGGAGGCGCTGGTGATTAAGTCTTAATTGGGCCAAAAATCCTGCAATAAACCGTGCAAAAAACCGAGCAATAAACCTGTGGTTTGATCACAGCTATAAAAAGTGTTGACTTGGGATTTTTGTATTGGGATTTCTTCTCGTGGGAATAATACTGGTATAAACCGTGCAATAAACCGTGCAATAAATCTGTGGTTTGATCACAGCTATAGTGTTGACTTGGGATTTTTGTACTGGGATTTCTTCTCGTGGGAGTAATACTCGTGGCGGCCAGAGGAGGCGCTGGTGATTAAGTCTTAATTGGGCCAAAAATCCTGTATAAACTGTGCAATAAACCGTGCAATAAATCTGTGGTTTGATCACAGCTATAAATAGTGTTGACTTGGGATTTTTGTACTGAGATTTCTTCTCGTGGGAGTAATACTGGTGGCGGCCAGAGGAGGCGCTGGTGATTAAGTCTTAATTGGGCCAAAAATCCTGTATAAACCGTGCAATAAACCGTGTAATAAATCTGTGGTTTGATCACAGCTATAAATAGTGTTGACTTGGGATTTTTGTACTGGGATTTCTTCTTGTGGGAGTAATACTGGTGGCGGCCAGAGGAGGCGCTAGTGATTAAGTCTTAATTGGGCCAAAAATCCTGTATAAACTGTGCAATAAACCGTGCAATAAATCTGTGGTTTGATCACAGCTATAAATAGTGTTGACTTGGGATTTTTGTACTGGGATTTCTTCTCGTTGGAGTAATACTGGTGGCGGCCAGAGGAGGCGCTGGTGATTAAGTCTTAATTGGGCCAAAAATCCTGCAATAAACCGTGCAATAAATCTCTGGTTTGATCACAGCTATAAATAGTGTTGACTTGGGATTTTTGTATTGGGATTTCTTCTTGTGGGAGTAATACTGGTATAAACCGTGCAATAAACTGTGCAATAAATCTGTGGTTTGATCACAGCTATAGTGTTGACTTGGGATTTTTGTACTGGGATTTCTTCTCGTGGGAGTAATACTCGTGGCGGCCAGAGAAGGCGCTGGTGATTAAGTCTTAATTGGGCCAAAGATCCTGTGTAAACCGTGCAATAAACCGTGCAATAAATCTGTGGTTTGATCACAGCTATAAATAGTGTTGACTTGGGATTTTTGTACTGGGATTTCTTCTCGTTGGAGTAATACTGGTGGCGGCCAGAGGAGGCGCTGGTGATTAATTCTTAATTTGGGCCAAAAATCCTGTATAAACCGTGCAATAAATCTGTGGTTTGATCACAGCTATAAATAGCGTTGACTTGGGATTTTTGTACTGGGATTTCTTCTCGTGGGAGTAATACTGGTGGCGGCCAGAGGAGGCGCTGGTGATTAAGTCTTAATTGGGCCAAAAATCCTGCGATAAACCGTGCAATAAACGTGCAATAAATCTGTGGTTTGATCACAGCTATGAATAGTGTTGACCTGGGATTTTTGTACTGGGATTTCTTCTCATGGGAGTAATACTGGTGGCGGCCAGAGTAGGCGCTGGTGATTCAGTCTTAACGGGTTGGCAACAACATGACGTCAGCTATGTGAACTATGTCAACTCCACATGCTCCATATTGGCTTTTTAAAACATTTTTTTTTGTTTCCTGTTTTTTTTGTTCGTTTCCTGTTTTGTACTCTTATTTTGGTTTTCTGTTTCCTATTTGTTTTTTTTGTTTTTTTTTCTGTTTCCTATTTGGCACTATGTGTAGCTGGAAAGCGTGTTCGGCGGTACCTGTTTCGTAGTAATCGGGTTGAAATGTATAACTCAGGTACAAAAACCAAAAAGTAATAATTTTAAGTCATTGCAAATCACATATTTACAATCCGAATGTGAATCTTGGAAATAATTACAGATTGCTAACATACAAAGATAGCAAGATAACATTGCCTTGACAATATTATAGGACATTCTTATTCATAATACTGACAATCATGGCAGAGCTGATGTATTGGATTGCATTACATTCAACAAGTGAACCCATCATTTTTTTTTGAGTTGTTTATATGCATTGTGTGTATGTTAACATCAAAAACAGAGCCTCGTCGATGACAATGTCGGCCATTCCACAACAACACACAAGCATAACAAAGACACAGTTAAGAGCATAACATTGCAGAGAAAGACAGAGAAATGAATGTTTTAGAATGAAGAGGAAGGCAGAGAAGCACAATCACAGATTAGTAGACGTTTGATAGGTACATTGCGTGTGCGTGTCATGTTTTTTTTTTTGGGTGATGGGATTTGGTGGTCTTATTGATGAATAGACTAGGATGACGAATCTGGTTTATTATTATTACCGCTGGAGAGGGATGGAGCACACATGAGTTGGAATCGTCAGGGATTTATGAAGTATGTATATATGGAATACTTGACACATGTTGGAGCATTCATTGGAGCAAAACAAGCCAGGATGACTGAGAAGATAAATGTCAGGCAGCCATGGCGTATGTGTATATTAGCATTTTTTTTTACATACATTGCAACCTTCAAGTAAAAATCAGTTGTCAAATGTAATTTATCCCATTTTGGTTCAGTCTGCATCAAAAACCTTTTTTTAATGCTACTGTAAACCTTTTAATGCTCTTAAGGTCCATGCCGTTGTAAATCTATGTTCATGGATGGAATATTATCCCAAAACGAGGCCGCACTTGCAGTTGTCCGCATTGTAACATGGAATACCTACACAGAAAGATTAGAACCATGATACACTATAAACCTTGCAATCCTACTTACCCTCTATGTTCCCAGCGTCACTTGTGAGATGTATTTTTTTCCCCAATCAAAGCTGAACACTAGAAGCTGTAGTAATTCTACACTTGATCAAACTTACTTAAGATTTTTGTCAGATCAAATCAGGATCACTGCGTAACACTTGAAAATGTGATATTAGCATCCACTTCACCATGCCAATTCACTAAGCATCATGGGAATTGGACTTCATTTAGCCATAAATTAGCCGCATCATTGAACCCAAAGAGTTGAATGCATGTAAAAAAAAGTATTATCTTATAATCCGGAATTCATAGTAATGAAGAAAATGCACCAGATTGTCGCGCATGGCAAGGTTTAACACACAGGTTCAATACTCAGTGATACTTTTTTCAGTATTTGCAAGGTATCCCACATTAAATAACCCTAAAAGGTACCAAAGCGCATCACTGAACCCAAAGAATTGAATGCATGTAAAAAAAAAAGTATTATCTTATAATCAGGAATTCATAGTAATAAAGAAAATGCACCAGTTTGTAGCGCATGGCAAGGTTTAACACTCAAGTTCAATACTCAGTGATACTTTTTTGAGTATTTGCAAGGTATCCCACATTAAATAACCTTAAAAGGTACCAAAGCGCATCATTGAACCCATAGTAATGAAGAAAATGCACCAGTTTGTAGCGCATGGCAAGGTTTTAAATAACCCTAAAAGGTACCAAATACTTAAGAGTATACTTAACCTAAATCATTTTCAAAAGCTCAGCCACACCGCATGGTCGTTCATAGCAAGGTCGTTCTTGTGTTCGGTGTCCTCACTCCTGATGCCGATATACATTACCTTCCTAATCCCGCTTCTCCCGGCGTACACATAAAGAGGGAGTGACTGGATCTTTCTTCTTTATGTGACGCTTTCAAAGGGATGTGCAAGCATGGTGTACTCAAAATTTATTGAGATTGCGGGAAGCCAATGAGGTCTTCATTTAAACTGTGTGCGTGTAGCCATTTAACTTTAGGAGGTTGGATGACATTGAACAAACGTGAATGACTCCGCCGGCTAAATTTTATGCTAACGTTCCCAAGGAGATAAAAAGTAATGTGATTTATTTATCAAGCAACAGCGATGCAAGATGATATTGTAAGACTTGTTGAAAATATGATCAGAAATTTTTCAACTTAAGCGATCGACAGTCTCATTTTCAAGGGTCTCAAACTCAATTTACTTGGGGGCCACTTGAGCGGGTCTGGGTGAGACTGGGCCGCATCAGGTTTTCAAAAAAAACAACAAAAAAAACGCATTTATTAAAAACAAAAAAATAAAAAAATTTTCGCTTTGGTTCCAAATTTGGTTCCAAAAAAACAAAAGCTGTGCAAATATCTTACTTTTTATTTTTCTACACAAAATAAGATTAAAAACAAATAAACAAATCAAGAATAAAGAAAATCAATCAATCAATCAGTAATAAATAAATAAATATAATAATAATAATAAAACGGCAAATAATAAAAACTTAAGAAACCACATATAGTTGGTGGGTAGACAAATTATTTTTTTCAGATTAAAATGAACAAAGCATTATTAGAGCCCTGTAGACATGACAAAACACGACTATAGTCACATTTATACTCTATTTACAACATATTGCGCAACTGCAGGGTCTTGAGACACATGCTAACTCGCAAACTAGAGAGCTAGCGACCTAAACAGGTAGCCTTCAAGTTATTTCCTTTCAACTTAAATAGCCAAAAAATTACCACTTCCACACGGATAGGGAGGATAACTATTAACAGTTATTTAACCTTTAACATGAACATTAATAAAACGTAATATTTTTTTCTGGGTACATGATACCATACAGCATCCGCACTAACATTAAACTTTCATATCAAGGCGGGGGCCTCAAACTAGTGTCCTGCGGGCCACATTTGGCCCGCGGGCCGTGCGTTATCAATCTCAGGATGAGTACCGCGACCCCCGAGCAAAGCATCAGCAGGGTGGAGGATAAAAGTCAGGGGTCAACTATCAAAAACAACCATGGCTGAATAGTTAACCACATCTTTGCCCTGGCAACACTAAAGGGGATATAATAAAAGGTCAGTATTTTGCTGGAATCGCGGTGTTGATTGCTATTATAATTCATGCGGAATGTGTATCACAATCACATATTGTTATTATAAGCAGAAAGGTTGATTCTACTGGCTGCTTTTTTGGGGGTGGGGGGGGGGGGGTTATTGAAGATGTCGGGGGTGTGTGCTTGTGCCTGCTGCGACTGAACCACACTGTGCCTAACATGACTTTGAGTTCATCCGAGGGTCGGATGTCTTTGTGGCTGCTCAGTGGCCCACATGACTACCGGTCTGAATGACAGATGAAAGCTGGAAACTGAGCAGGGTGCTTGGAAGGGGGGCGGGGTTCTGTTCTGGTCTGGTCTGTGGTTCTGGTCTGAGTGATGAGCAAAACTATTCATAAGAAACCAATTAGGGCTCTGCTTTAAATGTAGGCTTGTCTAGTGGGGGGGGGCGTTTGATTAAATGACTTGGTCGTCCCGATATCGTGTTAAATGTGGTTGACTACGGCCTTTTATGAGTAAAAAATAATGAAAGACATGTAATTAAATTAAAATAATTTATAATAATGATAATTAAGAAGCACTACTCTAACCGACTGTGATTGGCTGGTGATCAGTCCAGGGTGTACCCCTCCAGCTGGGATAGGCTACAGCACAATCGCGACCCTTGTGAGTATAAACGGTAGAAAAAGAAGAAATGCTCTAACCAAAACCATGGCGCGCAGGCCCCACAGCTTGGAGACCCGAGTTCAATTCCACCCTTGGAAAAAAAATAAATAAATACTACCTCTGGTCATGAAATGTAATACAGAACCTTGGTTAACATCCGCCCGGTTAGTGCAATTTTCGGTTAACATCCAAAATTTTGCTTTGGTTTGTGTTCGCCGCTTGGTTAACATTCAATTTGGCATCTGGCAACCAAGACAAAATCTATTGATACTTGAACGTGATTGCACGATTTTTGTTAAAAAGTTAAAAAATTAGATTGTTATGCAGTCTTAAGTTTGCCTTAAACATGCTAGGTTAATTAGCGACTCCAAATTGTCCATAGGTATGAATGTGAGTGTGAATGGTTGTTTGTCTATATGTGCCCTGTGATTGGCTGGCCACCAGTCCAGGGTGTACCCCTCCAGCTGGGATAGGCTCCAGCACAATTGCGACCCTTGTGAGTATAAACGGTACAAAATGAAGGAATGCTCTAACCCAGGGGTGGGCACAGTACGGCCTGCAGGCCCCACAGCTTGGAAACCCGAGTTCAATTCCACTCTTGGAAAAAAAAAAAAAAAATAATACTGCCTCTGGTCATGAAATGGAATACAGAACCTTGGTTAACATCCGCCCGGTTAGTGCAATTTTCGGTTAACATCCAAAATTTTGCTTTGGTTTGTGTTCGCCGCTTGGTTAACATTCAATTTGGCGTCTCGCAACCAAGACAAATAAATAAATAAATATATTTATTATTAATAATAATAAAAATAAATAAAATAAATAAATAAAAATAAATACATAAAAATTATTTCATTTATTAAATATAAATATAAATTTATTTATTAAATATAACTGTATTAAAATACAATTATAAAATAAATACAAATTAAAAAAATAAAATTAGACAAATAATTATAAGTATAAAATAGTGTGTGTGTTAAATATATGTTCTGCCCCCCCTCCGACAATTTTGTTAACTCAATGCGGCCAACGAGTCAAAATATTTGCCCACCCCTGCTCTAACCTAATGTCATTAATGTCTCATCAATGTAACATTACTGATGCGTAGTGACCAGTATACTCAATATATATATTTTTTTATGAATAATAATAATCCATAGTCCATTAATTTGTGAAAAAAACACAATAGAGCGAGAACGCGATGTTTGAGGGACGACTGTACAATATTTACACCATCTTTCATCCAGTCACAATTTGTGCCTTCATTGTTGTATCAAAGCAAAGTGGCTGAAATGGAACATAATGTTTGTGTCTCAGCCACACCGGATGCCTATCTAATGAGCAGTGGGGGGGGCACACAAGGTAATTATTTAATTTGTTTAACTTGATTTAGCCAAGCAATAAGACAGTGGATAATGAAATTACACCAGTAATAGAAAGCCAAGTCAACTGCTGTCAAACATGTTGCCTTTCTTTTTCACTGTCGCTTTGAAAGAGCATCTCGCCAAAAAGGACCTGACATTGAGTTGGTAGGACTATGCTGTGTCCTTCACATGCTACTTGTGTATTCAGAAGAGTGCACACTTTTCTATAGAGGGATGCACGTAGAGTCAGGTAAAGCTTCATAATTCAATAGGTCAACGGACATGTAAAAGCAACCAATCAGCGACAAAAGTAACAATTACAGAGATGCTATTGACTACAAGAGTTATTTTGTAATCTCATAAATGAAAACACGCATACAATAACTGGCCGCGAGTCAGCCTTCATTTATCTTCGAGTGGGTGCTTTGCAAAATTTTTTTCAACTAAAACGTGAAAATGAAAGTTTAATGTTAGTGCGGCCCGCGCAAGTTTGATATGGATGCTGTATGGTATCATGTACCCAGAAAAAATTATTACGTTTTTATTAATGTTCATGTTAAAGGTTAAATAACTGTTAATAGTTATCCTCCCTATCCATGTGGAAGTGGTAAGTTTTTGGCTATTTAAGTTTAAAGGTGCTTTGCAAACATTTTTTCGGCTAAAATGTGCTGCTTCGGGCCACTTTCCAACATGCTAGTAACACATTTTTAACTGCCTCTAACATGACTGTAAAGCAGGGGTCTCAAACATGCGGCCACTAGTTTGAGGCCCCCGCCTTGATATGAAAGTTTAATGTTAGTGCGGCCCGTGCAAGTTTGATATGGATGCTGTATGGTATCATGTACCCAGAAAAAATTATTATGTTTGATTCATGTTCATGTTAAAGGTTAAATAACTGTTAATAGTTATCCTCCCTATCCGTGTGGAAGTGGTAAGTTTTTGACTTTTTAAGTTTAAAGGTGCTTTGCAAAAATTTTTTCGACTAAAATGTGCTGCTTCGGGCCACTTTCCAACATGCTAGTAACACATTAGTTAGCCTCCCTATCCGTGTGCAAGTGGTAAGTTTTTGGCTATGTAAGTTTAAAGGAAATAACTTGAAGGCTACCGTTTAGGTCGCTAGCTCTCTAGTTTGCGAGTTAGCATGTGTCTCAAGACCCTGCAGTTGCGCAACATGTTGTAAATAAAAAGAGTATAAATGTGACTATAGTCGTGTTTTGTTTTTAATTAATTTATTAATTAATTAATTTTAATCTGAAAAAAATAATTTGTCTACCCACCAACTATATGTGGTTTGTTAAGTTTTCATTATTTGCTGTTTTATTATTATGATTATTATTCTATTTATTTATTTATTACTGATTGATTGATTTTCTTTATTCTTGATTTGTTTATTTATTTTTCATGTTATTTTGTGTAGAAAAATATAAAGTAAGATATTTGAGAACGGTGGAATGTTTTATCAGAGCTTTTATTGTAGAAAATTGGAACCAAAGCGAAGTTTTTTTTTATTTTTTTGGTTTTTAATAAATGCGTTTTTTTTTTTTGGAAAACCTGATGCGGCCCAGTCTCACCCATTACCCAAGCTCCAGATTTTGAGACCCCTGCTGTAAAGATGACTTCCCCCATAATTGCATTCGGGTCAGTTCATCTGCAGCATGTTGTTGATTATCAAATTTGCAGCACTTTATCGCCTTTTTGCGGCTTTGATTAAACTTATCTATTCGAACATTAGCCCCTTTTGTACTCGGGAGTGCAGAACGATTGGATTAACTGAATAAGGTTAAGAGATTGGATGCAACGAATGCTAATGCGCGGTAAAAATGACCCACGGTTGTGAGATTTTAATCTATTAATGGAACACCAAGTAAAGCTGTTGCCAATCGGACTTTTTGTTTACTCGCGTTTGTCTCCGACGGAGCTGAGAAAAGCATCCACATTACAGGGACTGCAGGGTTTCTATCATGAAAACGTTACCAGAAAACACTTTGATTGCCTCAATTGATATGCCTGCTGAGGTGATCAAGCGCGCAGGGGCTGATTGGAAATTTCACAGTGCGCTGCTGCTAATTTACAAGGTGCCACTGTTTTGGAGGAGAATGCTGGCGGTGTAAATATCCATGTTTAATGTTGTGAGTCGGTGCTTTGTGGACTCTTCCTCGGGCAGCATAAGTAAATAAGTGGTCAATGATGGTCTTAGCTCATTTTAAATATACTCGCCATCAGGTTTTTTCACAGTGTAATTAATAAATGATCAATGTTTCGTAGTTGAATACAGCCTATTATCAGTAAAAAATGCATATTTATGCAAATTGCATTTATTCTTCACTTATAAAAGCATAACAAAGACTAAATGAACTAACTAAATTGACTCAAATTCAAGTTAAAAGAACATTGTAAGACATTTAGTGTTGCCAAGACATTGTAATTGTACTAATTGTAATATTCTACATTGGCCACTAGATGTCGGTGTTCAGTAAAGACAAAGGCCAGACGTGATCCCTGGAAAAGTCATTTGATCTCACAATAGCCACCAATAATAATAACATTCATTTATTAATTAATTTTCTACCGCTTATCCTTATAAACGGTTGAAAATGAATGAATGCTCTAACCCAGGGGTGGGCAAACTACGGCCCGGGGGCCATATGCGGCCCACCAAGCGTTAGAATCCGGCCCGCGAGTTGCTTTCGGGACATGAGAACAGAATAAAATTAAAAATAAATAAAAAATAAATTTAAAAATAAATACATAAAAATTCTTTTATTTATTAAATTTAAATAAAAATGTATTTATTAAATATAAATTTATTAAAATAAAATTATAAAATAAATATAAATTTATTAAAATAAAATTATAAAATAAATACAAATTAAAAAAAATAAAATTAGACAAATAATTCAAGGAAAATTATAAGTATAAAATAGTGTGTGTATGTTAAATATATGTTCTGCCCCCCCCCGACAATTTTGTCTCAATGCGGCCAACGAGTCAAAATATTTGCCCACCCGTGCTCGAACCTAATGTCATTAATTACTGATGTGTAGTGACCAGGATACTCCATATTTTTATTTTATTTTTTTACTAATAATAGTCCATTAATTTGTTTAAAAAACGCAATAGAGTGAGGATGCGATGTTCGAGGGACAACGACACCAGTCCAGGGTGTACCCCTCCAGCTAGGATAGGCTCCAGCACCCCTGTGACCCGCGTGAGGATAAGAGGTAATAAATGAATGAATGAATGAATATTATTAATTAGCCTATTATTATCATCATTATTCTTCTTCTGATTATTACTACTACTAGTAGGCTAATATTAGCCTGCTTTTGCCTTATTATATGACATTTTTTGGAAAAAAAAACAATAAAATTTTTTTAAAAATCATTTTTTTTCTTTGTTTTTTTTGGTTTTAATTCTGTAAAGCACTTTGTGTTGCATGTCTTTGCAGGAAAAGTGCTATACAAATAAAGTTGATTTGATTTGATATAAAAAATATCAAATTATTTAGGGGGGCTTAAGAACATTTTAAGGAGTCTGAAGCCCCCCTAAAATAGGCCTAACGACGCCACCTTCAATTGACCCCCCCCTTTTTTTAAGTCAAGCCCATTCAGCTTACCTCCTTGGAGGGGACCCTGGATCCCTTCCTCCGAGACCACCAGCTTTCCACCATGGCTATGAGACAAGACAGCACCACGCCGGCCGCCAGGACGCAGAAGACGCCGGCAAAGCTGTGGATGTCCAGAGCGCTGCTGTGCTGCCGGGACTGGACCGAGCTGTACAGGTCACACGGACTGTCCCTGGGCCACCATTTCAGTTTGAGTATATCCATGTCACCGTTCTGCTGAAGCTCCAAGATTCTAAGAGTGCGGATAAACAGAGTAAAGGTAAATTAACAGTAAACAATGAGGAAAAAAGGCGGGTCTTCAAACACGGAAGAAGAAAAACACACGTGACGGTAAAGATTTCTGTAGTTGCAGTAGCGACTCTCTTCCATATGGGGGCAGTGTTGTTACACTTTAAGCCCAAGCCAAAGCATATTGGGCTGCCAAACTCATTGTGGCTAACATTAATATGTCTTGCAGCACAGCGAGAGTACACCGCCACAATGTCATTATGCAGCCCAGCTTTAGTCCGGCGATTGATGGCTTCAGAGAGGATACGGCTCAGAGGTTGATGGGGTCCCTCTGTTAGCCTTCAGCTTACGATTTAAGTGGGTCGTTCCTTTTGGGTTGCGAGGCAGATACATGCATATATATGCAGATATATATATATATATATATGCATTCTAAAGCTGTGTTTGCTCTCAGTTGGGTGTTTAAAATAGGTGATCTATAGTGAAGAGACAAAAATGTTTGTGCAATGCAAAAAAAACCCAAAAAACAACCCACAGCAGCAACACAGAAATTACCAGCACACCACTGCTCCATGAATCCTCATTATAAACAAAGTCAAACTGGTCAGAAAAGTCGCAAAGTTATAGTCGCAAACCACGCATAATGTATATGCACGTTCGGACAGATGTTCCACACTTCTGCAAATTTCACTGACAGCCAACTGACATCGATCACAAAGCGTCATCCGTCATCTTTACAAGACACAGACACAAAATAGCCAAGCATCAAAAGATGCAAATGAGCCCGGCAGACAGTTTTTTTTTTTTTTACGTAATTAATTTCACCCACAATAGCTACAGAAACATGGCCCCATTTCAATGGGGGAATCGGCTAAACAGGCTTAGCAGGCGTTGCATTATAACCGTGTCGCTTTCATTTAGGGATATTCGCTTATTAGCATCTTGTACCCATGTGACCAACGCACACGGATAAAAAAAAAAAACGACAACACCAACCCCGACATCACCAGGCAATGTTTGAATTCCATGTCATATTACTTAGCCCTTGACATATAGCGTAGTGGTTAGGTGCAGCAGCTTGAAAAAAAAAAGAAAAAAATTCTTCATACATGCCAGGATAACTTCAGCAGAAACCTCAAAAAAAATATGCTCCTTACTCACACAAGGGTTGCCGGTGGTATGCTGGAGCCTATTCCATACAATGTATTTACATATAGAAGTGATGATGTAACTCCACAATAAAAGAGAGCACATTTCATGCAGTTTTAGGCCAAAAAAATGGCCACAAGGGGTTAAAAGTGCATGGCCCGCATCTTTCCCATTGAAATACATACTCCGCAGCAACCAATAAGTGAAAAGGCATCGAACCGTGTTGCACAAAGAAGGTTATAGTAATGGTTGAATTTCATTTGAACATGCATCAGATTACAATTGAATGCATCACATAATCAGTTCACAGTTCCACATGTCCAAAAAGGAGTAGAAAGAAGCAAAGCTTATTAAATCCTACCCCTCCATCTGGTACTTTTACAATCGGTAACTGTTACATTTGTTCACTTCCTGCTTTCATTTTTTTAGTTTAATTTTTAGCCTTATGCATTATTTTAGCTGTTTGAAGATGAACTATATCAGAAAGTTGAAGTATTTGTGATTTTAGAAATAAGGAGTTAGTATGTTCTGTATAGGCGGCATTATGAATTATCCTTACTGGCCTTTTTTGCAGTACATTTAACAAGTGAAGATTGCTTTTATAGTTATTAGCCCATATTTCCACACACATTGATTCGCAAATGTAAAAATTGTAAATAGTAAAAAATGCATACAAGGGAAATATTACCATAAGAATACTCTTCATTAGGACAATTATTCTAGCATATAGAATGGAAGGCGGCTCATGCATTAGGGGCAAGTGTCGCGGTGCCCCAGCGAGTGTTAGTATTACTTAGTGTTACTATCATTTGGAAGTAGTTACCATATTAGAATTTTATAGCATTTACTTTTAATAAGCGGGCTGCATGGTGATCGAGTGGTTAGCGCGCAGGCCTCACAGCTAGGAGACCCGAGTTCAATTCCACTCTCGGCCATCTCTGTGTGGAGTTTGCACGTTCTCCCCGTGCATTGCATGGTTTCCTCCCATATTCCAAAAACATGCTAGGTTAATTAGCGACTCCAAATTGTCCATAGGTATGAATGTGAGTGTGAATGGTTGTTTGTCTATATGTGCCCTGTGATTGGCTGGCGACCAGTCCAGGGTGTACCCCGCACATGTGTGTTACTTTGAAGGAAGGTTGTTTGAAAAACATGGCCGTCATCAAACAAAATTGCACGGTTACGTGCGGGACTTGGCACCTAATTGTCCATTCATTTGTCTAATGCTACATGCATGCGAGCTCCCCACACTTTGAAACCAGAGTACAGAGTCAAAAAGTAGTTAATTTCACTAGAGCCAATGAGTGACGCTGGGAACACCTGGTGAAGTAGGATTGCAAGGTTTACAGTGTAATCGTTTTGTGTAACTATCCCATCCTATTCCACCCTCTGCCATCTCTGCGTGGGTTTTCTCCAGGTACTCTGGTTTCCTCCCACATTCCAAAAAACATGCTAGGTTAATTGGCGACTCCAAATTGTCCATAGGTATGAATGTGAGTGTGAATGGTTGTTTGTCTATATGTGCCCTGTGATTGGCTGGCCATAAGCGGTAGAAAATGAATGAATGAATGTTGTGGCATCGTAGTTTTGGACATGTTGATGAAATATATGAATGTTATACTTGAAATGTATCTTTTCCCAAAAAACCCTTATATTTTGCTGACTTACTTCAACAGCTGATTACTAAAGAACGGAAAAAGGTAGAAACAAACTTTATTCCGATGAAAGATGAGAGTCTAATCTTTACTTTGGTGTATACCAAGTCTATTATATAGCCCAGGAATACTATGAATACTATGTGTGCCTTGAAAAAACAGAAAAAAATTACTGAGAGGGACAGCTTTTGAAAAATGGCTGAGATTGAACAAATTAACGGAACGTGCATGTTTTTGGAATGTGGCAAAATGATCAAAAAATCCCATCAATAGGTTGGGCACGCCCATAATATACGGCTAGTGATTTGTGTTCCATTTGAGGATGAAAGCCTATACTTAATAATACATGTCAATCTGCTGGTATTTGAAATAATCATATAAAAAAAAAGTCTGCAAAACAGCAAAGAATAACTAAAAAGGCTCCCCCGTGATCAAAACAAATCAGAGCGAAAACACACTTCAGCCTTTTATTAGAAGCTGATGGATAACGCGGAGAGAAGACGCGCTATGACTAGGCTGCAGTTAACTTTGAGGGGTGGGGGGGGGGGCGCATTTGCAATTCAGGACGGAGTGCTTTTGCTCTCCCGTTTATTAGGATGCCGTCTGTCGGTGGAGCTCATCATCCATCATTTGACACTAATTGTCCTATAAGAGTGATGCCTAAAGCTGTTTCCCAGATTGGCCTTTGAATAAACATGTGATGTGATGGAAACGGTCGCTGTGCAAAAGTCTATAGCTTGGAAGACGAGGAGTGACAGCTTTACATGGAGTTCATGTTTCAGTTCATGTGCTTTTATGTACACGTGTTAACCAATGGCATCACGGGGAACTTGCATCTCGTAAGTCCGCTTTATGACTACTTTGACTTTTTAACATAATCGCGTTGTGTTGTTAAAAGCGCGTTGCTAAACAAGCAATGAAAACAAGTTTTATGACTGAGATGTTTGGGCTGGGTTCTTTCTTTGAGATAAGGTGGGAAGTCAGGATGCCTCCTTGAGGAGGTGCTCTGTAAAAACCGACAAATGTCCCTCAAATGGTCTGGGAACACCTCAGGATCTGTTTGGGGGAGCTGTACAGTAGACGGAAGTTTGGGTTTCCCTGCGACTCAGATGAATGAAAAAAAAAATGGGATGGATGGATCACTCCCAAGCATCCAGAACTTTTCACCAGAAAAATTTCATCCTCCTTCGTTTATCCGGGTCCCGGTCGAGGGGGCAGCCCAGACTTCCCGGTTCCCCGCTCCATCGGGAAGACACCAAAGCGTTCCCAATCCAGCTATGAGACATAATCCCTCCAGCATTTTCCTAGGTCGGCCACAGGGCCTTTTCCCGAATGGGGAAACTCGGAACCCGTCACCAGAGTCCAGCTACCCCACGAGGAAACTAATTTCAGCCATTTGCATCTGCGATCTGGTTCCGATCTGATCTGACCAAGGCGCCGATCCGCCTATCGACCTCGAGGTACTTGAAATCCTCCATCTGGGACAGGACGTCATTCCCAACCTGGATGGAGCACCCTTTTCCGACTGAGAACCATGGCCTCTGATTTGTCCATGGTCTCAAACAGATATATTGCTATGCTAGCTTGCTCAAATGGCCTGGGAACACCTCAGGATCTGCTGGGAAAAGCTGGACAGTAGACGGAAGTTTGGGCTTCCCTGCAACCTCGGATGAATGACAAAAAAATGGGATGGATGGATCACTCCCAAGAAGCCAGAACTTCAAAGACATTCTTTGGCTTTCAACCATAAACATTCCATCCTCCTTCGTTTATCCGGGTCCCGGTCACGGGGGCAGACCAGACTTCCCGGTCCCCGGCCACCTCCTCCAGCTCCATTGGGAAGACACCAAAGCGTTCCCAGGCCAGCTGTGAGACGTAATCCCTCCAGCATTTTCCTAGGTCTGCCAAAGGGCCTTTTCCCAAATGGGGAATCTCGGAACCCGTCACCAGAGAGGCACCCGGACTAGATACCCGAGCCATGAGTGAGTGACTGACTGGAGTCCAGCTACCCCACACAGGAAACTCATTTCAGCCATTTGCATCTGCGATCTGGTTCCGATCTGATCGACCTCGAGGTACTTGAAATCCTCCATCTGGGACAGGACCTCATTCCCAACCTGGATGGAGCACGCCACCCTTTTCCGACTGAGAACCATAGCCTCTGATTTGTCCATGGCAGGGGTCTCAAACTCAAGTTACCTGGGGGCCACTGGAGCTAGGGTCTGGGCAAGGCTGGGCCACATCAGGTTTTCCAAAAAAAAAACCCCAACATATTTACATATTTTAGTTACAACATATTGCGCAACTGCAGGGTCTTGAGACACATGCTAACTCGCAAACTAGAGAGCTAGCGACCTAAACGGTAGCCTTCCAGTTATTTCCTTTAAACTTAAATAGCCAAAAACTTACCACTTCCACACGGATAGGGAGGATAACTATTAACAGTTATTTAACCTTTCATATGAACATTAATCAAACGTAATAATTTTTTATTAACATTAAACTTTCATGTCAAGGCGGGGGCCTCATACTAGTGTCCTGCGGGCCACATTTGGCCCGCGGGCCGCGTGTTTGAGACCCCTGGTCCATGGTCTCAAACATATATATTGCTATGCTAGCTTGCTATTGTATGTTTTTTCAGTCACCTGTAAAGTGGCAAAAGTACGTTCTTCATTTTTGCGGCGCCTGTGCTTGACAGTCGGGATAAAAGACTGACAAAAACGTGGCTCGAGTCAAAGGTTTCCCGCAGTACGCCATCTGTCTGGTTCACTAATTTGGCTGGTGCCAGCTCACTGAAACGTGCTTTAGCTCCCAAAATACCCTGTCACACTTGTCACCTGTGACAATAGGAATGTAAATGTATACACAAGCAGCAGGGATGCAGAAATACACACTGTGCAAAACAATAACTATTTAGTATCATGTCGTTTGAGTCATGTCCTTGGGAAAAAAATATATTTTTCTTTTTTTTTTTAAAGTCTGATAGAACAGCAAGTGGCACGTGCTTAATCGTCCGATAAATTAATCAGAACGTGTTGGTGTTCAGTGTCAATTCTTCCATTTTGAGTACGCAGTACAGGTACCACAATCTGTTTTGCTGCGGTTCCAACATTAGTTTCAATGTCAATGCGGGCTGCGTGCATTAAAGCGAGGGTTGGCAAACTACGGCCCGGGGGCCACATGTGGCACACCAAGCGTTTGAATCCGGCCCGCCGGTTGCTTTCTAAGTATTTAAATTTTTAACATACAAACCGGCAACATGACTTGCAAGTCAGATGTCTTATTTAGTAAAAAAAAAACAAAAAAAACTTAAAACATTAAATTAAATGACATAGTTTGATGTGGTCTAATGTTTAAAGTGCTCCTGAAAAAAGGGACATGAGAACATACAACTGATAATATAATACTTTTACAGATAAAATTAGACAAATAATTCAAAGAAAATTCATTAATTCATTCATTTTTTACAGCTTACTGGGTGTGCTGGAGCCTATCCCAGCTGTCTTTGGGCGAGTGGCCAGCCAATCACAGGGCACATATAGACAAACAACCATTCACACTCACATTCATACCTATGGACAATTTGGAGTCGCTAATTAACCTAGCATGTTTTTGGAATGTGGGAGGAAACAGAAGAAAACCCACGCATGAATGGGGAGAACATGCAAACTCCAAATAGAGATGACCAAGGGTGGAATTGAACCTGGGTCTCCTAGCTGCGAGGCCTACATGCTAACCACTCGACCACCGTGCAGCCCAAAAGTAATACATTCATTCAGTCATTCATTTTCTACCGCTTTTTCCTCACGAGTGTCGCAGGGGTGCTGGAGCCTATCCCAGCTGTCTTCGGGCGAGAGGCGGGGTACACCCTGGACTGGTGGCCAGCCAATCACAGGGCACATATAGACAAACAACCATTCACACTCACATTCATACCTATGGACAATTTGGAGTCAAAAATTAACCTAGCATGTTTTTTTTTTTTGGAATGTGGGAGGAAACCTTGCAATGCACGGGGAGAACATGCAAACTCCACACAGAGATGGCCGAGGGTGGAATCGAACCCTGGTCTCCTAGCTGTGAGATCTGCGTGCTAACCACTCGACCTTCGTGCCGCCCTGATGTACATATATTTAAATTTATTTTGAACAGCACCTGTCACTTTTATATTTATATTGTTATTCCTTGTTTTATTTTTACTACTTGCCAGCCAATCACAGGGCACATATAGACAAACAACCATTCACACTCACATTCATACCTATGGACAATTTGGAGTCGCTAAATAACCTAGCATGTTTTTGGAATGTGGGAGGAAACCGGAGTACCCGTAGAAAACCCACGCGTGCACGGGGAGAACATGCAAACTCCACACAGAGATGGCCGAGGGTGGAATTGAACTGGGGTGCAACAACTGCATCCATGTGTGTGTGTATTAGACATTGTCGCCTTGCTTTAAAATCGTTGACTTTGACTGTGGAGATCGATAATGACTTTAACTCTCCCACTGGCTGATAAAGCAAATGAGAAGAGGGTCGCCCGTGCAGTGGTGGTGGGGTGGTGGATTGGGGGTTGGAGGGGGGGGGCAATATGTGAGTCAGTGTGTGTTGCGCTTTGGGTCCCCTGTTCTCGTCGCTCTATCTGCAGTATGTGGATTAGATGTTTCCATGGCAACTCTAGGGCAGCAGCCCTGATGGTGGTGTGATCACACATTATTAGTTGATGTGGGGATGCGGATGGGGGGGTGGATAAAGGGGGAAAAGGGGGGTGGGGACAACAAAAGGAAATGTGGACAATCAGAGGAGGAAGGCAATAACGGTCAAATGGTGCGTGTTCAGAATTGTCAATGTTTTTGACAATCCTGTTCCCACCGTTTTTTCCCACATTCCAAAAAAAAACATGCTAGGTTAATTAGCGACTCCAAATTGTCCATAGGTATGAATGTGAGTGTGAATGGTTGTTTGTCTATATGTGCCCTGTGATTGGCTGGCCACCAGTCCAGGGTGTACCCCGCCTCTCGCTCGAAGACAGCTGGGATAGGCTCCAGCACCCCTCGTGAGGATAAGGTGTAGAAAATTAATGAATTTTCCTTGAATTATTTGTCAAATTTTATCCGTAAAAGTGTTATATTATCAGCTGTATGTTCTTAATAAATAATTTCTCAGCTGCACGGCGGTCAAGTGGTTAGCGCACAGACCACACAGATAGGAGACTGGAGTTCAATTCCAACCTCGGTCATCTCTGTGTGGAGTTTGCATGTTCTCCCCGTGCATGCGTGGGTTTTCTCCGGGTACTTCGTTTTTTTTTCCCACATTCCAAAAACATGCTAGGTTAATTAGCGACTCCAAATTGTCCATAGGTATGAATGGCCTCATAGCTAGGAAACCCTATTTCGATTCCACCCTTGGTCATCTCTGTGTGGATTTTTGCACGTTCTCCCCGTGCATTGCATGGTTTCCTCCCACATTCCAAAAACATGCTAGGTTAATTAGCGACTCCAAATTGTCCATAGGTATGAATGTGAGTGTGAATGGTTGTTTGTCTATATGTGACCTGTGATTGGCTGGCCACCAGTCCAGGGTGTAATCCGCCTCTTGTCCGAAGACAGCTGGGATAGGCTCCAGCAGCCCCATGACCCTTGTGAAGATAAGCGGTAACAAATGGAATGAATTAATGAATGAATTAAATAATTTCTCTAGTTTTTCTTATTTGCTGTTTTATTATTATTTAATTTATTTATTACTAATTTATTCATTTATTTATTTTTTAGTTTGGTAAATTACAAAAAAAATAATATTTTTTTTAATTTTAGTAAAAATATTTGAGAACATGTTATATCAGAGCTTTTCTTGTGGAAAACCGGAACCAAAGCACTGAAAAAGTGTAGGATATAGCAGAAGCAAAAGCATTGAAAACAGTTAATTAATTAATTAATTATTTATTTTTAATAAATGCATTTTTTTTTTAAAACCAGATGCGACCCAGCCTCACCCAGACCCTAGCTCCAGTGGCCCCCAGGTAAATTGAGTTTAAGACCCCTTGCCTTAAAAGCATGTTCCCAAGTCACATTCCCAACTGAAAGCCTTCCTACCAGGTCGTATTTGTTTCATATAAGTTAAAAGGGATCGCACCAACCCAGTCGTAACAACCCCTAATGTTATAAGTGATATCCCTACTGGAGTGAAACGGATGCTTTAAAGACTTCAAGCTGTGCTGCTGCACCACCGGTGGGATGGGAAGAGGACTAGTATCTTTTGGGATGGTGGGAACTCGCTTATCTCGGCGCCTCATCTTTCATCATTGGAACTGATCAACACAGCAGGACATCTTTGACGCCTTTGCAATTGTACTCTACGAACGTCAACAACAAAAATGAAACTAACCGGCTTGTGAAGGGTCTCTGACATTACCGGACATTCCCGGTGTCCCGGATAGCCCAGCAGGAGGGAAATCTGTGCAACTCCCAACAATGTGGAATGTCTCCATGGTTTCAAAATAACAAGCAGCTATTTTGTTATGCTTTTTGCACTTTTTTGACTTATAAATGTTGTTAGAATATTGTATTCTCGTCTTAAAACATACCAAAGTTTCAGGTAGTGAGATGTGTGCATTTGGAAGTGAGGCCTGGAAAAAGTTTGGGATGGATCTGAATGCTCGGTTTCAGAGAGTTAATTCTAACACTGAGCTTTGTGATGTCACTGTGAGCCGGACTTCCTTATATGAGAATGTAATAATATGCTGTAGGCCGTGCCCTACGCTAAGCGCTCATTTGCGGTTTTGCGTTAGCGTTTGTGTTCATCCATTTCAACCACGGACAGTGTGCGACAACACTTGTTAATTTTGCTGAAATTGTGCAAAAACAATTCATGGTTTACCGCCCCCGTTTATGACTTTACACCCCCTTTTGCACGGGCAATAAAACAATACATTATTAAAAGTATATATTTATATACTTTTAACATACAAACTGGCAACATGGCTTGCAAGTCGGATGTCGTATTTAGTAAAAAAACAAACAACAAAACTGTAAAATTAAAACACATAGTTCAATGTGGTCTGATGTAAAATAAAAAAATATAAAAAAATATTATATATAAAAATTATTATATAAATATAAAAATATTATTTTTTATAAAAAATAAAAAATAGTAAAAAGTAAACATTTGACAAATAATTAAAAAAAAAAACTAGAAAATTCCCGCAGAAATTTTGATGGGCTTGCCACCTGTGCTGTGAACCTCGGGCCCGGTGTGCCAACGGCTACCGTGCTAGCACCTAGCAAGACAGCCTCAAGTACCGAAAAGGTTGATGCAGTCCCATAGTGTCCCCACATCATGTCATGTGTCTATTTACCTTTAGAAATGAGTAAATTAGCTAAAATGCTAACATGCTAACAGTCATCATGCTAGCACCTAGCAAGAGGGCCTCAAGTTTAGAAAGTGCCAAGGTTGTCCTATAACCTCCCTACATCATGCCATGTGTGTATTTGCCTTTAGACATGAGTAAATTAGCTTAAATGCTAACATGCTAACAGTCATCATGCTAGCACCTAGCAAGAGGGCCTCGAGTTTTGAAAGTGCCAAGGTTGTCCTATAACCTCCCTACATCATGCCATGTGTGTATTTGCCTTTAGACATGAGTAAATTAGCTTAAATGCTAACATGCTAACAGTCATCATGCTAGCACCTAGCAAGAGGGCCTCAAGTTTAGAAAGTGCCAAGGTTGTCCTATAACCTCCCTACATCATGCCATGTGTGTATTTGCCTTTAGACATGAGTAAATTAGCTTAAATGCTAACATGCTAACAGTCATCATGCTAGCACCTAGCAAGAGGGCCTCAAGTTTAGAAAGTGCCAAGGTTGTCCTATAACCTCCCTACATCATGCCATGTGTGTATTTGCCTTTAGACATGAGTAAATTAGCTAAAATGCTAACATGCTAACAGTCATCATGCTAGCACCTAACAAGAGGGCCTCAAGTTTAGAAAGTGCCAAGGTTGTCCTATAACCTCCCTACATCATGCCATGTGTGTATTTGCCTTTAGACATGAGTAAATTAGCTAAAATGCTAACATGCTAACAGTCATCATGCTAGCACATAGCAAGAGGGCCTCAAGTTTAGAAAGTGCCAAGGTTGTCCTATAACCTCCCTACATCATGCCATGTGTGTATTTGCCTTTAGACATGAGTAAATTAGCTTAAATGCTAACATGCTAACAGTCATCATGCTAGCACCTAGCAAGAGAGCTTCAAGTTTAGAAAGTGCCAATAATAATAATAAATAATAATAATACATTTTATTTGTATAGCGCTTTTCAAGATACTCAAAGACACTTTACAAAAGAATGAAGTTGAATAGAGCAAGTAAACAGAATAAAAGACACACCAAAATACAACATTCATTGGTTAGTACACAGTTAAAAAAGCGGGGGCGGGGCACAGCAGTCAGATATAGAAGGTTAGACATTAAAAACAGATTTAAAGAGGTGGGTTTTGAGTTGTTTTTTGAAGGTGGGAAGGTCAGGGCAAGCACGGAGTGAATGGGGCAAAGAGTTCCAGAGAGTGGGGGCAGCGATGGAGAAGGCTCTGTCTCCCCAGGTTCGGAGCTTGGTCTTACAGGGGAGTGCCAGGAGGTTGGAGTCTGAGGAGCGAAGGGGACGCGGGGGATTATGTGGATGGAGGAGGTCTGTGAGATATGGGGGGGTCAGATCGTGGAGGGCTTTGTAGGTGATGAGAAGAATTTTGAAGTGAATGCGTTGGGGGACGGGAAGCCAGTGGAGGTTTTGGAGGACAGGGGTAATGTGTTCACGGGAGCGGGTGGAGGTAAGGAGGCGGGCAGCGGAGTTCTGAATATATTGTAGTTTGTTGAGGGTTTTGGATGGTGTACCGTAGAGAATGCTGTTGCAGTAGTCGATTCTGGAGGTGATGAATGCATGGATTAGGGATTCAGCGGCAGAGAATGTAAGTGATGGACGGAGTCGGGCTATGTTCTTAAGATGAAAGAATGCAGTCCGTTTGATCAAACTGTTTGATGTGGGGTTCAAATGAAAGGGTGGGGTCTAGGAGGATACCAAGGTTGCGGATGAGCGGGGATGGAGTGAGGGTGGCGCTGTCAAATTGAAGATGGAAATTATGGGTGGGCGCCGTGGTGTTTTTGGGACCGATGATGATAATATCTGTTTTGTCACTATTAAGTTTGAGAAAATTTTGTTCCATCCAAGTTTTGATATCAGCTAAGCAGTTGGTGAGGGTGGAGTAGATGTTGGAGTTGATGGAGGTGGTAGAAATGTATAGTTGAATATCATCAGCGTAGCTGTGGAAATTGAGGCCATGTCGACGGATGATATTGCCAAGTGGAAGGATGTAGAGGATGAAGAGAAGAGGACCAAGCACCGAACCTTGGGGAACACCTTGAGGTAAAGGGGCTATGGAGGAGGAGCAGCTATTTATGTGCACAAACTGTTGACGGTTGGTGAGGTATGATTGGAGCCAAGACAGAGCAGAATCGGTGATATTGAGGCTGGTTTTGAGGCGGGACAGGAGGATAGAGTGGCTAATGGTGTCAAAGGCTGCGGTGAGGTCTAGGAGGATGAGGATGGTAAGATGGCCGGAATCGGAGGAGAGAAGAAGATCATTGGTGATTTTAAGAAGAGCTGTTTCAGTGCTGTGTTTGGGACGGAAACCGGACTGGAAGGATTCAAACAGGCTGTTGGAGTTGAGGTGAGATTGAAGTTGAGCAGCTATGACACGTTCAAGGATTTTGGACAGAAAGGGGAGGTTGGATATGGGACGGAAATTGGAGAGGTTATTGGGATCGAGACCAGACTTTTTGAGTGTGGGGGTGATTGCCGCCAGCTTGAGAGACTGTGGGACGGATCCAGTGATAAGGGAGGAGTTAATGATACTTGTGATCAGCGGGGAGATGATGTGGAGGCAGGGTTTGATGAATGAAGAAGGGATAGGATCCAGGGAGCATGTTGGAGTCTTCATACCGGTTAGTATTTTAGTGAGTTGCACGGGTGAGATAGGTGTAAATTTGGAGAGTCGTTGGGTGGAGCCAGATAGTGGAGGGTCAGGAGGAAGCGAGTGAGTCGAGGGGGGGTTTAGGGAGCTGTATATTTTGGTAATTTTGGACTGGAAGTAGGTTAAGAAGTTGTTGCATTTGGTGGTGGTGAAGGATGAGGAGGAGTTGTCATTTGGCTTTAGCAGTGTGTTGATTGTTGAAAAGAGGGATTTAGGATTGTTGGAACTAGATATAATCAGATTGGAGTAGTATCGTGAGCGGGCAGTGTTTAAGGCATCTTTATATTGCTGTAGAAAATCTGTGTAAGCTTGAAGATGAACAGTTAGGCCAGATTTCTTGTACAGTCTCTCAAGCTGGCGTTTACGGGTCTTCATATTATGGAGCTGAGGGGTGTACCAGGGGGCAGTGTGGGAGAAGGAGACCAGTTTGGTTTTTTTAGGGGCCAGTTCATCAAGACAGGAGGAAAGGGTATTGTTGTAGTAGGAGACAAGTTCAGAGGGGTCCTCAGACAGCGGGGGAGGGGAGATAGCAAATTTTGTGGTTAGAAGTGAGGTAAGGGCATGAGGGTTGATGGATTTGAGATTCCTGAAGGTTATTTGACGTTTGATTTTTGAGACACTAGGAGATGTGTGTAAATCAAATGTGATGGCCAGATGGTCTGATATGTGCAAGTTATGGCTAGTGAGGTTGTGAATATTGATACCAGTAGTGCAGACAAGATCCAGGATGTGTCCTCTGGTGTGGGTGGGGAAGTTAACTTGTTGAGTGATGGAGAAACAGCTGAGAAGATCAAGGAATTCTGTCGCAGGTTTGGAGTTGGAATTGTCAATATGAAGGTTGAAATCACCGAGCAGAAGGATGGATGATGAGATTGCATTTAATTGGGTGATGAGGTCCGTAAAATCTGATAGGAAAGAAGAGTTTGGTTTTGGGGGGCGATAGATGACAGCAGTGACAAGGGGGGATGGACCGGACAGTTTGAAGGCAGTGAATTCGAAGGAGTGAACATTTTGGAGGGATATTGGAGTGACTTTGATGTCCTTTTTATATATGACTGCTGTGCCACCGCCACGTCCGTCGGGACGGGCGTTTTCAAGGTAAGTAAATCCAGGAGGTGTTGCTTGGTTTAGGGAGAAATAGTCCAAAGGTTTGTGCCAGGTTTCTGTCAAACAGAGGAAGTCCAGTTTATTGTCAGTGATGTATTCATTTAGAATGAGAGCCTTGTTGTTGAGAGAGCGGACATTTAGGAGGGATAATTTGAGATTATAAGAGTTCATCATTTGATCTTGGCTGCGGGAGAGTGGGCGGAGATTTATTAAATTTGCATGTTTATTGTTGTAATAGCGGAGTCCAGTCGGGCGGTATGACCAGTGGGATGGGATCTTGTTTGTAGGTGAAAGAAAAGGCTGAAAAGTAGAGCAAGCAGTAGCAGGGTGCAGTGAACGCTGTGGCCTGCAGGAGGAGCTGTGGGTAAAATTGTAGCCGGATATGGAAGAAGAAAAAGAAAAAGGGGGGCGTGTCTGACCAAATGTAAATAGTCACGCACTGTGAACAGCGTGTTGTAAGTGTACTGTTAAAATCCGACTGCCAAGCTTGCTAGGATGGAGGCCGTCAGGATTAAAAAAGGATTTCCGGCCCCAAAAAAGATCGAAGTTGTCAATATAGTTAAGAGAGAGGGAGTTTGTAGCAGACTGGAGCCAGGTGTGGAGGGAGAGAATACGACTGAATATACCATACCCGCGGTTGTGAGGTGAGAGAGGGCCACTAATGAAGATAGTCTTGCCAGTTTTGCGAAGGAACTGAAAAAGATTATTGAACTGCACTTTGGTAATTTCAGACTGACGGCGGAAGGCATCAACGCAGCCAACGTGTACGCAGCCAAGGTTGTCCTATAACCTCCCTACATCATGCCATGTGTGTATTTGCCTTTAGACATGAGTAAATTAGCTTAAATGCTAACATGCTAACAGTCATCATGCTAGCACCTAGCAAGAGAGCCTCAAGTTTAGAAAGTGCCAAGGTTGTCCTATAACCTCCCTACATCATGCCATGTGTGTATTTGCCTTTAGACATGAGTAAATTAGCTTAAATGCTAACATGCTAACAGTCATCATGCTAGCACCTAGCAAGAGGGCCTCAAGTTTAGAAAGTGCCAAGGTTGTCCTATAACCTCCCTACATCATGCCATGTGTGTATTTGCCTTTAGACATGAGTAAATTAGCTTAAATGCTAACATGCTAACAGTCATCATGCTAGCACCTAGCAAGAGGGCCTCAAGTTTAGAAAGTGCCAAGGTTGTCCTATAACCTCCCTACATCATGCCATGTGTGTATTTGTCTGTAGACATTCGTGAATTAGCTTAAATGCTAACATGCTAACGGCTACCATGCTAGCACCTAGCAAGAGGGCCTCAAGTTTAGAAACTGCCAAGGTTGTCCTATAACCTCCATGCATCATGCCATGTGTGTATTTGCCTTTAGACATTCGTAAATTAGCTAAAATGCTAACATGCTAACAGTCATCATGCTAGCACATAGCAAGAGGGCCTCAAGTTTAGAAAGTGCCAAGGTTGTCCTATAACCTCCCTACATCATGCCATGTGTGTATTTGCCTTTAGACATGAGTAAATTAGCTAAAATGCTAACATGCTAACAGTCATCATGCTAGCACCTAGCAAGAGGGCCTCAAGTTTAGAAAGTGCCAAGGTTGTCCTATAACCTCCCTACATCATGCCATGTGTGTATTTGCCTTTAGACATGAGTAAATTAGCTTAAATGCTAACATGCTAACAGTCATCATGCTAGCACCTAGCAAGAGAGCCTCAAGTTTAGAAAGTGCCAAGGTTGTCCTATAACCTCCCTACATCATGCCATGTGTGTATTTGCCTTTAGACATGAGTAAATTAGCTTAAATGCTAACATGCTAACAGTCATCATGCTACCACCTAGCAAGAGGGCCTCAAGTTTAGAAAGTGCCAAGGTTGTCCTATAACCTCCCTACATCATGCCATGTGTGTATTTGCCTTTAGACATGAGTAAATTAGCTTAAATGCTAACATGCTAACAGTCATCATGCTAGCACCTAGCAAGAGAGCCTCAAGTTTAGAAAGTGCCAAGGTTGTCCTATAACCTCCCTACATCATGCCATGTGTGTATTTGCCTTTAGACATGAGTAAATTAGCTTAAATGCTAACATGCTAACAGTCATCATGCTAGCACCTAGCAAGAGGGCCTCAAGTTTAGAAAGTGCCAAGGTTGTCCTATAACCTCCCTACATCATGCCATGTGTGTATTTGCCTTTAGACATGAGTAAATTAGCTTAAATGCTAACATGCTAACAGTCATCATGCTAGCACCTAGCAAGAGGGCCTCAAGTTTAGAAAGTGCCAAGGTTGTCCTATAACCTCCCTACATCATGCCATGTGTGTATTTGCCTGTAGACATTCGTAAATTAGCTTAAATGCTAACATGCTAACGGCTACCATGCTAGCACCTAGCAAGAGGGCCTCAAGTTTAGAAACTGCCAAGGTTGTCCTATAACCTCCCTGCATCATGCCATGTGTGTATTTGCCTTTAGACATGAGTAAATTAGCTTAAATGCTAACATGCTAACAGTCATCATGCTAGCACCTAGCAAGAGAGCCTCAAGTTTAGAAAGTGCCAAGGTTGTCCTATAACCTCCCTACATCATGCCATGTGTGTATTTGCCTTTAGACATGAGTAAATTAGCTTAAATGCTAACATGCTAACAGTCATCATGCTAGCACCTAGCAAGAGGGCCTCAAGTTTAGAAAGTGCCAAGGTTGTCCTATAACCTCCCTACATCATGCCATGTGTGTATTTGCCTTTAGACATGAGTAAATTAGCTAAAATGCTAACATGCTAACAGTCATCATGCTAGCACCTAGCAAGAGGGCCTCAAGTTTAGAAAGTGCCAAGGTTGTCCGATAACCTCCCTACATCATGCCATGTGTGTATTTGCCTGTAGACATGAGTAAATTTGCTTAAATGCTAACATGCTAACAGTCATCATGCTAGCACCTAGCAAGAGAGCCTCAAGTTTAGAAAGTGCCAAGGTTGTCCTATAACCTCCCTACATCATGCCATGTGTGTATTTGCCTGTAGACATTCGTAAATTAGCTTAAATGCTAACATGCTAACGGCTACCATGCTAGCACCTAGCAAGACAGCCTCAGGTCCCGAGAAGTTTGGGGCAGTCCCATAGTGTCCCCACATCATGCCACATGTGTATTTGCCTTTAGACATGAGTAAATTAGCAAAAATGCTAACATGCTAACACTCATAATGCTAGCACCTAACAAGACAGCCTCAGGTCTCGAAAAGTTTGGGGCAGTCCCATAGTGTCCCCATATCATGCCACGTGTGTATTTGCCTTTAGACATGAGTAGCTTAAATGCTAACATGCTAGCAATTAGCATTTAGCCACAGGTACAAAAGTAACGTGTTTATCACGGTTTATCAAGTTAGTTTTTCATGTTATGTTATGATATTCAGATTCAGATTGACACTCTCCAACTATTATTAAGGGAAAACACATGAAGTGTTTCTTGCGTCGTGCATTTCCTTGTTAATCAAATACAAATAATGACAGAAACGGAAAGTCGAGGTATGTTGCAAACAGCAAAATATTCCTCCAGGTGGTTGTTCTTTAGCCCGGGAAAGCGGAGGTGACAGGTGGATGGGAAGTGATTGGAGTGAGTCATTGAACATGATGGAAAATTGAGTGAGAAAATGAGAGTCGCTTCAGTCTCGATGGATGCTTGACAACAACAACATGAAGCAGTAAAGGAAAGAAAGACAAAAAGGATAAAACGGACAAACAGAAGACAGAATGAGAATAAAATAAGCCGAGGTGCGGGTAGAAAAATAAACACCAAATCGAGACGTGTTTCGCTAAAATGAGTTTGTTTACTCCGAGAAGAACGCTGGACGGACAGCTCATTTACTGTTTCGACACAATGTTGACTCTCGTGTGGCTTGGTGCATTCCCACGGCTTCCGGGTCAGAATATCCGCCGTCATATTTTCACCATATGGAAAAAAATTCCCATTATCTAAGATAGAGAATGTCAGATTTATTTGCAATTGTATCTGGAGGCAGACAGGCATAAAAGTGACCTTTTAACGGGAAACATTGCATTTTAGATACTCAAAATGGCTGAGAGCCTTCAACAACAGTAATGGACATGCCTGCTGAGATCAGAAAGAGATAAAGGCACTTATTTCTTTGAAAGAGATTAACTATTAAATTATGATGACCATATTTTGTGCGGTGTGACCTGCATGAATCAGAGTAAGTCAATATCATACATCCTCAATGGAGGGGGGGGGGTGTAATGGACTGGATCTAGTGGACTCTCTCCATCATCGCACAGTGGTGAACTTTACTGCTTTTCAAAAATGGCCCCGTTGTCTTGTTTTCCTCATCAAAATCATCAAAAATTGAGCAGATAACTTCTCAACATAAGTGTAGTCACAATACCTACGATTAAACCAGTTGCCATTCATGCCAGCAGTTCTTATATGAATGAGCAGCAGCATTGGTCATAATAATAATAATAATAATAATAATAATAATAATAATAATAATAATAATAATAATAATAATAATAATAATAATAATAATAATAATAATAATAATAATAATAATAATAATAATAATAATAATAATAATATACCATCAAACAAATAAGTCATCTGATTAATTTTAATTGTTTGTGCAATGGAAAAAAATTGTTTGTGATATGCATGAAAATTTGCAAAAAAAATTTGCAAGTGATCCCAAATTGTATATAAGATCAACAGAACAATAGTGGATCTAATCGTCGCCCTTGCGGGACACCCATCGACATTCATCTTTTTGTGGTTGGTTTTAGCAATCTTTTTACTTCAGTATCGATCAGTTTTGATACCAACATCGGCATAATCGATATTTGGATCGATCTGACTACCGCTATTTCAAAAACTACGCCGCTAAATCCATAGGAAAACCACTATTGCGGAAGTAATATTCCATAATTAATGGTATGTTTTTATGGTCAAGGAATCGAAATACGTGGATCAAATGTAAGTACGACTAATATTTATGGTGTAAATCACAATATATAGGCAACTATATATTTTCTCGTTGAAGATAGCATCAACGGCATGACTTTGCTCCCGGAATTTTTTAAGTTTTTGTTGGGAAAATTCCCGACAGCACCTCAAATGACTCTGCTGAGAACTTTATCTTAATTCAAGACAAGCAAGGTCTGAACTCACCGCATCAACAAACTGTAAGAAGTCGACAGCCGTTACAAGGCTAGCTAGCTAGCTAGTTAGCTGGTGGCTTCTTTTAGCCTCCATAACCTCCATAACATCTCGGAACCTTCGTGGGGGACATTCCGGGTTGTAACATCGAGTGGTGAGAGACAATATTCGCTATAACAACAAAAAAATATTAAATATCGAAGACCGTAGAAAAGGCAAGCTAACAGGCTAACAGACGGATGGTGTTGACACACGGCGTTACCTAAGTATCTTGTATCGAGCTGTATCTGTAGCATGTAGCTCGGGCCGAAGCAAGCTGGACACAATTATATACACAGAGAAAGGAAAAAAAAACGACCACTACAGCAGAGGTCTCAAACACGCGGCCCACGGGCCAAATGTGGCCCGCAGGACACTAGTTTGAGGCCCCCGCCTTGATATGAAAGTTTAATGTTAGTGCGGCCCGCGCAAGTTTGATATGGATGCTGTATGGTATCATGTACCCAGAAAAAATTATTACGTTTGATTCATGTTCATGTTAAAGGTTAAATAACTGTTAATAGTTATCCTCACTATCCGTGTGGAAGTGGTAAGTTTTTGGCTATTTAAGTTGAAAGGAAATAACTTGAAGGCTACCCTTGAAGCACTCTGGACACAATTATATACACAGAGAAAGAAAAAAAAACGACAGTTTCAGACTGAAAACCACTGAGACCACTACATCAGGGGTCTCAAACACGCGGTCCACGGGCCATATGTGGCCCGCAGGACACTACTTTGAGGCCCCTGCCTTGATATGAAAGTTTAATGTTAGTGCGCCCGCGCAAGTTTGATATGGATGCTGTATGGTATCATGTACCCAGAAAAAATTATTACGTTTGATTAATGTTCATGTTAAAGGTTAAATAACTGTTAATAGTTATCCTCCCTATCCGTGTGGAAGTGGTAAGTTTTTGTTGTTACTGTCTTTTATACTGAAGCCCCGCAAACGTGAGATGAAAGCTTCTTTGTCTCTCAAGCAAACGGAGCAAAGCTTCCAAATAGGTGTTGGGAGGATTCAGTATCCTAGCTAAGTTTTCAATTAGACATCATTAAGACGGAGCGTGTGGGTGAAGTGGAGCAGATTATCAAAAGCTACAGCAGTATAAACAACACAGAAGTCAAATGTTCATTACCAGTCATTAACACATTGAGCGTGATACATGATGAATTGTGAATAATTAAGATTTAATGAACGTGTTAAGTGTGTGGGTTTGAGTTTGACTGTGGTCATCTATTGGAGGCATCTATTGACAGAAAGCAAACATTACATTATGGATGTTATACATCAAGGGCTTTCTGCGCGGTGCGTTTACAAGCGTTCTGCTGGGACGCAAATGCAAGATTTACATGACCAATTTAAGGTGCACTTCCACTTTATCTCTATTGTATCCACTTTACGGAATACACGGTGGTGCTTATTGTTTTTTTTTTTTTTTTTTTTGTCTTCCAAGGTCGGTAATAAGAAAACTTTCACAAGTCAGTTCATCGATAGATTTTTAAGACTATAATGTATTTCTGACAAATTTATAGCCCTGGGTGCTGCCTGCCAGAATACTAAAAGCATTGAAAAACAGTTTGTAAGGGCCATGTACGGCTAACTTTGTTTTCATTGCTCCCTGCAGCACTTTAATACAATATGAGAAGAACTTTTAGTGGTAGAAATTGTTTCAACACATGGGACACTTAGTTTAACCTCAATTTATTGTTTGGAATAAAAGCATGGGCGGATGGAAGCTGGAGAGGGTACAATGACAAAAGCAAGATAGGTTTTAAATTGAAACGCTGTCGAACCTCCAAATTTGAACACCACAGGATGTAGAAAAAAATACAAAAATGAAAATTTTAATAAAAAAATAAAAAGAGTAGCTACTACTGTTCGCTTAAAGGAAACGTATTTCATTGTTAAATTTTGCTAATTTTCGACCCTTTGTATCGAGTTGGGAACTATCGAGCAGCTACGCACGATAACCAGCACTGAAAATTTTCGAGATCTTCCATATTCTGCACCTCTTTCTGCAGTGTCTCCATGGATTTCTTCCTTCCCGCTCACTCCCGAAGACTTCTGGATAGCTGCCGAGCTCAATTTTTATCCCATTTGTCCTAAACAGCTATCCCATTTCAGCTATCATATCTGTGATTGCTAAACTAAAAGGGATCCGGTTATGACCCTTGAGGGACACCCTTTAACAAATTTAATGAATCACTCATAACATAAAACAAAACATGGAAAATCTTCTTGCCAAATTACCGGCAAATGCACTACCGTTCAAAAGTTTGGGATCACATGGAATTTTTTTTTGGCCAGTCTGAGATATGGCTTTTTCTTGGCACTTCCGAAGACTTCTGGACAGCTGCCGAGCTCAATTTTTTAACCCATTTGTCCCAAACAGAGGCATTTCAGCTATCATATCTGTGATTGCTAAACTAAAAGGGATCCGGTTATGACCCTTGAGGGACACCCTTTAACATATTTAATGAATCACTCATAACATAAAACAAAACATGGGAATCTTCTTGCCAAAATTACCGGCACATACACTACCGCTCAAAAGTTTGGGATCACATGGAAAAAAGTTTTTGGCCAGTCTGAGATATGGCTTTTTCTTGGCACTCCCGAAGACTTCTGGACAGCTGCCGAGCTCAATTTGTCCCAAACAGCTATCCCATTTCAGCTATCATATCTGTGATTGCTAAACTAAAAGGGATCCGGTTATGACCCTTGAGGGACACCCTTCAACATATTTAATGAATCACTCATAACATAAAACAAAAGATGGGAATCTTCTTGCCAAATTACCGGCACATACACTACCGCTCAAAAGTTTGGGATCACATGGAAATTTTTTTTTGGGCCAGTCTGAGATATGGCTTTTTCTTGGTACTTCCGAAGACTTCTGGACAGCTGCCGAGCTCAATTTTTATCACATTTGTCCCAAACAGAGGCATTTCAGCTATTTCAGCTAAAAAATTATTACGTTTGATTAATGTTCATGTTAAAGGTTAAACAACTGTTAATAGTTATCCTCCCTATCCGTGTGGAAGTGGTAAGTTTTTGGCTATTTAAGTGTAAAGGAGATAACTTGAAGGCTACCGTTTAGGTTGCTAGCTCTCTAGTTTGCGAGTTAGCATGTGTCTCAAGACCCTGCAGTTGCGCAATATGTTGTAAATAAAAAAAGTATAAATGTGACTATAGTTGTGTCACAACTCCAACCACTTCTGCATGATGATTGCCTATTTAGATTTCCCTTATACCGCAACAAAGCATTCCTATACGTGCCATTGCTAACACCGTGAACAGAGCTAAGCAGAGAGGGGGACAGGGCGGGGCTACTGCATATCTGGGCATGCCCATATAAGGAGGTCCGGTTTGCAGTGACGTCTGATATGGATGCTGTATGATATCATGTACCCAGAAAAAATTATTACGTTTGATTAATGTTCATGTTAAAGGTTAAATAACTGTTAATAGTTATCCTCCCTATCCGTGTGGAAGTGGTAAGTTTTTGGCTATTTAAGTTTAAAGGAAATAACTTGAAGGCTACCGTTTAGGTCGCTAGCTCTCTAGTTTGCGAGTTAGCATGTGTCTCAAGACCCTGCAGTTGCGCAATATGTTGTAAAAAAAAAGTATAAATGTGACTATAGTTGTGACTATAGTTGTGTCACAACTCCAACCACTTCTGCCTGATGATGACGTCTTTAGATTTCCCACTGCAACAACAGGGCAGGGCTACTGCATATCTGGGCATGCCCATATAAGGAGGTCCGGTTTGAAAAAGACGTATTTCAAATGCAATTTTTATGCTATTTAATACTGTAGTTCTGTAACAAAGTTTTTCTTTAAATATATCGTTTTGCTTATCTAATTACAATAACGTCTATATAATGTCTATTTTTCAAACCACGATTCATCCATAACCAATAATAATGGCCACAAAGTCTTTTGAGAAAAGAGAAAGTGTATATGCCCGTGAGACAGGTTTATAGTGGTTCCCCTTTCAAGACTTCTGAACAACTCATCTGTAGCTGTCATTTTAAATTAGTGGACTACGCTTTTATATTGGACTTTTTGATTCTGGCAAATCTGCAGGCTGTCTGCAGCAATCAGAAACCAGCAACATCACACACACACACACAAAGTCACACAGTATTTGTTCTCCAGCTGCAGCAAATACACCCAAGATGCATTCACACACATCTCACACACACACACACACACACACACAAGGAAGCTTCACCTGACCTCTGGCATTGTCTTCTTCACAGCAAAGTGGTTGAAAATGAGGAAGTTAGAGAAGCCTGTCTATTTGAAAAGACAATGGCCTCCGCTCTCCCAACAGTGTCAAAGCCAATCAATCCTCTCTCATCTCCGACAATACCTCTTGCGGACCCGCAGGTAGAAGCAACGAGTGCAAAAGATAAATACTGCTACAAATATACACTGTGCCGTCTTCTAATTTGCATTCTCGTTAATTGCTTCATTCGCTCTCCTTTCTTGACACAAGAATAATTACGATTCATGCGGGTGTCTCTTTAGATCAAGGTCTCTTTTGCAAGATAAATATTGATTAAACCTTAATATAAAATTGTTCAAGGAAAAGTAATTCAGTCTATATTATGGACAATACACATGATGCTAATATTTCTGGCCTACTTTTACTTTCTCCAAGGGGACATAATGTGTGATTTACATGTTTAATCTCAGTTGTCGTCTTGTTAACTAAGTTGCAAGACTGATATCCAAGACTTAATCGAGCTCTATTTTCAGTATCTCATCAAAAAACACAAAAGGTAGGCACAAAACAGAAGCATTTCAGCTATCATATCTGTGATTGCTAAACTAAAAGGGATCCGGTTATGACCCTTGAGGGACACCCTTCAAGATATTTAATGAATCATTCAAAACATAAAACAAAAGATGGGAATCTTCTTGACAAATTACCGGCACATACACTACCGCTCAAAAGTTTGGGATCACTTGGAATTTTTTTTGGGCAAGGCTGAGCCACATCAGGTTTAAAAAAAAACAAAAAAAAACAAAAAAACGCATTTATTAAAAACAGAAAAATATACAAACTTTTTCAGTGCTTTGGTTCCGATTTTCTACAATAAAAGCTCCGATAAAAAATTCCACTGTTCTCAAATATCTTAATTTTTATTTTTCTGCACGAAATAAGATGAAAAATAAATAAACAAATCAAGAATAAAGAAAATCAATCAATCAGTATTAAATAAATATAATAATAATAATAATAAAATGGCAAATAATAAAAACTTAAGAAACCACATATAATTGGTGGGTAGACAAATTATTTTTTTCAGATTAAAATGAACAAAGCATTATTAGAGCCCTGTAGACATGACAAAACACGACTATAGTCACATTTATACTTTTTTTATTTACCACATATTGCGCAACTGCAGGGTCTTGAGACACATGCTAACTCGCAAACTAGAGAGCTAGCGACCTAAACGGTAACCTTCAAGTTATTTCCTTTAAACTTAAATAGCCAAAAACTTACCACTTCCACACGCATAGGGAGGATAACTATTAACAGTTATTTAACCTTTAACATGAACATTAATCAAACGTAATAATTTTTTCTGGGTACATGATACCATACAGCATCCATATCAAACTTGCGCGGGCCGCACTAACATTAAACTTTCATATCAAGGCGGGGGCCTCAAACTAGGCCGCATGTTTGAGACCCCTGAGTTAACAGCATGGTAGGAGATTTTAATTTTAGTTAAAATTTTTAGATGGGTTCTCTAATAATCTATTAGCCTTATAAAATAATGAACTTGGATTAGCAGCCAGGGGGGCTACAGGTACAAAGAGGTGATGATGCAACTCCACAATAGAAGAGAGCATGTTTGGTGCAGTTTACAGCTGGGAAAAAAACGACCACAAGGTGGCATAAAAATAAAAATAAAAATAAAAATAAAAATAAAAATAAAAATAAAAATAAAAATAAAAATAAAAATAAAAATAAAAATAAAAATAAAAATAAAAATAAAAATAAAAATAAAAATAAAAATAAAAATAAAAATAAAAATAAAAATAAAAATAAAAATAAAAATAAATAAAGGGTGTTCTGGAGCTCTCTATCAAAAGCAGAACAGTCACTTTTATTGCAAAAGTTCATCTGAAATAGGAGCAGAACATCAACATCAAGCTAGCAGGAGGGTAGGAGTGAGTTGTGTTAAAAATAGACATTTTCGCGAGCGTACCAATCACTTGTGCATCTTTGCCATTTGCTGGTAAGTGGTACAGCGCTGCAACGCAGTAACGTTGGTAGTCAAGAGCTTTATTCCAATAAAAACCCGTATTGATGCCACCGCGTTCAGACGAAAGTGAAAATCAAAGCAATCAATATCTGGCGTGCATGACTTTAACCTGACATAACACACAGCAATTGAATGCATTGCAGTCTAATTAGTAGCTGGCGCATAATCAATAACGAGCAACATAACGAGGGATTTCACTGCGGTAAAGACTCGCTCTTTCTCACACACAATAATAGTCACACACGGTTCCTCGTATATGTATAGAATGCAATTACTTTGGCGATCATACATAAACACAATAAACCGAGACACGACATGATTGAACTAAAAGCACTCAAGAGAGCAGACCTCCACTAAGCGCCATAACCCCCCCCCCCCATTCCCCATGTTGTGACTAACATAAAATTGAGATTAATTGACCATGAAAAAATACCATTAGAAATTGGATTCATAATGATATGAATATTATCCGTAAGAGCGTTTTTTTTTTTTCAAGATCTAGTACAATACTGTAAAATTTAATTACATAGTTTGATGTGGTCAGGCTGCACGGAGGTCGAGTGGTTAGCGCGCAGAACTCACAGCTAGGAGACCAGGGTTCATTTCAACACTCGGCCATCTCTGTGTGGAGTTTGCATGTTGCATGTTTTCTCCGGGTACTCCGGTTTCCTCCCACATTCCAAAAACATGCTAAGTATACGGCCCACTAAGCGTTTGAATCCGGCCCACTAGTTGCTTTTGAAGTATTTCGACTTTTAAACAAAACTGGCAACATGACTTGCAAGTCAAAAAACAACATTCATTCATTCATTTTCTACCGCTTTTTCCTCATGAGGGTCGCGGGGGGTGCTGGAGCCTATCCCAGCTGTCTTTGAGGCGAGAGGCGGGGTACACCCTGGACTGGTCGCCAGCCAATCACAGGGCACATATAGACAAACAACCATTCACACTCACATTCATACCTATGGACAATTTGGAGTCGCCAATTAAGCTAGCATTTTTTTGGAATGTATGGGGAGAACATGCAAACTCCACACAGAGGGTGGAATTGAACTCGGGTCTCCTAGCTGTGAGGCCTACTCGATCACCGTGCAGCCCGCTTATTAAAAGTAAATACTGTAAAATTCCAATATGGTAAGTACTTCCAAACAATAGTAACGAGTAATACTAAGACTCACTAGGGCACTCTCCTAGCTGTGAGGCCTGCATGCTAACCACTTAACCACTGTGCAGCCTGGAACTGAAGATACTTTGCTGATTACTGCTGATTACTAAAGAACTGATTTTGATGAGGGCGGCACGGCGGTCTAGTGGTTAGCGCGCAGACCTCACAGCTAGGAGACCAAGGTTCAATCCCACTGGAGTTTGCATGTTCTTCCCGTGCATTGCAAGGTTTCCTCCCACATTCCAAAAACATGCTAGGTTAATTGGCGACTCCAAATTGTCCATAGGTATGAATGTGAGTGGGAATGGTTGTTTGTTCTCATTGGGTGTGACCAGGATGGATAGGATCAGGAAGGTCTTGGAGATAAAGTCAGAGACAGCTCGGAGACCAGGGTTCGATTCCACCCTCGGCCATCTCTGTGTGGAGTTTGCATGTTCTCCCCGTGCATTGCAAGGTTTCCTCCCACATTCCAAAAACATGCTAGCTTAATTAGCGACTCCAAATTGTCCATAGGTATGAATGTGAGTGTGAATGGTTGTTTGTCTATATGTGCCCTGTGATTGGCTGGTTGGCCACCAGTCCAGGGTGTACCCTGCCTCTCGCCAGCTGGGATAGGCTCCAGCACCCCCCGCGACCCTCGTGAGGGAAAAGCGGTAGAAAATGAATGAATGAATGATTTTGATGAGATAGGTACAAAGTATATATATCCCTAGAACACAATAATCTGTGTGCCTTGAAAAATCAGTCCAAATTGTCTTTTGAAAAATGGCTAAATAAATTAATGAATACATTTTAATAAAATAAAAAAAAAAGAGTGTGAAGGTTCTGTGAAGACAACAGACTTTTTTTTTATATTTCCCCTTTCTCTTCTTGAAATGATCCTTGTGGTCCATCATTAAAAGAGAGAGCTGTGCTATAAAGATGCGAGCACTCCATACGCAGGCCGCAGAGAAACCCTTGGCTTTATATGACTGCAGCTGCAATGCGGGGCTGCGAGGCATTTGAGGACAAAAAAAAAAAAAAAAAACAACCACGACTGACCTGACTGAAGAGCTCATGAATTGATTAACTAAAATAAGCAATTATTTATATTTCAAAATAATTCTTGCTTTACTTACATTTATCTACAAAGAATGTGAATAAATTGAAAAAAAAAAAAAAGTGCATTGATAGATGTTTATGTGCAATGTGCCCGCTTGGGATAAGCATGATTCATTCATGATCAATAAGTAAGCGCTAAGGACTCTCTCAATCAGGCGCAGTTTGATTGATGTAATGCTCCTATCAACAAGGTTATCTCGTGTAGTCTGATTGCATGCTGAAACAATGGCAGTCTAATGGAACTCACTGCATGGGAGCAACTAGCTGGGGGTGCGAGTCAAGCTGTGGGCATCTAAAATGCTCATATGCCCCCCTGCCCACCCCCCTGCCCCCTCTCATCAGGAATAAGTAGTTTATTTTGTCAGAGCCCCAGTTGCCTATAAAGAAGCTCTGTAGTGTTTCCTCTTCTATTATTTTAGTGGGGAGCAACTAAACCTTATTTGATGTATCTTATTTACATGATGACTTGGAATTTCTCTCTCTACATCAGGGGTCTTAAATTCAATTTACCTGGGGGACACTGGAGCTAGGGTCTGGGCAAGGCTGGGCAGCATCAGGTTTTCCAACCCCCCCCCCCCCCCCCCCCCCAAAAAAATGCATTTATTAAAAACAGAAAAATATACAAACTTTTTCAGTGCTTTGGTTCCGATTTTCTACAAGAAAAGCTCTGATAAAACGTTCCACTGTTCTCAAATATCTTAATTTTTATTTTTCTGCACAAAATAAGATGAAAAATAAACAAACTTGCGCGGGCCGCACTAACATTAAACTTTCATATTAAGGCCGCGTGTTTGAGAACCCTGTTCTACATGATTGCGTGTGACTCAGCTAGAGGGAAGGACATATTTTATAGCCAAAAACTTACCACTTCCACACAGATAGGGAGGATAACCATTAACAGTTATTTAACCTTTAAATACCGCGTGTTTAATGTAAGTGCGGCCCGCGCAAATTTGATATGGATGCTGTATGGTATCATGTACCCAGAAAAATTATTACGTTTGATTAATGTTCATGTTAAAGGTTAAATAACTGTTAATGGTTATCCTCCCTATCCGTGTGGAAGTGGTAAGTTTTTGGCTATTTAAGTTTAAAGGAAATAACTTGAAGGCTACCGTTTAGGTCGCTAGCTCTCTAGTTTGCGAGTTAGCATGTGTCTCAAGACCCTGCAGTTGCGCAATATGTTGTAAATAAAAAGAGTATAAATGTGACTATAGTCGTGTTTTGTCATGTCTACAGGGCTCTAATAATGCTTTGTTCATTTTAATCTGAAAAAAATAATTTGTCTACCCACCAACTATATGTGGTTTCTTAAGTTTTTATTATTTGCCGTTTTATTATTATTATTATTATTATATTTATTTATTACTGATTGATTGATTTTCTTTATTCTTGATTTGTTTCTTTATTTTTCATCTTATTTTGTGTAGAAAAATAAAAAGCTTTTCTTGTAGAAAATTGGAACCAAAGCGAAGTTTTTAAATTTTTTTGTTTTTAACAAATGTGTTTTTTTTTTTTTTGAAAACCTGATGCGACCCAGTCTCACCCAGACCAGAGCTCCAGTGGCCCCCCAAGTAAATTGAGTTTGAGACCCCTGACTTAAACTAAACAATTAACTGCACATCACCATTTTATGGCATGAAAAAAACATTTCAATGAGTAATAATGATATTAGTTATTATTCCTGTTTTTCTAGTACTAGTACAATAATAACTAATGCTAAGAAAGGCTGAAAAAGGCTGGAAACACACGCTCTGTTATGGATATACTTTACAGTATGCAATTTAATCTGCTATTTTCTTGCTCTCTGACCCGGAGAGATGATTTTCAAGCACAGGGGCGAAATTTTTACGAGAGTGGACATTTTCTATTTTGCTGAACTGAATTTAGAGTGCTGACAGAAAATCTCTATGACCTTTTGACAAGGAGAGAATAAATAGAGGGAATTAATTTCTGGGAGGTTGTTCATTTTTATACGGTACTGGCATGCGATGCGGCGGGGGGGTGACAGTTCTGAACTAGAATGCATGCGAAAAAATGATGCCCCCCCCTTGAACCCCGCCTGTAGGAATGGTGTGTAGTGTATACCTCTGGGAGAAAATATCTCTATAGGGACTTCCGTGCTGCATAGCGATGCCGTAGCCCCGATCCGGTGCGTTACTGGCCACCGTGTAGAAGGAGCAATCCTCGTCGTTGTTGGCGACATACTCCAGCACCGCTGCGTCCCACACGAAACCAAAACGGCCGTACTTCACCTGAAATAAAGCACACACAGCAGACATTGGGTATCTTTTTTTTGTGACTGAGTGATTGAAACATTTGTGCAGATCACTTGGAACAGGACGGAATACATTCAGCACACATTCCAAATAATAAAAAACTTAAGAAACCACATATAGTTGGTGGGTAGACAAATTATAACACGCGGCCCGCGGGCCAAATGTGGCCCGCAGGACACTAGTTTGAGGCCCCCGTGGTATCATGTACCCAGAAAAAAATTATTACGTTTGATTAATGTTCATGTTAAAGGTTAAATAACTGTTAATAGTTATCCTCCCTATCCGTGTGGAAGTGGTATTTTTTTTTATACGGTACTGGCATGCGATGCGGTGGGGGGGGGGGGGTGACAGTTCTGAACTAGAATGCATGCGAAAAAATGATGCCCCCCCCCCCTTGACTTATTCATCACGGCCAATACTTCATAAACAGGGTACAAGTACCACAGCAAGGTTATTCTTCTTTTCTAAGATAGCAAATTTAAATGGGAAAAAGCAACTTCACTGCTTATCGTTCCCTGTTGACTCCAAATGCGATGCAATGTTATTGGCTTCCTGGCTGTTTCTATCCCCATACTGTACATTGAATATATTCTGTGGTTGCTACGATTAATGCTGTTCCCGAGTCATAATTAATGATCAGTATCTTCTCTATAAAAAGTCAAGATCGATGTTCTCATAGCCTCTTGGCAACATCATGTAAATGTTTATGCAGAGGAATGAAAAGTAAAGAAAAAAAAACAACTCGGCGGCGACAAACCTGATAGCATTCCTCCAAACAACCTTTACTTTCACTCGGAGTGTCATAAAGTTTGCGCAACTGCAGGGTCTCGAGACACATGCTAACTCGCAAGCTAGAGAGCTAGCGACCTAAACGGTAGCCTTCAAGTTATTTCCTTTACACTTAAATAGCCAAAAATGTACCACTTCCACACGGATAGGGAGGATAACTATTAACAGAAAAATGAATAAACTTTGCCTTGGTTCCAATACTGTTCTCAAATATCTTATTTTTTATTTTTCTACACAAAATAAGATGAAAAATAAATAAACAAATCAAGAATAAAGAAAATCAATCAGTAATAAATAAATATAATAATAATAATAATAATAAAAAGGCAAATAATAAAAACTTAAGAAACCACATATAGTTGGTGGGTAGACAAATTATTTTTTTTTCAGATTAAAATGAACAAAGCATTATTAGAGCCCTGTAGACATGACAAAACACGACTATAGTCACATTTATACTCTTTTTATTTACAACATATTGCGCAACTGCAGGGTCTCGAGACACATGCTAACTCGCAAACTAGAGAGCTAGCGACCTAAACGGTAGCCTTCAAGTTATTTCCTTTAAACTTAAATAGCCAAAAACTTACCACTTCCACACGGATAGGGAGGATAACTATTAACAGTTATTTAACCTTTAACATGAACATTAATGAATAATAATAATTCTTTCTGGGTACATGATACCATACAGCATCCAGTGTCCTGCGGGCCACATTTGTCCCGCGGGACGCATGTTTGAGACCCTTGAGTTAACATGATTCAGTATAACATCAAACGTAATAATTTTTTCTGGGGGCCGCACTAACATTAAACTTTCATATCAAGGCGGGGGCCTCAAACTTGTGTCCTGCGGGCCACATTTGGCCCATGAGCCGCATGTTTGAGACCCCTGCTCTACATGATTGCGTGTTAGAGGAAGGACATATTTTTATTGAAGTGAGTGTGCCACTGATTATGACTTTGTGGATTATTTGAGTCTATTTATTTTTTAAAAATGGCACTATTATTAGAGTCATATGGTTTTTGCATCAACGGAATCGCTAGAATTGGCCTGCTCGATAAAAAGTCAAGATCGATGTTCTCATAGCCTCTTGGCAACATCATGTAATGTTTATGCAGAGGAATGAAAAGTAAAGAAAAAAACAAGTCAGCGGTGACAAACCTGATAGCATTCCTCCAAACAACCTTTACTTTCACTTGGAGTGTCATGAAGTTTAATGGTGCTTTATGAAATTTTCAAACCTTCTCGTCTTCGCCGAGCGTACGCGTTTCACCTTAGTTGGCCTATATGTGCTGACTGATATGTGAAAAAAACCGACAAGAAGCTCTGATTGGGTAATTTCACAGTCTGTAGTCCTGTGAAGTGTGCATGTGTGTGTTTAGTGGTTCAGAGCGTGTGTGTTATAATAATTCACTGCAGGGATTCCAGTGGACTTCATTCAAGTCTTTGCAACTTTAAAGTGACTGGAAAAGCGTTTTAAGAATAATTTCACAGCTTTTCATTGTTTTTCAATTAGGACGAAAAAAAAGATTAAGTGCTATATCAGGGGTCACCAACCTTTTTGAGTGTGAATGGTTGTTTGTCTATATGTGCCCTGTGATTGGCTGGCCACCAGTCCAGGGCGTACCCCGCCTCTCATCTGAAGACAGCTGGGATAGGCTCCAGCACCCCTCGTGAGGATAAGCGGTAGAAAATGAATGAATGAATGAAGTTTTAGAAAGGGCTGCACGGCGGACAAGTGGTTAGCGCGCAGACCTCAGTTCAATTCCACCCTTGGCCATGTCTGTGTGGAATTTGCATGTTCTCTTTGTGCATGCGTGGGTTTTCTCCGGGTACTCCGGTTTCCTCCCACATTCCAAAAACATGCTAGGTTAATTAGCGACTCCAAATTGTCCATAGGTATGAATGTGAGTGTGAATGGTTGTTTGTTCTCATTGGGTGTGACCAGGATGGATAGGATCAGGAAGGGACATTACACGTTCGAGGTCTTGGAGATAAAGTCAGAGACAGCTAGGAGACCAGGGTTCAATTCCACCCTCGGCCATCTCTGTGTGGAGTTTGCATTGGCAACTCCAAATTGTCCATAGGTATGAATGTGAGTGGGAATGGTTGTTTGTCTATATGTGCCCTGTGATTGGCTGGCTGGCCACCAGTCCAGGGTGTACCCCGCCTCTCCCCCCAAGACAGCTGGGATAGGCTCCAGCACCCGTCATGACCCTTGTGAGGATAAACGGTAGAAAATGAATGAATGAATACTGTATATCATTTAAGCCAGGGGTCTCAAACACGCGGCCCGCGGGCCAAATGTGGCCCGCACGACACTAGTTTGAGGCCCCCGCCTTGATATGAAAGTTTAATGTTAGTACGTCCCGTGCAAGTTTGATATGGATGCTGTATGGTATCATGTACCCAGAAAAAATTATTACGTTTGATTAATGTTCATGTTAAAGGTTAAATAACTGTTAATAGTTATCCTCCCTATCCGTGTGGAAGTGGTAAGTTTTTGGCTATTTAAGTTTAAAGGAAATAACTTGAAAGGCTACCGTTTAGGTCGCTAGCTCTCTAGTTTAGCGAGTTAGCATGTGTCTAAAGACCCTGCAGTTGCGCAATATGTTGTAAATAAAAAGAGTATAAATGTGACTATAGTCGTGTTTTGTCATGTCTACAGGGCTCTAATAATGCTTTGTTCATTTTAATCTGAAAAAAATAATTTGTCTACCCACCAACTATATGTGGTTTCTTAAGTTTTTATTATTTGACGTTTTATTATTATTATTTATTTATTACTGGGCTACTTTGTGTGTGTGTTTGTGTGTGTGTGTGTGTGTGTGGATGTGTTGATCCCACCTTAATATAACAAACCCCAAACAAAACAAATGTGATTATGAACTCCAAACCCCCAAATGTGCTCTCATTCAGCGTTTTGGGTATAAACATTTGACATTTTTAAACTACGCTACTGGGGATACAGTAATATTTATAATCAAATATATACCTAAATTTCTATTTCTATCGTGCTAATGTTTGCACCTCAGAGCCTTTAAGGTAGTATTTTGGGAGCTTTAAGCACTTTATTGCAGAGAAGTTTTTTTTAAGTAAACTTTGCATGAAAGTGGTCAGTTGGATTTAAAACTGTGGCACCGAAGCAGATCCACTTTTGAGTCGCATTGAGGTAAACTCGTGAGCCAAAACAACATGGCTCCCATCTTTTTACCCATGAATCCTAATCACCGCATCAGACTTTGTTTTGTTTTTTTTTTTTTGCCTCTCATGAATGACAACCGGCTCGGTAATGACTGAATTAAAGTCACCTCCATCCGTCTCACATTTTCATCACAAGTGCCGCTGTTTCATTTTGATCCCCTCTGCCTGGGGAGGAGTTAAATGAGCACAATCCTGTTTTTTTTTTTTTTTTTTTTTGCTGTTTACGTACAGAGTGTCTTGTTTATCAATTTTAAATGTTTATTGGCTGGGTGAGGAGGTAGCGGTGGAAATTATTTAATGAAGCAATAACATCACAGTACCATGAGTCTGAGTTATTTAACTTTATTTTGCCACCCAAAGGTTGTTTGTCTGTCGTCATGCATCGCTCCTCTTTTGACTTTGATTTATGGGATTCAGAGAAATAAAGAGCAAAGTAGGCATGAGATTCTTCGCAAAAGTAAAAAGAAAAGAGCAACCGCCCAGAGACAGAACTCACATCTTGATCTCTTCACATCTTCAGTCCACGAGCGGGCAAACAACTGCGGCTTCGTTCCCGAATAATTGCAGTTTCTACCAATTTTATATGACTTTATTTTTTCAGCGACGCCGCCTCTCAAAAAGTCTGGCAGCAGACTTTTTGTGATTCAAAACATGCAGTGGGAGATCAAATGTTTCTTTTTTTTTTCACCCTGCAGCATATCCTTCACCTCGTGGCCTTCTGCTGCTTTTGTTTAATTCTCATTTCATAACATTTGTAAAATATTGCACCAGTTTGCCTTCACTGGCATCCAGCAGAAATTTGAATAAAAATTACCTTCGATGTAAGCAAAATCCATTAAGGCAAAGCAGCCGCATCGTGTGACATTTCCAAAACAAATCCAATACTGATAATGTTGTCAACATTGTGATTTGCTTTTTGCTTTTAATACACTTGGACTCAACACGGACCAAATAAACGAGAGTGGTGCTTTGAATTAAAATATAAGGCCAACCGACACAATGGTCAGCCTCATTGACTGTTACTTTTTTCACAACAACAACAAAAAAAAAAACCTGGCTGCACGGTGGTCGAGTGGTTAGCGTGCCGACCTCACAGCTAAGAGACCAGGGTTCAATTCCACCCTCGGCTATCTCTGTGTGAATTTTGCATGAAACTGTCCTGGGACCAGCGATGGAAAAAAACGGAAGCGGAACTGGAAGTAGCAGAGATAAGAATGCTGAGGTTCTCATTGGGTGTGACCAGGATGGATAGGATCAGGAAGGGACATTACATATTTTAAAAAACTAAAACTGTGAATTTATACATTAAAACATGATTAAAAATGCTGTAAATATGACTGCGATTAATTAAACATAATTAATTATTTTATTTGACATGTAAATTATTGCTGCTACTACTGATTGTAATGATAATATAATAACAATAATACTAATTTGACAACATTTTGGGGCTGCACGGTGTACAAGTGGTTAGCGTGTTGACCTCACAACTAGGGCACCCGAGTTCAATTCCACCCTCGGCCATTTCTGTGTGAAGTTTGCATGTTCTCCCCGTGCATGCGTGAGTTTTCTCCAGGTATTCCGGTTTCCTCCCACATTCCAAAAACATGCTAGGTTAATTAGCGACTCCAAATTATCCATAGGTATGAATGTGAGTGTGAATGGTTGTTTGTTTTCATTGGGTGTGACCAAGATAGATAGGATCAGGAAGGCACATTACATGTTCGAGGTCTTGGAGATAAAGTCAAAGAGGCCAGTACCCCGTCTTGACCGAAGACAGCTGGGATAGGCTCCAGCATACCCGCGACCCTACTGAGTCGCATGTTCTCCCCGTGCATTGCATGGTTTCCTCCCACATTCCAAAAACATGCTAGGTTAATTAGCGACTCCAAATTGTCCATAGGTATGAATGTGAGTGTGAATGGTTGTTTGTCTATATGTGCCCTGTGATTGGCTGGCCACCAGTCCAGGGTGGACCCCGCCTCTCGCCCAAAGACAGCTGGGATAGGCTCCAGCACCCTCGCGACCCTCGCGAGGAAAAGCGGTAGAAAATGAATGAATGAATGAATTAATTGATCATTTTTAAACTTAAAAACGTCCTTGGATTTCAGCCTCTCAATTGTGAATATTGCATTAATTGTGATTAATGCAATTACAGTGGATCCTTGGTTAGAGTACGCCCCGGTTAGTGCGTTCTTTGGTTAATGTTGAAAACATATACCTAATTCAACATAGCACATGGTTTGTCGTTTGTGTTAAAATTGCGCCGAACATGCTCTCTTCCATTGTGGAGTTACATCATCATCTCTTTGTGCCGCTTGCGCAAAAAAAAAGTAAAAAACATCTTTTGGATGAAATAAGGAGTAATCATCAGGAGGGAGGAAAAGCAAGTCGGCAAAGTTTACCAAAGAAAAACCTTCCCATGCCCAAAGAAAACCGGACAGAAGAAACCTGCACTCATTTAGAAGCTGTAAAATTGGTGGGGGGCCAATCAGCTGCTTCCTGTAAAGATTCTACCAATCTTTGTTTTTATTTTATCCAGTGTGCATAGATAGAGATGTCAAAGACAACAATCTGTGTTATATCATAGTTGTCACATGGTAATATCGGTTTATTACCGTGTTATTGTGGTGATTAAGTGCCTTCTTGGCTTTGCTGCTCAGTTCAGGGCTGCAGGGGCTGTTTGAATCTGGTTCCCGGAGCGTGGCGCCAAGATGGCGTTTGTTCAGAAACCTCGCCGGGTGATGTGTCAAAATCACCAATTAATTTCACTCCTATTGCATAGTTGTTGATTCATCCATAAGAGCAGTATTCTTTAAGTGAGTACTTTCATTTTCTTATAGATTTTTTTGGTGTCCCTTTGTCCCTTTAGTTCCTCTTTTGTAAGAATATGGAAATGTTTTCAACTATATTGCAAAACTATAGGCGGCACGGTGGTCTAGGGGTTAGCGCGCAGACCTGACAGCTAGGAGACCAGGGTTCAATTCCACCCTCGGGCATCTCTGTGTGGAGTTTGCATGTTCTCCCCGTGCATGCGTGGGTTTTCTCCGGGTACTCCACATTCCAAAAACATGCTAGGTTAATTAGCGACTCCAAATTGTCCATAGGTATGAATGTGAGTGTGAATGGTTGTTTGTCCTTGATCCAGTATGTGGAAAATGAACATTAACATCCGGGCTGCACGGTGGACGAGTGGTTAGTGTGCAGACCCTGAGTCCAGTCCCACGCTCGGCCATCTCTGTGTGGAATTTGCATGTTCTCCCCGTGCATTGCAAGGTTTCGTCCCACATTCCAAAAAAATGCTAACTTAATTGGCGACTCCAAATTGTCCATAGGTATGAATGTGAGTGTGAATGGTTGTTTGTCTATATGTGCCCTGTGATTGGCTGGCGACCAGTCCAGCGTGTACCCCGCCTTACGCCCGAAGACAGCTGGGATAGGCTCCAGCACCCCCGCTACCCTCGTGAGGAAAAGCGGTAGAAAATGAATGAATGAATGAATGAATGCAAAACTATAAAAATGTGTTTTGTATAACTTTTTGGGATTGATTAATTGGATTTGTATTGTTTCTTATGGAAACAATATTTTTGGTTAGAGTACGTTTTGGTTAGAGTCTGACCTGGAAGGGATTAATGACGCTAACCGGGGTTACACTGTATTCTTATGTTATGCAATATGTTGATAAATGATCCTATGGTCAAAGAGATTTTCCACTTTCTCATGCACTCCGATTCATGATTGAAGTTCAAAAAAGTGTTATATAAGATTCATTCATTCATTACTTTTTTTTACCGCTTATCCTCACGAGGGTCGCGGCGGTGCTGGAGCCTATGCAAACTCCACACAGAGATGGCCGAGGGTGGGATTGAACTCGGGTCTCCTAGCTGTGAGGCCTGCGCGTTAACCACTCATCATTCATTCATTACTTTTTTTACCGCTTATCCTTACGAGGGTCGCGGCGGTGCTAGAGCCTATGCAAACGCCACACAGAGATGGCCGAGGGTGGGATTGAACTCGGGTCTCCTAGCTGTGAGGCCTGCGTGTTAACCACTCATCCACCATGCAGCCTTCCTGCATAACTTTCATTCATTCATTCATTCATTCATTTGCTACCGCTTTTCCTCACGAGGGTCGCTTGGAGCCTATCCCAGCTGTCTTCAGGCGGGGTACACCCTGGACTGGTGGCCAGCCAATCACAGGGCACATATAGACAAACAACCATTCACACTCACATTCATACCTATGGACAATTTGGAGTCGCTAATTAACCTAGCATGTTTTTGGAATGTGGGAGGAAACCGGAGAAAACCCACACATGCACCGGGAAAACGTGCAAACTCCACACAGAGATGGCCGAGGGTGGAATTGAACCCTGGTCTCCTAGCTGTGATGCCTGTGCGTTAACCACTCAACCACCATGCAGCCTTTCTGCATAACTTTCATTCATTCATTTTCTACCGCTTTTCCTCACGAGGGTCGCTGGGGGGTGCTGGAGCCTATCCCAGCTGTCTTCGGGCGAGAGGCGGGGTACACCCTGGACTGGTGGCCAGCCAATCACAGGGCACATATAGACAAACAACCATTCACACTCTTTGTGAATTAATTAGACTAATTGCAGCTTCACATGCAGGTGGCAATCAATCCCTCCCAAGGCATCATGTTTCACTGTTTGCTTGAGTAGTCGCCATCCTATACCCCCCCACATCGCCCCCCCCCGCGCTCTCCTTGAAATGCAATGGGACAACTTCTTCACTCACTTTCAATCTTTGTTTTCTTTCATGTTTAATTACACTCAGCTGTCATTACTCTCCTTTGTTTCTTCAGGAATGGAAAAAAAAACACATCTATTGCCGAGCAGTATGCAAATCATATGCAAATATTTGCCCGTTAAGCTGATGAGAGACGTGATAGTGGCGATAGCGGAAATGAGGAGTAATTGGAGACAGATGTGGCAGAGATGGATCAGCCGCCACGGATCAGTGAGCAAAGATGGCACCTTTAAGAGGATCTTGCAGGGAAAAAATTAATATTCGGTTTTCTTTCCATATGTTCCAACTTTTTTAATGTTACATTTGCTTGCCTCTGAAAGAATGCGTAATTACATTTAGACTCTTAATCGGTCCAGAGTGTACCCTGGTCAGCTGGGATAGGCTCCAGCATACCCCTGCAACCCCAGTGAGGATAAGCAGCATAGAAAATGAATGAGTGTATGTTTTTTCCCAAGACGTTTTCTCGGGCAGCTAAGATGTTTGACAGCACAGAGTGGGCGGCACGTCAAGGAAAACATCTGGCAACATTGACATTTTTAAATGGCTAGCCCTTTAACCCTCCTCCAAACCTTTACATGAAAATACGTGATACTGAAGTATGAAGCGTAATACAGTATCTGTGACTTTACAGTTAATAGAGTCGACAGTACGTATTAGCACCGGGTTAACAGTGTAGAGAGCGGCCGACAGCAGCTCCTGTGTGAATGTTCACTGCATGTGTTCTTCTGTTTGTTAATACGACAACTGAAGTGCATAATAACCACCAGGAAGTACGCTGTCAAAAACAAACGATTAATTTTGTTGTTTCTATTCTAACATGCAGGGTGGAATCGAACCCTGGTCCTCCGAGCTGTGAGGTCTGCGCGCTAACCACTCGACCGCCTTGCCTCCCATCCGAGGATATTTACGTTTAAAAATGTGTAAAAGTTTAAAAATTCATTCATTCATTTTCTACCGCTTATCCTCACGAGGGTCGCGGGGGTGCTGGAGCCTATCCCAGCTGTCTTCGGGAGAGAGGCGGGGTACACCCTGGACTGGTGGCCAGCCAATCACAGGGCACATATAGACAAACAACCATTCACACTCACATTCATACCTATGGACAATTTGGAGTCGCCAATTAACCTAGCATGTTTTTGGAATGTGGGAGGAAACCTTGCAATGCACGGGGAGAACATGCAAACTCCACACAAAGATGGCCAAGGGTGGGATTGAACCTTGGTCTCCTAGCTGATCCCCTTCCTGATCCTATCCATCCTAGTCACACTCAATGAGAACAAACAACCATTCACACTCACATTCATACCTATGGACAATTTGGAGTCGCTAATTAACCTAGCATGTTTTTGGAATCTGGGAGGAAACCGGAGTACCCGGAAAAAAACCTACGCATGCACGGGGAGAACATGCAAACTCCACACAGAGATGACTGAGGGTGGAATTGAACCCTGGTCTCCTAGCTGTCTCTGACTTTATTTCCAAGACCTCGAACATGTAATGCCCCTTCCTGATCCTATCCATCCTGGTCACACTCAATGAGAACAAACAACCATTCACACTCACATTCATACCTATGGACAATTTGGAGTCGCTAATTAACCTAGCATGTTTTTTTGGAATCTGGGAGGAAACTGGAGTACCCGGAAAAAGACCCACACATGCATGGGGAGAACATGCAAACTCCACACAGAGATAGCCGAGGGTGGAATCGAACCCTGGTCCTCCTAGCTGTGAGGTCTGCGCGCTAACCACTCGGCCGCCGTGACGCACATCCGAGGATATTTACGTTTAAAAATGTTTAAAAGTTTAAAAATGATTAATCAAATACCAAAATAGTTTCCATTAATCATCAATTGATTGATTAACTAATGAATTAATCTATTTACTATGTCTATATAAAGTCTGGAAAACTTATGGAATTCATTTTATAGGAACCCTTGTGTGTGTGTGTGTGTGTGTGTGAGAGGTCTTGGATGCCTGCCTCATTTTGGAACTAATTGCCTCCTAACAAACTCATTCATTTATCCTCTTCCGGAAAACTGGGAAGCTGGAGCCTATCCCAGCTGACTTTAGGCGAGAAGCAGGCAAACATTCAAATCATTAAAGAGACTCCCCGATCTGAAATTCATGCACAAGAGTTTGTGCTTATTTATTTATTCCATCTTCCCGTCCAACACTTTTTGTTGGTGTGTTGAGTTAAAACCCAACCGGGAGGCGGATTACGCACGTTCGATTCTGGCCGGAGCAGCGTCTCAGCACACCTTGGCGCGTGTTAAAGTGGTAATGAAAATGCAAATGAACTTGGACCGTGTTGACTGGCTGCTGCGGCCAAATGGGCCAATAAGAAGCTCCTGCGAGGTGATTTGGAGCGCCTTTTGATGCCGTTGTTTGTGAGCTCAGCTGGGATGCTTGCCTACAGAAAAGGTCAAGACTTCTCCTGTGTGAAATGTGTTCTTCCAATTTAGGAGTGAACTTTCAAAAGAGTCGTGTTTCTCTGGAGGGAACAACAGAGTGACGCTCATCGGAGAGCAGACCTCTGCCAATGCTAAACAATACTAATTTGGGTGCAGCATTGAAGTTTATATACCCTCAAAAATGTATCGCTCACTGAGAAAAATGTATAAAAATCATGATTTTTTGAAAATGTGCCTCACATATTTAATTTGGAACCGCCTGAAAGGTCATACATTCTTCGACTTTCAACTGGTGCCAATAGGCCTAGACCAGGGGTTCGTCATTCAACTAGCGGAAGCTAATTTGTTGTGTGTGCTACTCAGTGATCGGCTGTGTGTGAGTGACGGGGAGAAAAGCTCCGCAGAGTGGCAGACAGTCAACAAATACAACGCTTTTCGTTTTTTTTTTTAAAGTGAAATGTGAAAATTTTTTATGGATTTTGGACACATAAAGCGCACCGGATTATGATGCGCCTCGTTGATTTTTTTGAGAAAATTAAATATTTCCAGAATTTTTTTTTTTTTTTACATAAAATTTTATGTCGTTATCGTTGTAGTTGCACATTTCCTTTACTTATAGATAAAAAAAAAAATCTATCTGGAAATAAATGTGATTAATTCAAAGTTAACTATGGATATATATGATTAATCATGATTAACAATTTTAATCGATTGACAGAAGAAAGAAAGCGAAAAGAAAAAAAAAGGAAAAAAGAAGAGAATAATAATAAAAAAAAAAGGATTCCGCCTCAGACAGATCGTCCAATCATCATGCAGAAGGCGGGCGATGGGCGGGACAACACTCTACGCTAAGTGATTCTAGCTTGTATTTAGTCAATGAACTGTACATACAGAAGTATTTTTTTTTGTCTTAGAGCAGGGGTCGAAACTTACCACTTCCACACAGATAGGGAGGATAACTATTAACAGTTATTTAACCTTTAACATGAACATTAATCAAACGTAATATTTTTTTTCTGGGTACATGATACCATACAGCATCCATATCAAACTTGCGTGGGCCTGCACTAACATTAAACTTTCATATCAAGGCGGGGGCCTCAAAGTAGTGTCCTGTGGACTACATTTGGCCCGCGGGCCGCATGTTTGAGACCCCTGATTTAAAGTAATGATTGAGTCTTATATTCAAAAAGGTCTTATTTCTATTAGCCAGTATTTCTATTATTTCCTGTGGTAAAAAATGTTTAAAAAATTCTGCATTATGGTGAAAAATTCCTTATGAATATATATACACAACAGAGACAGACTCAAGCTGATTTTGCAAGTGAAAAATAAATTAATTATCAGTAATATTTTACTTTTAAGTCTATCACATCATAAGAGTAAACAGAAGAGTTTAACTTCGCTTTGTCTGATGCTGTTTCCGGAAGCAGAGAGCACATTTACACTCTTTTTCTTTTAAAAAAAAAAAAAAAAAGGGCAGCATTTTTTTATGCAAATTGTGGGTCTCATTAGAATCTCATCCTAATGTGCGGTGGCCAGGCAGTAATAGCGTATTTCCTGTCTAGACGTCTCTCCCCATAAACTACACCATCATAACACAGCACGGCTTCGCATATAATCTTATATAATCATATAAACATGAATTAATGCAGCTGAAGAAATAATTCTGTTCATCCTACTTCCTTTTTTTTCCCTTCAATGTCTGTGCTGGCTAACTCCGCCCACTCATTCATTCATTCATTCATTCATTGAGTCGTTCAGTCATTCATTGAGTCGTTCAGTCATACAAAAAAGTGCCAACTGTGTCTGTCATCTCATTACTCCCCAACACAGAAGGGCCGGTGACCGACTTCAAGGTCGACCCAGATTATAGAGCTGTTCACCGTGTCAAAGCAAATAAGACCAGATGGAGAGGAAGTGGGGGGGGGGGGGGGGGGGGGGGGGTGTCTTGAACTTTTTGCTGAGTGTCAGAAAGATCAGCGGTAAATTAAAATGTCGACTTTGTGGTTCGGTCAAGCGTATCGCTGTCATTTTTGATGTAATGGAACATATTATTGTAAATCATCCAGTACGGTCAAACCTTCGTTTATCCCAGTCCCGACCACGAGAAAATTTCTGCAAAGTAAGATTCAGTATTAATAAATGTAATATTTTTATTGTTAGATCATAGAAAACCTGTATATGACCTTCGAAAAATTACTGTTTTTTTTTCATTATTAGAGCTCTGTAGACATGAAATAACACCCCTATAGTAGCATTTATACTCGTTTTACCGAATATAGCGATAATACAACCTAACTTAGACTCATTGGGAAAATATCTGAAACATAATGTGTGTCAATCATTCATTCATTCATTTTCTACCGCTTTTCCTCACAAGGGTCGCGGGGGGTGCTGGAGCCTATCCCAGCTGTCTTTGAGCGAGAGGCGGGGTAAATTTTGGACGACTTGCCAGCCAATCACAGGGCACATATAGACAAACAACCATTCACACTCACATTCATACCTATGGACAATTTGGAGTCGCTAATTAACCTAGCATGTTTTTGGAATGTGGGAGGAAACCTTGCAATGCACGGGGAGAACATGCAAACTCCACACAGAGATGGCAGAGGGTGGAATTGAACCCTGGTCTCCTAGCTGTCTCTGACTTTATCTCCAAGACCCCGAACATGTAATGTCCCTTCCTGATCCTATCCATCTTGGTCACACCCAATGAGAACAAACGACCATTCACACTCACATTCATACCTATGGACAATTTGGAGTCGCTAATTAACCTAGCATGTTTTTGGAATGTGGGAGGAAACCGGAGTACCCGGAGAAAACCCACGCATGCACCGGGAGAACATGCAAACTCCACACAGAGGGTGGAATTGAACCCTGGTCTCCTAGCTGTGAGGTCTGCGTGCTAACCACTTAACCACCGTGCCGCCCTCAATTTAATATTCATTCATTTTCTACTGCTTTTCCTCACGAGGGTCGCGGGGGTGCTGGAGCCTATCCCAGCTGTCTTCGGGCGAGAGGCGGGGTACACCCTGGACTGGTGGCCAGCCAATCACAGGGCACATATAGACAAACAACCATTCACACTCACATTCATACCAATTAACCTAGCATGTTTTTGGAATGTGGGAAGAATTCCCGGAGAAAACCCACGCATGCACGGGGAGAACATGCAAACTCCACACAGAGATGCCCGAGGGTGGAATTGAACCCTGGTCTCCTAGCTGTGAGGTCTGCGCGCTAACCACTTATCCACCGTGCCACCCCCAATTTAATATTAATAAAACAAATTTTAACCTTAACTAGAGCTCTTTAGACATGAAGTAGCACCCCTATAGTCAACTTTATATTCCTATTGTTCTCTGTTTACTTGCCACAATATGGTATTCATTGCTATTATAGTGATGAATTAAAAAAAAACAAAGTATAACTATGTTAGTATGAGTGACGGTGAATAACAACAGGCTAGCTGCACACGACTACTTATAGATGCATGCAGTGTTGTGTGATATGAGATAGAAATGAGTTTGGCCATTGAAGTTCCAGGCGGCGACCATGCAACCATGCAACCAGGGGACGAGGCGGCTTTGCAAATGAAACGCTCCCTTGCCACTCGGCAATCCATAACACCGTATGTGTGTGTGTGTGTGTGTGTATGTGTGTGTGTGTTGTTGTTGTTGTGTTGAGGTCTACTAGAGGTCATTGGTGTGTTTTACAAAATCATGTCAGCAGAACAAGTGCGCCCACCATCCGTGTTTTTATTCCTTAAGCTACAGCCCTCCATTTCTGGAGGGCTTTAAACACTCCTGCATGGGCGGTTATTATGGATTGAAAAGCAGAGGAAGCAGAAGAAAAAGCTTTATTAGTTCCTGAAGGGGGGGGAATGAATTGTTTTTCCACTCACTTATTGACTAACTGAAGAAGGGCCAACAAATACGCACCACGGAATACAGCCGACTAGCAATCAGCGTCTTGCCAAAGGGCACGAGGAAAGTGGCATCATTCTAGCAACCGGCCCCCGATTTACATAAACGTCCACACTTAAGTCCTCAATAAGCGTGGATGACTTTTTGGAGAGTCGCAAAAAAATGACAGGAGACTCCGCTCTGTTTGATTTAACGACCACAGATACTTTTAGTGGGAGCTTAAATCTCTCAAGCATATATTAGAGCTCGGTGATCATTACTGATAAATTAGTACCTCGGCCAAGTCAATAGTGCGGAATTTACATTTTTTTTAATTTTCTTACCGCCAAAATAATTTTTTTACAGGCCACAACGAGCCAGTTGGGAGGCAGTTTTAGCCACTGCATGCCACTAGGCACCTTATTGGTGACACTAGGCGTGAACTGGAACAATGCTAATTATCAGGCAAGAGGCGGAGTCCACCCTGGAACTGGTGGCCAGCCAGCCAATCACACTCACATTCATACCTATGGACAATTTGGAGTCGCTAATTAACCTAGCATGTTTTTTGGAATGTGGGAGGAAACCGGAGTACCCGGAAAAAAACGGGTAGAACATGCAAACTCCACACAGAGATGGCAGAGGGTGGAATTGAACCCTGGTCTCCTAGCTGTCTCTGACTTTATCTCCAAGACCTCGAACATGTAATGTCCCTTCCTGATCCTATCCATCTTGGTCACACCCAATGAGAACAAACAACCATTCACACTCACATTCATACCTATGGGCAATTTGGAGTCGCTAATTAACCTAGCATGTTTTTTGGAATGTGGGAGGAAACCTTGCAATGCACGGGGAGAACATGCAAGAAATTCCACACAGAGATGGCCGTGGGTGGAATTGAACCCTGGTCTCCTAGCTGTCTCTGACTTTATCTCCAAGACCTCGAACATGTAATGTCCCTTCCTGATCCTATCCATCTTGGTCACACCCAATGAGAACAAACAACCATTCACACTCACATTCATACCTATGGGCAATTTGGAGTCGCTAATTAACCTAGCATGTTTTTTGGAATGTGGGAGGAAACCGGAGTACCCGGAGAAAACCCACGCATGCACGGGGAGAACATGCGACTCAGTAGGGTCGCGGGTATGCTGGAGCCTATCCCAGTTGTCTTCGGTCAAGGCGGGGTACTGGCCTCTCTGACTTTATCTCCAAAACCTCGAACATGTAATGTCCCTTCCTGATCCTATCCATCCTGGTCACACCCAATGAAAACCTCAGCATCCTTATCTCTGCTACTTCCAGTTCCACTTCCGTTTTTTCCCATCCCTGGTCCCATCACAGTTTCACACTCACATTCATACCTATGGACAATTTGGAGTCGCTAATTAACCTAGCATGTTTTTGGAATGTGGGAGGAAACCGGAATACCCGGAAAAAAAACCCATTCATTCATTTTCTACTGCTTATCCTCATGAGGGTCGCAGGGGTGCTGGAGCCTATCCCAGCTGTCTTTGGGCGAGAGGCGGGGTACACCCTAGACTGGTGGCCAGCCAATCACAGGGCACATATAGACAAACAACCATTCACACTCACATTCATACCTATGGACAATTTGAAGTCGCTAATTAACCTAGCATGTTTTTTGGAATGTGGGAGGAAACCATGCAATGCACGGCGAGAACATGCAAACTCCACACAGAGGTGGCTGAGGGTGGAATTGAACCCTGGTCTCCTAGCTGTGAGGCCTGCGTGCTAACCACTCGAACCCCATGCAGCCTCTTCTCATACATTATGACTTTACAAAAATGTCTTAATATTTAAAATAATATTAATAATAATAATATTATTATAATATTCATTCATTCATTCATTCATTTTCTACCGCTTTTTCCTCACGAGGGTCGCGGGGGTGCTGGAGCCTATCCCAGCTGTCTTCGGGCGAGAGGCGGGGTACACCCTGGACTGGTGGCCAGCCAATCACAGGGCACATATAGACAAACAACCATTCACACTCACATTCATACCTATGGACAATTTGAAGTCGCTAATCAACCTAGCATGTTTTTGGAATGTGGGAGGAAACCTTGCAATGCACGGCGAGAACATGCAAACTCCACACAGAGATGGCCGAGGGTGGAATTGAACCCTGGTCTCCTAGCTGTGAGGCCTGCGTGCTAACCACTCGACCCCCATGCAGCCTCTTCTCATACTCCTTGTAAATGTTGTATCAATAATGATTGGAACGAGAGAATTAGTCGACTTTGAAGACTTATAGTGCAAACTTAGTGCAAGTTGACAGAAGATGCGACGCCACATTTTTTTGCACGTCTTCTTCCTGTCTGATGACATAATCCTCGTGTGATGAGGATTTTGATGGACGGGCTTTTTCAGTTCAACTAACTTTGATGAGTTGTCTGGCTAATATTTCCCAAATGGGGTTAATGAAGTTTAAAGCTGTATTTGTAGAGGAGCTTCTACAGAACCAAGCTGTCACATCAGATTTTGGGATGTTTCTTGCAGTACTTTTTGATTTATATATATATATTTTTAGCAGGTTTTTGGTAGAAGTTGAAGGGATTTGACTACATTTCCTTGATCCAGTATGTGGAAAATGAACATTAACATCCGGGCTGCACGGTGGACGAGTGGCTAGTGTGCTGACCTCACAGCTAGGAGACCCGAGTTCAATCCCACCATCGGAGTTTGCACGTTCTCCCCGTGCATTGCATGGTTTCCTCCCACATTCCAAAAACATGCTAGGTTAATTAGCGACTCCAAATTGTCCATAGGTATGAATGTGAGTGTGAATGGTTGTTTGTCTATATGTGCCCTGTGATTGGCTGGCCACCAGTCCAGGGTGTACCCCGCCTCTCGCACGAAGACAGCTGGGATAGGCTCCAGCATACCCGTGACCCTAGTGAGGATAAGCGGCATAGAAAATGGATCATTACACAAGTGGGCAATGACCTGTGGCGCCAGTTGGAGCCAGTTGGCGATTATTGTGCAGTGGCGCCGAATTAATGTTCGCTCGGCATGTTGCCATGTTGCCGTTATTCGGTGCCACAGCGAGCCACTACACTCCAATCGCATAATCTTTGGCGTCAACTGTCTCCAACTGGCGCCGGCCCAATGGACTCTGAGCATTACTGGCGCAACTTGGCTCGCGCCGTTACATTCCAGTGGATTCCAATAGGCGCATTGTTTGTGACGTTTGGTTCCACTTGGTTCCACTTGCATCAAGCAATTGGTGCCACAAAGATTTTAAACATTTTTAAATTTTCTTGCCGCCAAACTCAATTTTTGCAGCCGTTACACGCCACCACGAGCCAGTTGGGAGGCAGTTTGAGCCACTGCATGCCACTAGGCACCTTATTGGTGACACTAGGCGTGTAAGCTAATTGCATTGGCGTGTTCCTTGACAGATCAGTTCAAATCATCTGGGATTAAATGAGTTAACAACAGCGCCACCATGTGGTGTAATAAAAAATAATAGCACGGGCAACACAGTAGCGTGCCATGTGTTGAGAAATTCCATTCTTTTGTATGTTCGGAGCGTCAATCAATTCCGGAGTTGAACGTTTTGATATCGGGATACGACAATACGTCGCGATGATTTGCTGGGTTTGTTATATTTCTACTTTGTTGACTCGTGAATCGGCGGTCTAGTGGTTAGCGCGCAGACCTCACAGCTAGGAGACCAGGGTTCAATTCCACCCTCGGCCATCTCTGTGTGGAGTTTGCATGTTCTCCCCGTGCATGCGTGGGTTTTCTCCGGGTACTCCGGTTTCCTCCCACATTCCAAAAACATGCTAGGCTAATTGGCGACTTTAAATTGTCCATGGGTATGAATGTGAGTGTGAATGGTTGTTTGTCCTTGATCCAGTATGTGTAAAATGAACATTAACATCCGGGCTGCACGAGTGGGTGGACGACGAGTGGTTAGTGTGCAGACCACAGCTAGGAGACCAGGGTTCAATTCCACCCTCGGCCATCTCTGCGTGGAGTTTGCATGTTCTCGCCGTGCATTGCAAGGTTTCCTCCCACATTCCAAAAACATGCTAGGTTAATTGGCCACTCCAAATTGTCCATAGGTATGAATGTGAGTGTGAATGGTTGTTTGTCCTTGATCCAGTATGTGGAAAATGAACATTAACATCCGGGCTGCACGGTGGACGAGTGGTTAGTGTGCAGACCCTGAGTTCAATCCCACGCTCGGCCATCTGTGTGGAATTTGCATGTTCTCGCCGTGCATTGCAAGGTTTCCTCCCACATTCCAAAAACATGCTAGGTTAATTAGCGACTCCAAATTGTCCATAGGTATGAATGTGAGTGTGAATGGTTGTTTGTCTATATGTGCCCTGTGATTGGCTGGCCACCAGTCCAGGGTGTACCCCGCCTCTCGCCCAAAGACAGCTGGGATAGGCTCCAGCACCCCCCCCGCAACCCTCGTAAGGAAAAAGCGGTAGAAAATGAATGAATTTATTTTGGTACAATCCGTCATAGTTTCTTCCTTCACTCTGACTTTCCCTTGTACGTCTTTGTGCAAACTTTTTTCCAAGACTCCGGCTCCCTTCAGCCGGGACTCGGAATGCTTCTCCCCCGTCGCTTCTCTCCTCTCTGTGATGTATAGCTATGTGTGTTTTTCCAAAAGTCCATTAGTAGCTGGCACTGGGCCGTTACCTCCTCTACGGACAGAGATAAAGACGCATAGCATGGCTGCCCTGTGAGCCGCAAGGAAACGAGAGCACGGGAGTGAAGGGGGGCCAAGATGGATGTACTGTAAGAACACCTTGACCATGATGGCTCTGAGCCCGACCGGCACTGTGTGAGGCGGTAAATGGGAAGATGATGAAAAGAAAAAGAGAGAGGAGAACACAAAAGATCAAATTGACAAGAAAAGCCGCTAGTGAAGACAAACGAGAGCAGAAGGTAGTTTTTCCGTGTAGAACATTGTTCACACTTCACGGGCGGGGGATGCAGAAATTCTTCCACAAATCTTCCTTTTTTTATAAAAACTCTTATCTTGGGAATTAAGATGCTATCAAATGCTTTAGGTCAGCGAGCAGGCGAATAAAACGTGTGATTTCCATCGTACAACGAGGGCATTGGTTCGCCAATTAATCCTGTTGTCTAGCATTGTCAACGAGGCTCATTGTGCACGCTATTGGACTAATTGCATTTGTGCGTCCCCCCGCCTTGTTTCCCTGAGCCAATCCAAGTGTGTAATCTCTCCGACAAGTCTTGCACTTGCCAACAGTGAAAAATCATCTTAAGACTCCATTGTCGTTGCTCAAGAGCAGGGACAACATGGATAGGAGAATTGTTTGCCAAAGGAAAATGAGCTGTTATGATTTTCCATAAAGGATTATGCAAAAACGACACTACCGTTTTTGATAAATGATATTGTACATTGATATTTTGTTGCGTAAGAAATGATATATCTCAGCTCAAACAGCGTAATATATATATGTTGTTTTTTTCCTCCATTTTTGTAGTCTTTTGTAGTCCATACAACGATATTCATTCATTCATTCATTTTCTACCGCTTTTTCCTCACAAGGGTCGCGGGGGTTGATGGAGCCTATCCCAGCTGTCTTCAGGCAAGAGGCGGGGTACACCCTGGACTGGTGGCCAGCCAATCACAGGGCACATATGGACAAACAACCATTCACACTCACATTCATACGTATGGACAATTTGGAGTCGCTAATTAACCTAGCATGTTTTTGGAATGTGGGAGGAAACCGGAGTACCTGGAAAAAACGGGTAGAACATGCAAACTCCACACAGAGATGTCAGAGGGTGGAATTGAACCCTGGTCTCCTAGCTGTCTCTGACTTTATCTCCAAGACCTCGAACATGTAATGTCCCTTCCTGATCCTATCCATCTTGGTCACACCCAATGAGAACAAACAACCATTCACACTCACATTCATACCTATGGACAATTTGGAGTCGATAATTAACCTAGCATGTTTTTGGAATGTGGGAGAAAACCATGCAATGCATGGGGAGAACATGCAAACTCCACACAGAGATAACCGAGGGTGGAATGGAACTCGGGTCTCCTAGCTGTGAGGCCTGCGTGCTAACCACTCGACCCCCATGCAGCCTCTTCTCATACATTATGACTTAAAAAATATCTCTTTATATTTTAAAATAATATTTTTTAAAAATCATATTAATATTATAAGAATATTAATAATACTATAATAATATTATAATATATAATATAATAATATTAAAATATTATTATATTAATATTATAATAATATTTATAATACTATAATAATATTATAATATATAATATAATAATATTAAAATATTTTTTCATGTAAAAAAGTAAAGTAAAACCAGCACTCAAAATCTCTTAATATTTTAAAATAATATAAAAAAATACTATTAATATAATAATAATAATAATAATAATAATAATAATAATAATATATTAATAATATTATAATATTATAATCATATTATAATATATAATATAATAATATTTTCTATTTTTTTCATGTAAAAAAAAAAACAGCACTCACTGAAAGTCCAGTGATAACAATCATGATGATAGGACACCACAACTATAGCCTAGCTTCTTGCTATGTCGCTGTTGTGTGTTAGAAGCAAACATTCCTGTCAGGTTTTTTTTTTTCCCGCCAATATTTACAATTACATCATCAATCAGGAAAAAAAAACAAAGATTAATTTTATCGTGATTATACCTCAATACCACAGGACGGCGCTGTTATTAAACATGTAAGTGAGACTGACTTGAAATCTCTCATGCAGATCAAGATAACCGCCACTGTAACTTTAAGTCACGGTGGTAAATTTGGTGCAAAATTTGGTGCAAAACTAGTGCAAAACTGTGCAAACTAGTCATCATGTTTTTTTCCAAATGCATTACTATGGTAAATACGGAGGGAAAAATTTGAACACTCCTTTCAAGGCGCCTACTCAGTGACACATACACAAAAAAAGCTGCAAAAAATGTGAACTTGATATAACTTTCCTCATCGTTTTTTCGTGCCTGTTAATCGTGCTTACCCGCTTTTTTGCGCCACTCTCTGTATCTCCATTCAGCATTCACAGGCTATTGGACGTCGGACTTGTTATGAAATAAAACTTCTTCATAGAGAGCAAAGGTGAATATGGAGGTTTTGGAAGGGAGCCAGTTCTCCGAGCGCCATCCATTAGCAGGGCCAACACAGGGTTTATAGATGCTATCAAATATTCAGGGAATTTATTTCTTAAAATGTTCCTAGAAATAAAACACGTTAACTGATCGATTTGATGTAAGAAATTTTGTAAGAAACTAAAAATGTTCTATTGTAGAAAAATAGTAAGAGAAAAACTCCACTGCCCTTATATTCCCTTTCTGATTGTGCGACGCATTCTTTGCCATTCCGCCAATAAATCATCTGTGAAGTACACCTTTTCTCCAATTTTGCTTTTATCTCAGCGACGCTATATGGTCTCCCGATAAGCCTTTTTTTTTTTTTTTTTAAAGCCAAAATGTGTAGCACTTGAACATATGCACACTGCCTACATATTCACCCTGCACTTAATTAATTACAAAAGATATGCTTGTCAGCGGCTGTAAGTATTACAAATGTAGGAGGTGTAGCAGCAGACAATAAAGCGTAAAAAAAAAAAAAAGAACATGGACAAGAAATGAGGAGAGGCGGTGAAAAAGAGATGAAAAAATAAAATAAGTCGAAGAAGTTTGTGGAGGAGTCCCAGATTTGAAAATAGATACGACTAGACCTGATAAGAGCTTAGAGAAAAGACAATTCCACCAGGTTTTCAATGGATTGTCTTATTGGTTGTGGGGGGTACAGGGGGGTGGTGGGAGTCAAAAATAATCCCAACACTAATAAAAGATCCTCTATATGACAGGAGCACTCTGCTGGTTTTAAGAACTTATAACAAAATCACTGGTCAAAGATCCTCTTTATGACACAAGTAAAAATGCTTACTGCTAAAATGTGAATCAAAGATCCTCCATGACTCAGCACTCTGCTGTTTTTAAGTCCCGATTGTAAAAACACTCGTCAAAGATGCTCTATATGACAGAAGGACTCCTCTGTTTTTAAGGATTTACTGCAAAGGTGCAAATCAAATATCTGCCATGACGGGAGCTCTTTGCTGTTTTAAGTCCCTACAGCAAAAAAAAAATGGTCAAAGATCCTCTATATATGTACACAAGCATCCGACTGTTTTTCAGGACTTACTGCAAAAATTTAGATTAAAAATCCCCAGGAACACTGCTGTTTTTTAATGCATACTACAAAAACACGAGTCAAAGATCCTCTATAAGACAATAGCACTCTGCTGTTTTTAAGTCCTGATTGCAAAAACACTAGTCAAAGATCCTCTATAAGACAAGAGCACTCAGCTGTTTTTAAGTCCTGTTTGCAAAAACACCAGTCAAAGATCCTCTATAAGACAGGAGCGTCAAAGATCCTCTATAAGACAATAGCACTCTGCTGTTTTTGAGTCCTGTTCGCAAAAACACTAGTCAAAGATCCTCTATAAGACAAGAGCGTCAAAGATCCTCTATAAGACAAGAGCACTGTGCTGTTTTTGAGTCCTGATTACAAAAACACTAGTCAAAGATCCTCTATAAGACAAGAGTGTCAAAGATCCTCTATAAGAAAATAGCACTCTGCTGTTTTTGACTCTTGATTGCAAAAACGCTAGTCAAAGATCCTCTATAAGACAAGAGTACTCTGCTGTTTTTAAGTCCTGATTGCAAAAACGCTAGTCAAAAATCCTCTATAAGACGAGAGTACCCTACTGTTTTAGAGTCCTGATTTCAAAAACACCAGTCAAAGATCCTCTATAAGACAAGAGCCTCAAAGATTCTCTACAAGTTTTGAAGTTCTGTTTGCAAAAACACTAGTCAAAGATCCTCTATGAGACAAGAGCACTCTACTGTTTTGAAGTCCTGTTTGCAAAAACACCAGTCAAAGATCCTCTATAAGACAAGAGCACTCTGCTGTTTTTAAGTCCTGCTTGCAAAAACACTAGTCAAAGATCCTCTATAAGACAGGAGCGTCAAAGATCCTCTATAAGAAAAGATCACTCTGCTGTTTTTAAGTCCTGATTGCAAGAACGCTAGTCAAAGATCCTCTATATGACAAGAACATTCTGCTGTTTTTGATTCCTGATTGCAAAAACACTAGTCAAAGATCGTCGATAAGACAGGAGTGTCAAAGATCCTCTATACGACAAAAGTACTCTACTGTTTTTTAAGGCCTGATTGCAAAAACACAAGTCAAAGATCCTCTATGAGACAAGAGCACTCTACTGTTTTTTAAGTCCTGATTGCAAAAACACCAGTCAAAGATCCTCTATAAGACAAGAGCCTCAAAGATTCTCTACAAGACAAGAGCACTCTGTTGTTTTTATGTCCTGATTGCAAAAACGCTAGTCAAAGATCCTCTATGAGACAAGAGCACTCTACTCTTTTTAAGTCCTGATTGCAAAAACACCAGTCAAAGATCCTCTATAAGACAAGAGCCTCAAAGATTCTCTCCAAGACAAGAGCACTCTGCTGGTTTTATGTCCTGATTGCAAAAACGCTAGTCAAAGATCCTCTATAAGACAAGAGCACTCTGCTGTTTTTAAGTCCTGTTTGCAAAAACACCAGTCAAAGATCCTCTATGAGACAAGAGCACTCTACTGTTTTGAAGTCCTGTTTGCAAAAACACCAGTCAAAGATCCTCTATATGACAAGAGCACTCTGCTGTTTTTAAGTCCTGCTTGCAAAAACACTAGGCAAATATCCTCTATAAGACAGGAGCGTCAAAGATCCTCTATAAGACAATAGCACTCTGCTGTTTTTGAGTCCTGATTGCAAAAATGCTAGTCAAAGATCCTCTATGAGACAAGAGCACTCTACTGTTTTTAAGTCCCGTTTGCAAAACGCTAGTCAAAGATCCTCTATAAGACAAGATCACTCTGCTGTTTTTAAGTCCTGAGTGCAAGAACGCCAGTCAAAGATCCTCTATATGACAAGAACATTCTGCTGTTTTTGATTCCTGATTGCAAAAACACTAGTCAAAGATCGTCGATAAGACAGGAGTGTCAAAGATCCTCTATAAGACAATAGCACTCTGCTGTTTTTGAGTCCTGATTGCAAAAATGCTAGTCAAAGATCCTCTATAAGACAGGATAAAAATCCTCTATAAGACAATAGCACTCTGCTGTTTTTAAGTCCTGATTGCAAAAACACCAGTCAAAGATCCTCTATAAGACAAGAGCACTCTGCTGTTTTTGAGTCCTGTTTGTAAAAACACTAGTCAAAGATTGTCGATAAGACAGGAGTGTCAAAGATCCTCTATAAGACAATAGCACTCTGCTGTTTTGAAGTCCTGATTGCAAAAACACTACTCAAAGATCCTCTATGAGACGAGAGCACTCTACTGTTTGTAAGTCCTGATTGCAAAAACACCAAAAAACACTAGTCAAAGATTGTCGATAAGACAGGAGTGTCAAAGATCCTCTATAAGACAATATCACTCTGCTGTTTTTAAGTCCTGTTTGCAAAAACACTAGTCAAAGATCCTCTATAAGACAAGAGCACTCTGCTGTTTTTAAGTCCTGTTTGCAAAAACACTAGTCAAAGATCCTCTACAAGACAAGAGCATCAAACATCCTCTATAAGAAAATAACACTCTGCTGTTTTTAAGTCCTGTTTGCAAAAACACCAGTCAAAGATCCTCTATGTAAAAACAAACAAACAAAGTCCCTCCTGTAAAAACACTAGCCAAAGATGCTCTATATGACAGGACCACTCTGTAGTTGAGCTTTTATGGAGTACATGCAGATGATATGAAACAGCCTTTCTGGTTATGTTTCTAAGGGCATCATAACCCTGACTGTACCTAATAAAGCGTATATATATATATATATATATATATGTATATATATGGTATATACTGTACTGTACTGTAGTAGAATGTACTCCTGTTTCACCATGACAATGCCAACCTTATGTTCAATTATTTCCACCATCCCCCCCCCGTCCGCCTCCACGCGCGCCCGTTTTGCATAGAACATTAGCGATGTGGGCCTCACTTGTCCCGTGTTAAACTTCATTTTGTGACGAGCCCATTTGCCATCCCATAATGTCCCCTTGTCACCGTCTGCCCATTTAGCATAATGACTCCTGAAATTATGATAAAAATGCCATCATGTCATTACCTCTGCTACATAAATTTGAAGACTGCAAGTTAGGACGTTGGAATGTAAAACTATTAGCCTTCGCCGATTTACCATAATGACTTCGGTGATGATGATAAAGATTATGCAGATTATACTATACGCCAAGAATTGTTTGAATCCCGCCTCCGCACCGCTGCTGGGATGGGATAAACAGGGAAAAAGGTGGGAACACGGAGAAGTGGAATGCATGGTGCGGCGGTGGTCCAAGAGGAGGACGGGGCAGACATATTGGTGGATTTTAATTTGGATGTTTTTACTAATACATAAATTCATTTTCCTATTAGCTTAATGGACTCCCGGGTGCATTAGTGGAGTTGCAACCATTTAACAAAAAAAAAAAAAAAAAATACTTGTCCTCCTATACGTCCTTCAGTGACCATCATGCATTAAATGTCCGTCTTTTTCCACCCAGTTAAAAACAAAGTAAGGACACGAATTTAGAGGAGAGTGTAGACCTTCTCCAAGGCCAAACAATCCTAAAAATGTTCAAAATGATGTGCAGTTCTCCACCAGTCCTGTAGGTGGCGGTGATGTGCCGACGTACAGCAGTTTTTATTTTCACTCTTCAACTTTTCAGTAAGAAAAGCAGCTATTGGCTGTTCTAGAAGTTGCTAAAATTTTGCATTTATATATATTATATTATTTCCAGGGCAGCACGGTGGTCGAGTGGTTAGCGCTCAGACCTCACAGCTAGGAGACCAGGGTTCAATTCCACCCTCGGACATATCTGTGTGGCGTTTGCATGTTCTCCCCTGTGCATGTGTGGGTTTTCTCCGGGTACTCCGGTTTCCTCCCACATTCCAAAAACATGCTAGCCGCCCACCTTGATATGAAAGTTTGATATGGATGCTCAATGGTATCACGTACCCAAATGTGGCCTGCAGGACACTAGTTTGAGGCCCCCGCCTTGATATGAAAGTTTAATGTTAGTGCGGTCCGTGCAAGTTTGATATGGATGCTGTATGGTATCATGTACCCAGAAAAAAATTGTTAAGTTTGATTAATGTTCATGTTAAAGGTTAAATAACTGTTAATAGTTATCCTCACGATCCGTGTGGAAGTGGTAAGTTTTTGGCTATATAAGTTTAAAGGAAATAACTTGAAGGCTACCGTTTAAATCGAAGATCGTCGTAAAGGCAAGCTAACAGGCTAACAGACGGACGGTGTTGACACACGCCGTTGCCTAAGTACCTCGCATCGAGGTGTAGCTGTAGCATGTAGCTCGGGCTGAAGCACTCTGGACACAATTATATACACAGAGAATGGAAAAAAAAAACAAACGACAGTTTCAGACTGAAAACCACCGAGACCACTACAGCAGGGTTCTCAAACACGCGGCCCGTGGGCCAAATGTGGCCCGCGGGACACTAGTTTGAGGCCCCCGCCTTGATATGAAAGTTTAATGTTAGTGCGGCCCGCGCAAGTTTGATATGGATGCTGTATGGTATCATGTACCCAGAAAAAATTATTACGTTTGATTAATGTTCATGTTAAAGGTTAAATAACTGTTAATAGTTATCCTCCCTATCCGTGTGGAAGTGGTAAGTTTTTGGCTATTTAAGTTTAAAGGAAATAACTTGAAGGCTACCCTTGAAGCACTCTGGACATAATTATATACACAGAGAAAGAAAAAAACAAACAAACGACAGTTTCAGACTGAAAACCACCGAGACCACTACAGCAGGGTTCTCAAACACGCGGCCCGTGGGCCAAATGTGGCCCGCAGGACACTAGTTTGAGGCCCCCGCCTTGATATGAAAGTTTAATGTTAGTGCGGCCCACGCAAATTTGATATGGATGCTGTATGGTATCATGTACCCAGAAAAAAATTATTACGTTTGATTAATGTTCATGTTAAAGGTTAAATAACTGTTAATAGTTATCCTCCCTATCAGTGTGGAAGTGGTTTTTGGCTATTTAAGTTTAAAGGAAATAGGAAACAGTGGAATGTTTTATCAGAGCTTTTCTTGTAGAAAATCGGAACAAAAGCAAAGTTTATTCATTTTTCTGTTTTTAATAAATGCGTTTTTTTTTTTTGGAAAACCAGTGGCCCCCAAGTAAATTGAGTTTGTAAATTCGGCCAAATTAAAAAAAAAATGTTTGTCCAGTGTTTTTTCCTTTTCCTTTTCGAAATTAATTAATTCAAATCTCATCTCGTCCTCATGGAGACCAAATCTCGTCTATCGTCTCGCCTCGTTTTTATCACACCACAAAGATGCTATAGTGTCACAGTTCTTTTAAAACCAACCTCTGCCAACTAGCCATTGGTCCGAGTTGCCAAGGTTACAGAGCGCGGTGGCCATCTGTGTTGCTGTGTCGACATTCTCCGTATGAGAGCATAGCCAAAGGATATATAACGTACAAATACATACATACATCATCTACAGTATATACTGTACATCTGATATCTTATGAGAATGTGAGGATCAAGGGCGTGCTTTGATTAGATTTATGAAAATGAGCATGGTATTTTTGTGTCTTTGTGTTGTATTTTATTGGATGGGAATGAAATCTCCACAGAAGCCGTCTTGATATACATCTGTCACCGTGCCTGATTACGACTGCGGCAATATCCACCACAATAATTCAGCCTCTGCTAAGACCAAATGCCTTTTTGGCATTTCTATTTTCTACAAGTGCAAATCACCCTGACGGGAGGCGTTTGGAAGAAAGAAAGGAGAGAAAGCTCTTTTTTTTCTGCAGGAGTGTGATAGCTCATTAGAATTCCACACAACAAGCCCAAACAGCAAACATATTTCCCCCGCTGTTAGAATCCTCTGCTTGTGTGATGACACTGTTGTTGTCTGTGTTAAGACGGCTAAGATTTGAGCTAAGCAAATTAAAAAAAAAAAAAAGTGATACGTTAGCGTGGGAAGTGCGGGATAGTCCAGTGTAATTATAGATTAGACATTGCAAATAAATGTAATTTGTCATCTATATTCCTTATGAGATTGTTTTTTGTTCTTTGGCATAACAATAATAACAATAATCCTATCCAGCTGAGTGGTTTGCTGCGCATTTGAAAGAAAAGGTGCTCAAACACAAGCTTTTGATGTTTCCCCTGACCTCATAAAAACATCCCTCATACTGTAGCTATGCTAGTATTGCTAACACTAGCAACACTAGCATAACGAAGTGTAATGTAGCATAGTCTAGCATAGCACTAGTGTAATGTTAGCACTATATATCACATACTGTAGCTATGCTAGTGTTGCTAACACTAGCTACACTAGCTACACTAGCAACACTAGCATAGCGAAGTGTAGTGTAGCATAGTGTAGAGTAGCACTAGTGTAATGTTAGCGCTATAGCTCACATACTGTAGCTATGCTAGTGTTGCTAACACTAGCAAGACTAGCATAGTGTAGTGTAGTGTAGCGTAGCACTAGTGTAATGTTAGCACTATAGCTCACATACTGTAGCTATGCTAGTGTTGGGAAGAGTAGTAACACTAGCATAGCGTAGTGTAGTGTAGCACTAGTGTAATGTTAGCACTATAGCTCACGTACTGTAGCTATGCTAGTCTAGAAAATGCTAGAAAAAACCTAAACCCTGCTGCTTACTATAGCCATGTATGCGTTTGTATGATTCATTTTGAAAATTCCTCTCCAATAACAGAGTTTCTCTGTAAATGGTTGATTTTTTTTTTCATAACGAAAGACAGAAAGTGCAAAAAAAAGAGGTTTTGACTGATTATGCGCATATGTATGAGGTGTTTAATGTTACACTCGCACATCGTTTCCAATCCAACACACCGACCCTCCGCCGTCTCTGCACTTCTTCTCTGATTGGCTGTCATTTGTACGCCTGGATAGATTTCAGAATCAACTTCCTTTGGCCAAAAGCTTTCCAAAGCGTTCCAAACCGCTTCTCCTCATCCTAGCGAGAAGGGTCACTGTGCAACGTGACCTTTTCCATCCCAAGCCAAGCCATCGGTTAACCTTAGCAATTAATTTGAAAACACACGAGTGTTGATAAGGCGACCTCGCTAAAGTGAAAGATTGACTCGGCGCGTCAGAAGGTCATGTGGACAGAAAATCACTTAAAAGTGACAATCCACTCAATTCTAAAATCACTCTGCCGTCATCAGAGATTCCGCAGGCCGGACTGAGAGCGCTTGTCAAATAGTGCGACTTTTAGCATCTAACCAGCGGCTGCGATAAGGACAACTATGAAGGCAACTGCGCCTTGGACATGCATGCATGCATGCATCCACTGAAGCTTGACTGAAATGCTGTGGAAATATGCTAAAATGTAGTCTAAATAATAAATTGAAGCCGAAACTGCAGAGCTTCGGTAGCTGAAGCTTGACTGAAATGCTGTGGAAATATGCTAAAAATGTACAATGAAACTAAATTAGTAGTTTTGAGTTCAAATCAGGAATTGAACCAACGTTCTCCGGGTCTGGATACAAGAACTCTACCGGCTACATCACGTAATGTGGAAGTGGCATCGCGCGAGGCAGGATTAGAATCCCCACATTAAGTGCTTAAAGCACACTATAAACCTTGCTAAAATGTATAATGAAACTAAATTAGTAGTTTTGAGTTCAAATCAGGAATTGAACCAACCTTCTCTGGGTCTGGATACAAGCACTCTACCAGCTACGTCACGTAATGTGGAAGTGGCAGCACGCGGGGTAGGATTAGAATCCCATATTAAGTGCTTAAAGCACACTATAAACCTTGCTAAAATGTATAATGAAACTAAATTAGCAGTTTGAGTTCAAATCAGGTATTGAACCAACGTTCTCCGGGTCTGGATACAAGCACTCTACCAGCTACATCACGTATTGTGGAAGTGGCAGCACGCGGGGTAGGATTAGAATCCCATATTAAGTGCTTAAAGCACACTATAAACCTTGCTAAAATGTATAATGAAACTAAATTAGCAGTTTGAGTTCAAATCAGGTATTGAACCAACGTTCTCCGGGTCTGGATACAAGCACTCTACCAGCTACATCACGTATTGTGGAAGTGGCAGCACGCGAGGCCGGATTAGAATCCCCACATTAAGTGCTTAAAGCACACTATAAACCTTGCTAAAATGTATCATGAAACTAAATTAGTAGTTTGAGTTCAAATCAGGAATTGAACCAATGTTCTCTGGGTCTGGATACAAGCACTCTACCAGCTACATCACGTATTGTGGAAGTGGCAGCGTGCGAGGCCGGATTAGAATCCCACATTAAGTGTTTAAAGCACACTATAAACCTTGCTAAAATGTATAATGAAACTAAATTAGTAGTTTTGAGTTCAAATCAGGAATTGAACCGACGTTCTCCGGGTCTGGATACAAGCACTCTACCAGCTACATCACGTCATGTGGAAGTGGCAGCGCGCGGGGTAGGATTAGAATCCCACATTAAGTGCTTAAAGCACACTATAAACCTTGCTAAAATGTATAATGAAACTAAATTAGTAGTTTTGAGTTCAAATCAGGAATTGAACCAACCTTCTCCGGGTCTGGATACAAGCACTCTACCAGCTACATCACATATTGTGGAAGTGGCATCGCGCGAGGCAGGATTAGAATCCCCACATTAAGTGCTTAAAGCACACTATAAACCTTGCTAAAATGTATAATGAAACTAAATTAGTAGTTTTGAGTTCAAATCAGGAATTGAACCAACCTTCTCTGGGTCTGGATACAAGCACTCTACCAGCTACGTCACGTAATGTGGAAGTGGCAGCACGCGGGGTAGGATTAGAATCCCATATTAAGTGCTTAAAGCACACTATAAACCTTGCTAAAATGTATAATGAAACTAAATTAGCAGTTTGAGTTCAAATCAGGTATTGAACCAACGTTCTCCGGGTCTGGATACAAGAACTCTACCGGCTACATCATGTAATGTGGAAGTGGCAGCGCGCGAGGCCGGATTAGAATCCCCACATTAAGTGCTTAAAGCACACTATAAACCTTGCTAAAATGTATAATGAAACTAAATTAGCAGTTTGAGTTCAAATCAGGAATTGAACCAACCTTCTCCGGGTCTGGATACAAGAACTCTACCGGCGACATCACGTAACGTGGAAGTGGCAGCACGCGAGGCAGGATTAGAATCCCACATTAAGTGTTTAAAGCACACTATAAACCTTGCCATTGCGCCTTGGATGTGCATGCATGCATCCACGTGAATACTCGCTTGCAAATAGCACATTTATTTAGCATTTTCAGTACTTCAAAGCTTTGATATCTCCTATTAGTAATGCAACAGTGTTGAGGTTGTAAACGTTACCGGGATAAATAATTGATAGCTACTCTAAATAATAAATTGAAGCCTAAACTGCAGAGCTTCCAGGGCCTGACATGGCAACAAAAAAACAAGCAACCTCCATTCTTCTTTCATGACATAATGTATTGTAGCGAGAGGTAAAACATCATTTTGATGATCCACTGACTGACACACGCGGCAGACATATGAGCTTAGAGTATATAGTCTATATATTGTATGCTGCAGGCATATTTCTGCTGAAAAAACATACAGCGCTTACAGATGTCTGCTTCCACGTTCAATTGTGTGTTTGTCTATGAATGGGAATGTTACATCAAAATGTGTGTGTGTGTGTGTGTGTGTGTGCAACACCTAGAGACAGCTGAGACACTGACCCATTCTGACATTTAATATTATTTTGCTGCAGGGGATGGAAAGTGAAAGGGGAGGAAAAATCCATCGAGCACAGGAGACAACGGTGACGGAGAGAGTAGGTAAGAGGTTTATTGTGGAAGAATGGGGGGGGGGAGAAAAAAATCCAAAGCCGAGAGAGTGTACCACTGAGAAAGGGAATCAGGGTCTCGACCGCAAATATAACAAACAGCCTGGACCCTCGCATCTAAATATAAAAAGCTGACACAGAGATGTCCATCACAGCCTGGAGGCACGATTCAAGGTAGGAGGCAGTGACACGGAAACCAATCGCATTTAGACGTTTATGTTGCAGTTCATATTCGGGACTGTGTTTAGTGGGTTCCTGCAGTTGCACGGAGGATGCTAAAATTCAAACTTAATAACTACTGTAGATTATTCCATCTTCGGAAGCTGAAGCTTGACTGAAATGCTGTGGAAATATGCTAAAATTCATTCATTTTCTACCGCTTTTCCTAACGAGGGTCCCGGGAGTTGCTGGAGCCTATCCCAGCTGTCTTGGGGCGAGAGGCGGGGTACACCCTGGACTGGTCGCCAGCCAGCCAATCACAGGGCACATATAGACAAACAACCATTCACACTCACATTCATACCTATGGACAATTTGGAGTCGCTAATTAACCTAGCATGTTTTTGGAATGTGGGAGGAAACTGGAGTACCCGGAGAAAACGTGCAAGCTCCACACAGAGATGGCTGACGGTGGAATTGAACCCTGGTCTCCTAGCTGTGAGGTCTGCGCGCTAACCACTTGACCCCCATTCAGAACTTTTCAAGTTATTTTGACCTCAAACAAACAGATAAACAAAAAAAACAAACTCTGAGCTGTGCTTGTGCTATAGTGCTATGCTAAAAATAGTCTGCAAAAGTAGCAAAAATAAAAAAATTGCCAAAAAAAAATAGCAAAAGTAGTCTGCCCAGTAGGCACATTGACAACAAAATGCGGAGAAGGGAAATTATATTTGTTGAAAATGAAACAACACCCCCCCAAAAAAATAGTCTGCAAAAGTAGCAAAAAAAAAATAGCAAAAAAAAAATAGCAGAAGTAGTCTGCCAAGTAGGCACATTAACAACAAAATGCGGAAAAAGGAAATTATATTTGTTGAAAATGAAACAACACCCCCCCCAAAAAATAGTCTGCAAAAGTAGCAAAAAAAAGCAAAAAAAAAAAAAGCAAAAAAAAAATAGCAGAAGTAGTCTGCCCAGTAGGCACATTAACAACAAAATGCGGAAAAGGGAAATTATATTTGTTGAAAATGAAACAACAACCCCCTCCCAAAAAAATAGTCTGCAAAAGTAGCAAAAATAAAAAAAATAGCCAAAAAAAAATAGCAGAAGTAGTCTGACAAGTAGGCACATTAACAACAAAATGCGGAAAAAGGAAATTATATTTGTTGAAAATGAAACAACACCCCCCCCAAAAAATAGTCTGCAAAAGTAGCAAAAAAAGCAAAAAATAAGCAAAAAAAATTAGCAAAAAAATAGCAAAAACAATAGCAAAAAAAATAGCAGAAGTAGTCTGCCCAGTAGGCACATTAACAACAAAATGCGGAAAAGGGAAATTATATTTGTTGAAAATGAAACAACACCCCCCCCCCAAAAAATAGTCTGCAAAAGTAGCAAAAAAGCAAAAAAAAGCAAAAAATAAGCAAAAAAATAGCAAAAAATAGCAAAAACAATAGCAAAAAAAAAAGCAAAAAAATAGCAGAAGTAGTCTGCCAAGTAGGCACATTAACAACAAAATGCGGAAAAGGGAAATTATATTTGTTGAAAATGAAACAACCCCCCCCCCCCCCAAAAAAAAAACACAAATAAGTGAACATAATTGGAAGCCGACTGGAGTGAATCCTTGATGACAATAGTGACAACCACAGAGTGGCAGCAACAAAGTGCTTGTGCAGCCAGAAGACTGCAGTATGTGTGTGGGTGGCTTTAATTCATTCAGCTTTCTTCTTCTCCAGACGTCCTTGTAGCTTTCTCCCTTGCCTCTCTTTCAGCGCACCACCTTTTGTTTGCTGCGTTTTGTGTGTGTGTGTGTGTGTGTGTACTGTCGTCTTTTAAATTCACCCTTCTTTTTGTTTCTCAGTACTCTGTTACTGTGTGTTCAAGCTATGTGTCCATGCCTCAATCCCCTGCATTCATTTACATTGCATTGAAGACAATATGGTTCTCCCTGGTGGTGCACACAATTCGCTAGGACCTTTTCTCCTTGGCCACATTTATTTTCCAAATATAATAAAATTGAGTTTAATCACACATAAAAAAAAAAATCAAGAGGTTGCCTACAGCCACATGTAGCAATATTTTTTGAATCAGCGGAAGAAGGTAATAAAATTATAACCCATTTAAAAAATTAGCCGTAAAGCAAGGGTGTCCAAAATGCGGCCCGGGGGCCATTAACTTAACAAGAAGATGAAAAAAACAGGAAAAATTAAAAAATCAGCAGTAATTTTACAAGAATAAAGTCCAAATATTAGGGGGAAAAAGCCTTAGTATTAGGAGAAAATTCACAATATATTACCCTGTAATATTAGGAGAAAAAAAGAATGCCATTTTAGTTTCAGAAATTCAAAAAAATTATTTTAAAAATAATTTTATAATTAATAATTTAAATAATTTTATTAATTTCTTTTTTTAAGTCATAATATTATGGAAAAAAGAAAACATTGTAATTTAAAAAAAAACTGTTGTTAAAATATTATATAATGTTGCAAAAACAAAGTCAAACTTATGGGAATAAACTCATAATTACGAGAAGGCAGGAAAAATGTAAAAATCAGCAGTAATTTTACAAGAATAAAGTCCAAATATTAGGGGGGAAAGCTTTAGTATTAGGAGAAAAAAAAGAATGCTATTTTAGTTTCGGAAATTCTAATTAATTATTTTAAAAATAATTTTATAATTAATAATTTTAATTATTTTATTAATTTATTTTTTAAAGTCATAATATTATGAAAAAAAGAATAACATTGTAATTTAAAAAAAATGTTGTTGTTAAAATATTATATAATGTTACAAGAACAAAGTCAAACTCTTATGGGAATAAACTCAGCAGTAATTTTACAAGAATAAAGTCCAAATATTAGGGGGGAAAAGTTTTGTAAAAAAAGTTTTGGAAATTCTAATTAATTCTTTTAAAAATAATTTTATAATTAATAATTTTAATTATTTTATTAATTTATTTTTTAAAGACATATTATTATGAAAAAAATTGTATTTTTTCATTAATTATTTAAAAAATAATTTTATAATTAATAATTTTAATTATTTTTATTAATTTCTTTTTTAAAGTCATAATAAATAAACTCATAATTACGAGAAGAACATTTACAAGTTGAAACATGAAAAAAAACTGCTGTAATTTTAAGATAATGAAGTCTAAATTTTAAAGGGGACCATTTTTCAGACCTTTGTATTGAGTTGTGGACTCCTATAGAGCAGCTCCACACAATGACCAGCACTGAAAGCCTTCTAGATCTTCCAGAATCTGCACCTCCTGCTATGTTTGGATTTCCAAAACCATCTAATTCATTCCACGCCCACTCTGCTGTGATTGGTTCCACTCAACTTGTACCGCTAACATCATGTATAGCTTGTACCAGAGCACGCCCATATAAGGAAGTCCGACTCACTGTGACATCACAGTGTCTCGGTGTTAGAAAAAACTCTGGAAACCGAGCGTTCAGAGCCATCCCAAATTTAAGAAGAATTATTCAACAATAAAAAAGGAAATGAAAAAACTTATTTATGAAGAAATATAAATAAATAAAAAAGAGAATTAAAGACCAAAATATATATTAATAATAGTGAAAGTGGCCATTGCATCCTTTGGTTTTTCACTATGTGGTCCTTGTTGGTGAGTTTCGTTTCCAATAATAATAATAATTAAAAAAAAATGTCCGCCTCTTTAATCACTTCTTTCAGCCCTTCAAAGGCCTTGGTTGCTGGCTGCAGTTCAAGTGGGATGCATCACGCTCACAGCGGCAGGGATAACATGCAGCCTTCCAGTGGGGAACTAGCCAAGGCCGGCACAAGCAGAACGCGGGATGCGTACAAATCACTGTCACGCATCGCGGAGGGAATTGAGCGTTTAACCGCGCAGATAGCGTAGTATATGCGCGGGCCATTATCGTCATTTACATAGTTTTATCCTCCATCAACAGAGAAAATCCTGTGCGGCGTTAGATATTTGTTACATAAAGACCGAGGATGAGCTGCAGGGTAATTATGAAATTAATGCATGTGCATGTGTGAAATATGGCGTTTATTACAACATGCTAGCTTGCATGAGAATGGAAAGCAAATATTTACAGCGGTGGTCCTCGTTTATTTTTACCCAACCCCGTTTTTGACTGATTAAAAGACAAATGTTAATCATATATTATGAAAAATACCAGCTATTGTGTGGATAATAAAAGGCTGGATGGAGCATTGCACCACATGTTACAATAGAGGGCGCTGTTTCCCTATTTCTATTTATTTTATATTCAATACAGTAGTGACGATATTGTGAAATTCAAATGAATACAATATTATAAGAATTCACGTTTCACTTCAATAAACCACAGCTCCCCAGCGCCCAGCAGCACTCATGCATCCCCAAACCACATCGCTACCGTCAACTCTTACCTTTCGGATGCCCTCCTTGGACTCTTCCACGTTGTTCTCGGCGCCCCCCGTGCGGTTGATCATGCGCCACATCTGTGAGTACATGGGGTCTCTCTCGAAAGGGTTCATGGCTTTGGAGCGCACCTGGTCGTACACGGCAGAGTCCAACACGGTGCCGTAAGGAAGCTCGGTCTGCTTGGACAAGTCCTGGAGGGACCTGGGATGACGAGAGGTGACATATTTGTAGTCATGTACCTGAAAATTAATTTTCAATATTTTCATGAAGTCAAATTGTCAGCCAGATATTCATCAAGCCCAAAAATAATAAGTCAGAGCAGATAAACAAGTCCCCCTCCCATTTAGTGTGGTAGTGGTAATTTTTTGGCTTGTTGGTTGTCCTTCTTCCTCACTCAGTTTGAAATCTTAAGTTTAAAATAAATAAACTGGAAGATAACTAGTTAGGATTGCTATGTTTAAAGCTGCTGTTGTACCCCCCCCCCAAAAAAATTAATAATTTTCTTTGTAAATTGTCCCATATTATTCCCATAATATAACTTTTCCCCCAATCTTTTTTTTGTTTTTTTCTCATGATATTATGACTTAATTAAATAATTTTTTCCTTCAAAAAATATTTGTGATAAGTTGGGAGTTAAGTTATTTATATGAATGAATTGAATATTTTTGTCATAGAAATTGTGTTTTTGATTTTGTAAATATTTTTTTTACTATTATTAGAGCGGTCTAGACATGAAATGACATCTCTATAACTTCATGTAGTTAACTTCCAATGGATTTATTCAAAAGTGTTTCAAACAAAGAAGTCAAAAAATTACCACTTCCACACGGCATGGGAGGAGATATTTTTTTTTACTCCGTCATGTATGTGAATTTCCGCAAAGTAGGATTCCTTATTTATAAATAATCTATTTTTTTGTTTTTTTTCTCATGATATTATGACTTAAATAATTTTTTTCTTAAAAAAATATTTTCAATATTTCAACTCGATGTCATAAAATTTGCTCTCAATGTTTAATATTTCAATTTCCTCACATGTTTAGTTGTTTTTTTTAGCTTACTGGTTTATTTTTTGCCTTCATTATTGTGAAGTGTCTTGGTTTCTTGAAAAGCGCATTTAAATAAAATGTATTATTATTTTTTTCCTCCCATGGAATAATGAGTTTATTCCTTTAAAATTTTCATAATTGTATCATTAGAACACAACTTTATTTCCTTAATAGTTTGTCTTTATTCTCACAAAAATACTGCAGAAATACTGCAAATTAATTGTTCTTAATTTTTGCTGTTTTTTAAAAATGTATTTATATTTCCAGTTAAAATTTTGGACGCTGCTGCTTTAGGCTCATGGCAAAAATCCGTTAAAAAAAACAAGTATAAAATTTACTGTAAAAAATAAAATAAAATAAATAAAAATTACATGTAACAAAGATGTTGAAAAATAAAACAGAAATATTATATTATAATTATCAAATTAAATACTACTGAAATTACTTCATTACACTAATTTGTAATTTTGTAATAAAAAAAAACGCTACCGGGACTGTATTTTAAATTTAATTTTTTTTTACATTGTATTGTATTTGACCAAATATTGCAAAAATATTGACAACATGCATGTTTGATTTTCTATGTATTATTTTCTATTGAACATACTACTGGTATTATTCATTTGATTGAGTGGTACTTGACAATGCTCCAAGCATATTTAACAGCGGGGCCCAGACTGATTGATGGAGGGCAGCGCGGGCCCTCATTACATGGATGCTGACTCACTCACGAAGACACTGTAGCGTTTATGGAAGGTCGGGACTTTTGCGGGTTCCCTTCTTGACCCTCTCTTCAGTCGTCTCCCTGACCCGCCTAAACAAATGCATTTGAACATTTTAATGGACTCTGATGTTAACATGAATTTTTTATTGCCGTCGATTAATCACTGGCTTTAATGGTGGTCGTGTGGGGAATAAACGTGGCGCCTGTCAGAGGCGCTCTTTGACCGGAGATTCTCCCTTTAGTGGAATACTTTCAGTGGACTTAAGCTTGTTATTTCTTGGTGTGTGCTAGCTTTGACAGAACTAATAGCGCACAGTAGCGAGGACAAGCGAGCCGGGCGGTCTAGACATGAAATGACATCTCTAGAACTTCATGTAGTTAAATTCCAATGTATTTATTCAAAAGTGTTTCAAACAAAGAAGTCAAAAAATTACCACTTCCACACTGCATGGGAGGAGATATTTCTTTTTACTCCGTCATGTATGTGAATTTCCGCAAAGTAGGATTCCTTATTTATAAATGGGATATACACTAACACCCACAAAAATGTACCACTTCCACACGGAATGGGAGGAGATATTTCTTTTTACTCCATCATGCATGTGAATTTCCGCAAAGTAGGATTCCTTATTTATAAATGGGATATATTTGTGGTAAGGGTTTCGAAAACCTGTTCACGACCTTCAAAATAAAGTTTGACACCCATAAAAATTTACCACTTCCACACGGAATGGGAGGAGATATTTCTTTTTACTCCGTCATGTATGTGAATTTCCGCAAAGTAGGATTCCTTATTTATAAACGGGATATATTTGTGGTAAGGCTTTAGAAAACCTGTTCACGACCTTCAAAATAAAGGTTTTAAAATCACTGGAGCCCTCTAGACATAAACTAACACCCACAAAAATTTACCACTTCCACATGGCATGGGAGGAGATATTTCTTTTTACTCCGTCATGCATGTGAATTTCCGCAAAGTAGGATTCCTTATTTATAAAAGGGATATATTTGTGGTAAGGGTTTCGAAAACCTGTTCACGACCTTCAAAATAAAAGTTTTTAAAATCACTAGAGCCCTCTAGACATAAGGCAACACCCACAAAAATTTACCACTTCCACACGGCATGGGAGGAGATATTTCTTTTCTTTTTTTCATGATTGTGAATTCCCGCAAAGTTGGGAGTTAAGTTATTTATATGAATGAATTGAATATTTTTGTCATAGAAATTATGTTTTTGATTTTGTAAATATATTTTTTTTTTACTATTATTAGAGCGGTCTAGACATGAAATGACATATCTATAACTTCATGTAGTTAACTTCCAATGTATTTATTCAAAAGTGTTTCAAACGAAGAAGTCAAAAATTTACCACTTCCACACGGCATGGGAGGAGATATTTCTTTTTACTCCGTCATGATTGTGAATTTCCGCAAAGTAGGATTCCTTATTCATAAATGGGATATATTTGTGGTAAGGGTTTCGAAAACCTGTTCACGACCTTCAAAATGAAGTTTGACACCCATAAAAATTTACCACTTCCACACGGCATGGGAGGAGATATTTCTTTTTACTCCGTCATGTATGTGAATTTCCGCAAAGTAGGATTCCTTATTTATAAATGGGATATATTTGTGGTAAGGGTTTAGAAAAACTGTTCACAACCTTCAAAATAAAAGTTTTTAAAATAACTAGAGACCTCTAGACATAAACTAACACCCACAAAAATTTACCAATTCCACACGGAATGGGAGGAGATATTTCTTTTTACTCAGTCATGTATGTGAATTTCCACAAAGTAGGATTCCTTATTTATAAATGGGATATATTTGTGGTAAGGGTTTAGAAAAACTGTTCACAACCTTCAAAATAAAAGTTTTTAAAATAACTAGAGACCACTAGACATAAACTAACACCCACAAAAATTTACCACTTCCACACGGCATGGAAGGAGTAGGATTCCTTATTTATAAATGGGATATATTTGTGGTAAGGCTTTAGAAAACCTGTTCACAACCTTCAAAATAAGGTTTTTAAAATCAGTAGAGCTCTCTAGACATAAACTAGCACCCACATAGTCATGTTTACGCTAGGATTTCCTGCTTCAGTTACTTCCTGCAGTGGCTTTGTTTTATATTTGTATTTTAGTTAATTGTTTAGCAGTGATAATTTCTAGATACATTTTTAAAAAAACATGATAGAGTGAAGCCGGATTGGCTCAAGAGAGGATAAGCGGCATAGAAAACGGATACAAAGAAGGCACAAAATTCTTCTTTAAGTTAGCTTTTCCCTCCTCCTTGTCCTCTCAATCTGCTTCCATGACCACATCCTTCCTCTCTCGGTTACCACTCCGTGATGTTCATCCTTCCTTTCCCACCTTCCTCGCCCACCCTCGCGCTGTTTTCCTAAAGGATCGAAATTGAGAAAAAACATCCAAGCGTGAAATTGACCAGAGAGGAGCCCTGAACGCTGGCTTGTTATTTCATTTCCAGGGTGAAACAAAAGGCATTAATAGTTAAAAACCTCCCTTTGTCCTACTGGCTGGCCCTCTTAAAGCAACAGGAACATCATGACCTCATTCTCATCATTTTCATATTAGTTCTCAAATTGTCACATTTAACTGCGGAAACATGGTATGAACAGGTGTGGCTGTGGGCAACCTCCTAATGTAGCTTCATATAGGAAATATGATATTTAGTTGTTTATCTGCCTATAGTGAATATAAACTTAAAAAAGCGCTCAAATTGCAAACATCACAGTCTTTTCTTTCAGTGACCGTCTTTAGAGGCGTGTGGGTGGCGCCCCGAGAGGTACTAATTACGCCTCTAATGACCCCGGAAGAGTAAACACATTAAAGATAATGCATGAAAATTTATGGAAATCCTTAATTCACTCAGCAAGCTGAGAGGCACTCGTTAATGGCGGCACATTTAAAAGGGAGGAGTGGGTGGAACAACATGGAGCGAAAGGTGACTTCAGTTAAAGTAAATGGAAATACTGAGGCACAACCGGAAAAAGGGGGTGGGGGGTGATGGGGGTGTTTGGAAAAGAAAAACTGAAATCACGAGGCACGCGCAGTGTGACGAGATGGAGGAAAAAAAAAATAAATGATGTTTATTCCGAAGCGGAGTCGAGGAGCTGGAGGAGGGAGGACACTAGCGGGCATAACGGATGCCACGGAATTCTGATTAGTCCAATGAGAGATGAACGCTTCCGAGTGCCACCCGGAAAGGAACACTGGAGAAAAACACACATTATCGCAAAGGATACATAAACAGAGAGCGAGTGTGTGTTGTTAGCTTTCTAGCTTGGCGAGGACGCTTGTCTTTTGGGGACATTTTACAACAGACCCCCCCCCCCAAAAAAATAGGACCCAGTAATGAGGAACTTTTTAATCACCTCCAAAATAGTGGTAATGTTGCTTCAGGTGGTTCAAGATAGCCAGCTGCTATTTGACGCCCCTGCACAAACTGAAGCTACATTGATAGCGCCCCCCCTCTGAAACATCTGGGACTTCCTTGTTCTTGCCAATAACATTAGAAGCCATTAGGACTTTCAAGGGCCCATTTTTATCATTAGAGAATAAACCTTTCAATGTCCCATGTTTGGTGCGCTCGTGTAAATTCCAAACAGGAAATGAGTTTAAAAATACAAATAATATGTTTTTCCTCTAACAAAACAAGACCTCACAGCTAGGAGACCAGGGTTCAATTCCACCCTCGGCTATCTCTGTGTGGAGTTTGCATGTTCTCCCCGTGCATTGCATGGTTTCCTCCCACACATTCCAAAAACATGCTAGGTTAATTAGCGACTCCAAATTGTCCATAGGTATGAATGTGAGTGTGAATGGTTGTTTGTCTATATGTGCCCTGTGATTGGCTGGCTACCAGTCCAGGGTATACCCCGCCTCTCGCCCGAATTGGTCATTGAATTTTTATTTGTAATTAAAAAAAAATCAATAATAAAAAAGTAATAAAAATATAAAATAAAATAAAATAAAATAAAATAAAATAAAATAAAATAAAATAAAATAAAATAAAATAACATCATCATCACGAAGCTGATATGCATTTTTTCATGAAATATATACAACTACATGTGCTACATTACAAAATTTCAAAGTGGGCCTTGCATCCTTTTCGAAAACCTGTTCACGACCTTCAAAATAAAGTTTTTTTAAATCAATAAAATAAAATAAAATAAAATAAAATAAAATAAAATATCATCACAAAGCTGATGTGTATTTTTTCATGAAATATATAGAACTACATGTGCTACATTAAGAAATTTCAAAGTGGGCCTTGCATCCTTCTCGAAAACCTGTTCACGACCTTCAAAATAAAGTTTTTAAAATAAAATAAAATAAAACAAAATAAAATAAAACTACATTACAAAATTTCAAAGTGGGCCTTGCATCCTTTCATTTTTCTTTATTTGGCCCACAACACCCTTACTTTAGTATCCCCGTGATTCATTAAGCTAGACTAAAATATGGGGAAAGAGCCTTGAAAACGGTAATTATTTGTTGGATACTCACTGTATGGAGTTCTCTATACGCGTGATGGTCAGGAAGGCTGCTAGATTGGCTGTGTAGGAGGAGATGACGATGAGAGCGAACATCCACCAAACACCCATCATCATTCGTGTTGCCAGGGTGGTGTAAGGCACCTCTCCACCTAGACGGAAAAAAAAACCACAAGATCTTAACACAAACACGTCTTGTTTTTCCAGGACACATCAGTCACATCAGAGGAGAAGCTAGAAGAAGAAAGTACACAGAATTCAATTTGTGTTGGTTTGGAAAGGTGGGTTGGTGATCAAGTATTTACTATATTGGGAGGTGCGAAGCTCCCTGCACACACTGGCTGAGTCACAGCTTTAAACCATCACATCATAAGTCACATCAGCGAGAGGCGGGGTCCACCCTGGACTGGTGGCCAGCCAATCACAGGGCACATATAGACAAACAACCATTCACACTCACATTCATACCTATGGACAATTTGGAACATGCAAACTCCACACAGAGATGCCTGAGTGGGGGGTTCGAACCTGGGAACCCGCTGTGCGCTAACCACTCGTCCACCGTGCAGCCTACTGACTGAATATTCATTCATTTATTCATTTTCTACGAGGGCCGCGGGGGTTCTGGAGCCTATCCCAGCTGTCTTCGCATTTGTTCTAAACTTAGAAAGGCAAAAACGGACCACTTCCACTAGGAACGGGAGGAGACCATGTTATGATTGACTCCATGCAGTGTTAAGGTAATGTCATGTAAGGTAACATCTTAATTTTGTGTTATTACTGCCAGTTAATGACCAGAATACTTCATATCACTTGTATTTCAATATGTTATGACTAATAATAGACCAGAAAACAGCAATCATGTATTCATTAAAAAAAAAAAAAAAAAGATAAATGGATGGACAGCTTTAGCTTGCAGCCCAATTGATGTTGTGGAGTATCATGGAGTATTATCGTTTTGTGGAAGTGGGCTGAGCTTGCAATGAATTCACCAAAGGGAAAATCAAGCAGGATCCATAAGACTGTATATTTGTAATGCACGATGTCATACGCCGTAACAGGAAGCCGCAGTGTTTGAAATGTTGTCAAGCGCTGCTCCGCATATGGCGGTGCCCTTAGGCTCCCTCGAAAACTTGATGTCAACAGCAAAATGTATTGTCAGGAGGAGATACTACTGCATGTGAAACCCACAGAGGAAGGGGGGGGGGGGTTGATAAGAAATTTGAATTGAATCAAATGTATGAAGCAATGCATCTCGAGTCTTCAGGGGGAATGGGGAGAAGGGGGCGGGGGGGCAACAATATGGCGGAGAAAGGAAAGAGGGAGTAGATAAAGAGAACATGGAATTATGCGGGTGGATGTCACATTATTATATATATTTTTTTGTAGTAATACTAATACTACTACTCCTACTACTACTACTACTACTAATAACTAATAACAATAATTAATAATTGTATATTATTATATATTTCTATATAAATACATGTTATATATTATGTTATATAAATAATAATAATTAATAATTTTATATTTGTATATAAATAATGTTATATATTATGTTATATAAATAATAATAATAAAATATAATTTTATATTATTATATATTTGTATATAAATAAATGTTATGTATAATATTATACAAATAATAATAAATAAAAATGTTATATTATTATATATTTGTATATAAATAAATGTTGTATATCATGTTATATAAATAATAATGATTTTATATTATTATATATTTGTATATAAATAAATGTTATATATTTATTTATTTATTTATTATTTATATATTATTATTATTATTATTATTATGAACTTTATATGTATGTCTTAAGGAGATTCTAAGCAGAATATATATATTTTTTGTAGTAATACTACTACTAATAATAATAATAATAATAATAATTTTATATTATATATATAAATGTTATATATTATGTTATACAAATAATAATAATTTTATATTATTATATATTTGTATATAAATAAATGTTATATTTTTATTTATTTATTATTTATATATTATTATTATTATTATTATGAACTTTATATGTATGTCTTAAGGAGGTTCTAAGCAGAATATATATTTTTTGTAGTAATACTACTACTACTACTACTACTACTAATAATAATAATAATAATAATAATTTTATATTATATATTTTTTATTTAAATAAATGTTATATATTATGTTATGTAAATAATAATTTTATATTATTATATATTGTATATAAATAAATGTTATATATATATATATATATATATATTTATTTATTTATTCATTTATTTATTATTATGACTATGAACTTTATATGTATGTCTTAAGGAGATTCTAAGCAGAATATATATATATATATCTTTTGTAGTAATACTACTACTACTACTAATAATAATAATAATAATTAATAATAATAATAAATCATTTTATATTATTATATATTTTTTATCGTCAAGAGCACCAAATATGGGACACTGCGGGTTGTCATCGTGATCCTTCAATTGAACAATTGGGTTTCAGGTTGTGCAGGGGTGTCAAATGGCGTTGGCGATATTGCAGGGTGCATCCCTCATAATGAAAGGCCCTCGTCTGTGTGGTAATAACTAGTTTTTTTCAACAAGAAAAACTCCCATTTTAGATTTTTGCATTTTGAAGCTCTACTTAGAAGCTTTGAAGCTCCTTAAGATGCGGAAAAAAACAAAAGATGCAACATAGTTGTGTAGTTCAGTGCAAAAACAGCATTCCCTTTTGGGATTTGTAAGCTACAATAAATAAAAACAAATGTTTCACCTGCAGCGTTGTATATTAAAATTAAATAAATGTACAAATAGTGTTTTTTGATTAAGCTCCTGCATTAAGTATTCATGAGAAATGATGTCCTGATATTGCCAACGGGAACAGGAACCTTTTTCAAAGAACCATGCAGGACCAGCAGGCAAAAACGTGCTTTTTTTTTTTTTTTTTTTTTTTTCTCTCCACCTCATAATGTTGAAATGTATGCAAAGCCGTGACTGCTACACCTCAGACTCCAATAGCTTCCATAACATGACCTTTGTGACTCATTCCACCGTAGAGGATATTTGGGGATTTGGGTTTTTCAAACTAGAAATAACCACACAGAGGAGCCATTCAATTAAAGCAGAGGGGGGGAAAAAAAAAAAGACTATTGTCACGTCAAAGAACAATTTTCATGGTGATTTTCAGGCTACACTTGCAACTTTTATGAAATATGTAATACAGCAGGGAGTGCCTGCATCTGGATGTGGAAAACATTTAGAAGGTGCCCTGAACTACTCTTAGAGTGCAATGCAATATTAAACATTGTGCTTCATTTAAATGGTGCACACGTTGGATTGAGCATCTTTTATTCTGTTCTTTTTTTAAATGTTTATTATATTTACTATATTTCATATGTCGCTCCAGTTAACTAAGTCTCCTATCATTTGGACTACTCGAAATAGCCCCAGGTCAAAATTGCCATTGCCTGAAAATAACCATCTTATGTAGTTTTATCTTAAAGGAATTGCTAATTGCGCACGGCGGTCGAGTGGTGAGTGCGCAGACTCCCCGTGCATTGCATGGTTTCCTCCCACATTCCAAAAAACATACTAGGTTAATTAGCGACTCCAAATTGTCCATAGGTATGAATGTGAGTGTGAATGGTTGTTTGTCTATATGTGCCCTGTGATTGGCTGTCTATTGGGGACATTTTACAACAGACCCCCCCTCCCCCCCCAAAAAATAAAAAAAAAATAGGACCCAGTAATGAGGAACTGTGTCACTCTTTTTAATCACCTCCAAAATAGCTTTGGACAAGCTTGATGCCAGTGTTTCCAGGAGGCTAGTAGCCAGCTGCTATTTGACACCCCTGCACAAAGCTACATTGATAGCGCCCCCCCCCCCCCACTGAAACATCTGGGACTTCCTTGCCAATAACGTTGGAAGCCATCAGGACTTTCAAGGGCCCATTTTTCTCATTAGAGAATAAAACTTTCAATGTCCCGTGGTTGGTGCGCTCGTGTAAATTCCAAACAGGAAATGTTGCAAATTTTAAAAAGACAAATAAGATGTTTTTTCCTAAAAAAAAACTTCTCTCGGGTTAGCGCGCAGACCTCACAGCTAGGAGACCAGGGTTCAATTCCACCCTCGGTTATCTCTGTGTGGAGTTTGCATGTTCTCCCCGTGCATGCGTGGGTTTTCTCCGGGTACTCCGGTTTCCTCCCACATTCCAAAAACATGCTAGGTTAATTGGCGACTCCAAATTGTCCATAGGTATGAATGTGAGTGTGAATGGTTGTTTGACTATATGTGCCCTGTGATTGGCTGGCCACCAGTCTACCCTGACATCCGTAGCGGCACACTAGCTGCTCAGGGCAAGTGTCCGAATACAGTACAAGTGGCTCCCTCTGCTCTATAATCTGCTTAGTAGTGATGCAGTAGTTGAAATGTCAAGATACAGTGGTACCTCAGTTAACATCCGCCCTGGTTAGCACGTTTTTTTGGTTAACATCCAAAAAATTTTGCCAAAATTTTGCCTCGGTCTACCTTTCCTCTCGCTTGTCTACGGCATGCAGGCCCCACAGCTAGGAGACCAGGGTTCAATTCCACCCTCGGCCATCTTTGTGTGGAGTTTGCATGTTCTCCCCGTGCATGCATGGGTTTTCTCCGGGTACTCCGGTTTCCTCCCACATTCCAAAAACATGCTAGGTTAATTAGCGAATTGTCCATAGGTATGAATGTGAGTGTGAATGGTTGTTTGTCTATATGTGCCCTGTGATTGGCTGGCCACCAGTCCAGGGTGTACCCCGCCTCTTGCCCGAAGGCAGCTGGGATAGGCTCCAGCAAGCCCCGCGACCCTCCTTGTCAACTTACTCTCACTTTAAACTTTAAAAATCTCACTTTATTCTTATAATATTTTGACTTTATTCTCCGCTTTTCTTCATTTTCCGCAATTTAAAATTTCCTAAATTATATATATATATTTTTTTTTTAATTCTCATAATATCATGACTTAAATGGATTTTCTTTAATATTTCAAGTCTACTTAACTGAAACGAAGTTATTTTTGCCTCATAAATTTTTTTTGGTAAAATTACTGATAATTTTTTAATAATAAAAAAAAATAATTCTAACCACTTCTATGACTTCCTGCATTGTCAAATTGTCTTAGAATGTGCCGTGGGCCACCAGCACCACACTTTGGACACCCCTGAACCTAACGTTACAGGAAGTAGAAAAGTTAGCATACCCAGAAAAAAAATGCATTTATTGGAAAAATTTCTTGATACTGTTTTCCTGATTGTTCCTGAAGCTAACATTATTTTTATATTATATTTTTATATTATATTTATATTATATTTTATTATATTTTTCTATTATTCGGGCAAGGTTGGGTCTTCCTGCCTGCAGGAGGCCGGCCTCTCTGCACCAAAATCTCCTCCATCTTTCCGTATTCCACTCTCCAAACTACGTCGAAGTTTTCATTCTGCATTTTTCCAAAAGAATCGGAGCTTGAAACATCTGCAAGTACGCTCGATAATTCAGATATGCCGCGATATGTTTGACTTCCCCCCAACTTTGAGGAGGCTCGTGCCAATCTTCCGCTATCAAAAAAGCTCTGTAATCTTTCTTTAAAATCTACATTGGCGCCGCCAACAGTGTTCGCTGAAGTTATTCTCAGTAGTGAAACGATGAGAGCGCTTCATTAAGGGCCTTCTTCAAAGATGCGACGACGCGCGCAAGATATTCAGCTGATATCAGCTCCCTGCTGAGAGTCGCCGCAATCTCCGCTACGGAATGATGCAATTTGTGTCTTATCTAAAATGACGACTATTTTAATTCCTCTTAGAAAGTGTGTGATTGGGCGGGGGGGAAGGCAAGCGGCTCTCCGTTGTTAGTAAAGTCAAGATGGATAGGTTAACTTCTTTTTACACTTTGTGATATTAACATTAATAATAACAAATAATGAAAATATTTATTCTATATTATTAATGACACTAAATTCATTGTCACTTTTTAATGAATACAAATAATATCAATTTACATAGAAATAATATTAAATATGTTTCATAATAATGCTATAAAAATACTATATTAATATAGTATAATTTTATCCTTCATAAAATGTATTTTTATTGATATTATCATTAATGATTATTAAAGAAAAAATATATATATTATGATAATCCCTAATAAAAATTCTATATTTATCTATTTAAAAATATTTAGAAACAATATCAGTGATAAAATATGTTTTTTATTGATATTATCATTGATGATTATTAAAGAAAAAATATATATGTTATGATAATCCTAATAAAAATTCAATATTTATCTATTTAAAAATATTTAGAAACAATATCAGTGATAAAATGTTTTTTTAATTCTTAGGAGTATACATTAGATTATATAATTAGTTTATAACTGAATCAATCCATTTTTAATAATGCAAAAATTATTAATAATAATTCGTAATGGCATTTAAAAAATATTTTTTACATTTTAAAAATTAAATTTTAACATTTTAAAAATTGAAAAAAAAACAAAAAGATGAAAATTTAATTCAAATAATATAAATGAACCATGATTATTATTTTAATAAATGAATAATTTTCATACTTAAATTTATTTAATAAATATTGGCAAAACAAATATATATTTTCTTATTTAAAAATACTATATTAATATAGTATAATTTTATCCTTCATAAAATATATTTTTATTGATATTATCATTGATGATTATTAAAGAAAAATATATATATTATGATAATCACTAATAAAAATTCAATATTTATCTATTTAAAAATATTTAGAAACAATATCAGTGATAAAATATTTTTTTTATTCTTAGGAGTATAGATAATATTATATAAATAGTTTATAACTGAATCAATCCATTTTTTATAATGCTAAAATTACTAATAATAATTTGTAATGGCATTTAAAAATATTTTTTACATTTTAAAAAATTTATTTTAACATTTAAAAAATTGAAAAAAAAAACAAAAAGATAAAAACTTACTTCAAATAATATAAATGAACCATGATTATTATTTTAATAAATGAATACTTTTCATACTTAAATTTATTTAATAAATATTGGCAAAACAAATATATATTTTTTCTTATTTAAAAACAACCTTTGCGAAAAAAAAAATAATGTTATAATTTATCATGTGTCATAGCATGATCATTAAAAATACAGCGTACTATTATTACTAATATATTGATAATGATTTCTATAAAACGGTGACGACAGAGTCCACTTAAAGAACATAGTGATGTCACAAAAACGTTGTATCTTCAGTACAGCTCTGATGTAATTCCAGCATTGGAGGAACATAAGCCAGCACCATAACAAGCTTAATTATGATAAAGTGCACCGTCCTGATCACATGACCCAGCTGTGTGCTTATCATAAACATCTTTTTCCCCAGTAATTGGAACTCAGGTTAACCCAGCAGTGACTTGACTTGTCGTTATCTGTGCTGTTGACGACAAGATGTATTGATTTCCTAAACAAATCCAAAAATGAAAGAAGGTAAACATGTTGCGGCAAAAAAATAAACACGTCTCCGCTCTGTTAATCATTTGTTTAGAGTGAAGGGAACACGGGACAGAGATGACAAATTAGTCGAGAATCGGGAAGTGTTGTTTTCCCCGCAGTTGTGGAGTACACAGGAACATTATTCCGGGAAAAACACAATTGAGCTGAGTCGGATGCTCCGTCATCACACACACACACACACACACACACACACACACATAGTCCTTGTTGACATGGTTCAGTTTAAGGGAGCCCCACATGAGAGCAGCTTTGAAGCCACCGGAGCGTTCGGGCACATCCAGTTTTTTTTTTAATGTGTGAATTTCGGTACCTTTTCCGCTGCTTTCAGATTATTCCCACACTTCTCTCTTTTGATGACTTGCAGGAATCTTTCTGAATTTATTTACTTTTCTACCAGTTTTGGATCCAATTGCTTGGCTGAAGTCGGGGCTAAGATGAGCTGCAGGGGGAAATGTGTAGCAATGAGGGCAAAAAGTTGAGATGACAGTGAATGCATCACTCCTTAATCTTTCCATTGTGCACGAGCACCTTTTTAATACCTTTACTGATAAGCTGAGGAAGCTTTTCCATGCGGTTGGCAAGTTTTTTTTTTATTATTATTTTTTTTTATTTAAATCCAACCATTAAGGGACTATAGTGGGCCTGTAATGTGGTTTGGAGCAAAGATGCTTCCAATTTACGATTCCGAGAGGTGCCTAATGGTATCTCTGCACCTAGCATGTGCTCTAATTTAATGCGACAACTAAAAAAAAAAAAAAAAAAGTAAGTATATGGCATTAAAATTTCGAAGCTTGGTGCACATTCTAACTGGCAATGAGGGCTGGGGTTTCCATTTAAATAGGCCACTCGTATTTACCTGACCTTTCATAATGCAGTTTTAGAATTTGTGAATAAGTTAAGTAAATTCCAAAATTATATGATCGCTAATATCGCTTTTAATTGGTGTGGTAGGCTAAACTTGAGCTGCTTCGGCTTCGGTAAACAAACTCCTGCCTCCCAAAAAAGGCATATCGCTCGGTTTTTGAAATGTAAACGACGACTTTCCTCCCGCTCCTCACCTTGCCCTCACAACTACAATGAAAGAAGAAGCCAAATGCATAAAAAAATATTTTAAAGGCTAAAACTGGCTAATAACTAGCTAATAAAAGGCAAATTTAAAGATTAAAACGTGATTAAAAATGCTGCGATTAATTAATCATAATTAATTATTTTATTTGACATGTAAATTATTGCTGCTACTACTGATAGTAATGATAATATAATAACAATAATACTAATTTGACAACATTTTGGGGCTGCACGGTGGACAAGTGGTTAGCACGCAGGCCTCACAACTCGGGCACCTGTGTGGAGTTTGCATGTTCTCCCCGTGCATGCGTGGGTTTTCTCCGGGAACTCCCACATTCCAAAAACATGCTAGGTTATAATTAGCGACTCCAAATTGTCATTAGGTATGAATGTGAGTGTGAATGGTTGTTTGACTATATGTGCCCTGTGATTGGCTGGCCACCAGTCTACCCTGACATCCGTAGCGGCACACTAGCTGCTCAGGGCAAGTGTCCGAATACAGTACAAGTGACTCTATAATCTGCTTAGTAGTGATGCAGTAGTTGAAATGTCAAGATACAGTGGTACCTCGGTTAACATCCGCCCCGGTTAGCACGGTTTTTTTTTGGTTAACATCCAAAAAATTTTGCCAAAATTTTGCCTCGGTGTACCTTGCCTCTCGCTTGTCTACGGCGCACAGGCCCCACGGCTAGGAACCCCGAGTTCAATTCCACCCTCTGCCATTTCTGTGTAGAGTTAGCATGTTCTCCCTGTGCATGCGTGGGTTTTCTCCGGGTATTCCGGTTTCCTCCCACATTCCAAAAACATGCTAGGTTAATTAGCGACTCCAAATTGTCATTAGGTATGAATGTGAGTGTGAATGGTTGTTTGTCTATATGTGCCCTGTGATTGGCTGGCCACCAGTCTATCCTGACATCCGTAGCGGCACACTGGCTGCTCAGGGCAAGTGTCCGAATACAGTACAAGTGGCTCCCTCTCTGCTCTGTAATCTGCTTAGTAGTGATGCAGTAGTTGAAATGTCAAATACAGTGGTACCTCAGTTAACATCCGCCCCGGTTAGCACGTTTTTTTTTGGTTAACATCCAAAAAATTTTGCCAAAATTTTGCCTCGTTCTACCTTGCCTCTTGCTTGTCTATGACAAGGAGGTTAATTGGCGACTCCAAATTGTCCATAGGTATGAATGTGAGTGTGAATGGTTGTTTGACTATATGTGCCCTGTGATTGGCTGGCCACCAGTCCAGGGTGTACTCTGCCTCTCGCCCGAAGAGCTAACAAACATAGAATGGGATATCATGCTTCCAGCACGTTTGAAAGTTACCCCCCCCCCTCCAAATGCAGTACCCAACCAAGTCAGACTGTGACTAAAACAAGGAAGCAATAGCTTGTGCCCTTAAGGGCAGCTTTTTGGCATATTTACAGCACTGTACCACAGCCTTGGGCTGCCATTATGATGGATGTAACAATATGTCTGCCATCTTGGTGGAGTGCATTACTGTTGGATTTGCCATGTTTGTGGAGTTGGCGACTCCGGCAAATAGTCTCGTTGTTAAATGTAATTAAGTGCTCGACGTCACGCATGCTTGATACCCTAAGGTTTTGTGGGGAAAATGAACTAAAATGTACACAGAGCATCTCACACACAAACAGTGCAGTCCTCCCGCGGAGAGGGGCACAGCAGGAGAGCTTGTTCAATCATTTTAGATAATAGGCGGAACATTTAAAGGATGTGTGCATGAAAGGGAGCTGAAAACCCCGATTTTAACACGAGAGGGGGAAAAAAAAACAGGACATATATTTGATCATGTGGTGATGATATCAATTTTTTTTTATTTGAGATAAATCATACGTGCCTGCATGTAGTCAGGACCATTAGCAACAGATGTTATCCTTTAAAAAGAACACGGCCACCTGCTCCCTCGCCCCTACTTTTTTGGACAAAGTAATGTACTGGAAAGGGCCCAAAACTTTAATACACTGACACGACACACTCCATGTCTTTGCTCGGTCATGCACGGGCATGAACAAGACAGCCGCTGCCAGCCAACTGAAACAAAAGCAACAGTGGAGCAACAGAGGAGAGTGACAGGAAGAAGCAATACAATTACCTTACTAAAATTACCTTACTTCATCTGCAAATGTATTTTTTTACAAATTAAATGTCATACAATTGGACAAGAACATTCACCGTGTGCAGACTTGATGTATGAAGAATATCGTGCTCGTATAGTGCTTGTTTACTCGTCTCATATACTTTGTGTTTATTTGTACACATTTAAAGACAAAATGACACAGAGCATGCTCACGGTGCTTCTGGCTTCCCAGCATGCTTTGTGGCACTTGTTTTGTCCAAAAAAGTTGCTAAAGGTTGCCTGTTTAGAGTTAACCCAGATGTTATTTACTATCCTCCTCTATGACAGTAATAGTTGTCCTGTGTATGTGTTTTACGTGTTAAGTTGCTGTGTGATGAATATAGCGTTATTTGGAGTCAGACTCCTCTGTTAACTCATTTAAAAAAGTATCGACATCTGTTGCTTAATCTCCCCTATGGCAGTAGTAGTTGTCCTGTGTATGTGTTTTACGTGTTAAGTTGCTGTGTGATGGATATAGCGTTATTTGGAGTCAGACTCCTCTGTTAACTCATTTAAAAAGTATCGACATCTGTTGCTTAATCTCCCCTATGGCAGTAGTAGTTGTCCTGTGTATGTGTTAAGTTGCTGTGTGATGGATATAGCGTTATTTGGAGTCAGTATTTGGAGTCAGACTCCTCTGTTAACTCATTTAAAAAAGTATCAACGTCTGTTGCTTATCCTCCCCTATGGTAGTAGTAGTAGTTGTCCTGTGTATGTGTTAAGTGTTAAGTTGCTGTGTGATGAATATAGCGTTATTTGGAGTCAGACTCCTCTGTTAACTCATTTAAAAAAGTATCAACGTCTGTTGCTTATCCTCCCCTATGGCAGTAGTAGTTGTTCTGTGTATGTGTTTTACGTGTTTAGTTGCTGTGTGATGCATATAGCTTTATTTGGAGTGAGACTCCTGTGTTAACTCATTTAAAAAAGTATCAACGTCTGTTGCTAATCCTCCCCTATGGCAGTAGTAGTTGTCCTGTGTATGTGTTTTACGTGTTAAGTTGCTGTGTGATGGATATAGCGTGATTTGGAGTCAGACTCCTCTGTTAACTCATTTAAAAAGTATCAATGTCTGTTGCTTATCCTCCACTATGGCAGTAGTAGTTGTTCTGTGTATGTGTTACGTGTTAAGTTGCTGTGTGATGGATATAGCGTTATTTGGAGTCAGACTCCTCTGTTAACTCATTTAAAAAGCATCGACGTCTGTTGCTTATCCTCCCCTATGGCAGTAGTAGTTGTCCTGTGTATGTGTTACGTGTTAAGTTGCTGTGTGATGGATATAGCGTTATTTGGAGTCAGACTCTTCTGTTAACTCATTTAAAAAGTATCAACGTCTGTTGCTTGAGTCCTACATTAAAGGGAAAAGTGGTAAGTGGAAAAAATGTGAAAGATGGCAAAAAGAAAAAAAATCCTTTAAGTATTTTTGTTAAACATTGAGTTCATTTTAAAAAGTCTCCATGCAGGATTCTTTAATTCCCTTCATTCAATTCATGAGATGAGTGTAACGTGTCTCATATCCAACTTCATCTTTGCAGAGTCAACATGTTCAGAAAGCCAGAGTGTGTATTAGGGGATCTGAGTTTGAATTGGGGAGGGAAATTACAATTACAAAGATTGGTCCTTGGGGGGCTGTGGAGACACTGTCGTAAGCGAATAGGACTTGCCTCAATTTCATAAGAAAGAAATGAAAAAGACTGAGATGCAAAATATTCACTGAGATATGACTGCACCCTGTGGAGTAGTCAGTGTACAGCAGGGGTCTCAAACACGCGGCCCGTGGGCCAAATGTGGCCCGCAGGACACTAGTTTGAGGCCCCCGCCTTGATATGAAAGTTTAATGTTTGATATGGATGCTGTATGGTATCATGTACCCAGAAAAAATATTACGTTTGATTAATGTTCATGTTAAAGGTTAAATAACTGTTAATAGTTATCCTCCCTAGCCGTGTGGAAGTGGTAAGTTTTTGGCTTTTTAAGTTTAAAGGAAATAACTTGGAGGCTACCGTTTAGGTCGCTAGCTGTCTAGTTTGCGAGTTAGCATGTGTCTCAAGACCCTGCAGTTGCGCAATATGTTGTAAATAAAAAGAGTATAAATGTGACTATAGTCACGTTTTGTCATGTCTACAGGGCTCTAATAATGTTTTGTTAATTTTAATCTGAAAATTTTTTTTTGTCTAACCACCAATTATATGTGGTTTCTTAAGTTTTTATTATTTGCCGTTTATTATTATTATTATTATTATTATTATATTTATTACTGATTGATTGATTTTCTTTATTCTTGATTTGTTTATTTATTTTATTTATTTCTTATTTTGTGTAGAAAAATAAAAATTAAGATAATTATTTTTTCTGTTTTTAATAAATGCGTTTTTTTTTTCAGACCCTAGCTCCAGTGGCCCCCAAGTAAATTGAGTTTGAGACCCCCGGTGTACAGCTTTTGTAGCTTGTGATCTACTGGTAATGGCCGTAATTGGCAGGTAAGATACTGTAAGTGTACCTTACAGTCAAGCGTGGTGGTGCCATGCAGTGAGGCTGCACGAGTGCTGTCCGGGGAGGGGGGGGGGCTGCAGTTAGGGGAAATATGAATGTACTGTGACATTGTGAAGGGCAGCATTATTCCCTCTCCCTTGGGAGACTGCGTTTCCAACATAATAACGAGCTAGCTGGATATATTTTGAAATACTGTCTTTTTTTAAATTCTAAGGACGGCCGAGACCTCTGTGTTGTGTTTCTCTCCCCCCCCTTCTTGGTGTATGAAACCTGTTTGCATCCCCCATCCGTCCATTATTAGCCCTGCCTCCGCTCTGCTGGGAAGCCGGCATCATCATAGCATCCCCGCTCTCTCCTCTCCACGTCGTTCTCTTTCTGTTCAAAACAACTTGTTCACCTCCATTATGGTGCCATAGAGATGTTGTTGCTGAAGTAGCCTCGACTATCTCTTTTGTTCTTTCTGTCCATCGCTGCCTTCGAATTCGGATTGCACCGTAGGGAGATGAGGAAGTCTCCCAGCAGTTCTATTACATTCAACTCACAAGTTCTCTTTGTCATGGATCATCACTTCGTCCATGCACTGCATTCATAAAATCAATTTACATGGCCCGTACTTCATACACCACTCTAACAGTACTATTTGCTTTCTTGTAATGCAGTATTTGGTAACTAGTGTAACTAGTGTTTGGTATCTGGTCATGGTATTTGGTATCCGTCATAACAATATTCTCTGTGTGGTAATGGCGGTATTTAGTAAATACTAGTGTTTGGTAACTGGTTGGTATCCGGTAACTATGATATTTGGAATAATGTAATGCTGGTATTTCACAACTGTTAATGGTGTTCGGTAACTGGTTATTGTGTTTGGTATCTGTAATGGAAATGGTTTTATTTCATTTGAACATGCATCAGATTACAATTGAATGCATCACATAATCAGTTCCCAGTTCCACATGTCCAAAAGGAGTAGGAATAAGCAAGAAGGTACTTTTACAATCAGTAACTGTTACATTTGTTCACTTCCTGCTTTCATAATATAGTTTAAGTTTTGTTTTTTTTTTGGAATTTTATTTTTGTCACGTACCGAAGTACGAGGTGATATGAGCATCCAATGCCATAATGTGTACCATAGTAAGTGTCAATATAGTGATATATATAGCACATCATGACTGGTTCAAGACTCTTCATCCTTGTATTTAGCAAACATCAACTGCTTGTATTGTTTCTTGAATTGGCTCATCGTTGTGCATTGTTTGATCTGTGATAATGCTATTCACCATATGATCATGGTGGTATGTGGTAAATACTAAGTGATATCACTTCACAATAAAGTACACAAAATACAGTAGTTACTGAGAAACGAATGAGGAACTAATTAACAGCTAATGAAAAGTGTTTAGGGTTAGATTGGTTCGTTCATCATTAAATACTATGATTTTACTGTGACCTTATTGTAGTGTTACCTGCTAATGCCTTTTGGTAACTGGTAATGGTGTTAAGTAACTGGTAATTTTGTCATGGTAATGGTATTTGGTGTCTGTGATAATGGTATTTGGTATCTGGTAATGGTGGTGTTTGGTAACGAGTAATGGTATTTGGTATATGGTAACGTTATCGCATGGTGATGATGGTTTGTATCTGGCATGATGTTGGTATTTGGCATGCTAATGCCAATGCTAATGACTTTGGTGACTGGTAATGGTATTTGGTGTCTGTGATAATGGTATTTGGTATCTGGTAATGGTGGTGTTAGGTAAAGGCCAAAGTGTTTGGTAACTAGTCATGGTATTTGGTAAATGGTAATGTTATTTGGTATTGGTGGCATTTGGCATGATGTTGGTATTTGGCAACTGGTAATGGTGTTTGGGATCTTTGACAATGGTATTCAACATCTGGTAACGGCGGTATGTGTAAAATGCCAATGTGTTTGGTAACTGGTAATTGCTTTGTGCTGGTGACAGTATTTGGTATCCGTGATTATTGAAGGTGTTTGGTAAATGCTAATGACTTTGGTGACTGGTAATGGTATTTGGTGTCTGTGGTAATGGTATTTGGTATCTGGTAATGGCGGTGTTAGGTAGATGCCGAAGTGTTTGGTAACTAGTAATAGTATTTGGTAAATGGTAACGTTATTTGGTATTGGTGGCATTTGGCATGGTGATGGTGGTTGGTATCTGGTAACTGTGATATTTAGAATGATGTGATGCTGGTCTTTGGCAACTGGTAATGGTGTTTGGGATCTTTGACAATGGTATTCACCATCTGGTAATGGCGGTATGCGTAAAATAACTGGTAATTGCTTTGTGCTGGTGACAGTAGTTGGTATTCGTGATTATTGAAGGTGTTCACGATCTGGTAATGGCGGTATTTGGTGACTGGTAATGGTATTTTGGTGTTTGCAACCCAGCAGCTTACCCTCATCGTGACATGCACGGCAGCCATATTTTTGCTAGTGACCTTCTGTAGTGCCTAATGTTTGGTATTTGGTAATCGGGTTTATCTGGGAATGGTGATTATTATTTGATAACACTGGTATCTGGTAATGACTTGTGGTAATGGTGTTTGATATCTGTGGTAATTTTATATAATGGTATTTGGTGTTTGATACTGGTAAATGTCTGTGTTAATGACGGTGTTTGGTAACTGGTAACCATCTTTAGTATCTGGTAATCATATTTGGTATTTGTTGCTCAGTAGCAAAAACAGCATCAGCCTGTTGCGGCCAAATATGATACCATAACAACACAGAGCATCGGTGCTCTAACAATGAATAATAATAAAAAAGCGGTGGAAAAAAATGCTGCAAAGGGCAATCTGGCCATGTTTGTGCAATATTAATTTCTGCACACTCGCCATTACCCAGCATGCTAGCGTTCACTGCGTCAGGGCATAATGGATGTGTTGATTATCACTCGCTGTTTAATATGCTTCCTTTCTCCATCTTGAATGCTTACTCACGCTGCTTTAGCTGCAAGGGCCTGCTGTTAAATGCCACTTTCTACTGCAGGATGGAAGCGCATCAGTGAAAACGAGAAATAAGATGCACGCAGGAGTTTGAAGAGGAGTTAACAACTTTTTTGAAATATATTGCACGGTATATGTCTTCATTCATTTTATTACACTTACAATCCAGGGGTCAATTTGCATGCTGTGTTAGCCGTGTTATTATACACCTCAATTCATTTCCCTCTTTTACTTCTGAGCTAATTGCAGTCTTCAGTTCGTAATGTTAATTTGCATGACCCGTGAATATGCACGTCAAAACTGCTGTGAAGCACACTTAATTGGCTGATTGTCTTCCACCCGGCGTCTGTCACCTGGGAGTCGCGAACAGACGCTGTATTTACTTTAGTCTCCGCGCCTCGGATAGACACAACATTGCCATAGCAACACAGTTGGCTTCTGAGTGATGTGCAAAGTAAAAAAAAAAAACTTCATTGCTTCTTGATTGGCTTTTTTAATGTAAATACAGTAAACCTCGGATATATCGGATTCAATTGTTCCCACTGGTTTTGTCCGATATAAGCGAAATCCGTTATATGCGTATACCGGAAAATGTCCGTTTTACGCATATATCGGATTTATATCCGGTATATGCGTAAATCGGATTTTATCCGTTATAAAAAGGCACTTCCTTGACTATGTTTCCAATGTACCTGGACGCGCAGGCAACGCTGCAAACGCTGCAAATGACGTCGTATAGCGGCCTGTCACGATTCGGCGAATCGGAGCGCCACGATGCGGCCATCCGATATATGCGAGGGAAATTGAATGGAAATGCATTGGAACAGGACTGGAGATTTTGTCCGAAATAGGCGAAATCCGTTATAAAAAATCCGATATATGCAATGAATTTTTATTGGAAATGCATTACAGAAAAATCGGTTCTTTTATATCTGTCCGTTGTGAGCGAATTTACGATATATCCGAGTCCGATATATCCGAGGTTTACTGTATAAGTATTTGCAAAGATAAATAGAATTGTATGTACTGGTAATTGGTAATTATAAGGTCCCATATCAAACTATTGCAACCCAACTGCTTAACTGGCATCAAAACCAGGATGGAACAAAATCCTCACACTTAACAGTGATAAAACAGATATTATCATCACTGGTCCCAAAAACATCAAAACATCCACCAAAACAATAAAACATCCATCAAAACAAACACCTCGTACTTCGGTAAGTGATAAAAAAATAAATAAAAAAAAATAAAACAACTTAAACTATATTATGAAAGCAGGAAGTGAACAAATGTAACAGTTACTGATTGTAAAAGTACCAGATGGAGGGGTAGGATTTAATAAGCTTTGCTTTTTCCTACTCCTTTTGGACATGTGGAACTGGGAACTGATTATGTGATGCATTCAATTGTAATCTGATGCATAACTTCTGTCTCAAACTCGACAGCGCCACCCTTATTCCATCCCCGCTCATCTGCAACCTCGGCATCCTCCGAGATCCCACCCTTTCTTTTGAACCCCACGTCAAACAATTAACCCGGACATAAATTTTTCATCTTAAGAACATAGCCCGACTCCGTCCACTGCCGTTGAATCCCTGATCCACGTGTTCATCACATCCAGAATGGACTACTGCAACAGTATTCTTTAGGGTACAACATCCAAAACCCTCAAAAAACTACAATATATTCAGAACTCAGCTGCCCGCCTCCTCACCTCCACACATTACCCCGGTCCTTAAAACCGTCCACTGGCTTCCCGTCCCCCAAAGCATCCATTTCAAAGTCCTTCTCATCACCTACAAAGCCCTCCACGATCTGACCCCTCCATATCTCACAAACCTCCTCCATCCACACAATCCCCCACGTCCCCTTCGCTCCTCGGACTCCAACCTCCTGGGGAGACAGACCCTTCTCCATCTTGCCCCATTCACTCTATGCTTGCCCCGACCTTCCCACCTTCAAAAAACAACAAAAAACCACCTGTTTAAATCCCTTTTTAATGTCTAACTTTTTATACCTGACTGCTGCATCTTTAATGCATCTTTTTACTCTGTTTTTACTCAACTCTATTTTTATTTTTTTACCACTCTAAAGCGTCTTTGAGTACTCTGAAAAACGCTTTGTAAAGCGTCATTGTATGGTCATATCACCTCATACTTCGGTAAGTGATAAAAAAAAAACAAAAAAACCAACTTAAACTATACTATGAAAGCAGGAAGTGAACAAATGTAACAGTTACTGATTGTAAAAGTACCAGAATGAGGGCTAGGATTTAATAAGCTTTGCTTCTTCCTACTCCTTTCGGACATGTGGAACTGGGAACTGATTATGTGATGCATTCAATTGTAATCTGATGCATGTTCAAATGAAATTAAACCATTATTATTATTATTATTATTATGATTAACAGCAGCACGGTTAACCTCATAGTGAGGAGACCAGGGTTCAAATCCACCCTCGGCCATCTCTGTGTGGAGTTTGCATGTTCTCCCCGTGCATGCGTGGGTTTTCTCCGGGTACTCCGGTTTCCTCCCACATTCCAAAAACATGCTAGGTTAATTAGCGACTCCAAATTGTCCATAGGTATGAATGCGAGTGTGAATGGTTGTTTGTCTATATGTGCCCTGTGATTGGCTGGCGACCAGTCCAGGGTGTACCCCGCCTCTCTCCCGAAGATGTCTGGTATAGGCTCCAGCACCCCCCGCGACCCTCGTGAGGAAAAAGCGGTAGAATTAATTTAAACTATATTAGGAAAGCAGGAAGTGAACAAATGTAACAGTTATTGATTGTAAAAGTACCAGATGGAGGGGTAGGATTTAATAAGCTTTGCTTCTTCCTACTCCTTTTGGACATGTGGAACTGGGAACTGATTATGGGATGCATTCAATTGTAATCTGATGCATGTTCACATGAAATTAAACCATTATTATTATTATTATTATTATTATGAACAGCAGCACGGTGGTCGAGTGGTTAGCGCGCAGACCTCATAGCGAGGAGACCAGGGTTCAAATTCCACCCTCGGCCATCTCTGTGTGGAATTTGCATGTTCTCCCCGTGCATGCGTGGGTTTTCTCCGGGTACTCCGGTTTCCTCCCACATTCCAAAAACATGCTAGGTTAATTAGCGACTCCAAATTGTCCATAGGTATGAATGTGAGTGTGAATGGTTGTTTGTCTATATGTGCCCTGTGATTGGCTGGCCACCAGTCCAGGATGAAGTCCAGCATGAATGAATTATTAATAACAGTTATGACACACCACCACTACCATTAAGGCATCTTCCTCCGTTCAACCAGTCGCTGTCTTCTGGACTTTGGATTTTACACCAAATCTTTCTTCATCTTCTCCAGTTTCCGTATAATATTTCCTTCCAGTCCTTGCAGAAAATGGATGGGGTCCGTGTCGGTGGTTTGCGCTCTTTTTTCTGTCAGGATTTAAGCCACACAATCAGAGGTTTTTGTAGATCAATCTTTCCTCCCTCAACTGCTGCTTGCGGCTGGGTGGGTTAAGGACTCAGGTTCATTGAAAGATTTGTTCCTAGGTGTGCTTCATCTGGGGTTCTGACACCCTGCAGGTTGTGCTGAGTGCCCCGCCACCGGGCTTCACTCGACTGATTTGCCTCACCTCTAAAGGAAGTAGTGGCCGGAGCAAGTCCCCTTTTGATGTGCTCTTTCACACGCTTTTTCAGAATGTTATTTTTCTAGCCAGGATGCACTTTTGCAGCTTGGGTTCTGCCATTGGTGTTACTTTGTCGACTGCTGTGCTGATCATCTCATTCGTCATCGATTCCGTTTCATGGTCTGTTATCCTGTGGTCCACCGATGAGTCATCTTGCACCCCCGCTCTTGGTTCTTTTTTCGTAGCCATATTTAGGTGGGTCCGTGGATGTCGGATATGAACGAACGGGTCAAAAGAACTAGTTCTTTTTTGTGAACGGAATGAACGAGGTCACCGCCCCTAAAATACCCGTTCAGTCTGTTCAGTTTTTTTTTTGATTGGCCTGTCTTATCCTATCGTCGCGCCTCGCTCTGTGGGTGGGTGGGGTTAGCTTACTGAAAGACCGAGACCGAGAGATTGACCGACACGGTCGAGAACCACGTTCATTCCGTTCACAAAAAAAGTAGTTCTTTTGACCTGTTTGTTCATGACAGACACACCACTAGTCATAACATGTTGTTGCGCTGTTGATGTCGGAACGAACGTGAACATGAGTGAATGGACTGACTCGACATGGCTGACTGGGTCTATGCACAGGGGGAGATCACAGGCTAACAACCAATTGACCGAAATGAACAAAATGAACAAAATGAACAAAATGAACAAAATGAACAAAATGAACAAAATGACCGAAATGACCGAAATGACCGAAATGACCGAAATGAACAAAATGAACAAAATGAACAAAATGAACAAAATGAACAAAATGACCGAAATGAACAAAATGACAAATGAACAAAATGACCGAAATGAAAAAAATGACCGAAATGACCGAAATGACCGAAATGAACAAAATGAACAAAATGAACAAAATGAACAAAATGAACAAAATTACCGAAATGAACAAAATGACCAAAATGACCAAAATGACCGAAATGAAAAAAATGACCGAAATGACCGAAATGACCAAAATGACAAATGAACAAAATGAACAAAATGACCGAAATGACCGAAATGACCGAAATGAAAAAAATGACCGAAATGACCAAAATGACCAAAATGACCAAAATGACCGAAATGACCGAAATGAACAAAATGACCGAAATGAACAAAATGACCGAAATTACCGAAATTACCGAAATGACCAAAATGACCAATGACCGAAATGACCGAAATGACCAAAATGACCAAAATGACTGAAATAAAAAAAATGACCGAAATGAACAAAATGACCGAAATGACCAAAATGACAAATGAACAAAATGACCGAAATGCAAAAAAATGACCGGAATGACCGAAATGAACAAAATGACCGAAATGAACAAAATGAACAAAATGAACAAAATGAACAAAATGACCGAAATTACCGAAATTACCGAAATTACCGAAATGAACAAAATGAACAAAATGACAAATGACCAAAATGACCGAAATGACCGAAATGACCAAAATGACCAAAATGACCAAAATGACCAAAATGACCAAAATGACTGAAATAAAAAAAATGACCGAAATGACCGAAATGAACAAAATGACCGAAATGACCAAAATGACCAAAATGACCAAAATGACCAAAATGACCAAAATGACCAAAATGACCAAAATGACCAAAATGACCAAAATGACCAAAACGAACTGATGTTTTTACTGAATGAACCGGAATGATCCAGTTCACTGAAATGAACGGTTTTGCCCACCACTATCACACAGGCTGTGGCTTTCTGAATATTTTTATTCATATGCATGCATTGGTGGGCAAAATGTACAAAAAGTATTTCCGCTCCTTTAAGTGTAAATGTCATTTTTCCCGACTCACACACAGCTTCCTTTCTCGTTGTAAAAAGTTAGAAACAAGTGCGATGTTTTGTTTGAAATCAATTCTTTCGAGATGGGCTCAGGGATTCAACAGCATGGTGCGGGTGAGCATGTAATTGAAAACAAGCACCACCTTGGGTTGTTTTTTTTTTTTTTTTAACGCCGCCATGAAGGCTAATAGACTATTTTCTTCCAGTCTGCAAGACCCTTTTGCCCCCCTAGGAAAAAAAAATGCTTGGATACACACACACATAAAAAAATGTAACCCTTCACATGAAGCGGAACACAGTGATACACCCAAGCAACCTTGAATGTAAGTTGCTGTTGTTCCTCTTATAGAATACACAGATTGCATTGATCCATATTCTGTGTAAGATGGAGGCAAGCGGCTTTTAAATAAAGGGAAGGCTTTCTGCTGACTGCGTCGTATTTATGTTGCGTTCAAGTGTGAAGAGCGAGTGCAGAAGTGCTGATCAAGCTGACAGCAAGGATGAACGAAAAAAAAAAATCATATTTTTAACATTCAATGTCCACTGTGGTTAAAGCTAGGAGACCCCGAGTTCAATTCCACCCTCTGTGTGGAGTTTGCATGTTCTCCCTGTGCATTGCATGGTTTCCTCCCACATTCCAAAAACATGCTAGGTTAATTGCCGACTCCAAATTGTCCATAGGTATGAATGTGAGTGTGAATGGTTGTTTGTCTATATGTGCTTTTAACATCCTATGTCCACTGTGGGCTGCACGGTGGACGAGTGGTTAAAGCTAGGAGACCCGAGTTCAATTCCACCCTCTATGTGGAGTTTGCATGTTCTCCCCGTGCATGCGTGGGTTTTCTCCGGGTACTCCGTTTCTTTTCCCACATTCCAAAAACATGCTAGGTTAATTAGCGACTCCAAATTGTATGAATGTGAGTGTGAATGGTTGTTTGTCTATATGTGCTTTTAACATCTTATGTCCACTGTGGGCTGCACGGTGGAGGAGTGGTTAAAGCTAGGAGACCCGAGTTCAATTCCACCCTCTGTGTGGAGTTTGCATGTTCTCTCCGTGCATGCGTGGGTTTTCTCCGGGTATTCCGGTTTCCTCCCACATTCCAAAAACATGCTAGGTTAATTGGCGACTCCAAATTGTCCATAGGTATGAATGTGAGTGTGAATGGTTGTTTGTCTATATGTGCCCTGTGATTGGCTGGCCACCAGTCCAGGGTGTACCCCGCCTCTCGCCCGAAGACAGCTGGGATAGGCTCCAGCACCCTCTGCGACCCTAGTGAGGAATTAATGAATCTCGTTTCCATGATTCCGGGTACTCCGGCTTCCTCCCACATTCCAAAAACATGCTAGGTTAATTAGCGACTCCAAATTGTCCATAGGTATGAATGTGAGTGTGAATGGTTGTTTGTCTATATATGCCCTGTGATTGGCTGGCCACCACTCCAGGGTGTACCCCGCCTCTCCCCCACAGCACCCCCTGCGACCCTTGTGGGGATAAGCGGAAAAAAATGAATGAATAAATATCTTGTATTGGATCTCAAGAGACCGTGCAGGTGTGCCTAATGAAATGACCAGTGAGTGTGTTCCCTTCACACATCCACACTCCTATAAGACAGTGTTTATCAGCGGTCTCCACACTTTGCCCGCCGGTGCGTGGAACCTGGCTGCCTCCCCTTTCATTCATTCTAGCAAGGAAAAGCTCTCCGAGGCTTAAAAAAAAAAAAAAAAAGGCGGCCAGTTTTAATGAATGTTTACAAGTGATGATGCAGCAAGTTGGTCCAAGGGTCTCGGAAGGCACACAGAAATGGTAAGATGATTTTTGCCAGGGGATATATTAAGTCAAAGTGACCTAAAGTTTAAGGAAAGTGTGGAAAATACTTCTGTTTATTGCATGAAAAACCACTCAATGTGTGTGCATACTCGGCTTGTGTATGTATCAAGTTGGAAAACAAGTTTCCCCAAGGGAGGGGAGGGTATCATGATTTGCCTCACAATGTTGGAATTCATCTTTCCCATCCGTGAACTGCATCTCCCTCTCTCCCGGGAAGCACTTGTGCAGCCCCAGACCATGACACTATCAGCGCCACACAAAAAAACAATGATCTTGTTGCTCACTTGTGTTGCCAGATATTTAGACAACACACCACCTTTCCGTATGAATGTGAGTGTGAATGGTTGTTTGTCTATATGTGCCCTGTGATTGGCTGGCCACCAGTCCAGGGTGTACCCTGCCTCTCGCCGAAGACAGCTGGGATAGGCTCCAGCACCCCCCCCCCCGCACGACCCTTGTGAGGATAAGGGGTAGAAAATGAATGAATAAATCTCGTTTACGTTATAAGTGAAGTTCCGCAAAGAAGGATCCCATATTAAAATATAAGATATTATGACATATTGACATATGAAAAAAAACGCATTTATTAAAAACAGAAAAAAAAAACTTTTTCAGTGCTTTGGTTCCGATTTTCTACAATAAAAGCTCTGATAAAACATTCCACTGTTCTCAAATATTTTAATGTTTATTTTTCTACACAAAATAAGATGAAAAATAAATAAACAAAACAAGAATAAAGAAAATCAATCAGTAATAAATAAATATAATAATAATAATAAAACGGCACATAATAAAAACTTAGGAAACCACATATAGTTGGTGGGTAGACAAATTATTTTTTTCAGATTAAAATGAACAAAACATTATTAGAGCCCTGTAGACATGACAAAACACGACTATAGTCACATTTATACTCAACATACATATTGCGCAACTGCAGGGTCTTGAGACACATGCTAACTCGCAAACTAGCAACCTAAACGGTAGCCTTCAAGTTATTTCCTTTAAACTTAAATAGCCCAAAATTTACCACTTCCACACGGATAGGGAGGATAACTATTAACAGTTATTTAACCTTTAACATGAACATTAATCAAACGTAATAATTTTTTCTGGGTACATGATACCATACAGCATCCATATCAAACTTGCTCGGGCCGCACTAACATTAAACTTTCATATCAAGGCGGGGGCCTCAAACTAGTGTCCTGCGGGCCACATTTGGCCCGTGTGCCGCGTGTTTGAGACCCCTGCTCTAAATACTATAATAATAATAATATACTATGGTGTATGTTACTTTGAGTGAGAAGGCAAAGTAACTTCACTTTCTAAAGTATTGGCCCATCTAAATATGAAAATGTGTGTATATACTTTCTATTTACCTTCATGTAGCATTCAAGCCAAGCTAATGTACACAAAATAAAGATACTAACTGCAGATGCAAGTAAGTCAGACAAAGAGAACGCCTGGGAAAGAGATTTTGCGCGAGACAATTATTCAACATGACACTCGAGTTTTGTTTTTGACTCTTCTACTTTAGCTCAAGATGACGAGTCGCGGTCAGGACGGAGAGGAAGCAAGGAAGCGAGCGATGGCAGACACAAGGAGACAGGAAGGTATCCAAACAGGAGATGGGATTAAAATGCTCTTACGTAACCAAACCTCCTCCTCGAGGTTTTTCCTTCCATCTTTACAGTCAAAAAAGCCCTTCAGATGATCTGATCATTTTCAAACTTGGAACAATACAAGAGGAATCAGTTGCGGGTGCTAAGAGGTTGCGAGGACTCGGCACACCTGAAGGCACCACAGGCTGACCGTGAACTTTTAAGACTTTTAAGAAAGTTTATGGCATTTCCTATAGCTAATGATGCCTGCCTTGCTCCCAAAAACTCAGCTCATTTAGTAGCAACTCATGCTAAGAAAAGTACATCATAGTACTTCTTGAGCTGTGCTACCTTCTTAATGGAGTACTGCTGTTCAGTGAAGTACTCTCCAAATCCGTGTATGTGGTAAACCCGCAAAATTGTGAGGAATAGGTGTGAAATGTATTGAAAATTGTGAGGGTTTTAATGTTCTGAGTCGAAAAAGTAATGTACTGCAGGTTGATCCTTGAGGGACTCCCATGTGTTCACCCAATGGAAAATTATCCATTCATTTTAATGTCCCACTGTCTGAGCTTCAACAGTTAAATCATTTTTTTTGTGTGTCAAAGTTAACCAACACTTTGCGTTTAAAATACTAAAGCTATCAGCAATAAGTCAACAAGTAGTAGAAATGCTACAACTAGCTAGTTGACTGGTTTTAGCTGAGTGGTAGCATTGTGGAGAGTGGAAGTGAGAGTGGGGTGAGTTGTCAACGACAGCAGCTCCTGTGCAAATGTTCATTTCATATGCGATTAAATTGCATGATCTCGCTCATAAAGGGATGGTTCAACGGTGTAGTACATCAATAGTGACTTACTTGCAGATTGGTCACATGACCCCAGTTCTGGTCGGATTTCAACGAGTACCGTTTTGCTTAAATGGCCTCAGCAACTAAGCGGAACTAAGCGGTCTTCGTCACGGAAAACCGACCAGAATCGGGCTATCATCAAAAAAAAGTGAACTATCCCTTTAAGAACAAATAACAGCATTACAGTAGTATCGTACAGTAGTACCGTTTTTTCAGCTGCTAATTTGCAGTTCTGAGTCTGTACTCTCTTATTTTTTCTTTCTCGATTTTTCCTTCCAGGAGTTGAATTTGAAATAGGCTGTGCTTGACTGTGTGAGCAAAGAACATGTTTTTCCTTCCCATAATATCCTTCAAAAGCCATTGTGAGTTCTTCTTTGTTGGTTTTTCTTTCTTTCCAAGATACCTTTACTATTCAATCATCCACTCTTTTTTGCAGTTGACGAATATCGACCAAATGACAGATCCAAATAATAGATGTAGTAGATTATGTAGCGGCTGGGCGAGTGATTAGCACACAGGCTATAAATTTTTTTAATATAATTTTAATATATTTTAATATAATTTTAATATAATTTTAATATAATTTTAACTACAATGGAAGAAGCCCAATGCATAAAAAATATTTTAAAAAGCTAAAACTGTGAATTTATACATTAAAACATGATTAAAAATGCTGTAAATATGACTGTGATTAATTAATCATAATTAATTATTTTATTTGACATGTAAATTATTGCTGCTACTACTGATATAATAACAATAATAATAATTTGACAACATTTTGGGGCTGCACGGTGTACAAGTGGTTAGCGTGTAGACCTCAAAACTAGGACACCCGAGTTCGATTCCACCCTCTGCCATCTCTGTGTGGGGTTTGCATGTTCTCCCCGTGCATGCGTGGGTTTTCTCCGGGTACTCCGGTTTCCTCCCACATTCCAAAAACATGCTAGGTTATAATTGGCGACTCCAAATTGTCCGTAGGTATGAATGTGAGTGTGAATGGTTGTTTGACTTTATGTGCCCTGTGATTGGCTGGCCACCAGTCTACCCTGACATCCGTAGCGACACACTAGTGGCTCCCTCTGCTCTATAATCTGCTTAGTAGTTATGCAGTAGTTGTAATGTCAAGATACAGTGGTACCTCAGTTAACATCCGCCCCGGTTAGCATGTTTTTTTTGGTTAACATCCAAAAATTTTTGCCAAAACTTTGCCTCGGTCTACCTTGCCCTCTCGCTTGTCTATATGTGTTCTGTGATTGGCTGGCGACCAGTCCAGGGTGTACCCTGCCTCTCGCCCGAAGACAGCTGGGATAGGCTCCAGCACCCCCATCCCCCCGCCCCGTGCGACCCTTGTGAAGATAAGCGGTAGAAAATGAATGAATGTATGTTATATAATACTTAAGTATTCTAAACCTTCGCTATTTTCCACAATGCTAGCACAGGGCACATATTGCTAGCTCGCTAGGTACGTATCAGTCATGATATATTGATAAGACATTATCTATATTGAAAGTACGCTCTCAATGCTGAAAGCATGAGTCTTATTTTCCATTAATTTATCCACTATGTTGGGTAATACGATTGTAAAAGTGGATGTAGGGGTGTTATTTCATGTCTGGAAGGCTCTAATAATGCTAAAAAAAAGAATCCTATTAAATTTACTTGTCACCACCGAGTCTGGAACCAATTCAATGTGATACATTAGAGTTTACTGCATGTTCAGTGACAATTAATTACCTTTTATTAATTACCTTTTTGTAATGTTGTAGTTTGGTGTTTACTTTTGTAATGTTTTGGAAGATAAAAAGCTAACTGGGTGTACAAATGTATAAATAAAGGGTATTCATCACCAATTCTCCAATGCCACATATTGTTTTGATATATTATTGATTGTTTGTATGTTTGTGATATGATAGTGAATGAACGTTTATCCAAGAGGAGACTGAGGATAGCAGGAAGACACGCTGCTGCAGCAAAGCAGAGACTGTGGAGAATGGTACTACATCAATGGTGTAGAAGAAAAAGCAATAAGGAGATGTTAAACGTGTGTAAGAAAAGACAGAACACGAGACATCAAGGAACCAAGGCAGAGAAAAAGGAGATAAAAATGAAAAAAAAAGCTACAAGTGTTTCAGCATGCTCCTTGTTCTCACTCACAGTCGGGAGTGAAAACGCCCAAAGCAACATTCACAGGCCTCGTTGTTTGTGTTCACTCTCATCATCCAGACCTCACACTTCCTTCCCCATCTTTCCCAAAGGGAACAATTCCAAGGTGAAACACACACAGGGTTATTGTACAGAGGGTGGGAAGCATAGTGTAAATAAGGCAAGTGTTTGCATTGACACAGTCTATTACATTTTCCACTCATGTATTCATTGGCCACTTGCAGCCAGTGGTCAAGAATAAGGAAAAAGGTACCCCCCCCCCGACACCCCCTGTCTCCTCAGTTAAGGTGCCCTTGAGGAAGGCACATATGGTTCCTAATAAGATGCCTACTGGTGGCTTAAATGTACTACTTAAGCACATTTATGACAAATCGTATCAATCAAATGTAAAAAAAAAAAGACTAAAACTATCTTATCTCAAAATTTCAACTTTTTATCTCATAGTTTTGATTTTTTTATCTCGTTATTTTGACTTTTTATCTTATTTCGACTTTTTATCTCATAGTTTTTATTTTTTTATTTAGTTATTTCGACTTTTTATCGCATAATTTTGACTTTCTGTCTCAGAATTTCGACTTTTTATCTCATTATTTCAACTTACCATTAGGATAAAACATTTTTTCCAGTGACGGAAACAGGCTTCCATAAAGGTGTGTGTATTTCAGGCCAAAATTAAGCATTTTCGAGCACAAAAATGGCTATACGAATAAATAAATGAACTGAAACACGAATACAGTCGGCCCTCGCCACTTTGTGCTTCAAACAGTTTAAAAAAAAAACGAATAAATGACAAAGTTTACGTCAGGGGTCTCAAACATGCGGCCCGCGGGCCAAATGTGGCCCGCAGGACACTAGTTTGAGGCCCCCGCCTTGATATGAAAGTTTAATGCAAGTTTGATATGGATGCTGTATGGTATCATGTACCCAGAAAAAATTATTACGTTTGATTAATGTTCATGTTAAAGGTTAAATAACTGTTAATAGTTATCCTCCCTATCCGTGTGGAAGTGGTAAGTTTTTGGCTATTTAAGTTGAAAGGAAATAACTTGAAGGCTACCGTTTAGGTCGCTAGCTCTCTAGTTTACATTTTTTTGTTTTTAATAAATGTGTTTTTTTTTTTTTTTTGGAAAACCTGATGCGGCCCAGTCTCACCCAGACCCGAGCTCCAGTGGCCCCCAAGTAAATTGAGTTTGAGACCCCTGGTTTTTGTATTATTGCCCTAAATTAAGCATTTCAAGTTTAAAAATGGTCACAGTATAAGGCATTAAAAGACGGATTTAATGTAGTATTCTACCCTGGCCACTAGATGATAACAATAATGGGCTACTATTATGATGGTAAGCTAGCTAAAATGCAACTCTGAAACCCCGACACGTCCGGAAGACATTTATTCCAAAACACAGCAGCCTTAAATAGCATATCCTCTTTGATTATATCTACTATATTGGGTAATACAAATGTAAGCGTGAGTATAGGGGTGTTGTTTCATGTCTGGAGAGCTCTAATAATGTTAAAACACGTATTTAGGATGTTGTAAACAGGTTTTCGGTGCTCTAACTATGAAAATATTAGTTGTTTCAATAGTTGAGCTGTCACAAAAGCACAATATTTGTGTGCTTAAAATGTATATTTTTTGTTGGGAGCTGATATTTCCTTGGAATTTACCCATGTTCTACTGCTTATTACTTAATAATTCAAGTTTTATGAAGGGAAAAAAAATGGGATTGCTTTATCCGTTATGTCATTCATGCATTTTCTGCCACTGATATGGAAAATGTATTCAAATGATTTTAAGTGAGATGTTTCTGGGCCGCCAAATCAGTGACCGAAATCACCGCCCGCGTCTCTCTCGTACTGATTTCCATGCCGCAAGACGCTCGGAATGACACCCTCTCGCTCTCGTTTTCCTCGCTAACAACGTCATGACTAAAATGTTAATTACCTCTAAACAGAGAAATGATTGCCAAAATCAAACAGCAATTAGCGTGCATCATCATTAGCGCCATTAGCTGCCGTCGCCGCGCGAAGATTGAGGCTTGTTCAGCGGAGGGCGGAACGCTCATCAGCGTCTCATTCACCGACTTTCACAGGCAAAAGGGAAAACTTGGGAATGAAATACAGTCAAAAAGCCTGGAGAAGAGGAGGACCTCAGTGGAAAATTGCTGTTTTTGCACCTGTGCAGAAAGCAACATGTTATTATTATTTATGGAATTATTCCTGTAATGTCCGTTTTAAAGGACTTTTTGTAATATGTGTTCTTCCGGCCTGTTTATGAGCATCAAACATGAGACCGATCCATCGGCTCGCTCACATGTTTGCTCCAATTTCCAAAAAGTTGAAGGTTTCAGGAAGTTTCAGGAAGTTTAAAACCACAATACTGCCTCTGACCCATCCCTAGCTAATCATCAAAGAGGACAGGTCAAAATACATAGCAGGCTTCACTACACATCTTAAAATAAAGGCACTGAATATGCTAACCTAGCATGATGTTGCTGTTGAAATGTGAATGTAATGATGGCTGGCTATGGGAGTGGTGCTAAATGTTTAGCCCCCCCCCGTCCCACCCCATCACGTAACATTATTGTATGTGATATACGACATCTGTTATGTTGGAGTGCAGAGATACAGTGTGCAGTCGTTCCTTGCCAAAAGATATTAAAATTATATTAAAATTATATTAAAATTATATTAAAATTATATTAAAATTATATTAAAATTATATTAAAATTATAATAAATTATGTAAAAATATATTAGAATTATATTAAAATTATATTTAAATGATGTTAACATTATATTTAAATTATATTAAAATTATATTAAAATAATATTAACATTATATTAAAAATATATTAAAATTATATTAAAATTATATTAGAATTATATTAAAATTATATTAAAATGATATTATTATATTAAAATTATATAAAAATGTATATTAACATTATATTAACATTATATTAAAATTATATAAAAATTATATTAACATTATATTAAAATTATATTAAAAATATATAAAAAATTATATAAAAATTATATTAACATTATATTAAAATTATATTAAATTATGTAAAAAAATATTAGAAATATATTAAAATTATATAAAAAATTTTTTATAAATTATATAAAAATATGTAAAATATATATATATATATATATATTAAAATTACATTAAAATTATTCATTCATTCATTCATTCATCCTATCCCAGCTGTCTTTGGGCGAGAGGCGGGGTACACCCTGGACTGGTGGCCAGCCAATCACAGGCACATATAGACAAACAACCATTCACACTCACATTCATACCTAAGGTCAATTTCCATGTTTTTGGAATGTCGGCGGAAACCGGAGTACCCTGAGAAAACCCACGCGTGCACGGGGAAAACATGCAAACAGAGATGGCCGAGGCTGGAATTGAACCCTGGTCTCCTAGCTGTGAGGTCAGCGCGCTAACCACTCGACCGCCGTGCCACCACATTAAAATCATATTAAAATTATATTAAAATTATATAAAAATGTACTGTATTAAATCATGGTATTTTGTGGTTGAAAATGAACTAAAACACAAACATTTAATAAATGGCGTAGCATTCAGCGCTCGCCACTGGGTGTAAGTCAAGTTACTGTCATGTTTGATGAGCCACACGGACACCAGACGTGACTGTCAAAACGTCAACTCTGAACCATCAACGTCATTTCCTGTCTGCCACTCAACTCTGCTCTCACATTTATAACAACACACAACATCACAAGTCTTATTTATTGCTTAAATGTCTTATTTACTCTTATTATATCTACTATATCAGGTATAGGGGTGTTAGTTCATGTCTACAGGGCTCTAATAAACAGGTTGTCTATGCTCTAACTATGAACGTATACGCCATTTATAAATAAGGAATCCTATTTTACGGTTAGCATACTTTAGCAACCGTGGGAACTCGGTCTCATGTTGCCGAAACGAATTCTCAGTGCCCTCTCCTCTCAAGGTCACAGTTCTAATTCCCGACTCTGCATCAAATCCTTCCCTTGACATCCACACCTGAGCACCAAATGCTGGATTCCGGTAAATCTTCGGAGAGATAAAGAGGTCATTACCTCGTTGGTCGATCCCGGTGACACACATGCTTTTTCGCTTCTATTTGCCGTTATTGACAATGCACTCTATTTTGCCTCAGTTGATTCAAGACATAATTGATCGACAATCAATTTCACAATTTGGTCCCATCTCAGAGTGGGGATCAAACAGTGGAATAAAGATGCATACCTTGCTGTACGAAGGATCCGTACACAAACCACATGGAGTTGTAGAGCGTGGTGGACGACACCGACCCCATGGGTAGCCGAGGCGGGTTCAGCCAATTGAGTAAGTAGACCAGGATGCCGACCAGCAGCACGGTACCCGCGATGCACGCCCACAGAGACAGGTCGAAGGGCGCCAGGCAGGCGAACATGTCCACCGTACGCTCAGCCTTACGCAGCAGGACGCCCACCGAGTAGTCCATGTAGCGCGTGGTGAAGTCCACGACGCTCTCGCGCTCCGGCGTGATGGTCAGGGCGGAGAGTCCAACGTCGGCCCGCTGCAATGCAGAACAAAACAGTACGATAAATTAAATATGGACAATTAGACGCGTCGGAAAAGACATTCTGCTTGATGACGGCCATGTTTTTCAACCAATGTTGCTGAAAATGTTGTTCTGTATAATATTTTATGCTAGCAGGGTGCGTTAAAGATTGTAGCTGACACATTTGCATGTTCGATATATTTGCAGCCACTGCACATTAATACGCAAAGCATCATTTCTGGAGTATATTTTTTTAATATTTCTTTACTCTACTACTAAAATAGTGCTACTAAAATGACATTATTTTTCTTCATTATATTAGTTTATTCTCATGAATAAAATAATAAAATTCTCACATTTTCTTATAAATAGCATCTTTTTCTCACAATATTTTGACTTTAGTAAAAAAAATTTTTTTTTACATATTTTCTAACAATTCAACTAGAAAAATTTCTTCTCGGAATTATGACTTCATTTTCATCATATTTTGACTTTATTCTTGTAAAGATTTCTGGAGTTATAAATATATATTTTTTTTAATATTTCTTTATTCTACTACTAAAATAGTGCGACTAAAATGACATTATTTTTCTTCATTATGTTAGTTTATTCTCATAAATAAAATAATAAATAAATAAATAAAATTCTCACATTTTCTTATAAATAGGGTCTTTTTCTCACAATATTTTGACTTTACTCTTGTAAAAAAATTTTTTTTACATATTTTCTAACAATTCAACAAGAAAATTTTCTTCTCAGAATTATGACTTTATTTTCATCATATTTTGACTTTATTCTTGTAAAGATTTCTGGAGTTATATATATATATTTTTTTTTATATATATATATTTTAAATATTTCTTTACTACTAAAATAGTGCTACTAAAATGACATTATTTTTCTTCATTATATTAGTTTATTCTCATGAATAAAATAATAAATAAAAAAATAAAATTCTCACATTTTCTTATAAATAACGTCTTTTTCTCACAATATTTTGACTTTACTCAGTAAAAAAAAAGTTTTTTTTACATATTTTCTAACAATTCAACTAGAAAAATTTCTTCTCGGAATTATGACTTCATTTTCATCATATTTTGACTTTATTCTTGTAACATTCTAACTTTTTTCTGCACCCTAATTTTATAAAAATCAGAACTTTATTAGTTGTTTAGTTTGTGTTTTTTGTTGAGCAGAGCGTTAAAGATTATAGCTGACACATTTGCATGTTCGATATATTTGCAGCCACTGCATATTAATATGCAAAGCATCATTTCTGGAGTTATATTTTTTTTAATATTTCTTAACTCTACTACTAAAATAGTGCTACTAAAATGACATTATTTTTCTTCATTATATTAGTTTATTCTCATAAATAAAAAAATAAAATTCTCACATTTTCTTATAAATAGCGTCTTTTTCTCACAATATTTTGACTTAACTCTTGTAAAAAATATATATTTACATATTTTCTAACAATTCAACTAGAAAGTTTTCTTCTCAGAATTATGACTTTATTTTCATCATATTTTGACTTTATTCTTGTAAAGATTTCTGGAGTTATATATATTTTTTTATATATATATTTTTTAATATTTCTTTACTCTACTACTAAAATAGTGCTACTAAAATACATTATTTTTCTTCATTATATTAGTTTATTCTCATAAATAAAATAATAAATAAAAAAATAAAATTCTCACATTTTCTTATAAATAGCATCTTTTTCTCACAATATTTTGACTTTACTCTTGTAAAAAAATGTTTTTTTTACATATTTTCTAACAATTCAACAAGAACATTTTCTTCTCAGAATTATGACTTTATTTTCATCATATTTTGACTTTATTCTTGTAAAGATTTCTGGAGTTATATATATATATTTTTATATATATATATATATATTTTAATATTTATTTACTCTACTACTAAAATAGTGCTACTAAAATGACATTATTTTTCTTCATTATATTAGTTTATTCTCATAAATAAAATAATAAATAAAAAAATAACATTCTCACATTTTCTTATAAATAGCATCTTTTTCACACAATATTTTGACTTTACTCTTGTAAAAAAACATTTTTTTACATATTTTCTAACAATTCAACTAGAAAATGTTCTTCTCAGAATTATGACTTTATTTTCATCATATTTTGACTTTATTCTTGTAAAGATTTCTGGAGTTATATATATTTTTTTATATATTTTTTTTTTATATTTCTTTACTCTACTACTAAAATAGTGCTACTAAAATGACATTATTTTTCTTCATATATTAGTTTATTGTCATAAATAAAATAATAAATAAATAAATAAATAAAAAAATTCTCACGTTTTCTTATAAATGTCATGTAGCATTGCCGTTTTCAAATTATTATTATTGGATGGATTTCAAATGATTAATTTTTTTGAGTAACTTTCGTAAAAAGAGGACCAACAAATGTGTGCAGAGTCCCCCCCGAGGGAACCCGAAGCCGTACTTCAGCATAAGTGACGCCGATAGCATGTGATGTTTTTTTGCAACATAACAAACAAGCACCCATTTGTGTCTGTTGGTCACCTTAAAAACCAGTTCCCCCATCAGTCCGTTCCACTGTCCGTCAGGCTGCATGCTGCCATACTTGTGGTCCGGCGCGATGTAGATCTCGTATTTGAAACCCAAGTAGTTAGACAGAGCGTCCAGGACGTCGATGGAGAAGCCTTGATACTTCTTGGGTTTGCCCAGAACGTTCTCAGAGACCATGACGAACGGCTCCTCCTAGAAAGCAAAAAACAATTCGACAAGTGAGTCGATACAAGAGTCGTTCAAAGCTAACCGATTACTCAACACCAGCAGTGTTCGTTGGAAAAGCACACGTTGGCTTATAGCACACCGCTATTCATAGTAGCGATGCCATTGTTTACAGTCTGATTGGCTTCCAGCTGTCCTGGTTAGCGCGCAGGCCACACAGCAAGGAGATCCGAGTTCGATTCCACCATCTCTGTGTGGAGTTTGCATGTTCTCCACGGGTTTTCTCCGGGTACTCCGGTTTCCTCCCACATTCCAAAAACATGCTAGGTTAATTGTCGACCCCAATTTTCCATAGGTATGAATGTGAGTGTGAATGGTTGTTTGTCTATATGCGCCCTGTGATGGGACTGGGATAGGCTCCAGCACCCCTGCGAATGAATGTCCTGTTCTTGCGAGACAGCTAACATTTGTCACCATTTAACCCTGAATAATCACCTAAAGCAGGGGACCTCAAACACGCGGCCCGCGGGCCAAATGTGGCCCGCAGGACGCTAGTTTGAGGCCCCCGCTTTGATATGAAAGTTTAATGTTAGTGCGGCCCGCGCAAGTTTGATATGGATGCTGTATGGTATCATGTACCCAGAAAAAATTATTACGTTTGATTAATGTTCATGTTAAAGGTTAAATAACTGTTAATAGTTATCCTCCCTATCCGTGTGGAAGTGGTAAGTTTTTGGCTATTTAAGTTTAAAGGAAATAACTTGAAGGCTACCGTTTAGGTCGCTAGCTCTCTAGTTTGCGAGTTAGCATGTGTCTCAAGACCCTGCAGTTGCGCAATATGTTGTAAATAAAAAAAAGTATAAATGTGACTATAGTCGTGTTTTGTCATGTCTACAGGGCTCTAATAATGCTTTGTTCATTTTAATCTGAAAAAAATAATTTGTCTACCCACCAACTATATGTGGTTTCTTAAGTTTTTATTATTTGACGTTTTATTATTATTATTATTATTATATTTATTTATTTATTACTGATTGATTGGTTTTCTTTATTCTTGATTTGTTTATTTATTTTTCATCTTATTTTGTGCAGAAAAATAAAAATGTATATATTTGAGAACAGTGGAATGTTTTATCAGAGCTTTTATTGTAGAAAATCGGAACCAAAGCACTGAAAAAGTTTGTATATTTTTCTGTTTTTAATTTTTTTGGAAAACCTGATGCGGCCCAGTCTCACCCAGACCCTAGCTCCAGTGGCCCCCAGGTAATTGAGTTTGAGACCCCTGACCTGATCTGTCTGTTTACATGAAAAACATTCAGCAAACATTTTAATAAGACTTATTATTAATAAGACCTATTTTAAGCATGAAAGCAAAAAAACCCAGACTTCAATATTTTATACTTATAGACAATTTTCTACCTCCATCACACACAAGCATCACTATTGATGAGTGAAATGTTTAAGGCCAATGTGTCTGGCAGATTTATGGAAAGCCTCTGTGTTATTGAGTAGATTCTACACAACCATGCTTTTTCTCACAACACACACACACACACGCACACACAATATGTTGGGCTTATGTTGCTTGGTGGTTTCTAATCCCTGCTAGCTGCAGCCGTTCAATAAGCTATTAGGCAGCGAGTGGACATGCATGCCAAGCCCCTCGCTCACTACAAGCATCCATCAACCCAAGCAGGGACACCCACTACCATACACACATACACAGTAGTGATAACAATAAGGTTGGACTCATTTCATTTCCGTATTATGTTCTTTGAACCACTCAAATCAAACAAGAAGTTCGACTTCAATGAACTTCTCTACCCCGAAGAAGGTGAAATGTACAAAAAAAAGTAAAATTAAGAGAATAAAGTGGTAATTCTACAAGGAAATGTTTGAAGAATTAAGTCATAATGATGTAACGAGTTGTGGGAAGAAAGTTGCAACATCCAAATAATAAAAGTTCCAAATGAAAAAAAGTCTGAATACAATGAGAATATATGCACAATGCTATGAGAAAAAAAATACGATTTTATTTAGAATAATTAGAACAAATTTGTCATTTTATGTGAAATACATTGTAATATTAAGAAAAAAAGATTTAGGATTTTTTTCATGTAAATTTTGTACACTATTTTTGTATATAATGTAATAGTATACTACCATTATTGTAACATTACTACCTTTAACTCACAATGTTATGATTTCATTATTCATTCATTTTCTACCGATTATCCTCACAAGGGAGGAGCCTATCCCAGCTGTCTTCGGGCAAGAGGCGGGGTACACCCTGGACTGGTGGCCAGCCAATCACAGGGCACATATAGACAAACAACCATTCACACTCACATTCATACCTATGGACAATTTGGAGTCGCGAATTAACCTAGCATGTTTTTGGAATGTTGGAAGAAACCGGAAAACCCACGCACACACGGAGAAGAACATGCAAACTCCACACAGAGATGCCTGAGCAGGGGGATCGCACTCGGGTCTCTTAGCTGTGCGATAACCACTCGTGCAGCCTACTGACTGCATATTCATTCATTCATTTTTGCTGGAGCCTATCCCAGCTGTCTTCGTGCGAGAGACAAAGTAGACCGAGGCAAAATTTTGGCAAAAAATTTTGGATGTTAACCAAAAAACGTGCTAACCGGGGCGGATGTTAACTGAGGTACCACTGTATCTTGACATTTCAACTACTGCATCACTACTAAGCAGATTATAGAGGGAGCCGCTTATTGTACTGTACCACGTACCAGCAGCTAGTGTGCCGCTACGGATGTCAGGGTAGACTGGTGGCCAGCCAATCACTGGGCACATAAAGTCAAACAACCATTCACACTCACATTCATACCTATGGACAATTTGGGGTCGCTAATTAACCTAGCATGTTTTTGGAATGTGGGAGGAAACCAGAGAACCCGGAGAAAACATGCAAACTCCACACAGAGATAGATGACTGAGGGTGGAATTGAACTAGCTGTCTCCTAGCTGTGAGGCCTGAGCGCTAACCACTCGACCACCCTATTCCTTATTCGTAAAAAAGGGATTATTTTTGTAGTTCCAGCAAAGCAAACCTGTTTATAACACATTTAGTATCATTATCTCTCTCTACAGGGCGGCACGGTGTTCTAGTGGTTAGCGCGCAGACCTCACAGCCAGGGTTCAATTCCACCCTTGGCCATTTCTGTGTGGAGTTTGCATGTTCTCCCCGTGCATGCGTGGGTTTTCTCCGGGTACTCCGGTTTCCTCCCACATTCCAAAAACATGCTAGGTTAATTAGCGACTCCAAATTGTCCATAGGTATGAATGTGAGTGTGAATGGTTGTTTGTCTATATGTGCCCTGTGATTGGCTGGCAACCAGTGCAGTGTGTACAGGGTGACAGCTGGGATAGGCTCCAGCATGCCCATGACCCTCGTGAGGACAAGAAAATGAATGAATGAATGAAAGTCCTAAAACTAAAAGAAACTTCATGTATAATAACAATACATAAAATAAGTGTGTTCCAAAAAAAAGTCATACTATTACAAGAATAATAAGAAAAAATGTGTAAAGAACGAAGAAAGGTTGTACCATACAACTTTGCTAACATGTTTGAAAATCAAAATGTCACCCGTTTCTTATCTACAGCACCCGTATAGAAAGTGACAAGTAGGAGACAATACATGGGAGCGTTCAAAGGTCAAAGCAGACTTTCAGCTAAAAAAGACTCAATACAGTTTTTGTTCTAAAAACTTACCTCTTAACTACAAATGTCAAGTAAAATGAACAAAAAAAAGGCTCTGATGTTGCAGGCTTAATCAATAATGTCGGATTTTAAGAGTTTGTTAAAAGTTTTCAGGAGCGCTGGGTCATTTAATCATCCTCATAAAACTTTCACTCACTTTAAATTGCCGGCCTCAATCAATACCCAGTCAATGTTTTCCAGGCTGGAAAACTGCATCGCCCAGTTTAGTCGCTTTTTTGCCCTGCCACTCACGAGCAGTGAGATACCGCTTGGCACGTTTCCACACTTTCCCCCGAAATGTATAGCAGAGATGCGGTTCCTATCCGCCCTCCTGCATCCATCAAGGTGACAATTCTTCTTTTTTGTCAACCGTAAAAAACAGTGGCTCCTCCGTCAGCGAGGACCCCCCCCCCCCCAAAAAAAACTGTAATCCCAAGCGCCTCCTACTGTTGTGTGGTGTACTGTCCCTTTAAATCATTATAATTAATGAACCTAAACGTCTTAGGTTGAACATAATCTGATGTAAAACGCTGGTTGACAGCAGATTTGTTCAAATTTTGCAGATTTTCAATTTGTCTCGACTTAAAGTCCAGTTGGTTTTCTTCTTGAAACTTTTGATGTGAATTTTTTTGGAATGGCTATGATATGACCGGTAATCGCATCCTGTAAAATTAATTACTGTTCTGTACAGATAATATTGAAACTGAACAGGAACTTTGGAATTCCAATAACAATAACAAATGTTACTTTCATATCTGCTGCTGTCACGGACCTTAAATATTGTGGGTGTTGTAAATGTCCTTGTTATAAATGTAATGTTTAGTACAGGCGCTGTTCAGGGCAGACTTCATGTTGGCTTTGTACCAGGCACCTTGCGGGGCAACTAAGTGGTCCTCAGTAAGACCCCAGTTTAGCCATTCCAGCTTGTTTTTGTACTACATACGTCTGTCTGCGTTCGTGCTAAAGGTGAGTTAATGGGCTGTTAACGATCGTTCGCGATGGTATTTATATGCAAATTAGGCGGCGAATATCACCCGTTGTTTTGTGTGCGCCTGTGTGTTATGCTAATATTTGAAGTGCTAGCTAACCTGTTGGCGCCCTTTTCGTCGTGAAGCCAAATCCAGTATGGCTGTTTTCGGAACACTACAAGCGTACTACATAACCCACAATGCATTGCGCTCCTTACCCAGCCGAAATCAACAGGCTGAAGCTGATTTCACTTTAGCTCTAAACACTTTAAAAACATCACTTTATTGAGATTTTTTTTTAAATCAGGCGAGAAAGTGGCCCTTTAGATCCTGAGTGTGCCTTTTATTTGTCCAATTACTAACCGTTTACAATTTCGTTCGGATGAATTCGGCAAAATTTAAGCTAGCGGAAGTTAGCAACGCACTTCAGGTTATTTTCACAAAATAAAACACCCCGTTACTTTTCTCATACAAAAAAAAACATAGTGATAAATCACTGCTTTTACTTCGAAAACAAGAAGCGAACCAACTCACAATATATCCTGCTTGACACCGCCGTTTGGTCCATGCTGCTGCTCAGTGTTCAGCCAATGTTTTTTTTCGCAGTGACGTCACATCGCATTGCATCCTTGGTAATTTCAACATTTTTCAACATTCATCCGGCAACTTCTCCCATTCTCCCTCAAATAGTTAGTATGAGTAGTCGGTAAGTATGGGGTTTTGAACACAGCCTATGTGTGTGTGTAAATTAGCATGTGCTCCTTACATTTATGCTAATATTCATTCATTACAGAAACCAGACTCGTCAAGACATTATGCTACTCACAAATCAACCTGTTGGATGGAGAATTGGACTGTAAAGGAATAAAAGCCACAAAGTTCTGCTACTGTGACCGGACTCACTCTCTGACAGGAGTTCTGGTGTGGATGAGGTGCTCCGCTCTCCCCCAACACACCAACTGCAAAACTACATTACTGGGGCCAGATTACTCCATCATAATCATGTGGTGTCCAATCATCACAATTATTATGACAGACAAATGTGCATCGGTGAGTGCAGGGTTTTATTTGCCACTATTTTTCATGAACTTAACATTATGCAGTTCTCTTTTTACATGTTTTTTTTTTTTACGATGTGGTGAGGATTGCTTTAAATGAAGTCCCTTGCCAGGTTGTAAGTCAGCAGGTTCGGAGCTCATGTCATATGCATTATACCCTATAGTTTTAAAAAAAAAATGAACAAACCAAGTTGCAGCACAACATACTTTTACGTAACTTTCCTCTAAACGACGTGTCATGGATTGACGCCAGGATGTTCCCTTTGAAAAGTCTAAAAATCATGAAGGAGGACAGACAACATGAAAATATAATCCCCGCGGCCAAGTCTGTCACTTGAGTGGAGATGGAAAAAAGACAAAAAGCAGCTGAGAGGTGAGTCACTGAGGGAATTTACGACGGGCTGTCTGAGCTATTCTGTACCATCAGGTTTCTGTCGAAAAGAAATGTTTTAAAAGCCTGAAACTCATTTGCCTCAAAAGTATCAAAGTTCTCATCGGTGAGGGAAGGGTTCCACTAATGAGAAAGCCGTAAAGACATCATTACTGCGACGGTAGCGTCCATTTCATCAATACATTCCCCCTGATAATCCATAGGATCGATTAAGAATGATTTGCCTTAATAGTGGCGTGATCTCAGCCCGCATGAAAAGATCAATAACTCATTAAACAACACAATGGGGTAATGGCGCAGAATGAACACATCCCTTTCACAGGGACGTAACATGCATGGTGCCTTTTGAGAGCATTGCTCTATTCCAAATACAAACCAGCTACACGAGAGTTGCGGAAAAAAGCCCGAGGCAACACTAAACAATCTGCTATCTGCAGAGCAGCATTTTCAACTGGCGGGAGAGAGTCAAAAGAAGTTCTGCGCGGGTCAAAAAAATATACATTTTATTTTGAAATGCAACCACATTAGCACATATACATATTTAATAAGATGACAGTACTGTGCAAAAGTCTTAGTCTGGCATTAGATGTGTTGTTTTAGCAATTCATAAGTCACTGTAGTTAAAATGTTGCGCCTTCACTCATCTATCATGCTGCCTCGTAGTGGAATATGACCTATTATTTGTCAAAAATATGCATATGGATATATGCAAAATGTATGAATTTGTGGACTAAATTAATAATTTTCAAGCATAAAAATGGCTAAATGAATTCAACTAAATACAGCCATGATGGAAATCTTAATAAATAAATAAATAAATAAAAAATAGCTAGAATTTACCTTTTACACATTTGGATCTTAATGAGGTTTTAAGTAGAGCTACGATATGCAGACGCAAGAAGGGGAGTGTGATATTAAAAAAAAAACGCAAGACTTAAAGTGAAATAGGCTGTTTATCAGCTGATCAAACGTTTAAGACCATCACTCAAAAAATGAGGACTCAGTCATGAGTATCTCCTCTTTTTAAATGACTTAAAAAATGGTTTTGCTTGATGCGAGTGTTTCCAGTAGGCTAGTGGGAACTTTGGTCCAAGATGGCGTCACCAAGGGCATCAACTGTCTGGAAATGATGGCCATTTTTATAAACTTCCCTTGCCATCCATCCCCAAATGTTCTCTATGGCAGGGGTTCTAACTCGGGGCCCACTTGAAAATAAAAAAAAATGTCCGTGGCCCACTTTTGTGCTATAAACAGTACATAGACGAAATACTGCATTCTCAGCATTATTATTATTATTATTCAATTATTATTATTATTCCCATTATTTGCAACTTGGTATGATGGCTGCACCACTCTCTTGTAGTCACTTCCAGTGACACATGTTGATTCAATTGTTTTTTATTGGCTCTGATATTCCTTTAATTTAATTTCAAAAAATTCTTGTGGCTTTGATGAATATTTTTCATGTTTATTTTCCAGATGGCGGCGCAGCTTACAAGGTTTCAGATCTTCATTAGACACCACCTCTGAGCACTACGGACAGACAGGTTGTACAGTGTCCTCTACATTTTTCTTTTTTGTTTTATTTATTTATTTTTTTTTACACCTGTAAGCCACTGCTCCATTTTTCCCGCCACATGCTCCTCCGTTAATGACCTCCTGGCATGATGGCCAAAGAGCTACGTTCAAATCCTAAACTGTATAAGGTTCCTAAAATATTGTGACCGCTCAATAACACTCAATAGGTTCTTACTTAAGCCTATAAATATATATTTTTAAAATTGTGCAATAAATATTTTACAATAAAAATAATTTAAAAAAAATAATATTTGCAAAAGGGGCAGCACGGAGGGCGAGTGGTTAGCGCGCAGACCTCACAGCTAGGAGACCAGGGTTCAATTCCACCCTCGGCCATCTCTGTGTGGAGTTTGCATGTTCTCCCCGTGCATGCGTGGGTTTTCTCCGGGTACTCCGGTTTCCTCCCACATTCCAAAAACATGCTAGGTTAATTGGCGACTCCAAATTGTCCATAGGTATGAATGTGAGTGTGAATGGTTGTTTGTCTATATGTGCCCTGTGATTGGCTGGCCACCAGTCCAGGGTGTACCCCGCCTCTCTCGCCCAAAGACAGCTGGGATAGACCCCAGCACCTATAAGCGATAGAAAATGAATGAATGAATATTTGCAAAAATTAATCATATTTTTAATGACCTCTCTCAGCGCACCTGCAGTACTGCCACGGCCCACCAGGGGAATTACTGCTCTATGGGATTTAAATCGTCCGTTTGACGACCCTGCACCACCTGAAGCACCAGTGTTCCATTGAATGAAAAAGCACCACAGATCATGATGGAATGGTTTGGTTGGGGTGTAACCCGCCTCTTGCCCGAAGACAACTGGGATAGGCTCCTGCATACCTGCGGCCCTAGTGAGAATAAGTGGCATAGAAAATGGATGGATGGATTCAACCTAGTGACCATAGGGTAAATGTTCTTTCTTTGACGATATGACGCATGCTTTACAGTACAGTTCTTGGTTATCATTAATAACTGGTGGGAGACTAATCCTGTTGATTCTAGGGGGCTTCTGTGATGCGTGTGGGGATGTGGCTGGCGCAGATCGAAGTAGATTTACCCTTCATGTTATTCCAAAAAATACTAAATAAATGCTTCAGTTTAGTGAAAATGTGCCTTCTTAATTTAGAAATGTGTGACTATCGTATCGTAGGGGTTGGAGTACTTCCTGTTGTACATTGAAAATTCTCATTGAAACAGTATGAAACCATTAATGAGCAATAGTAGCATGCCTACTATGATTGTGGACTAAAATATCTTCTTCTCCCTTTAAAGGTATGATCTGACGAGTGTATAAAAAAAATAAAAGCGAGAGAAAAGGGATAGCCACAAAGACGTGGAGCATCATCGCTTTCTTCTCGGCTTCTCTCACTTCAAAGACGAGATATGAAGAATTTACGGCGGTGAATCTTTAAAGCACACGTGGGATGTTCTCAAATGACGGCGGCGGCTGCTGCTGCTGCTGCTGCTGCTGCAGGGGAGACAGACAGGCAGGCAGCGAGGAGCAACGACGACACGCTCTTCACTTCTTTTATGCGCATGTTAAATGTCAGAAATAAGGGAGGTGAGCTTACGGACTTATTTGTGTTTTGACTTTGCACAACTCCGCGCTCCAAACTTTCCAAACTGACCCTCAATGCACCTCACATAGAAGTTTAAAAAACTATGTAGTGTTTTTGTTTGGAATGGTGAACATTTCTTGGTATATAGCGTGGGATCGGCATAAGGAGGACTCCTGTGGCGTCCCCCAGGGGCCTGTTCCTGAGCCCCCTTCCGTACATTATGTAGTCACAATTATCTTCCTACTCACTTGTGTGGCCGACAATAACCTGTTGAAATTATCTTGTTTTTGTCTCATGGCGGTTTTCTTTTGCTTTAGGGCAGGGGTCTCAAACTCAATTTACTTGGGGGCCACTGGAGCTCGGGTCTGGGTGGGACTGGGCTGCATCAGGTTTTCCAAAAAACAAAAAAAAAAACAAAAAAAAAAAAAACTTTTCTACAAGAAAAGCTCGGATAAAACATTCCACTGTTCTCAAATATCTTACTTTTTATTTTTCTACACAAAATAAGATGAAAAATAAATAAACAAATCAAGAATAAAGAAAATTAATCAGTAATAAATATAATAATAATAATAATAATAATACGGCAAATAATAAAAACTTAAGAAACCACATATAGTTGGTGGGTAGACAAATATTTTTTTTCAGATTAAAATGAACAAAGCATTATTAGAGCCCTGTAGACATGACAAAACACGACTATAGTCACATTTATACTCTTTATTTACAACATATTGCGCAACTGCAGGGTCTTGAGACACATGCTAACTCGCAAACTAGAGAGCTAGCGACCTAAACGGTAGCCTTCAAGTTATTTCCTTTAAACTTAAATAGCCAAAAAGTTACCACTTCCACACGGATAGGGAGGATAACTATTAACAGTTATTTAACCTTTAACATGAACATTAATCAAACGTAATCATTTTTTCTGGGTACATGATACCATACAGCATCCATATCAAACTTGCGCCGGCCGCACTAACATTAAACTTTCATATCAAGGCGGGGGCCTCAAATTAGTGTCCTGCGGACCACATTTGGCCCGCGGGCCGCATGTTTGAGACCCCTGCTTTAGGGACAAGTTGAGACGTCAAGAGTGGTGAGAGCGGTACTCACCAGGACAGTGACGACTCTCAGCACCACTCCTCGCATGTTGTTCTCCAACTTCCTGTCTGTCAAAGTGCCATTCAGGCCGTGGACCGGATCCCATGTAGCCAGCTGAAATGAACACACAGAAAACATAAGGTATATATATATATCTATTTGCATTGAAACGATTGGGATACACATTACATGACAAAGATTGTCTGGAAGACATCAATGAAAAGAGTAAAAACACATATCCAACTCCTGAATATTTTATCTTCTCTTGTCCTACTTTCTATTATGGCCTACTTCTGCGCGTACAATCTTGTCAAATTCTTTTTCCTTTTATACTCAAATTCCGTCTGCACCTGTGATTTATTTATTTATTTATTAATTTTTAAGCGCTCCCCGACCGTACTTTCTTCGTCTTTTTGACATCACAGATCAAACGCCCTCGGCTTCCCTGCAGGGAGGTAAGGAACAAGAAAAATGATGTAATTAAAAAATAAAATACATATGCAGGGTTGAGCTGTGCATTGAAAATTCCACATTAAAAACACAAATGGTGTTTCCGATAGTCAATGTTTGTGAGCCGAAATATTAAATTTCTTTAAAATGTTATCTCTAAAATAGGATTTTGTGATATATCGCCAAATAGAGTAAATCCAAGAACACAGAAATGTCTGTTTTACTGAACATTATACTACGCTGTGCGTCTGCTGTATTTTTCTCTTGTTTTGACTCTGATGAGGACATGCGTGTCTTATCTCTGCAACCCCTGTTAAGTCCTCATTTCAGCAGCAACACTGGTAAATATATGTGCATTTGTGGGGGTGTGAGCGCACATATTAAGCGGGTGAGTCATTGTGTCTCGTCAGTTTTACCCTATGGACTGACTGCTTCACACATTTATTAGTAGCCGACGGTAACGTCTTTATGCTATTCATTAGCCTTAAAAATGATTTTCATTTACAGTTTGTGCAGTGTTGCATGTCCCATTTCCACAAATGTCCCAATTTGTGGACTCCTATAGAGCAGCTACATACAATAACCCGCACAGAAAGCTTTCTAGATCTTCCAGAATATGCACCTATTCCAGCTGTATTGCCTTGATTTTTCCAAAACGGTCTATTTTAATTTATTCCACCCACCGACCTGCCTCCGGACACGCCCACTTAGTGATTGGTCCCACTTAGCTTGTACCCCGACACGCCCATATAAGGAAGTCACCAGATGGCTGGAACTGCTGATTTCTCACAAGGTTCACTGTGAAGTCCAAATACTTCCAAATGCGCTAAGCCAGGGGTGTCAAACACGCGGCCCGCGGGCCAAATGTGGCCCGCAGGACACTAGTTTGATGAAAGTTTAATGTTAGTTTGATATGGATGCTGTATGGTATCATGTACCCAGAAAAAATTATCACGTTTGATTAATGTTCATGTTAAAGGTTAAATAACTGTTAATAGTTATCCTCCCTATCCGTGTGGAAGTGGTAGGTTTTTGGCTATTTAAGTTTAAAGGAAATAACTTGAAGGCTACAGTTTAGGTCGCTAGCTCTCTAGTTTGCGAGTTAGCATGTGTCTCAAGACCCTGCAGTTGCGCAATATGTTGTAAATAAAAAGAGTACAAATGTGACTATAGTCTTGTTTTGTCATGTCTACAGGGCTCTAATAATGCTTTGTTAATTATAATAATAAGCTCATTATCTGAAACTTTGGCATTGTTTAATACAATAGGTCAGATTTATCATAATTTTTATAATAATTTTTCATTTTTATTTTTTTTGCCATTACATTTATATAATATAACTTATTTTTCCAACATAAAAATTGTAAATCTTATTGGTATACTTTATTTTGATATTATCTTACCCCTGATCATGTTTTATACTGCAATTACTTTTGCTGATATTTAACTTAAAAGTTCTTTCACAGTGCCTATAAATGACTTTTCTTTGCTGATTGGCCGAGAGGAATCACATGGTTCTCCTGCCTGATCTCCTGGGTTGGACTCAAAGCATTCTTGCGATTATGCTTCCTGCATGTGCTGGTCTTATTCCGGTTTTAGCAAACAAAAAAGTCACACAACACAAACTAAAGCGCATTTAACAAACGTATACTTTTAATTGAAATAGTCCAAAAACTCTTGATGCATTTTATAAAGTCATCAGCTCAGTATTAAAAATGTCCTCACTACTCGCATTTGTGTGTGTTTTATTTTGTCATTAGACGCGTGTGGCGTCTAATGCAATGGCAATAAAGTGCAAGACAATTGGAGTAGTAGCGCTTTAATGTTCCGTGGGATTCTCAAGGGAAATCAATGTGGCGTCTGTAATATTGAGGAAACTATTTGATACGAATAAGCAGTGATTTATGTGCAATCATTCATCGGGACGCTTCTGCCAAATGACAAGCAAGATGTTGTGTTTCATGTAGCGCTTTATTAGCTTTGCATGATAGCTTGACACAAAGTTGGACATTATTGTGTCTCATTCTCGCGCCGTGTTCTGGCGACATTTTTGTTTCGTTACATTGCACTTGATGTCATTACACTTGATGACATGTGAACTGACAAAGATTCACTCGAACAGAACCATCTGAATAAAGTCCATTTTATTTCACAGGCACCGATTCCCAGCAGAAGATATAGTAACTCGAGGCGGTGGAACTTTGGCGATGGAGGTAAGGAAAAACCTCTCTCACTTAGAGATTTAACGTTACTAAAGTCAGAAATTATGTCATGTCATTTGACGTATGGAGCAGGTCTAGAAGCGTACTCCTTGTACATATAGAACACTAAACACCCCATGACGGAGGCAAGGAAAAACTCACTCGAACAGAACCATCTGAATAAAGTCCATTTTATTTCACAAGCACCAATTCCCAGCAGTAGATATAGTTACTCAAGACAGTGGAACTTTGGTGATGGAGGTAAGGAAAAACCTCTCTCACTTAGAGATTTTGCATTACTAAAGTCAAAAATTATGTCATGTCATTTGACGTATAGAACAGGTCTAGAACCGCACTCCTTGTACACTATCCAAACACTGCATGACGGAGGCAAGGAAAGACTCACTCGAACAGAACCATCTGAATTAAGTCCATTTTATTTCACAGGCACCGATTCCCAGCAGAAGATATAGTAACTCAAGGCAGTGGAACTTTGGCAATGGAGGTAAGGAAAGACCTCTCTCACTTGGAGATTTTGCATTACTAAAGTCAGAAATTATGTCATGTCATTTGACGTATAGAACAGGTCTAGAACCGCACTCCTTGTACATATAGAACACTATCCAAACACTGCATGACGGAGGCAAGGAAAAACTCACTCGAACAGAACCAGCTGAATAAAGTCCATTTTATTTCACAGGCACCGATTCCCAGCAGAAGATATAGTAACTCAAGGCGGTGGAACTTTGGCAATGGAGGTAAGGAAAAACCTCCCTCACTTAGAGATTTAGCGTTACTAAAGTCAGAAATTATGTCATGTCATTTGACGTATGGAGCAGGTCGAGAACCGCACTCCTTGTACATATAGAACACTAAACACCGCATGATGGAGGCAAGGAAAAACTCACTTGAACAGAACTAGCTGAATAAAGTCCATTTTATTTCACAGGCACCGATTCCCAGCAGAAGATATAGTAACTCAAGGCGGTGGAACTTTGGCGATGGAGGTAAGGAAAAACCTCCCTCACTTAGAGATTTAGCGTTAGCGTTACTAAAGTTAGAAATTATGTCATGTCATTTGACATATGGAGCAGGTCTAGAACCGCACTCCTTGTACATATAGAACACTATCCAAACACTGTATGACAGAGGCAAGGAAAAACTCACTCGAACAGAACCAGCTGAATAAAGTCCATTTTATTTCACAGGCACCGATTCCCAGCAGAAGATATAGTAACTCAAGGCGGTGGAACGTTGGCGATGGAGGTAAGGAAAAACCTCTCTGCCTTAGAGATTTAGCGTGGGTTGGCTATCTTACTAAAGTCATCTGACATATGGAGCAGGTCTAGAACATCACTCCTTGTAACACTAAACACTAGAACACTACCCAAACACTGCATGACGGAGGCAAGGAAAGACTCACTCGAACAGAACCATCTGAATAAAGTCCATTTTATTTCACAGGCACCGATTCCCAGCAGGAGATATAGTAAATCAAGGCGGTGGAACTTTGGCGATGGAGGTAAGGAAAAACCTCCCTCCCTTAGAGATTTAGTGTGGGGTAGCTATCTTATTAAAAGTCAGAAATTATGTCATGTCATGGAGCAGGTCTAGAACCGCACTCCTTGTACATATAGAACACTATCCATACACTGCACGACGGAGGCAAGGAAAGACTCACTCGAACACAACCATCTGAATATGAATAAAGTCCATTTTATTTCACGAACACCAATTCCCAGCAGAAGATATAGTAACTCAAGGCGGTGGAACTTTGGCGATGGAGGTAAGGAAAAACCTCTCTCATTTAGAGATGTAGCGTTAGCATTACTAAAGTCAGAAATTATGTCATGTCATTTGACGTATGGAACAGGTCTAGAACCGCACTCTTTGTACATATAGAACACTAAACACCGCATGACGGAGGCAAGGAAAAACTCACTCGAACAGAACCATCTGAATAAAGTCCATTTTATTTTACAGGCACCGATTCCCAGCAGAAGATATAGTAACTCGAGGCAGTGGAACGTTGGCGATGGAGGTAAGGAAAAACCTCTCTCCCTTAAAGATTTAGCGTGGGATGGCTATCTTACTAAAGTCAGAAATTATGTCATGTCATTTGACGTATTGATCAGGTCTAGAACGGCACCACTTGTACATATAGAACAATATCCAAACACTGCATGACGGAGGCAAGGAAAGACTCACTCAAACACAACCATCTGAATATGAATAAAGTCCATTTTATTTCACAGGCACCGATTCCCAGCAGAAGATATAGTAACTCAAGGCGGTGGAACGTTGGCGATGGAGGTAAGGAAAAACCTCTCTGCCTTAGAGATTTAGCGTGGGTTGGCTATCTTACTAAAGTCATCTGACATATGGAGCAGGTCTAGAACATCACTCCTTGTAACACTAAACACTAGAACACTACCCAAACACTGCATGACGGAGGCAAGGAAAGACTCACTCGAACAGAACCATCTGAATAAAGTCCATTTTATTTCACAGGCACCGATTCCCAGCAGGAGATATAGTAAATCAAGGCGGTGGAACTTTGGCGATGGAGGTAAGGAAAAACCTCCCTCCCTTAGAGATTTAGTGTGGGGTAGCTATCTTATTAAAAGTCAGAAATTATGTCATGTCATGGAGCAGGTCTAGAACCGCACTCCTTGTACATATAGAACACTATCCAAACACTGCATGACGGAGGCAAGGAAAAACTCACTCGAACACAACCATCTGAATATGAATAAAGTCCATTTTATTTCACGAACACCAATTCCCAGCAGAAGATATAGTAACTCAAGGCGGTGGAACTTTGGCGATGGAGGTAAGGAAAAACCTCTCTCATTTAGAGATGTAGCGTTAGCGTTACTAAAGTCGGAAATTATGTCATGTCATTTGATGTATGGAGCAGGTCTAGAACCGCACTCCTTGTACATATAGAACACTATCTAAACACTGCATGACGGAGGCAAGGAAAGACTCACTCGAACAGAACCATAGAACATCTGAATTAAGTCCATTTTATTTCACAGGCACCGATTCCCAGCAGAAGATATAGTAACTCAAGGCAGTGGAACTTTGGCGATGGAGGTAAGGAAAAACCTCTTTCACTTAGAGATTTAGCGTTACTAAAGTCAGAAATTATGTCATGTCATTTGACGTACTATGGAGCAGGTCTAGAACTGCTTTCCTTGTACATATAGAACACTATCCAAACACTGCATGACGGAGGCAAGGAAAGACTCACTCGAACAGAACCATCTGAATAAAGTCAATTTTATTTCACAGGCACCGATTCCCAGCAGAAGATATAGTAACTCAAGGCAGTGGAACTTTGGCGATGGAGGTAAGGAAAGACCTCCCTCAGAGATTTAGTGTGAGGTAGCTATCTTACTAAAGTCAGAAATTATGTCATGTCATGGAGCAGGTCTAGAACCGCACTCCTTGTACATGTAGAACACTACCCAAACACTGCATGACGGAGGCAAGGAAAGACTCACTCGAACAGAACCACCTGAATAAAGTCCATTTTATTTCACAAGCACCAATTCCCAGCAGTAGATATAGTAACTCGAGGCAATGGAACTTTGGTGATGGAGGTAAGGAAAAACCTCCTTATTCTCGGTTGTTTTGAGTAAATAGTGCGGAAACAAGTCTGTGGAGTGCTAGTATATATAAAAAAAAGATACCGGAGTGAAGGAAGATCCTTTTGCACAGCAGCAGCAGCTTTCCTGTCAAAGGCAAAAACTCTGGCGGTGTTGTTCTACCCCCGTGACTCTCCTCTCTGCTCTCTAACAGCTGGTAGAAAATAGCCTGGTGGCGCTCCATGCCTTCATTCATATTCTAGTTCTCCTTCTCTTTCATGTGCCAAACCCTCACTGCTGCATCTTGTCCAAGCTTGTGCCACTACTTCGCCTTCCTTCTGTCATGGCTGCCAAATGTTGCACGAGCGACAGTAGCAAAGCAGACAAGCTGCTGAGCCATTTCACTGCTCCAGCATCCTCCTCTACTCACCCCCCTCCCCCTCTTTTTTTTTTTTTGGTCTCCCCCGCTGATGAGCAACATGTGTCACTGCAGTCTCCTAACAGCTTGCACACCAAGCCGTCCTTCTGTCTTCTCTATCCTTTCTCACCAACACCAAGTCCCTCTATTTCAAAATATATTCCTCTCTACCCCTCCCTCTGTGATTCAAATTCAACCCTATCCCTGCATCACCCCCCCCCCCCCCCCATCATCATCTAACAGAGTGAGCACAGCTTGCAGTCCAGTCTGCAATAGTGACAAATCCTCTTGCCATCAGCTCCTTAGCTCCTTGTGTGTCCAAAGTGGTTCTGGACCAACTGGGTCAGGATTCTGTGTGCTGTACAATACAGTACAGAAAGGGTCTAAAACTCAATTTACTTGGGGGCCACTGGAGCTCAGGTCTGGGTGAGACTGGGCCGCATTTATTAAAAACAATTTTTTTTTAAAAACTTCCAATTTTCTACAAGAAAAGCGAGGGTGGAATTGAACTCGGGTCTCCTAACTGTGAGGCCTGTACGCAAACAACCATTCACACTCACATTCATACCTATGGACAATTTGGAGTCGCTAATTAACCTAGCATGTTTTTGGAATGTGGGAGGAAACCGGAGTCCCTGGAAATGGCAGAGGGTGGAATTGAACTCGGCTCTCCTAGCTGTGAGGCATGAACACTGACCACTCTCCACTGTTCAGCCGGACTGAAATTCATTCATTCATTCATTTTCTACCGCTTTTTCCTCACGAGGGTCGCGGGGGTGCTGGAGCCTATCCCAGCTGTCTTGGGGCGAGAGGCGGGGTACACCCTGGACTGGTGGCCAGCCAATCACAGGGCACATATAGACAAACAACCATTCACACTCACATTCATACCTATGGACAATTTGGAGTCGCTAATTAACCTAGCATGTTTTTGGAATGTGGGAGAAAACCGGAGTCCCTGGAAATGGCTGAGGGTGGAATTGAACTCGGGTCTCCTAGCTGTGAGGCCTGTACGTAAACAACTCATCCACCGTGCAGCCAGACTGAAATTGATAATTCATTCATTTTCTACCGCTTATCCTCACGGGGGGTGCTGGAGCCTATCCCAGCTGTCTTCGGGCCAGAAGCGGGGTACACCCTGGACTGGTGGCCAGCCAATCACAGGACACATATAGACAAACAACCATTCACACTCATATTCATACCTATGGACAATTTGGAGTCGCCAATTAACCTAGCATGTTTTTTTTTTTTGGAATGTGGGAGGAGACCAGAGTCCCTGCAGATGGCCAAGGGTGGAATTGAACTCGGGTCTCCTAGCTGTGAGGCCTGCACGCTAACCACTTCACCACTGTGCAGCCAGACTTAAATTAATAATGTCATTTTAAATTATTTGAGAACTTTTAACAGAAATGTCCATTCGTACGCTTATTTTCTCCCACATATTCCAGGTCCGGTTCAATTCCATCGAGGGGACACAGTTATGAGACATGATCTGTCAGCAAATGCAGCCAAAATGTCTTTCAAATAATATAAATAAAAGTTAATGTCTTGCATGGGGAGACTTGCACCAGGGTTACCAAGATAATAAAACACCTCCGATGGTGCATTTAAGTCAATATGTGATTGTTGTTTTTTTCAAACTTCCTTGCTTAAAAGTATGCAAATAAAATAAATCAAAGCAGTCATTTACAAGAAAAAGGCAGGCGCCATCCCGATGATTTGATTTGACAGTTAAATAAGACGCACATCCCGTCAGAATGGGGCCGCATGTGAATAAATAATTGCTGTTCCACGGCATACAAGTACATTTGGGAGCAAAAAAAAAAAACAAAAAAACACAAGCAGGAGCAAACAAACACAAGTCTACAATTAGAGCAGTCGTGTACTGACGGTAAGCGCTTCGTGTGCAGGACCCGAAGTATTAGGCTGTACAATTTGTTCTGCCTGATCACTCGTACCCTTTCATTCGCTCCCCGTTACCACACACACACACACACACACGCACACACGACACGATTATTGTGAAAGCGACAACAACAAGTTCTGTTCTGATTTCCCAGATGAGCTGCAAGCTGTTTTATTGCCTGCTTGGGAGTACTTGGAAGATCTGTGTGTGTGTACATGTGTGTGTGTGTGTCAAGGGAAATGCTCTCACAACTACTACTACAACTACTACACATGCACACTTTCCCCTCTTCACAACCTTCTCAGCACTAAATTAAACGCTGTTACACTTTTTAAGTACTTTTTAAGTACTTTTAAGGTCAAAACAGTGCTAAACACATATTTACACAAATACAATCGAACCCTCGTTTATCAAGGTTCATTGGTTCCCAGATTCAACTGCGATAAGTGAATTTCTGCGATGTAGATGGAATATTTTTGTTATGGAAAAAACATTTTTTAACATTATTCTAGGTATGACATAACATCCATATAGTCACCTTTATAATTGAGAGAAAATAATATGTTTGCAGTTCCTTGGGTTTTTTTTCTGGATTGCATACTTCCTGTGGTGGCTATTGTCTCATCAATGTATTGTAATGTGGGTTTAAATGGCTTTACACAATAAACCACTTAAACCAGGGGTCTCAAACACGCGGCCCGCGGGCCAAATGTGGCCCGCAGGACACTAGTTTGAGGCCCCCGCCTTGATATGAAAGTTTAATGTTAGTGCGGCCCGTGCAAGTTTGATATGGATGCTGTATGGTATCATGTACCCAGAAAAAATTATTACGTTTGATTCATGTTCATGTTAAAGGTTAAATAACTGTTAATAGTTATCCTCACTATCCGTGTGGAAGTGGTAAGTTTTTGGCTATTTAAGTTGAAAGGAAATAACTTGAAGGCTACCGTTTAGGTCGCTAGCTCTCTAGTTTGCGAGTTAGCATGTGTCTCAAGACCCTGCAGTTGCGCAATATGTTGTAAATAAAAAGAGTATAAATGTGACTATAGTCGTGTTTTGTCATGTCTACAGGGCTCTAATAATGCTTTGTTCATTTTAATCTGAAAAAAAATAATTTGTCTAACCACCAGCTATATGTGGTTTCCTCCCACATTCCAAAAACATGCTAGGTTAATTAGCGACTCCAAATTGTCCATAGGTATGAATGTGAGTGTGAATGGTTGTTTGTCTATATGTGCCCTGTGATTGGCTGGCGACCAGTCCAGGGTCTACCCAGCCTATCGCCCGAAGACATCTGGGATAAGTGGTAGAAAATGAATGAATAGTTAGTTTGCCATTTTTATCCTTAAAAAATCCTTAATTTAATAAAAAATAGTAAATACAATTTGCTTACAAATTGTGACTGTAGTCCAAGTGGACACACAGAAAATGAAAAAAGTTATGTTTTATAAAGTAAAAGTAGTTATTTAAATATATTCAATCACTTTTCAAGCCTTGCAATATTCCAATTTCATGCAATTTTGCAGAGTATTCACAAATCTGGAACAATAATGCGTAACAGCGTTATCATTTAATTTCAATGTTCCATTTTTAATTGGGCAACAAAGCAAATGATGATATCAACCAATGCCTCAGACTTATTGGGACATTTCTTTTTAATATAGTAACTTTAAATCAGGGCGGCACGGCGGATGAGTGGTTAGCGCGCAGACCACACAGCTAGGAGACCTGAGTTCAATTCCACCCTCGAGTTTGCATGTTGTCACCGTGCATGCGTGGGTTTTCTCCGGGTACTCTGGTTTCCTCCCACATTCCAAAAATTGCGACTCCAAATTGTCCATAGGTATGAATGTGAGTGTGAATGGTTGTTTGCCTATAAAAGCACTAGAGCAAAACAATGCAAACATTCAATCATAAAAAAAAATGAATACGCCCAAAATTGAATATACTAATAATGCAATCTCAGTGTAAAGCATCATTCAGGCTATTTTAACAGAAGTACCAAAGTACTCGGTTGCACAGCGGTCGAGTGGTTAGCACACACACATCACAGCTAGGAGACCAGGGTTCAATTCCACCCTCGGCCATCTCTGTGTGGAGTTTGCATGTTCTCACCGTGCATTGCATGGTTTTCTCCCACATTCCAAAAACATGCTAGGTTAATTAGCGACTCCAAATTGTCCATAGGTATGAATGTGAGTGTGAATGGTTGTTTGTCTATATGTGCCCTGTGATTGGCTGGCGACCAGTCCAGGGTGTACCTCGCCTCTCGCCCAAAGACAGCTGGGATAGGCTCCAGCACCCCCGCGACCATCGTGAGGAAAAAGCGGTAAAAATGAATGAACTTTAACTCATTGAAATAAGACACATGAGTCAATAACTCATAGCGACTCAGTGTGATCATATACAGCACATGAGTAAATATTTAAACCTATGTCTGAGTATGAGGTGTTTCTATTTACTGATGCGTCACAGGAAAATGCAAGCACGCACATGCTGCGGCACACATGGTCTGCCATCTAAACGCATGAAGAGATGAAGGAGTAAATCCACCGGGACTCTTTAAGTGATGTTAAGCTGCACAGCAGGAATAATCTAAAAAGGCATTAAACAGACGGTGGGGTCTATCAAAAATACAGGCGCATACATGCGAAGTCAGAAATAATACATGAGCGCGTACACGGCGAGATTGAACGGAGAACAGAGGAGTTCCACTTGAATTGACGACACGTTTGTTTCGGCAGTAGAAGATGTAAAATAACGGTAACCACACAGTCTTAAACCGCTAAGCTGGATTACAAAGCGATACAGTTGCAAAGTCATGTTATTAATATATCGTATTGCTGCACTAGGGTGTCGACAAATTGGACGATTTGATTCGGAGAAATGTGATTCAACTACCGATCTTACCCGTGAAATCAAATGAAAATGTCATGCGATCAAGATTGTACCATTCTCTTCCACATTTTCAACTTTAATATCTGGTATGGTTTAACTCCAAATCTTGCTATTGGATTTGGAATGAATAAAATGGACGAGATTCGCTTAGAGTAGCCACGTTTACATGAGGAGTTTTTCTCTTTCCGAATGGAATCTTCCGAATGACCTTTTCCGAAAACAATTGTATACATGGAAAGACAAACACGCGGCCCGCGGGCCAAATGTGGCCCGCAGGACACTAGTTTGAGGCCCCCGCCTTGATATGAAAGTTTAATGTTAGTGCGGCCCGCACAAGTTTGATATGGATGCTGTATGGTATCATGTACCCTCCCTATCCGTGTGGAAGTGGTAAGTTTTTGGTTATTTAAGTTTAAAGGAAATAACTTGAAGCCTACCGTTTAGGTCACTAGCTCTCTAGTTTGTGAGTTAGCATGTGTCTCAAGACATGGATTCTGTATGGTATGGATGCTGTATGATATCATGTACCCAGAAAAAATTATCACGTTTGATTAATGTTCATGTTAAAGGTTAAATAACTGTTAATAGTTATCCTCCCTATCCGTGTGGAAGTGGTAAGTTTTTGGCTATTTAAGTTTAAAGGAAATAACTTGAAGGCTACCGTTTAGGTCGCTAGCTCTCTAGTTTGCGAGTTAGCATGTGTCTCAAGACCCTGCAGTTGCGCAATATGTTGTAAATAAAAAGAGTATAAATGTGACTATAGTCGTGTTTTGTCATGTCTACAGGGCTCTAATAATGCTTTGTTCATTTTAATCTGAAAAAAATAATTTGTCTACCCACCAACTATATGTGGTTTCTTAAGTTTTTATTATTTGTCGTTTTATTATTATTATTATATTTATTTATTACTGATTGATTTTCTTTATTCTTGATTTGTTTATTTAAAATACCAAACTGGTACCGAGTTTAGACACCACTGTTGCATGGAATGACATAAAAAGTCAAAAAAGTCAAGTGCCAGGAAACCCAAATATTTACAGTATGTACATCTACATTTAAATACGGATAGATTTAAATGCATCATCTTGACACTCAACAAACATGGCCTCTACGTGAACACATTCGATTTATTGGCTGAATCCAGGAGTTGTGCTAAGAATGTCGAACAGACAGGCGGCATCAGCAGCCAGGCTATTAATCCACGTGTCTGTCAAAGTGTCAATCAGTCAGTCAGTCAGTGAGCTGTTCACTTAAGTTGGGAAAAAGTTTGGAAAAAAAGTGCTGGATGACCTGTAGTCTATGCCAAGTGTTTGTTTACATGTGGAAATGCATTCCCGTCGTCCATCCATGGAATATAGCAGTTCACGTGTAATCCTGCACAGCAGGACCTCACTAGATAAATACAAAATGGGGGGAGTGATGGGAGTGAAGTTAAGGTCAGCCAAGGTTGACCAGAATATAAAACACGGCGTTCCCAAACACATACCTTTATCTCCATTTTCACATCCAAAATGGAGCCTGAATTAAATTCAGAGCACATGTTGCTCTTCTCTTTGTTTTCCCTCACCTTTTGTTCCAACGGCACTCATGAAAAGGAAAAAAAACAAAACAAATACACAAAAAAGAAAATGTCATTCATTCATTTTCTACTGCTTTTCCTCACCAGGGTTGACTGGTGGCCAGCCAATCACAGGGCACATATAGACAAACAACCATTCACACTCACATTCATACCTATGGACAATTTGGAGTTGCTAATTAACCTAGCATGTTTTTGGAATGTGGGAGGAAACCGGAGTACCCGGAGAAAACCCACACATGCACCGGGAAGCACATGCAAACTCCACACAGAGATGGCCGAGGGTGGAATTGAACTGACGTCTGCATGCTAACCACTTCACCACCGTGCAGGCCTTCCTAAAACTTCATTCATTCATTCATTTTCTACCGCTTATCCTCACGAGGGTCGCGGGGGGTGTTGGAGCCTATCCCAGCTGTTTTTGGCGAGGACTGGTGGCCAGCCAATCACAGGGCACATATAGACAAACAACCATTCACACTCACTTTCATACCTATGGACAATTTGGAGTCGCCAATTAATCTAGCATGTTTTTGGAATGTGGGAGGAAACCGGAGTACCCGGAGAAAACCCACACATGCACAGGGAGAACATGCAAACTCCACACAGACATGGCAGAGGGTGGAATTGAACTCGGGTATCCTAGCTGTGAGGCCTGCGTGCAAACCACTCATCCACCGTGCAGCATTTTTCATTTTTTATTTTGGAAAATACACAAAATTATTATTATTTTTTTCAATCCGGAAGACCCAGGTCCAATCTGGGTTGAATTCCTGGTTGGAGTTCGATCGAGGGGCTTCACCCCATTTCCATGACAAATTGGTGTCCGAAGTGGGATGCTTAGAGGTCTCGGATTTACGTGATATTTCTCTTTTTTGTATTTGAGAACGCGTGCATGGCGGTCGAGTGGTTAGAGCGCAGACGTCACAGCGAGAAGACCGGAGATCAATCCCACTTTCGGCCAACTTGTGTGGAGGTTGCATGTTTTTGTTGGTTTCCTCCGGGTACTCCGGTTTCCTCCCACATTCCAAAAACATGCTAGGTTAATTAGCAACTCCAAATTGTCCATAGGTATGAATGTGAGTGTGAATGGTTGTTTGTCTATATGTGCCCTGTGATTGGCTGGCCACCAGTTTAGGTTGTACCCCGTCTCTTGCACAAAACCAGCTGGGATAGGCTCTAGCGCCCTGAATTAATAAATGTATTTGGGAACAACACAACCTGGATAGCCACCTGGAAGTCATTTATTTGGAAAACCAAGAACAGACATTTACAGTGGTGCCTTGGAAGGTGAATCTCTAATCTAATCTAATCCGGATGCCTCCCGGACGCCTCCCTGGTGAGGTGTTCTGGGCATGCCCAGCCGGGAAACGGCCCCCGGGGCAGACCTAGGACACACTGGAGGGATTATATCTCACAGCTGGCCTTGGAACGCCTTAGTGTCCTCCCAGTGGAGCTGGAGGAGGTGGCCGGGGACCATGAAAGTCTGGGCTTCCCTACTGCGACTGCTGCCCCCGCGACCCGGACCCGGATAACCGGAGAAAAATGGATGGATAGATTGAGTCAAAACATTTTTGGGTGAAAAAACCCACAGATTTAACGACTTCAAGCGCAGGGCTATTATTCTAAGGAGTGTTGCAATCTGGCATCTGTAGTCATTTAATATTCTCCTTTAACAGTGTCATCAAAATGTCATTTCTACAGGGCACAGATGGAACGTGATAACCTTGTCGGAAGCCTTAACAAGGGTTCCCTTATGGGTGTCCTTGAAGTACCAGTAAGACACGCACAAAAGTGCAGAGAGTGGATGAGCACACAAACAGGAGGAAGAGATGAGAGCTAATCCTCTGGGGAGTTTTCGTGGTCCGCATCAGCTTGTCGAGTGTGTGTGTGTGTATGTGTGTGTGTGTGGATTGTGTACCCACGGTGTTTGTGTACTCCTTAGTGTGTGTCCACTGCTGTATGCAAATGTGCGGAATGTGTAAGTGGTGTCGGGGGGTAGGTGGTGGGTGTGTTATCCCGCACGCTTGTGTATTTTGTGATCCACAGAGGCATGCAATCCTAGGCAGACTTCGGCTGCTGTAATCCGAGGTTTACATGCTGTAATGCTACTGAAAACCCTGCAGGCCTCGCTGGCAGGGAGGAAGGGCAAGGAGGGGAAGGAGGAGGAACACCATGGAGGAGACATGAGAGAGGGGCTACAAGGGACCACAACCCTGGGAAAATTCGACTAAAAGAAATCCCATTGAAGGTTATGCAGTTTTTTTTTGCCTTAGCAAATATTATAATACCAGTTTGATTGATTGACGGCAACATTTTTCACCAAAATTTTACTTACATGGCACAAAAGCTTGTGAGGCTGATCAGTCAGCATCTAAAACCAAATTTTCCAAAATGTTTTTAATGATGTAACTTCCTCCAAGGGGTCCTGCTAACTGGCAGGTCCCACTTCTGACACCACCATTTTTTATCCATTCATTCATTCATTTTCTACTGCTTATCCTCACAAGGGTCGCAGAGGGTGCTGGAGCCTATCCCAGCTGTCTTCAGACGAGAGGCGGGGTACACCCTGGACTGGTTGCCAGCCAATCACAGGGCACATATAGACAAACAACCATTCACACTCACATTCATACCTATGGACAATTTGGAGTCAACAATTAACCTAGCATGTTTTTTGGAATGTGGGAGGAAACCTTGCAATGCACGGGGATAACATGCAAACTCCATACAGACATGGCAGAGGGTGGAATTGAACCCTGGTCTCCTAGCTGTGAGGTGTGTGTGCTAACCACTCGACCGCTGTGCAACCGAGTACTTTGGTACTTCTGTTAAAATAGCCTGAACGATGCTTTACACTGAGATTGCATTATTAGTATATTAAATTTTGGGCGGATTCATTTTTTATGATTGAATGTTTGCATTGTTTTGCTCCAGTGCAAACAACCATTCACACTCACATTCATACCTATGGACAATTTGGAGTCGCCAATTAATTAACCTAGCATGTTTTTGGAATGTGGGAGGAAACCGGAGTACCCAGAGATGGCCGAGGGTGGAATTGAACTCTGGTCCCCTAGATGTGAGGTCTGCCGGCTAACCACTCATTTGCCGTGCAGCACCAATGTCAGGTTTTTTTTTTTTTTTACATTTTTTACACATTATATTAATAGTAGTCGGAACACAGTGAGGGGGAACTACGGAGCCTAATAACCAACATAGACAATTAGGAGTTGCCAATTAACCTAGCATGTTTTTGGAATGTGGGAGGAAACCATGCAATGCACGGGGAGAACATGCAAAATCCACACAGACATGGCAGAGAGTGGGATTGAACTCAGGTCTCCTAGCTGTGAGGTCTGTGCGCTAACTAACCGCTCGACCCAGCATTTTTCATTTCAATTAAATTTTTACATTTTTCAATAAAATTTTTAATTTGCTTATTTGCATAAACTGATGTAATTTATGGTGTAAATTAGGATTATGAACCTATGTATTTTATTTAGTACTTTTTAGTTTTTAGTTTGTTGCCCTCTTTTGTTTACATTTTTTGCTTTGCTCCGAAACCCTGAAAAAGCCGAAATAAACAATCAAAAGCTCTTTTTTTAATAGTATAGTTTTTTAATAGTTTTTTTTTTAAAATGCTGTATAGTAATACAGTTTCAGCGTGCTACACGCAGTACTAAATGTCTTAATTGCTAAAGTGACAAATATGTGTTCATATGGTATTGGTCGGCGGCACGGCAGTCGAGTGGTTAGCACCTCACAGCGAGGAGACCAGGGTTCAATTCCACCCTCGGCCATCTCTATGTGGAGTTTGCATGTTATCCCCGTGCATTGCAAGGTTTCCTCCCACATTCCAAAAAACATGCTAGGTTAATTGTTGACTCGAAATTGTCCATAGGTATGAATGTGAGTGTGAAAGGTTGTTTGTCTATATGTGCCCTGTGATTGGCTGGTCACCAGTCCAGGGTGTACCCCGCCTCTTGCCCGAAGACAGCTGGGATAGGCTCCAGCACCCCCGCGACCTTTGTGAGGAAAAGCGGTAGAAAATGAATGAATGGTATTGGTCATATGATAGACATGTACAGTAAATACAACCTTTTTTATGTCGATAACGTGTGAAGGTAAGAAAGGTATCCACATGACTTTGGATATATAGTCTTGAGCAAAACATGGAGAAGAGGAGAATGAAAGGAGAGCACCCATGCAAGAAGAGGAACAGGGTGAGCTCGATGGATGGCATATCAAACCGATGCAAATATGTTCCCTCAACTGTAATCACTTTAATATGTGGAACCGCACGCGCACGCACACTGGCAGGGAGAGGCATGGGTACACGCTGAGTGCAAATCCTTAATGCGTTTGCATATTAGGGCGAGCAGAGATTCTACTGCATGAAGGCATGATGATCCATGAGGTTTGGTATTCAGGAGCCCCGCGAGCCTTCAGATGGTTAAGAAGTTATAGAGACAAAAACTACCAAATGCATGGCAGAAGATGACCATCGTGTTCCTTTAGAAAACAGAAACTAAGTCCAAATGGACAGAAAACATAATGTCATTAAGAACTTCCTGTTCTCCACAAATCTGCCTCCCCGTCACTAAGGTTCTCTAGGGAACACATTTACTGTGACACACAAAAATATGGGTTTTACTTTGGTCTTTAATGGCTTATTTACTCTTATTTTGTTTCAAAGCAGCTGCACGGTGGACAAGTGGTTAGCGCGCGGACCTCATAGCTAGGAGACCGGAGTTCAATTCCACCCTCAGCCATCTCTGTGTGGAGTTTGCATGTTCTCCCCGTGCATGTGTGGGTTTTCCCTGTGTACACCCATGCTAGGTTAATTGGTTAATTGAATGTGAGTGTGAATGGTTGTTTGTCTATATGTGCCCTGTGATTGGCTGGCGACCAGTCCTCCCCCAAAACAGCTGGGATAGGCTCCAGCACCCCCGCAACCCTCGTGAGGATAAGCGGTAGAAAATGAATGAATGAATGTTTTAAAGCAATGGACAGCCGCCATTATAATACACTGATGAGACAATAGACATTGCAGGAAGTACGCTGTCAACAACAACACTGCTACTGTGTGACTGATGTGATTTAATTATGTCTCATATGTCCTATTTTCTCTGATATACTGACTATATTGGGTAATACAATGTAAAGGTGAGTATAGGGTTGTTATTTCACATCTAGAGGGCTCTAATAATCTTAAAAACAGTATTTAGAAATACAGCCATAAACAGGTTTTCTATGCCAAAAATATGAAAATAAGCCGCTTTGTGGAAATTCACTTGTGGATGGGGCGGGAATCAATTAACCGTGATAAATGAGGGGTGGCTTAAGGTGACTACGGGGTTGTTAGTTCACATCTAGAGTGCTCTAATAATGTTAAAAACAGTATTTAGAAGGCCATAAACAGGATTTCTATGGTAAAAATATAAAAATATGTCGCTTTGCAGGAATTCACTTATGGATGGGGCCGGAATCAATGAACCGTGATAAATGAGGGCCGGTTTAAGGTGAGTACGGGGTTGTTATTTCACGTCTAGAGGGCTCTAATAATGTTAAAAACAGTACTTAGAAGGCCATAAACAGGTTTTCTATGCTAAAAATATGCCACTTTGCGGGAATTCACTTATGGATGGGGCCGGAATTAATTAACCGTGACAAATGATGGGCAGCTTAAGGTGAGTATAGGGTTGTTAGTTCACATCTAGAGGGCTCTAATAATGTTAAAGACAGTATTTAGAAGGCCATAAACAGGTTTTCTATGCAAAAATTATGAAAATATCCCACTTCACGGAAATTCGCTCATGGATGGGTCCGGAATTAATTAACCGTGATAAATGAAGGGCGGCTTAAGGTGAGTATGGGGTTGTTATTTCACATCTAGAGGGCTCTAATAATGTTAAAAACAGTACTTAGAAGGCCATAAACAGGTTTTCTATGCAAAAATTATGAAAATATCCCACTTCACGGAAATTCACTTATGGATGGGGCCGGAATTAATTAACCGTGATAAATGAGGGGCAGCTTGAGGTGAGTATGGGGTTGTTATTTCACATCTAGAGGGCTCTAATAATGTTAAAGACAGTATTTAGAAGGCCATAAACAGGTTTTCTGTGCTAAAAATATAAAAAATATTCCGCTTTGCGGAAATTCACTTATGGATGGGGCCGGAATTAATTAACCGTGATAAATGAAGGGCGGCTTAAGGTGAGTACGGGGTTGGTATTTCACGTCTAGAGTGCTCTAATAATGTTAAAAAAAACAGTATTTCGAAAGCCATAAACAGGTTTTCTATGCTAAAAATATGAAAATATGCTGCTTTGCAGGAATTCACTTATGGATGGGGCTGGAATTAATTAACCGTGATAAATGAGGGGCGGCTTGAGGTGAGTATGGGGTTGTTATTTCATGTCTAGAGGGCTCTAATAATGTTAAAAACTGTATTTAGAAGGCCATAAACAGGTTTTCTATGCAAAAATTATTAAAATATCCCACTTCACAGAAATTCGCTTAAGGATGGGGCAGGAATCAATTAACCATGATAGATAAGGGGCAGCTTGAGGTGAGTATAGGGTTGTTATTTCACATCTAGAGGGCTCTAATAATATTAAAGACAGTATTTAGAAGGCCATAAACAGGTTTTCTATGCAAAAATTATGAAAATATCCCACTTCACGGAAATTCACTTATGGATGGGGCTGGAATTAATTAACATAAATAGATGAGGGGCTTTAGGTGAGTATGGGGTTGTTAGTTCACATCTAGAGGGCTCTAATAATGTTAAAACGGTGGACTGAAGCATCATGTATTGTGATAAAAAAGAAGATGCATCACCCCGACCTCCCCATTTACTTAAGACATATCTTTGGCATGTGTAGGGGACGTAGTACTAATGAAGAGTCACTGCACGGTGTCCTTATCCTATTGACGGTTATAAGATGAGTAATTGGGTAAAATAGGTTCCTTGATGAAATCCATCCAGTATAGTGTCTCTTCAGGGGTTATCAGCTGCATGGGGATTCTTATGATGATGGTAAGTGTATGTGGGATGAAAAATCTTTAAAGTGAAAATAAGGTCTTTGTAATTACGAGGGGGAATAATTGGCTGTCGTTTTTTTTTTTTTTTTAATAGCCCGGGGCTAATATGAGTTAATATAATTATTGATTTAATATTATACTTCCTTGATTGCTTAGAAATTTCTAGTAATTCTTGGGTTACTGTCAGGGGGTTGAAACAGGAGTTGTGGACCACCACCATGGTCCACGGTCCACTAGTACTTCCTTTGAGTCATTTCGTGTCTCAAACGTGTTTTTTTGCAAAATGTATTAATTAATGATCGCTGTTTTGTGGTTTACTATTATTAAAAAATTATCGACTGACAAGTCATATTACATTAAAGAGACATTACCTTACATGATATGACCTTAACATCATGACCTGTCCGAAAATGACAAAGCGAAAACAAGTTCTCCCATTCCATGTGGAAGTGGTACGTTTTTGGCTTCTCAACTCCATTTGAAACCCTTAGAATAAATAAATTAGAGGCCAACTATTTAGCTCAGTAGCTTGTTATGCTTAAATATGCTTAAAGCCTGCGTTTAAGAGTAATGGTAATGGTTTAATTTCATTTGAACATGCATCAGATTACAATTGAATGCATCACATAATCAGTTCCCAGTTCCACATGTCCAAAAGGAGTAGGAAGAAGCAAAGCTTATTAAATCCTACCCCTCCATCTGGTACTTTTACAATCAGTAACTGTTACATTTGTTCACTTCCTGCTTTCATAATATAGTTTAAGGTTTTTTTTGTGTTTTTTTTTTTAAATCACGTACCAAAGTACAAGGTGATATGACCATCCAATGACATAATGGGTACCATAGTAAGTGCCCCCCCCGCCTCTCGGCGGACCAGCCCTGCCCACAAAGCTATGGCGTGTTTAACATGAGGACACAACCTTGGTGTAAAATACGACTGCTCTCCGCTGGCTCTCTCTCCGTTTATTTCTCTCGCTCATCACTCCCTCGTTCGGCCGCGCGCTAGCTGCGGTGTTTACTGCCAGGTCACAGCCAATTAGGCCTTGATCTTCCCATCCCTCCTCTTCATTCGTTCATCAATCCTTCCCCTCTTCTGGGAAGACGCCATCTCCCTATTAGTCTTTTTTCCTCATCGTCCATCCATCACTTATTCACCTGTACATGACAGGACTTGAAAAAAAAACATCCAAGTTCTGATTCATTTCCTCTCCTTCTGACATCCAATGACCCCTTTTAATGTCTTTGAGCCTTTTGTCATTTAAATCCGCTTTTACAAATTTTAAAAAATGTATATAAGTCATTATATTATATCAATATATATTTATACATATAATATGTATAGCAGGGGTCTCAAACTTAATTTACTTGGGGGGCCACTGGGGCTAGGGTCTGGGCGAGACTGGGCCGCATCAGGTTTTCCAAAAAAAACCAAAAAAAACGCATTTATTAAAAACAAAAAAATTTAAAAAACTTCGCTTTGGTTCGAATTTTCTACAAGAAAAGCTCTGATAAAACATTCCACTGTTCTCAAATATCTTACTTTTTATTTTTCTACACAAAATAAGATTAAAAATAAATAAACAAATCAAGAATAAAGAAAATCAATCAGTAATAAATAAATAAATATAATAATCATAATAAAACGTCAAATAATAAAAACTTAAGAAACCACATATAGTTGGTGGGTAGACAAATTATTTTTTTTCAGATTAAAATGAACAAAGCATTATTAGAGCCCTGTAGACATGACAAAACACGACTATAGTCACATTTATACTCTTTTTATTTACAACATATTGCGCAACTGCAGGGTCTTGAGACACATGCTAACTCGCAAACTAGAGAGCTTAGCGACCTAAACGGTAGCCTTCAAGTTATTTCCTTTCAACTTAAATAGCCAAAAACCACTTCCACACGGATAGGGAGGATAACTATTAACAGTTATTTAACCTTTAACATGAACATGAATCAAACGTAATATTTTTTTCTGGGTACATGATACCATACAGCATCCATATCAAACTTGCGCGGGCCGCGCTAACATTAAACTTTCATATCAAGGCGGGGGCCTCAAATTAGTGTCCTGCGGACCACATTTGGCCCACGGGCCGCGTGTTTGAGACCCTTCTGGTGAAGGAAATAAGTAATAAGAATCAAGGAATATGTGAAAGTAGCTGCTTATATCAGAGATTGACGGCGCCGACTGACTTTCTTCACACTTTTTTTTTTCCTTTCCTTACAATCATTGCCTTGACTTTGCACACTGCAGTGCGCCTTGGGCTGAGACGTGGGACAGGATTGAGAGCATCTGGGGAATAAAAGTTCTCCGAGCTTGTCATAACACCGAGAGAAGAGTTCGTGACTGCTAGGCGACTTTGCTTGGTGTTACTCACACTGTTTACACCGCTGCTGTTTGTGTTCGATGCCACAATGAATTTCCCACTAGGGAGGGAGGGGGGGTTGCGTGACAACAGGCCCAAAAAAAAAACAACAAAAAAAATCACACACACACTCTTCTGTGTATTTTTCTATTCTATTCTATTATTTTCTTAAACCCGTCAAATACTTTTATCACAATACTTGAAATGTTGATGTTTGCAAGGAACTGAATTGTGACTCACTCAGTTGTTCACATCATGAAAGTCTTCAAAAATGGCAAAACACACATTTTTCTCTGCAGCTCGAAGGTCTGCATGAACAATCAAGACATGTTCTTTGGGGCATCTAGCTGGGTACCTTTCACATTTGAACCAATACAGTACCAACAACTAGTACCCGGGGATTGGTCGTAGTACTCAACGCTATTAACGTGCCTGTTTCCACCCATTGAGAGACAAAGAGACCATATGGCTGACCAAAAGGCTCCCTCCGTTCATGCCGTTGTTCTATGGAAAAGTGTTGAAACGTTCACGGATGAATCGGTTCTTTTGAACGCCTCATTACAATGTGTCGTAGCTGGGAATTGTACAATGGGTAATTCAAAACAAAGCAGAGTGTTATAGGACCACTCTGTGGAATATTTACAATGAATCCAGATCAGTATTCCGGAATAATTCAAAGTCATATTAGTGGGATATCGAAATGCATTCCTCCCAGTTATTATTTCCATGATAAAACGAGTTAAGGACAGGCTGGCTTCGTAAAACTTCATTCATTCATTTTCTACCGCTTATCCTCACGAGGGTCGCGGGGGTTGCTGGAGCCTATCCCAGCTGTCTTGGGGCGAGAGGCGGGGTATACACTGGACTGGTGGCCAGCCAATCACAGGGCACATATACATACTAGACAAACAACCATTCACACTCACATTCATACCTATGGACAATTTGGAGTCGCTAATTAACCTAGCATGTTTTTGGAATGTGGGAAGAAACCTTGCAATGCACGGGGATAACATGCAAACTCCACACAGAGATGGCCGAGGGTGGAATTGAACCCTGGTCTCCTAGCTGTGAGGGTCTGTGCACTAACCACTCGACCGCCGTGCTTAGTAAATATAAAAATGAGCCAGTTTTTTGAACGGCTCTTTGAATTGAACGACTCACCAAGATCCGGCTCTGCTCAAAGAGCCAAAAATCCCATCTCTACTATGGAACAAATATGCCAAGGTGCTGAAACCAATACACAGAGTGACCCTCTTTCTTCCTGTTTGGGAGAGGAAACCAGACATGCATGTGTGGGTTTTCTCCGGGTACTCCGGTTTCCTCCCACATTCCAAAAACATGCTAGGTTAATTAGCGACTCCAAATTGTCCATAGGTATGAATGTGAGTGTGAATGGTTGTTTGTCTATATGTGCCCTGTGATTGGCTGGCAACCAGTCCAGGGTGTACCCCGCCTCTCGCCTGAAGACAGCTGGGATAGGCTCCAGCACCCCCTTACTCCCTTGTAAGGAAAAGCGGTAGAAAATGAATGAATTAATGAATGGAAAAAAGTAGAATTTTTCGGTCTAGTGTTTTATTTTGGTAGGTACCATGTTTATATAGCCCTAAAACTAATACTGTCTTTTGCAAAATAGTTGGGATTGAATGACTTAAACAACAAACAATCACCCCAGGAAAATATTGTATGATTTCCATCTGACAAGTGTCCCAAAAAGGAACTCCGCAAGCGCTCCCAGACTTAAGCAGGTCCCAAGGACACCAGCGGCACCTTGTCAGTTTCAATCAGCATCCAACTGTCGTGTGGTCAACGAGAATGTAACTTGCTGGTCAGTCGCTCACTTGCGACTGACACGACCTTCCAGGAACGACAAATTGCTGACATCAATCGAGCCGCAGAAAAAAAAAAAGAGGAAGCAACCGACAGACCTGTCGTAGTATTCAAAGAGTTCAACCCACAGTTGAGGGGAAAAGACGCCACAAAGACGTTTGACACCAGGAACACACTGACACGTTCTTCAAGGCTGGTACTGGAAACCATTTTCCTAAAGTGATTTCAGGTGTCAGTCTGAGTGCCTGTTAAAAGGTGTTCCATTTGTATCACACTGTATAAAAAACACAGACAAAAGTCTTCTCATGAGGATTCACGTTCAACAAACTCTTTAAAAATATGCTGCAGAAATAAATAAATTTAATGTTAGTGCGGCCCGCGCAAGTTTGATATGGATGCTGTATGGTATCATGAACCCAGAAAAAATTTCTACGTTTGATTAATGTTCATGTTAAAGGTTAAATAACTGTTAATAGTTATCCTCCCTATCCGTGTGGAAGTGGTAAGTTTTTGGCTATTTAAGTTTAAAGGAAATAACTTGAAGGCTACCGTTTAGGTCGCGAGCTCTCTAGTTTGCGAGTTAGCATGTGTCTCGAGATCCTGCAGTTGCGCAATATGTTGTAAATAAAAAAAGTATAATTGTGACTATAGTCGTGTTTTGTCATGTCTACAGGGCTCTAATAATGCTTTGTTCATTTTAATCTGAAAAAAATAATTTGTCTACCCACCAACTATATGTGCTTTATTAAGTTTTCATTATTTGCCGTTTAATTATTATTATTATATTTATTTATTACTGATTGATTGATTTTCTTTATTCTTGATTTGTTTATTTATTTTTCATCCTATTTTGTGCAGAAAAATAAAAAATTAAGATATTTGAGAACAGTGGAATTTTAATTTTTTTGTTTTTAATAAATGCATTTTTTTCGTTTTTTTGGGGGGGAAAACCTGATGCGGCCCAGTCTCACCCAGACCCGAGCTCCAGTGGCCCCCAAATAAATTGAGTTTGAGACCCCTGCTTTAAATTGACCTCCAGCCATGTTGAAATGTGATCCCCGGGGGAGACCATTCAGGGGGGTGCCCAGGGAACGCATACAGGCAACATGGAGGTCATACACACAATTAGCTGTCCTGAGACTTTTGTTGTTGTTCTTGTATAAGTGTTCCTTAACTTAGCACCTTAGGAACCGTGTACAATTTATTGGTCTGTAAGGGTTCAACTGTCATGAAGCATAAAACGGAAAAAGAGAAAAAGTTTGACTTTTCTTGACTTGGGTCGTGCACTCGTGTTCTTTTTTTAATCCATGCATCTTTTACTAGATTCTTCTTCTTCCATGTAACCTAGCAGCAGCCTCCTGAATAAAGATACATGCAAATCTACCTAACAGGATGGAACATCGGAGAGGAATATGGATCTTTCTGTGAATGTATATTTCTCTGTGCTCATCTTTTCCTGCATATATTTTCCTCCCTCTGATGAATTTACTGAGCACCATCTCTAACTGACTGTAACGTATATCCCTCTCTTACATTTGTTTGCTTTGTGCGTGACTTTCCCTTCCCCTTTTTCGTCACCCTGCAGGACTTATTTTTACATAATGGGAATAATCAGTTGCGTTGTCCGTCATGAGCTCCCGGATTAAAAAAAGAAGCAAAACAACAGAGTTACTTACCCTTTAGTGCTTGCATTACCCACCCCCTAAAAGTGTTAAGGAAAATAAATTGAAAATATGAGCTGGAAACCTCATATTACAAATATACAACATAAGGTGGAAAGAAACATTTCAATATTAAACAAAGCAAAAATTTGTTCTCAATCAGAAATCACTGGAAATATGTGGTAATAACTATAAAAGCAATGTACACTCGTTAAATGTACTGCAAAAAAGGCCAGTAAGGATAATTCATAATGCCGCCTATACAGAGAACATACTAACTCCTTATTTCTAAAATCACAAATACTTTTCTGATATAGTTAAACTTCAAACAGCTAAAATAATGCATACGGCTAAAAATAACCAATTAGCTAAAAATGTCATCCAATACTTGGATGAACTATGGAATATATTACTATATTGACGGTTACTATGGTACCCATTATGTCATTGTATGGTCATATCACCTTGTACTTCAGTACTTCGGACAAAAAAAACAAAACAAAACAAAAAAAACCCTAAAAAACTATATTAAACTATATTATGAAAGCAGGAAGTGAACAAATGTAACAGTTACTGATTGTAAAAGTACCAGATGGAGGGGTAGGATTTAATAAGCTTTGCTTCTTCCTACTCCTTTTGGACACATGGAACTGGGAACTGATTATGTGATGCATTCAATTGTAATCTGATGCATGTTCAAATGAAATTAAACCATTACCATTACCCTTAAACGCAGGCTACAGGATCAGCCTGTTTATTAAATATTTAAGCATATTTAAGCATAGCAAGCTACTGAGCGAAATAGTTGGCCTCCAATTTATTTATTGTAAAGGTTTCAAATGGAGTTGAGAAGACAAAAACATACCACTTCCACATGGAATGGGAGAACTTGTTTTCACTTTGTCATGTCGGACAGGTCATGATGTTAAGGTCATGTCATGTAAGGTAATGTCTCTTTAATGTAATATGACTTGTCAGTCAATAATTTTTGAGTCATAGTAAACCACAAAACAGCGATCATGAATTAATACATTTTGGAAAAAACTCGTTAAATAAATACCATTACCACTACCACACTTTTGTTTGTTGTTCAAGTCCGGAGGCTGCTGAGAACTATCCACATTCTTGACTTTCTACAAAAATCTGCATTAATTTAACACCATCAAAATGACCAAGGTACCTGTAAGCAACCGCTGTTGTTAAACAAAACACAATCTGCCCTTTAAGTTTGATGTTTTTTGGTTATTATAATTTCACTTCCTCAGCGGAAACATGCGTCACATTGATTGAGAAGCAGATATTGATATTTTTTATGCTGGAAACTCTACTTTTAGAGTGTTTCAAAATCAATCAAACAATAGCTAACCTTTCAGAAATATATGTGTGTATAATATGTGAAAGATTGGCTTGTATGGCGGATTAGTGATTAGCACGCAGGCCACACAGCTAGGAGACCGGAGTTCAATTCCCCCCTGTGTGGGAGTTTGCATGTTCTCCCCGTGCATGCGTGGGTTTTCTCCGGTTTAATCCCACATTCCAAAAACATGCTAGGTTAATATTTGCAAAAAAATAATAATAAAAAATAAAAATAATTTAAAAATAAAAAAGTAAAACATTTTTAAAAAATTAAAAAAAAATAAAAAAAATTTAAAAAAAAATTAAATTTTTTTTAAAAATTTAAAAAATTTAAAAAATTTAAAAAATTGTCCATAGGTATGAATGTGAGTGTGAATGGTTGTTTGTCTATATGTGCCCTGTGATTGGCTGGCCACCAGTCTAGGATGTACCCCGCCTCTCGCCCGAAGATACGCCGCGTCCCGAATGAGGATAAGCAGCATAGCAAATGAACGAATGGACAATCAGACGTTTCATTCAAGAAACTTTGAAAAGAATCGGAATCGAGAATCGTTTGGAACCGGTATAGAAACAAGGAATCATAATGGCTCAAATTCAAATATCATTTAAAAAATTTTGTTGTCGTTTCAGTTTAGCCTTCACCATCCTTTTGTAAAATGTATGTAAAATTAAAAAAAAATGAGCCGTGGGCCTCAAATGGCCCTAAGGCGGAACATCAAAATAAACCACATCTTTTAATCCTCCTGGTAATACCCGCAAAACTTAGCTCTTACACGGATAAAAACATTTCTAATAAGGCTTGCCGTAATGTCTTTGGATGTCACATGATCGCTGAAGATGACCACAATTAAAAACCGTGCAGTTTTCCGGTCATTGATTCTCCAAATGATGGAAAACGTGGAAAGGACTCGAACTCGTGGTTTAATCGAACACTTTCCCCTCCATCTTTTTCTTAACTACTTCTGTTTCACATGTACAAATCATCATCACGTCATTTAAGATGTTACGGATATCTAACGAAGCAATTCGTTAGATATATAAGAATATATAAGAATATATTAATATATATATATATATATATATATATATATATATATATATATATATATATATATATATATATATACGCACACTGTACATACACTGTAGGTTGCCGTGTGTTGAACCGAGTGAGAGAAATGGAGCAGAAAGCCAATTCTAGCACAATGTACTGTGAATAATTATGACCGATCTCAGGTGTCGGCTGCCATTATCATACGCACGTCAGTGAAGTAAGACGGGGATAAATGTCACCACAAGTGTCGGCGCGCTCGGTGATTGACATGTGCAGAAGAGCAAAGAAGAAAAAAAAGAAGACATTAGTGTGGTGCGACACCATAAATGCTCTTACCGGTGCCACGTCAAGCAGAAACCGAGCCTGGTATAGATGATACCGATAGCGATCAGTTGGGGAATTAAAAACAAAAAAAAAGTTGCCACTAACGGTTGTCAAATTCAATATAATTTGACAAAAGATCCGACTGACCAAAACGGATGTTATTTGAATCGTGTACATCCGATTAATCTGTTCCAGAAATGTTAACTGAAAAATGTACAAGGCGGATGCTAACCAAGGGTCCACGGTACAAAATTGGATACTCACAAAATGAGATGCAGAAGGAAAAGTCGTTTCTGACCAGTATCCGATATTGTTATTATATACGTATATTGGTATTCTGGTTGCCATTTTGTTTAGCTAGCTAATAGGATGCTAACAAGGAAGGCTGCTTTGCGATAAAAATACATTAAGGACTCACAAAGTGTACTAAGAACACGACTTGTGCCACAATGTATGTAAACCAAGGCAAAATTTAGGTGTACATTTTAGACATTGACTGAAAAACACTCTAACCAAGGCGGATGCTAACCAAGGTTCCACGGTACAAAAGTGGATACTCACAAAATGAGATGCAGAGGGAAAAGTCGTTTCTGACCAGTATCCGATATTGGTATTATATACTTATATTGGTATTCTGGTTGCCATTTTGTTTAGCTAGCTAATATGATGCTAACAAGGAAGGCTGCTTTGCGATAAAAATACATTAAGGACTCACACAGTGTACTAACAACACGACTTGTGCCACAATGTATGCAAACCAAGGCAAAATTTTGGTGTAAATTTTAGACATTGACTGAAAAAATAACGTCCAACATGGACCAAAATGAATCATGTATATCCGATTAAACTGTTGCAGAAATGTTAACTGAAAAATGTACAAAAACTGAGGCAAAATTTAGGTGTACATTTTAGACATTGACTGAAAAATACTCTAACCAAGGCGGATGCTAACCAAGGTTCCACGGTACAAATTTGGACGACTCACAAAATGAGATGCAGAGGGAAAAGTCGTTTCTGACCAGTATCCGATATTGGTATTATATACGTATATTGTGGTTGCCATTTTGTTTAGCTAGCTAATAGGATGCTAACAAGGAAGGCTGCTTTGCGATAAAAATACATTAAGGACTCACACAGTGTACTAACAACACGACTTGTGCCACAATGTATGTAAACCGAGGCAAAACTGTGGCATAGATTTTCAACATTAACCAAAACAATCGCTAACCAGCGCCGACGCTAACCAAGGTTCCACTGTGTAATAGTAAGCTACATCCACTGCATAGTCAAAATAACAAACTCCTTGGCATATTTTAGAAATGTAGGTATACCAGAACTTCTTTTTACACTTGCATGGCAGCTTAGTTCTCATCTTCAGTAAAACTTTTTTTTTTTTTTACACTCTAAAAAATTACTTCAAACATTGCCTGTACAGTTAATAAATGATTTAATGCCACAGCTTGACCCTGGAACAGATTACATCAATCCTCCATTATTTCCTATGGGAACAATGAATCGCCCCCCCCCCCCCCCCGCTACTTTCCAACACAGTTTTGCCCTTTACTAACTTGGAGAAATGGCTAGAAAGGCTGCCATTAGACTAATAAAAAGATTACACGCTGTGTATGGAAAAGTGTCACACAGGAAGTGTCACCATTAGGGAAACACTCTCACTTGCCTCTTTAAAAAAAAAAAAAAAAAAAAAAAAACGTTAATATGAGGACATTCTCTCAAAGCGATATCAGCTTTGTAGTCTGTCGTCGACTGCTTCCGTGTAATTTATACACACACACACTTAGTATTATAAAACAAAATTAGACGAAGGCTTACTCTTTAACAAGTGCCTCGATTTCCACAGAAGTAATTAAGCCTTTTAATTAAAAGGATTTGTGGCTCTAATATAATAATGCCGTATGATGTAAAGATTAATTTTGGCTGTGATTGCAAGCTTTTTTCTCGCTGCTTGATCATAATCACCACACACCATCTTTACTTATAAGCACATACTTCAGTCATGGAGGACGCTATCTGTGTGCTTCTTCAGCTGAGATAACATCTCACTTTGGAGAAGTATGGCCGTAGATGACCACAGCGTATCCCATTGGGTAGCTTACATTTGTTTATGATACAGTGTGTGTGATATATTAATAGAAATAAATACTTAATTTTCATACAATATGTAAAAAAAAGTAATATAATGACATGATTAGGTCATTATACATACAACAGTGCAACAACAGTCTGACTCACTGTATCATCTTCAAAATAACACTAAACTCATCACACATCAACTTAACACTCAAAAGATACACTTGATAAATATACAAACATGCAACAACATTTTAAAGTTTCACCATAATGCATTTCATTTGGATGGCGCTGAAATGTTAGCTCCAGCCAGAGAAGCACATAGTCCAGAGGGAGGCTGACGTCATTGCAGTGCCTCAATGAATGTGTCACTCAGACGCAATGCATTTTTTTTTCCACTTTAAACTTGTATTGGTAATTGTTTGTACATGTATCAGGTATACCTTTTTAGTGTTAAGTTGCTGTGTGATGAGTTTGGTGGTATTTGTAAGATGATTGACTGTTATACTGTTTTTTTTTATAATGACCTCCTGTGATTCCCACTGGGTTGACAAGCTTGTGAGTGCACTGATAGCTTGTGATTGGCTCCTGCAGCTACACTCTAACCCAGACGGATGCTAACCAAGGTTCCATGGTACAAAATTGGATACTCACAAAATGAGATGCAGAGAGAAAAGTCTTTTCTGACCAGTATTCGATATTGGTATTATATATGTATATTGGTATTCTGGTTGCCATTTTGTTTAGCTAGCTAATAGGATGCTAACAAGGAAGGCTGGTTTGCGATAAAAATACATTAAGGACTCACACAGTGTACTAACAACACGACTTGTGCCACAATGTATGTAAACCGAGGCAAAATTTAGGTGTACATTTTAGACATTGACTGACAAAACACTCTAACCAAGGCGGATGCTAACCAAGGTTCCACGGTACAAAATTGGATTCTTCAAAAAATGAGATGCAGAGGGAAAAGTTTTTTCTGACCAGTATTCGATATTGGTATTATATATGTATATTGGTATTCTGGTTGCCATTTTGTTTAGCTAGCTAATAGGATGCTAACAAGGAAGGCTGCTTTTCGATAAAAATACATTAAGGACTCACACAGTGTACTAACAACACAACTTGTGCCACAATGTATGCAAACCGAGGCAAAATTTAGGTGTACATTTTAGACATTGACTGAAAAACACTCTAACCCAGGCGGATGCTAACCAAGGTTCCAAGGTACAAAATTGGATTCTTCAAAAAATGAGATGCAGAGGGAAAAGTTTTTTCTGACCAGTATTCAATATTGGTATTCTGGTTGCCATTTTATTTAGCTAGCTAATAGGATGCTAACAAGGAAGGCTGCTTCACGATAAAAATACATTAAGGACTCACACAGTGTACTAACAACACGACTTGTGCCACAATGTATGTAAACCGAGGCAAAATTTAGGTGTACATTTTAGACATTGACTGAAAAACACTCTAACCAAGGTGGATGCTAACCAAGGTTCCACAGTACAAAATTGGATACTCACAAAATGAGAGGCAGAGGGAAAAGTCTTTTCTGACCAGTATCCGATATTGGTATTATATATGTATATTGGTATTCTGGTTGCCATTTTGTTTAGCTAGCTAATAGGATGCTAACAAGGAAGGCTGGTTTGCGATAAAAATACATTAAGGACTCACACAGTGTACTAACAACACGACTTGTGCCACAATGTATGTAAACCGAGGCAAAATTTAGGTGTACATTTTAGACATTGACTGACAAAACACTCTAACCAAGGCGGATGCTAACCAAGGTTCCACGGTACAAAATTGGATTCTTCAAAAAATGAGATGCAGAGGGAAAAGTTTTTTCTGACCAGTATTCGATATTGGTATTATATATGTATATTGGTATTCTGGTTGCCATTTTGTTTAGCTAGCTAATAGGATGCTAACAAGGAAGGCTGCTTTTCGATAAAAATACATTAAGGACTCACACAGTGTACTAACAACACAACTTGTGCCACAATGTATGCAAACCGAGGCAAAATTTAGGTGTACATTTTAGACATTGACTGAAAAACACTCTAACCAAGGTGGATGCTAACCAAGGTTCCACAGTACAAAATTGGATACTCACAAAATGAGAGGCAGAGGGAAAAGTCTTTTCTGACCAGTATCCGATATTGGTATTATATAAGTATATTGGTATTCTGGTTGCCATTTTGTTTAGCTAGCTAATAGGATGCTAACAAGGAAGGCTGCTTTACGATAAAAATACATTAAGGACTCACAAAGCATACTAACAACACGACTTGTGCCACAATGTATGTAAACCGAGGCAAAATTTAGGTGTACATTTTAGACATTGACTGAAAAACACTCTAACCCAGGCGGATGCTAACCAAGGTTCCAAGGTACAAAATTGGATTCTTAAAAAAATGAGATGCAGAGGGAAAAGTTTTTTCTGACCAGTATTCGATATTGGTATTCTGGTTGCCATTTTGTTTAGCTTGCTAATAGGATGCTAACAAGGAAGGCTGCTTTACGATAAAAATACATTATAAATAATACGTCTATTATTTAAGCTTCTTATTTATGTGTGTAAAAGTAAAAATAAAAGCTTGTTGGTGGAAAAAAATAGACCATTTCACCCATGAGTACACATTACTGCCACTTGCAGCTCAAATTAAACTGCCCGTTAAACGACATTGAATCTAGGACAAAAATTGAAAATGCAAAATGGTTCCACGTAAGAAAGCAAATGAGATTAAACGGTAAGGGCCACGGTCGCTAGACTAAATCAGCTTCGGATGTGATTAGCATAGCACGATGTGTGGACTTACCCTGCTGACTCCCCGCCCTCTGTCCTCTCCGTAGTTTGTCCCCAGGATCTCAAAGAAGATGTTGGGATTGGTGCCGTTGTCGGTGAACTCCAGGAAACTGGTGAGTCCGCTCACTCCAAACTGCAACAAATGGTTATTGCTCGTTAGTGTTTTTATTTGCATATTTCACCATTTTGTCAGTATAGTACTTAGAGTGAGCGTTTTATTTGGCTCCAGTTGTGCACTACAAATAAAGTCCATACTGCAGTCTGTAACACACACACACATGCAAAGTCGGCAACCTTTTGTTCATGCCTCCTGGTTTTATGGTCTGGCAGTGAAAGTGACACTCCGTCTGCTTTAGGGAAGGAGATATGTTGTTGTGTGGCTCACTCAATGTGAGCTTGACAGATTGTGTATGTGTGTCACGCATAATATTTCAATAGTACGCCTGTGCCTATGTCTCAAGACCCTGCAGTTGCGCAATATGTTGTAAATAAAAAGAGTATAAATGTGACTATAGTCGTGTTTTGTCATGTCTACAGGGCTCTAATAATGCTTTGTTCATTTTAATCTGAAAAAAATAATTTGTCTACCCACCAACTATATGTGGTTTCTTAAGTTTTTATTATTTGCCGTTTTATTATTATTATTATATTTATTTATTACTGATTGATTTTCTTTATTCTTGATTTGTTTATTTATTTTTCATCTTATTTTGTGTAGAAAAATAAAAAGTAAGATATTTGAGAACAATGGAATGTTTTATCAAAGCTTTTATTGTAGAAAATTGGAACCAAGGCGAAGTTTTTTTAATTTTTTTGTTTTTAATAAATGCGTTTTTTTTTGAAAACCTGATGCGGCCCAGTCTCACCCAGACCTGAGCTCCAGTGGCCCCCAAGTAAATTGAGTTTGAGACCCCTGATCTACAGTATACGTATGTAGTAGCGAGAAACAGCAGTTCTTTACACTGCATTGTATGGCATCAGACAATATTGTATGCGATGGTGACATATTGTACCACATTGTATTACAACAAGGCCGCACGGTAGCCGAGTGTACTATAGTAGTAGTCACCTCAATGACCCCAAGATGAAGCCACGGAAAGTTCCAAGTGCCAGCAGTTTGGTAAAGTCAACCGCAAGCTAGCTTCTTTCTTTGAAGCTAAGGATGTTTTGTGATAAAAAAAAATAAAATAAAAATATGACGTTTTGTATGTGAACTGAAAAATGTACAAAAACCGAGGCAAAATTTTATGTGTACATTTTAGACATTGACTGAAAAATACTCTAACCCAGACGGATGCTAACCAAGGTTCCACGGTACAAAATTGGATACTCACAAAATGAGATGCAGAGGGAAAATTTGTTTCTGCCAACACACTATATATAGGTATTCTGGTTGCCATTTTGTTTAGCTAGCTAATAGGATGCTAACAAGGAAGGCTGTTTTGCGATAAAAATACATTAAGGACTCACACAGTGTACTAACAACACGACTTGTGCCACAATGTATGCAAACCGAGGCAAAATTTTGGTGTACATTTTAGACCATGACTGAAAAATACTCTAACCCAGACGGATGCTAACCAAGGTTCCACGGTACAAAATTGGATACTCACAAAATGAGATGCAGAGGGAAAAGTCGTTTCTGACCAGTATCTGATATTGGTATTATATATGTATATTGGTATTCTGGTGGCCATTTTGTTTAGCTAGCTAATAGGATGCTAACAAGGAAGGCTGCTTTACGATAAAAATACATTAAGGACTCACACAGTGAACTAACAACACGACTTGTGCCACAATGTATGCAAACCGAGGCAAAATTTAGGTGTACATTTTAGATCATTGACTGAAAAACGCTCTAACCCAGGCGGATGCTAACCAAGGTTCCACACGGGGGCCGCATGTATAGTATTCCACCATAATGTATTATATGGCATTGTCATGTCCTATACTGGTATTACTGCCATATCGTAGCTTATTGTGTAGCCGAGTGTACTATAGTATTCCACCATAATGTATTCTATGGCATTGTCATGTACTATACTATCATAGTGTATTGTGTAGTATCATACTGTATCCCATTGTGTTGTATTGCACCACATCCGTATCATAACTTGTATTGTGCCATATTGTTTGCGTTGTATCGTTGGTAACAAATGTAAGAACGTTAGCTGTGAGGCGTACGTTTACGTCGTCGGAAGCTAAATAATACACGACGTGAAGTTTAATAACTTTGAAGTGATGTAATCTAAGAGCTTTCTGCAGTTAGCCCACCCTCTTGTACCATTACGCTGAGCATATTTCACTGCACTGACTCATAAATTGCATCATAATGGTGAGTACGGGGCCCATAACAAGAGAAGACAGGTAGACCATTATAGCCATTCAAAGTGTTGGCTCGTGTTGGAGACAAGAGGCAAAGAAAGCAAAAGTGTCAGGAAAGACAGCTTTGCTCTGCCGTTAAAATAAAAAAACTTTCACGGAGTCAACACCTCATCTTCCATCAGCTCACAGCCATCAACGTCAGCCGGTTTCGGGTCTCAGACGACGCAACATGCAGGAAAATGCTAACACAAAGTTACAATGGCTGGGCTATGTTGTGTTTGGGAGATGCTTGGGAAAGTGAAAACTATTTTGATGATTATAAAAATTTAGCAAAAACATCATAACGGTGCATTATATGCTGCAAGAACAATATTTCCAAAAAATTTTGTAGAACTTTTGTAGAAGCTATTTTTTTCTATGCTATTTCGGAAAGAATTAAACTGCATTTCCAATTCTAGTGATCAGTAAAATCATGCAATTATAATCCAATGTATAATAACTTATTGTTATTTAATTCAATGAAAACAATTATTTAATTTAATTTAGTTTTTCTCAACATTTATATCTATTAATTCAAAGATTAATCCAAGATGAGCAATAAAATGCAATGCTCACAGCAATGACTCGTTACCGGAAAAATATATTGAAAATCAGTGCATCATTAGCATGATGGTCCATAACTTATTGTTATTTAGTTCAATTAAAACAATAATTTCATTGTATTTAATTTTTCTAGACATTTATATCTATTAATTCAAGGATTAATCCAAATGAGCAATAAAATCCAGTGCTCACAGCAATAACTCGTTACCGGTAAAATATATTTAAAAATGAGTGTATCATAAGCATGATGGTCCATAACTTATTGTTATTTAGTTCAATTAAAACAATAATTTCATTGTATTTAGTTTTTTCTACACATTTATATCTATTAATTCAAGGATTAATCCAACCTGAGCAATAAAATGCAATGCTCACAGCAATAACTCGTTACCGGTAAAATATATTGAAAATGAGTGTATCATTAGCATGATGGTCCATAACTTATTGTTATTTAGTTCAATTGAAACAATTATTTCATTTTAGTTCGTTTTTCTCAACATTTATATCTATTAATTCAAGGATTAATCCAAATGAGCAATAAAATGCAATGCTCACAGCAATAACTCGTTACCGGTAAAATATATTTAAAAATGAGTGTATCATTAGCATGATGGTCCATAACTTATTGTTATTTAGTTCAATTAAAAAAATTAATTAATTTTATTTAGTTTCTTCTAGACATTTATATCTATTAATTCAAGGATTAATCCAAGATGAGCAATAAAATGCAATGCTCACAGCATTAACTCGTTACCGGAAAAATATATTGAAAATGAGTGCATCATTAGCATGATGGTCCATAACTTATTGTTATTTAGTTCAATTAAAAAAATTAATTAATTTTATTTAGTTTCTTCTAGACATTTATATCTATTAATTCAAGGATTAATCCAAGATGAGCAATAAAATGCAATGCTCACAGCAATAACTCGTTACCGGTAAAATATATTGAAAATTAGTGTATCATTAGCATGATGGTCCATAACTTATTGTTATTTAGTTCAATTAAAACAATTATTTAATTTTATTTAGTTTTTCTAGACATTTATATCTAGTAATTCAAGGATTAATCCAAGATGAGTATTAAAATGCAATGCTCACAGCAATAGCTCGTTACCGGTATCGTTACCGGCATCATTAGCATGATGGTCCTGCGTAGCAAAGCGCTAATTAAAAGGCACAGGCACGCACTCGTCCTAAAATGGAACAAAAATACGTGCTGTTAAAAAGTCAGCTCTGTCATGTGTAGACGGGGGTCTTTAAATCAGCTCAGAGGAGACCGCCATCAGGACGCCTTCTTCATCAGTCGCACGGGCCGCTGATGAAAGCGTCGCCAAAAACGCGGCTGGATCTCAAGGTGAAATGCAGCGATAGATACCAAAGCCACCGCGCTACATTTATTAATGTCTGTTCGCTAATCCTAAATTAGCATTTCACTTGGCGCCGTCAGTCAGTCAGTGCAGCCGCCTCTTGTGGAATTTTTTTTTTTTTTGGGGGGGGGGGGGGGTGCGTTGACTGGATTTAAGCGCGATGAAAGGACTCCGGCAAATACGAGACGACACTCAAGGTGAAATGCAAAAACAGATTCGGAAAAATAATAGCTGCAGGATTTTTTAAAAAGTGAACTTTTCAGGAACTGCTGAAAAGTTGTTAATTGAATCTTATGTTCTTTTTTTGACGTTTGCCGTTCAACAACGATTGTTTCATGTTGAGAAAATGCTGAAACTTTTACCGGAATATGTACTTTTGGAATTAAGAACAATGGGCTTTCTACAGGTTGGGAAGAGAATAACAAGAATAACACAACCAAACGTCTTAGGATGTCACTCATGTCAGTCTTGATCCCGGGAGGACTTGTACGGCGACACAATATTGTAAAAAATGATTGGAGCAAAGAGAACTAGCTTCCTCAGCCAACAAAAAAAAAAATCCTAACAAAAGTTTATGATTTAACAAGAAATATGTTTCACTCTCTGTGCCAAATGAATTTAACCAGCTCTAAAACAGGTACACAAGAGACAAGTTTCAGTTGACAAACATGCCGTTTGTGACAACAGAGGCAAGGAAAAACTAAAGACGAAACTATAACTAAAAATGACAGGTGGCCACCTGTCTTATCAGACAAGCAATCGAGCCCTGGCAAGCACACTGGCGACAGAGGCAAGGAAAAACCATCATCAAATGAAGGAACCTCAAACACAAGCAAGACTCCCGTGTTGCATGGCTGCCTGCTTCAGTTGACGAACATGCTGTTTGTGACGACAGAGGCAAGGAAAAACTAAGGAAGAAACTATAACTAAAAATGACTCAAACTCAAATGACTAAGCACTTAGGCGATGGAAAAATTGACCGAACCTCTTGTAGACAAGCACTTTGGTGACAGAGGCAAGGAAATACAGTACATCCTTGAAGGAAGAACTTTTAAACAGAACCAAGAGTCTGTTAGCCCATAACTAACTCAACCCATACCAACCCCCATATTGTAAACATGCAGTTTAACGACAGAGGCAAGGAAAAACTCCCTCTAAGAAAGGAAAACCAACTCAAACTCAAATGATTAAGCACTTGGGCGACGGAAAAATTGACCGAACCTCATGTAGACAAGCGCTTTGGTGACAGAGGCAAGGAAATACAGTACATCCTTGAAGGAAGAAACTTGAAACAGAACCAAGAATCTGTTAGCCCACAACTAACTCAACCCATATCAACCCACATATTGTAAACATGCAGTTTGACGATAGAGGCAAGGAAAAACTCTCTGTAAGAAAGGAAAACCGACTCAAACTCAAATGAGTAAGCACTTAGGCGACGGAAAAATTGACCGAACCTCATGTAGACAAGTACTTTGGTGACAGAGGCAAGGAAATACAGTACATCCTTGAAGGAGGAAACTTGAAACAGAACCAAGAGTCTGTTAACCCATAACTAACTCAACCCATACCAACCCACATATTGTAAACATGCAGTTTGATGACAGAGGCAAGGAAAAACTCCATCTAAGAAAAAAAAACTGACTCAAACTCAAATGAGTAAGCACTTCGACGACGTAAAAATGGACTGAACCCCATGTAGACAAGCACTTTGGTGACAGAGGCAAGGAAATACAGTACATCCTTGAAGGAAGAAACTTGAAACAGAACCAAGAGTCTATTAGCCCATGAGTAACTCAACCCATACCAACCTCCATATTGCACTTTGACGACAGAGGCAAGGAAAAACTCCATCTTAGAAAGGAAAACCGACTCAAACTCAAATGACTAAGCACTGCGGCGACGGAAAAATTGACTGAACCCCATGTAGACAAGCACTTTGGTGACAGAGGCAAGGAAATACAGTACATCCTTGAAGGAAGAAACTTGAAACAGAACCAAGAGTCTGTTAGCCCATAACTAACTTAACCCATACCAACATACATATTGTAAACATGCAGTTTGACGACAGAGGCCAGGAAAAACTCCCTCTAAGGGATGCACTAAAGAGGTGCTGATATTTTAATGCCATTACCTTTTTGACAGTATCCAGCATGCTCTTCCCCCCTTGCCAGGGTTTGGAGTTTTTCCTGATACAGCTGAGACTGGCCATGCTGTGCCACTTCCTGTCCTCCAACTTCCTGTGGAAAGTGTTGGCGAGCAGCAGCACCGAGTCATAAATGTAGCGGTTGGTGATCTAAAATCAAGACACAGGAAATCAGATCATTCATTACTGGAAATCAGTCAATTAGGAGACTCGTTGGCCGATGAAGTCCATTCACCCCCTGGTGATGCGGCGGAAAAGGTGGGCAGGTACGTCAACCTGTGATGGATGACACTGATTTACTGCGATGCTTCTTTTCCAGAAGTAATGAGAAGATAATGAAAAGATGGACGACAGCCGGCAGCTGGCATACAAACGAATGCAGGTGATGTGCGCCACCTTATGTTAATTAAGAAGTTATTTCGCGTAGGTGCAAGCTAGTACATCATCCACAACACCAGCTCACACATCAAAACTCTATTTTTGGACACGAGCGTACACAAACAATCACAGCCACGGTCGCGGTGCTTTATTTAGATGCGGAATAGCGCTTATTTGTTTCTGTAACTGAACATGTGCGAGAATAACACTTTGTTACGTGTTACGTGACAATAACATGGAGTGCAAAGCTATTCCATTGTGTAGGATAGGGGTCTCAAACTCAATTTACTTGGGGGCCACTGGAGCTCGGGTATGGGTGAGACTGGGACGCATCAGGTTTTCAAAAAAAAAAAAAAGCATTTATTAAAAACAGAAAAAAAATTTCAGCAAAAATTTTTTTAAGCAACTTTTTCAGTGCTTTGGTTCCGATTTTCTACAATAAAAGCGCTGATAAAAAATTCCACTGTTCTCAAATATCTTACTTTTTATTTTTCTGCACAAAATAAGATGAAAAATAAACAAATCAAGAATAAAGAAAATCAATCAATCAGTAATAAATAAATATAATAATAATAATAAAACGGCAAATAATAAAAACTTAAGAAACCACATGTAGTTGGTGTGTACACAAATTATTTTTTTTCAGATTAAAATGAACAAAGCATTATTAGAGCCCTGTAGACATGACAAAACACGACTATAGTCACATTTATACTCATTTATACACATTTTTATTTACAACATATTGCGCAACTGCAGGGTCTTGAGACACATGCTAACTCGCAAACTAGAGAGCTAGCGACCTAAACGGTAGCCTTCAAGTTATTTCCTTTAAACTTAAATAGCCAAAAACTTACCACTTCCACACAGATCGTGAGGATAACTATTAACAGTTATTTAACCTTTAACATGAACATTAATCAAACGTAATATTTTTTTCTGGGTACATGATACCATACAGCATCCATATCAAACTTAAACTTTCATATCAAGGCGGGGGCCTCAAACTCGTGTCCTGCGGGCCACATATGGCCTGCGGACCACATGTTTGAGACCCCTGGTGTAGGCTACGGCATGCATCACTGACATTTTAGGCTTGACACTCATGATACCGCAATGCAAATATCGTCATTTCATCAGGAGGTTGCCTACAGCCACAGCTGTCAATGCAATGCAACGCTAAATTGGAACCCCGGTTCTTATTTGTTTTTGTAGCGGTATTGAAATGGAGAATTTACAGGCATTTTTGCAAGTGCAAACACATCATAGCCAGGCATGATGTCATGGAAAAAAAAAAAAAGAAAACCATCTTTCATTTCGCAGCCATCCTTTGCTGTCCCAAAATCGGAGAGAGGTCATGTCTACACAACGCGGAATCATTCATTTTGAAAAGGCGCGGATGTCAACAATGCATTGAAGTCAAGGTTTTTGTGTTGTGTTAGACATCAGGCAGATAAGATAAAAGAAAAACCTGCTCTCTCGAGGTTTACTTTCACTCTTGTCATTTGGGAGCCAATCTCACTCTCTTTTTCTCTGTGTCTTTTCTTTGGAAATTAAAGCAAAAAAAAAAAAATCTAATCAAAATCTCAGTGGGGGATCCTAACGGATCAGTATTACTTCTATGTGTGACTTGCTTCAACGAACACGGTCATCCGAACCTGAGATATGGGTCTTGGTTCAGTCACTTGAACGCTACATGGACCAGTGGCTCAGTTTTTTTTTAATGTTTATGTTTTTGCCATGTAATCAGATACATATATTCATTCATTTTCTACCGCTTATTCTCACGGGGGGTGCTGGAGCCTATCCCAGCTGTCTTCGAGCGAGAGGCGGGGTACACCCGGAACTGGTGGCCAGCCAATCACAGGGCACATATAGACAAACAACCATTCACACTCACATTCATACCTATGGATAATTTGGAGTCGCTAATTAACCTAGCATGTTTTTGGAATGTGGGAGGAAACCAGAATCAACAGCACCTTTGATAATATGATTGATATAAGATGATGATGATAATAATAATAATAACAATAATAATAATAATAATAATTATTATTATTATTATTATGTAATAATAAAAAACAACAACAACAATAATAATAATAATAATAATAATAATAATTATTATTATGAATAAAAATAATAAAAACTATAATAATAATAATAATAATAATAATTATTATTATTAATATTATTATTATTAATAATAATAATAATTATTATTATTCTCCATCCTTATAATAATAATAATAATAATAATATTAATAATAATGAAAATAATAAAAACTATAATAATAATAATAATTATTATTATTATTTAAATAATAACAATAATAATAATAATAATAATAATAATTATTATTACTATTATTATAAGGCTGGAGAACACGTTAATAATAATAATTATTATTATTATTATTGTTAATAATAATAATAATTATTATTATTATTGTTAATAATAATAATTATTATTATTATTATTGTTATTATTATTATTATTAACGTGTTATCCAGCCGTCAGGTTAAAAAATTATGACAACAAACAAGCATATTGTTGAATCATTGTAGCGGAACGGCGAGCTAGCTATCCACTCTTGATGTTGACACTAGCGCAGGGGTTGGCAACCTTTACTATGAAAAGAGCCATTTCACCCACTTGCCCACTAAAGAAAAATAGCCTGGAGCCGCAAAACGTTGTATGTTTAAAACAACATTGGAGGGGAAAAAAAAAGACGAGTTGGAGTACTCTTGCTAGTACTGGAGATAAACTTTTGTTTTTAAATGAGCTCTAATTTATTTTTTAGAATCGTCAAATAACTCATTAATAATAATTAATAACTCAAATAACTCAAAGTATTACTCATTTCCCTTCATGTTAACCTGTCAGAGAGAACTGGATAGCATCCGGTCTGCTCATTCAGTCACCAGTCAGAACTCAGTCAGGATGCATTCATGGTCTCACACAAAGTTGGATTTTTGTAAACTCATAACAAAGACGTGCATTTTCACCACACGGGTGCTAAAAAATATTAAAGCATTGCAAAGGGAGCCGCAACAAAGAGGCTGGAGAGCCACATGCGGCTCTGGAGCCGCGGGTTGCTGACCCCTGCACTAGCGGTTAGCGACGCAGCGTTTTTGTCCGCGAGATAAAAGTAGTTTTTCGTGTTAGCCACTACAATAATAACACATACAAGTCAGTTATTTAAATTGAACAGTCTTGGTGATGTTTTTAGTTTTTTTTTTTGTGAGGGCTTTAGTGTCCCATGTCAGTTGTTGTTAGCTAGCTCATTTTAACTCATTTTCTCAAGCTAGAATACAAAGAAAAGGGAAAGAAATATGTGTTCATGTTTCACATAAGTACTGTGAATGAAATTGCATAGTTTTTTTTTGGGGTTTTTTTTTACAGGCCTGAGGCATTAGCAGCTATATTAGCTTGCATTGCTACGTGAGGCTAGCTGGAGTATATATATGATAGTAGCTTAGCTGATATTATGGTTTCCGTTCCTTTGAAGCTATTTTGAATTTAAGTTAGCATCTTTTTTTACATTTATCTTCCACCACACGATTCATCTCATGGTGCAGTTAGAGAAAAAAAATATTTTTCTATTCATACATATTCTTGTGTTTCTTCCCTCGCTTTAAATATACTGCCTAAGGCCACAATATGTACGTCATTACAATCCTAGTTTGTTTGTTTGTTTTTTTTTTCATTTTGTGCAGGCAAGTCATCAAGCTGCCATCAAACGAATGACACAAAAAGGAAAGCACGTCTTCTCTTATTTATATGCCCGACACAAAACCTATTGAATTGTACCTATGTTGCTTGTTGATTTATGTCGTTGAGCAAAAGCCCCCCCACGGGGATCGTATCGTATCATTGTTAGAAGCTGCTAAATATACGAAAGCACAGTCACCGTGTGCCTGACAGTAAAACAACCAAACAAGATTAATTAGAATAAGTTAAGCCACCTGGAACTATAAACAGCGCTCTTTGTATGATTGGCCAATATAACTGATACACACATGATTAGTGTTAATCGCCGTTAAAGCTTCTTTGTAACATATCTCTTATTTAATATTCAATCAATTGTAATTATTTTGGAATAATTATTGCCTTGTAGAAAATTGGACTGAGGAAAAAAAAAGCAATAAAATGATTTATGGACTGTAATATCAAATCAATATTCTGGTTGTGATTACATTTTCAATTCCCTTACCCATATAACACCAGGAGTTTGGTATCACTGATACCAATAACAATAGTCATACTGTTATGAAATTAAACCCAAAAACTGGTTATTTTATGCTAATGTTACTCAGTTATACAAATTATACTAAGCCAACAATATATTTAGGCTGCACGGTGGTCGAGTGGTTAGCGCGCAGACCTCACAGCTAGGAAACCCGAGTTCAATTCCACCCTCGGCCATCTCTGTGTGGAGTTTGCATGTTCTCCCCGTGCATTGCAAGGTTTCCTCCCACATTCCAAAAACATGCTAGGTTAATTGACGACTCCGAATGTGGCCCGCAGGACACGAGTTTGAGGCCCCCGCCTTGATATGAAAGTTTAATGTTAGTTTGATATGGATGCTGTATGGTATCATGTACCCAGAAAAAAATATTACGTTTGATTAATGTTCATGTTAAAGGTTAAATAACTGTTAATAGTTATCCTCCTCATCCGTGTGGAAGTGGTAAGTTTTAGGCTATTTAAGTTTAAAGGAAATAACTTGAAGGCTACCGTTTAGGTCGCTAGCTCTCTAGTTTGCGAGTTAGCATGTGTCTCAAGACCCTGAAGTTGCGCAATAATTTGTCTACCCACCAACTATATGTGGTTTCTTAAGTTTTTATTATTATTATTATATTTATTTATTACTGATTGATTGATTTTCTTTATTCTTGATTTGTTTAATTATTTTTCATCTTATTTTGTGTAGTAAAATAAAAAGTAAGATATTTGAGAACAGTGGAATGTTTTATCAGAGCTTTTCTTGTAGAAAATCGGAACTAAAGCAAAGTTTATTAATTTTTCTATTTTTAATAAATGTGTTTTTTTTTGTTTTTTTTCAGTGGAAAATTGAGTTTGAGCATAGTCAGTAAAAATAAAACAAACCCGAAACAAACAAAAAAAGTTGTCTATCTGGAATCGATACCAGAATCTGAAACATTTCTATAAAAAACATTACTATCAGTACTGATCTCCCACTGCCGGTTATCCTTTTATTTCAAAGAACAAGGTTGTCATTTGATCAATTGACACTCCACTACTAAGATAACAACACTCACCTCCAGCTGCTGAGCCTTGGGGCTCTTGGGGTCGCAGAGGGACGTATTAATCCGATGGTTGTGCTTGACGCAGCGCTGGGTCGTATTCTGCGGCATGGGGAACGTCTGACGCACCACCGTCAACCGGCCCACCGACTTCATCACCAAGTCCTGTAGGTCGTAGTCGGAGATCTCCTTAGAGGGTCGGAAGAAGAAGAGAACTGGATCAGTGTCACATCTACAAACACTTTAAAATATTAAGATATAGAAAGTAAACAAATTGAAATTCATACCTGAGTTAAAGACACAACATAACACAATTGAGCCTTTAACAGGTTTAACCTTGTATGAACGTCTTGTCGTCTCAAGTTTCTAAACAGCAAAAGTGAGCTATCCGGTTCGCGGCGGGCTAAAACGTGGCACAAATCCCAAACAGCTTACCCACTGGCTACGGATTACAAAGATGGGGGAATATAGAGAAGACGGAACATGCCTGAGAAATTGCTATAAAAGCAAAGATCCGCTGGCCAAAGAAGAATTAAAATTCACAGCAGCCAGTCAAGGGCGTGTGCCGAGAAACTTCAAAAGCTAAGGTTGCACAAATAAATGCAGTAAAAAAAAAACACACATTAACACACAAATTTGGCTTTATACACTAACCTTAGCCTTTTAGCACCGTATTTATCACAGTATCTCCAAACATGATATATTTTCGAGTTGTCTGTACAGCTTGTATAGTTCCTCTTCACTGAAAATGAGTCGGGGTCCTGCGCAGTGGTCTAATGGTTAGGACGCTGACCTCTCTGTGTGGCGTTTGCATGCATGGCTTCTCTCTGAATACTCAAAATCAGTGGTCTCAAACTTGCGGCCCGCGGGCCAAATGTGGCCCGCAGGACGCTACTTTTGAGGCCCCCGCCTTGATATGAAAGTTTAATGTTCGTGCGTCCCCGCGCAAGTTTGATATGGATGCTGTATGGTATCATGTACCCAGAAAAAATTATTACGTTTCATTAATGTTCATGTTGAAGGTTAAATAACTGTTAATAGTTATCCTCCCTATTCGTGTGGAAGTGGTAATTTTTTGGTTATTGAATTTTAAAGGAAATAACTTGAAGGCTACCGTTTAGGTCGCTAGCTGTCGAGTTTGAGAGTTAGCATGTGGCTCAAGACCCCGCAGTTGCGCAATATGTTGTAAATAAAAAGAGTATAAATGTGACTATAGTCGTGTTTTGTCATGTCTACAGGGCTCTAATAATGCTTTGTTCATTTTAATCTGAAAAAAATTAATTTGTCTACCCACCAACTATATGTGGTTTCTTAAGTTTTTATTATTTGCCGTTTTATTATTATTATTATTATTATTATTATTATTATTATATTTATTTATTTATTACTGATTGATTTTCTTTATTCTTGATTTGTTTATTTTTTTCCATCTTATTTTGTGTAGAAAAATTTTAAAAATATATTTTTTTCAATTTTTATTTTTAATAAATTTTAATAAAATTTAATAAATTTTAATAAAATTTAATAAAATTTAATAAAATTTAATAAAATTTAATAAAATTTATTTTTAATAAATGTGTTTTTTTTTTGTTTTTTGTTTTGGAAAACTTGATGCAGCCCAGTCTCACCCAGACCCGATCTCCAGTGGCCCCCAAGTAAATTGAGTTTGAGACCCCTGCTCAAAATTGTCCACCATACCTGCGACCCCAGTGAGGACAAGCGGTATAAAAAAAATGGATGGATGAAAATGAGTCAACAACTGGCAACACAAGTGAGCAGCGAGATAATTGGGTCCAATGAGCTTCATTTGGTGTAGCATTCATACATTAAAAACTGTTTGTTGTACCTAAGCATAAAATAGAGCTTCATATATGGAATACCCTCCGTAAGAGTCAAGGTCTGGGGCTGCACGAGTGCTGCCGGTTCACTGAGGGAAACATCAATGTGCTGCGACATCCTGAAGCAGAAACGACGCCCCATGGCAGTTTTCCAAGATGATAAGGAGCACAGAAACCCCCGAGATGACAAGTGTCCCGCTAAGGAAGCTAAAGGTGAAGGTGATGAAGTTGCCAAGTTTGTCTCCTCCACATCGGAAACCCAATTGAGTCCCTGCGGGGCATCCTCAAGCAGAAAGGTGGAGGAGTGCGAGGCGTCTCACATCCACCAGATCCATCACCAACAGTGATGTCATCATGGAGGAGTGGAACAGGATTCAAGTAAAAAGGTGAATTCAATGCCCAAGAGGATTAAGGCAGTGCTAGATAACGATGGTGTTGCCAGTTGTTTAGACAATAATATAGATCAGGGGTTCAAAAACGTTACCAACTCAGGGCCCACTTGAAAATCTAAAAAATGTGCATTCTCAGAGCACTTAACTTAATAATAATAATAATAATAATAACAATAATAATAAAAATATTCATTCATTCATTTACTACCGCTTATCCTCAAAAGGGTTGCTGGGGGTGCTGGAGCCTATCCCAGCTGTCTTCGGGCGAGAGGCGGGGTACACCCTGGACTGGTGGCCAGCCAATCACAGGGCACATATAGACAAACAACCATTCACACTCACATTCATACCTATGGACAATTTGGAGTCGCTAATTATTATTATTATTATTATTACCATTATTATTCTCATCATTATTATTATTATTATTATTACCATTATTATTCTCATTATTATTATTATTACCATTATTATTCTCATTATTATTATTATTCTCATTATTATTATTATTACCATTATTATTATCATCATTATTATTATCATCATCATTATTATTATTATTATCATCATTATTATTACCATTATTATTATCATTATTATTATTATTATTATTATCATCATCATTATTATTATTATTATTATTATTGTCATTATTATTATTATTATTATCATCATTATTATTATTATTATTATTATCATTATTATTATTACCATTATTATTCTCATCATCATTATTATTATTATTATTATTATTACCATTATTATTCTCATTATTATTATTATTATTATAAAGATTCAGGATTGAAATGAAAGGCCAAATTTTTAATCTAATTAATTCTCTAATACTTTTCATAATTATATTCAAGGCTGGCATGATGACCAGAAGAGGTACGTTCCAATAAAAACTGTATAAGGTTCCTAAAATATTGTGACAGGTCAATAACACTCAAAAGGTTATTACTTAGACCTATAAATATTTTTTTTAATCATGCAATAAATATTTTTCAATAAAAATAATTTTTTAAAAAATCATATTTTTAATGACCTCTCATGGCCCACCTGTAGTACCACCGCGGCCCCCCCACAATGTGGGAATCACTGATATAAATATACATAAAGATCGCCTCAAAAGAAGCCATAATAAAATGCTTGTTGAAATGTGAGTCATGAATAAATATTGTGGCACCAACTTCATATATTTATATATATATTACTATATATACGGAGAGCGAAAACAAATATCCCTCATATGAACAAACATATGACGACACACAGATGTGAATTTCCCTTCCTGTCTTTGGCCTCGGGCTACTTCCTGTCAACCAATCTTCCAAGTCAGACATCCGACAAAATAGCACACATCTTTAACAATACACCGCAAAATACGTACACGATTCAGCAGCTCCTTGTTTACTCCATAAACCTTAAAAGTCTCCATACCCCCCCGCCCCCGGACCCCCGACCCCCCGGCACCAACCACCGCCCAAGCCTTATATTTCCTTCAGTGTTTGATTTGAAAACATCGCTCATCCCTTATTAGACTTTGTCCTCTGCCCTCTTTCCTCGCAGCCGCCCCCCCCCCCCCTCCCCCAGAGACGTAAGATCCCTTCATCTTGAGAGAGGAAAACTATTCATTTCTTTTCTGACCTTTCTCTCTGACCTATTTCCACTGTCCACCCACCTCCAAGTTCTTCCTGGTCTAGTTGTTGGAGAAAAACGAAAAACTAAAGAGGATTTTATGACTGTGTTCTTCCACTATGAATATGCTTTCACACCTACACTTATATTCGGGGCTTTGACGTTTATATGCGGAAACCAACAAGGCAGCCCTAAACCACTTCTCCTCACGCCAGAGATTTTCTTCCTGTCACTCTCTCGCAAACACACACCGGGGACCTGGACAGCCATGACGCAAAAAAGGTTGACTCATGTTGAATTGCATCATATCGCATCGTATCGGATTGCATTGATTTGAACTAAATCAGGGGTCTCAAACACGCGGCCCGCGGGCCAAATGTGGCACGCAGGACACTAATTTGAGGCCCCCGCCTTGATATGAAAGTTTAATGTCAGTGCGGCCCGCGCAAGTTTGATACAGATGCTGTATGGTATCATGTACCCAGAAAAAATTATTACGTTTGATTCATGTTCATGTTAAAGGTTAAATAACTGTTAATAGTTATCCTCCCTATCCGTGTGGAAGTGGTAAGTTTTTGGCTATTTAAGTTTGAAGGAAATAACTTGAAGGCTACCGTTTAGGTCGCTAGCGGTCTAGTTTGCGAGTTAGCATGTGTCTACGAGGTACATTATTTAAAAAAAAAACTAAACTGTATTATAGAAAGCAGGAAGTGAACAAATGTAACAGTTACTGATTGTAAAAGTACCAGATGGAGGGGTAGGATTTAATAAGGTTTGCTTCTTCCTACTCCTTTTGGACATGTGGAACTGGGAACTGATTATGGGATGCATTCAATTGTAATCTGATGCATGTTTAAATGAAATAAAACCATTACCATTACTCTTAAACGCAGGCTACATGATCACATATTTAAGCATATTTAAGCATAGCAAGCTACTGAGCTAAATAGTTGGCCTCCAATTAATTTATTCTAAGGGTTTCAAATGGAGTTGAGAAGCCAAAAATGTACCACTTCCACATGGAATGGGAGAACTTGTTTTCACTTTGTCATGTCGGACAGGTCATGATGTTAAGGTCATGTTATGCAAGGTAATGTCTCTTTAATGTAATATGAATTGTCAGTCAATTTTTACACTGGCATGTAAATAGGAGTTCAGAACAGTATCTCGGTACAATCCTCAATTTTTATGAAATGCCAAACTAAGTGGGCGGCACGGCGGTCTAGTGGTTAGCGCGCAGACCTCACAGCTAGGAGACCAGGGTTCAATTCCACCCTCGGACATCTCTGTGTGGAGTTTGCATGTTCTCCCCGTGCATGCGTGGGCTTTCTCCGGGTACTCCGGTTTCCTCCCACATTCCAAAAACATGCTAGGTTAATTAGCGACTCCAAATTGTCCATAGGTATGAATGTGAGTGTGAATGGTTGTTTGTCTATATGTGCCCTGTGATTGGCTGGCGACCAGTCCAGGGTGTGCCCCGCCTCTCGCCCGAAGACAGCTGGGATAGGCTCCAGCACCCCCCGCGACCCTCGTGAGGAAAAAGCGGTAGAAAATGAATGAATGAATGAATGAATGAATGCCAAACTAAGTGCGGCAGACTTAACCGAGACTATCCTGCTTCATGGACATGGTGCAATAATGTATTAAAAAGTAGTCCGCAAAACTTAAAGAGAAAAAAAGGAATTTAAAAAAAAAAAAAAAAAAAAGGAAGTAGCGCATCCCCTTTATCATTCCTCCTCCTCTTCCTCGCACCGTGAGCAGAACCGAGGCGATGAGGAAGGGCAGGCTGATCAATTATAAAGTGTGAACTGTGCCTCAGTGGGATGCTCTAACTGCTGGCTGTAGATAAAGCAAAGTTATGACAAGCATACACTATCCCCTCATCCATAATAAAGCGCACTCTTCCGGTATTCATGCTCCGGAGTACAAGAGAATATTGAAGCCTTCATCTGCTTAAACAGTCTCTTTGAATATAAAGGCTTCACATATTCCTTTATGGACTTGTTGTTTTAGTATTAGAACATTCAAAATTCTTCTCGTCTGGCGTTTTGATAGGCGGAAGTAGGACATCGTGCAGTCCGGTTAGAATGCTTGCGATTTTCCATTGTAACATTTAATGGGTCTATGTCGGGGGGGGCAGACTATATATTTTACACGTAACAGTACACCTGATATTATTGTATCTGTAAAATTGTCATGCAATCTGCTATTATTTATTATTTTATATTTATATTTCAATATTTTACAAATAATAAAATATTATAATAATTACAATAAAATTAAAATAATAATTATTATATTATTATTATGTAAAATATGCAAATATAACAATAATATTATATATAATTAATATAATAATTAGCATTAATATAATAATTATAATAATCATAATAGTTATAATATATATATATTATATTATATACTATATATTTTATTATATACTATATATTTTACACATAACAGTCCACCTGGTAATATTGTATCTGTGAAATTGTCATGCAATCTGCTATTATTATTTATTATTTTATATTTATATTTCAATATTTTAAAAATAATAAAATATTATAATAATTACAATAAAATCTAAATAATAATTATTATATTATTATGTAAAATATGCAAATATAACAATAATATTATATATAATTAATATAATAATTTGCATTAATATAATAATTATAATAATCATAATAGTTATAATATATATATATATATATATATTATATTATATACTATATATTTTATTATATACTATATATTTTACATGTAACAGTCCACCTGGTATTATTGTATCTGTAAAATTGTCATGCAATCTGCTATTATTATTTTATATTTATATTTCAATATTTTAAAAATAATAAAATATTATAATAATTACAATAAAATTAAAATAATAATTATTATATTATTATTATGTAAAATATGCAAATATAACAATAATATTATATATAATTAATATAATAATTAGCATTAATATAATAATTATAATAATCATAATAGTTCTAATAATAATTATAATAATCTAATAATAATTATTATTATTATTATGTGCTTGTGTCCCTTTTTTCAGGAGCACTTTGTAAACAACAGACCATGTCAAACAACGAAATTGATACAACCATCAAAAGGTTGGCTCAGGCCGTGATGCCAGGTTGTATGTTGAGTTTAAATAAAATACTTTGGAAAGATTGGGCGGGCCGTATTGAAACACTTGGCGGGCCGGATGTGGCCCCCGGGCCGTAGTTTGCCCACCCCTGGTCTATGTTAATTATACTGGGATAAAAATTCAATATCATAACGGTTGACAGTTCGCCGGTTTGTTATATGGAGAGCGGTATTGGTACAGTTACCATAGCAACACCAGGATGGCCTACTTTCCTAAATTTTAATATATATGAAATATATGTGTATATATATATATAGTGCTAGTTTCTGCCATTTGAAAGTAATACGTTATATTAGATATTACTGCCTATGAATTTTGATGCAATAGACATAATACTAATCTTAGAGGACCTACTTTCCTTTGAACTGTAGTTTCCTCACATTTATATTGAAGTAACAAGTTTTCTGTTACTATATGAAAAAAAAAAAAAAAATTGGGGCATATCTCAGCCTGCCACACGGCCGTCAATGAGTGATTTGTGACATGCATCAGGTGTTGCTGCAAAGGTTGCCCACGAGGCCTGCATGCACAGGGCACATATAGACAAACAACCATTCACACTCACATTCATACCTATGGACAATTTGGAGTCGCTAATTAACCTAGCATGTTTTTGGAATGTGGGAGGAAACCTTGCAATGCACGGGGATAACATGCAAACTCCACACAGAGATGGCCGAGAGTGGGATTGAACTTGGGTCTCCTAGCTGTGAGGCACTAACCACTTGTCCACCATGCAGCCCGAGATATATTAATTCCTTCAATCATTAATTTTCTACCGCTTATCCTCACAAGGGTCGCGGGGGTGCTGGAGCCTATCCCAGCTGTCTTCGGGCGAGAGGCGGAGTACACCCTGGACTGGTGGCCAGCCAATCACAGGGCACATATAGACAAACAACCATTCACACTCACATTCATACCTATGGACAATTTGGAGTCGCTAAATTAACCTAGCATGTTTTTGCAAAGTGTGAGGAAACCTTGCAATGCACGGGGATAACATGCAAACTCCACACAGAGATGGCTGAGGGTGGAATCGAACCCTGGTCTCTGAGCTGTGAGGTGTGCGTGCTAACCACTCGACCGCCGTATAAAAGGTAAGCTAAAAATGTGAATATCATGATATCAAAAACATGTTTTTTGAGGAATACCTGGAATATGAAATAATGAAAAATTTTCATTACGAAGATATTTCAAGAAAACAACCTGACCGGGTCATTTTTGACCCACTTATGGAAGGTTGGGGTAGTAACACAAAAACTAAAAATTCTTAAAATGTATAAAAGGTAAGCTAAAAATGTGAATGGCATGATATCAAAAATATTTTTTTTGAGGAATACCTGGAATATGAAATGATAACATTTTTTAATCCGAGGGATGCCATCAGGATGAATGTCTGAAAAAGAGGAGTTTTTCCAGAGTTTTTCCTCCTGTCACTCACGCCAGTGGCTTGAGATCATCCTATATTCAAAATCGTTTTATATTCAGGTCAATGTGTTATTTTATCAACAAAATTTCTCAAAAAGGAAAATCAGTCAATTATGTTTTTCTGCCTCATGACCGAAAGTCTTATTAAAATTAGCCCACAAATGGGAATGTTTGCCACTATGATTAAGATCGTGACTTAGTGAACTTATGATCTCATTTCCATCCTCCCAAGTCTTATTAATATTTAAATCACCTTGCTAATTTTTGATTGGAAAACTTCTTCTCAATTAAAATATTTCCACAGAGGTCACAAACAACAAGAGTAAAAACACCTCAGTGGGAAGTAATTTAAATAGTCTTAAGCTCCCTGGGGATGGAACCTTTTTTTTGGAAATGTCGCTTTTCATGGGAGGTTAACGCTTGGGGATTTAGGGAATGTTCAAAGATGGGCACTTTTGAAAGGAATTCATGTTAGTTGAATTGAAAATATGGTACCATATAAAACACAAGTATTGATTTCAATACCAGGGTTCAATTCCACCCTCGGCCGTCTCTGTGTGGAGTTTGCATGTTCTCCCCGTGCATTGCATGGTTTCCTCCCACATTCCAAAAACATGCTAGGTTAATTAGCGACTCCAAATTGTCCATAGGTATGAATGTGAGTGTGAATGGTTTGTCTATATGTGTCCTGTGATTGGCTGGCCACCAGTCCAGGGTGTACCCCGCCTCTCGCCCAAAGACAGCTGGGATAGGTTCCAGCACCCCCGCGACCCTCGTGAGTAGATATTCGGGATGACTATAAACGCTCGGTTTCAAAAGGCGTGGTAAAACTGTTCCTTTGTGACATCACAGCGGGCAGACTTCCTTATATGGTTCATAGTTAGGAAGCAGTTTTTAGAAACTTAATAGAAAGGGTGGAAAAATTTGCAAATGTGAAATAGACAGCTAGGATAGACTCCAGCACCCCCACGACCCTCGTGAGTAGAAAATAAATGAATGAATGAATGATGAAATGTTACTAAAACAAACATTTAACCCTGAGGAACTCTGAGAATGTATAGTTAAAAGGGAACTATTGTGTTTTTTTTTTCACTTTTCTGACCTACAAATGTAATTAAAATGTTGTATTCTCGCGTTAAATGATGCCAAAGTTTCAGATAATGACATTGCGCATTTGGAAGTGAGCCCTGAAAGATATTTGGGATGACTGAAAACGCTCGGTTTCAAAAGGCGTGGTAAAACCGTTCCTTTGTGACATCACAGCGGGCAGTTTTCCTTATATGGTTCATAGTTAGGAAGCACCGCGATTCAGTTGACCGCAACTTAATAGAAAGGGTGGAAAAATTTGCAAATGTGAAATAGACAGCTGGGATAGGCTCCAGCACCCCCTCGACCCTCATGAAGATAAGCGGTAGAAAATCAATAAATGTATTTTTTTTCTGAATAGGACTGTACAGTATTTATACATAACCAGAATGCACTCACCTCATTGATGAGGATCCAGTGGCAGTCAAACGCCACCAAGTTGGTCTCCACCACCTGCAACACAACAAAACATCACCTTTAGCATAAAAACACACACTTGTGATTGTGTTCATATTGTGGATATAATGTTGTTCATAACACCAACAATCATATTACTAACTCCAGGGAAGCTATATAAGTTTGATTTGTAATTAAGTTTTAAGCCACTTTGGTAAAAACAAGGTAAAAAAAAAATACAAAAATAAACTAGCACAGATGCTAGTTTAATGTATTTTTTCATCTTTATTATTTTTTTTTTTGCATTTGAAGCAAACATATTTGATGATGCAACTCTCCACTGATGCATTTTACTACAGTTCAATTTTAAACCATGAAAACGTCCACAAGAGGGCAGAAAAACATGAGCTCGGCAGGGATATGAATGGAAAAATCACACGACTGGAAGGAGGAAGCAAGGGAGTGTAGCATGGAGAAGGTGCGCTGTAGCGGAATTTGAACGCATGCGCACACATAGTTCAATTCCGAATGTGAAAATTCAAAATACATAATTTGTAGATACATTATTTTGATGTGAACCCACCTCTTTTTGTGTTGTTTAGATATTTGTGCTATCGTCAAAGAAAAAATATTTTATATTTTAGTCGGGAACTGAAATTTTCCTGAAACTTACTTATGTTGAAATGAAAATTGAAAAAAATTATTTTTTTTTTTCCTGATGAAAGATGAGGGTTTAATCTTTCTTTTGGTAGGTTCAATGTCCATCGTATAAAATGACCATTACTTTGAAGTTAATTTGATCAAATGTAGAATTCCTATAGGTTTTGTATGGACTGCTCAACCTGCCAATCATTTACTATCATCAACAGGTTTCTAAAGCCTGGACTACTACATCATGAAGAGGACAGCTCAAGCTAAATGGTTCATAATTCACCTCAAGACATAAGTGACACCAAGAGACTGACAACGTGTGTGATGAAGGAATCATGAGGTTGTGTAAATATCTGCTGGAGAAGAGCATGCCATAAAAAGATCAAAATAGAAGATATAACGAATGTCAGAGTTGGAAAATTCTCACACTTTTGGTCACAAGTCGTGATTGAGCGGTGATGGTACGTCCCGCAGCCGACCCCCCCAATGTCTCCAAACAAACAAAACAAAAAAACAAGCTTGCCCGTATATTATTAGCTCAAATTGCCTAGGTGCCGATCGTGCCCCGTGTTTCATAACACTTTTGGTCCATAAACAAAAGGCAACAGCTGGAGAAGGTGACGGAGTGTAGCTAATAGTTCTTTAATCTTCTGCGGTGTCTCTATAAAACTTCATCATAGTAACGCTGACGGTCGCACATAAAACATTCCGTCGACGCAAAACATGGAGGATAAAAAAAACGAGGCTCGATGGAGAATAATGACTCACAATTATAAGGCGAGAAATTGACTTTAATTTTAACAGGGGTTTCAAACATGCGGCCTGCGGGCCAAATGTGGCCCGCAGGACACGAGTTTGAGGCCCCCGCCTTGATATGAAAGTTTAATGTTAGTCCCAGAAAAAAATTATTACGTTTGATTAATGTTCATGTTAAAGGTTAAATAACTGTTAATAGTTATCCTCCCTATCTGTGTGGAAGTGGTAAGTTTTCGGCTATTTAAGTTTAAAGGAAATAACTTGAAGGCTACCTGTTTAGGTCGCTAGCTCTCTAGTTTGCGAGTTAGCATGTGTCTCAAGACCCTGCAGTTGCGCAATATGTTGTAAATAAAAAGAGTATAAATGTGACTATAGTCGTGTTTTGTCATGTCTACAGGGCTCTAATAATGCTTTGTTCATTTTAATCTGAAAAAAATAATTTGTCTACCCACCAACTATATGTGGTTTCTTAAGTTTTCATTATTTGCCGTTTTATTATTATTATTATTATATTTATTTATTTATTACTGATTGATTGATTTTCTTTATTCTTGATTTGTTTATTTATTTTTCATCTTATTTTGTGTAGAAAAATAAAAAGTTAAATATTTGATAACTGTGGAATGTTTTATCAGAGCTTTTCTTGTAGAAAATTAAAACCAAGGCAAAGTTTTTTTTTAATTTTTTTGTTTTTAATAAATGCGTTTTTTTTTGGGGGGGGGGGGGGGGGGGAACCTGATGCGGCCCAGTCTCACCCAGACCCTAGCTCCAGTGGCCCCCAAGTAAATTGAGTTTAAGACCCCTGTCATACAAGATCATACACTGGGGTATGTGACAATGTTTTGTTTTTTTTTAACATGCTTATTCAGTAATAAATGATAAAATAATGACTAAATAAAATAGAAGTTCAATAACGATGAATGATAAATCAAATGCGACCCCAAACTGTATGTGCTGTGTTTGTTTATGTACGCTGCAGTGCAAGTGTTTCCGGTTATTCCATTATGATCTCCCACTGGCAGCCGCCCTGGACAGATGTTTGCAGCTAATTAGTGAAAGGACACACTCTTAGAACACTATACACTTGACTCCTCGGGGGGGTGAAGCTCTTCAATACACAAACACACACACACAGAGACCATCACTAAAAACAACCAAGAGGTGTAATATGACAGCTGCTAAGATCCCAAAGTCTCATGTTTGTGCATTTGTGTGTTTAATATCCAGCAGGATCCATGACTGGTCGGTAAACATTGTGTGACGAGTACTTTGCACACATCACACACATTTAGCAGTGCTGCAACTTTGCTAAACTGCATTTTAATCATTTGGAACATGCTGTTCAAACACTTTGCAGCTGACGGAAGACACTAAATATGCAAAATTGCACTTAAAAAAATCCAAATTGTGTTTAAACTTTCCTCTTAATCTTCATTTTTTTCCTCATAATGTTATCACTTTATTCCCAAACCTAATTTCTCCCCAAAAATCACAACTTTATTTGATTTTATTTGTTTCTCCAAAAATGTTTAATTTCTGCTGTTTTGTTTTTCTAACTATTTAAACTTTTTTTTTCGTTTCTCTACATATGCTTGCAAAATTTTGTGAAATTTAAAGTACGCTAAATGCCCCAAAAGGCAATTTAAGTGCCTGAATAATAATTTTAACAATGCCTCAAACAAATAATAAAAAAAACTTACTAACTTATTTATATAAAATAAGTAAATGGAGGGACAGGAAGAAAAGCTCTGCACTCGGATTAGGGAGAATTGGTTTTGTCGAGTACTTTGCAATTTTAACAATGCCTCAAACAAATAAAAAAAACAACAACAATAATAACTTATTTATATACAATAAGTAAATGGAGTGACAAGAAGAAAAACTCTGCACTCGGATTGGGGAGAATTGGTTTTGTCGAGTACTTTGCAATTTTAACAATGCCTCAAACAAATAAAAAAACCAACAATAATAACTTATTCATATAAAATAAGTAAATGGAGTGACAGGAAGAAAAGCTCTGCACTCGGATTAGGGAGAAGTGGTTTTGTCGTGTACGTTGCAATTTTAACAATGCCTCAAAAAAAAAAAAAAAAACAATAATAACTTATTTATATAAAATAAGTAAATGGAGTGACAGGAAGAAAAGCTCTGCATTCGGATTGAGGAGAAGTGGTTTTGTCGTCCATTTTCACACTAGGCATGAGCTGTTGACATGAATAAAGATCAATGTAGAAAAATAAATAAATAAATAAAATCCCCCCCCAAAAAAACAATAATAACTTATTCATATAAAATAAGTAAATGGAGTGACAGGAAGAAAAGCTCTGCACTCGGATTGGGGAGAAGTGGTTTTGTCGAGTACTTTGCAATTTTAACAATGCCTCAAACAAATTAAAAAAACAAAACAATAATAACTTATTTATATAAAATGAGTAAATGGAGTGACAGGAAGAAAAGCTCTGCACTCGGATTGGGGAGAAGTGGTTTTGTCACCCATTTTCACACCGGGCATGAGCTGTTGACATGAATAAAGATCAATGTAGAAAAATAAATAAAATCCCAACAAAAAAAACAATAATAACTTATTCATATAAAATAAGTAAATGGAGTGACAGGAAGAAAAGCTCTGCACTCGGATTGGGGAGAAGTGTTTTTTTTCGAGTACTTTGCAATTTTAACAATGCCTCAACAAATAAAAAAAACAACAATAATAACTTATTTATATAAAATAAGTAAATGGAGTGACAGGAAGAAAAGCTCTGCACTCAGATTAGGGAGAAGTGGTTTTGTCGCCCATTTTCACACCGGGCATGAGCTGTTGACATGAATAAAGATCAATGTAGAAAAATAAATAAATAAATAAAATCCCCCCCCCCCCCCCCAAAAAAAAAAAAAACAATAATAACGTATTCATATAAAATAAGTAAATGGAGTGACAGGAAGAAAAGCTCTGCACTCGGATTGGGGAGAAGTGGTTTTGTCGTCCATTTTCACACCAGGCATGAGCTGTTGACATGAATAAAGATCAATGTAGAAAAATAAATAAATAAATAAAATCCCAAATAAAACCAGAATAAATTTTTTTGTGACAGGAAGAAAGGCTCCGACTCGGTTGGTGTCACCTTATCAGTTTGCATGTATAACTTTCCAAACTTTGAATATAAGACAACCTATCTTTTTCAAACTTGTTCAAATGTCTTGTATTATGATCAATATTAATTTGTGTAAAAAAAAATATTTTTGCTTTAAATAAAAAACTAGAGTGATGGAACTTTTACCATCGCGGCTCGAATATGGAAAGTATTCCGTTTACAATCTTTCTGGTTCCCAACAGCGAGAAAAGCAAAAAAAAACATGCTGCTTCATCCCAAGCGAGTCCATCTTGGCGCCATCCATAATACCTGCTGCTGCAGCATCACAGCCCATTTGCATGTGGATGGAATAGGTCGCAGTGGGAGAATTACTTTTTCTATAAATTCCCTGGTGCATTCACTGCAACATCCCGCAGCCACTGCTGGAAGAGCAGGATAAGCCAGCAAGGGAAAAAAAAAAAAAATGCCGAGATTGCGAACGGACTTCAGAGGGTGGTGACGGAGAATACACAAGCAGCCTTGCGTACTCGGCTCAACGCGTGACCTAGCATGAAGAGTCGCCATCAAAGTTGAAGGAGAAGTCGCTGAGATCCTTCAACGGTGGGTTGTTGCCAGTGCATGTTGTTCCTGCTGGAGGACTACCTTTGATTCTGTGCTGGGGAAGAGGAGGATGAACAAGCTGTTATCCATTACGGATAATCCCGACTACTCCCCCGCGCTGACACACCAACTGCACAACCACTCGGGCTCGAACCAGGTTTCAATCGGTAGAGCAAATAAAACTAACTTCACTTGTTATGTTGTTAATTTAAAAATGGAAAATATCAAAGTGGCACATCTTTTCATATTTTATGATCCACTTAAGACTATGGAGATGACAATGGACTTCAGACAATCACAGGGCACATATAGTCAAACAACCATTCACACTCACATTCATACCTATGGACAATTTGGAGTCAACAATTAACCTAGCATGTTTTTGGAATGCGGGCGAAAACCTTGCAATGCACGGGGAGAACATGCAAACTCCACACAGAGATAGCCGAGAGTGGAATTGAACCCGGGTCTCCTAGCTGTGAGGTCTGCACACTAACCACTCGTCCACCGTGCAGTCCTCCATATAATGGATAATGGAATAATGTTCTCGGCATCAAAATCACAGTTTGGGGTTTGACTCTGCGACCCAACTGGACAAGAACTTCTTTCAGGGCTCACTTTCAATAGCGCAAACCTAATTTTCTGAAACGTTGGCATCCTTTAACACGATAATACAACATTCAGCAGAGGTGCTGGAGCCTATCCCAGCTGTCTTCGGGCGAGAGGCGGGGCACACCCTGGACTGGTAGCCAGCCAATCACAGGGCACATATAGTCAAACAACCATTCACACTCACATTCATACCTATGGACAATTTGGAGTCAACAATTAACCTAGCATGTTTTTGGAATGCGGGCGAAAACCTTGCAATGCACGGGGAGAACATGCAAACTCCACACAGAGATAGCAGAGAGTGGAATTGAACCTGGGTCGTCTAGCTGTGAGGTCTGCACACTAACCACTCGTCCACCGTGCAGTCCTCCACATAATGGATAATGGAATAACACACTTTGTTCTCTGCATCGCCATCACAGTTTGGGGTTCGACTCTGCGACCCAACTGGACAAGAACAGACTACAACGGACAACCAGGTCCATACAGAAAAACATGGAGACCAACCTGCCCTCCATAGAGGAGCTATACCAATCCAGAGACAAGAAGGGGGCAGGCAACAGATCTCTGCGGGACGCCCACAAACTGTTTTTCACTATCTATTCCAGCTGTATTTCCTTGGATTTCTAAAAATTTGGGGCAAAATTTTGTGAACACTTTCGAAAACCGAGCGTTCAGAGCCATCCCGAACTTCCAATAGCGCAAACAAAATTTTCTGAAACGTTGGCATCGTTTAACACGATAATACAGTAAACCTCGGATATATCGGACTCGGATATATCGGAAATTCGCTCACAACGGACAGATAAAAAAGAACCGATTTTTCTGTAATGCATTTCCAATAAAAAATCTAATTTTTTATAACGGATTTCGCCTATTTCGGACAAAATCTCCAGTCCCGTTCCAATGCATTTCCATTAAATTTCCCTCGCATATATTGGATGGCCGCATCGTGGCGCTCCGATTCGCCGAATCGTGACAGGCCGCTATACGACGTCATTTGCAGCGTTTGCAGCGTTGCCTGCGCGTCCAGGTACATTGGAAACATAGTCAAGGAAGTGCCTTTTTATAACGGATAAAATCCGATTTACGCATATACCGGATATAAATCCGATATATGCGTAAAACGGACATTTTCCGGTATACGCATATAACGGATTTGGCTTATATCGGACAAAACCAGTGGGAACAATTGAATCCGATATATCCGAGGTTTACTGTACAACATTCTAACAACAATTATTGGTCAGAAAAAAGTGTAAAAAACATACTAGGTCCCCTTTAACAAAAAACTTAGTTACTATTTGTTGTACATGATGTTGACCGGAGTCAAACTCCTAGTGTGGCAACGCTAGGATTTTGCTGCTCTAAATACTACTTTATATTAAAAGGCACTGGAAAAAAAAAAAAAAACCCACACAAAAAAAACACACCCACAATAACGACAAAACTTAATGCTCCACTCAATTTTAAGAAAGTGCTAATGAACCTAATAAAATAAAGCAAAAATGGGGGGCACTGAAGTGTAAAACTTCCAGGGGAGACTAATGGCATACGTTATTATCAAAGTGCTCCCAATTTAAGCTGAACAAATGGCTCGTGATTAACACCTCCATTAAAACCCAGACAAAATGTGTACAAACTAAAGCTTCAGCCCGTTTTTAATATTAAAATAGTCATAAAGTTGATCAGAAAGTATCGGTTACATGCATATCGATACGGTATGTATGTAACAAAGCATAGACTACGGATCAGTGGCGGTTGTTAGTCATTCAACTAGCGGAAGCTAATTTGTTGTGTGTGCTACTACTATGTGATCGGCTGTGTGAGTGACGGGGAGAAAAGCTCCGGAGATATAAAATATATATTTTTTATCTATAAGTAAAGGAAATGTGCAACTACAATGATAACGACATAAAATTTTATGTAAAAAGATATAAATTCTATATAAAAATATATTTTTTTTCTGGAAATAAATGTGATTAATTCAAAGTTAATTAAATATATAAAAAATATATTTTTATATAAATTTTTATATAATATATATATTTTTTATAGATAAAAAATATATATAAAAATATATATTTTGTTGTATATAATTTGTTGTGTGTGCTACTACTATGTGATCGGCTGTGTGAGTGACGGGGAGAAAAGCTCCGCAGAGTGGCAGACAGTCAACAAATACAACGCTTTTCTTTTTTTTTAAGTGAAATGTGAAAATTTGTATGGATTTTGGACATATAAAGCGCACCAGATTATGATGCGCCTCGTTGAATTTTTTGAGAAATTTTGATATTTCCAGAATTTATAATTTTTATTACATAAAATTTCATGTCGTTATCATTGTAGTTGCACATTTCCTTTACTTATAGATACAAAATATATATTTTTATATTTTTTTATCTATAATATATATATATATATTATATAAAAATTTATATAAAAATATATATTTTTTATATATTTAATTAACTTTGAATTAATCACATTTATTTCCAGATAAAAAATATATATTTTTATATAGAATTTATATCTTTTAACATAAAATTTGATGTCGTTATCATTGTAGTTGCACATTTCCTTTATTTATAGATAAAAAATATATATTTTTTAAATATATTTTTTATCTATAAAATATATATATTATATAAAAATATATATAAAATATATATTTTTATATATATATTTTATCTATAAGTAAAGGAAATGTGCAACTACAATGATAACGACATCAAATTTTATGTAAAAAGATATAAATTCTATATAAAAATATATATTTTTTATCTGGAAATAAATGTGATTAATTCAAAGTTAACTGTGGACATGTCTGATTAATCATGATTAACGATTTTAATTGATTGACAGAAGAAAAAAGAAAAGAAAAAAAGGAAAATAAAAGGAGAATAATAATAAAAAAGGATTACGCCTCAAACGGTAGCCTTCAGGTTATTTCCTTTAAACTTAAATGGCCAAAAACTTACCACTTCCACACGGATAGGGAGGATAACTATTAACAGTTATTTAACCTTTAACATGAACATTAATCAAACGTAATAATTTTTTCTGGGTACATGATACCATACAGCATCCATATCAAACTTGCGCGGGCCGCACTAACATTAAACTTTCATATCAAGGCGGGGGCCTCAAACTAGTGTCCGGCGGGCCACACTTGGCCCGCAGGCCGCGTGTTTGAGACCCCTGCCTTATATCCTCAAATATTACAGTGAGGGCACTTATATGGTATCAAATCGGCATGCTTGGAAGCCCCAATGGATCAGACACTACAAATAGTACCCTGGTACTAGCTGGTTAGAGTTTTTTTTGGAATGTGGGCGAAAACCTTGCAATGCATGGAGAGAACATGCAAACTCCACACAGAGATAGCCGAGAGTGGAATTGAACCCGGGTGTCCTAGCTGTGAGGTCTGAGCACTACCCACTCCTCCGCTGTGCAGCCCTCCACATAGACACGTTGGTCCGCGGGCCACGTGTTTGAGACCCCTGTTTTAGAGCAATCGCCACTGAATATTGCCGTTAATTGTGTTGTTCATATTTTACTGAGCAGCCACGACATGTGTATCACTGGTATATATCAAAATAACTTTACTGTTCTACGGTTACCATGGCGCCATCACAAACAAACGAACGAGAAGACTACAGTCAATAATCGTGTTCGGTGCACGAAGACGTACATTATGTTTGAAACCGCCCCGCAGCAAGACGAAGTGAGCCTACATTTCCAAGCGTAAAGCCTATTTTGTTCAGGAAACAGAGGTTGATGTAATTAAGTCTTTGGCTTCAAAAGCAATGGAGCATACCACGACACCAGTCACAGGGGTGTCAAAGGCCCGTGTGCTTCCTCCTTGCAGCTAATGACTTGAAATCACTGCCATTACTGCTGCTTTAATTAGCCTGATCCAGCAGTGGTCACACACCAATGATCTGCTGTGCGTGTGCACATATGTATGTGTGTGTGTGTGTGTGTGTGTGTGTGTGTGTGTACAGCGCCACCAAGGCACCACAGTGACAGACTGTCACCCTGCTTTCCGTGTACAAATATCGACATTATCGATCATTCGCTTGCTTTTTGATGACAAGCAGCAGCAGAGTCGTTTTCTTTTATTCTTTTTTACGTTCGTCTCCGCTCAGACAGCAAAGGTCCGCATGTGCATGTTCTATGGAGGCAAAGGGTAACAGGGGCTAACATGCATCGCACTCCTGCACATGTGTGTGTGTGTGTGTGTGTGTGCTCGTTGGCCTTTTGGTTATTGATCGGACAGTGGATGCACGCAACTGGCAGATCTACTGAGAGAAGGCAGAACACAAACAGAAGATATATGTATGTATGTATACAGTACACACATACAAAAATACACATGTATTGTGAACGGATGAGCGGATCAATGCCTGGAATAAAAATACCGCATAAAAACGCCTTCATAGTCTGAAAGTAAACAATGTGTCAAAAAATTCCTGCGCTCTTATTTTGGAATGCTCCGCTTCCTTCTGAATGTAAGAGACAGCAGCGCTAAGCTAGCTACTTGCCAAGACTATCGGTTGTGTTTTTGTCTTGTTGACTATATCCTGCACAACTTCATTCATTTTCTACTGATTATCCTCACAAGGACGAGAGGCGGGGTACACCCTGGACTGGTCAGCCAATCACAGGGCACATATAGACAAACAACCATTCACACTCACATTCATACCTATGGACAATTTGGAGTCGCTAATTAACCTAGCATGTTTTTGGAATGTGGGAGGAAACCGGAGTACCCGGAGAAAACCCACACACTTCCTTACTTCCTTCCTTCCTTCCTTCCTTCCTTCCTTCACTCATTCCTTCCTTCCTTCACTCATTCCCTCCTTCCTTCACTCATTCCTTCCTTCCTTCACTCATTCCATCCTTCCTTTCTTCCTTCCTTCCTTCCTTCCTTCCTTCCTTCACTCATTCCTTCCTTCACTCATTCCTTCCTTCCTTCACTCATTCCACCCTTCCTTCCTTCACTCATTCCTTCCTTCCTTCCTTCACTCATTCCTTCCTTCCTTCCTTCACTCATTCCATCTTTCACTCATTCCATCCTTCACTCATTCCTTCCTTCCTTCCTTCCTTCCTTCCTTCCTTCACTCATTCCTTACTTCCTTCACTCATTCCTTCCTTCCTTCACTCGTTCCTTCCTTCACTCGTTCCTTCCTTCACTCATTCCTTCCTTCCCTCCTTCTTTCCTTCCTTCCTTCCTTCCTTCCTTCCTTCCTTCCTTCCTTCCTTCCTTCCTTCACTCATTCCTTCCTTCCTTCACTCATTCATTCCATCCTTCACTCATTCCTTCCTTCACTCATTCCTTCCTTCACTCATTCCTTCCTTCCTTCACTCATTCCTTCCTTCACTCATTCCTTCCTTCCTTCCCTCATTCCTTCCTTCCTTCCTTCACTCATTCCATCCTTCACTCATTCCATCCTTCACTCATTCCTTCCTTCCTTCCTTCACTCATTCCTTCCTTCCTTCACTCATTCCTTCCTTCCTTCCCTCCTTCCCTCCTTCCTTTCTTCCTTCTTTCCTTCTTTCCTTCCTTCCTTTACTCATTCCTTCCTTCCTTCACTCATTCCTTCCTTCCTTCACTCATTCATTCATTTTCTACCGCTTTTTCCTCACAAAAAGCGGGGTGCTGGAGCCTATCCCAACTGTCTTCAAGTGAGAGGCGGGGTACACCCTGGACTGGTGGCCAGCCAATCACAGGGCACATATAGACAAATATAATGTGGAATGTGGGAGGAAACCGGAGTAGCCGGAGAAAACCCACGCATGTACGGGGAGAACATGCAAACTCCACACAGAGATGGCCGAGGGTGGAATCGAACCCTGGTCTTCTAGCTGTGAGGTCTGCGTGCTAAACACTCGACCGTCGTGCCGCCTGCAGGAAAAGTGCGACTTATAGTCTGTAAAATACGGTATTTAATGTGACTTAGATTGGAGTTTTTCTAGCGTACAAATTGCATACCCTTTTTCTATCTCATCCTTACCACATCTCGGCCAAGATGAAGAATCAAATATGACAAACAACAGTCAAGCGTGTTTGCAGGCCTGCCTACACTCAGTCAGTCACACTATACAGTCTTTTTATTCGGTATTTTTTTTGGGAGTGAGCAGCTGTCAGAACGCTCGACAATGCATGCTGTCACTTCCCACAAGCTTTGCAAACTTTGTGTGTGCTTGACTTGTTTACAAAAGCAAAAGCTGCTGTTAAAAGGGGATAACAGCGACGTGACGGGAATTTTTTATTTATTTTTTTTGCAGTCAGATTTGGATGGAAAAATGTCAAGTGGCTTTAGTGTGTAGACTCTGAATCTGTTGTATCAATCATTACTTACATAAAATACACACATAATAGCTGCTAAAAATTCACAATTTTATGCTTTCATCTTAGGGTTTATATTTAGCGTATATTATATTTTTATATTATAAAAAAAATTGAAATTAAACAGAAAGATTTTTTTTTTATTACAGCTGCCCTCCAAATTATCCATAGGTATGAATGGCCTCACAGCTAGGAAACCCTATTTCGATTCCACCCTTGGTCATCTCTGTGTGGAGTTTGCACGTTCTCCCCGTGCATTGCATGGTTTCCTCCCACATTCCAAAAACATACTAATGTTAATTAACGACTCCAAATTGTCCATAGGTATGAATGGCCTCACAGCTAGGAAACCCTATTTCGATTCCACCCTTGGTCATCTCTGTGTGGAGTTTGCACGTTCTCCCCGTGCATTGCATGGTTTCCTCCCACATTCCAAAAACATGCTAATGTTAATTAACGACTCCAAATTGTCCATAAGTATGAATGTGAGTGTGAATGGTTGTTTGTCTATATGTGCCCTGTGATTGGCTGGCCACCAGTCCAGGGTGTACCCCGCCTCTCGCACGAAGACAGCTGGGATAGGCTCCAGCACCCCCGCGACCCTCGTGAGGAAAAGCGGTAGAAAATGAATGAATGAATGAATTACAGCTACCAGCATTAAGACCGCTTATGATTTCATCGTAAACAACAGTAAGACAACAGGGTTATATATAGGGTATACAGGGTTTATATTTAGCATATATTATATTTTTATATTATAAAAAAATGTTTAAACAATAATACAAACCAATATCAATAAGCCATTGCAGGGCTACCGGTTACTTTATTTAGATCCATCTATATTTCTATAACTCCTAATATAAAGTCGTTTACCCGTCTTATATTTGACTTCATACGAGGCAAAGCAACACACACGATCATTTTTATATTACTGCCTTTTATTGCTCGCTGTAAAATGTCTTTACAATGAGGCTCGGCGAGCCAAAAACATATCAAGTATATAAGTCCTGAGGGTCAACACTGATAGTACGCAGGTGAATTAAAAGGATTTAACCTGCAAGCCTCCAGCGGGATATAGACACGTATCGTCAGAAGAACATGACCTGAGAGGTTCGCTATAAAAACATATACTGTATGTGTGTGTGTGTGTAAGAGCGAGACGTATGTAAATGGTGGAACACAAGTAGAAAGACTTTAAAAATACCAAGAGTATGTGTGTATATGCTGCATGGGTATTGTTTTGCTTCTAAGGGTTCACTCATCTTTGGCTCGGGTCTACTCTCTTAACATTATTGCGCTCTCTGTCTATCGCTCTGTCACCATGGTGACAACACTATATGGTGCCTTCAGGCAAGAGGTCAACTGTCCGTGACACCACACACACACACACACACCTTGATGTTCACAAATGTCAATCCCTCACACTCTACACACACTTTATACACTGTATATGTATAGAAAGGGAATGTATGGCACAATAAACACACAACGGGCAAGAAATTTGGTACTATGATGTAATGTAAAAATAATTAATAATAATTTCACCGCTAACCCAGACTAGGGGTATGCTGGAGCCTATCCCAGCTATCATCAGGTGAGAGGCGGGTTTCACCCTGGACTAGTGGCCAGCCAATCACAGGGCACATATAGACAAACAACCATTCACACTCACATTCATACCTATGGACAATTTGGAGTCGCCAATTAACCTAGCATGTTTTTTGGAATGTGGGAGGAAACCATGCAATGCACGGGGAGAACGTGCAAACTCCACACAGAGATGGCCGAGGGTGGAATCAAAATAGGGTCTCCTAGCTGTGAGGCCTGCGCGCTAACCACTCGGCCCATCGTAAATATTCATTCATTCATTCATTCATTTTCTACCGCTTTTTCCTCACGAGGGTCGCGGGGGTGCTGGAGCCTATCCCAGCTGTCTTCAAGTGAGAGGCGGGGTACACCCTGGACTGGTGGCCAGCCAATCACAGGGCACATATAGACAAACAACCATTCACACTCACATTCATACCTATGGGCAATTTGGAGTCGCCAATTAACCTAGCATGTTTTTGGAATGTGGGAGGAAACCATGCAATGCACGGGGAAAACGTGCAAACTCCACACAGAGATGGCCGAGAGTGGAATCGAAATAGGGTCTCCTAGCTGTGAGGCCTGCGCACTAACCACTCGGCCCATCGTAAATATACATTAATTCATTCATCCATTCACACTCCCCGTGCATTGCATGGTTTCCTCCCACATTCCCAAAACATGCTAGGTTAATTGGCGACTCCAAATTGTCCATAGGTATGAATGTGAGTGTGAATGGTTGTTTGTCTATATGTGCCCTGTGATTGGCTGGCCACCAGTCCAGGGTGTTACCCCCGCCTCTCGCCCGAAGACAACTGGGATAGGCTCCAGCACCCCCTGCGACCCTCATGAGGAAAAGCGGTAGAAAATGAATGAATGAATGAATTAGAGCTGCCAGCATTAAGACCGCATAAACTGCAGCTACTGCCATCTTGTAGATTCAATAAAAACAAAAACCGACATCAGTAGTTTATTTTTTTTATTTTTTATTTTTTATTTTTTATTTTTTATTTTTTATTTTTTATTTTTTATTTTTTATTTTTTATTTTTTATTTTTTATTTTTTATTTTTTATTTTTTATTTTTTATTTTTTATTTTTTATTGCATCAGTAGTTTATACATACTAATATAAAAACTACAGAAAACCCGTCTTTTACTTTAATATTGGTATTAACCAGAGTATTTACGGTACGTGTGTTTCCAGCTCAAACACAGCAAATCCTAAGAACTGGCAAAATAAAAGGGATCCATTTTACACAGGGAGGGGGATAACATCCAGGAGTCTCCCAGGAAAATTCTGGAAGGTTGGCAAGTATGCGTCGTGTCAGTGAAGATGCTAAATTGAGCTGTAACCAAAAAGCGAGCGAGCAAGCGAGCTAGAAGGGGGTCAAATGAGTGTCAGAGGATGAAGGGTTGATGCTGGAGTGAATTAGCAGTGATGAGACTAAAGCAGCTGTAGTCGGTGCACAGGAGCATCTGTTTGGCTCCTCAATTACAAATGTGATCAGGTCTCTCGGGGGTGGGGGCATGCAGATGCTGCACGTTGCAAGCAGAGTAGGAATTTTTGACTTATTGTATGTTATTATAACATGCACGGGTACCAAAATATATACAAAATATTACATTTCACGACGAGTTTGACCTTAAATTTGGAGTCGCCAATTAACCTAGCATGTTTTTTGGAATGTGGGAGGAAACCATGCAATGCACGAGGAGAACATGCAAACTCCACACAGAGATGGCCGAGGGTGGAATCGAAATAGGGTCTCCTAGCTGTGAGGCCTGCACGCTAACCACTCGGCCCATCGTAAATATTCATTAATTCATTCATTTTCTACTGCTTTTTTCTCACGAGGGTCGCGGGGGGTGCTGGAGCCTATCCCAGCTGTCTTCGGGCGAGAGGCAGGGTACACCCTGGACTGGTGGCCAGCCAATCACAGGGCACATATAGACAAACAACCATTCACACTCACATTCATACCTATGGACAATTTGGAGTCGCTAATTAACCTAGCATGTTTTTGGAATGTGGGAGGAAACCGGAGTACCCGGAGAAAACCCACGCATGCACGGGGAGAACATGCAAACTCCACACAGAGATGGCCGAGAGTGGAATTGAACTCGGGTCTCCGAGCTGTGAGGTCTATGCACTAACCACTCGTCCACCGTGCAGAAATTTGTGCAGAGAACACCATAAAAATGCTCAGTCAAAAAATGTAGCATTATTATTTTGGTGTGAAGCAAAATCTTCATGAGGGTCACAGGGGTGCTGGAGCCTATCCCAGCTGTCTTCGGGCGAGAGGCAGGGTACACCCTGGACTGGTGGCCAGCCAATCACAGGGCACATATAGACAAACAACCATTCACACTCACATTCATACCTATGGACAATTTGGAGTCGCCAATTAACCTAGCATGTTTTTTTAAATGTGGGAGGAAACCATGCAATGCACGGGGAGAACGTGCAAACTCCACACAGAGATGGCCGAGGGTGGAATCGAAATAGGGTCTCCTAGCTGTGAGGCCTGCGCACTAACCACTCGGCCCATCGTAAATATAATTTAACCTAGCATGTTTTTGGAATGTGGGAGGAAACCGGAATACCCGGAGAAAACATGCAAACTCCATTACAGAGACGCCCAGGCGGAGATTCCAACCCAAGTCTTCCCGATCTCTTGATTTTGTGACCAACATGCTAACCACTCAACCACCGTGCGTCAGCCTCCAATTTTCATTAATTAATTTTCTACTGCTTTTCCATGGGAGTGCTGGAGCCTATCCCAGCTGTTTTCAAGTGAGAGGCGGGGTACACCATGGACTGGTGGCCAGCCAATCACAGGGCACATATAGACAAACAACCATTCACACTCACATTCATAACAATGGACAATTTGGAGTCGCCAATTAACCTAGCATGTTTTTTGAAATGTGGGAGGAAACCATGCAATGCACGGGGAGAACGTGCAAACTCCACACAGAGATGGCCGAGGCTGGAATCGAAATAGGGTCTCCGTGCCGTAGTTTGCCCACTCCTGCATTAAGTGTATGATTTGTTAGCTCACGCTGTCATCAAAGTTAGAAAAAGACTCTGATGGTAGCATTTTTTTTTTTTTAAACTCAGACAAAAACAAACAAGCCAAAAGTAGTGCAGTGTAGACAGATGTATCCATGCTATACATTATTCATCGTCGCCTTACGCAGAGTATTTTTCTTCATGTTTAATTTGTGATGTGTGTCATCTGTGGAGTCGGCTCTCGCTTGACGGTTCTTCAAGTCACTTAAAGAGAAAGTCGTCCCGGAAAAAAGGCATTGTTGTGAATATTTTAAAAGGTTTCTTTGATATCAAATAGCAAAATTTATACTCCACACTTTGTTGCACATTGGATGCAAAGTGTGTTGTTGTGGAAGACGGGAAATATCAGGGCCATGTCAGGAGAGCCGCATTTGTGGAAAAAAACTGACAGCAGGACATTTGTACCGTGTTGGACGCCTTTGCCCTTCCCTGTCCTTCCCCCCAAATAGCTTGCATCGGAACTGATATCACTGGGGTAATATAAGCAAACATGGCGGTGTAACATAGTAACATAATAATTTGAGCCAAATAAGTTTGTTCTTCCTTGTCTTGTTGTTATTGAATAGCAAAATTTAAAAAAAAAATGTCTACTTATCACTCGGAAATTGTGAACATCCAGCAGCAACACGACCTTTTGGCATGACTATACTATTTCAATGTAAAATAGTCACTGATTTATCTGGAGAGGCGTACTCTACATTATCGAAGCAAGACATAACATAATAATTTGAGCCAAATAAGTTTGTTCTTCCTTGTCTTGTTGTTATTGAATAGCAAAATTTAAAAAAAAATGTCTACTTATCACTCGGAAATTGTGAACATCCAGCAGCAACACAACCTTTTGGCATGACTATACTATTTCAATGAAAAATAGTCACCGATTTATCTGGAGAGGCGTACTCTACATTAGCTGAGATGTGTAACTTCGATGATGCCACTAATGGCTGTGACATCACTTCCTGTCCTTCCCCCCCAACGAGCTCGTAGCTCAGCCTCATTCCTGGAACTGATATCACTGGGGTAATATTGCTCAGGTAAGCAAACATGGCGGTTTGTTCTTCCTTGTCTTGTTGTTATTGAATAGCAAAATTTAAAAAAAAAATGTCTAATTATCACTCGGAAACTGTGAACATCCAGCAGCAACACAACCTTTTGGCATGACTATACTATTTCAATGAAAAATAGTCATTGATTTATCTGGAGCAAAATAAAAAAAAGGTCTAGTTATCACTCGGAAACTGTGAACATCCAGCAGCAACACGACCTTTTGGCATGACTAAACTATTATTATTATTATAGATACTATACAATGAAAAATAGTCACTGATTTATCGGGAGAGTACTCTACATTAGCTGAGATGTGTAACCAAATGTGGCCCGCAAGACACTAGTTTGAGGCCCCTGCCTTGATATGAAAGTTTAATGTTAGTGTGGCCCGCGCAAGTTTGATATGGATGCTGTATGGTATCATGTACCCAGAAAAAATTATTACGTTTGATTAATGTTCATGTTAAAGGTTAAATAACTGTTAATAGTTATCCTCCCTATCTGTGTGGAAGTGGTAAGTTTTGGGTTTTTAAGTTTAAAGGAAATAACTTGAAGGCTACCGTTTAGGTCGCTAGCTCTCTAGTTTGCGAGTTAGCATGTGTCACAAAACCCTGCAGTTGCGCAATATGTTGTAAATAAAAAGAGTATAAATGTGACTATAGTCGTGTTTTGTCATGTCTACAGGGCTCTAATAATGCTTTGTTCATTTTAATCTGAAAAAAATCATTTGTCTACCCACCAACTATATGTGGTTTCTTAAGTTTTTATTATTTGCCGTTTTATTATTATTATTATTATTTATTTATTACTGATTGATTGATTTTCTTTATTCTTGATTTGTTTATTTATTTTTCATCTTATTTTGTGTAAAAAAATAAAAAGTAAGATATTTGAGAACAGTGGAATGTTTATTTTATTCAGTTCTAAAAGGCTCTATCAGAAGTTCCAGTTAAAATGATGACAAACTACTTGTTATTGCCCTTCAAATTATTTATGTCATCTCATCGAGCAGTCTGCGGCGCAGTCATTTCGCAACGGGCCGCATTCCAAATTGTACCAATAATGAATCATGCACGTTAATGTTGATCCGTCAGTGTTTTACTTTGTTTTCTTCTACCGCCCTCCTCGTCTAGGGTTGTCATTCCTTCAGGCAGTTAGTTAGCGTCTAATGCTTCTGGACGGGATGACGGCAGTGTCTCTCGGTGACAAATAACCTCACAAATTCAGTGCATGTTTTTTTTTTTTTTTTTGTATTTTAAAACATGGCCGGATATTCTCCTTCAGTGTTTTTCATGGTTCCATTTATCACAGCAGGCAAAAACAGCCCCAGACCATCACACTACCTCCACCATATTTTACCATGTTACTTTCATGTCAAATGTAATGGGACAGACGCCTTCCAAAATGTTCAATTTATATCTCGTCAGACCACAGAGTGTTCTCCTAAAGTCTTGGAGATAATCAAGATGTTTTCTGGCAAAATTGAGATTAACCTTAGTGTTTTTTTTTAGTTGTTCAGCAGTGGTTTTGGTCTTGGAACTCTGCAATGCAGGCCTTTTTGTCCAAAGTCTTCTTTGGTCTTTGTTTTTTCTTCAGTCATTCAGAGGTGGACTTGATGGTGTGTTTTGGATCATTGTCCTGCTACGGAACCCAAGTGGGTTTCAAATTGAGGTCACCAACAGATGGCCGGATATTCTCCTTCAGTGTTTTTCATGGTTCCATTTATCACAGCAGGCAAAACAGCCCCAGACCATCACACTACCTCCACCGTATTTTACTGTTGGTATGATGTCCTTTTTCTGTTACTTATGTCAAATGTAATGGGACACACGCCTTCCAAAATGTTCAATTTATGTCTCGTCAGACCACAGAGTGTTCTCCTAAAGTCTTGGGGATAATTAAAATGTTTTCTGGCAAAATTGAGATGAACCTTAGTGGGGTTTTTGGTCTTGGAACTCTGCAATGCAGGCCTTTTTGTCCAAAGTCTTCATTTGATTTTTCTTCAGTCATTCAGAGGTGGACTTGCTGGTGTGTTTTGGATCATTTTCCTGCTGAAGAACCCAAGTGGGTTTCATATTGAGGTCACCAACAGATGACCGGATATTCTCCTTCAGTGTTTTTCATGGTTCCATTTATCACAGCAGGCAAAACAGCCCCAGACCATCGCACTACCTCCACCGTATTTTACTGTTGGTATGATGTTCTTTTTCTGTTACTTATGTCAAATGTAATGGGACACACACCTTCCAAAATGTTCAATTTATGTCTCGTCAGACCACAGAGTGTTCTCCTAAAGTCTTGGGGATAATCAAGATGTTTTCTGACAAAATTGAGATGAACCTTAGTGGGGTTTTTTCTAGTTGTTCTGCAGTAGTTTTGGTCTTGGAACTCTGTCCAATGTCTTTCTTATGGTGGAGTCATGAACACTGACTGACCTTAACTGAGGCCAGTTATACCAGCAGTTCTTTGGATGTTGTTGTGGGGTCTTTTGTGACCTCTTGAATGAGTTGTTGCTGCACTCTTGGGGTCATTTTGGTGGGAAGGTTCACCAGTGTTTCGGGTTTGGGGTAGTTATGGTGGGCAGGGTGTATAGGAATCCAGCAGGGCTCATGCATTGGCATTCAGTTGAAGTAACCCAACACTTGTTTGAGGGTCCGGCTTTGTAGAAGAATCAGCGAGAACTTTGACCTTATAAGCTTGTAGTCATTGTAGAGGAACAGGAAAAAGACGCGGTTTTGTGTTCCTTTTTGGTTAAAAAAACAACTTCAGAAACAAATCACTTCAAAACATCTTTAAATAATCTCTGGAGGGATTTCAAAGAGACTTTTAAAATGCATTGCCCTTCATTTAATCTGGACTTTTAACTTTAACACGAACACAAAAGTAAAGTATTGTTTGTGTTGTGTCACACTCACACAGACACACAATAACACACCCCGTCCTCCCGTCACGCCATCATCCAAATTAGACTCTGTGACTGTGAACTTATGGAGGTCACTTTTAATTAAACAGAGATGAGAACGTGACGTATGGGATTAAGCCACACGCTAACACACCCTCAAATGATGAATTAATGCAAAGAGCCCACGGCTTTCAAGCATGACCCTCTGTATCCTTTATGCGTTGGAGCAAATGGAAATCCCTAAATGACCCTAAGTCTTCAGCTGCAAGGCAATAATGAGGATTTATTGCAATTAATGCATTAATAATGCAATTAATACATTTGAAATGTAATGTCCGAGCTACGGAGCTATGATGTGGGACTATGTGGAAACCATGCAATGCACGGGGAGAACGTGCAAACTCCACACAGAAATGGCCGAGGGTGGAATCGAAATACGGTCTCCAAGCTGTGAGGCCTGCGTGCTAACCACTCGGCCCATGGTAAATATAATAAGACAAAATAAGCCATTTGAAACAACAGGATTTATTAATTGACAAACCATAATAGAGTGAAGTCGTGAATTTTTTTTTCTACCGCTTTTCCTCACGAGGGTCGCGGGGGTGCTGGAGCCTATCCCAGCTGTCTTCAGGCGAGAGAGGCGGGGTACACCCCGGACTGGTGGCCAGCCAATCACAGGTCACATATAGACAAACAACCATTCACACTCACATTCATACCTATGGACAATTTGGAGTCGCTAATTAACCTAGCATGTTTTTGGAATGTGGGAGGAAACCATGCAATGCACGGGGAGAACGTGCAAACTCCACACATAGATGACCGAGGGCGGAATCGAAATAGGGTCTCCTAGCTGCGAGGCCTGTGTGCTAACCACTCGGCCCATTGCAAATATAATAAGAGAAAATAATCCATTTGAAACAGCAGGATTTATTAATTCATTCATTCATTCATTTTCTACCGCTTTTCCTCACGAGGGTCACGGGGGTGCTGGAGCCTATCCCAGCTGTCTTCAGGCGAGAGGCGGGGTACACCCCGGACTGGTGGCCAGCCAATCACAGGGCACATATAGACAAACAACCATTCACACTCACATTCATACCTATGGACAATTTGGAGTCGCTAATTAACCTAGCATGTTTTTGGAATGTGGGAGGAAACCATGCAATGCACGGGGAGAACGTGCAAACTCCACACAGAAATGGCCAAGGGTGGAATTGAAATAGGGTTTCCTAGCTGTGAGCCCTGCGTGAAAATTTGCTATGAAATTTGAACTGTAAGTACTATGAAAAATACACCAAGTTCGAACTTCAGCATGAAAAATGCAGAGCACTTTACCTCAGAGATGAACGCCTTGGCGGTGGCCGGGCTCATGAAGAGCACGGCTCTACGCAGCGTGTCCCGGTAGCGATGCAGCTCCTCCACTCGCATGGTCCTGAACAGGCTAGTGATCATCATGTTGACGTTGGACTCCACCTTCTGCAATGACACGTCCATGCCCTGGTGGGAGGCGCTGTCCAGGAAGTCCTCGATGCCGCGGATGTCTGCCAAAGACCAGGAATGCATTTAGGTTCAGGTTTCTGAACTTTATTCTGATAAATTTAATGACACATAATATAATAATATAATAACATATACAATATAATAATGTCACATAATATTTTGACTTTGCTCACATCATTTTTTCCACAAAAAATCCACAAAAATTCCCCCCAAAAAACAACTTTATTCATTGTTTGTTTCTCATATTATTTTGCTTTATTGTTTCAGTGTTGTGCTACTAAAATTTTATTTTTTTCTCTCAATTTTACAACATTTTACAACTCATTTTAAATTTTAAATGATTTTAAATTATTATAATTATTTTAAATTACTTTTTTGTTGGATAAAAAAAAATCTTAATATTTTGACTTTATTCTGGTAAAATGACTGCAGATTTTTCCATATTTGCAAAAAAAAATAATAAAAAATAAAAATAATTTAAAAATTAAAAAATAATAATTTTTTTTTTTTTTTTTAATTTAAAAAAAAATTAAAAATTAAAAAAATGTAAAAAATTGTCCATAGGTATGAATGTGAGTGTGAATGGTTGTTTGTCTATATGTGCCCTGTGACTGGCTGGCGACCAGTCCAGGGTGTACCCCGCCTTTCGCCCGAAGACAGCTGGGATAGGCTCCAGCACCCCCTGCGACCCTCGTGAGGAAAAAGCGGTAGAACATGAATGAATAAATGAAAAAAAAATCTCAAACTATATTATGAAAGCAGGAAGTGAACAAATGTAACAGTTACTGATTGTAAAAGTACCAGATGGAGGGGTAGGATTTAATAAGCTTTGCTTCTTCCTACTCCTTTCGGACATGTGGAACTGTGAACTGATTATGTGATGCATTCAATTGTCATCTGATGCATGTTCAAATGAAATTAAACCATTACCATTACAACACAGGAAGTTGTTTAGTGTTGTTCCATAGAATTGTAATGATCTACAGAATATAACATAACTGGGATACACTTGAGTGCCTCGACAATGAATAAGGTGCATGCAAGTCTAGGTAATCTTAATGAAGATACTTTGCTTGATACCGCCCCCGCTAATAATGTATATACGTTTGCCTGCGTGTGCGGTATGTAAAGTAGCCGCTAAATGATGTTACGTATTTGATATGAAAACAGGTGACATTGCCACCATTGCCGGTGTCATGCTATTGCAATTAGCGAGATTGATTGGACTTAAGAAGACACGACGGGGGTGGTGGGGATGGTGGGTGGGAGGGTTATGCTGTGTTTATGTTAATGAACCATTTTGGAGGATTAACGAGGTAATAAGATGATGACAGGAAGGATATTCAAACACGACACAACGTGGCAAATGTCAGCGATTTTGGGGAACAACACAAACACAAAATTTAGCACAGCAGATTTCTGTGATTTCAGTACAACATCATCATGGGGTGTGTTATTAGGTTCTACTATTACTCCATTTTCTTTTCACATGATGGTTAGAGTCCAGTACCAGGAAGTAGTGAATCTCCGAAATGGCATCAAATATTTTTATACAAGTCATATGCTGCGATCGTGTTTTGATCTGACAAATCTTAAGTACGTTTAATTAAATGTGTATATATACATATATAGCGATTCTACATTTGATTAAACGTACTTAAGAGTACTTAATAGTAACTGTCAATATAGTGATGTCAATATAGTGATATTTTGATCTGACAAATCTTAAGTACGTTTAATCAAATGTGTATATATACATATATAGCGATTCTACATTTGATTAAACGTACTTAAGATTTGTCAGATCAAAATATCAATATATTGACATCACTTTATTGACAGTTACTATGGTACTCATAATGTCATTGTATGGTCATATCACCTCGTACTTCGGTACATGACAAAAAAATAAATACACATACAAAAAAATATACACAAATACAAAAAAATTTAAATAAATTAATTTTTTTTAATTTAATTATATTATAAAAAATTAATAAAAAAACTTAAAACTATATTAGGAAAGCAGGAAGTGAACAAATGTAACAGTTACTAATTGTGAAAGTACCAGATGGAGGGGTAGGATTTAATAAGCTTTGCTTCTTCCTACTCCTTTTGGACACGTGGAACTGGGAACTGATTATGTGATGCATTCAATTGCAATCTGATGTACGTTCAAATTAAATAAAACCATTACCATTACCATTACCATTACCATTACCATTACGTTGAACTCCGATGGAAAAAGCAGTACAAGTTGGATTGCAAGGTTTATGGTGTGCATAAAGCACCCAATGTGCACTTATTGCAGCGATGCCATAGCTCAAAACAAGAAATATCGTCACGGTTTAATCTTGTGACACTCCTAATTAATATTCCAAATTATCACGATTATTACCAATAACTGTGTTTTCAGTTTTATTACTATTTTTTAACTTGGATTTTTAAAATTACTTCTTGTATAAAAAAAATGCTAAATACACATTCTAAATGATGTAATATAATGTGGGCTACTACTCTGCAGCAGTTGGGTAAAATAGGATTCTAAATTTAAAAACAATCCATTCTCAGTGTAGCAAATGCGTGCAGCTGCCTCTTGCATAACAGTCGCTCATTTTAGTTCTGCTGTCGGACATTTCTTGGTGTGCTTTGACTTTCCTACGGCCTACACCTCTGGCTGTCCTTCCTCCTGCACGTCAGCTCAGAGTTCCTTTTCTATCATGCATGGAGCTTACAAGTCATACAAGTTTCCTAAAAACAAAACAAACAAAAAAAGCTTACGATTATCTATTCTTTTAGATCTAGTACTACGCTGTACTTTTATTCCTTTCTCCTCTTCCTTGACTTTATTTTTCTTAAAAATCCTTCTCGAGAGTTGCCCCGAAGGAGCTGAACCAACACTTCGAACAAAACATGGCACTCTCTATAAAGGGCTTTGCACCTTGGCAGTATATATCACCTTCAGCCATTATCCCAAATCTTGTAATCCCACCATCTAACACCCCCAACCCCATCACTTTTGGCTTTTATTTCACTTCAGGGTTTTACAACGTGCTGTAAGAACCCACACTTGCGTGCCTCTATAGGTGCTGCTCTTTTTGGTTAGTGACCAGCAGTTAACTCTTTCATGTCCACGTCAGACGAGGCACTGATACTACCAATACTAATACTACTGCTACTAATAAAAATAATTGGACAAAAATGCAAAAATAAACTGTGAGGTGGTTATTCTGAACCCCAAGTGAATTCAATAAACAGAATATTTTCGTAGTTACTGTACCTGTTTATGACTTTATAAATATTCATTCATTCATTCATGTACTACCGCTTTTGCTCACGAGGGTCGCGGGGGGGTGCTGGAGCCGTAATATTTAAAAAATATTTAAATAAAATATTTAAATTAACAAAAGTTATTCTCATCAAATCATTTTTTTCTCAATATTTTGACTTTATTCTTGCAAAATTTCAGCTGATTTTCCAGTTCTGTTAACTACTTCAACTTTCTTGTAAGTTTCTATGCCGCTTATCCTCACTAGGATTGTGGGGTATATGCTGGAGCCTATCCCAGCTGACTTCAGGCGAAAGGCGGGGACACCGTGATGGGAATTCACCATTGGGGAGAATCCATGTAATATGACGGGGGTGTCCGCAGAGTTAGAGGCATGCGGACTGACAAAAAAAAGATTCAAAATATTAAAATTAAAACCAGCTCATGGCAACAAAGTATGTACAGTCGCTCCCTCACTCTGACGTATTTTTTTTTCTAAAATTAATCATTGATCACTGATTTGTGGTTTACTATGACCTATAATTAGTCCAAAGAAATATACATTTTCAAGCATAAAAATATTAGTTATATTAGTTGCATCAGTGGATTGGTGGCCAACCAATCACAGGGCACATATAGACAAACAACCATTCACACTCACATTCATACCTATGGACAATTTGGAGTCGCTAATTAACCTAGCATGTTTTTGTGGAATGTGGGAGGAAACCGGAGTACCCGGAGAAAACCCACGCATGCACGGGGAGAACATGCAAACTCCACACAGAGATGGCCGAGGGTGGAATTGAACCCTGGTCCTCCTAGCTGTGAGGTCTGTGCGCTAACCACTAGAACGCCGTGCCGCCCAAGTAGGATTCAATAAACAGAATATTTTCATAGTTACTGTACCTGTTTATGACTTTCTAAATATAATTTACATTATTATTAGAGCCCTCTAAACATAAAATAACACCCCTATAGTTATTTTTACACTCATATTACCCAATATAGTCAATATAATAAGACAAAATAAGCCATTTAGGACCTATTAAGAGCCATTTAAGGCCACTTATCGTATGGTGCTTATTTATAGTGACACTTAGTGGCTAATGCAGACAGTTCATCAACATCTTGTATCGGTGTTTTGTATTTATTTAATTATATTTATTTATTTAAGTGTATTTTAATTCATTTAGAATAGATTTTTATGCTTGAAAATGTTTAATTTAGGCCAATAATATGCAACATTTACATAAATATATATTTCTTTGGACTAATTATAGGTCATAGTAAACCACAAATCAGCGATCAATGATTAATTTTAGAAGAAAAAAAATATGTCAGAGTCAGGGAGCGATTGTACATACTTTGTTGCCATGAGCTGGTTTTAATTTTAATATTTTTAATATTTTGTTTTTGTCAATCCGCGGGCCTCTAACTCTGCGGACACCCCCGTCATATTACATGGATTGTCCCCAATGGCGAATTCGACTCATTCGAATTCAATGGCGAATGACCTGTAATTAATGAAAACATCCTTGCACGTTTAATATTCACACTAATAAGGTTTTGATTGATATGCGAAACGTTCAAGGACATTACTCCCGTCATTGACCTTCAAGATCTTAGGAGATTATAATTTTATGTAAAAAGCAACTGAAGTAGCAAATAAAAAGCACATGAAATGACAAATAAATAAAAATAATATCCATTCATTTCATCGGCCCAGCAACCTTACAGAGAAAACATATTTCGGCCATTTTTGTCCATTTGGTCACTACCCAACGCTCATGACGGTATTTGAGGGTATGATCGTAGCCCAACCAGTACCATTGAAAGCCTTTTTTCTCAGCATAATAATAATAATAATGAACCTAAAATATGTAGAGAGGTTTTGCCTCACTGTGAAAAAAATTATGGATTCATTAACGATGCAAAACTATTGCTCTTCCAAGCAGCAAACCTGTCTGTGTAACCAGTAGGGAGAAGAAAAAATCCCCAAAGTAGCCTCTCCTCCTCAGCCTTTGGTTTCCAGGCTGTTAGATTCTATATGAAGTCCACTGAGATCAAGAGCACCACTCTCACTTTAGTTTAGTCAGCCGCTTCTTAAATTCAAGCCTCTACAGTATTTTTATTAATCCTGGACACGCTTTCCCTTTTTCCTTGGAGAGGCTTACAAGCGTGTACTTGAAGATCTATGAGCGCATCATTAGAAAGATAAAATATTATTTTTACAACACTTTAGCTATTTGCCCTTTTTTTTGTCTGATAACCCACTGTCACATAAAAATGTATTTTTCTGTTCTAGTATTGCTATAGTGGAACCTCGGTATGTGTTGTTTTGACAACGCCGTGATTGTCTAAATATCTGGCAACACAAATGAGAAGCAAGGTATAGTGACTGTAGGTGCATGAGTGCTGCCGGGCACTTAAAACCGACCTATTATTATGATCATTTTCGACTCTTTGTATTGAGCTGTGGACTCCGATAGAGCAGCTACACACAATAACCATAGCACAGAAAGACTTCTAGATCTTTTAGATTCTGCAGATTGGTCAAACTCTCAAGCGCTCCCAAGGACTTCTGGATATGTGACTAACATGCTAACCACTCATCCACCGTGCGTCAGCCTCCAATTTTTTATTAATTCATTTTCTACTGCTTTTCCACAGGGGGTGCTGGAGCCTATCCCAGCTGTCTTTAGGTGAGAGGCGGGGTACACCCTGGACTGGTGGCCAGCCAATCACAGGGCACATATAGACAAACAACCATTCACACTCACATTCATACCTATGGACAATTTGGAGTCGCCAATTAACTTAGCATGTTTTTGGTCTGCGCGCTAACCACTCGACCGCCGTGCAGCCTCACATTATTATTATTATTTATCTTCTTTTGTATTATACGGGAGCCAGGCAACGACATTTTGTTGGCAATTTCACTGCTGTGTTATTGTGCAATGAAAATAAAGGAAGTCTATCGGTCAATTTGGAGTAGCCAATTGACCTAGCATGTCCCCCCCCCCGGAGAAAACCCACACATGCACGGGGAGAACATGCAAACTCCACACAAAGATGGCCGAGAGTGGAATTGAACTCGGGTCTCCTAGCTGTGGAGGAAGGAAGGAAGGAAGGACTCCACACAAAGATGGCCGAGAGTGGAATTGAACTCGGGTCTCCTAGCTGTGGAGGAAGGAAGGAAGCAAGGAAACAAGGAAGGAAGCAAGGAAGCAAGGAAGGAAGGAAACAAGGAAGCAAGGAAGGCAGGAATGAATGAAGGAAGCAAGGAAGGAAGCAAGGATGGAAGGAAGGAAGGAAGGACTCCACACAAAGATGGCCGAGAGTGGAATTGAACTCGGGTCTCCTAGCTGTGGAGGAAGGAAGCAAGGAAGGAAGGAAGGAAGGAAGGAAAGAAGGAAGGAAGGAAGGAAGGAAGGAAGGAATGAAGGAAGGAAGGAAGGAATGAAGGAAGGAAGGAAGGACTCCACACAAAGATGGCCGAGAGTGGAATTGAACTCGGGTCTCCTAGCTGTGGAGGAAGGAAGGAAGGAAGCAAGGAAGGAAGCAAGGAAGCAAGCAAGGAAGGAAGCAAGGAAGGAAGCAAGAAAGGAAGGAAGCAAGGAAGGAAGGAAGGAAGGACTCCACACAAGGACTCCACACAAAGATGGCCGAGAGTGGAATTGAACTCGGGTCTCCTAGCTGTGGAGGAAGGAAGGAAGCAAGGAAGGAAGCAAGGAAGGAAGGAAACAAGGAAGGAAGGAAGGAAGGAAGCTAGGACGGAAGCAAGGAAGGAAGCAAGAAAGGAAGGAAGCAAGGAAGGAAGGAAGGAAGGACTCCACATAAGGACTCCACACAAAGATGGCCGAGAGTGGAATTGAACTCGGGTCTCCTAGCTGTGGAAGAAGGAAGGAAGGAAGGAAGGAAGGAAGGAAGGAGGGAAGGAAGGAGGGACGGAAGGAGGGAAGGAAAGGAAAGGAAGGAAGGAAGGAAGGAAGGAAGGAAGGACTCCACACAAAGATGGCCGAGAGTGGAATTGAACTCAGGTCTCCTAGCTGTGGAGGAAGGAAGGAAGGAAGGAAGGAAGGAAGGAAGCAAGGAAGGAAGCAAGGAAGGAAGGAAGGAAGGAAGGAAGGAAGGAAGGAAGGAGGGAAGGAAAGGAGGGAAGGAAGGAAGGAAGGAAGGAAGCAAGGAAGGAAGGAAGGAAGGAAGGGAGGTAGGAAGGACTCCACACAAAGATGGCCGAGAGTGGAATTGAACTCAGCTCTCCTAGCTGTGGAGGAAGGAAGGAAGGAAGGAAGGAAGGAAGCAAGGAAGGAAGGAAGGAAGGAAGGAGGGAAGGAAGGAGGGAAGGAAAGGAGGGAAGGAAGGGAGGAAGGAAGGAAGGAAGGAAGGAAGGAAGGAAGGAAGGAAGGAAGGAAGGAAGGAAGGAAGGAAGGAAGGAAGGAAGGAAGGAAGGAAGGACTCCACACAAAGATGGCTGAGAGTGGAATTGAACTCAGGTCTCCGAGCTGTGGAGGAAGGAAGGGAGGAAGGAAGGAAGGAAGGAAGGAAGGAAGGAAGGAAGGAAGGAAGGACTCCACACAAAGATGGCTGAGAGTGGAATTGAACTTGGGTCTCCGAGCTGTGGAGGAAGGAAGGAAGGAAGGAAGGAAGGAAGGAAGGAAGGAAGGAAGGAAGGAAGGAAGGAAGGAATGTCCACCCACTGTGGTGTCACTCGATTGATCATGTCAGACTTGGATGGTTTTTTTAACTGATCAGATAATCTCTTTGAGAGTGGGAGTCCTGTTACAGCTTTAAAAGTCTTTGGTGGAACAATAATGAACATTTTTCTCGTCAGCGGCTTGACGGCAAAAACAAAATATATCAACTTTTCAACCGCTGTTACACAAGGGGAGCAAGCTTATAAAAAAAATGGCATAAGAGCTACAAATAAATGTCAAAAAGAAAAGTGACAGAAAACATGTGTTTTCACTGACACTGACAATAAGCAGGTGGACACTTACATCATGGAAACATTTGAGAGAACTGTCTGTTCTCTAAAAGAGGCGACGCCTTCAGGGAGCACTGGTATCATCTTAAAAGGCCATCTTTTTCCAGCTTTTTTTCTGATGCTTCCCGTTCTCCGCGGACAACGGGTGAGGCCACTCGGGAGCGAGTGTGATGGCTTAAACGAGCGTCTTCTGTGGCTGGCTGAACAGCTCGCCCAAACCCTCAGTGGATTTGTGTGGTAAACCGATGACCACAAGCCACAGAGGGCATCACACATGGGTTCTTGGGTTATGTATGTATTTGTGTGTCCATTGGGTATTGAACCTGACCATTTGGGGTTACATTTCGAGTTAGTGCTTTGGACCTAGTGTATACACAGTATGTCACTCGTATCTAATTCAGGACCACAGAGTGACTGTTTGCATTGATTCATGGGAAAGTACATCGCTGTACTTGTGTGGTGTGATTTTGTTTGGGCAATTGATTCTGCGGAATTATGCAGCACAGCGCAAATAATGTAGTTTGTTGTGTGCAATCGTGTACAAAAACCTACCAAAAAAAATCCATACTGTGGTTTGTTTATATTATTTTGGTACACATTTTGGGCTTGTGAGACTGGGTCAAGTGTACTTGACAAAAAATCAAAAAAAAAAAAGTAAACTATATTAGGAAAGCAGGAAGTGAACAAATGTAACAGTTGCTGATTGTAAAAGTACCAGATGGAGGGGTAGGATTTAATAAGCTTTGCTTCCTCCTACTCCTTTTGGACATGTGGAACTGGGAACTGATTATGTGATGCATTCAATTGTAATCTGATGCATGTTCAAATGAAATTAAACCATTACCATTACCATTTAACATAGCATGTTTTTGGAATGTGGGAGGAAACCGGAGTACAAATAAAATAAAAATAGTAGTAAAAATAAAATTAAAAAATTAAAAAAATAAAAAATTAAAAAAAATTAAAAAAAATTAAAATTAAAAAAATTAAAGTTAGAAAAAATAAAACAAAAACCAAAAAAACAACTTAAACTATATTATGAAAGCAGGAAGTGAACAAATATAACAGTTACTGATTGTAAAAGTACCAGATGGAGGGGTAGGATTTAATAAGCTTTGCTTCTTCCTACTCCTTTTGGACATGTGGAACTGGGAACTGATTATGTGATGCATTCAATTGTAATCTGATGCATGTTCAAATGAAATGAAACCATTACCATTACCATTTAACATAGCATGTTTTTAGAATGTGGGGGGAAACCGGAGTACAAATAAAATAAAAATAGTAGTAAAAATAAAATAAAAAAATAAAATTATTTTTAAAAATTACATTTTTTTTTAATTAAAAAAAAAAAAAAGTTAGAAAAAATAAAACAAAAACCAAATAAAACAACTTAAACTATATTATGAAAGCAGGAAGTGAACAAATATAACAGTTACTGATTGTAAAAGTACCAGATGGAGGGGTAGGATTTAATAAGCTTTGCTTCTTCCTACTCCTTTTGGACATGTGGAACTGGGAACTGATTATGTGATGCATTCAATTGTAATCTGATGCATGTTCAAATGAAATTAAACCATTACCATTACCATTTAACATAGCATGTTTTTGGAATGTGGGAGGAAACCGGAGTACAAATAAAATAAAAATAGTAGTAAAACTAAAATTAAAAAATTAATTTTTTTTTTAATTTTTAAAATAAAAAAAAAATTTAAAAAAATAAAAGTTAGAAAAAATAAAACAAAAACCAAAAAAAAAACAACTTAAACTATATTATGAAAGCAGGAAGTGAACAAATATAACAGTTACTGATTGTAAAAGTACCAGATGGAGGGGTAGGATTTAATAAGCTTTGCTTCTTCCTACTCCTTTTGGACATGTGGAACTGGGAACTGATTATGTGATGCATTCAATTGTAATCTGATGCATGTTCAAATGAAATTAAACCATTACCATTACCATTTAACATAGCATGTTTTTGGAATGTGGGAGGAAACCGGAGTACAAATAAAATAAAAATAGTAGTAAAACTAAAATTAAAAAATTATTTTTTTTTTAAATTTTTAAAATTAAAAAAAAATTAAAAAAAATAAAAGTTAGAAAAAATAAAACAAAAACCAAAAAAAAACAACTTAAACTATATTATGAAAGCAGGAAGTGAACAAATATAACAGTTACTGATTGTAAAAGTACCAGATGGAGGGGTAGGATTTAATAAGCTTTGCTTCTTCCTACTCCTTTTGGACATGTGGAACTGGGAACTGATTATGTGATGCATTCAATTGTAATCTGATGCATGTTCAAATGAAATTAAACCATTACCATTACCATTTAACATAGCATGTTTTTAGAATGTGGGAGGAAACCGGAGTACAAATAAAAATAATAAAAATAGCAGTAAAAATAAAATAATAATAATAAAAAAAAATAAAAATTAAAAAATTAAAAAAAATTAAAGTAAAAAAAAAATAAAACCAAAAAAAAAAAAACTTAAATTATATTATGAAAGCAGGAAGTGAACAAATGTAACAGTTACTGATTGTAAAAGCACCAGATGGAGGGGTAGGATTTAATAAGCTCTGCTTCTTCCTACTCCTTTCGGACATGTGGAACTGATTATGTGATGCATTCAATTGTAATCTGATGTTCAAAACCAAACCATTACCATTTTTGATCCAACCCTGGCTCCAAAAGCTTTCTAGACCGAGTGAGCGAAATGTTTAGCAATTCTTGATTAGGTTTGAGATCATGGATTTTTCAGTGAGTGACGGGGAGAAAAGCCACCACAAACCATTCCTCAAACATTGCCGTTTTGTTTGTTTGGGCCGATGCATCAGAACCTTGACTTGATGTTTCCACCTCCTGTGTCCTCATTTATATGGTATGTTCCCTTGTGTCCTAACATATCTACTGGGGATCATACAAATAATTGGTTGTATTCAGTTCGATACGATCATTATGTTCAGGTGTCGTGGGAATTTACTGTTACAGTCTGCGGCCACATTATGATGCAGAATCATTACAAGGCTTCCCGCATCTGCAAGATAAGTTCACAGTTCACAACTTCCATGTAGTTTACGTGGGTGATTTAACCATGGCGGTCGAGCCTTTCCACAAGGGCTGCATTAGTCACCATTCAATATTAATCCAGTATATAAACCGCTTCCTGCAGCTCACTCATTTGAAGATGCTTTCCCTATGAAATATTTAGAGCGCTGATAAACTGCTTTAATGAGTTGACTGGGGATGCATTTCAAAAAAACAAATCCCACCCTAGCAGCATTCCCATTGGAGATCGATGACGACCGCGCATTGCATTGTGTCTAATCGAGTACAATGCAAAAGCTCATTAAGGCCACGAGAAAGTCATTCAGGAGTGAATCACCAAAGGCAGGAAACTATCACAGAGCTCTTTATGGACTCAAGCTTGTCCACCGCATCTGATGGATGCCGTCACAGCTGGTGTTTTCCACACAAACTACTCCACGCTTTCAAAGAGAAACATACTTTTGAGGTTGAGCCCATTAGTAGCAATGCATCAATCATCCCCCTCCCTGTCTGTATGACTCACAGCTAAATTACCCCCACACCAGGATGCAGATGAAGGAAAATGGAGGGGTGATATTGTAAAACAGCGTTGACGACGTGTATTTTCTAGCCACACTGCGCCTAATGATGACACCCTTCTCGCTTGCTAAATAGCGATGCTTCTTCACGATTCTTCACAGTTGCATCGGTGGACTGGTGGCCAGCCAATCACAGCGCACATATAGACAAACAACCATTCACACTCACATTCATACCTATGGACAATTTGGAGTCGCTAATTAACCTAGCATGTTTTTGGAATGTGGGAGGAAACCGGAGTACCCGGAGAAAACCCACGCATGCACGGGGAGAACATGCAAACTCCACACAGAGATGGCCGAGGGTGGAATTGAACTCGTGTCTCCAAACTGTGAGGCCTTCGTGCTAACCACTCGACCGCCAATGCAAGTCAACTAAGGTCAAAAACATTGCGTTACAATAAGTTATATCGTCAATGCTGTGCAGCCCCAATGGTTATTCAGCTACACAAAAAATAAAACACGACTATAGTCACAATAATACTTTTTTTATTTACAACATATTGCGCAACTGCAGGGTCTTGAGACACATGCTAACTCGCAAACTAGAGAGCTAGCGACCTAAACGGTAGCCTTCAAGTTATTTCCTTTAAACTTAAATAGCCAAAAACTTACCACTTCCACACGGATAGGGAGGATAACTATTAACAGTTATTTAACCTTTAACATGAACATTGATCAAACGTAATAATTTTTTCTGGGTACATGATACCATACAGCATCCATATCAAACTTGCGCGGGCCGCACTAACATTAAACTTTCAAGTAGTGTCCTGCGGGCCACATTTGGCCCGCGAGCCGCGTGTTTGAGACCCCTGCTATAAATCCTGCAAAACTTATCTATAGCTAATTCTGCACGGCACGCACATGACACCATGAGGAAATAGGACAGGTTTCCTGATTTAAGTATATAGCTAAGTAGCTCACTAATATCCAAAGATACTACTGGTACTACAAAGTTACTTACCAAAATGCGAGTCGTAGAAAAGCACAAACTTTTGCCAGCTGTACTCGGACACCACCTGCATGATGACCTCGTTGAGATAAACGGGCGGGCGCACCATCAGCGTGTAGTCGTCGGCCCCGTGGCTGCGGCTGGTGGGCGGGCAGGCCGAGCGAGGTGTGCCCGCTGTGGAGCGCTGAATGAAGAGGTGGGGGATGTGCATGGCGTCGGCCAGAGTCTGGAGGCTGCCGGCCGACATGCAGCCGATGGAGCTGACCAGGGCCAGGATGCCGCGGTTCATCAGCTCGCAAGCTGGAGAGAAGAAAGAGGTGACAAATCATTTAGTTGCTTATTTAATCGACCGGTTCTTTGAAGTTATTTGTTACTGTCAATATTGCATACACAGTACAGTGTATGCACAATATAAACACTGTATGCAATTTATGAACAGACATCGGAAATATGGTTTATTAGGTGGTTGCACGTCTTGGAACCATAACCATGTGGGCTCACATTGTTTTGTATTTCTCTAATTTCCCTTCATTTATGCCGATGATATGATTATGTAACAATTTTGAAACGATAACAATCGCTCATATCGAATTGATTAAATTGATTAATTGGGTGATTCAAAAAGTCATTGCAAGTGAGTAAAAAAGCACAGGATATTCACAGTAAACGATTTATTAAACTATAATCATGTTGAATTTGGAATAAATGCTAGACACATGCTTCCCGACTATGAACCATATAAGGACGTCCACCCTTCTGTGACATCACAAAGGGAGAGTTTTACCACGCCTTCTGAAACCCAGCGTTTTGGACCATCCCAAACTTCTTTCAGGGCTCACTTCCTTATCACCTCGTACTTCGGTACATGACAAAAATAAAATACATTTTTTTAAATATTTTTTTTTAAATAAAATAAATTAAAAGAAAATAAATAAAAATTAAAAATAAATTAAAAGAAAATAAATAAAAATTAAAAATAAAAAAAAAAAAATTAAAACAATATTATGAAAGCAGGAAGTGAACAAATGTAACAGTTACTGATTGTAAAAGTACCAGTTGGAGGGGTAGGATTTAATAAGCTTTGCTTCTTCCTACTCCTTTCGGACATGTGGAACTGGAACTGATTATGGGATGCATTCAATTGTAATCTGATGCATGTTCAAATGAAATTAAACCATTACCATTACCATTAATAGGTCATTTATTTATGATAGTTACTGGCGTATTTATACATTTCTAAAAAAAATTAGGTGTACCCTGATTTTCGCCCCAGAAAGTCAGCTGGGATAGGCTCCAGCATACTCACCACCCAAGTGAGCATAAGTGACAAGCGGATAAGCGGACGGATGGATGGACAAAAATAATGAATTTGTGATAAATGATCTCCGACATGGCCTGCATGGTGGGTGATTTAGTGGTTAACACGCAGACCACACAGCTAGGAGACCCGGGTTTGATTCCACCATCTCTGTGTGGAGTTTGCATTTTCTCCCCAGTGCATGCGCGGGGTTTTCTCCGGGTACTCCGGTTTCCTCCCACATTCCAAAAACATGCTAGTTTAATTAGCAACTCCAAATTGTCCATAGGTATGAATGTGAGTGTGAATGGTTGTTTGTCTACTGTGGTTTTCAGTGCCTTTTCAAGCACCATAATCTTGTACTGTTTGTTCATATTGGAACATTGAGTCCCTTAGTGAAGATGTCCCATAGTTTCACTCGGCATGTTGGCATGGCTACGTTATTCTCTTGTGTTTCCATCTCTCCCAGCCGTTGACTGACGGCGGCTAATCACTCAGAAACGGAGTCATCCTGAAGTGAAATTATTATTTCAGAACTGGCAAAGAGCACATGTTGAATAGGAAATGAACACATGTATTAGCAATTGATGTGAAGGAGAAGGGGGTGAGGGGGGGTGCACTAAGCGCTGCTTCTTATTATTACTTTTGGACATGTGGAATTGTGATGTACGTCGAAGTAAAAAGCATGTATGTTGAAATAAAATCAAAGCATTACCATGAACATGAACATTAGTCTGCAAGTTAATTCAATCCGGCGCCGCTCCAATTAGAGTAAATTGGAAAAATGTTGTTTAGCAAACAGCAATTAGAGCATGGCTGCCGCCGTAATGATGGCTCCTCTTGTCGGCTTGTGCAAAACACGCTGGAAATGATTCCTCGTATGCCCCGGAATGACACATTTTAGCTCCCGAGAGGAAAAAAAAACTCACAACCTTGAAGCAGGCGAGAAAAGGAGTGTGACATATTTTTGCTTGGCAGCTTTAATGGCACTTAAGGAAAACTTCGGTGTTGTCTTCTAGACACGAACCATAACCATGTGGGCTCATATTGTTTTGTATTTCTCTAATTTCCCTTCATTTATCCCGATGATATGATTATGTAACAATTTTGAAACAGCCCGTGTTGACGAGTATTTATTAAACTATAATCATGTTTATGACTATGAACCATATAAGGACGTCCACCCTTCTGTGACATCACAAAGGGACAGCTTTACCACGCCTTCTGAAACCCAGCGTTTTGGGACATCCCAAACTTCTTTCAGGGCTCACTTCCTTATCCCCTTGTACTTCGGTACGTGACAAAAAAATACTTTTTTTAAAATAAATAAATAAATAAATAAATAAAAATTAAAAATTTAAAATAAATTTAAAAATGAAAAAAAAAAATTAAAAAGAATTTAAAAAACAAATTTTTTTTTAAAAATTTGAAAAAAAATAAAAAAACAAAAAAAAATTAAAAACAATAAAAAAAATTAAAAACAATAAAAAAAATTAAACAAAATTAAAAACTTACTAAAACTTACTTACTAAACTTACTAAAAACTTTGTGTGATTAAAATGTTACAAAGTCATATAAAGTTGTTGAACTAAACTCAAGTTTAGGCCCTGGATTAGTTTGACTTGACACACTGTTCCTGGTTCTGCCCTGGTCCATGAGCATCTTTACCCCTCCCTCACCCCTTGTACTATGCAGTCTAGGCAGGGATGACAACATTGATTAAGTCAAATAATGCATGTAGCGAGCTGGGTGGCACTTCGGCACGCAGGGGAAGCAGCTTAAATAGAACCAAATAAGCCAAAAGCAATGGAGTGTGTAAACGGGAACGTGGTATTACTACTTTATTTCTACAGTATTCATCTTATTGTGTAATAAAATGTTGCAGAAAAAATAATAATGATAAAGAATGAGATTCTACAAGCTGTACAGTTTCGGGTAAAATAAATTAAGTGAGATTTGGTATGTTGCAAATAGGTTTTAATTTAGTGGAAACGGTCACAAATGAGGGCAGCACGGTGGTCGAGTGGTTAGCGTGCAGACCTCACAGCTAGAAGGACCAGGGTTCGAGTCCACCCTCGGCATGTTCTCCCCCGTGCCGAGGGTACTCCGGTTTCCTCCCACATTCCAAAAACATGCTAGGTTAATTAGCAACTCCAAATTGTCCATAGGTATGAATGTGAGTGTGAATGGTTGTTTGTCTATATGTGCCCTGTGATTGGCTGGCCACCAGTCTAGGGTGCCCGAAGACAGCTAGGATAGGCTCCGGCACCCCCGTCCCACGACCCTTAAGCTGTAGAAAAAAATCCTCGGTCATCTCTGTGTGGAGTTTGCACGTTCTCCCCGTGCATTGCATGGTTTCCTCCCACATTCCAAAAACATGCTAGGTTAATTGGCGACTCCAAATTGTCCATAGGTATGAATGTGAGTGTGAATGGTTGTTTGTCTATATGTGCCCTGTGATTGGCAGGCGACCAGTCCAGGGTGTACCCTGCCTCTCGCTCGAAGACAGCTGGGATAGGCTCCAGCACCCCCGCGACCCTCGTAAAAAAGCGGTAGAAAATGAATGAATGAATGAGTTACAAATGACTAATTTTTGAATCGAAAGGTTGCCAACCCCCTTGTGTTATGCTATCGGAACAAAACAGCCACAGCTTTGTGTTATATATGAAGCTAGCTCACTAATAATTTATTTTATTTTTTGGACCCCCCGAGCCACACTTTGACTACCCCTTACTCCAACGGGAATATTTTAGTATTCATCCCTTAAGAATTTCTGTCTAGTGGATTATTTTGGACACTTTTGGTCCTGTGAGCTGCACACTCTTAACTGGGTTAATGTTTGGTGACACAAAGTAGCGTTTTTATGTCATCCTCTAAAAGCTTATCTGCAATTAAAGTCAGACAACAAGTAAAACGCATTATGCAGACATCGGGGGCGTATTTGGAAACTTGACAGAGGTACCCGGGGAGAGAAAGAATTGCATCATGCAGCCATCATATAGTCATCAGCATCACAAGCACTCATGCGGATACTTATTTATAATCATGCATTTTTTTTTACAATTATGGTATCATTCCTTATGAAATATAAAATAAAATATAAAATACTGTCCTGTTTTGTATGAGCAGATGCCAGCAGGCCTAAATTGGATCACAGTGTCTCGGATGCAGGATGAGGTGTACTAAGTATCAAAGAGGCTGATGGGCTTACATCCAACCGAATGAAATAATTCAACCTCAGCATCCAGGGAGGTAGTCACATTTATACTCTTTTTATTTACAACATATTGCGCAACTGCAGGGTCTTGAGACACATGCTAACTCGCAAACTAGAGTGCTAGCGATCTCAACGGTAGCCTTCAAGTTATTTCCTTTAAACTTAAATAACCAAAAACTTACCACTTCCACACAGATAGGGAAGTTAACTATTAACAGTTATTTAACCTTTAACATGAACATTAATCAAACTTAATATTTTTTTCTGGGTACATGATACCATACAGCATCCATATCAAACCGCACTAACATTAAACTTTCAAATCAAGGCGGGGGCCTCAAACTTGCGTCCCATGTGCCGCATTTGGCCTGCAAGCCGCGAGTTTGAGACCACTGATTTAGATATTCAAGCTGTCATGACAAGTCAACATATTCTATGTTTTCACAAAAAGCTTGATATCTCCCTATTTTAGTCAGGAACCGATATTTTCCTGAAACTTCCCTATGTTCTACGTCTGATTACTAAAGAACCGAAAAAGGTAGAAATGAACTTTTTTTTTCTGATGAAAGACCGGAGTCTAGTCTTTCTTTTGGTAGATTCCATGTTTATATAGTCATAGAACACAATAGTATGTCTGCCTTGAAAGATCTGTCAAAATCGTATAAATTTAATGAGTTGAAAAGTCACCCAAGCTAAAATACCCCCCAATTTTTTTTTTTTTTTTTGGGGGGGGGGGCAAAACAGATCTTATAGGCCCCTACAGCCTTAATGAAGAATCAAGGCCAAAAGAATGAGTTATTTTTCGTGAACGGAATGATCGAGGTCACCGCCCCTAAAATACCCGTTCAGTCCGTTCAGTTGCAAATGCTTTTTTTTTTTGATTGGCTGGAGAGTCAGTTCACCGTTGCTTTCGCAAGACGGGACTATCTCTTATTCTATCGTCAGTGGGTGTGTGGCGTTAGCTGACTGAAAGACCGATACCGAGAAATTGACCGACACTGTCGGTGACATTGTTCATTCCGTTCACAAAAAAGAACTAGTGCTTTTAACCCGTTCGTTCATGACAGACACACCACTAGTCATCACGTGTTGTTGCGCTGTTGAGTCGGAACGAACGTGAACATGAGTGAACGAATCGACTCGAACACGGCTGATCGGGTTTATGCACAGGGGGAGATCACAGACTAACGACCAATTGACCGAAATGACAGAAACGAACGGATCTTTTTACAGAATGAACCGGAATGATCCGATTCACTGAAATAACCGTTTTTACCCATCTCTAATCATCAAAACTTGTCATCAAAGTGTATCACATGAGAAGTTCCATGGCTTTTTTTGTGTTACGTTGAAATTGTCCACACTTTGTCCACAAGTATGCAGTGTTACGCGACTAAAATGGTGGGATGGAGGCCTTGTTTTTTTTTAAATCACAAGTCGTCGACACACTCCAGAGGAGATGTGACACTCGTCGCTAGTATCAAGCAATACTAAAAGTCCAAAGCTTCCGCTTGATTTGTTAAATTATGTTTTTGTTTTCCTCATTGTCCACAGCCAATGGAGAGTTAATGAAGCTGCGACTTTGTTTTAATTTTTTTTGTTACCACATTGTCCTCATCAACTCCGATAACAATAAGTCATTCCACTGTCATACTTTCCACCAGAAGCAATTTTTTTTGTTATTTATTTTACAAAATGACAAATGGGTTTTAGACAATATGAAAATAATGGGAAAACGTAATAACATCTGTTGTTTTGGTTGTGCCAGAGGGGATGATTCAGCACAATATTTGCAATCAACATTTTTTTCTTTTTTTGGTTCCGTTTGCCTGACAGTCAATTAGAGGTCAGGCAAACAGTCACTTGTTAAAATAATAATTATAAGCTTGTAATAACGAAACAAAACATCCAAAGGCTCTGTCCGACTAGTCTCTTGAACGATTCTGTGTTGAGAGACAAAGATGGAATGTTTTAATTATTATTTTTTTTAAACCTTGTTTACAGATGTTGACAAACGGTGCTAGACACTCCAAACTTTGGATATCTTTAAAGTTTCCATTTGCCGTTGTCATGGTCCAATTTACCGGCTTTTAGATTCCCACGCCTGCTGGCTTAACTCATTCGTTACCAAAAATGTATTTACCGAGTTTTCTGGACTATAAGTCGCTTCGGAGTATAAGTCGCACAATACCAAAAATGCATAATTAGGTAGAAAAAAAAAACATACATAAGTCGCACTGGAGTATAAGTCGCATTTTTTTGCGGGTAATTTATTTTCCAAACTGCTTGACCAAAACAGACATTACGTCCTCTTGGAAGGCAAGTTCTAACATTAATAAAAGAATAGAAAACAGTCTGATAGATGTAAGATATGCTAACACAATGCTTATTCAGCTACACAAAAATAAACATGAACAGAAAAGATGTCCAGTGTTTATGTAACATAAACAGTTTTTTTCATTTATAAGTCGCTCTGGAGTATAAGTTGCAGGAACAGCCAACCTATGAAAAAAGGTGTGACTTATAGTCTGGAAAGTACGGTATATATATATATAATTTTTTTTTTCAACCCGACCACTCACTCTCATTTATTGAAATTTCACGTGTTTTGGCGCTAGAGGCAAAAAGAGGTAATGATGCAACTCTACAATAAAGGAAAGAACATTTGGTGCAGAAGTGCATTTTATAACAACTCGGTGTGCAACTTTCCCTTAGACATAAACGCTGCACAGCAACCAGGAAGTAAAAAGACACGGAGTCTTGTAGTTTTGAGGAGACTTTGAATGCAAAAATGCCTGAAATTGAATGAGTTAATGTACGAAATAATAATTAAACAAATCATTCAGACTCTATTGTGTGAAACAAATACAAAAAGATTGTCAAGTTTTTTTGTCATATTCGGACTCCGGTTCTGCAATTTTATTTTGGAGTTCCTGCCCTACGCAATTTGCAGCCGCTTGACGTCGGCGTTGCAATGTGCAGCAGCTGGCGGCAATTTCCAATCAGTGGCGTTCTTAAACCCGGCATAGTTGTTGGAACATTGCTGGTTCATTGTTCTGTTTCATTCATTCCTGCTGTCACTGAAACGCTCCGCGACCCTGCTACACCCCCCACTCTCTCCACCCCACTCACTTTTTATCCATTTTATGTTTTTCCACGGTGCCTTTTTGTCTCTTACATGCCTGTAAGTGCCTGTGCCTGCTCGTGCTTCATTAAAGATCCTTTCCTCTACGTTGCTTCCATTCCATTCCAACATTATGTTGTGACACACTGTGACATTTCTGACTTCACATTTTATTACTCATACTTAGAGCGCTTTAACACATGGGAAAGATGCATGCTAAGTTCTTATAAAATGCACTTATTCTACCATGTGGCCATTTTTACAGTTTAAAAAAATTATATTGTGAAGTTGTGTCATCACATCGTATAAATGCTGGGGCCTATACCAGCTGTCTTCGGGCGAGAGGCGGAGTACACCCTGGACTGGTCGCCAGCCAATTACAGGGCACATATAGACAAACAACCATTCACACTCACATTCATACCTATGGACAATTTGGAGTCGCTAATTAACCTAGCATGTTTTTGGAATGTGGGAGGAAACCATGCAATGCACGGGGAGAACATGCAAACTCCACACAGTGATGGCCGAGTTTGGAATTGAACTCGTGTCTCCTAGCTGTGAGGCCTGCGTGCTAGCCACTCGCCTGCCAATGCAAGTCAAGTAAGGTCAATTACTGGAGTCGCTAATTAACCTAGCATGTTTTTGGAATGTGGGAGGAAACCGGAGTACCCGGAGAAAACCCACGCATGCACGGGGAGAACATGCAAACACTGCACAGAGATGGCTGAGGGTGGAATTGAACCCTGGTCTCCTAGCTGTGAGGTCTGCGCGCTAACAACTCAACCTCCAGATGGTCTATTCATGTATTATCATTCCTATAGCGGCAAAATTAGAAAGTGGAGCTCGGCAGTAACTCACAAGTCCTTGAGAGCGCTTGCGAGTGTGACCAATCACAGCGGAGTGGGCATGCCCGAAGGCGGGTCGTGGGTGGAATACATTAAAACAAATTGTTTTGGAAATCTAAGGAAATACAGCTGGAATAGGTGCAGATTCTGGAAGATCTAGAAAGCGTGTTATTGTGTGTAGCTGCTCTAAAGGAGTACACAACTCAATACAAAGGGTTGAAAATGAGCATAATAGATTCCCACTGGTACCGGCTTATGTAAATATGTAAATATTTATTAAAGCTGTTGCCACCGTCACCCGTGTCTCCGTCGCTTTCTTCCTATTGATGTTTATCACGGATGTCGTCTGCACACATCAGTCAAAACAGTGAAAACAGTGGCCTTGTTCAGCCCGGGGGGGGGGGGTCATCAGCAGCAGCTCAATAGCAGTTAGGAGCTCTTACTCCCCGTTCAATACCTGCTTTCCACATGGCTTGCTCACTGTCTGCTATACATCACCACGTTCCTCTTTGGCGGTAAATGCAAGGGTTCGCATCTGGTTCAAGGCATGCAAAAAGTGTCTTTGAATGCCGCATACAGTAACACCCGCACACTTTTATATATTTGCACTAAATAACAAACAATGATGTGAAGGGTGGCTGTGACTCACCACTAGTTTGCTTGTTAAATGCAGAGTTTGAGGTCTTATTTTTTGAAAGACACAACCCTAAAATAGGCCGGCGTCATCGCACGGTTGCCTTTTGATAAAAAATTACATAACTGACATTTTGCTTAAAGTCTCCCAGACAGTGCCATAACAAACAACACACTGTACATCATAATGTTCATTTGGCAACACTTTAAATGCATTTTTGCACACTTTAAGCACTCGGGGCTCACCACACACACACACACACACGCACCCCCGCGTATCTTTTGTTATACGTGCTGCACTTTAACAAAGAGATGGGAATGTTTAGGGGGATTTAACAACATTAGCATTTATTTAAAGATGGCATTGTTTCCACAATGTTAAATCTAAACAAATACACAGTCTTGCTAGTTTTTGCTTTGATTGTGCACATACAAGCCACAGGAAGTGATGTGTCGTAAAATAATCACAATTTCAACACACTGTTGGGTAAAAATATGTCTCAAAAGTCAAGGACACATTGAAGGACAAGCAACAGGGCATGAAATTGACCTGGTGTTGTGACAACCGATGCTGTAGAAAACATCACGCTAACATTAATTCATTTGTTTTTTACCGCTTATCCTCACGAGGGTCGCGGGGTGTGCTGGAGCCTATCCCAGCTGTCTTCGGGTGAATTAACCTAGCATATTTTTGGAATGTGGGAGGAAACCGGAGTACCCGGAAAAAAACCCACGCATGCACGGGGAGAACATGCAAACTCCACACAGAGATGGCCGTGGGTGGAATTGAACTCATCACTACACAAGTGAAAGACCATTTACCAATTCATATTAAACCTATATTGGTACATTATTACATATTTGTTAGGTACACCTTTTAGGTGTTAAGTTATTGTGTGATGAATTTGGTGCTAGGAAAGTGTTCTCTATTAAGTTGGTAATTCATTCATTTATCCTCACGAGTGTCGTGGGGGTGCTGGAGCCTATCCCAGCTGTCTTCGGGCGAGAGGCGGGGTACACCCTGGACTGGTGGCCAGCCAATCACAGGGCACATATAGACAAACAACCATTCACACTCACATTCATACCTATGGACAATTTGGAGTCGCTAATTAACCTAGCATGTTTTTGGAATGTGGGAGGAAACCGTGGTACCCGGAGAAAACCCACACATGCACGGGGAGAACATGCAAACTCCACACAGAGATGGCAGAGGTTGGAATTGAACTCGGGTCTCCTAGCTGTGAGGCTCTACCATGCAGCCTTAGATATATTCATTCATTCATCACTACACAAATGAAAGACCATTTACCAATTTATATTAAACCTATATTGGTACATTATTACATATTTGTCAGGTACACCTTTTAGGTGTTAAGTTATTGTGTGATGAATTTGGTGCTAGGAAAGTGTTCTCTGTTAAGTTGTTCATAAATTAATTTCATACCGCTTATCCTCACGAGTGTCGCGGGGGTGCTGGAGCCTATCCCAGCTGTCTTCGGGCGAGAGGCGGGGTACACCCTGGACTGGTGGCCAGCCAATCACAGGGCACATATAGACAAACAACCATTCACACTCACATTCATACCTATGGACAATTTGGAGTCGCTAATTAACCTAGCATGTTTTTGGAATGTGGGAGGAAACCGTGGTACCCGGAGAAAACCCACACATGCACGGGGAGAACATGCAAACTCCACACAGAGATGGCAGAGGTTGGAATTGAACTCGGGTCTCCTAGCTGTGAGGCTCTACCATGCAGCCCGAGATATATTCATTCATTCATCACTACACAAGTGAAAGACCATTTACCAATTTATATTAAACCTATATTGGTACATTATTACATATTTGTCAGGTACACCTTTTAGGTGTTAAGTTATTGTGTGATGAATTTGGTGCTAGGAAAGTGTTCTCTGTTAAGTTGTTCATAAATTAATTTTATACCGCTTATCCTCACGAGTGTCGCGGGGGTGCTGGAGCCTATCCCAGCTGTCTTCGGGCGAGAGGCGGGGTACACCCTGGACTGGTGGCCAGCCAATCACAGGGCACATATAGACAAACAACCATTCACACTCACATTCATACCTATGGACATTTTGGAGTCGGTAATTAACCTAGCATGTTTTTGGAATGTGGGAGGAAACCGGAGTACCCGGAGAAAACCCAAACTCCACACAGAGATGGTTGAGGTGGAATTGAACTTGGGTCTTCTAGCTGTGAGGCGCTAACCACTTAACCACCGTGCAGCCCCAGATATATTATGTAGATTTAAATGAATCATTTAGATAACAATTTAAGATTTATTTTTAACATTTATACAGTACATAGATTTAATATTTAGGATTTATACTATTATATATAATATATATTTATATATATTTAAATTTAATTTTAGCTTTTTTATTTACATTTCTCATTAAAAAAAATTTCAAATGTGCAAACAATGTGTGAAAGACGATATTTTTTTATGATTTTTTTTTTTACATATTACACCCCATATTTTCACGTGTATGAAAGGTAATAATAAGAAATTTTTCGACAATGGTGAAAGTTCATACCTGCACTAAAATGTTGCAGATCAGTTGACATCTTTTCTCCCTTTAGGAGTCAAGCAGTAATTGTGTTTGACATTTGACGTTCTACTGTAACCGAATAAAGACAAGAGTGCACAACGTGACACTGAAAAAGGCCAAAAGGGACCAGAGGAGGCAACAAGCGTCGACATGACTCGATGCAAACAAGCGCTCCAACAAGCAAACACAACGCTCTACACACACGTTTGCTTATGCGTCATTAAAGCCAAAAGTAGCAGCAGTGTCAATGATGCAAATGGATGATTATCAAACTACAGAGAGCGAGGCGGCACAAAGCTTGTGTGTGAATGTTGTCATGCTGTGTGATTGGCTGTAAACATTTGCTCATCGCGTTACGAGTGACAGCAGCGGGGGCCTCTCTGAGTACTTTGAACAGATTCCGCTGTCACATTTGGGCTTGAAACACATCAGTCCCTCGCTCCGCTCCTCTTCTTAGCGAGGGGGTCCCGCCATCTGTCATACGACTGCGCACACCATGCACTCCTCCTACAAACACACACAGGGCCACGCAATACACGGTATTTGTTCCTGCCGGAGCCCATTCATTCTTGTTAGAAGAACATAAAAACGGCAAGCGGGCCGATGCGAGACGAGTGACTGGAGAAGCGATGGCATGGCTCCAGCTGGAGATGCCCTGCTAGATTTATCTCACTTTGCTTTTCTGGCGTGTGTGTTTACTCTTCTGTGTATTGTTTGTGTAACCGCACTTCATTAGCTTAGTAGGACTGGGTGATATAAACGATATAAACAATCAATTTGGCCTACGATAGATTTTAATTCTATTGCTCTGTCGTTAGAATGTTGATGATGCAACCTAGCGATTGAGAGTGTGGAAGTGGTTAAAGGTATAGTTGGGATTTTTTGACATGAAGTTCGTTCGTTCGTTCGTTCGTTCGTTCGTTCGTTCGTTCGTTCGTTCGTTCGTTCGTTCGTTCGTTCGTTCGTTCGTTCGTTCGTTCGTTCCTTCCTTCCTTCCTTCCTTCCTTCCTTCCTTCCTTCCTTCCTTCCTTCCTTCCTTCCTTCCTTCCTTCCTTCCTTCCTTCCTTCCTTCCTTCCTTCCTTCCTTCCTTCCTTCCTTCCTTCCTTCCTTCCTTCCTTCCTTCCTTCCTTCCTTCCTTCCTTCCTTCCTTCCTTCCTTCCTTCCTTCCTTCCTTCCTTCCTTCCTTCCTTCCTTCCTTCCTTCCTTCCTTCCTTCCTTCCTTCCTTCCTTCCTTCCTTCCTTCCTTCCTTCCCTCCCTCCCTTCCTTCATTTTCTACCGCTTATCCTCACACCCTAAACTGGTGGCCAGCCAATCACAGGGCACATATAGACAAACAACCATTCACACTCACATTCATATAATTTGGAGTCACCAATTAACCTAGCATGTTTTTGGAATGTGGGAGGAAACTGGAGTATCCGGAGAAAACCCACACATGCACAGGGAGAACATGCAAACTCCACACAGAGATGGCCGAGGGTGGAATTGAACTCGCGTCTCCTAGCTGTGAGTCACTAACCACTTGTCCGCCATGCAGCCCGAGATATATTCATTCCTTCAATCATTAATTTAATAACGCTTATCCTCACAAGGGTCACGGGGGTGCTGGAGCCTATCCCAGCTGTCTTCGGGCGAGAGAGGCGGGGTACATCCTGAACTGGTCGCCAGCCAATCACAGGGCACATATAGACAAACAACCATTCACACTCACATTCATACCTATGGACAATTTGGAGTCGCCAATTAACCTAGCATGTTTTTGGAATGTGGGAGGAAACCGGAGTACCCGGAGAAAACCCATGCATGCAAGGGGAGAACATGCAAACTCCAGATGGCCGAGGGTGGAATTGAACCCTCGTCTCCTAGCTGTGAGGTCTGCACGCTAACCACTCGAGCCCTGCAATAAATGTAATTTTGTAAAATTTGTTGTGAGTTCGGCTTTTCTACCGTAAATTCTGGTGCTCAGTTTTATTAGTATATAATCCGGTGATTGGCTGGCGACCAGTCCGAAGACAGCTGGGATAGGCTCCAGCACCCCCGACCCTTGTGAGGACAAGCGGTAGAAAATGAATGAATGAGCAACTTAACAGAGAACACTTTCCTAGCACCAAATTCATCACACAATAACTTAACACCTAAAAGGTGTACCTTTTAGGTGTGTAATAATGTACCAATATAGGTTTAATATGACTTGGTAAATGGTCTTTCACTTGTGTAATGCTTTTCCTCCTCCAAGGAACTCAAAGCGCTTTGACACTTTTGCCAATAACATTTTTAAAGTAAGGCATTCTGAGCAAAACATTAATTGGGGCGCTGCAATGACGTCAGCCTACCTACGTGCTTTGGGCTCAAGGTCCCCTGGCTCCCTCTGGTGGAGTACCATCCAGAATTATCTATGCTTTCTATGGGAAATCTCTTTTTTTCATTTTAAAATTGTAAAATGAGGTATTGTGTCTGAGCAAAACATTAATTGGGGCGCTGCAATGACGTCAGCCTACCTCCGTGCTTTGGGATCAAGGTCCCCTGGCTCCCTCTGGTGGAGTACCATCTAGAATTGTCTATGCTTTTTATGGGAAATCTTTTTTTTGGTTCATTTTAAACTTGTAAAATGAGGTATAACCTTTGAGTGTTGAGTTGCTGTGTGGTGAGTTAAATTTTTGTAAGTGTAAAAATAGCCCCATAAACAGTGATATTTTTTTTGGTGATAATGTCCCAAACTTTGTTTCATCGTGTTTCCCTGGCAGCCTGTCGATGCAGCGCGCTAGACCTAAACGTGTTGCGGCCATGACTGCGGCTAGTTCGGTTCAACCCAATATGTTCTTTTTTTAACATAAATGTCACAGCCACGCCATTCCAAAATTGTCCCAAATATAATCCAAAAGTGTCCCAAATATAATTTGAATGCATCATGTAAGGCCTCGTTATCTCTCGTCCTTTCTTGCCCCCCTCTCGTCCTCACCATGTGTCTGCAACGCCACGGGTCTTTAATCTCATCTTTGCCGTCTCCTTCACTGTCTCCCGTCCCTTTGCATTTTAGTGTACATCTATCTTCTCAGCTCACCTTTTTATGTGTCAGCCGCTATTATTCTCATTTTCTCTCCCCATCCGCTATCTATCCGTGCACCCCACTGCCGTCTTGTTTGCATTCCCACCTCTCGTCATATGCTTTATTTTAGCCTTATGTCCTCAAATGACTCATTCAATACCTCGTTCTAAAATAGTACGTTTCTACGATCATTGCCAATACAGCAGAATTGAGTATTTGGCCTTTTGTAGTTATAATGATTGATTGCACTTGGCTCCATAGCATAGCAAAATAAAGTGTGTACATTTGACTGAATATAACATATATTACAATTCATTTGCATATAGCTGATGCATTCACGCACGCATTTTATTTAGCCTATATGCGCAGACGGGTGCTGGAAGTGGGAATAATTGATAGGGAAAATGGAGGACTGTTGACCGGGTCAGCGGTGCACCAGCATGGTACCCTGGCCAGCATGTGTTATGTGCTGGATTCTTGCCTGGAGGAAAGAGGGCTACACATCCCCGTGACTGCGTGCCAACACCAGCATTTGTAATTTGATACAAGCAGCGACGGGCAGCTGGATGCATACATTAACATCGTCCTCCTCCTCCTCGATGCATCAGTGTGTGTGTGTTTCATAACGGGAGTGAGTCATCTTGTAGCTTATGCCCATTAGGGCGCTATTTCATTCTTTTTCAATGAAGTGTGAACCTCCTGCCAACTAAATCTCTGTGTGCAGACTGGTACGGATGCATGCACATGGATTTGATCGCAAATTAATGCAGTGCTTTATTCATCACTTTGTTTGTCGCTCCTGATCTCGACTAATCAATTTGTTTTTGTCATTTCTTATGCTGTGTGTGTGTGTGCGTGTGTGTGTGTGTATGCCTTCAAGTCCTCCATAGCTTAGATCAGGGGTTCCAAAACTTTACCAACTCAGGGCTCACTTGAAAATCTAAAAAATGCAAATAAAGGCTAAAATAAAAATGCAATAACAATAATAATAATAATAACAATAATAATTATAATAATAATTGTTTTATTATTATTAGATAATATATTAATATATAATAATAATAATTATTATTATTAGATAATATATTAATATATAATAATAATAATAATAATAATTTTTATTATTATTATTATTATTATTACATTTTTATTTTAGCCTTTATTTGCATTTTTTTAGATTTTCAAAAATAATAATAATTATTATTATTATTATAAAATAAAAATGTTTTTATTCAAATTTATTATTAATAATAATAATATAATAATAATAACAATAATAATTATTATTATTATTATTATTGCATTTTTATTTTAGCCTTTATTTGCATTTTTAGATTTTATTTATTTATTTTTAAATAATAATAATAATAATAATAATAATATTGTTATTATTATTATAAATAATGTATTATGATAATTATTATTATTATTTAAAAAATTAAAAAATAAATATTAAAAATATATATTATATAATATTATTACATATATATTATTAGCGACTTTCGAATCATATATACTGTTTATGATTGGAACGTCGCTGCCAGGTTCCTAAAATATTGTGACAGGTCAATAACATTCAAAAGGTTATTACTTAGGCCTATAAGTATATTTTTTAAATCATGCAATAAATATTTTACAATAAACATAATAAAAAAAAATAATATTTGCAAATATTAATCATATTTTTAATGACCTCTCATGGGCCACCAGGGGGCCGTGGCACACACTTTGGGAATCACTGGCTTAGACAATGTAAAGTTGTATTTGTTTTTACATTATTTTTATTTGAATTTATCATATTTCACAATTTGAAAAAGCTTGCAGACAATTTTATTTTTATTATTTTTTTATTATTTTTATTTATTTTTATTTTATTATTCAAATTTATAATGCAATTTTCATGCAATTTAAAAAAATATTTACATACTAAATTGCTCAAGTTCATTATCCATATTTTTTGTATAATCATATTTATTATGTATTATTTGGTTTTGTTTAATCATATTATTCGATGTTATTACCTCCATTGTTTTTTTTTGTACACCAACAGCGTGATTTAAAAAAATGCTACAGAATAATTTTCTCATTTACTCATAAGTAGGGGAGCAATTAGGACTTGGCATCATTTCGAGTAATATAATATTGTTGAAAAAATAAATACTAAAATAAGCGTCTTTTTGCAGTTCAGATGCTGTTGGGAGTGCATACAGACACACTTGGGGAACATACACCTTTAGCAGTGGAACAGTTCTTGCCTCGACTTCTTTAGCTTTTTTTCCCACGTCTCATCACATTCTCTCGGATATGCGAGATGATTAAGAGTGTCGTTAAGAGGGTAAATTCCTGATATACTGCAAATGAACGACTGGCGAGCTTGCATGTGCATTAGTGTGATGAGTTAGCTGCTGGTTTTTATTCGCCGTGGCATGGAACACATTGCATGTTGTTTATCGGCCTTGGTGAGAGAATTAGGTTGTTATCTTTGTCTTTGCAAGGCGGTATGTGAGACTAATGCATCTACTTAATTACGTTTTAGCCTAATCATTCCAAACCTCTGCTGCATTTGTGGCAGCCTGACTTTGCTGCATGGGCTTATTGGAGTAACTTTTGATTGAGTCGTGTAGCGTCTCCTCATCATTGGTGATGGTCTGAATTCTTGAGCAAAGCAACAGTTTGGTAAATAGTCAGCCTTCCCTTGTTGCTAACATTAGAGTCTGTTACAAGGCCGAGGGAGGGGGGCTAGGCAAACCGGAACGCGAATGTACAAGCGGGCAAAAGAGAAAGGAATAGATTGGAGTTGACAACGTAATAGCAGTAAACGCCTCTGGGCTGTAAACAGAGGAGCTGTCGATTTTTTTTTTTTTTTTTTTTTCAGAAAACACACACACACACTCACACACAGTGGTCTAGTTGTCTTAACACTGGCTAGAGCTCAGACACTCAAAGATAATGTCACGTCACTTTGGATGAACCACAGAAGATGGAGGTAGAGATGGCGGAAAGGAGTGAATGAAAATACAGTCGGACCCCGTTTGTCACGGTTAATTGATTCCACAATCCATCGCAAAAAGTTAATTTCCACATTCAAGATTAATTCATTCATTCGTTTTCTACTGCTTATCCTCATGAGGGTCATATAGACAAACAACCATTCACACTCACATTCATACCTATGGACAATTTGGAGTCGCCAATTAACCGAGCATGTTTTTGGAATGTGGGAGAAAACCATGCAATGCACGGGGAGAACATGCAAACTCCACACAGAGATGGCCAAGGGTGGAATTGAACTCGTGTCTCCTAGCTGTGAGGCCTGCGTGCTAGCCACTCGGCCGCCAATGCAAGTCAAGTAAGTTCAAAAACATTGCGTTACAATAAGTTATATCGTGAATGCTGTCCCTGTTTTGTTTATCTTGTGAAAAGAAAATAGAGTAATAGTTTGTCCTGTTTGACCTTCTAAAAATATATATTTTTAACATTCTTAGAGCCCTGTAGACATGAAATAACACCCCTATAGTCACATTTATACTCATTCATTTTGTAACGCTTATCCTCACAAGGGTCGCAGGGGGTGCTGGAGCCTATCCCAGCTGTCTTTGGGTGAGAGGCAGGGTAAAGGTACACTGGTGGCCAGCCAATCACAGGGCACATATAGACAAACAACCATTCACACTCACATTCATACCTATGGACAATTTGGAGTCGCCAATTAACCTAGCATGTTTTTGGAATGTGGGAGGAAACCATGCAATGCACGGGGAGAACGTGCAAACTCCACACGGAGATGACCAAGGGTGGAATCGAAATAGGGTTTCCTAGCTGTGAGGTCATTCATACCTATGGACAATTTGGAGGGCAGCTGTAATAAAAAAAAAATTAAAAAAAAAACTTGGAGGTAGCCACAGCCACCGGAAACCATGCAATGCACGGAGAGAACATGCAAACTCCACACAGAGATGGCCGAGTTTGGAATAACACCCCTATAGTCACATTTATACCGTATAACCTAATTTACACAGCGATAAGACATAAGTCATACGTTAGCACTGGGAACCTTTGTAGTTGATGTTGTAGTGTCCTGTAACATATTGTGGGTCGATCACGTAGTATGCCTATCACGCAAGAACATAATTACCCTGCCTCTCACTTGCTATAAGCTCAGCATACCAGAGGGCATACAGTGTTAATGTCCAGAGAGTCTACTGTCTGTGTAGATGGAGACATGTATACTAAATGGACTGTGTTTGTACAGCAGATTTTATACCTTCAAAGCACATTTACAATGTTATTTCTGTCATGCAATTATAGCGGAAGATCCTTTCACGGAACGCCATGAAGGAGCATCAGAAGCAATGGTTGTTGAGGCGGTTTTCCTTATAAAGGATTTTTGGCAGGGGTCTCAAACACGCGGCCCGCGGGCCACACACTAGTTTGCGGCCCTCGCCTTGATATGAAAGTTTAATTTTAGTGTGGCCCGCGCAAGTTTGATATGGATGCTGTATGGTATCATGTACCCAGAAAAAATTATTACATTTGATTAATGTTCATGTTAAAGGTTAAATAACTGTTAATAGTTATTCTCCCTATCCGTGTGGAAGTGGTAAGTTTTGGGCTATTTAAGTTGAAAGGAAATAACTTGAAGGCTACTGTTTAGGTCGCTAGCTGTCTAGTTTGCGAGTTAGCATGTGTCTCAAGACCCTGCAGTTGCGCAATATGTTGTAAATAAAAAGAGTATAAATGTGACTATAGTCGTGTTTTGTCATGTCTACAGGGCTCTAATAATGCTTTGTTCATTTTAATCTGAAAAAAAAATAATTTGTCTACACACCAACTATATGTGGTTTCTTAAGTTTTTTTTTATTATTTACCGTTTTATTATTATTATTAAATTTATTACAGGTTGATTGATTTTCTTTATTCTTGATTTGTTTATTTATTTTTCATCTAATTTTGTGCAGAAAAATAAAAATTAAGATATTTGAGAACAGTGGAATGTTTCATCAGAGCTTTTCTTGTAGAAAATCGGAACCAAAGCAAAGTTTATTCATTTTTCTGTTTTTAATAAATGCGTTTTTTGGGGTTTTTTTTGGAAAACCTGATGCGGTCCAGTCTCCAGTGTCCCCCAAGTAAAGTTTGATACCCCTGGTCTATGGGATCAATTCTCTGATTTTACAACCAGGTTGCAAACTGAGGTTCTAGTGTGTGTGTATCGTGTATTGTATTAGTGAGGAATCTAACAAGTGCAAGCAGTTATGAGATTCAGAGTGGCAACTTTCGATGCAAGCAAAGTCGTCCAAGCATATTCAAGTGATGATTCCCTTAGGGTGTCCACACACACACACACACACACAGTGTAAGTATAAGTTTCCAACCTGGCAGCCATGTGAGTAAGCAACTCAGCCACCCACATCCCTCGTAGCTGTTAGTAGATAGTAGTGGAACAAGTAGGCTGTCTATAGATTGCATGCAGAATTTGCCGATGAGGCCACACATGCTGAAGGGGAGCAGGCTGGTACTGACCTTGCCGTTAGAGGTTAGATGGGACATATCGATGCATTCACACTGGCAGTTTTATTTTTGGATACTTTCACACACAAAAAAAATGGATATATCCTTTGACCGTGTCACATTGTATAAGTCCAATCTCTTTTGTTGTTATTGTGCCTTTTCCACAAAAGGCTTTCTTCAGGATTCTGATTAATTCATATCTGCTTTTCGAGGTTCCTTACCGATGCATTTTATTCAAGTTTTTCTTCGTTTTTCTTTGGCTGGTGGTCAAGACTGAGAATGGGAAATCATCATACCAGACCAGGGAAAAAGGAAAATGATAGTTTGTGTTGCCATGAGGGTAAACAACAGGTGGAGGAGATGGAATGAGAGGCCGGTGTACAATATTTAGTGATGCTGTAAGGGGAAGACTCACAGCGTCTGTTTACGGACAAGAGGGGAGATAACACAGAGTTGGGTTGCAAAGGGTAAGGGGGTGGAGGCATTTTTTTTTTTTTTTTTTTGACAAGGTGAGAAGCGGAGGAGTGTTGACAAGTGGAACGGTGGTAAAATGGGCACAGATAATGCTCGCAGCGGAGGGGAAGCACTAACACGCCAGGCAGGGCCTCTCTAAATACCTCCCTAGATCCAGATCCTCCGCTACATCAAAACTTCAAATGCAGTTTTATCAAAGCGTTCTGCTGCTGTGTGATTGTACGCTAAAGGTAGCTTGGAGGTGGATCAATTGTGAACTGACTTCAATCTGCTTTTGTGAAAGAATAGGTTTACTTTTTCCAAGGCATCGACCATTAGACCGACGTGATCGCATGCTGACTGGCATCACACACACTTTCTTATGTTAGATTTATTTGTGTACAGCTGGAGAGCCTGCAAAAAAAATATAGCAATGTTTAGTTACAGAAACCTTAGTTTTATACAGGACTTCATTCAAGTCTTAGGCTGCCATTGAGGTTGATAGGCTAACCTAGCATGATGTTGCTGTTAAATGTTAGTGTCATGTTAGCACTACCCATGCTAGTGTTGCTAACGCGTCAGTGTCATGTTAGCCTTACCCATGCTAGTGTTGCTAACGCGTCAGTGTCATGTTAGCCCTACCCATGCTAGAGTTGCTAACGCGTCAGTCTCATGTTAGCCTTACCCATGTTAGTCTTGCTAACATGTCAATATCATGTTAGCCTTACCCATGCTAGTGTTGCTAACATATCAATGTCATGTTAGCCCTACCCATGCTAGTGTTGCTAACGTGTCAGTGTCATGCTACCCCTACCCATGCTAGGGTTGCTAACGTGTCGGTGTCATGTTAGACCTACCCATGCTAGTGTTGCTAACATGTCAGTGTCATGTTAGCCTTACCCATGCTAGTGTTGCTAATGCGTCAGTGTCATGTTAGCCTTACCCATGCTAGTGTTGGAAACACATCAATGTCATGTTAGCCTTACCCATTCTAGTGTTGCTAACGTGTCAGTGTCATATTAGCCTTACCCATGCTAGTGTTGCTAACGTGTCAGTGTCATGCTACCCCTACCCATGCTAGGGTTGCTAACGTGTCGGTGTCATGTTAGCCCTACCCATGCTAGTGTTGCTAACGTGTCGGGGTCATGTTAGCATTAACCATGCTAGTGTTGCTAACGTGTCAGTGTCACGTTAGCCTTACCCATGCGAGTGTTGCTAATGTGTTGGTTTCATGTTAGCCTTACCCATGCTAGTGTTGCTTCTGTGTCGGTTTCATGTTAGCCTTACCCATGCTAGGGTTGCTAATGCGTCAGTGTCATGTTAGCCTTACCCATGGAAATGTTGCTAATGTGTCAGTGTCATGTTTGCCCTACCCATGCTAATGTCGATGTCATGTTAGCCCTACCCATGCTAGTGTTGCTAACGTGTCAGTGTCATGCTAGCCCTACCCATGCTAGGGTTGCTAACGTGTCGGTGTCATGTTAGACCTACCCATGCTAGTGTTGCTAACATGTCAGTGTCATGTTAGCCTTACCCATGCTAGTGTTGCTAATGCGTCAGTGTCATGTTAGCCTTACCCATGCTAGTGTTGGAAACACATCAATGTCATGTTAGCCTTACCCATTCTAGTGTTGCTAACGTGTCAGTGTCATATTAGCCTTACCCATGCTAGTGTTGCTAACGTGTCAGTGTCATGCTACCCCTACCCATGCTAGGGTTGCTAACGTGTCGGTGTCATGTTAGCCCTACCCATGCTAGTGTTGCTAACGTGTCGGGGTCATGTTAGCATTAACCATGCTAGTGTTGCTAACGTGTCAGTGTCACGTTAGCCTTACCCATGCGAGTGTTGCTAACGTGTTGGTTTCATGTTAGCCTTACCCATGCTAGTGTTGCTTATGTGTCGGTTTCATGTTAGCCTTACCCATGCTAGGGTTGCTAATGCGTCAGTGTCATGTTAGCCTTACCCATGGAAATGTTGCTAATGTGTCAGTGTCATGTTTGCCCTACCCATGCTAATGTCGATGTCATGTTAGCCTTACCCATGCCAGTGTTGCTAACGCATCAGTGTCATGTTAGCCCTACCCATGCTAGTGTTGCTAATGTGTCAGTGTCATGTTAGCATTACCCATGCTAGTGTTGCTAACGTGTCGGTGTCATGTTAGCCTTACCCAAGCCAGTGTTGCTAATGTGTCGGTGTCATGTTAGCCCTACCCATTGTAGTGTTGCTAACACGTCAGTGTCATGTTAGCCCTACCCATGCTCTTGTTGCTAACGTGTCGGTGTCATGTAAGCCCTACCCATGCTGGTGTTGCTAATGTTTGTGTTCTGCCTTGCTCCAATTTAAATTCTGGTCACATGGCCAAATACTTTTGTTGATGCAGTGCAGTTTAAAGGCACCTTCTGTACATGTTTTTTTTGTCTCTGTTAAAGACAAGAGTTGACAAAGCAAAAGCAAGCACTCATCTTCAGTTTTCTGCGTCTTTGTAGTCCCACCTCTCCAGATGTTGCCACATAAGCTTCATCCACATGTGCTGAATCTTAACAACGTCTCACTTGATTGGTTGTATTATCAGTTAAAACACAAGCGCCTTAATTAGAGAAAACAAACACACCAAAAAAAAAAAAGGGATATGCGGGGCAGATTGGATGCTGCCATGTGCGCTGGCTGGCACTTATCTTTGTTTTGCAATTTTGGGGAAAACCACAAGCTCATCATCAAGATGTGTGGATGAAACGGTTATTTGCATATTAAGACTGAAGATGGTTTTAAGGCTAGAAGTAGTTTCTAGTCAGCCAGGCATGAAAATCAATTATGTCTACCATCCCATTGAATATCCATCTGAATTGTTTTAATTACAAGACACAGTTATAATGACTTTACACTGCTCGAAGCGCCATAATAACTCCATTAATTGCCATGCATGTATTTTCTTCATAGAAACACACGTCATTAGAATTCCTTTGGATTAGACTCATTACATTACAATATTACATTACATTAAAACTATACATTTTATATTAAAGGTAAAGGTTTTCACATCAAAGAAAAGTATTTTTTTAGTGTTGGTGTCATGTTAGCCTTACCCATGCCAGTGTTGCTAACGCGTCGGTGTCATTTTAGCCCTACCCATGCTAGTGTTGCTAACGTGTCGGTTTCATGTTAGCCCTACCCATGCTAGTGTTGCTAATGTGTCAGTCTCATGTTAGCCCAGTTGCTAACGTGTCAGTGTCATGTTAGCCCTACCCATGCTAGTGTTGCTTACGTGTCGGTTTCATGTTAGCCCTACCCATGCTAGTGTTGCTAACGTGTCAGTCTCATGTTAGCCCTACCCATGCTAGTGTTGCTAACGTGTCAGTCTCATGTTAGCCCGGTTGCTAATGTGTCAGTCTCATGTTAGCCCTACCCATGCTAGTGTTGCTAACGTGTAAGTCTCATGTTAGCCCTACCCATGCTATTGTTGCTAACATGTCGGTTTCATGTTAGCCCTACCCATGCTATTGTTGCTAACGTATCAGTCTCATGTTAGCCCTACCCATGCTAGTGTTGCTAATGTGTCAATCTCATGTTAGAGCTACCATGCTAGTGTTGCTAACGTGTCGGTTTCATGTTAGCCCTATCCATGCTAGTGTTGCTAACGTGTCTCATGTTAGCCCTACCCATGCTAGGGTTGCTAACGTGTCAGTGTCATGTTAGTCCTTCCCATGCTAGTGTTGCTAACGTGTCGGTTTCATGTTAGCCCTACCCATGCTAGTGTTGCTAACGTGTCGGTTTCATGTTAGCCCTACCCATGCTAGTGTTGCTAACGTGTCAGTGTCATGTTTGCCCTACCCATGCTGGTGTCGGTGTCATGTTAGCCCTACCCATGCTAGGGTTGCTAACGTGTCAGTCTCATGTTAGCCCTACCCATGCCAGTGTTGCTAACGTGTCAGTCTCATGTTAGCCCTACCCATGCAAGGGTTGCTAACGTGTCAGTCTCATGTTAGCCCTACCCATGCTAGGGTTGCTAACGTGTCAGTCTCATGTTAGCCCTACCCATGGTAGTGTTGCTAACGTGTCGGTTTCATGTTAGCCCTACCCATGCTAGTGTTGCTAATGTGTTAGTCTCATGTTAGCCCTACCCATGTTAGTGTTGCTAACGTGTCAGTCTCATGTTAGCCCTACTCATGCTAGTGTTGCTAACGTGTCTCATGTACCGTACCATACTTGCTACCCATGACTACAAGCTGATAAGAACATAATGGTCTGGGTCCATTTGTCATAGGAACCCATGATATTCAGTAGCCACGTTTACATGGACCCAAATATTCCAATTCCATTCGGGTTATTTGCTCAAACGGAAAGAATGTAACTTTTGTATACACCTCAATCTGAATGAATATATGATCGGATTCACAGGGGTGGAATATTCCTTTCCCCAATCCGATTGAGGTATCTCGTACCCGCTCAATCATCCCACACCAATCCCAAGTCGCTTGTCCAATGCGGGGCTGCATAACAAGCCTAGAATGTGAGGCGTATTCTTATAGTCCCATAGTGCAAGTACTGTATCTATCCTCTCATGTTGTGGCTTGATAGAAGCCAGCATGTTCCCACTGAGCTATTCATGCCGCCAAACACCATCGGCGGCAAGTCACGGTGTCTTTGTCTCAGCATGTCGTCCTCTGCTCTTCCCTGACATCCACCTCTCTTTTCTCCCTCGTCTCCACTCTCTTAGCTCAATTCTCCTCCCATTTTCTATAATCTCTCTCACCCAGAAACTCACAAAGAGGAAGAGTGCTCACACACCAAAAGTCTTTTTTTTTTTTTGCCTTTATACACATCCCGCTGTGCAATTGCCAACCTCTTTCCATCCGCCCAGTCCTCATTTCTCCCATTCAAACTTGCACAATGGCGCCACAGACGGTACTACGATAGAGCATCAGTAGCTAAACGTAACACAGCTACCCCCCCACTGTATGAGACGCAACATTTGCCTTTTTGCCACAAAGCAGCACCGCACATTCCATTCCATTGTCAGATTCCCCCATCGCTTTTTTCGTCCTTATCACAGTGGCCTGTCCCTTTACAATCATGAAAACGGAGCCTCGTCTCTTTTTTTATGGAACTGTAGATCCTTCTAGAAATGTCAGCCAAGATACCCTTGAGCAAAGCCATTTTGCACAATATGCTCTAATTGTGCTGCTAATGGTTGTGCTGGCTAGCCTCTAGTTATGTGGCTTTGTGTGGGTGTTATCTGCCTTTAATCCCCATTTGCCCTTGTATTCCACAATATCTGGTCTGCATGCATGTGTGTATGTGCATTGTATTCCTGCTAGTAGGTCACAATTTTCAATGATCCGAACACTGATCAATCTTAGGAAGCATATGTCATCATTTTTTTTGGATATTTCCAGCACAATTCATCATTTTAGTGGTTTTGAAACGGTGACCTTTTCAATGATTTAGAATGTTTGGATCGAGAAAAAAAACCAATGTTGAATCTAAAGTTTCAACTCTTAAAACATCAACAAACTGAAGTGGATTGTCACATAATAATACTAATAAAAGCTAATACTATTGGAAAACCGGGTCTGGGCAAGGCTGGGCCGCATCAGGTTTTCAAAAAAAAAAACAACCAAAAAATGCATTTATTAAAAACGGAAAAATATACAGAGTTTTTCAGTGTTTTGGTTCCGATTTTCTACAAGAAAAGCTCTGATAAAACATTCCACTGTTCCAAAATATCTTAATTTTTATTTTTCTGCACAAGATGAAAAATAAATAAACAAATCAAGAATAAAGAAAATCAATCAATCAGTAATAAATAAATATAATAATAATAATAAAAACTTAAGAAACCACATATAGTTGGTGGGTAGACAAATTATTTTTTTCAGATTAAAATGAACAAAGCATTATTAGAGCCCTGTAGACATGACAAAACACGACTATAGTCACATTTATACTCTTTTTATTTACAACATATTGCGCAACTGCAGGGTCTTGAGACACATGCTAACTCGCAAACTAGAGAGCTAGCGACCTAAACGGTAGCCTTCAAGTTATTTCCTTTCAACTTAAATAGCCAAAAACTTACCACTTCCACACGGATAGGGAGGATAACTATTAACAGTTATTTAACCTTTAACATGAACATTAATCAAACGTAATAATTTTTTTCTGGGTACATGATACCATACAGCATCCATATCAAACTTGCGCGGGCCACATTTGGCCCGCGGGCCGCGTGTTTGAGACCTCTGCTTTAAGGAAAATTACTTCCAAAAATGATACTTCGGTTTTTTTAACAGCTAAACAGTGCACCTATCATACCTGGCCAAACTGGCAATCAGTCACTTATCCTGCAACAGTGAATGATGGAGCTTAGAGGTTCCACTGTCTTGGTTAGTACTACATGTTGGAAACCAGGCCTAAATGTCATGAAGTGCCATGGGTCATTCCGTTGCAGTGCAATTGTGACTAATATCCATACACCCAGCACAATGACAGGAAATTTGTATTGTTAATGAGCAGTTTTAATGGGATCAAGGGTTCTCTGGGACAGGTTCCTAAATTAAGCAGGAGTCAGGGAGGAAAGACCTGAAGAACACTATCCGTTCAAAAGAGCAGTCTGTTATTACATTATATTTTTTTACTATATACAATATATACGGTATATTCAGAAGCCTTTGGCCAAAGTAATAAATAAAGCATTCCATAGCAACTCCCAAGGTGACCTCAGTGCTCTGTGTTAAAGAGATTTGAAGTAGATACCTGCAGGGCATGGAAAGGTGCTTTTAAGGGTATCGAAGAAAAAACACAATTCAAACCTGGAGGCCTGGAAGTAAGCCTTTGTGTGACATGTGGTTTTATTGGTGAGTAGACGTCAATGTAAAGCAAACATGGCAGCCTCACTCAAGGTGGATTCCTTACAAATACGTTCCTGTTGTTGCCTGAGGACATGAAAAAAAACAAGCCTCGACCATGTAGCGTCACGTGACTTACAGGAACATCTAGGGATCTCTAGTAATGGAAATAGAATGGTTTAATTTCATTTGAACATGCATCAGATTACAATTGAATGCATCACATAATCAGTTCACAGTTCCACATGTCCGAAAGGAGTAGGAAGAAGCAAAGCTTATTAAATCCTACCCCTCCATCTGGTACTTTTACAATCAGTAACTGTTACATTTGTTCACTTCCTGCTTTCCTAACATAGTTTTAAGTTTTTAAATTTTTTAAATGTTTTAAATTTTTTTATTATTTTTATTATTTTTTTTAATTTATTGTTAATTTTTTTCCATTTATTAAAAAAATTATTTAATTTTTTTTTTTTGTCACGTACTATTTAATTTTTAATTTTTTTATTCTATTTTTTTTAAGAATTAAAAAGATTAGAATAATGGAGCTTTGGTTAGCATCCGCCCTGGTTAACATAAAACATGTACGCCACAATTTTGCTTTGGTTTGCATGCATTCTCCGGTTAACATACAATATGGCGCTCCTCTTGTCTTGTTGTTAACACACTGTAAGTCCAACTGAATTCTTAATATATTTTTCGAATCAGAAAATGTATTTCCTGACTCGAATACTTTCAGCGAGCGAAGAAAATGGCAAGTGGAACCGGAAGTTACTTACTTACTTGGCATTACAGTATATGTGTGCATGTATTTAAAAAAAAATGCATGCAGAATAGTATGTACAGTATGGTCCCCAAAGAATGTTTTTTTGCGAGAAAGTGAGCGGAAACGGGGAACCTTGAGGGACAAATTTCTACCCTGCATTCGTCTCTCTGGTGCCTCCTCGTGCACATTATGACTGCGGATCCATCTCCTTCCATCCCCCAGCCTACCTCTCCTTTGGGAACTCACTCAAGAAATAATCCCCCCCACTCCCACAAGGAAGCAATGATAAGAATTTACCACTGTTAATTAAATAGTGAAGGCTGACGTACGGTCACTGTAGCATATACGGCATCTCCCAAAAGTCTCTCACATTTCAGCAAGTGTTCTTATGACAGTGTATCTTCTCAAAAGACAATACCCATCAGAAATTGCAGGAGGTCATTACACCATATAACAGTCCAACTCATGGTCTTATCTAAGAAAGAACGCTAAAATCATCACACAGCAACTTAATACAAAAGGCAGTTAAGAACTATACAAGACAAATACGAATATGAGTGTAGAATAAAAGAACTATTTTAAGGCGGCATGGCTCAGGCGGTAATCGTCTCCCAAGCTGAAGGTTACAGGTTTGATCCCCCGTCCTCCCATGAGCCTGTTGGAATGTCCACGGCCTAGATATTGAACCCCCAGTTGCGTCATTAGTAGATAAAATGTGGTAACAGTGTCAAAGCGCTTTGAGTAACTTAATGGGTAGAAAGGTGCTATACAAGTGAAAGTCCATTTACAATTTTAACTTCTTCCCATCATGCATTGCGGTTCGATGGCCGTAGAGAGAGCCGGGGGATCCGTCCACTAGATACAGGCCGTCATTGCAACTGAATGAACTGCTTAAGATGTTAAGATAAGATGTATTATTTTTTTTTATTCGACACTCCTATTGGCAATTGTTTGTATATTTCTTATCTGCCTACTTCATATTAAGCTGCCGTCTGATGTGTGTGATGACATTTCTTAAAGCGTTATGCCTATCCGAAATGTCAAAAAATAAATAAATCCAACACAAAATTCACATTACTCAAAAAAAGACCCTCTTCAAAGTTGGGTGCAAACGGATATTAAAAAAAAGTCTGCCACTGAATCTGAGGAAGCCATAATTTAAGAGCGCTTTTAAAACATCACACACAGATATTTCTATGAAAGCTGGAAGAGAACCCTGTGGAGCTTAAAAAAAAAAAAAAAGGGATATTCCCAAATACATTTCACATGGATATTAGAAGCTATCAGGGATGTCTCCGTCCAGGACAGACAAATGTGTAATATGCCGATCCAATCCCATTTGTAGATATTGTACTGCGCAGGACACTACAGCTCCTCCATTATAACATAAAAATGACTTCTGGTGTCCCCCCAACCGCCTACCTCACAAAGCATTATGAAGCATGATGTAATGCAGGGGTCAAAACATGCGGCCCGCGGGCCAAATGTGGCCCGCAGGACACTAGTTTGAGGCCCCCGCCTTGATATGAAAGTTTAATGCTAGTGTTTAATGTAAAGGTTAAATAACTGTTACTAGTTATCCTCCCTATCCGTGTGGAAGTGGTAAGTTTTTGGCTATTTAAGTTTAAAGGAAATAACTTGAAGGCTACCGTTTAGGTCGCTAGCTCTCTAGTTTGCGAGTTAGCATGTGTCTCAAGACCCTGCAGTTGCGCAATATGTTGTAAATAAAAAGACTATAGTCGTGTTTTGTCATGTCTACAGGGCTCTAATAATGCTTTGTTCATTTTAATCTGAAAAAAATAATTTGTCTACCCACCAACTATATGTGGTTTCTTAAATTTTTATTATTTGCCTTTTTATTATTATATTTATTTGTTACTGATTGATTGATTTTCTTTATTCTTGATTTGTTTATTTATTTTTCATCTTATTTTGTGCAGAAAAATAAAAATTAAGATATTTGAGAACAGTGGAATGTTTTATCAGAGCTTTTATTGTAGAAAATCGGAACCAAAGCACTGAAAAAGTTTGTATATTTTTCTGTTTTTAATAAATACGTTTTTTGTTTTTTTTTTGAAAACCTGATGTGGCCCAGCCTTGCCCAGACCCTAGCTCCAGTGGCCCCCAGGTAAATTGAGTTTGAGACCCCTGATGTAATGTAATGTCTTCAGTCCAAACTCTACTCAGCTCACGTCAATCGAACACCAGATGTATCTTTTTTCGATAGGAGCCCCTTTTTTGGCAAAAAAAAATATCACCAACTGCAAATCATTTCCACGCAAAACCAATAATCACCAATAATCGTATGCTTATGTAAAAGTGACCTTAGTAGAAAGTAGAACTAAAAACCTTTTCATTTATCTCAGCCGTCTTCGGGCAAGAGGCGCCAGCCAATCACAGGGCACATATAGACAAACAACCATTCACACTCACATTCATAACTATGGACAATTTGGAGTCGCCAATTAACCTAGCATGTTTTTGGAATGTGGGAGGAAACCTTGCAATGCACGGGGATAACATGCAAACTCCACACAGAGATGGCCGTGGGTGGGATTGAACTCGAGTTTCCTAGCTGTGAGGTCTGCGCGCTAACCACTAGACCACTGTGCAACCTGCACAGCATCACAAGTATCTATGGCTAATAAAAAACTACTATTACTTCAAACAATATAGTGCTCTTTTAGCCATTTGACAATGCACAGATACCCAGAGTACAAAAGGTAAATATGTGGAAGGCTAGTACATGAATATAATTGCAGTCGTTACTGTAAGGCTAATGACGATTCGGTTAAATGAAGCATAACGAGTCGGTCGACTTTTATCGAGATAGAAAACTGTGGGTCAGTCACATTAACTAACTTGTAAATGGAGAAGGGAAAAGATTATTAAATACTTTTTTATGCATACAATTACAGCTTTCATGTTAATGAAGTTGATGAATCATTTCATAGTATTGCCTCTGTCGCCTGTTCATTCATTCATTCATTCATTCATTAGTGCAATTATGAATGAAAAAAATAAGTGTCTTCATGGTTGGTAATGGTAATGGTTTTATTTCATTTGAACATGCATCAGATTACAATTGAATGCATCACATAATCAGTTTCCAGTTGTACATGTCCAAAAGGAGTAGGAAGAAGCAAAGCTGATTAAATCCTACCCCTCCGTCTGGTACTTTTACAATCAGTAACTGTTACATTTGTTCACTTCCTGCTTTCGAATATAGTTTAAGTGTTTTTTTTTGGGGGGGGGGTTGTTTACATTTTTTAATTTTTTAATTTTTTAATTTTTTAATTTTTTAATTTTTAATTTTTTTTGTTTTATTTTTACTACTATTTTTATTTGTACTCCGGTTTCCTCCCGCATTCCAAAAACATGCTATGTTAATTGGTAATGGTAATGGTTTTATTTCATGTGAACATGCATCAGATTACAATTGAATGCATTTGTTCACTTCCTGCTTTCCATCATACAGTTTAAGCAAGTTGAAGTATTTGTGATTTTAGAAATAAGGAGCTAGTATGTTCTCTGTAGGCGGCATTATGAATTATCCTTACTGACCTTTTTTTGCAGTACATTTAGCGAGTGAAGATTGCTTTTATAGTTGCGTTATATGCGTTATTGATTATCTGTGTGTCCGTTTACAGTGCCCAACGTAGGCCAGGATGTCTCCCGGACCAAGGCCCCCGGGAAAGACCATCTCTCAACTGGCCTGGGAACGCCTAGGGGTCCATCGCGAGGGAGCTGGAGAAATAAGTCTGGGCGTCCCTGCTAACGACCTGACCTAGGATAAGAGGTACAAGATGGATGGATGGCTGTCGGTCTGCCTTGTGTATTACATCATCCATTCCCGGATGCAACTTAATCCGGAACAGTGTGCTTTTTTTTTTTTTTTTTTTTGCACCCCAACCCATCAGTTCATGCAAATGTCATTGTGCAAATGGAACGAGGAGGTGATGACAGCATTGTCACATGACAAGATGATGATGAGCTGCAGGGCCTCATTTGAGGAGAATCATTTGGAGCAAGGTGTTAATAAAGGGGGGCTGGTGAGTGGGGGGCGGTGCATGTGTTCTTGAAGATTAAATGGTGTTAGTGTAGAATTTCTATTGTATAGCATCATGAGCAATTAATCAAACAGCCACAGGGAGTCAGGGGGTGAAACCTGGGAAGGACTCGAAGGAAGTGACATCTTCAAGAGGCATTACTTCATCGGCTATCGTTAAATGGGAAAGGTCTGGCCTTGTATGCCATAGACAAATACGAACAACGACAAAGGGTTAGAGTCCAAACATGTCACTGAATCATGTATGACATTTTGTAATATTCATTCATTCATTCATTTTCTACCGCTTTTCCTCACAAGGGTTGCGGGGGGTGCTGGAGCCTATCCCAGCTGTCTTCGAGCGTAAGGCGGGGTACACCCTGGACTGGTGGCCAGCCAATCACAGGGCACATATAGACAAACAACCATTCACACTCACATTCATACCTATGGACAATTTGGAGTCGCCAATTAACCTAGCATGTTTTTGGAATGTGGGAGGAAACCGGAGTACCCGGAGAAAACCCACGCATGCACGGGGAGAACATGCAAACTCCACACAGAGATGCCCGAGGGTGGGATTGAACCCTGGTCTCCTAGCTGTGAGGTCTGTGCGCTAACCCCTAGACCACCGTGTCGCCCCATTTTGTAATATAAAACATGTATTTATTGTTGAAATGTCTATTTTCTGGGCTGCACGATTGATTGTATTGAGTTGTGTACTCCTTTAGAGCAGCTACACACAATAACATGCTTTCTAGATCTTCTAGAATCTACACCTATTCCAGCTGTATTTCGTTAGTTTTTTCCAAAACGATCTGTTTTCATTTATTCTACCCACGGCCCGCCTTCGGGGATGCCCACTCCGCTGTGATTGGTCACACTCCCAAGTGCTCTCAAGGACTTCTGGGCTACTGCCGAGTCCCACTTTCTAATTTTGCCGTTATAGGAATGATAATACATGAATAGACCATTTGGAGGTCGAGTGGTTAGCACGCTGACCTCACAGCTAGGAGACCCGAGTTCAATTCCACCCTCGGCAATCTCTGTGTGGAGTTTGCATGTTCTCCGGTTTCCTCCCACATTCCAAAAACATGCTAGGTTAATTAGCGACTCCAAATTGTCCATAGGTATGAATGTGAGTGTGAATGGTTGTTTGTCTATATGTGCCCTGTGACACATTTGTAGGTTAAATAAAAAGCAAATAAAGTAAAGAAACTAAAAAGTGTACATATAATGACATAATGTTTCATTATGTTTTCAAAATTAAATCAGTTCTGGTGGTGTGAGGTCGGTCGGTTGATTTTCGTTTCAATGCACGGTGATCGAGTGGTTAGCATGCAGACCCTACAGCTAGCAGACTAGGGTTCAATTCCACCCTTGGCCATCGCTATGTGGAGTTTTGCGTGGGTTTTCTCCGGGTACTCCGGTTTCCTCCCACATTCCAAAAACATGCTAGGTTAATTAACGACTCCAAATTGTCCATAGGTATGAATGTGAGTGTGAATGGTTGTTTGTCTATATGTGCCCTGTGACACATTTGTAGGTTAAATAAAAGGCAAATAAAGTAAAGAAACTAAGTAAAGAAACTAAATCAGTTCTGGCGACGCGAGGTCGGCCGCTTGATTTTCGTTTCAACGCAGATCCAGTAGGGCTGCACGGCGGTCGAGTGGTTAGCGTGCAGTGACTAGGGTTCAATTCCACCTTCGGTCATCTCTGTGTGGAGTTTGCATGTTCTCCCTGTGCATGAGTGGGTTTTTTCCGGGTACTCCGGTTTCCTCCCACATTCCAAAAAAAACATGGTAGGTTAATTAGCGACTCCAAATTGTCCATAGGTATGAATGTGAGTGTGAATGGTTGTTTGTCTATATGTGCTCTGTGATTGGCTGGCCACCAGTCCAGGGTGTACGCCGCTTCTCGCCTGAAGACAGCTGGGATAGGCTCCAGCACCCCTTGCGACCCGATAAAAATGTATATTTTTCTCATGCAAAACAGGTTCGATTCCCCTTGGGTGCGTGTCCTCTTTGTATTAAAAATATGCTATATCAGAGTTTGTACTATTCACTGTATTTTTAGTTTAAGAAATGAGGGAAAAAAACAACAACAAAGCTTGTTTTTGCCAGTTTTGCAGCAGGCGGTGTCGTACCCTCTTGGTGACTTGTTGTTTGGACAGTATCTGTTTTTTGTGGCAATGGGGGTGTTTTATGCGTTTATTTGTTCCAGGTTTGCAGTGTTTACACCAACAGCTTGACTACACAAGACAGGGCGAGCATCAGCATGTTGTGCTTTGTTTGATCATTTGACACGGGGGTTGCGTTCAGGCGCACGGTGGAGTGTGGGTCGACATCACATAAAAACTGGGAGGACGTAGGTCATAAAAATTTTGCCACTAATTAAATCCAGTATGGGAATGTATTAGTAGAGTTTATTAGAATTGTTTTTAGTGATTCAAATTGGAGTGTGTACAAACTCTGTATTCACTATAAATCCATTCTTTGACTTTGACTTATCCTTACGTCTCCACCCAGTACCGATACAAATCTACCGGTCTAATCAAAGCGACACGGGACTGAATTACCTCTACCACTCATCAACCCTAACTTGGTGGTTACCATGGCAGCCGCCTATCACAGGGCTATGGGGATAAAGCACTTTAGTTGGTATAAAATCCTCACTATGATCCCAGTCTGTTTCCCAGGGCAACTGCGAGATGATTTATGTATCTGCCGCTACCCGAGTCTTGCAGATTTTTTATTTTTTTTTTCTCAAGCTGGAGAAGGATTGCGAAATAGGTTGTTTAATCAGAAACTCTGATGCAAAATGTAACGAAACCCATTTGAAGTGGCCTTAAATCACTCTTAAACAACCCATCAAGGGATGATATTTTTTTCCATTAAGGAAACAAACTGAAAATGTCAACTATTGTCTCACTTATTATGAAGTGAATCCTAGTTGAAACCTCACGTGTGTCGACAACATTATAGTGTTTGTGGAAACTTGATGTTGACTTGAAAAAGCCTGAAGTAAGTAAACAATCTGGAGTAAGTGAATGCCACACAGAGGTTGCCACACAGTGATGCATTTAAGGTATCTAATGAAGCCAACACGAGTGACTGCGAGTCCCAAGCCTGTTCTTAAAAGGCAGCCATGATCCAACCATGTTGACCCCCTAACACAGTCGTCATATTGCTAAACGGGGTCTCCGACTGGTGGGTCCCTGGGGAAACTGCAAGTGGTCCATGCAGTTCTTGAGGGTACAATATTTCTTCAAAGTGGACCTTTTTTGCAAATTTTTTTGCCCTTTGTATTGAGCTGTAGAGCACAACATACCATAACCAGCACATAAAGCTTTCTAGATCTTCCACAATCTGCACCTATTTGTCAGGTTCAAACTCCTGTGACACTTTTAAAAACACTAATATTATTATTATTACACATAATATTCAAAGTTACTCGCAGCGAGGAGAGTGAAACCACATACCCAGTGACATTATTCTCTTTCGGGGGTCCCTACTACATGGTCGTGCAACTCTAAGGGTGGGGGGGGGGGGGGGGCAGTTGCACGAGCTGTATTTGTTTGTCTATGTGTGTATGTGAGAGTAATTACTTTTATTGTTTTATGAGTTGCTGCATCCTGGCACCTCCAGGACCTGGGGGTGGCTGGGGGTCGCTGGGGGTCGCTGGGGGTCTCTGATTAGGGTCACGGGAACATTTCTTCTTTAATACATTCAAACACTTTCTATTGTCTAAGCAAATGGATATAAGGGTGATAACTAACATTATATTAATTCTATCTACATTTTATTCTAACACTATATTCCAGCTGTATTTCTTTTGGATTTGTACTGTAATACTATAATGTACTATATATAATACTACTACTAATAATAATATAATATAAAAATAATAATACTAATAATATTAGTATTATATAATATATAATACTATAATATTTGTACTATATATAATGCTTATATAGTTAAAGTCCAAATGAAAAAAAAAAACAAAAAAACATTAAAATGAAGACAAATACTGTAAATTAAAATATTCTGCATAAAATAAAATAAAAATATTTGGTATTTAGCGGACAATACTTAGCAAGAGCAGATACGTAGAAAAAAATGTGCACTATTTATCCTGTTAAACGACTAAAATAGTCACTCCATGAACGAGTGAAGAACGATTATATTATAGTAATTGTACCTGAATAACTGGCGTGGTAGTAGCAGTTTTATTTTGACTTTTTATGGATATAAGGGTGATAACTAACATTATATTCATTCTAGCTACATTTTATTCTAACACTATTCCAGCTGTATTTTTTGGGGGATTTGTAATATAATACTATTCATTCATTCATTCATTTTCTACCGCTTTTCCTCACGAGGGTCGCGGGGGGTGCTGGAGCCTATCCCAGCTGTCTTTGGGCATAAGGCGGGGTACACCCTGGACTGGTGGCCAGCCAATCACAGGGCACATATAGACAAACAACCATTCACACTCACATTCATACCTATGGACAATTTGGAGTCGCCAATTAACCTAGCATGTTTTTGGAATGTGGGAGGACCCGGAGAAAACCCACGCATGCACGGGGAGAACATGCAAACTCCACACAGAGATGCCCGAGGGTGGAATTGAACCCTGGTCTCCTAGCTGTGAGGTCTGTGCGCTAACCCCTAGACCACCGTGCCGCTATATAATACCATAATATACTATATATAATACTACTAATAATATAATCTAATAATATTAATAATAATCTAATAATATTATATAATATATAATACTATAATATTTGTACTATATATAATGCTTATATACTTAAAGTTCAAAATGAAAAAAAAAACATAAAAATGAAATACTGTAAATTAAAATATTCTGCAGAAAAAAAAAATTGGTATTTAGCGAACAATACAAAAAAAATTGCACAATTTCTCCTTAACGACCAAAATAGTCACTCCTTGAACGAGTGAAGAACGATTATATTGTAGTAATTGTACCTGAATAACTGGCGTGGTAGTATCATTTTTATTTTTACTTTTACATATTTTTACATATTTTTTACGTATTTTTTAACATATTTTTTACGTATTTTTTACGTATTTTTTACGTATTTTTTACGTATTTTTTACGTATTTTTTACGTATTTTTACTGGGAGCGATGCTATGTGTACAGCTATGCATTCCGTACTGGTTGTGTTGCATGAGAGCCATGCAGGCAGACAGCGAAAAAGCCTGCAGTCATTGTGGCAAAGTGGAAAGCAAAAAACAAAAAAAACAAGGACAACAAGGCCCACAAGCAACTGCGCTCGCACACACATCCGCCAAAGCCTTTGCCCACATTCGTGGACGCATGCCCATTCAGCGCAATAATATCCCCTTAAGTAACATTTACTTCCCCACCCCGCACCTCCCCACCCAACACCGTGCATAATACACTCCAGCCTATTTAGCTGCATCTTGGAGCAAATTAGCAGACAAATTAAAATAAACGACTTCCTCCCACTGCTCCAAAACTTGACTGGTAGTGCAACATATTTTAGAATTACAACAACTTGACTAAAATCTCATCTGATTCCCGAGGTTGTTTGCCAAGACTGCTTCTTTGGGAAGTGGTTGCCAGGTGTTTGGATGAGCGCCATTGTTTACTGAGGAAGAGTATGAAGACAATTCAGCTCTTTATATGGGGGGGGGGCATGGAAAAGGGAATAATGAATAAATCATATGTACTTCACTTACATGGCGTGATATGGCTTGGGTAGGCATAACTGTATAAATGTGTAGTTTTTAATTGTACTTGAAGGGTAACTTCACTTAAAATAATTTAATGTCTTTTTCAAACTGAAAAAAATATTCACAAAAATACATATAAAAATTAAAAATAAAATTTATAAATTTTTTAAAGTATTAAAATTATAAAATTTTTAAATTTATAATTTTTTTTTTAAAATAAGTGAAACAAAACCCATATCCGGCAAATAAAATAATTGAAAAAATCACATACAAAATAATAGTATAAAATTAAAATAAAATATGGACGGATAGGCATAACTATATAAATATGTAGTTTTTAATTGTACTGATTATATCACTTGAAGGGTAACTTCAGTTAAAATAATTTAATGTCTTTTTCAAACTGAAAAGATTTTCACAAAAATACATATAAAATTTTATAACAAAATTTATAAAGTATTAAAATTATAAATTTTTAAATTTATAAAAACCTTTCTTAAAATAGGTGAAACAAAACCCATATCTGGCAAATAAAATAATTGAAAAAAAATACAAAATAATAGTATATACTTAAAATAAAATATGGATGGGTAGGCATAACTATATAAATGTAGTTGTACTAATTATATCAATTGAAGGGTAACTTCACTTAAAATTATTTAATGTCTTTTTCAAACTGAAAAAAAATATTCACATGAATATATACACAATTTAAAAATAAAATTTATAACATTTTTAAAGTATTAAAATTATAAATTTTTAAATTTAATTTTTTTTTTAAATAGGTGAAACAAACCCATATCCGGCAAATAAAATAATTGAAAGAAACATACAAAATAGTATATAATTAAAATAAAATATGGATGGGTAGGCATAACTACCCATGTAGTTTTTAATTGCACTAATTATATCAATAGAAGGGTAACTTCACTTAAAATAAATTGATGTCTTTTTCAAACTGAAAAAAATATTCACAAAAATACATATAAAATGTAAAAATAAAATTTATAATTTTTGTAATTTATTAAAATTATAAATTCTTAAATTTATATAAAAAAATTATTTAAATTGTTTTTAATGGGTGAAACAAAACCCATATCCGGCAAATAAAATAATTGAAAAAAAAAATAAATATCATGCAAATCTGATTTACCCTGAAATTACTGGTAAAGAAAAAACATAATTTCATGGAAAATACTAGAAAACATGTTAAATATTAATGACGTTAAATCAATAAACTTTACAATTATATGAAATAAAATTTTAAAAATCAAGACAATACCAAATGACTAAATAATAATAACCATCATAAACAAAATGAAATAATCATGATCATACATTACTTTAGTGCGACATGGATGCATACTGCGAAACAAATTCTGTGAGTTAGCGAAGCGAACCTGTTGATATATTGTAATGTGGACCAGCCTGATAAAGACAATGTAAGAAAAAAATAGTGTCCAAATACGGAACAGCATAATGAAGTCAGCTCTAAGCTCACTTGATCCTTCCGTCACATAAACAAAAAGTTTAATCCTGTTTGTGTGCGCATCACATCGGTGTGGGCACTCGGGCATGTTCTCACATCCTGACGCTTTACTGGACAATACAATACGGTTACCCACAAGAACCTACACAGTGCAGGTTTGGCAGGAATATGTATTTGTATTTTTGGAAAAAGTACACTTCTTGCTTCAGGCTGCATATAATCTGCACACGAGCAACACTAGCACACACAAACACATCAAAGAGCCATTTTTTCGTTTTTTTTTTTTCTGACCTTAGCTTCTTACACTAATTACAGTCCATATGGTCACACACACACACACACAGCTTATACAATGACGATGCTTTTATTTGCCTAATTATGCAAAATGGCTTAGTCGTCTAACAGCTGCTCCTACGGCTAATAACAAGCCCGCCGCTTGCGATCAAAGTGCGCATAAACAAATGTGTCATTAACAATCATCGCAAAGTGTCCCTGAGGATCTCACACAAACACACACACACATGCAGTCAGTTTGTGTGCAGCATGGAGGTTCAACTGGTGGTCCACGTCTCTAATACGACTCACCCACAAGTTGAGAAGGGTCCATTATTTTTGCATCCCAAAAAATAGTTGAGCACTCCTGTCATAAAGACTTGAGTCTTAATAATAATAATAATAATAATAAATTTAATTTATAACGCACTTGAATCAGAATCAGAATCGCCTTTATTGTCATTTTATTGCATACAACAAAATTTGAGCGCAACTCCACGGTGCATTTTGTAGAAAGTAAAAATAAAAAAAAATAAGGAAAAAAATAAAATAAGGAATAAGAATATAAATAAAAAAAGTGGCAGAAAATGCAAACTCCACACAGAGATGGACGAAGGTGGAATTGAACCCTAGTCTCCTAGCTGCAGGGTTTGCACGCTAACCACTCGACCGCCAGAACTGATTTAATTTTGAAAACATAATGAAAAATTATGGCATTATATGTACACTTTTTAGTTTCTTTACTTTATTTGCCTTTTATTTAACCTACAAATGTGTCACAGGGCACATTTAGACAAACAACCATTCACACTCACATTCATACCTATGGACAATTTGGAGTCGCTAATTAACCTAGCATGTTTTTGGAATGTGGGAGGAAACCGGAGTACCCAAAGAAAACCCACGCATGCACGGGGAGAAAGTGTAAACTCCACACAGAGATGGCCGAGGATGGGGATTGAACTCAGGTCATCTAGCTGCGAGGTCCATGTGCTAACCACTTGTCCACCGTGCAGCCCAGAAATTAGAAATTTCAACAATAAATACATGTTTTAAGGCGGCACGGCGGTCTAGTGGTTAGCGCGCAGACCTCACAGCTAGGAGACCAGGGTTCAATTCCACCCTTGGGCATCTCTGTGTGGAGTTTGCATGTTCTCCCCGTGCATGCGTGGGTTTTCTCCGGGTACTCCGGTCCAGGGTGTACCCCGCCTCTCGCCCGAAGACAGCTGGGATAGGCTCCAGCACCCTCCGTGACCCTCGTGAGGAAAAAGCGGTAGAAAATGAATGAATGAATAAATACATGTTTTATATTACTATATGGACTATATAACCAGTAGGTGATGTAAACATAAATGCATTAACAGTGTACTAAGTGTGCCAGTTGGATGTTCTGACACACGTATGCATATAAAAAGCTTGTGTACACTCGTATACACCGTGTGCTGCTCATTTAGCACCGAGCCTATTCCTGTGTCACGGGCATCCGTCTGATCCAGTCTAATCCTACCTATTTTAAACAGGAACACGCGGTGGCAAAAATAATTGGAAGCCGTCGTGCCACATGGCAGGTGTGTTATTTAATAACATCGGGAAAAAGGAGCTCCGACACAACTCAGGAGTTATTCAAAGGGGGTGGAGCAGATGTCAACAGGTTTCTTTCAAGGGCCGATATTTTAGTGTTTTACCGCAATTTCAAATAAGTCTCAGAGGGTTTTCTCGAACAACGACAAAGGGTTAGAGTCCAAACATGTCACTGAATCATGTATGACATTTTGGAATATAAAACATGTATTTATTGTTGAAACGTCTTTTTCTGGGCTGCACGGTGGACGAGTGGTTAGCACTCACAGCCTCACAGCTAGGAGACCAGAGTTCGATTCCACCCTCGGCTATCTCTGTGTGGAGTTTGCATGTTCTCCGGTTTCCTCCCACATTCCAAAAAAACATGCTAGGTTAATTAGCGACTCCAAATTGTCCATAGGTATGAATGTGAGTGTGAATGGTTGTTTGTCTATATGTGCCCTGTGATTGGCTGGCCACCAGTCCAGGGTGTACCCCGCCTCTCTCGCCCAAAGACAGCTGGGATAGGCTCCAGCAACCCTTGTGAGGATAAGCAGTAAAAAATCAATGAATGAATATGCAGTCAGTAGTCTGCACGAGTGGTTAGCGCACAGCTAAGAGACCTGGGTTCGATCCCCCTGCTCAGGCATCTCTGTGTGGAGTTTGCATGTTCTTCCCGTGTGTGCATGGGTACTCCGGGTTCTTCCCACATTCCAAAAACATGCTAGGTTAATTAGCGACTCCAAATTGTCCATAGGTATGAATGTGAGTGTGAATGGTTGTTTGTCTATATGTGCCCTGTGATTGGCTGGCGACCATCTGAAGACATCTGGGATAGGCTCCAGCACCCCTCCGCGACCCTTGTGAGGAAAATGTGGTAGAAAATGAATGAATGAAGATTAGGGCTGCATGGTGGTCGAGTGGTTAGTGCGCAGACTTCACAGCTAGGAGACCAGGGTTCAATTCCACCCTCGTGCATGTTCTATCCGTGCATGCGTGGGTTTTCTCCGGGTTTCCTCCCACATTCCAAAAACATGCTAGGTTAATTAGCGACTCCAAATTGTCCATAGGTATGAATGTGAGTGTGAATGGTTGTTTGTCTATATGTGCCCTGTGATTGGCTGGCCCACCAGTCTCGCCCGAAGACAGCTGGGATAGGCCCGCGACCCTCGTAGAAAATGAATAAATTAATGAATATTCAGTCAGTAGGCTGCACGGTGAACGAGTGGTTAGCGCACAGCGGGTTCCCGGGTTCGAACCCCTCACTCAGGCATCTCTGTGTGGAGTTTGCATGTTCCAAATTGTCCATAGGTATGAATGTGAATGGCGGATATCGGATATGATCACCACCACTGCGGCCAGGGACCCATGTCCTATTAATGACCCGTAGCCGGGCCTCTGCAGTTTGGGACGAAACAGCTCTCTCAGCACCGGAAGAGCTACTCTCGCCTTTGGAGATGTTATGCGCTGTGACATGCAAGTAGCTCCTGACAGGCTATTTAAAAATGGCCGAGGGGGCATCGACGTGTGAGGGAATGTAGGGCCAGTTTGTGCATTCCCTCATTACCAGTCTGACCACTCTTTATTATGTTATTGGGTATTTAGGGGTGTTGGCAAAAGTTAAAATGTTACAAGGATATACGCCAAACATTATGGGAATTAAGTCATAAGTCATAATAAAATTATAAAGTTGGGGAAGAAGTCATTTTATGTCAAAATATCAAAATATAATGTCAAATATCAATATATATCTATATATATGCTGGATGGGTGCTGGAGCCTATCCCAGCTGTCTTCGGGCGAGAGGCGGGGTACACCCTGGACTGGTGGCCAGCCAATCACAGGGCACATATAGACAAACAACCATTCACACTCACATTCATACCTATGGACAATTTGGAGTCGCCAATTAACCTAGCATGTTTTTGGAATGTGGGAGGAAACCGGAGTACCCGGAAAAAAACCCACGCATGCACGGGGAGAACATGCAAACTCCACACAGAGATGGCCGAGGGTGGAATTGAACCCTGGTCTCCTGGCTTACTATGGTACTCATTATGTCATTGGATGGTCATATCACCTTGTACTTCGGTCTGTGACAAAAAAAACAACTTAAACTATATTATGAAAGCATAATAAAAATAAAGCATAATAAAATACATTTTTTAATAAAATTAAAGAAATAAATAAAATAAATAAAAATTACAAATAAATTTAAAAAATAAAAATTTAAAAAAATTTAAAAATTTAAAAAAATTTAAAAATTTTAAAAAATTAAAAAATTTAAAAAATTTAAAAAATTTAAAAAATTTAAAAAATTTAAAAAATTTAAACTATATTAGGAAAGCAGGAAGTGAACAAATGTAACAGTTACTGATTGTAAAAGTACCAGATGGAGGGGTAGGATTTAAATAAGCTTTGCTTCTTCCTACTCCTTTTGGACATGTCGAACTGGGAACTGATTATGTGATGCATTCAATTGTAATCTGATAAAACCATTCCCATTACCATATGGCACAAACCATTATTGGGTGTGTGAATATTGTCTTCACAATGGTGGTTGCAAAAGAGCTTGAAGAAGATTCAAGTGCAAAGTCCCTGCTTCATCAGACTGTGTGGTTGTTAAGTGTGTGTGTGTGTGTGTGTGTGTGTGTGCAAGTTCTCGAGTTCCTGTTGTCCCTTCATCCGTCAAACTAAGCAGCATTAGAGAGAACTGTGTGTCCATCAATTATTCCCTTCAGCACATCCATTATTGATGAGCGCAACTTAAAATAAAACACTGAAGGCCTGACGAGGCACTGAGCTTAGCGAAGGCTTGCCTGAGTCTGGGAGGGTGTCTCTTGAAGTTCGGACTGCTTATGAGTGTGTGTGTGTGTGTGTGTGTGTGTGTGTGTGTGCATGTCCTCTGTGCACCTGTACATCCCATCTATGTATGGCCTATTGGTTTTGAGTGACACAATGTTCTGGTCAGCTTGACAGTTGGGCCTGAGAGGGAGAAGCCAGACTTCCTAGAGGTTATTTTCAGTTTCCGAGGCCAAGCACTTGTTTAGTCCCTCATTGCAGACAAGGACAGGAATTAAAAGTTACTCATCTCTTGAGAACTTAAAGACCTGAAAGAAGACTTTTAAGCTACATGTGAACCAGGGGTGTGTATTGGCAAGAATCTGGCGATACGATATGTATCACAATACTAGGTTCACAATACCATATATCACGATACTGTTAACAATGCGATATTTTTTTTGTTTTTCTTGTAGTTAAAAATTATTTCCTGGAAAAACTTAATTACTTACTAAAAACATTTTTATTTGATTAGAACATTATGTTATTCTGTATCACTCTGTAAAAACTTAAAGCAGGGGTCTCAAACTCAATTTACCAAGGGGGCCACTGGAGCTAGGGTCTGGGCAAGGCTGGGCCACATCAGGTTTTCCAAAAAAACAAACAAACACATTTGTTAAAAACAGAAAAATATACAAACTTTTTCAGTGCTTTGGTTCCGATTTTCTACAATAAAAGCTCTGATAAAAATTCTCAAATATCTTAATTTTTATTTTTCTGCACAAAATAAGATGAAAAAAAATCAAGAATAAAGAAAATCAATCAATCAGTAATAAATAAATATAATAATAATAATAATAAAACGGAAAATAATAAAAACTTAAGAAACCACATATAGTTGGTGGGTAGACAAATTATTTTTTTCAGATTAAAATGAACAAAGCATTATTAGAGCCCTGTAGACATGACAAAACACGACTATAGTCACATTTATACTTTTTTTATTTACAACATATTGCGCAACTGCGAAGTCTTCAGACACATGCTAACTCGCAAACTAGAGAGCTAGCGACCTAAACGGTAGCCTTCAAGTTATTTCCTTTCAACTTAAATAGCCAAAAATTTACCACTTCCACACGGATAGGGAGGATAACTATTAACAGTTATTTAACCTTTAACATGAACATTAATCAAACGTAATAATTTTTTCTGGGTACATGATACCATACAGCATCCGTATCAAACTTGCGCGGGCCGCACTAACATTAAACTCATATCAAGGCAGGGGCCTCAAACTAGTGTCTTGCGGACCACATTCGGCCCGCGGGCCGCGTGTTTGAGACCCATGACTTAAAGTGTAAATAAATGCTACACCCGCCTCTCGCCTGAAGACAGCTGGGATAGGCTCCAGCACCCCCTGGCACCCTCTTTAGGATAAGTGGTAGAAAATGAATGAATTAATTTTTTCACATGCTTAAATGTCTGCCAATTAGGAAGAAATACCCCCCATCAAAAAGTAGTGCTGTCCAAATCCTAATTGTGTATAATATCCTAATATATCAGCAGTGATGGTGCATATTAATAAATATTTAGGCAATTAGCTGAACATCAAAATGTAGTGTTTTTAGATGTATCGTTGGGTGAACACCAGTGTAACTTTTTTCAGCGTTGATGTTTAGCATTGCTTTCTCTCGCTCGCCCCCTTCCTTCTTGTCTGATCCTGTCTCCTCTCAAAGCCCGCCAGTGGCCAAGTCTCTCCCTGTGTGGCGAGCTGTGTCACAGGTGATTCATCACCACAGGTGGAGGCTTATTATTGGATAAAGTCCCCCGGGCTCCCCGATTTGACAAATCAGCTGTAAATGCCAGCTCGTCAGGATGATGATCTGATCTGATCTGACAGGGCGTGGTGTACCTTATGCCAGCTTCGTGGCCCCACCGGAGCCCATCCTTTCAAAATAAAACAGGTTTAATACCACACCATAATCACAGTTGCTTGCTTTTAAGATGACAGTTTGGTTCATTTTGGGTCAAGTAAGGGAACAACATGGAAACAATGAAAATGCTTAGCTTGTTCCAAAGGCTGGGAAGCACTATACAGTGAAACCTTGGTTAGTGTTAATTCGTTCTAAAGGCTGGGAAGCACTATACAGTGAAACCTCGGTTAGTGTTAATTCGTTCCAAAGGCTGGGAAGCACTATACAGTGAAACCTCGGTTAGTGTTAATTCGTTCCAAAGGCTGGGAAGCGCTATACAGTGAAACCTTGGTTAGTGTCAATTCATTCCAAAGCCTGGGAAGCGCTATACAGTGAAACCTTGGTTAGTGTTAATTCATTCCAAAGGCTGGGAAGCGCTATACAGTAAAACCTCGGTTAGTGTTAATTTGTTCCAAAGGCTGGGAAGCACCATACAGTGAAACCTTGGTTAGTGTTAATTCGTTCCAAAGGCTGGGAAGCACTATACACTGAAACCTCGGTTAGTGTAGATTTGTTCCAAAGGCTGGGAAGCGCTATACAGTGAAACCTCGGTTAGTGTTGATTCGTTCCAAAGGCTGGGGAGCACTATACAGTGAAACCTTGGTTAGTGTTAATTTGTTCCAAAGGCTGGGAAGCGTGATACAGTGATACCTCGGTTAGTGTTAATTCGTTCCAAAGGCTGGGAAGCGCTATACAGTGAAACCTTGGTTAGTGTTAATTCGTTGTCAAGGCTGGGAAGCACTATACAGTGAAACCTCGGTTAGTGTTCATTCGTTCCAAAGGTTGGGAAGCGCTATACAGTGAAACCTTGGTTAGTGTTTATTCGTTCTAAAGGCTGGGAAGCACTATACATTGATATACAGTGAAACCTCAGTTAGTGTTAATTCGTTCTAAAGGCTGGGAAGCGCTATACAGTGAAACCTCGGTTAGTGTTAATTCGTTCTAAAGGCGGGGAAGCACTATACAGTGAAACCTTGGTTAGTGTTAATTCGTTTCAAAGGCTGGGAAGCACTATACAGTGAAAGCTTGGTTAGTGTTCATTCGTTCCAAAGGCTGGAAAGCGTGATACAGTGATACAGTGAAACCACGGTTAGTGTTAATTCGTTGTAAAGGCTGGAAAGCACTATACAGTGAAACCTCGGTTAGTGTTAATTCGTTCCAAAGGCTGGAGAGCGCTATACAGTGAAACCTCGGTTAGTGCTAATTCTTTCTAAAGGCTGGGAAGCACTATACATTGATATACAGTGAAACCTTGGTTAGTGTTAATTTGTTCCAAAGGCTGGGAAGCGTGATACAGTGATACCTCGGTTAGTGTTAATTCGTTCCAAAGGCTGGGAAGCGCTATACAGTGAAACCTTGGTTAGTGTTAATTCGTTGTCAAGGCTGGGAAGCACTATACAGTGAAACCTCGGTTAGTGTTCATTCGTTCCAGAGGTTGGGAAGCGCTATACAGTGAAACCTTGGTTAGTGTTTATTCGTTCTAAAGGCTGGGAAGCACTATACATTGATATACAGTGAAACCTCAGTTAGTGTTAATTCGTTCTAAAGGCTGGGAAGCGCTATACAGTGAAACCTCGGTTAGTGTTAATTCGTTCTAAAGGCTGGGAAGCACTATACAGTGAAACCTTGGTTAGTGTTAATTCGTTCCAAAGGCTGGGAAGCACTATACAGTGAAACCTTGGTTAGTGTTAATTCGTTCCAAAGGCTGGAAAGCGTGATACAGTGATACAGTGAAACCTCGGTTAGTGTTAATTCGTTGTAAAGGCTGGAAAGCACTATACAGTGAAACCTCGGTTAGTGTTAATTCGTTCCAAAGGCTGGAGAGCGCTATACAGTGAAACCTCGGTTAGTGCTAATTCTTTCTAAAGGCTGGGAAGCACTATACATTGATATACAGTGAAACCTCGGTTAGTGTTAATTCGTTCTAAAGGCTGGGAAGCGCTATACTCTGAAACCTCGGTTAGTGTTAATTCGTTCTAAAGGCTGGGAAGCGCTATACAGTGAAACCTTGGTTAGTGTTAATTCGTTGTCAAGGCTGGGAAGCACTATACAGTGAAACCTCGGTTAGTGTTAATTCGTTCCAAAGGCTGGAGAGCGCTATACAGTGAAACCTCGGTTAGTGCTAATTCTTTCTAAAGGCTGGGAAGCACTATACATTGATATACAGTGAAACCTCAGTTAGTGTTAATTCGTTCTAAAGGCTGGGAAGCGTTATACAGTGAAACCTTGGTTAGTGTTAATTTGTTGTCAAGGCTGGGAAGCACTATACTGTGAAACCTCGGTTATTGTTTATTCGTTCCAAAGGCTGGAGAGCGCTATACAGTGAAACCTCGGTTAGTGTTAATTCTTTCTAAAGGCTGGGAAGCACTATACAGTGATATACAGTGAAACCTCGGTTAGTGTTAATTCGTTCCAAAGCCTGGGAAGCGCTATACAGTGAAACCTCGGTTAGTGTTCATTCGTTCCAAAGCCTGGGAAGCGCTATACAGTGAAACCTCGGTTAGTGTTAATTTGTTGTCAAGGCTGGGAAGCGCTATACAGTGAAACCTCGGTTAGTGTTTATTCGTTCCAAAGGCTGGGAAGCACTATACAGTGAAACCTCGGTTAGTGTTAATTTGTTCCAAAGGCTGGGAAGCACTATACAGTGAAACCTTGGTTAGTGTTAATTCGTTCCAAAGCCTGGGAAGCACTATACACTGAAACCTTACTTAGTGTTAATTCATTCCAAAGGCTGGGAAGAACTATACAGTGAAACCTCGGTTAGTGTTAATTCGTTCCAAAGGTGGGGAAGCACTATACTGTGAAACCTTGGTTAGTGTTAATTTGTTCCAAAGGCTGGGAAGCACTATACTGTGAAACCTCGGTTAGTGTTAATTCGTTCCAAAGGCTGGGAAGTGCTATACTCTGAAACCTCGGTTAGTGTTGATTCATTCCAAAGGCTGGGAAGCGCTATACTCTGAAACCTTGGTTAGTGTTAATTTGTTCCAAGGCCTGGGAAGCACTATACAGTGAAACTTTGGTTAGTGTTAATTCCAAAAGGTCTGTCTCTCATCAAAACGGATGCTAACCAAACCAATTTTTTCCCATAAGAAATAATGTAAATCCAATTAATCCATTCCGGAAAGCCAATAATGTTAACACAAAACATGTTTTTTATTGTTTTACTATTAATTTGACATGAAGCAAAAATATTATATGAATACATACTACACTTTTTGGGGATTTTTTTTTTCCACTCGCATACGATGCTCAATAGGAAGCATGTTTTCTGATTATAAGATATATTTTAAGAATTCAGTTGGACTTAAGTAGTGTATTACACAACAAGACGTGTACTATACTGTATGCTAACCGGGGAATTCAACATTTTTAACCAAAATTTGCAACAGTCATGCAAAGCAGACGCTAACCAAGGTGCCACTGTATTTGCTTATGGAGTAGACATGTGACCGCACTTCCTGTTCCTCACTCACTGTATTTCATGTAAGGACTCTCTGCATATTCTCACTACCTTATTCAGCTACTGCCATTTTTTTATTTTATTTTTTTTGTCTCTGCTTCGTTGCCACTTGCAGCGCCGTGCGTGCTGATGTATGAGTGTAGCTTGCTTTCGTGCCTGCATGCAAGCTCAGCTCTTTTTTTTTTTTTTTAGAATAAAAAATAAAATAAACTGCAACTTACTTATGTGACCTGGCTTTCCTCCCAAAAAAAAACTTTTCTGCTTACCAAAAGATTACTGTGGTCATTTCCAACACTTGCTTTGTGCACCGGTTGCAATTACATGGACACTGACTTTGTAACTTAAATAAGGACATACTGTGTCAAGAGTAAGCCATTACTGGAATAAAACAGAGGGTATTGTGATCTTAAAAGGCGTCATAAGAACATATGTGCACCTTAAAAGCCACGTTCTTGGCAGCACTGCGCGATAGTAAAGCAGGGCAGTGTGTACACCAAACTGTTTGATGCCATCTGCGCTGTTTTGTTTTTTTTACTGCAGTTGGCAAAAAAACGTTGGACAAGTAGTCCAAGACAAGAAGGGTACAAACAAAGAACACAATGGTCTTTCAATGCTTGTCCACGTTGTAACATGGGATAGTTACAAAAAAAGCGATTACACTGTAAACCTTGCAATCCTACTTCACCCGGTGTTCCCAGCGTCACTCATTGGCTCTAGTGAAATTAACTACTTCTTGACTCTGGACTCTGGTTTCAAAGGGTGGGGAGCTAGCATGCATGTAGCATTAGACAAATGAAATAATTATGGACAATTAGGTGCCAAGTCCCGCACGTAACCGTGCAATTTTGTTTGATGGCGGCCATGTTTTTCAAACAACCTTAGTTGTTTGAAAAACAAATTCCGGACTATTAAGTACTTGTTCATAAGCCACAGCGGTCCACGTTGTAACATGGGATAGTTACAAAAAAACGATTACACTGTAAACCTTGCAATCCTACTTCACCCGGTGTTCCCAGCGTCACTCATTGGCTCTAGTGAAATTAACTACTTCTTGACTCTGTACTCTGGTTTCAAAGTGTGGGGAGCTAGCATGCATGTAGCATTAGACAAATGAATGAATTATGGACAAGTAGGTGCCAAGTCCCGCACGTTACGGCCATGTTTTTCAAACAACCTTCCTTCAAAGTAACACACATGTGCGGGGTACACCCTGGACTGGTCGCCGGCCAATCACAGGGCACATATAGACAAACAACCATTCACACTCACATTCATACCTATGGACAATTTGGAGTCGCTAATCAAACTAGCATGTTTTTTTGGAATGCAGGAGGAAACCGGAGTACCCGGAGAAAATCCACGCATGCACGGGGAGAATATGCAAACACACACAGAGATGGCAGAGGGTGGAATTGAACCCTAGTCTCCTAGCTGTGAGGTCTGCGCGCTAACCACTAGACCGCCGTGCGGCTAACAACCAATTGACCGAAATTAACAAAATGAACTGATCTTTTTACTGAATGAACCGGAATGATCCGGTTCACTGAAATGAACAGTTTTGCTCATCACTACATGACGCCTGTCGGTCACTGGACTAACAATACTGGCCTTTTTGGGCCTCCAAAACCATTCATTCATTCATTTTCTACCACTTTTCCTCACGAGGGTCGCGGGGGTGCTGGAGCCTATCCCAGCTGTCTTCGGGCAAGAGGCGGGGTAGACCCTGGACTGGTCGCCGGCCAATCACAGGGCACATATAGACAAACAACCATTCACACTCACATTCATACCTATGGACAATTTGGAGTCGCTAATTAACCTAGCATGTTTTAGGAATGTGGGAGGAAACCGGAGTACCCGGGGGAAAACCAACACATGCACGGGGAGAACATGCAAACTCCACACAGAGTTTTGAACCCTCGTCTCCTAGCTGTGAGATCTGCGCGGTAACCACTAGACCAACAACCAATTGACCAAAATTAACAAAATGAACTGATCCGGTTCACTGAAATGAACAGTTTTGCTCACCACTACATGACGCCTGTCGCTCACTGGACTAACAATGCTGGCCTTTTTTTGCGCCTCCAAAACCAATCCTCAAATAATGCAGACACCTACTCAGTATTGTGCAATCTGAGACCAACCCATGTGCAATGAACCGTGACAACATGACAACTCATTATCTCAACTACACCTAGCACTATGTCAACAATAAATCCACAAGGTAGAATTACAACCCTCCTACAAGTAGAAATATGTATCCATTTTCCACCTCAACGTTTCTATCGACTGTCAGTATAACAAGAAAACATTTTTCCTGGAGCCACCGCAGCAAAGTGCCAGAACCAGAAACACGAAAACTCAATGCATAGTATTGTCTGTGCTTCAATATGAAAGCTGCATCAGCACATTTAAGTAGCTGCCACATGGTGCAGAGTGTCTTTCCTCCCAAATAAATGAAGAAACTGCCCTGTTGTTGATTTCTTGGAAAGCCTATAAAATGTCTGTGAATCCCTTACAAATGGAGGAACATATGGAAGCCTTTAAGTGCTTTAGACGATTACCAGGACCGCTGCAAAACACCAGTGTCAATACTAATAAGTGTTTAGTGTAGACACAGCTCTTACCTTATGTAGGACACACAAGCAGGAAGTAGCGAGACATGGCAGGGAGAGAAAAAGAAAAAGAAATAAATGTTAGATAGTTTCTTAACCGATGAAATGCATATATAGCCGATATGATTTTCGACAAGGTGGTAGTTTGGTTGTTTTTGTTTTGCATGATTATGCAAATTTATGCAGATTTCACACAGCACCAACATGAAACCAACAAGTCTCATAATGCCATAATGCCAATTAATGATGATTTGGATTAGGTACAAACTGCTTTCCATCTTGGACACCGTGTTGTTCAGCAACTAAAACAGACTTTTTCAGAATGCCATGTTTCATCTCCAATACCCGCCAAAACCGTATTTCAAACCCTTAGAGTCATAATCAATGCAATGAAGACAAAAGCTGATCGTTGGAAAAAAAAAAGTTCTAATTAAAAACAATTATATCCATGATTCTTTTTCAACTGACAAAACAACAACTTTGCAATTTTTTTTGTTTTGTTATTTACCTTTAATTGCACAGAAACAAACGGTATCAAAGGATATCGATGTGACCAATCAGTGGAACAACTTCAGTTGTAAGTTGTTGATTGGTCCACAAAAAATGGTCAGCTTGGTTTGTCAGAAATGTAATGGAAAACCAAAAAAAAAAACCCCAAAAAACGGGAAAGCCATGTTGCTATGATGTCACGGTAACTAATTCACATCCTGCAGAAGGTACCGTAATTTCCAGAGTATAAGACGCACCAATGTTTAAGCCACACCCACTAAATTTAAAAAGATTTGTACACTAAACCTCGGATATATCGGATTCAATTGTTCCCACTGGTTTTGTCCGATATAAGCGAAATCCGATAAATGCGTATACCGGAAAATGTCCGTTTTACGCATATATCGGATTTATATCCGGTATATGCGTAAATTGGATTTTATCCGTTATAAAAAGGCACTTCCTTGACTATGTTTCCAATGTACCTGGACGCGCAGGCAACGCTGCAAATGCTGCAAATGACGTCGTATAGCGGCCTGTCACGATTCGTCGAATCGGAGCGCCACGATGCGGCCATCCGATATATGCGAGGGAAATTGAATGGAAATGCATTGGAACGGGACTGGAGATTTTGACCGAAATTGGCGAAATCCGTTATAAAAAATCCGATATATGCAATGAATTTTTATTGGAAATGCATTACAGAAAAATCGGTTCTTTTTTTATCTGTCCGTTGTGAGCGAATTTCCGATATATCCGAGTCCGATATATCCGAGGTTTACTGTACATATATAAGCCACACGTGTCCACATCATAAAAGAGTCTTTGAGGACCAGGTCGACCGTTCATTGACAGGAGCCGACCGTGAGCTATGAATAGAACTCATAACGAGCTTGTCAACACATTGGAAAATTCCAGGGAGTCATGAATGACTTGACTTGTTTTGACTGACCTGCTGTAATTTCCAATTGGGTTGACAAGCTCGTTGTGACTTCACTTACAGCTCCGGAGCGGCACAGTTTTTAAATGATTCGTAGTTCTGAAGATTACGAAAGATTACGAAAAAAGTAGCGGCTTATAGATCGGTAATTATGTTATATATTTTTTGGAGTCAAGAAATACCAAAAAGGGTATTTCTTTGGACAAATGACCTTCTGGAAAACTGGGTGAAAATTTTCTAAAACTTCGAAGTTTCACTGAATTTTTGGCTTGTTGCCGTCAAATAACGGACTAATTATGTGTGGTAATCTTCACACTGTATAAGCATAATTTAATGTTAACATTTGCAAAGGTTATATTGCTATATAATAATGCTAATAATAATAAAATGGCAAATAATAAAACTTAACACATATAGTTGGTGGGTAGACAAATTATTTTTTTCAGATTAAAATGAACAAAGCATTATTAGAGCCCTGTAGACATGACAAAACACGACTATAGTCACATTTATACTCTTTTTATTTACAACATATTGCGCAACTGCAGGGTCTTGAGACACATGCTAACTCGCTAAACTAGAGAGCTAGCGACCTAAACGGTAGCCTTCAAGTTATTTCCTTTAAACTTAAATAGCCAAAAACTTACCACTTCCACACAGATAGGGAGGATAACTATTAACAGTTATTTAACCTTTAACATGAACATTAATCAAAGGTAATAATTTTTTCTGGGTACATGATACCATACAGCATCCATATCAAACTTGCGCGGGCCGCATTAACATTAAACTTTTAATATCAAGGCGGGGGCCTCAAACTAGTGTCCTGCGGGCCACATTTGGCCCACGGGCTGCGTGTTTGAGACCCCTGGTGTAGAAAAAGTCAGGTCACTCTATTTTCAGTCAGTCAGTACGTTCCCATGAATTTCCTTGTTTACTATTGTGTCGCGTATGCAAATGAATTGACTGATGCTTCAGAATAAAAAACAAATGCATTTTACAAATAGTTTTATTTGTAATTGTGGAAAAATATAAACTAATGGTAACATATGCTAGCTGGCGGTGGTCTAATATTATTTGATTAAAAAAATAATAATTATTATTTTTTTAATAAAAATAATAATAATGTAAAAAAAAATGTAAAAATGTAAAATAATTTTGAGCCAGTTCCAGCCAGTTCAAGTCCCCTTAATGCCAAAGGACCGCCACCACACTATGTAGCATCGGACCACATAGAACTACTTTCTTGACAGAGATTTTTGTGTATCATATCTGTTTTTGTTTTTTTTTCTTCTCCAGGTATTGCAGAGAGTGGTGGCAGCAGCGGCAATGACCTCGGTCACCATGACGACAACTGCCATTTGGTTGTGATGGCTCGATTGAGCTCAGCTTCTTTACAGCACATCCTTGAGCACGACAAGACAACGCATTGAAGGTTTTCCAATTAAAAGAAACCATGGTAACGGCGCACACTACTCCAAAAATGAGAAAACGATATGTGGGGTGGGTGGCACTAGAGATGCAGTTTGTGTAAAATAATACCAACCTGTTTAATACATGTCTGAATTTGTGGAAGACAGCGGTTCTTTAACACCAAATGAACTAAAATAGATTGAAAATCACACATTGGTAGATCGTATAACAAACGGGCCACCACGAGCCAGTTGAGAGGCAGTTTGAGCCACTAGGCACCATTTTGGTGACACTAGGCGCCACAGCAAATTGCATTGGCGCAAACTGGCACCAACTGGCACCAACTGGCACCAACTGGCACCGGCTCAGTAGACGCCTAGCATCATTGGCGCAACTTGGCTCGCGCCATTACATTCCAGTGGATTCCAAATTGTTTGCAACATTTGGTTTCACTTGGTGGACACTTTGCGCCGATTGCTTGATGCAAACTGGCACCAACTGGCACTGGCTCAGTAGACGCCTAGCATCATTGGCACAACTTGGCTCGTGCCATTACATTCCAGTCGATTCCAATTGTTTGCAACATTTGGTTTCACTTTGCGGCGATTGCTTGATGCAAGTGGCGTCACGAAGATTTTAAACATTTTTGAATTTTTTTTGCCGCTAAACTCAATTTTTGGCACCGTTACGGGCCACCAGAAGCTAGTTGGGAGGCAGTTTGAGCCACTAGGCACCACAGAAAATTGCATTGGCGCAAACTGGCACTGGCTCAGTTGACACCTAGCATCATTGGCGCAAAATGGCACCAACTGGCACCGGCTCAGTAGACGCCTAGCATCATTGGCGCAACTTGGCTCGTGCCATTACATTCCAGTGGATTCCAAATTGTTTGCAACATTTGGTTTCACTTGGTGGACACTTTGTGCCGATTGCTTGATGCAAGTGGCGTGATGAAGATTTTAAACATTTTGAAATTTTCTTTGCTGCTAAACTAAATTTTTGCCACCGTTACGAGCCACCAGTTGGGAGGCAGTTTGAGCCACTAGGCACCATTTTGGTGACACTAGGCACCACAGCAAATTGCATTGGCGCAAACTGGCACCAACTGACACTGGCTCAGTAGACACCTAGCATCATTGGCGCAACTTGGCTCGTGCCATTACATTCCAGTGGATTCCAATTCTTTGCAAAATTTGGTTTCACTTGGTGGACACTTTGATTGATGCAAGTGGCGTGACGAAGATTTTAAACATTTTGAAATTTTCTCGCCGCTAAACTCAGTTTTTGCCAACGTTACGGGCCACCACGAGACAGTTGGAGCCACTGGGCACCTTTTTGGTGACACTAGGCACCAGAGCAAAGTGCATTGGCGCAAACTGGCACCAACTGGCGCCGACCAAGTGGACTCTTAGCATTAAACTGAGGGCTTCTGCAATGATAACTATACAGCTAATAGCATAAGGCTCCATTGTTATTGTGCAATTGAGACAAAACGATCATTAAGTATGGTTTTGATTGATTTCCAGCATTTCAAGGATGGCGTTTAAGGTCTGCTCTTTCGTCGGGACTTTTAAAGAGAGCGTCTGTGGCTACGCCACCCATTATCCCGAATTTTCCGCGCCTGCGAGATCAAAGACTCCCAAGAGTTGCAACACACTGGAACACTTTTTTTTGCTTAACTCACTTCAGTCGCATTGTCTCAGTGTGTGTGTCACTGAACACACGGTGCTCTCGGGGACACTTTGGACCATTCATTTTCCAGTCCCGAGACCACTTAGCCGACCTAAAGAACACGACTGAAACAAAAGAGAGTGCCTACATGCAGGACGAGGGGGAGGAACGAAAAAAAAAGAAAAAATATTCTTTTGTCCCTACGGTCACACGCCTCCTTATACTGATTGCACGAGAGACGTGGACCGGGAATAGGATTGGCTTCCTTTGCAGTTCTGTCTTCCGTGTCTCTTCCGCTTTCTCTTTGGTGAGTACACCTTAAGGGATGAAATGTTGCAAGGAGTTATTCATCTGCTTTTTTTTTTTTTTTTTATGCCAATATACAAAGAAGAAGGGTTTGGGGACAAGAAGAGACTTTTGGCTTTTGTTCAGAAATGTAGCTGTGATATAAGATGAGAAGATATATACAGTACACACACACATATACATGTGTGTATTCAAGAATGATGTAACTTATTCGGAAATAATTCCAAGCTTTCATGGCGCTGCTTTGTATATCGGTATTTATGTTGGTAAAAGAGCAAAGAAATGGAAACAAACTGTGATACATCAATGCACATCATTTTTGAAATTCTATTGCAATCACATGAAAACTATTACACCGGTAATGGCGTCTTCATTTTGTCAGATTGCACACAATTTCTTCAGGATAATTGTCAATCTCCCAAGGAAGGGTCCATGAAATTAGGCTGTGGGCGGCGTCTTGATACTGAGTAGAAGGCGACACATTGAGAACAATGATGCAAATACTAAAATCATGCAAATTATCCATTGGCAGTGAAGTTATTTGACAGGAAAATACAACAAAAAAGTAAATGATCAGAGTTGTCAATACATTGGAAAATTCCAGGTAGTCATTAATGACTTGACTGTTTTGACTGACCTGCTGTAATTTCCAATTGGGGTTGACAAGTTCGTCATGACTTCACTTACAGCTCATGATTGGCTCCCACCAAAGAAAACTACAGTTTCCTCGGAGCGGCACAGTTTTTTAAACGATTCGTAGTTCTGAAGTAAAGCCGCAGGGTTCAAAGATTACGAAAAAAGTAGCGAACAATGATGCAAACATTAAAATCATGCAAATTATCCATTGACAGTGAAGTTATTTGACGGGAAAATACAACAAAAAAAGTAAACGATCAGAGTTGTCAACACATTGGAAAATTCCAGGTAGTCATTAATGACTTGACTGTTTTGACTGACCTGCTGTAATTTCCAATCGGGTTGACAAGCGGGTTAAGCGGCACAGTTTTTTAAACGATTCGTAGTTCTGAAGTAAAGCCACAGTGTTCAAAGATTACGAAAAAAGTAGCGGCTTATAGATCGGTAATTATGGTATATTTTTTTGGAGTCTTTAGACAAATGACCTTCTGGAAAACTGGGTAAAATTTTCGAAAACTTCGACTGAATTTTTGGCTTGTTGCCGTCAAATGACGGAACAATTATGTGTGGTAATCTTCACACTGTATAAGCATAATTTAATATTAACATTTGCAAAGATTACATTGCTGGTTTTGAATGAAGAATGATTAGCACCATTGGTACGATCATAGAAACAATTCAGCAATGACCATTAACTGGACAATTATTATTTTTCCAGCAACAATAGCAAAAGGGAATGCATTAAGACAAAATGAACTACACAACATATGTAATATTTTAATACAGAACGTACATTTTCCGAGTCGTTAACAAACGGTGTAGAAAAAGTGAGGTCACTCTATTTTCAGTCAGTAAAGTTATTTGACAGGAACAGTTGTCAACTGTGTTTTTGGAACCTATGAACGTTTTAACAAGTCTAAATGTTGACTAATGACAAAATTACTGTACACTTATGGGCCAAATTGACAATTATGTGACAATTGCAAAGAATATAAATTTTCAAAAAGTCTGCCTTGGTTTTTATGATGACGATTTGCATATACTGCAGAATGTCCCTCTGTCAAGACAATGAACTGAAGGACCTGCTGACATCATGGTCAGGATTATCTGATTAACATGGACGAAAGTGTTGACAAGGACAAAGTCATCCCGATTGAGTGAGAATAACAGATTGGAAGTTTGTTATTCCTTTGTTATTCCTTTGTTCACCAAGTTTACAAGCAAGGAAACACTTGCATCCATCATTGCTTAGTACAAAAAATGGCCAATGATGGGCTAATGATGATGGCACCCAAACCAACGATTACTGTTTCATGGAGTGATTCATTCATCAATTGTGTGTCTTATACAAGTAGATTTTAAAGAAACAGAAAGTGCCTTAAAATATGTTCTTCATAGAAATCACTTTGAGTTAAACGACTAAAAAAATCAGAAGTAGCAATCAAACGACATGGAGGCGACAGGCGAGTGGGTGAAGAAACATTAGCCACGTATACATGGACCCGAATATTCCAATTGCATTTGGTTTATTTGCTCAAACGGAAAGAATGTAACCTTTGTATACACCTCATTCCCAAAGAAAAGTGCCAATCCGAATGAACATATAATGGGATTCCCAGGGGTGGAACATTCCTTTCCCCAATCCGATTGAGGTATCTTGTACTGTCAGGTTCAAACTCCTGTGACACTTCGGTCTAAAATCACTAAAACACTAAAATTTTTGTGTTTTTTTGCTAGCCTTTATAGTTTGTACTGGTTTTAGGTTTTTCAGCGAGGTGACAGGACGATGGTCCTGTGGAGGGTTGGCCTTTCTTTTGTTTGTTTGGGCCGCCTCATCAGGACCTTTTCATTTGTCATTTCAGGCACAGGTTGTCCTCGATAGATATATTATGTTCCTTTGGGTCATAACAGTATTCATCACAAAGATATTGATCACTGGAACATAAACTAGCACATACCTAACACGACACGCCTTCAATTCGAGGAACTGATGAAGCTACTGAAAGATTAAGGCTCAAGTCATGCTGAACAGATTAAAAAATAAATAAAATACTGCAAAAAAAAAAAAAAAGGAGGGCGAGGGGACTGAAATGAAGTGATGGAAAAACATGATTTTGGGGTGATAAAATGACAGATTTTTCCCCCTAAACTTTAAATACAATTGAATTAAAAAATACAGCTTTGTAATCTACAAATTAATTTTAAACTTTTTTTTTTGCACACAAGCGTGTCACAACTGACAGTCCCTGCAGTACAAGGCACAGATTATATTCAGTCCTATGGCTAGATAAACATATATACAGAAAAAAAACAACATTCCTGCCCTTTTATGTTCTTTAGTAATCAACAGTCAAACATACGTAAGTTTCAGGGAAATATCAGTTCCTGACTAAAAACCTTTTTTGAGTCGAATCATTTTGACTTTGGCAGAAGCATGTTTTGCAACAGCTTAAATAGGGCACATATAGACAAACAACCATTCACACTCACATTCATACCTATGGACAATTTGGAGTCGCCAATTAACCTAGCATGTTTTTGGAATGTGGGAGGAAACCGGAGTACCCGGAGAAAACGCACGCATGCAAAACCTAGAGATGACCGATGGTGGAATCGAACTCGGGTCTCCAGGCTGTGAGGCCTGCGTGCTAACCACTCGTGTGTTTTAGTTTTACCTTAAACACAACAAACAAGTCATTTTTTTGTAGGCAAGGAGAAACCGCCAGCTTCAGTTAATCATGATCACTTAAATAATGAATAAATTAAATTATTTCTTTTTTAATGGTAATGGTTTAATTTCATTTGAACATGCATCAGATTACAATTGAATGCATCACATAATCAGTTCCCAGTTCCACATGTCCAAAAGGAGTAGGAAGAAGCAAAGCTTATTAAATCCTACCCCTCCATCTGGTACTTTTACAATCAGTAACTGTTACATTTGTTCACTTCCTGCTTTCCTAATTTATTTTTATTTTTATTTTTATTTTTATTTTTATTTTTATTTTTATTTTTATTTTTATTTTTATTTTTATTTTTATTTTTATTTTTATTTTTATTTTTATTTTTATTTTTATTTTGACGTATTGGATACAATTTTAACTAATTGGTTATTTTTAGCCTTATGCATTATTTTAGCTGTTTGAAGATGAACTATATCAGCAAGTTGAAGTATTTGTAATATATAATAATATTATAATAAAAATTTATTCTATTTTTTAAGAATTAAAAGGATAAGAATAATGGAGCTTTGGTTAGCAAGTTTAAAAAAATATATTTAATTTTTTTTATTTTATATTAATTTAATAATTTTTTAAAAATGATTATTATATGTCGTGTGAGTCATTCAATCCTGGAAAAAAGGAATGCTTCAAATTAAATCATTAAGGGCAAGGTACAAGTGTAATCAACAATCAACTTCACATGATTGACAGACTTCGTAATGATCTATAAATAAACCAGCGATTATGCCCATACGAAGTCACTATTAATGTGCCATCTCAGCCAGAGAGCACCGAGAATGTACTAATATGTGCTAAAAATATGCCTTACTTGGCATCGGAGCCTCCAATTTGCATCCATTGCATGATGGGAGGACAGGCGTGGCGCATCACAAGAGGCCACAAAAATCAATTTAACTCCCCGAGAATTACAGAGAGAAGTGCAATCCAGAGCGGAGGAAAAGTCATCAACGCAGGAAATAAGATAGTTACTGAGAGTTAAATCCCCCCCTCCGTCTTGATCCCATCTTGGCACATGAATAAGATTATATTCACAAAAGTGTGTGTTCAAACTCCGTCAGCACGGTCTTTCTTCTAATGCCAAACGCAACTGATTAAACACAATCTTAGCCATAAATTGCCATGGCTTTAGGACAGACACGATCTCTTTTAGGGATGAGAATAAATGGAAAAAAAGATGATGGTTTGAAGGACGAGAAAGAGAAGGGAGGCACGGCTGATGAGGCGCAACACCTACTCCCAACCGGCCGGGGTGACAATGAGTGAAAAGAGAGGGGAAATAAAATGGGATATTAGCCCGGAGCAGAGCGATAAGAGAGGGGGATGTAAGCGGCTTCCTCTTATCTGTGTGGACAGAAACAAACAGTGTGTTTCTGCAGCTCACAGCATAAACGACACACAATATGGCCGACTATACGCTTGACTTAGAACCACGCATAGACAACTTACCGTCGACAATCAACCAACGACATGAACTGAACAAAGCAACATCTGCTTAAGCTGAATTACAGATGGGTGTTCTGGACTCCTGTTTACGCACAATTGGTGTATTGCAATGTAGCCACAGTGTTTATCTGTCTAAACAGCAAAGAAGACGGTTATTAAAATAACTACATTAGTCAGGAAAGTAGTGCATTTTTAAAATTGAATCGATTGAAAAATTTGACCACTACAGCAGCGGTTCAATTCCGATAAAAAAAAAAAAAAACAACCACCAAAAGACGAATAGCGTTGGGAGCACAGAGGTAGGTTGCATTGCAAGGTTTATAGTGTGCACAGCAAAGTATCAGTTCTCAACAAAAAAAATGTATTAATGTTATTCATTCAATTATTTTCTACCACTTATCCTCACAAGGGTTGCGGTGGGTGCTGGAGCCTATCCCAGCTGTCTTTATGCGAGAGGTTGGGTACACCCTAGACTGGTCGCCAGCTAGCCAATCACAAGGCACATATAGACAAACAACCATTCACACTCACCTTCATACCTATGGACAATTTGGAGTCGCCAATTAACCTAGCATGTTTTTGGAATGTGGGAGGAAACCGGAGTACCCGGAGAAAACCCACACATGCACGGGGAGAACATGCAAACTCCACACAGAGATGGTCTGCATGCTAACCACTTGACCACCGTGCAGGCCTTCCTAAAACTTCATTCATTCATTTTGTACTGCTTATCCTCATGAGGGTCGCAGGGGTGCTGGAGCCTATCCCAGCTGTCTTCAGGCGAGAGGCGGGGTACACCCTAGAGTGATGGCCAACCAATCACAGAGCACATATAGACAAGCGAGAGGCAAGGTAGACCGAAGCAAAATTTAGGCAAAAATTTTTGGATGTTAACCAAAAAAAAAACGTGCTAACCGGGGCGGATGTTAACCGAGGTACCACTGTATCTTGACATTCCCACTACTGCATCACTACTAAGCAGATTATAGAGCAGAGGGAGCCACTTGCACTGTATTCGGATACGCTATGGATGTCAGGGTAGACTGGTGGCCAGCCAATCACAGGGCACATATAGTCAAACAACCATTCACACTCACATTCATACCTATGGACAATTTGGAGTCGCCAATTAACCTAGCATGTTTTTGGGAATGTGGGAGTAAACCCGCGCATGCACGGGGATAACATGCAAATGTCACACACGCGCTAACCACTCGACCACCGTGCAGCCCTGTATAAATGTTATGTTATACAAAATGTAAATGTATAAACAACGATGACAACATCAACATAAAATTTTGATTGCTTACATAAAAATAACTTTTTTTTTTTTTTTTACGAACACCGTGAATTATTGAATTTTCACATTTACAACTGAACCCACAATTGGTCTCATGTAGTGTATTTATAACACAACGAAAATCAGTATGTGACGGTTTTAAGTGCCCCGTGATTGACTGGGTGACAATCCAGCGTGTACCCCACCCTGCAGTTGATAAGTGTGAGAAAACTGAACGTATAAATGAATGTATTAACGATGTGAATTCATTAAGCAGTAACGTTAAAAGAGACGTGTTCCAATCAGAGAGGTTTTGATCCGTCATAATTGGGAACATTCAATTAAAACGGACAGCTGGAAAAAGGTCAGGGGAAATATTCCTGAAATTGCTCATCATAAAAAAGGTCCTACAAGAGGACAGAATACGGTCATGATCACCCGTTTTTTTTTTTTTTTTTTCCGCCCATCAAACAGCCGTACAGCCAATCCAGATCACTATCTACAAGACAAAAAGTGCAGCAAATTAGCCCATCAAGTCAATTGGCCCTCTGCCAATTACGCTCAACCCCCGCAGTCTGACTGGTGTTAAAGTGTTCATTTAGCCCAAAGGAAAAAAAAACACTAAACGTTCCCCCCCACTTGCTATTTACTATTGCACAAACAGAGCTTGAGTCTTGGTTAACCTACCAAACACCTGGACTATTTTTGTATTTTACCTTTTATCGGGCTTTAACAACCGACAACGGGCGTCTGTCACATCCCCACTTACACCACTTTACAATGTGAAGTGGTGTGGATTTGACTTGGCACCTACGAGAGAAGAAACGGGAGTGCAGAAAATTGGCAGAGACTGCATGAACGGTGCACAAAAGCAGCATAAAACCCACTAAGCGCGTTTGTGCGGCCACCGGGATCATTTGTGCGTTTGGATCGCTTTGTTTGATACTGACGTGAAACGATCGTGGCATATTGAGTTGTTGATAGAGCCGTACATGCTACGCAGGTTTCTCTGAAGGTATATTTGTAAAAAAAAAAAAATTGCAAGAAACACAAGGATTTCCGAGTCGTAGACTGGCAGCGGAGGTTCTTTCTCACAAAGTGCTTACGTTTTTTTGGACAAACTTTGAACATCTTCTTACGTCGGGCGTACGTTTTGCTGGTGTCAGGTTTGGGTACATTCGTGCATTCTTGTCAAAATCTTACCCCTCCATGGTCAACACAATTATGTTGTCTAGACGATTTGGACAAAAAAGTCGGACGTTCAGTTGTGATCCGGTTAAGACCGACGCTACCGAGTCTATCCAGGCAGTCAATCAAATTTTAAAGACAATTAATTCTGAAAAAACAAAGCATATTCGGACGCGTCATGGACCATGTCTTCAAGAACATGTTTGAAATGGTCAACACAATTAAAAAAAGTCGGACGTCCGGTTGTGATCCGATTAAGACCGACGCTACCGATTCTATCCAGGCAGTCAATCGAATTTTAAAGACAATTAATTCTGAAAAAACATAAAGCATATCCAGACATGGACCATGTCTTCAAAAACATGATTGAAATGGTCAACACAATTATGTTGTCCACACGTTGCGATTTGGACAAAAAAGTTGGACGTTCGGTTGTGATCCGGTTAAGACCGATGCTACGGAGTCTATCCAGGCAGTCAATCAAAGGCTAATTTTTAAGACAATTAATTTGGACAAGAAATTTGGACGTCCGGTTGTGATCCGGTTAAGACCGACGCTACCGAGTCTATCCAGGCAGTCAATCGAAGGCTAATTTTAAAGACAATTAATTCTGAAAAAACATAAGTCATATCCGGACGCGTCATGGACCATGTCTTCACGAACATGTTTGAAATGGTCAACACAATAAAAAAAAAAGTCGGACGTCCGGTTGTGATCCGGTTAAGACCGACGCTAACCGAGTCTATCCAGGCCAGGGGTGCTCACACTTTTTCAGCATGCGAGCTACTTTTAAAATGACCGAGTCAAAATGATCTACCCACTACAAAAATGCAAAACATCTATTTATTTTCAAATGTATTGAGGATTATTTGTACGTACAATGTATGTTGATGTACCTTACATAACCAAATGAGCCAATATTGCAAAACACACATAATTAACTATTAACATTTTTTGTAATTACCTGAGTTTACTTTGATGACTTGCACTGAATTGAACCAGCCAGGGATGCATAGTCCGGACAGTAGCTGCTGATAGCCAGCCTCAAGCACACTTCCAAATGTTTATCAGTCATGGATAATATCCGTATCATAATATCCGTATAATATTCCATATCCGTATGGAAGTGATATGTTTTTTGCCTTTTTACTTGGTCCAGTTTTTGCCTTTTTACTTGGTCCAGCTCCTTCACTCATTTTAGTGACCATAAACTTTAGCGAGGGCTTTAAAATCTCGCAATTCGCCGACTAGCTTAGCACTTTGCATCGTTGTTTACGCATGAGCGGTGACCTAAAGGTCAAAATTCAGTTGTCATCTGATTGGTTGTCCTGTATGTCAATCAAGTAACGGGGATGGATGATAGGCTGACATCGTAAGTTCTGCTGCACTTAGAGACGTTGTTTGATTTGATTGGTCGCCCGAAGGGCAACATTCAGTTGTCATCTGAATGGCTGCCCTGTATATCAATCAAGTGACGGCATTGATGCTCGGATGATATTTTTTTAATGTCACGCCGCGATCGACCAGCGATCGACCAGTACCACCTCCGCGATCGACCGGTAGCTCGCGATCGACTTAATGAGCACCCCTGATCCAGGCAGTCAATCGAAGGCTAATTTTAAAGACTATTAATTCTGAAAAAAAACATAAGGCATATCTGGACGTGTCATGGACCATGTCCTCAATAACATAATTGAAATGGTCAACACAATTATGTTACGATTTGGACAAAAAAGTTGGACGTCCGGTTGTGATCCGGTTAAGACCGACACTACCGAGTCTATCCAGGCAGTCAATCGAAGGCTAATTTCAAAGACAATTAATTCTGAAAAGACATAAGTCATATCCGGACGCGTCATGGACCATGTCTTCAAGAACATGTTTGAAATGGTCAACACAATTATGTTTTTACACGTTACGATTTGGACAAAAAAGTCGGACGTCCGGTTGTGATCCGGTTAAGACCGACGCTACCGATTCTATCCAGGCAGTCAATCAAAGGCTAATTTTTAAGACAATTAATTTGGACAAGAAATTCGGACGTCCGGTTGTGATCCGGTTAAGACCGACGCTACCGAGTCTATCCAGGCAGTCAATCGAAGGCTAATTTTTAAGACAATTAATTCTGAAAAAACACAAGTCATATTCGGACGCGTCATAGACCATGTCTTCAAGAACATGTTTGAAATGGTCAACACAATAAAAAAAAAAGTCGGACGTCCGGTTGTGATCCGGTTAAGACCGATGCTACCGAGTCTATCCAGGCAGTCAATCGAAGGCTAATTTTAAACACAATTAATTCTGAAAAAACACAAGGCATATTCGGACGCATCATGGACCATGTCTTCGAGAACATGTTTGATATGGTCAACACAATTGTCCACACGTTGCCATTTGGACAAAAAAGTCAAACGTCCGGTTGTGATCCGGTTAAGACCGACGCTACCGATTCTATCCAGGCAGTCAATCAAATTTTAAATACAATTAATTCTGAAAAAAACATAAGGCATATTCCGACCATGTCTTCAAGAACATGTTTGAAATGTATGTTCATTTTTCCATTGAGGTGAACCTCCTACACACGCAGAAGAAAAGCCGAGAAGCAAAACAGCCACGGACAGAAAGTACACGGCGCAAGCTTTGGGCATGGTGGGTGGACAGAAGTGGGCCAAACCAATGGGGAAGCTAAAAGACAAGAGTGTCTATGGTCCAACGCTCGGTGCTGCATGGTAGCTGAAGCAGACCATGCACTGAATGATCATGACAGCTTGCGGATCACCAGAGGCTGCAACAGAGACGGCAACAGTGTTTTTGTGTTTCTTTCTATAATATTTCACCCACACTGTACACAACCGGTCAACAATTAGCTCCACGAAAGGGTCTGGGAGAACACCAATTTAATTCCAACTAATTGATTCTTAAAGCAGACTTACTAAAAGGTAGTAACTAAGGAAAACAAAAAGTCAGGTACCTCTAATTCTAACAGAGACTACCAATAGAATCTGCAGACTCAGCATGACGATGTCTGAATTGACGCCGGGAATATGTCGACAGTCAGAGAGCTGCGGCAGCTAGCGGCTAGTCGTGCTGCTTGACCACTGCTCCCATGCTGGCCCTCCCCCGCCATCTCCTGTGCTGCCTTCTCTGCAGGCAATCAAGTTCACAGCATGCCACCCAGACCCGGGATAGGCTAGAAAAGGAAATGTACGCCTCTGCAATATTGTATATCTTCACAGACAACATGGAGAGCGTGCAGACAAGAGGGCCGCAATGCACAGACGGGAGCTTTCGCTGTGTGGAATGGAATGGCTTTGAAACATCATAATTACGTAAGTGATGCTGAAGTGATGATAGTCACCAGACCAGGGGCGTCCAAGGTGTGGCCAAGGGGCCTTTTTTTTGGCCTACTGCTGTTTTCTTAGGGTCTGTTGGTACATTCTAAAAATATAATTTTAACACAAAACTGTGAAAAAAAGTCATAATTTTAATAGAATAGCGTTGTAATATGATGAAAAATAATACTTTTTAGTTGTTTTATTATGAAAAACACAAAATAAAGAAAAAAATTACGGCAACAAAGTCAAGAACAAAATGCAAGAACAAAAAAATGATGAATAAAGTAAAAATATTAACACAAAAAAGTCATTTGACAAGAAAAAAAAAATCCACAATTTGCCAAGAATAAACTTGAGGAAAAAAGTTACATTTTTTGAGTTGAAATATATATTTTTTTATTTTTTTACAATCAAAATATAAGGAACAAATGACACCAAATAAAGCTGTAATTTTTTTAACATTAACATTAGGATAAAGTTATAGTATGGGAATAAAAAAAAATCATATTAATATAAGAAAATGTATACACAATTAATATAAAAGTTGCAATATATGGAAAAAAAACAGCAAAAATGGTAAAAAAAAAAATAAATAGTAAAGTGTGAAGTCGATGCTCATCTATATCAAAGCCCATATGCAGTTTTTTTTCTTGAAATATATATATATATATATATATATATATATATATATATATATATATATATATATATATATATATCTTCTTTGCATACCTACACGTGTTGCCTCATATATCAAATATATATCAAATATTATATATCAAATATCAAAGCGGCCCTTGCACCCTTTCCTTTTCCACTATTTGCCTCTCGCTGGATAAAGTTCGAACAGTCCTGCGTACGTGACAAAAATAAAAAAAAATTACAAAAAAAAATAAAAAATGTAAAAAATTAAAAAAATTTAAAATTTTTTAAAAAATTTAAAAAATTAAAATATAAAAAAAAAATTAATTAAAAAATGTCAACTATATTAGGAAAGCAGGAAGTGAATGATTTAATTTGAACCATTCCTTTTTCCAAGATTGAATGACTCACACGACATACAATAATCATTAAAAAAATATTATATATATATATATATATAAATAATTTTGTAAAAAAAAATATATATTAGGAAAGCAGGAAGTGAACAAATGTAACAGTTACTGATTGTAAAAGTACCAGATGGAGGGGTAGGATTTAATAAGCTTTGCTTCTTCCTCCACTTTTTGGACATGTGGAACTGGGAACTGATTATGGGATGCATTCAATTGTAATCTGATGCATGTTCAAATGAAATTAAACCATTACTAATGACTTATGGACAGTCAGTTGTCAAAAACTGCCCATGCAAAGATGGTGTCCGTGTTTTGCTGGCTGACAGGTGTGACAAAACATAAAGTTACAGTGGAATTTTTTGGAATGCATTGAGCTGTGTGAGAAATTTCAAGTCTTTCCGAATGGCGGGGTGCAATGAGTAGTATTTTTGTCCGTAAAATGCTCGGACATGTGTTGACTTAAATGTTGTGTGCAGTGGTTTAAAAGTAGAAGGATGGCTAATACAATGCAATCCAAAAAGGCCTTCAATATAAGAGAGAGACAACAAAGTCCAAGTAATCAAGCATTTGCATAACAAGAGTCATTCATTCCTTCCTGGGTTAATGTTAATCATCAACCTCAGCACCTAAGACCTCCCCCGCCCATCATCTCCTTCAATGCCGCCTCTCGCCGACATCTTAACACGATGCACGGGATATCTTCCCAGACAAGGCGAGTCACATAAATTTGCATTCAGCCCGTCAAAATCCCGTCCTTCCGACGGCGTGCGCCATTCATATTCATGAGGTCACGCCTCGACCCGGTACCCTCATTGGCCCCCCGTCACGGCTCCGAAACCCGCCTCTGTGATCACACTAACAGCTATTGGACGGCTCTCCATTAGCGGCAACATCCCTGTTGACCCGGGTGGCAGCACTTAAACATCCTTTCTCTTAACTGCACAAGCGGCAAGATTCGTCCCCGCGACTGAAAAAAAAAAAACGGGGTCTGCAACGACGTGCTCTTGATCTAAACTGAAGTGGGTTTCAATGGTATACCAGCTCGTCTCATGAAATATACATGAGGCGCGTCTCATTTCTGTACCGAGCTCATTCGTTTCACCAAACTGCCTGATTTCTTACTAAATAATTGCTGCGTACGTTAGCATCATTGGTGAGGCCGTCAAACTCTCCTTATAATCTTTTTCTGACAAGAACTCCAGACACTAACAAGTACAAACGTGTTGCATGAGGAATCTCAACACCGCTGAATTAATCTGCATTAATCGCCTATTTATCAGAGAATAACATTCCCATCTTATATTATTTTTCCACAATAGTGTATTGGAGAATTGGTGCTGGAATGTTTAGTTTAAAAGTGCTTATGTACTGGGATCATGTCTTGTCTACGCCTGTCTCCAACCGTGGGACTCCCAAAAACTTTTTATATAATCCCTCTTATTACGGTTAATTGGTTCCAATTGGTTATAATAATAATAATAATAATAATGACCCTCAAAAATTTTTTAACTCAACACCAGATCCCCTACGTCCCCATCGCCATCAAAAGGGCTTAGTCTCTTAGTGGAACGATCTCAAAACATGCACTAATAATAATAATAATAATAATAATAATAATAATAATAATAATAATAATAATAATAATAATAATAATAATAATAATAATAATAATAATAATAATAATAATAATAATGGCCCTCAAAAATTTTAAACTCAACACTGGATCCCCGACGTTGGTGGAACAACAAATAAAAATAATAAGAAAAAAATAAAATAAAAATAATAAAAAGAGGAAGAACAGGAACAAGAGGAAGAAGAACAAAAACAAGAAGAACAAGAACAAGAATAATAATAATAATAATAATAAAAATTATAATAATAATAATGGCCCTAAAAATTTTTTAACTCAACACCGGATCTACGACATTGGTGGAGCGTTCTTCTCTAGCAGATATCTGCAGCTGTGTGTCCGATCAACCTTCAGTCACCCAGACACATGAGGTGCATTCACTGACATTGGGTTGTTGTTGTTGTTTTGTTCCCAAGCAAACATTCTCGATCCATTTTTGGGTCCCAACCCACCATTTCAGAACCACTGCGTCATTTTGCCTCAAATACAATTAACCAACCGTCTAATTAAGCATAATTTCCCTTCCTTTCTTTTTAGTTTGTGATTTTAGTTGTATTTATTTTTCCAAAATTAAGCACTTTCAAATATTAAAAGGCTTCATAAACAAAAAATATGAAACCAGTATAAGCCATTAAGACCACCAATTTGTGAATTCAGTAAGTCCACGTTGTAACTAGGTGTCAGTAACTGTTGGTTGCGACCCCCGCTGGTTTTTTTTTACGGGTTTAAACGATCCCAAAACATGCACTAATAATAATAATAATAATAATAATAATAATAATAATAATAATAATAATAATAATAATAATAATAATAATAATAAGAAGAAGAAGAAGAAGAAGAATAAGAATAAGAATAAGAATAAGAATAAGAATAAGAATAAGAATAAGAATAAGAATAAGAATAAGAATAAGAATAAGAATAAGAATAAGAAGAAGAAGAAGAAGAAGAAGAAGAAGAAGAAGAAGAAGAAGAAGAAGAAGAAGAAGAAGAAGAAGAAGAAGAAGAAGAAGAAGAACAAGAAGAAGAAGAAGAACAAGAAGAACAAGAAGAACAAGAAGAACAAGAAGAACAAGAAGAACAAGAAGAACAAGAAGAAGAAGAAGAAGAAGAAGAAGAAGAAGAAGAAGAAGAACAAGAAGAACAAGAAGAAGAACAAGAAGAAGAACAAGAACAAGAACAAGAACAAGAACAAGAACAACAACAACAACAACAACAACAATAATAATAATAATAATAATAATAATAATAATAATAATAATAAAATAATAATAATAATAAAATAATAATAATAATAATGGCCCTAAAAAAAATTTAAACTCAACACCGGATCTCGGAGCGTTCTTCTCTAGCAGATATCTGCAGCTGTATGTCAGTCTCCGATCAACCTTCAGTCGCCCAGAAACATGAGGTGCATTCACTGACATTGGGTTGTTGTTGTTGTTTTGTTCCCAAGCAAACATTCTCGACCCATTTTTGGGTCAACCCACCATTTCAGAACCACTGCGTCATTTTACCTCAATTTATTTTTAGTTTGTGATTTTAGTTGTATTTATTTTTCCAAAATTAAGCACTTTCTAATATTAAAAGGCTTCATAAACAAAAATATGAAACCAGTAGAAGCCATTAAGACCACCAATTTGTGAATACAGTATTCCACATTGTAACTAGGTGTCAGTAGTTGTCAGTAAACGATCCCAAAACATGCACTAATAATAATAATAATAAGAAGAAGAACAAGAGGAAGAAGAACAAGAACAAGAAGAAGAACAAGAACAAGAGGAAGAACAACAAGAACAAGAGGAAGAACAACAAGAACAAGAGGAAGAACAAGAAGAAGAACAAGAAGAAGAACAAGAGGAAGAAGAACAAGAACAAGAGGAAGAACAAGAGGAAGAAGAACAAGAACAAGAGGAAGAAGAACAAGAACAAGAGGAAGAAGAACAAGAACAAGAGGAAGAACAACAAGAACAAGAGGAAGAACAACAAGAACAAGAGGAAGAACAAGAAGAAGAACAAGAAGAACAACAAGAAGAAGAACAAGAAGAAGAACAAGAACAAGAAGGACAAGAAGAACAATCCACCATTCCAGAACCTCAAATACAATTGACCAACATAATTTAATTTAACTTAATTAAGCATAATTTCCCTTCCTTTCTAACTTTATGAACAGACCCCAATTCTCATCGTTGTATCAAATAAATATCTGTACCGTGCAGTCCTCACACTTTATCAGTATTTCAACAGGGAGACCATTACTTTAAATAAATAGGCTTTTTCTGGCGATAATTCAACCTTGGCTCAGGCTGCTGTCTCCTCTGGGCTCTGACATGTAGCAAGTAATTTGATTTTAGCTGCTATGATTCTCCTGTGATTCCCGCCGCTATCGCCGCATCACACTTTAATCACAGCTTATCGGGGATGGGAGTCGCACTTTTTTTGTCTAAAATATCACAAATGACCTGACGTGAATTGCACATCCTACCTACACATTTGCATTGCAGTTTAATGAATTATCTTTTTTTTTTTTTTTTAAGTTGATAAGGCTGTGAGGACAGCAGTGGGAAAAAAAATCAACAAAGAAAGAGAAAGTGACAAGATAAGAATTAAATTACAGGCGTAAAAAAAAAAAAAAAAATGGAGGAAGCAAGCTTCTTTATCGAAGAGTCGGGGGGGCAAATCAGTTACCCAAGGCTGTTAGCCTCGGTGAACGTGTGCGACGTTTTCCCGCTGCTATCTTCCCATCAGCCTGTCTGCTCTCGGCAGGTATCGGCACTCCCGCTAAGTCATGCAGTCCGTGATGCGGAGCAAAGTACATTCTTTAGGAAGAAAGGGATAACATGCACACCCCTGCCGATAAAGTGAGAGCTATTAAACATCCATCCATTCATCCATCCATCTGTTTTCTATAACGCTTATCCTCATTAGGGAATATACTGGAGCCTACCATTAAATATTTAGGTGCTAATTAAACTGGATTGCTTTTACACCACAGGTTGTACCAATGTATACATGCTTGGAAATATCCGTATTTCCACAAAAAAAAACACGATTGACTGTGTTCTATTGCATTGAGATGTACGTCGTACATTCTCATTGTTCCCTGAATGCCTCATCTGCTGTATTCCTCAAGGTTAGCTTCCAGTGTATAACACAACAATGGCTGTATTGTACATGTTTTCAGTGTATTGTAACATGGCAGCAATCTGAGTGCTGAGCCCCCCCCCCAAAAAAAAACATGTACTGAACATGAGAGCCAGAAGACATGCAGTTTGCACATGAAACTTTTTCAGTAAAGTTTATCACACCCAAAAAAAATATTGAGGTAATATTATTGCACTATAGAAATACTGTACTACATAAATACTGTTGCAACGACATATCATCAGTAAGGTAAAAGTAATAGTATCACATTCCCTATTAGTGGGTGAACAATGCAACGCTTGGTTGAAATCTGTTTCACAATAACAGGAAGAGAAGACATCGAAGTATCAACAAGCGACGTCGCTATGAACGCTTGGTCTCCACCAGCCAGTTATCCCTGTGATAGTGAACTCAGAGTGCAGTAGTCAAATACAAGTCGAGAGCGATTTTACTGGAATTATCATCATCATAATAGTAGTAAGGCTACACGGCTACCTCAGTTATCATCCGCCCCGGTTAGCACGTTTTTTTTGGTTAACATCCCAAAAAATTTGCCAAAATTTTGCCTCGGTCTACCTTGCCTCTTGCTTGTCTATATGTGCTCTGTGATTGGCTGGCGACCAGTCCAGGGTGTACGCCGCCTCTCGCCCGAAGACAGCTGGGATAGGCTCCGGCAACCCCCCCCCCCGGGACCCTTGTGAGGATATGTGGTAGAAAATGAATGAATGAATAATAGTAGTAAGGTTGCACGGCAACCTCAGTTATCATCCGCCCCGGTTAGCACGTTTTTTTTTGGTTTACATCGAAAAATTTTTGCCAAAATTTTGCCTCGGTCTACCTTGCCTCTCGCTTGTCTATATGTGCTCTGTGATTGGCTGGCGACCAGTCCAGGGTGTACGCCACCTCTTGCCCGAAGACAGCTGGGATAGGCTCCAGCACCCTTGCGACCCTCGTGAAGAAAAGCGGTAGAAAATGAATGAATGAATAATAGTAGTAAGGTTGCACGGCTACCTCAGTTATCATCCGCCCCGGTTAGCACGTTTTTTTTTGGTTAACATCCAAAAATTCTTGCCAAAATTTTGCCTCGGTCTACCTTGCCTCTCGCTTGTCTATATGTGCCCTGTGATTGGCTGGCGACCAGTCCAGGGTGTACCCTGCCTCTTGCCTGAAGACAGCTGGGATAGGCTCCAGCACCCTCGCGACCCTCATGAGGAAAAGCGGTAGAAAATGAATGAATGAATAATAGTAGTAAGGTTGCACGGCAACCTCAGCTATCATCCGCCCCGGTTAGCACGTTTTTTTTGGTTAACATCCAAAAATTTTTGCCAAAATTTTGCCTCGGTCTACCTTGCCTCTTGCTTGTCTATATGTGCTCTGTGATTGGCTGGCGACCAGTCCAGGGTGTACGCCGCCTCTCGCCCGAAGACAGCTGGGATAGGCTCCAGCACCCCACGCCCCCCCCCGCGACCCTTGTGAGATGCGTGATATGCGGTAGAAAATGAATGAATGAATGAATGAAGTTTTGGGAAGGGCTGCACGGCGGTCAAGTGGTTAGCATGCAGACGTCAGTTCAATCCCACCCTCGGCCATCTCTGTGTGGAGTTTGCATGTGCCCCCTGGTGCATGTGTGGGTTTTCTCCGGGTACTCCGGTTTCCTCCCACATTCCAAAAACATGCTAGGTTAATTGGCAACTCCAAATTGTCCATAGGTATGAATGTGAGTGTGAATGGTTGTTTGTCTATATGTGCCCTGTGATTGGCTGGCCACCAGTCCAGGGTGTACCCCGCCTCTCGCCCGAAGACAGCTGGGACCCTTGTAAGGAAAAGCGGTAGAAAATGAATGAATAATAGTAGTAAAGCTGCACGGCTCCCCGTGCATGCGTGGGTTTACTCCGGGGACTCCGGTTTCCGCCCACATTCCAAAAACATGCTAGGTTAATATGTGCCCTGTGTACCCCGCAGTCGTCCATAGACCACTGGGATAGACCCCAGCACCCCCGCGACCTTCCTGAGGATAAGCGGACTATCAAATAAAACTTCAGAATGTGCCTTCATACATTAAAAAAACACACAAAATACTTTACAAAGTTAAAAAGCATTGCCCCTTTGTTAGCCGTTTGTCCCCTGGTGTTCTTCCGCTTCTCGGGGGCATTCTTGTTTCCACCTCCCATGGTGAGTTTATGTTAGCCCTAGCTGTGCTGTCTAACCTACTTTGCTATTTTGGTACTTTGCCCTTTTCGTGTGCCATTTTGCTCCGTGTGAGCTGATCCCGCGTTAGTAAAAGATTGCTGGAGCCACCGGCCAACATACAGTATCGTTCCAATGTGGGCCATGCTTATAGAAATACAAACTGTAGTTTATTTAGTATTTATTATTATTGAAAATAAATATGAACATACATTTCAATCTACTAATACAATTTCTAGGTTGCACTTTTCTGACGCTAATCAAAACAGTTTAGAGTCAAAAGACTATAAAATCATCACACAGCAACCTAACACTCAAAATATAGCTAAGAAATACACAAATAGGCACCAATATGAACTTAAAATAAATAAAACAAATTATGTTTTAAAAGTTTCCCATCATGTATTTCGTCCCAGCAAAGCATTACATTGGACATTGGCTGTAGGGGCGCTGCAATGATTGACCAGCTGCCTCTGTTCTCCAGATTGAGCCAGAGGAGCCTCCCTTGGGGCTTTCGCTTGGCAGCCGTGTCCAATGAAATACTTTACTTTACGGGGACAAAATGCAGATGGGAAAAAAAAAAAAAAATCACTTTCATATTGGTACTTGTAGATTTCTTCGCTAACTTTTGAGTGTTAAGTTGCTGTGTGATGAGTTTAGGGTTCTTTATAAGATGACACTGTGAGTCAGACTGTTATGTTGAATAATGACTACTGGTGATGTCCAATGGGTTGACAAGCTTGTTTTTTCATAGCTCATGATTGGCTACTGATTGGTACTAAATAATACTTACATAAAATAGAAACTGTTACTTTGTTAGGATCTCAAATGATAAAACAATTTAAACTGCAGAGTAAATATCGCAGAATCCCATTTCAGCAACAGGTGGCCACCTGTCAAGGTAAATATAAATTCAAGAGAACGTTTGGAATTTTATACATCAAATAAATGTGTCTACATTGTACTGAAAATACTTGTGAAAAAGTCTTATTTATATGTAAAAAAAAAAAAAAAAAAAGTCAACCTGAAGAGTCAATGAAAAACTTGTTTGGTGGAATCGGTTTTGACATTTCTTCCTGTGAGTTTATTGAATAATTCAACCGCCTCAAGCTGCACCATTCTGTCTGGACAGGCTGTGTACGTCTGCGGCATCTGTTGGTTGCCGGTTTGTCCAATTCACACGCATCCATCTCCATGATAACAGTGCAGATGCACTATATGAATAAAATCCCATTTGGTCCCATTACTGCAGCACCTGCAACCTCTCCAACGCGGAAGCTCTTTGAAATGGTTTAAATATACATGAAGGTGTACAACTTGCAGTACACGGTAACACGCAAGTCACACAAAAACAATCAAACAAAAGTGAATAAATGCTAATCAAATTATGATGAGACAGAGGCCAATATATATACAATTGCCAAATAATGTTATACACAATTCTAGTACAATTCCTTTCATTTATCATGTGTCCAAACCCGACTCTTTTACTTTTTTGTCTTTTTTTTGGTCAATGGCACAGTCTAAAAATAAAATTAAATAAGTCCAAATAAATAAATGAAATACTTTAAAAAAAAATTGTGGTTTGTACTTTCTCACTAGTAATTGGTACTGTTAAACATTTGCAGCATTTCCCGAAATGCTGGCTTTTCAACTGTATGAAAGGGTGGGATTAAACCCACGCAACCGCTGTGCAGCCCTAATAATAATAAAAATAATATTAATAAAAATAATTGTTATTGTTATTATAAATGCATTTTTCAAGTATTTAATTTATTTATTTTGACTTATTATTTTTAAAACTGACTACTGACTAAAAAAAGGCTTGGTCTTGGACACCCATGAAAAATGAAAGGAAAATTATTATTATTAATAATTTATCATACAAACAATTTTGTCAAAATTATTTTGAGACCAAATGATTCAGCAAGGTTATGATAAAACATAATTATATACTGCATACCCATCCTAAAAATGCAATATTTCCAATAATGTGCCATCTTTCATTTGGAATTGTGGTTTGTATTTTCTCACGAGTAATTTGTACTGTCAAACATTTGCAGCATTTCCCGAAATGCTGGCTTTTCAACTGTATGTAAGAGCGGCAAAGTAAACATTCTGTGAGTGCACACCATTTTGTGCTATTCCATTAGTATTTCTGTTTTCCACCAAGTTTTGAATGTCGGGGCGAAGTCTTGGCATGTGTTACATTTTTTTCCCCCTTAATGGGAAAACTGGTTCATTGCTGATGTTTTTGATGGACAAGTATGTTGCATAGTTCTTCAGTACTGTAGGTATGTCTCCACCAAGGTCAAATGTGAAGCACAACTGCAGACATGCACTGCATGCAATTCCTTGTAAGCGGGAGCAGATAGACTCCTAGTCCATACGTGGACGAGGAATATAAATGAAAAGTGTGAATTTTATGGGTTTCCAGGCAATGGGGAGCGATATATAGGATGTTATTGAGTGTGTGATGGTAATGGTTTAGTTTATTTCCAAGTAATATTGTTTATATTTATATTTTATTTTTATGTTTTTTACACATGCTTATTTTAGAAAATAAATTATATCACAGCAAGCAAGTGCAGAATATAAATATTCAACAAAGTGCAGGAGTAAAACTGGCAGAAGCGATGTGTAATGAATCGATTAACACAGAATATAACATGGATACAACTGACACAAACAGTTGTAATGAATGAAAATGTGCCTTTTAAAATGCAAAGGCAGCTCTGAAATGAAAGGACCTGTGGCTCTTTGCATGCCTGTGTCGGTGCATTTAAATTATCTTGCTATTAACTCAGATCAATTGGGCGGTGTGGACAAGGGGGCATTTGCGACCCGGAAAGTACTTGACCCAGAAGATAAAATTCAACTACACTGAGAAAAAAAATGGCTGACTACCTGTGTGTTGCAGACTAAAGGCTCTAGTAGTTATGTCTCAGTTTTTTTTTTGTTAAAGCTCTTAGAAAAGTGATGTAGCTGCCATTATAATACATTTAGAATGTAATCATATACACTCCTGATCCAAATTTGAGAATAAGAATAAGAACGTAACTCAAAAAGAGATGGCTTGTCGTCCCCTGTCATCCGTCCCCCAAATGTTGTCAATCGGATAGAATAAAATAGGGTAGGATAGGATGGCCAAAAAGAGTAACGTAACACTTCCAGATAGCTAGTTGTCGTTTGACGCCCATGCACAAACTGAAGCTCCATTGCTCCATTGAAGGAAAACCACACCCCTAAATCATGATGGGAAAAAAAAACATCTCAGGTGGGATCTCCTTGTAAACCCATCAGGAAAGTCAAGATTACAACATTTCCCATCAAATAATACAACTTTTTCCACCCTTCAATGTCCCATGTTTGTTGTTCTCATTCAAATTCCAAAAGGGCTACATTGAATCCAAAAGATTTTGGCTTTTCCAGGCTGTGGTCTTGGACTTTTGATCAGCTTGAAAGCCATCAGGAAACTCAATGTTACATTGTTTCCCATCAAATAATACAACTTTTTCCACCCTTCAATGTCCCATGTTTGTTGTTCTCATTCAAATTCCAAAAAGGCTACATTGAATCCAAAAGATTTTGGCTTTTCCGGGCTGTGGTCTTAGACTTTTGATCAGCTTGCAAGCCATCAGGAAAGTCAAGGTTACATTGTTTCCCATCAAATAATACAACTTTTTCCACCCTTCAATGTCCCATGTTTATTGTTCTCATTCAAATTCCAAAAGGGCTACATTGAATCCAAAAGATTTTGGCTTTTCCAGGCTGTGGTCTTGGACTTTTGATCAGCTTGCAAGCCATCAGGAAAGTCCAGGTTACATTGTTTCCCATCAATTAATACAACTTTTTCCACCCTTCAATGTCCCATGTTTGTTGTTCTCATTCAAATTCCAAAAGGGCTACATTGAATCCAAAAGATTTTGGCTTTTCCAGTCTGTGGTCTTAGACTTTTGATCAGCAGATTTAATAATAGAGTCAAATCCAAGAAGGAAAAAGACAAAAAATTAACAAAAAAGTAAGGTTTAATGTCAAATAACAGCAGAAAAACAAGCACCAGAGTCTGCCAAATCAATGCAAATAAATAAATAAAATGTAGGCCCCGCTTCCCCATGTTCAAAGTCCCATTGATTGCTCTGTGCTGCGGGTTGCGCATCGATCCATTGTAATCAGTTTTAAATGACCAGCTGTTAACTCGCAGCTCGTCCGCCGCCACACCGCTAAATTATTTCCACTGTGAACCGTTGTATTAAAACGTGTAGAGCCCAGGCCTAATTGGTCCATAATCATTATTGGATTAACCCTCTTGTGTTGCTGCTAATGAACGACAGCTCTTTTTCGATAAGTGACGTTTATCAACGCAAAGACGTGTTAATGCTCGGTCGCATGTCCTGAATCCATTCAAGGTTGTGTGACCGACCACAAGTCACCATTTTGTAACACTGCCGCATCAACAATGCATGCGTTTGTAATGGCGCCACGTGCCTGCGGCGTCAATCAGAAGCGACTCCTTGGGCAAATAGACGACACCACAGTCAGCGTTTTCAGTTGTGGAGGGAAATAACTCAATTTCTCGGTGTCGGCTTTTCAGGAAGTTGGTTCACCCCTGATTTGTTTGGATTAAATGCAATTATTTGCAAAGGAAAAAAAAAAACGACCCATCTATAATCAGTTTATAACGTCACTGATTGTATTACTCCAGTTTCACACTTTGCAAATATAATGCAATGTATTAGGAAATATATTTCCATATATGGGATCTTATGTTTATATTTTCCAATATATTGCAATATATGCATAGATCATATATGTGTATATATTGATACATATAAAAAATATCTTGCGATGAAAACCAAAAAAGGACTATAATTTTACATGTATAAAATTGCATATAATTTAGGATATATGAACTCATATATTATATATTTGGATTTAATATATTTTGATATATTGAAAGCGGCAATCATTTGTATATTCTGCAATATATTGCCATATATTACATGAATATATTGTATAATATATGTACAAAAATATATTATTCCATGTATTTATAATATATAACGTATTGGAAAATATAATGGAAAAATAATATATTATAATATAATACAATATATTTAAAGTAATATATTTTCTTTTCGTAAGGGAGGAGGCTGATATCATCGCAGCACCAATGAATACTTTGCTTTGACACAATGAATTATGAGAAAACATTAAAAGTTGCTTTTTTTAATGTTCAAATCGTATTTTGTTTTGTATATTTCTTAGCTACCTTTTGAAAATTAAAGTGACACACTGAGTAATTACTTCCTATGACTTACAATGAGACAAGTTCATCATGAGTTCACCGATTGGATATCGTTTTTCCTCACTGACTTGTATTTAAATGATGATGAGATGTCAGAATATTAGAAGTTTATCAATAAATTGTCCGCAAGGTTCACAGTTTGTTTTCTTTGCAGTGTACGTATATACGTATCGTCACATGTGGAAAGTGTGTGTGTCCTGTGCCTCATATTATGGAGTGACACTCATTCATGCTCACTTCATGGACACTATTCGTGGATTAAAATTATTGACGATTGATGAGAAGGAAATTGCTTTCCCAAATTTGCATTTTTTGTATATCCGTGGAAAGCATGCCTCGGTGAGCAAAGCCGAAACCGGGCTTGAAAATTTTTCAGAGCGTGAAACTGCTGCTTTAAGACAGAAGACTTTGTTGTAGACGTTTAAACAAGGTTTTAATTGATCCTAATGAGCCGTTTGACATCTTGCATGGCCGTGTCGCCGATCGATGTACTGTACATATACACAAATGCTTTTTAGGCAAAGGCTTTATGCAGCCCATATACTCCGTAATAGACCTCTACTTTATTATGGCCATACTCTCATTGACTGTTAAAGGGTTTAAAGCAATATCTGTGTAATACTTTCATATTACTCTCCTACCAGCTTCTAAATTGGTAATCTCTTCTGCCTCTGAACCGCAGCATGCATCTCCATTGTGTGCACTGTGGAATTACTTTTCTAAGCAGTCTGCCCCATAGTGGAACTGTTCTAATCCCTAAAGTTATTGGCTCTTTTTTTGAGTGGAATTGACAAGAGTTAAAGTGGCCTGCCATTGGTTAGCGTACCCTGGCTCTTAACCAAAGACAGCTGGGATAGGCTCCAGCATAGTGAGGATAAGTTATAAGTTATTTCTCTCTTTATTTTTCTCCATCGTGACCACATCTTGTACTTGTTGCCTGAGGAGAGCGCCATGCAAAAGTCTGAGTCCCAGCGAGATTGATCACAAAACATGTCAGCCATCGACTAGAATATCTTTGCAAGGGGCAAAGGCTAACAACTACAGTAATTCCTCACAATGTACTCATTAAAAGGAGTCCAACCCTAGAGGCTACTAAAAATGTGGATTCACTAAACAAGAACATATATTTGATTTTTCCCTGTACAGCAAAACACATATACCATTACTCCCCCAGCGGCTTTTTCAGTTGTCATATACTCTCCTTCTGAACTTGGCATGCAGAAATGTGGAACTCAGTAATTCTCCATATGGCAGTGTTGTTATTTAGCCCCAAAGTTACAAAGTTTGACAATCTAATTGGGTTTTCTCCGGGTACTCCGGTTTCCTCCCACATTCCAAAAACATACTAGGTTAATTAGCGACTCCAAATTGTCCATAGGTATGAATGTGAGTGTGAATGGTTGTTTGTCTATATGTGCACTGTGATTGGCTGGCCACCAGTCCAGGGTGTACCCCGCCTCTCGCCCGAAGACAGGTGGGATAGGCTCCAGTATTTATAATTTTTTTTCAAACCCAATGCATTGGTTATGCATGCTAAGACGCTGCAATGTCTCTGTCCAACAGAGGGAGCCAGAGGAGCCAAGAAGGAGGCTGACATCATCGCAGGCAAAACCAATGCAATTCTTTGCTGGAACAAATGCATAATATATATACATACAATATATATACATACAATATATATACATATATATATATATATATATATATATATACATATACATATATATACATATATATATATATACATACATATACATATATATATATATATATATATATATATATACATATACATATATATACATATACATACATATACATATATATACATATATATACATATACATATATATACACATATATATATACATATATATACATATACATATATATACACATATATATATATATATATATATATATATGCGGCTGCGCGGTGGACAAGTGGTTAACACGCACACCTCACAGCTAGGAGACCCGATTTCTGCCCGTGCATGTGGGGGTTTTCTCCGACATTACCAAAACATGCTAAACACACGACTCCAAATTGTCCATAAGTATGAATGTGAGTGTGAATGGTTGTTTGACTATATGTGCCCTGTGATTGGCTGGCCACCAGTCCAGGGTGTACACCCGCCTCTCGCCCGAAGACAGCTGGGATAGGCTCCAGCACCCCCTGCGACTCTCGTGAGGATAATAAATAAATAAATGAATAACATTAATACATTTTTTTGTTGAGAACTTATACTTTGCTGTGCACACTATAAACCTTGCAATGCAACCTACATCTGTGTTCCCAATGCTATTCGTCCCTTGGTGGTTGCTTTTTTTTTTTTTTTCATCCGAATTGAACCGCTGCTGTAGTGGTAAAATGTCCAACAGAAGGAGCCAGAAGAGCCCTGAGGGAGGCTGACATAATCGCAGGCAAAACCAATGCAATGCATTGCTGGGACAAATGCATATATATATATATATATATATATATATATATATATATATATATATATATGCGGCTGCACGGTGGACAAGTGGTTAACACGCACACCTCACAGCTAGGAGACCCGAGTTCTGCCCGTGCATGTGTGGGTTTTCTCCGACATTCCAAAAACATGCTAAACACGCGACTCCAAATTGGCCATAGGTATGAATGCGAGTGTGAATGGTTGTTTGTCTATATGTGCCCTGTGATTGGCTGGCCACCAGTCCAGGGTGTACCCCGCCTCTCGCCCGAAGACAGCTGGGATAGGCTCCAGCAACCCTCGTGAGGATAAGCGGTAGAAAATGAATGAATGAATGAATTCTGAACTCCGATTGGTGTTTGTATACTTCTTAGCCACCCTGAGTGTTAAGTTGTTGTGTGATGATTTTAGTGCAATTTCCAATGGGTTGACAAGCTTGCCGGGAGTTTTTTCATAGCTCATGATTGGCTCCTGTCAAAGAGCTTTGTGGTCCTGAAGTAAAGGGGATGCCACGAAAATTTGAAGAAATTAGCCGCACCGCTGTATAAGCTGCAAGGTTCAAAGTAGTAAACAACAAAGTAGTGGCCTATACATCATAAATTATTAAAAGTATTTTTCCTTATTTAAATGCAGACTTAAGTCAATCACGGAGCTGTCTGTCAAACACACGTGTAATAAGGTCTCCGGTATTAAATTTGCCTCACTATTTAATTTGCTCTCACTATCCGACTGTGACCCCCAATAAACTCCGGTACCCGCAATTCCCCCTGGTCTAATGTCATGGCTTATTGGGTGCCTAATTTACAGACTCAAAGAGAGGAAGTGAGCAGAACGACAAATTGCTGAGAAGAGAAAGAAAGAGCTTATAGGATGGGAGGAGGAGGGACGGGGAGGGGGGGGATGCAGGATAAGATAGAAATAAATTAAATTGGATCATCAAACCGTGACGCTCTCAGGACACCGGGTGAGCATCTAGCCAATCAAGAGCAGGCTAGCCAAAGGGCCCAGATTATGTTGGGCTGCTTGAAAGTGGGTTATTGTTCACCAATTAATGCCAGGGAATGACTGCTGAGCTCGGGTTTCTCCTCGTATCGCCCGTCTTTATCCCGCTCTCACAGTGTCCCCTTCTTCCCTCTCGTATTCCCTCCAGTTGAGGGAGATGAGGAGAATGATGAAAGGAGGGAAAGAAATGGTGCCAATGCTTCTAATGCTCCAGGATGAAAGGCGAAAGGAAAGTGGATCAATGATGGCCGTGAGAGAGGTGCAGCCGGGGTCACTTGTAAACCATAATTCCTAAAAGCTGCAAGGGAAGTCCTCTTTGGAGACCATGCCAAAAGATCAGAGTGTCGTTGATTCATCGTTGATTCAGCACAGAAATGCCTGGTTGGACGCAGACCAACTGGGAGATAGGATGCACTATGAAAGAATGGATTGTTTTTCGACCACAAGTCAAAGACCAGCAGTGTCTTCGATGATTGACAGCAATTGTGCTGTAGGCGTCCACGTTGGTACGACTCGATTTTTAAACATGGCACTGATACTCATGTGTCAAAGAAAACAAAAAAAAAAGTCAAGAATAAGCTCACTGTATTATGACGAAAAAAAATTTCAGAAGCAAAAATTTGAAATATTCAAGAAAAAAATGCATTTTCTTACTAGTGTAATAAGAAAAACTAACTAATCAACAAAGTTATAATTTTTGGAAACTTAGTCATGATAAAATTATTTTGAGAATGTTATGAGAACATAATCAGAATTACAAAAAAAGAAGAAAAAAGTTGAAATATTTGGGAGACAAAAACAGCTAAAAAAAATACATAATTTTACAAAAATAAAGTCAAAATATTGAAATAAAAAGTAATGTCTCCTAATTTACCTCATCATACAATATGGAAAAAAATATTTAATAGCCTGCAATTGGCTGGCGACCAGTCCAGGGTGTACCCCGCCTCTCGCCCGAAGACAGCTGGGATAGGCTCCAGCATACCTGTGACCCAAGTGAAGATGTAAGCGAAAATTAAATTAAATTAAATTAAGTATTATTAGGTATATATTAGGTACTTTGGGAAAAATGAAATTAAATGGAATGGAATTGAATTGAATTGAATTAAATTAAGTATTGGTATTAGGTATGAATGTGAGTGTGAATGGTTGTTTGTCTCTATGTGCCCTGTGATTGGCTGGCCACCAGTCCAGGGTGTACCCCGCCTCTCGCCCGAAAACAGCTGGGATAGGTTCCAGCATACCTGTGATAGAAAACGGATGGATGGAATATTTAATAGTCAAAAACGAGGGGAAAGAAACATGATTAAGTTGTTTTTTTTTTGGGGGGGGGGGTGAAATTAGTATGGGAGAAGGCTACTATGGGAATAATAAAAAAATAAAATAAAATAAAATAAAATAAAATAAAATAAAATTAAATTAAATTAAATTAAATTAAATTAAATTAAATTAAATTAAATTAAATTAAATTAAATTAAATTAAATTAAATTAAATTAAATTAAATTAAATTAAATTAAATTAAATTAAATTAAATTAAATTAAATTAAATTAAATTTAAAAGGCAAAAACAAGAGCAAAGACCAACGTCCATGGTAATAATACACTTGTTCACCAATATCACAAAGCTGAAATGTATTTATTTCATAAACTATGGTATAATAATATATTAGCTAATGTATATGACAAACATTAATCTTTTCTTTAACCGTAGCTGCATCTGCACTTCTACCCATATCAAGTAGACTCCAAAAAAAAATAAGTTGTTCCCTAGCATCCAGACGTTAAGGCCTCTATGTCACCCCATCTGCAAAGTTTCATGGCTTCCAGCCGCACAGTAACTAGCTGTAATTGAAATTTAGAGGGAAATGGCGTTGTGAAGCGACCGTGCCAAGCTTACGCTCATCTGCAAGCGAGCGACAACAACAACCGCAGCCTTTTGCATCGATGCAAAGCGTCTGCCAGATGACGAATGTGTGCACCCAGACTGACAGAGTAGAGTCCACCATCTCCCCCCGTCTGTCGCCTTTCACAGATTTGGGAGCTGAATAGAATGTGTAGGAAAGAGATGGTGGACGCCAAGAGCCGCTATTCCAACCCTGCAGGACTGGTTTGCTTGTTGCATCAGCTTGTGCCTCACGACGGCGTCAATGTTTGAGTTGACTCGTCTGTCTCCCCCACCCACATCATATACCTCTTTCACCTTCTCTCCCCCTGTCTTACATCATCTTTCACACAGTTGCGCCATCCCTTTTTTCCATTTTTTCCCATTAATAACGTTCCTATGAGTCAATTTTACCTCATAAATCCACATTTCACAGTCCCCACCAAGATAACAATGATGGGAAAATGTCACAAACGCAACCAACTGGCCCTAACCCAACCTCAGCCTACTGAGATCAGCAGAAGGAATCACTACAAAACCATCACAAAATATAAATTAAACAACAAAAACCAATTGTTTACTGTAAAGAAAGTAATTAACTGACACCCTTAACCTTAACATCAGCCCATCGCTGAGAAAACATCACATAATATTAAAAGACCGAGAGTCATGGACGCTTTTCACCAATATTCCAGGTTATCGTCTAATGACATTTGAGAATATTGCAGTGAAAAAGGTCAAGAGGAAGCAACTGGAAGTGCTTCATGTGCATAAACACAAACATAATCCTTCTTAAATAACATCATTATATTAAAAAGACAACTGTGTCCAACACCTGAGCGCAGTGCGAATACAAAAAAAACGAGCATTTGTATTCAGGATCTGGCCACTTGTGCATAGCTCTCTATCACTTTGCTAAATGCCACGGATAAAGCAAAGTGGCAAAGAGACAACTGTGGTGCGTCAGAAAATAGTCCATAAAAGGTTAATTTATATGGAGGCACAAAGCAAGTAAGGCCACCGGAGTTCGACATCCAGTAGAAATATTGAGCAGACATATGATGCAAGGTTGGATGCAACGCTAGGTCAAGTATTTATTATCAAAATCGATGAAAAACAAAAACAATTTTCGCCCAATTCCGCATACTAATGTGCTAAAAGTTGTTAATGTTGTGCATGCATGCAAATGTTTGAAATTGAAGTTTGTATTTTTGTTTGTATTTATCTTGTCTTGTTGTAGCATAAAAAGAAAAAAAAAATACTCGATGTAAGATCCCATTTTTTTTTTAAATCCAGAATTATTTTTTAATCCAAATATAATTTCTCTGGGCATTCAGTCCTGTCACTATGCAATCCGTACCAAAAACACAATCGGTTGGACATGTTGACAGAACGCCTCGGCATCTGTCAGGAGGAGTTGGACAAAGTAGGCTTCTGTCATATTACACAATCTGTTGCATAATTGAATTCTGCATACTAATATGCTAAAAGTTGTTAGTGTTGTGCATGCATGCAAAGGTTTTAAATTGAAGTTTCCCCTAAGGTTGTATTTATCCTGTCTTGTTGTAGCATAAAGAGCATAAAAAGAAAAAAAAATACTCGATGTAAGATCCCAATTTTTTTTTTTAATCCAGAATTCAGCCAAATATAATTTCTCTGGGCATTCAGTCCTGTCACTATGCAATCCGTACCAAAAACACGACTGGTTGGACACGTTGAGGGAACGCCTCGGCATCTGTCAGGAGGAGTTGAACAAAGTAGTAGTCGAGAGAAAAGTCCTGGATTTTTTTTTTTTGTGATATTACACAATCTGTTGCATAATTGAATTCTGCATACTAATATGCTAAACGTTGTTAAGTGTTGTGCATGCATACAAATATGTTAAATTGAAGTTACCCCTAAAAAGCATAAAAAGGACAAAAATTACATGATGTAAGATCCCAAATTTTTTTTTAAATCCAGAATTCAGCCAAATATAATTTATCTGGGCATTCAGTCCTGTCACTATGCAATCCGTACCAAAAACACGATCGGTTGATGTTGAGGGAACGCTTCGGCATCTGTCAAGAGGAGCTGGACAAAGTCGTAGGCGAGAGAAAAGTCTGTGATTTCCTGTTAAGACTGCTGTCATATTACACAATCTGTTGCATAATTGAATTCTGCATACTAATATGCTAAAAGTTGTTAAGTGTTGTGCATGCATACAAATCTTTTAAATTGAAGTTTCCCCTAAGGTTGTATTTATCCTGTCTTGTTGTAGCATAAAAAGCATAAATTACACGATGTAAGATCCCAAATTTTTATTAAATCCAGAATTCAGCCAAATCTAATTTCTCTGGGCATTCAGTCCTGTCACTATGCAATCCGTACCAAAAACACAATCGGTTGGACACGTTGAAGGAACGCCTCGGCATCTGTCAGGAGGAGCTGGACAAAGTAGTAGGCGAGAGAAAAGTCTGGGATTTCCTGTTAAGGCTTCTGTCATATTACACAATCTGTTTTTTAAAATCCAGAATTCACCAAACGTTCCCACGTTGAGGGAACGCCTCGGCATCTGTCAGGAGGAGCTGAACAAAGTAGTAGGCGAGACAAAAATCCGGGATTTCCTGTTTAGGCTGCTGTCACTGTGACCGGAAGATGGCTAAGTGGATGACAAATCAAAAGTCTATTCGACCAATGAGTGACCAACAGTTGTTGCCACGACCGATGCCCTAGGAATACATCATTCCTCCAATTAGGTGCATTAAAGGCAAATCCAAATGATGGACTACCGATAAAAAAGTGTTCAACTAAGTCCATAATAGTTTAATGTCAAAGGTAACGCTGTATCTAATGTATGGTGCTTAAAAGGAAGAAACCTTGACCACAACTAGCGGCTGAATTGCAGTCATTTTCAATGAATAGACATCACGCAAAATAACATTTTTTTTTTTTTTTGTTTCCTTTGGTCATGTGGAATGAAATTGAAGTGGTGAGTCGTGACGGACAAATGTGATAAACGAGACGGCGAGACATTGAGAGACTATTAAAGGGCTTGAGATGACGCTCATATTTGCAATAAAGAGCCGCTCAAATATGGTGGTCTTTTTCATCTAGTCTATATTAAAACCATTATATATGTAGACATAAGTCATCAGAAACGGTTTCTTTTTATTTGATTATTGCTGAGGTGCAAATCACAGATGACATGAAAGATCTCAGATATAATAATCGCCTTTGAAATCTTCAAAGAGGCAAAATACTGTATGCCATTTTTTTTTTATCCCAAATGTATAAAGTACAGTGTTCTGGAATTTGACCCGACACATCGAAGACATAAAGGTGGAAGCCTTGAGACATCCGCTAAGACTTAAAACTTCATCTCCTCAAGGCTGTTCCAAGCATAGGAGCAGAAATGCCTCCAGGACATGTCCCATTAGAGGCATTTCAGACATGCGTCACTGGGAGGCCTGCCTGGAGCGGACCCCAGGTCTCCTGGAGGTAATATTCTGTAGGCTATGAACTGGAGGATGGAAAGAGGCTGTCCATCAAGCTCATCCCTCTGAATGAGAGTAACCACCAGATATTTGAATCATTGTCACTTGACCTTTTTAGGATGTTTTCTCCTATGAAATGTGCATACATTGTGGTTCAAATATCGCTCCCTCGCTTTATCATGTTTTTTTTCTATCAAAAATTAATACATGATCGCTGTTCTATGTTTGACTATGGCTTATTATTACTCGAAAAATTATTGAAAAACAAGTTACCGCATTTTCTGGACTATAAGTTGCTCCGGAGTATAAGTTGCACAAGGCCAAAAATGCATAACTAGGTTGAAAAAAACATACATAAGTCGCACTGGAGTATAATTCGCACAAGGTCAAAAATGCATAATTAAGTAGAAAAAAACGTACATAAGTCGCACTGGAGTATAAGTCGCACAATGTCAAAAATGCATAATTAAGTAGAAAAAAACGTACATAAGTCGCACTGGAGTATAATTCGCACAAGGTCAAAAATGCATAATTAAGTAGAAAAAAAACATACATAAGTCGCACTGGAGTATAATTCGCACAAGGTCAAAAATGCATAATTAAGTAGAAAAAAAACATACATAAGTCGCACTGGGGTATAAGTCGCACAACGTCAAAAATGAATAATTAAGTAGAAAAAAACATACATAAGTCGCACTGGAGTATAAGTCGCACAAGGTCAAAAATGCATAATTAAGTCAAAAAAACATACATAAGTCGCACTGGAGTATAAGTCGCACAAGGCCAAAAATGCATAATTAGGTAGAAAAAAACATACGTAAGTCGCACTGGAGTATGAGTCGCACAAGGCCAAAAATGCATAATTAGGTAGAAAAAAACATACATAAGTCGCACTGGAGTATAAGTCGCACAAGGTCAAAAATGCATAATTAAGTAGAAAAAAACATACATAAGTTGCACTGGAGTATAAGTTGCAGGAACAGCCAACCTATGAAAAATAGTGCGACTTATAGTCCGGAAAATACTATTTTGTAAAAGTATTCTGGTGATGATCGCTGTTCCGTGTTTGACTATGGCTTATTGTTACTCGAAAAATTATTGAAAAACAAGTTATCGTATTTTCTGGACTATAAGTCACTCCGGATGATAAATTGCACAAGGCCAAAAATGCATAATTAGGTCGAAAAAAAAACATACATAAGTCGCTCTGGAGTATAAGTCACAGGAACAGCCAACCTATGAAAAAAAGTGCGACTTATAGTCCGGAAAATACTATTTTGTAAAAGTATTCTGGTGATGATCACTGTTCCGTGTTTGACTATGGCTTATTATTACTCGAAAAATTATTAAAAAACAAGTTATCATATTTTCTGGACTATAAGTCACTCCGGATGATAAGTCGCACAAGGCCAAAAATGCATAATTAGGTCGAAAAAAAACATACATAAGTCGCTCTGGAGTATAAGTCGCAGGAAAAGCCAACCTATGAAAAAAAATAGTATTCTGTAAAAGTATTCTGGTGATGATCGTTGTTCCGTGTTTAACTATGGCTTATTGTTACTCGAAAAATCGTATTTTCTGGACTATAAGTCGCTCCGGATGATAAGTCGCACAAGGCCAAAAATGCAGAATTAGGTCAAAAAAACATATATGGAGTTAAGTCGCATTTTTTTGCGGGTAATTTATTTGACAAACTACTTGACCAAAAAAAGACATAAGTTCTAACATTAATAAAATAATAGAGAACTATTAATCACGATCAATGTACATGTATTACCATTATATTAGCATTAAAAACAACAGCTGAATGTGTCAGGGGTTCATGGATAATCATCGGTACATGCAATATGAGAAAAAAAGACTTTGAATCTCCACTAGTATTCGTCGGGAACGGCATCCGGAATTTAAAGCCACAACAAAATCAGTATGCGGATCAAAAAGATCCGTTGAAAAAAAAATGTATTTTCTATTCTTCTATCGTCCATTTTTTTTTTCTTGCAGACTGGTGAATTGTAGCCTTAATTTCCTGCTCGGATGTGGGTGACATCCTGTGATTCATGTGTTGGGTGTTCAAAAAGATGCTCTTGCTTGTAATAAAAGGTTATTTGAGTTCACGGCGTACATTGCTTCAACTCGGTTGACTGTTGTACTCTGATCTGTGCCATCAAAAAAACGAAATTTTTGCCCAGAAAACTGATGACCAATAATGATAATATAATAATAATAATGAATGAATGGGGACTGAAACTGTAAACAAGACAGGCACAGTCCTCTTTTGCAAATTTCTACACATTGACGCAACAGGTTGAAGCATTCGGTTATCACCGATAATATTTTGTGTGTAGGTTGTTCACACTTACAGCATGAATATCGGTGCGGACGTTCGGTAACAGATGTCTTCACTGAAAGCGGATGCCGCGTGTGGCATCGACGGCAAAAGAGTTTGAGCCTCAAAGAAATACCACAAATCAACTCACGGTCTTCTGAGATGGAGCCCATTTTAGTCGACACTTCAATTGCCTCATTGTTTGCCCCCCCCCCTACCATCCCCATTTATGACAAGGCTGGCAATAATGACAGGCTGACCCCAGGTCGATGTTATTAGTGACAACAATGGAGACACAAAGTGAGAAATAGTGATAAATACGGTGATACAGAAAGCAATCAGACGGAGGAACTGTCAATGTGACATAAAGAGAACCATCGCTGGAGCTTTGAGTGTAAAACAACGACGCAATACTCTCAGGTTTCTTTGGATTCCCGTAAGTAAAACCGTACTGAGACCAATATAAAGTTCCCTAAATAACGGTTGAATATTTTGGTTGTATAGATTCATACATTGTGAGATATGATGCTCATTTACATATCATGGTGATCAATGAAGCAGATTCAGTATAAAGTCATCCCTTGTTTGTCGGGTGCATTTCCACAATAGGAATTTATTCAATCCAATTTTTTTCCAAAAGGCGCATCGAAGCGTAGAAATCATATTATGACTTTTACCAATATTAGAGCCCAGTCGACATGAACTAACAACCCTATAATTACATTTACATTTGTATTATTCTTTGTTTATACCATATTACACAGGCTATGGACCACTGCAGGGCCGCACCTGTTGAACTAAAACCACTAAATTTGTCTTTGTCACACATGTTGTCAGCCCCCCGATTTTTCTTAGTTCCTCTCTACATCTTATTATCATCTTATCCCTTGAGTTCTCCAGTCTTTTGAAACCCGCAGGTGATAATGTTTTTGTTGTTCAAATGTAGAGGTCACTCGTTGACGTGTTGGCTCCATGTATTCAATAGTAAATGTGATCACAGCATATCATAGCAACAATCGCCTTTATATGAGAGTGTTACAGTAGTAGAACGATGCACAACTGTGCAAAAAGACAGATATCTGAGAGTATCACTGTACAAGCCACAAGGCCGCACCTGTTGAACTAAAACCACTAAATTCGTCTTTTTCATCATCGCAAATTGACCAGCCTCATAATTCCTTTGTCACACATGTTGTCAGCCCCCCGATTTTTCTTAGTTCCTCTCTACATCTTATTATCATCTTATCCCTTGAGCCTTTATATGGTAGTGTTACAGTAGTGATGGATGCCAGTCGTAGCAGTCCAAGTCCAGAAGCTGTAGTAATTCTACACTTGATCCAACTTTGTCACAAGCACAAACTGGGTCTAACAAGGACAGAAAAACGATGCACAACTGTGCAAAAAGACAGATATCTGAGAGTATGTAGTTGTATGTAGACAAAGACGCCTCATAGGTCGTCACCTGGCAGCTGCACGAAATAGTACCCGTTTAACAACAGTCTCAGAATTCCTTTGTCACACACGTTGTCAGCCCCCCTCTATTTCTTAGTTCCTCTCTACATCTCATCATCATCTTATCCCTTGAGCCTTTATATGAGACTGTTACAGTAGTGATGGCTGCCAGTCGTAGCAGTCCAAGACCAGAAGCTGTAGTAATTCTACACTTGATCCAACTTTGTCACAATTTGTCACATCAAAACACGATGGCTGCGTCGGACTTCAAAATAGCATATTAGCATCCTCTTCAGTACTCCCTGAAGCAGCACACAAAGTATCAAGGGAATGGTACTTTGAATCATAAATTAGCGTTATCAGGGCGGCACGGTGGTCGAGTGGTTAGCGCGGTTTCCTCCCACATTCCAAAAACATGCTAGGTTAATTGGCGACTCCAAATTGTCCATAGGTATGAATGTGAGTGTGAATGGTTGTTTGTCTATACATATGTGCCCTGTGATTGGCTGGCGACCAGTCCAGGGTGTACCCCGCCTCTCGCCCGAAGACAGCTGGGATAGGCTCCAGCACCCCCGCGACCCTAGTGAGGAAAAAGCGGTAGAAAATGAATGAATGAATGAATTAGCGGTATCACTGTACAAGCCACAAGGTTCAAAGTATGAGTAGCTAAAAACCACTTCCACACTGAAATACATAAGAAATGGACATTAATATGAAAATAATGTGTTGCTTTAAGAACAAATCAGCACTGAGGCATTCACAGAGCACAAGCTGTAGTAGCTAAAAACCACTTCCACACTGAATGAGAGGAGAAACATTTTCCCTCTGACATGACACATTGGTTCGGCTCTGCCGGTTCAGTCAACAGTCTCCATGCAGTGTGTGAAAGAACATTACTGATACTTTTTGGACTAATAATATACATAAGAAATACATAAGAAATTGACATTAATATGAAAATAATGTGTTGCTTTAAGAACGAATCAGCACTGAGGCGTTCACAGAGCACAAGCTGTAGTAGCTAAAAACCACTTCCACACTGAATGAGAGGAGAAACATTCTCCCTCAGACATGGCACCTTGGTTCGGCTCTGCCGGTTCAGTCGACAGTCTCCATGCAGTGTGTGAAAGAACATTAATGATACTTTTTGGACTAATAATATACATAAGAAATACATAAGAAATGGACATTAATATGAAAATAATGTGTTGCTTTAAGAACAAATCAGCACTGAGGCGTTCACAGAGCACAAGCTGCCACGAAGACAGAAGCGTCAGATGTAAGCGTCATCAATAAACCCTGAGAGGCAAACGAGGCCACAGAGATGGAGAGAGAAAGTGACACCACCATTCTTCATTTTACTTTGAAAGAATCCACATCATTACTTAGTCACGTCCCTTTTTTTTTTTTTCTGAAGCTTTATCTTTCACTCCCTTCCCTCCTCTCTCCTCAGACTGTGCTTGTTTATCTTTGGCTAATTCCACTGGTGACTCGCTCAAACAGTTTATTAGGATTAAGGCCGTGACACCGCCCAATCCCGGCAGATGCGGATCGGGCAGCAGTGTGGGAACCAGAAAATGAGCTCCAGGACAGATAATAGGCTGCACTGTGCATCACGCTGAAAAAAATGCTTGACATTTCTTTTTTTTTTTAGATGTTTTTTTTGGGGGGTGTCACAATAAGACTTCACAAGACCAGACATGAGAATATTACTTTTAAGAAAAGTACAATGAAAAAAAAAAAAAAAATTTTTAAATGACATGGTGGACGAGTGGTTAGTGCGCAGGCCTCACAGTTCAATTCCACCCCCGGCTAGCTCTGTGTGGAGTTTGCATGTTCTCCCCGTGCATGTGTGGGTTTTTTCCGGGTACTCCAGTTTCCTCCAAATCGGGCTGCACGGTGGTCGGGTGGTTAGCGCGCAGACATCACAGCTAGGAGACCCAAGTTCAATCCCACCCGAGTTCAATCCCACCCTCGTCCATTTCTGTGTGGAGTTTGCATGTTCTCCCCGTGCATGCATGGGTTTCCTCCCACATTTACAAAAAAAACATGCTAGTTTGCATGTTCTCCCTGTGCATTGCATGGTTTTCCTCCCATATTCCAAAAACAAGAAAAAAGGCCAGCATTGTTAGTCCAGTGAGCGACAGGAATCATGTAGTGGTGAGCAAAACTGTTCAGTTTTCATTTCAGTGAACCGGATCATTCCGATTAATTCAGTAAAAAGATCAGTTCATTTTGTTAATTTCGGTCAATTGGTTGTTAGCGCGCAGACCTCACAGCTAGGAGACTAGGGTTCAATTCCACCATCGGCCATCTCTGTGTGGAGTTTGCATGTTCTCCCCGTGCATGTGTGGGTTTTCCCCGGGTACTCCGGTTTCGTCCCACATTCCAAAAACATGCTAGGTTATTTGGCGACTCCAAATTGTCCATAGGTGTGAGTGTGAATGGTTGTTTGTCTATATGTGCCCTGTGATTGGCTGGCCACCAGTCCAGGGTGTACCCCGCCTCTCACCCCAAGACAGCTGGGATAGGCTCCAGCACCCCCTTGCGGTAGACAATGAATGAATGAAAACAAGATATAGCAAACTAATTTCATATCTACTACGTTACACTCTTCTGCACTCCGTGTGTACGATAACAGCCCCGCCTCTACCCACTGATGTTAAAAAGACGTATGTATGTTGTTGCCCGTTCCACTGATTCATGGTTATTAAAATGGCGGTGTGTTAACTTACTCATGTATGCCGATTCGCAATTCAAAAATTCCATTTTTTTTGTGTCACCCTGTATAATACAAGGTATTTTATTATTATTGTAGCAATATGTATATATACATATATTTTTTTCATTCATTCATGTTCTACCGCTTTTCCTCACAAAGAACGGTAAAATCATCACACAACAACTTAACACTCAAAGGGCGGCTAAGAAGTATACAAACACCAATCGGAGTTCAGAATTCATTCATTCATTCATTTTCGACCGCTTATCCTCACAAGGGATGCGGGGGGTGCTGGAGCCTATCCCAGCTGTCTTCGAGCGAGACCGTGGACTGGTGGCCAGCCAATCACAGGGCACATATAGACAAACAACCATTCACACTCACATTTATACCTATGGACAATTTGGAGTCGCTAATTAACCTAGCATGTTTTTGGAATTTGGGAAAAAAAAACATGCAATGCACGGGAAGAACGTGCAAACTCCACACAGAGATGGCCGAGGGTGGAATTGAACTCGGGTCTCCAGCAAAAGAGTTGTGTAATGTCATAAATAATGAATTATAGGAGTGTATAAGTGACTATAGGGGTGCTACTTCATGTCTAGAGAGCTCTAATAATGTTAAAAAAAACACATTTAGAAGGTTCATTCATTCATTCATTTTCTAGCACTTATCCTCACGAGGGTCGCGGGGGTGCCGGAGCCTATCCCGGCTGTCTTCGGGCGAGAGGCGGGGTACACCCTGGACTGGTGGCCAGCCAATCACAGGGCACATATAGACAAACAACCATTCACACTCACATTCATACCTATGGACAATTTGGAGTCGCTAATTAACCTAGCATGTTTTTGGAATTTGGGAAAAAAACCATGCAATGCACGGGGAGAACGTGCAAACTCCACACAGAGATGGCCGAGGGTGGAATTGAACTCGGGTCTCCAGCAAAATAGTTGTGTAATGTCATAAATAATGAATTATAGGAGTGTATAAGTGACTATAGGGGTGCTACTTCATGTCTAGAGAGCTCTTATAATGTTAAAAAAAAACACATTTAGAAAGTTCATTCATTTTCTAGCGCTTATCCTCACAAGGGTTGCGTGGGGTGCTCGAGCCTATCCCAGCTGTCTTCGGGCGAGAGGCGGGGTACACCCTGGACTGGTGGCCAGCCAATCACAGGGCACATATAGACAAACAACCATTCACACTCACATTCATACCTATGGACAATTTGGAGTCGCCAATTAACCTAGCATGTTTTTGGAATGTGGGAGGAAACCGGAGTACCCGGGGAGAACATGGGGGAGAACATGCAAACTCCACACAGAGATGGCCAAGGGTGGAACTGAATCCCTGGTCTCCTGTGAGGTCTGCGTGCTAATCACTAGACCACCGTGCCGCCCTATATTTTTTTCAACCACATATTAAAACCCCAACATATGGATTATGTCTTTCTAAAGGCATATTTCTAGTGTACACAATAGCTCTGATATTAGATTGAAAATGTCATCCACTGATACCGTGTTGTGTTTGTTCGTAGCGACTTATTCACCGATCAATTCCACCCTTTGTCTTCATAAGTATGGCACCCCCAATCAATGACAACGTGATCCAACAGATGTCCCAATCTACCCGAGGATTGAGAAACGCTTTGAGTGATATGTGACCACGTTGCACACACACACACACACACACACACATCCGTTGGACTTTAATGGCGTATATAATGGGGGCTTGCTAAAAGGCGCACAGGAGAGCCGAGTGTAATGAGCAGGAGGCATCGCAACCTCCCAGCTGTGTCGTGTCTGGTGACTAATGTAGCATTCCTCGCCGATGACAGCGAGAGCCACCGGCTCAGTACGGCACTAAAGGGGAAGGTCGTCTGTGATATACATAAGCAGTGAAAGAGACGACAACACTCGTGGGTGGCTAAGCGATATCTGCAACACGTGTGGGGGGGGGGTAAAAAAAAAAAAAGATGCATTATGCATGTATACGTGGCAATGTGATGGATGGATGTGAAGCACCCAAAGTCATCAACGCAGTATGGTTGAATTGTCCTGGAAGCATCAACTAGCCAAATAGCCAATAAAGTTAACTAGTCCTGGATTAAGACCCTTTAGTTACACTTTCAATTGTATTAGCAACGTCAAAGCAAGTCCCATTCAGTGCATTTTACACCAAATAAAAACTAAACAATCAGCTCTCATCTGTAGTTGAATGACTAAAAAACCATTTTTGCTTACACAAAAAACGACGCTCATATCACTTTTAATGCAAATCAACCGTATATTAATTGAGTGTTTTTTGTCTGTTGACCTGAAGCAACATGGACAAAACAGGGGTGTGTGTGTGTGCATCTGTGTATGCACTGTTGGCTCTGTGCAACAGCTGCCGTTTCCATGGCAATAGGAAAAGCATATGTAGAATTGATGGTATCTAAAGTCTCTAGGAAATAAGACGCGATAAAATAGGAAACCTCAAAGGATGGGCCTTTTGCAAAGCAGATGAGGCTCCCTGTGCTTGAGTGGAAAAAAAAATAGTGATAACATACATAGTAACTGTAGTATTGTACTTTCTGAATGTGTATATACACTACTGCGCAAAATTTTGGGATCACTGCAATTTTCATGTTTTTTCAAACATTTTCATGCATTTCAAACATTTTTTTTTCCATTTTACAAACATTTTTATCAATTTCACAAACAATTAAAATTATGATCTACATTTTTGCATAGAGGCCTACTATCAACAAGTCAAATCAATTTCCTGGTATTGGCTGCTAATCCAAGTTCATTATTTTATAAGCCTAATATATTATTAGAAAACCCATCTAGAAATCTAAACTAAAACTAAAATCTCTACTACTACTACTCCCTTCAGAGAGCAGCACAAACTGGGTCTAACAAGGACAGAAAAACGCTGCACAACTGTGCAAAAAAGACAAATATCTGAATCTGTACATACACTACCGCTCAAAAGTTTGGGATCACTGCAATTTTCTTTGTTTTCCAAAGAAAAAACACATTTTCATGCATTTCACAAACATTTTTTTTCATTTCACAAACATTTTTATCAATTTCAAAAACAAATAAAATTACGATCTACATTTTTGCATAGAGGCCTACTATCAACAAGTCAGTCCTCTGCATCAATTTTCTGGTATGGCTGCTAATCCAAGTTCATTATTTTATTAGGCTAATAGATTATTAGATTATTCCAAAGAAAAAACACATTTTCATGCATTTCACAAATTTTTTTTTTCCATTTCACGACCAATTAAAATTATGATCTACATTTTTGCATAGAGACCTACTATCATTATTTTATAAGGCTAATACATGATTAGAAAAGCCATCTAAAAATCTAAACTAATACTAAAATTTCTACTACTACTCCTCCCTTCAGAGAGCAGCACAAACTGGGTCTAACAAGGACAGAAAAACGCTGCACAACTGTGCAAAAAAGACAAATATCTGAATCTGCACATACACTACCGCTCAAAAGTTTGGGATCACTGCAATTTTCTTTGTTTTACAAAGAAAAACACTTTTTCATGCATTTCACAAACAATTTTTTTTCCATTTCACAAACAATTAAAATTATGATCTACATTTTTGCATAGAGACCTACTATCATTATTTTACGAGGCTAATACATGATTAGAAAACCCATGTAAAAATCTAAACTACAACTAAAATCTCTACTACTACTACTCCCTTCAGAGAGCAGCACAAACTGGGTCTAACAAGGACAGAAAAACGCTGCACAACTGTGCAAAAAGACAAATATCAATAAAGAGTATGTAGTTTAAGACAATGACGCCTCACAGGTCGTCACCTGGCAGCTGCACGAACCAAAATATTAGAGCCCAGTCGACATGAACTAGCACCCCTATAATTACATTTACACTTACATTTACATTATTCTTTGTGGAAAAGGACGACAAAGTATATATCAATCAGTCAAACACATTTTCATGCATTTCACAAACATTTTTTTCCATTTCACAAACAATTAAAATTATGATCTACATTTTTGCATAGAGACCTACTATCATTATTTTATGAGGCTAATACGTGATTAGAAAACCCATGTAAAAATCTAAACTAAAACTAAAATCTCTACTACTACTACTCCCTTGAGAGAGCAGCACAAACTGGGTCTAACAAGGACAGAAAAACGCTGCACAACTGTGCAAAAAAGACAAATATCAATAAAGAGTATGTAGTTTAAGACAGATGCCTCACAGGTCGTCATCTGGCAGCTGCACGAACCAAAATATTAGAGCCCAGTCAACATGAACTAGCACCCCTATAATTACATTTACACTTACATTTACATTATTCTTTGTGGAAAAGGACGACAAAGTATATATCAATCAGTCAAACACATTTTCATGCATTTCACAAAAAAATCTTTTTTCCATTTCACAAACAATTAAAATTATGATCTACATTTTTGCATAGAGACCTACTATCATTATTTTATGAGGCTAATACATGATTAGAAAACCCATGTAAAAATCTAAACTAAAACTAAAATCTCTACTACTACTACTCCCTTCAGAGAGCAGAACAAACTGGGTCTAACAAGGACAGAAAAACGCTGCACAACTGTGCAAAAAAGACAAATATCTGAATCTGCACATACACTACCGCTCAAAAGTTTGGGATCACTGCAATTTTCTTTGTTTTCCAAAGAAAAAACACATTTTCATGCATTTCACAATTTTTTTTTTTCCATTTCACAAACAATTACAATTATGATGTACATTTTTGCATAGAGACCTACTATCATTATTTTATAAGGCTAATACATGATTAGAAAAGGCATGTAAAAATCTAAACTAAAACTAAAATCTCTACTACTACTACTCCCTTCAGAGAGCAGCACAAACTGGGTCTAACAAGGACAGAAAAACGCTGCACAACTGTGCAAAAAGACAAATATCAATAAAGAGTATGTAGTTTAAGACAGATGCCTCACAGGTCGTCATCTGGCAGCTGCATGAAACAAAATATTAGAGCCCAGTCGACATGAACTAGCACCCCTATAATTACATTTACACTTACATTTACATTATTCTTTGTGGAAAAGGACGACAAAGTATATATCAATCAGTCAAACACATTTTCATGCATTTCACAAAAAAATCTTTTTTCCATTTCACAAACAATTAAAATTATGATCTACATTTTTGCATAGAGACCTACTATCATTATTTTATGAGGCTAATACATGATTAGAAAACCCATGTAAAAATCTAAACTAAAACAAATCTCTACTACTACTACTCCCTTCAGAGAGCAGCACAAACTGGGTCTAACAAGGACAGAAAAACGCTGCACAATTGTGCAAAAAAGACAAATATCTGAATCTGTACATACACTACCGCTCAAAAGTTTGGGATCACTGCAATTTTCTTTGTTTTCCAAAGAAAAAACATATTTTCATGCATTTCACAAACATTTTTTTTCCATTTCACAAACAATTAAAATTATGATCTACATTTTTGCATAGAGACCTACTATCATTATTTTATAAGGCTAATACATGATTAGAAAAGGCATGTAAAAATCTAAACTAAAACTAAAATCTCGACTACTACTACGCCCTTCAGAGAGCAGCACAAACTGGGTCTAACAAGGACAGGAAAACGCTGCACAACTGTGCAAAAAGACAAATATCAATAAAGAGTATGTAGTGCAGCTGCACGAACCAATATTAGAGCCCAGTCGACATGAACTAGCACCCCTATAATTACATTTACACTTGTATTATTCTTTGTTTATACGTTCTGAATCACATTCTAAATATTCACATGTGCCTGAGTATGAACAAACGCTGATGCTCTTCCAAAAAAAAAAAAAAAAAAAAAAAAATACGCTGACTCGGGTCCGTGAGTAGTGACAGTGGTTTCTCTTGAGAGCAACTTGACACGATGCTTGTGGGGTTTGTGTGTGTGTGTGTGTGTGTGTGTGTGTGCTATTTCCTTCAGTGATGTCAAAACCCATCAAGTATAAACATCTTTGCACTCTTCAGCGGCACCGAGTCCACACTAAAGAGGCATTTGGCCTGTTGAATCACTGCAGCATCTCTCCCATAATGTTTGTTTTCTTTTAAATCTTTCTGGCAGGCAACCTCAACTTGTTTGTGGCATTTTTAACAGCTGTCCTGCAGAAACCCCTGAGAACTCTAAAAAAAAAAATAATAATAATAAAAAAAAAAATAAAGGTCTAAATGTTGTCATTAGAATTCTAGTGCACCGAGTGTTCCAAATAAGTGTGGAAATAATCCAGTGTGAAGCTTGTACACATAATTAAAGATACCCTTTGGAGTTTGTGCCCCGGGAACGCTACAGTTGTGTTCTCGCACATGCTCACGGGCGACACGGTGCAAAGCGCTGCGAGATACTTCTTGACGATTACAAAGATTTACAAGTGCATGTAAAAACCACCGGGAGATATAACAATAACCCGGCAAAGCGTGGCGCGCCTCAATGACACCCAGATAAATAATTAATGCCGGTTATAAAATAATAAATCTGCGTTGCAAATGTTTAAGTGTGTGTGTGTGTGGCGAGGGTGGGCATTAAGCAGATTTGTTGGACCTCAAGCGCTCGTGCGGTACCTTTCTTTTGTCTGTGCTGCTTCTTTATGTTTCTTATTACACAACACAGAAATAGCCCGGTTCGAGTGTTTACACACAAAACTATGCAGTGTTGACATTGTGATGATAACACTGAATTTAGCATAGCGTCATTTCCAGTGTTATGAATTTAGCACCCACTAAATTTAGAGAGAAAAAAACAGTACGTATACAAGCCGCATGGGACTATATACCAGAGGAGTCCACCACGTAAAATGAAAAATTGTCATATTATGCCACGTATGAGCTTTGAGTTATGGAAAAAACTCACAATTCAACCCATTGGAAATTGTAAGAGGTCAAAATAACATTAGTCCGACTCACTGTCTTATCTTACCAGAGAGCTAAACTCATCACACAGCAACTTAACACTCAAAATATGCCCAAGAAATGTAAATACCCTTAAAAAAATCCAAATTTTAATGTAAAGAAGTCGTAATTTTCCGAAAATAATGTAATTTGAGGGAAAATAACATGTTATGTTTATGACAGGAGGTTAAAATGTTACAAAAAAGTCCGAAATTTATGGGAACCAAACAAAACAAGTTTCAAGTTGTGGAAAATTAGGTTACCGAAAAAGTGATGTGACAACAATAAAGGCAAAAAATTGAGAACAAAATCATAATCGCAAGAAGAAAACTTTCAAGAATAAAGTAGAAATGGAAGAAAGTACTATTAATAAGGAGAGGAAAAAAATACAACCCATTGGAAATTGTAAGAGATCAAAATAACATTAGTCCTTTAGACTCACTGTCTCATCTTACCAAGAGAGCTAAATTCATCACACAGCAACTTAACACTCAAAATATGCCCAAGAAATGTAAATACCCTTAAAAAAACACACAAAAAAGAAAAGTCAGGTCAAAATTTTTATGTAAAGAAGTCGTAATTTTCCCCCCAAAAATGTTATTTGAAGGAAAATAACATGTCATGTTAGTGACAGGAGGTTAAAATTTTATTTAAAAAGTCCGAAATTTATGGGAACCAAGTTGTGGAAAATTAGGTTACCAAAAAAGTGATGTGACAACAATAAAGGCAAAAAACTTGAGAACAAAATCATAATCACAAGAAGAAAACTTTCAAGAATAAAGTAGAAACGGAAGAAAGTACTATTAATAAGGAGAGAAAAAAATACAACCCATTGGAAATTGTAAGAGATCAAAATAACATTAGTCCTTTAGACTCACTGTCTCATCTTACCAAGAGAGCTAAACTCATCACACAGCAACTTAACACTCAAAATATGCCCAAGAAATGTAAATACCCTTAAAAAAAACACAAAAATGAATAGTCAGGTCAAAATTTTAATGTAAAGCAGTCGTAATTTTAAAAAAAAATGTAATTTGAAGGAAAATAACATGTCATGTTTATGACAGGAGGTTAAAATGTTCCAAAAAAGTCCGAAATTTATGGGAACCAAACAAAACAAGTTCCAAGTTGTGGAAAATTAGGTTACCGAAAAAGTGATGTGACAACAATAAAGGCAAAAAAAATTGAGAACAAAATCATAATCGCAAGAAGAAAACTTTCAAGAATAAAGTAGAAATGGAAGAAAGTACTATTAATAAGTAGAGAAAAAAATACAACCCGTTGGAAATTGTAAGAGATCAAAATAACATTAGTCCTTTAGACTCACTGTCTCATCTTACCAAGAGGGCTAAACTCATCACACAGCAACTTAACACTCAAAATATGCCCATGAAATGTAAATACCCTTAAAAAAAACACAAAAATGAATAGTCAGGTCAAAATTTTAATGTAAAGCAGTCGTAATTTAAAAAAAAATGTAATTTGAAGGAAAATAACATGTCATGTTTATGACAGGAGGTTAAAATGTTACAGAAAAGCCCAAAATTTATGGGAACCAAACAAAACAAGTTTGTGGAAAATTAGGTTACCGAAAAAGTGATGTAACAACAATAAAGGCAAAAAAATTGAGAACAAAATCATAATCACAAGAAGAAAACTTTCAAGAATAAAGTAGAAATGGAAGAAAGTACTATTAATAAGGAGAGAAAAAAATACAACCCATTGGAAATTGTAAGAGATCAAAATAACATTAGTCCTTTAGACTCACTGTCTCATCTTACCAAGAGAGCTAAACTCATCACACAGCAACTTAACACTCAAAATATGCCCAAGAAATGTAAATACCCTTAAAAAAAACACAAAAATGAAAAGTCAGGTCAAAATTTTAATGTAAAGAAGTCATAATTTTCTAAAAATAATGTCATTTGAAGGAAAATAACATGTCATGTTTGTGACAGGAGGTTAAAATGTTACAGAAAAGTCCAAAATTTATGGGAACCAAGTTGTGGAAAATTAGGTTACCGAAAAAGTGATGTGACAACATCAAGGCAAGGCAAAAAATTGAGAACAAAATCATAATCATAAAGTAGAAATGGAAGAAAGTATTATTAATAAGGATAAAAAATAATAATTGAATATTGTGAGAAGAGATAATTGAAGAGTTAAAAAACTAAATACGATAAAAATCAACAGTAAAAATACTTAATGTTTTGAAAAGTGCAAAAAAAAAGTGGAAAATCAGGTTGCGAAAAAAGTTATAAAATTATGGGAATAAAGTCACAATATTTACAGATATTTATAATTTATATTTGTGTTGACATAATTTACAAAAATTATTACAAAAGAACAATAAAAAAAGAATTAGAAATAATGTAGTAATGTAATAATATAGTTTCCCCGTAATGCATTTGATCCAAGCAAAGCATCCATTGGAGGATAAGCCACATAGAAAAATGGATGCAAGTCAACACCCTGTGCATTTACTGTATACTGTACACATTCTGCAGTCGAAAGCAATTCAGACAGTGTAACACATCCCATTGCATAGACAAAATTGCCAACAACTGTTAATATGAGGTGATATGCTTTCTTAGTGGCAAGCTGTGACTGAATACGAAAACATATTCAGCAAGATTTGACACGAGGGGTCTAAATTCTCTAAGGTCACTGTCCACTCTCTTATCTGCGACTGCGCAGGGCGACCTTCTATGACAGGAAAAAGGAGATAATGCCATCCCACAATCCCTAGCAGGCCTTTATCGGGCGTCTTTGCACCAAACACATTTGTATTACACTGTACCTAGTGTGGAACATAGAACACAGACTCTTTTTTTACCAAAAAATACATTTGAATGAATCGTTTATGCTCTTCTGCTGCACACACATATGCTCATAGAAGAAGGATGCCACAATAATAAAAAAAATAAATCTGTGTTGCCCCACTGTTAGAATAATGTAGATAGAATGAATATAACGTTAGTTATCACCCTTATATCCATTTGCTTAGACAATAGAAAGTGTTTGAATGTGCTGAAGAAGGACTGTTCCCGTGACCCTGATCAGAGACCCCCAGTAACCCACAGGTCCTGGAGGTGCCTGCATGCACCAACGGCAACCCTGCAAATGTTCATGTTAATCCTGCAAGAATGTGTCAAGATAAGAACTCATAAAACAATAAAAGTAATGACTCTCACATATACACACACAGATAGACAAACAAATACAGCTCGTGCAACTGCCCCCCCCCCCCTTTGAGTTGTACGACTATGTAGTAGGAACCCCCGAAAGAGAGGAGTGTCACTGGGTATGTGGTTTCACTCTCCTCGCTGCGAGTAACTTTGAATATTATTGTCTGTCTCTTTTGTATTTCTGCATTTAAGTGTTTTTTACAAGTGTCACAGGAGTTTGAACCTGCCACCCCGCATGGTAGCACTGTTATCAAACCCCATAATTGGGACTGACTTGAAATTTCTCCCACACAGCTCAATGCGCTTGACAAAACACTGACTATAACTTTAGTATGTATGTACGTCTTTAGGGCACTAACAAGCATGCGTGTGTAAAAACTAAGAAAGATTCATTGTAAAATACGGCTGCCATCAAGAAAAATGTCTTCACAGGGACAACTACTGGATTTTTTGGACTATAAGTCGCTCCGGAGTATAAGTCGCACAAGGCCAAAAATGCATAATTAAGTAGAAAAAAACATAGATAAGTCGCACTGGAGTATAAGTCGCAGAAGGTCAAAAATGCATAATTAGGTCGAAGAAAAAACATACATAAGTCGCACTGGAGTATAAGTCGCACAAGGTCAAAAATGCATAATTAGGTCGAAAAAAAAAACATACATAAGTCGCACTGGAGTATAAGTCGCACAAGGTCAAAAATGCATAATTAGGTAGAAAAAAACATACATAAGTCGCACTGGAGTATAAGTCGCACAAGGTCAAAAATGCATAATTAAGTAGAAAAAAACATACATAAGTCGCACTGGAGTATAAGTCGCACAAGGTCAAAAATGCATAATTAGGTAGAAAAAACATACATAAGTCGCACTGGAGTACAAGTCACAAAGGTAAAAAATGCATAATTAGGTAGAAAAAAACATACATAAGTCGCACTGGAGTATAAGTCGCACAAGGTCAAAAATGCATAATTAGGTTGAAAAAAACATACATAAGTCGCACTGGAGTATAAGTCGCAGAAGCTCAAAAATGCATAATTAAGTAGAAAAAAAACATACATAAGTCGCACTGGGGTATAAGTCGCAGAATATCAAAAATGCATAATTAGCTAGAAAAAAACATACATAAGTCGCACTGGAGTATAAGTCGCATTTTTACGAGTAATTTATTTTCCAAACTACTTGACCAAAACAGACATTACGTCATCTTGGAAGGCAAGTTCTAACATTAATAAAACAATACAGAACAGGCTGAATAGGTGTAAGATATGCTAACACAATGCTAATTCAGCTACACAAAAAATAAACATGAACAGAAAAGATGTCCAGTTTTTTCATTTATAAGTCGCTCTGGAGTATAAGTCACAGGAACAGCTAACCTATGAAAAAAGTGCGACCGGTATATATTATAATACCGGTAAATACTGTATTATAATATATTGTACAGTGTCCAGTGTTTATGTAACAAACAGTTTTTTTCATTTATAAACGTCGCTCTGGAGTATAAGTCCCAGGAACAGCCAACCTATGCAAAAAAGTGTGATTTATAGTCCGGAAAATACAGTAATTGGCCCAAATCACTGACCGTTTGTCTAAAATCGACCAAACTTTGAGCATATCTTCACAAAAGTCCGCTTCCTATGAAGCCTACCACCACAGCTTCAAAAAAAAAATCTCATGGGAAACTCTGCAAACACATGTCACAATTTGTAACTGTATATGAAAGATGCATTAAGATCACACATACAAAAATAGAAGCTGTAAGCAAACACAATGAGCACATTTGACTTTCAGCTGATGGTACAGTCTTTCTACCGACATGTCAGGCAGAACAAAGCAGGGCAAGACTTTTTGCCTGCGAGTGTAAATGTGGTTGTGTGCTCTCTGTGTGACTAAATGTGTGTGTGTGTGTGTGCTGTGAAAGCAAAAATAAAAGCAGCCTTGCCGTTAGATTTACAAGATAAGCATTTTGGATGAATGTTCGATGCTCAAGTTATGTTCCAAGCATGATACACACATTGTGAAAACACGATTAGCTTTACTTTTCCATGATAGTAGCATCATAATATATCATATATTGATAATTTGTTGGAATTTAAGCCAAAAAAAAACAACCTGTGAGACGTTTTAAATGTTTTTGGACATAAACACACACTGGTGAGGAAGGCAGGCACCGTCATCGGCAACGAGCTGGATAGTCCGTCGTCTGCGGCAGAGGAAAATACACCGAAGGAGGCTCATGGACAACCAGCATCATCCCATACACACAATTATCTCCCAAAAAATTAGCAGTTTCAGTGGCAGATTACTACCTCTGCCGTGCTCCACTCGGAATAAGCATTCCTCACTCAACACAACGAATGGGGAACAGTAAAAAATACAATGGAGTAGACCTAAGTTATCTGTACACTTATGATGATTACATTCGTACTGAGAACATCGGAATATGATGCACCAAGACCAACAGAAAACAGAAGAGTCATAAACGTAGGCGGTCGCAAACAACCACCACCAAACAGGAACGAGTGGGATCGTTGCGCTAATTTCTGCACAACTTAACCCGAAGCTTTTATGTGCTGTTTAATCACCTGGCGAGGTTCATCACTCAGCTGTGAGCTCAGCAACTCGTGTCAAGCTACACAATCTGCTACAATCTGTTTGTATTTAAACAGTGCGGCTGTCAGAGCTGAACACATGAACACTCGTGGTTAGCGTTTCAAAGAACACAAAAGCTCTCCATTGTTCCTTTTTTGTGTGTTTTATCATTTTATCATCACTGTTATTTGGAAGGAGCTTTGGTTAGAACAAAGACAGTGCTAGAGAGGTTTCTTTAGTCCAAACAAGCAGATTGTGAACTTGGTCTCCGTACACTCGAATACTGAACTATGGTGCACACCTTCAGGTCAAATGTGAAAGCTACACGGACCAAAGACAGAAAGTTGTGTGAAATTAACAGCAGAAAAATGTCATTGGTCCTTCCCCAAAAATTTAATAAAACCACAAAAAAAAAGAAAAAAAAAAAAAAAGAAAAATCAGGTCAAAATTTGAATCTAAAGAAGTCGTAATTTTCCGAAAATAATTTCATTTGAGAGAAAATAACGTCATGTTAGTGACGGAAGGTTAAAATGTTCAAAAGTCCAAATTTTATGGACTTAAAACAAGTTTTAAGTTGTGGAAAATTAGGTTACCGAAAAAGGCAAAAAAGACTAAAAATTTTTTTTTTAACTAAATCATAATCACAAGAAGAAAATTTATAAGAATAAAGTAGAAACTACTCTTATGTAAAAGTGAAAATACAAAATAAAAAATCACAATAAGAAAAAATACAAGAATAATTTAATATTGTGAGGAAACATAATTGAAGCGTTGAAATACTAAATACGATAAAAATCAACAGTAAATATACTATGTTTTGAAAGTGAAAAAAAAACTAAAAAAGTAAAAAAAACAGAAAACTTTAGCTGTATTTTTTTTGGAAAATTAGATTGGGGAAAAAGTTGTGAAATTCTGCGAATAAAGATAACGCCATGTTATGTTAAAATAACGTCATGTTAGTGACGGAAGGTTAAAATGTTACAGAAAAGTTCAAACAAAACAAGTTTTAAGTTGTGGAAAATTAAGTTGTCGAAAAAGGCAAAAAAGACAAAAACATTTTTTTTAACTAAATCACAATCACAAGAAGAAAATTTACAAGAATAAAGTAGAAATGGGAGAAAGTACTCTTATGTAAAAGTGATTTAATATTAAGTAATTTAATATTGTGAAGAAACATAATTGAAGCGTTGAAATACTAAATACGATAAAAATCAACAGTGAATATATGTTTTGAAAGTGGAAAAAAAACTAAAAAAAAAAAAAAAAGTGAAAAAAACCCCAGAAAATTTTAGATGTATTTTTTGGGAAAATTTAGATTGGGAAAAAGTTGTGAAATTCTGGGAATAAAGATAACGTCATGTTATGTTACAATAATGTCATGGTTAAAATGTTACAGAAAAGTCAAAATTTTATGGGAACCAAAAATTTACAAGAATAAAGTAGAAATGGGAGAAAGTACTTAATGTAAAAGTGATTTAATATTAAGTAATTTAATATTGTGAGGGAAGATAATTGAAGCGTTGAAATACTAAATACGATAAAAATCAACAGTAAATATACTATGTTTTGAAAGTGAAAAAAAACCCAGAAAATTTTAGATGTATTTTTTTGGAAAATTAGAGTGTGGAAAAAATTCTGGGAATAAAGTCATAATGTTCCGAAAGGAAATTTTTACAAATATGATTCCAAAAGAAAGTTTAAAAACAATAAGAAATCAACAAAAATTAAATACTGCTGCTTTTGTTTTCACGTATTGTGTATCACAAAGCTGTATGTAACATCTTAGCATAGCTACCAGTGGCGAAGACAGACATTTTTCATTGGGGTGGCCAGGGGGTGGCCGTGGCTGAGTTACTGTCATTTGTTGTTGAAGTCTTTGTGACTTTCTTCATCCAGATGATCACAAAAAAGCAGCAGAGGACATTTTGGAATGGAATATTTTAGTCACATCACATAATGTGTCACGAGAGCTTGCAGATGAAGTCCTTGTGTTCTTTACCTCACAGCATGGGCACCCTTGACAGAAATAGCACTGTGAGCACGAAGGAAGCCAACACCAAAGAGAGCACCCAGTGGGGAATCTTTAATGTTTTTAAACGTTTGGTACTGGTAAGATATGACGAAATTCCAAATCAAACACTGCCAATTAGAATAAGCATCCTTGCCAAGTTCTTACAAGTAATGCACATTTTAATTCACATTAAGCAAAAGTATGAAGGGGAAAAAAAACCAAGCATGAGAGTCCATGTTAATTTTCTACAGAACTTACAACATGCAAGAAATAGCCAGGCCCAAACTGCAAATGTTACAAGGAAGTGAAATATCACTTTAATTAGTCCAAAGTGTAGTATGTGTCAACCCTGTGGGAGCGCAGCATAAAAAAAAAAAAAAAAAAAAAAAAAATTCCCAGGCAGTTTTGTGCAATAAGAGCAGCCCCCTGAGCTGATTGTACGCCGCCTCACTTCAAAATCAACGCAAACACGCACTCGGACACGTGCGGCTTAACACCACTTTCATTATATTTGCAAATGCAATGCAGCTCTTGTAGTACAGCTCATTAGGGTGCGCAGGTGCGCTTAAATGATATGCAATGCATTTGATGTGTACATTATTGGATGGATGTTTTTTTTTTTTTTTTTGCAATTCAAATTGAATCACGTCTGCTTATAAGGCGCCTTTGCAAATAGACATTCATTCAAACACAGCAGCTGTTTGGGAGTAAAAGAAATGCATTCATTTCACACTCGGAATGTTTTATTTCGGAAATTCACTCGGATATTAGAAATCTAATTTCTTTACTTATCATGAAATGATTGTTTCATTTCAATGTCGACACCTGGGACCAACGGGTACTCGAACACAGGGTTTGACTTCCTGCCAGACGACTTGAGCTAACCGGCACGGCGGTCTAGTGGTTAGCGCGCAGACCTCACAGCGAGGAGACCAGGGTTCCAATTCCACCCTCGGCCATCTCTGTGTGGAGTTTGCATGTTCTCCCCGTGCATGCGTGGGTTTTCTCCGGGGACTCCGGTTTCCTCCCACATTCCAAAAACATGCTAGGTTAATTGGCGACTCCAAATTGTCCCTGTGATTGGCTGGCCACCAGTCCAGGGTGTACCCCGCCTCTCGCCCGAAGACAGCTGGGATAGGCTCCAGCATCTCCGCGACCCTCGTGAGGATAAGCGCTAGAAAATGAATGAATGAATGAACCTTCTAAATGTGTTTTTTTTAACATTATTAGAGCTCTCTAGACATGAAGTAGCACCCCTATAGTCACTTATACACTCCTATAATTCATTATTTATGACATTACACAACTCTTTTGCTGGAGACCCGAGTTCAATTCCACCCTTGGCCATTTCTGTGTGGAGTTTGCATGGTCTCCCCGTACATGTGTGGGTTTTCTCCGGGTACTCCGGTTTCCTCCCACATTCCAAAAACATGCTAGGTTAATTAGCGACTCCAAATTGTCCATAGGTATGAATGTGAGTGTGAATGGTTGTTTGTCTATATGTGCCCTGTGATTGGCTGGCCACCAGTCCAGGGTGTACCCCGCCTCTCGCCCGAAGACAGCTGGGATAGGCTCGTTGATCACCCAGAAAATTCCTAAAAGTCATATCGTCATTGAACATGCAAACTCCACACAGAGATGGCCGAGGGTGGAATTGAACCCTGGGCCTCCTAGCTGTGAGGTCTGTGCTATTAATCACCATATGTTATGTAATCATTCATTCATTTTCTACCGCTTTTCCTCATTACGGTTGTGGGGGGTGCTGGAGCCTATCCCAGCTGTCTTCGATCGCCAGCCAATCACAGGGCACATATAGACAAACAACCATTCACACTCACATTTGGAGTCGCTAATTAACCTAGCATGTTTTTGGAATGTGGGAGGAAACCGGAGTCCCCGGAGAAAACCCACGCATGCACGGGGGGGGGGGGGAGAACATGCAAACTCCACACAGAGATGACCGATGGTGGGATTGAACTCGGGTCTCCTAGCTGTGAGGCCTTCGGGCTAACCACTCATCCATCATGTTAAATACTATAAAAATCGTCACTTAAGAGAATAAACTCCTTCACCTTAAAGATGCTCCATCTAGCCTGCAGGGATGTTAACATCGAGCCTGATGAAATCTGCCTAGCAACAAGCGGTCCTTTGCATTGTATTGGATTTATATTGTTTGCAACCAAGTGTATTATATACAATATTATCTCAAAATTGGTGTAAAATTCTACTGAAACAAAAAAAAAAAAACGCAATTTCCTTTTAGTATGTGTGATAATATGTGAAATGATCATCTATCTATAAACGATCCTCTGTGATATTCCTCAAATCTTTTCTCAGTGCAGCAATACGCCCGTCCATGATGTAAGATAAAGCCAAACTGCTGATGATTATCCGGCTGGAGGTGTGATGATGACTGCGACGTTCACGCTTCCAAATATGAAGCATGTGTAGGCGTGACATCAGATGTACTCGGGTCGTGATGGATGTGTTATAATACAGTTTGATGGATGAAGATATTATTATGCTGGCACGAGGTTGTGTGTGTGTGTGTGTTGTTTTTTTTTCTTGCAATTGGTACAAAAATCATGCTTAGACACTAACCTCCTGACCTCGATGCTATATTTGCTTTCTTCCTTTTCTCTTCACCTCATTTCTATCATCTTGATCTCATACGTCACTTATATTCTTTCCTATTCCCGTGGGTTCATTCTTCAGGTTTATAATTAAAAGTATGATAATTTCATAATACAATTTCAATACAGCGGCACGGCGGTCTAGTGGTTAGCGCGCAGACCTCACAGCTAGGAGACCAGGGTTCAATTCCACCCTCGGCCATCTCTGTGTGGAGTTTGCATGTTCTCCCCGTGCATGCGTGGGTTTTCTCCGGGTACTCCGGTTTCCTCCCACATTTCCCTACGCGGGCATCTCTGTGTGGTGCGTACATTCTAAAAATTAGGTTAATTAGCGACTCCAAATTGTTGTATGCTGGCAACCAGTCGAGGGTGTACCCCGCCTGTCACCCCAAAGACAGCTGGGATAGGCTCCAGCATACCCGCGACCCTAGTGAAGATAAGCGGTATAGAAAATGGATGAATAAAATACTGGATAAATAATAATAATAATAATAATAATAATAAAATGATAATAATAGTAATAGTAATAATAGTAATATAATAATAATAATTCTAATAATGATAATGATGATAATAATAATAATGATAATCGTAACATAATAATAATAATATAATAATGATGATAATAATAATGATGATAATAATAATAATAATAATAATAATAACAATAACAATAACAATAACAATAACAATAACAATAACAATAACAATAACAATAACAATAATAATAATAATAATAATAATAATAATAATAATAATAATAATGGATAAAATAAAATAATTATCATTTTCGCCCGGGAATTGAAGATCACTTTATTGAAACGAACAACTACGTGGAAAAAACTTTATTCGGAAAGCTGAAATTTCAAACAGGAATGAATGGACACGGGAAAAAAAAAGGCATTTTCCCCCACTCACATGGAAAAAAAAAAATTCCATTCTCACGAGTGAAGTTTGAACCAAATATTCCCAGCTGTCACATTCATCAGCTGTCATGCACGTTTTGTCCCAACCTAAAAAAAACGTGTTTTATATATCATAAGCTCCAATCCTGGCACTGCATGAACGGTTGCAGGGGTTCATCTAAAGCTGTGGGACGTTTAGAGGCGCTGTCATGTCAGTCAGTGAGGAACGAGGGTTTTTGTCTTTATGTCATTATCACGTTTGGAATGTCATGGAAAAGTCACTTTTACGTAATTTGCGCATGAACACGTGATGAACCTGATGAACACGGTAACTCCACCGAGGCAGTTCTCCCTCATGCAGAAAACAAGATATCCAAAAAGAATACTAAGTAAAACTCTCAGGCGGTGATTACACGTAATGAGGTCTTACTACGTGAGGGTGTTGAATCGCGTGTTTGCGATGCTGGCATCTGAATGGTGGTGGTGGTGGTGGGAGGGGGGAAGGAGGGGCGGGAGGGGGAGGCGAGATGTCAACGTGTAGATTTAAAGCTTCCCCCGGCTATTTTTTCAAGCGTTGCAGAGCTATTTATGAGTGTAGCTGTAGGGATAAATAATATACTTTCATTTTTGCTCCAGCAAACTCACCGTCCCGTCCTCCGCATACTGTATAAATAATACCCGATAATGCAAAAAAAAAAAAAAAAAAAAAAAGGCTTAAATGTCTGAGATGCCGTTTTAACTACCTCAATCATCGTAAACGACGGCAGCAAAACAGATAACGCCGCCGCCCCCAGACCCCAGAAAACACAGCTAAGATATGCAATTCTGCACACTTTTCTACCGATAAGGACTTCTTGATTGCTTTTCAAGGTAAATTAGGGAAGGACTTACTTACTTACGGAACCAAATGTTTCCGAGGCGTGACATTTCCAAATCCCTTGTTTGGATGCAAGTCATTGAGAGGAAGAGTTGAGCTGCTAACTTAGGTGACGATATCGCATGAATGCAAAACCGCCTTCCCTGAGGGCGAGTCGAAAGTATCTGTTTTTATTTTAGCAAAAGTACCTCAGTGTTGGCTGTGCTTTGCATGGAAGAACTTGGAAAATTTAGAGATTCCGAAAGGATTCCATCACTTTTCCACCACAAAATCCTGCATTTTTGTAGTCAGTTTAATATAAGCATCGCTTTTTTGTGCTACAATGCGAAACAGAAAGACTTTTTTCAAGGGTCCTATGATTCCCGAGTTAATGGAAAAATCGCGGAAAAATGTGTAAGTGAAATCACTGGTCAAAAAAACGTGTTTTACGCAGTACTTTGAGGTAATTATGCATACCTGCTATGCACTATAAATGGAAGTGAATAAATTTTTTGTTCCATACAAAAAATTATCCTGGTGCTTTCGACTTCTTCTATCATTCCCAACTTGACGCAAATGCAACAAAACATCAACTTCATACATCCCACGCCATCTCTCCCACCGAGTCACAACCCTGATTTAAGGCAGAGCCTGCAAGGTGATTGACAGCTGAACCACGCTGACACTGGAGACCAATACGGGCCTAACCGACTGTGATGATGTAACTCGGGGGCAACAAATGAGTTGAAAGCGGGGCAGGACCGACCCACCACCGAACGACCTTCCTTTCAGCCATGTCCTTTTTCCTGCTCGGGGTCGACCTGATGCAACGCTAAAAACATTCCCGCCAACAACTCGTTACAATGAAAGCCACATGAGGTGGAGTCAGGAATCATGCAAAGTAGATATTTGTCTTACCTTTAATGGAGAAGTGGCATCCATATTGGCAGGAAACATGGAAGAGAGAGAGAGAGAGAGGGATACATTAGTGAAGTACAGTGGGAAGTACAGTACTTATTTGCAGTTTTAAATGATCTCACAGCGGGAATAATAATCCCTAATACAAATATATGCTACTGTTTGTGGTTAATTGGTTCCAGACCCGACTATGATGAGTTAATATCTGACAAGTAGGATTCAAGATCGATGAATTTAATATTTTCGCAGCCCTCCTAAAATGTTCTTAAGCCCCCATAAATAATAATAATCTTTTTATTGATTTTTAAATTTTTTTTTTTACATTTACAAAAAAAAACTCGGACAAATTTCATCACTCACTGGCATTTATTGACCATGACCCATGCAAAGCTGAAACTCAACTCTGAACCCCTGACTTCACTTCCTGGTTCCCATCATTCAGCTCCCCTTACGGAACACATTTACAGCGACACGCACAATTCTAAATAATTTGATATTTTTTCTTGTTTTTTTTTTCTTGATTTTTTTTTTTACAAAAAAATATCTGACAAATTTCATATAATAGGGCAAAAGCAGGCTAATAAGCAATAAGCATCAATAAAAATAATTTGATATTTTTTTTAAATAATTTGATATTTTTTAAAAATAATTTGATATTTTCTTATTGATTAAAAAAAATTATCAAAAAGAAAAAATTACAAAAAAATCTCAAATTTCATCACTCACTGGCATTTATTGGCCATTACCCATGCAAAGCTGAAACTCAACTCTAAACCCCTGACTTCACTTCCTGGTTCCCATCATTCAGCTCCCCCCTGGAACACATTTCCTGCGACACGGACAATTGTAAATAATTTGATATTTTTTCTTGATTTTTTTCTTGATTTTTTTTTTTTTTTACAAAAAAATCAGACAAATTTCATATAATAGGGCAAAAGCAGGCTAATAAGCAATAAGCATCAATAAAAAAAATAATTTGATATTTTTTCAAAATAATTTGATATTTTTTTATTGATTTAAAAACGATTAATCAAAAAGAAAGAATTCCAAAAAAATCTCAAATTTCATCACTCATTGGCATTTATTTGCCATTACCCATGCAAAGCTGAAACTCAACTCTGAACCCCTGACTTCACTTCCTGGTTCCCATCATTCAGCTCCCCTACGGAACACATTTTCAGCAACACGGACAATTCTCAATAATTTGATAATTTTTCTTGATATATTTTTTTTTTACAAAAAAAATCTCTGACAAATTTCATATAATAGGGCAAAAGCAGGCTAATAAGCAATAAGCATCAATAAAAAAATATCAAAATATTTTTTTTAAAATATCAAATTATATCATAATATTTTTTTTTAAATATATTATATCAAAATATTTTTTAAAAAATATCAAATTATTTTTTAATTGATGCTTATTGCTTATTAGCCTGCTTTTGCCCTATTATATGAAATTTGTCAGATATTTTTTGTTAAAAAAATATATCAAGAAAAAATCTTATTTAGAAAGAAAATAATAATTATTATTATTATTCAATAAAAAAATATCAAAATATTAAAAATATATATCAAATTATATCAAAATATTTTTAAAAAAAATATCAAATTATTTTTTATTGATGCTTATTGCTTATTAACCTGCTTTTGCGCTATTATATGAAATTTGTCAGAGACTTTTTTTATAAATGAAAAAATATCAAAATATTTTTTTAAAAATATCAAATTATTTTTTATAGATTAAAACAAATTAATAAAAAAATTACAAAAAAATCTCAAAATTCTTCACTCACTAGCATTTATTGGCCATTACCCATGCAAAGCTGAAACTCAACTCTGAACCCCTGACTTCACTTCCTGGTTCCCATCATTCAGCTCCCCTACGGAACACATTTCCTGTGACATGGACAATTCTAAATAATTTGATATTTTTTCTTGATATATTTTTTTTTTTACAAAAAAAATCTCCGACAAAGTTCATATAATAGGGCAAAAGCAGGCTAATAAGCAATAAGCATCAATAAAAAATAATTTGATATTTTTTTTTAAATAATTTGATATTTTTAAAAATAATAATTTGATATTTTTTTAAAAATAATTTGATATTTTTTTAAAAATAATTTGATATTTTTTTGTTGTTTAAAAACAATTAATCAAAGAGAAAAAATCCAAAAAAATCTCAAATTTCATCACTCATTGGCATTTATTGGTCATTACACGTGCAAAGCTGAAACTCGACTTCACTTCCTGGTTTCCATCATTCAGCTCCCCTACGGAACACGGAACACATTTTTGGCGACACGCACAATTCTAAATAATTTAATATTTTTTCTTGACTTTTTTTCTTGACTTTTTTTTTTTTACAAAAAAAATATCTGACAAATTTCATATATTAAGGCAAAAGCAGGCTAATAAGTAAGCCAATAAGCAGTGTTTTCCATAAAAGCAATATGCAGACATAGCCTAAACATACGATGCCTGAACTGAAAATCCAGTTTTCCCTCATTTGCGCTCTTAAGCAAACAGCACAGAAAGAGTCAATTAAGGCACACCATAGAAAAATAGCACCATGTTTTGGGATGCCCCCGCCCCTCACAGAATCAGCAGAATAATTGTTAATTTCCTGCTCTGAATGATGGCAGAGGAAATTCAAAGGCACGTCCGAGGAAGCAGATGAACAAGGTGATATGGACACACCGACTTAATGCAATGGAGTGGCATAATTGCTCATTTCCTGCGATGGTCACGAGGTCGAGCCAGGTTGATAGAATATATACATTTTGCCAACACTCTGATAATGCACTAGAAGGGAAAGATTGCGACTGTGGAGCGATGTGGCTTGTGGTTTTTAAATGTCATCATTACATCCAACGTGGAGCAGTAAGGCTGGGCTTTGCAAGCGCAGCTTACGTGAAACCTTTCCAGCAACGCGCAGCTGTTATGAGGCCCACAGTAGCTTTAAGCTCTTTCCCCATCCCTGCCACCTGGACGCATCGACGTGGAGGCATTTCATTCTCATCCTTTCGTTCTTTAATCTCTCTTAAGTCTACTTCGCTTTGTTACGCCGTCTGACCTCCTTGGAAGCCGGCAGACGGGTTTGAGGAGTAATGATACATGTTGTAAATGCCGGAGCTCATTGAGGAAAGAGGGGATTTGGGTTGTTACTTTCAGAAAAAAAAAGCTCTATTTTTCATTGGATTCTTGTCCACAAAGTTCTTTTTAAAATGAATTTTAAGGCTGCACGGTGGACGAGTGGTTACGACACAGGCCACACAGCTAGGAAACCCACGTTCGATTCCACCCTCGGCTATCTATGTGTGGAGTTTGCATCATCTCCCCGTGAATACGTGGGTTTCCTCCCACATTCCAAAAACATGCTAGGTTAATTAGCGACTCCAAATTGTCCATAGGTATGAATGTGAGTGTGAATGGTTGTTTGTCTATATGTGCCCTGTGATTGGCTGGCCACCAGTCCAGGGTATACAGCCGGGATACGCTCCAGCACCCCCGCGACCCTCGTGAGGAAAAAACGGTAGAAAATGAATGAATGAATGAATGAATGAATGAATGAATTTTAAGGCTACAAGGTGGAGAAGTGGTCACACAACCAGTTCGATTCCACCTTCGGCTATCTCTGTGTGGAGTTTGCATGTTCTCCCCGTGCATTGCATGGTTTTCCTCCCACATTCCAAAAACATGCTAGGTTAATTAGCGACTCCAAATTGTCCATAGGTATGAATGTGAGTGTGAATGGTTGTTTGTCTATATGTGCCCTGTGATTGGCTGGCAACCAGTGCAGGTGTGCTGTTGTATTATTCTTTCTCTGAGCTCCTATTAATCCATTTGAAAATTTCCTGTTCATATCTGATTCGTTTCTACTACAACGCAGTTCTAGCATTGTCTCCATTTTCTGTCATGCCCTCCAAAAACAACATTTCCCATGATGCTTAGAGTGCTGCTTTAGGACACAAAAAATAAAAAATAAAAAATAAAAAATAAAAAATAAAAAATAAAAAATAAAAAATAAAAAATAAAAAATAAAAAATAAAAAATAAAAAATAAAAAATTTAAAATTTAAAATTTAAAATTTAAAATTTAAAATTTAAAATTTAAAATTTAAAATTTAAAATTATTATACGGTGGTCTAGGGGTTAGCGCGCAGACCTCACAGCTAGGAGACCAGGGTTCAATCCCACCCTCGGGCATCTCTGTGTGGAGTTTGCATGTTCTCCCCGTGCATGCGTGGGTTTTCTCCGGGTACTCCGGTTTCCTCCCACATTCCAAAAACATGCTAGGTTAATTGGCAACTCCAAATTGTCCATAGGTATGAATGTGAGTGTGAATGGTTGTTTGTCTATATGTGCCCTGTGATTGGCTGGCGACCAGTCCAGGGTGTACCCCGCCTTACGCCCGAAGACAGCTGGGATAGGCTCCAGCACCCCCCGCGACCCTCGTGAGGAAAAGCGGTAGAAAATGAATGAATGAATGAATTGTTATAGCGAGAGAGAGAGACTGACAAAATGTGTGATGAAGGAATTATGAGGCAGTTCAATTATAATACTGAAGAAGACAACTTCAGTGGTTTTAGTTTACAGAAAAAGCATGAAAACTGTAATTAATTACTTTTCCGGTATGCTACTGTTTAAGTAGCCATTTTTTTTTTTTGTTGCTATTTCCAGCTCTCTGCACAACCAGTGAGTGCTCAAACCGCATTAACTACACAGGCTTGGAACACCAGATGACCACGTACTACAAATAGTACCTCAGAGTACCGGCTTTCATCATTGGAAAAGCATCAATAACAAGTCGAGTAGGTGCGATACAGTAGAAAAAAAAGCGGTATTACATTGTAGCACATTCCAAAAGTTGTGTTCCGTGGTCATACATCTGGTTACAAAGACTTTCTCAGTGCCGCTGCCAAATGCTAAGAGTAGAGAGGGGATTACGGAGTGCTGGTGTGCGCATGTTTCCGTGTGTGCAGAAAGAAAAAAAAACAAAAAAAAAGAACCCAGACAGAATGCACAGACAGAGATAGTGGCTTTGCTGAAGAAGATGCAGTACAAAGCCTGAGCTGGTGTTGCAAGTGTGTTGCTGACACTTAGCATACTGCAATCTGCCATAGAGAATTGATTCAAGAGCGAGTGAGTGTGTGTGTTGAGTTGTGATGAGTTTGAGTTTGCATAAAGAGAATTTGTTCTGAGAAAACCTTGAAAACAGTCCACCGATGACGCATCCAATTGACCTCTGCTTTTTTTTAGTTAATGCAATTAACAGGGTAGCAGAAAACAACAGCATGGTGCATGTTTTTTTAATACCTAGCGGTAGCAATACTGTAAATAGGCATTTTAAGGCCCATAAAAAATACAAATACGGTCATTAATCAAATTTCTGGCTTCAATCACGACAGGTAAATCTGTTGAATACTTATATATATTATTTTTCAATGCATATTAAAACAAATTTACAAATACAAGGAATTAAGAAGACGCATTCAAATTGTGAATGTAGTACTCTACATTTGTCACAAAGTCAGTAATTGTGACAAAAGCACTGGACTTGATAGGCAGAACGGGCATTTATTGGCCATTACCCATGCAAAGCTGAAACTCAACTCTGAACTTCCTGGTTCCCATCATTCAGCTCCCCTACGGAACACTATTCCCGCATCATGCACAATTTTTATTTAAGTCTTAAATGACTTATTTTCTAACCATGTTATGTACTATATTTAGTATTTCATATGTAAAGGTGACTAAATTGGTGTTATTTCATGTTTAAATGGGTCTAATAATGTTTGAACTTGAATGTTTTTTTTTGTGTGTGCCAGAACTAAATAACTAAAAATCCTACTTTGCAGAAACTCAATAATCACGGTCGAGTCTAGAACCAATTAAAAAAGGGATTACTGTAAATTGAAGTATTTCAGTGTTCTGGATTATTTGTATTTACATTATTTCCTATGGGGAAACTGAAAGACTGGAAATGGTCCAATTACTAACTCTATGTGAGGAGTTATAGAGAGTTATAGAGAGTTATAGAGTTAGAGTCGCCAGGTGCATGGTCTACAGAGGCAAATAACTATATTTTGAAAAATTAAGTTAAATACAGTCGTCTTTCGTTTGTGGTTAATTGGTTCCAGACCTGACTGCGTTAAGTTAATAACTGCCAAGTAGTATTCAAGATTGATAAATTTAATATTTTCGCTGCCCTCCTAAAATGTTCTTAAGCCCCCCTACATAATTTGAGATTTTTATAGATTTTTTTTATATTTTTTTATTAATTAATTTTTTTTTTTTTTAATCTGAGAATGACAAATTTCATCACTCACTGGCATTTATAGGCCATTGCAAAGCTGAAACTCAACTCTGAACCCCTGACTTCCTGACTTCCTGGTTCCCATCATTCAGCTCCCCTATGGAACACATTTCCGGCGACACGCACAATTCTAAATAATTTGATATTTTTTCTTGATTTTTTTTCGTGATTTTTTATTTTTTTTTACAAAAAAAAATCTCTGACAAATTTCATATAATAGGGCAAAAGGAGGCTAATAAACAAGCCAAGTCGTTTGTGGTTAATTGGTTCCAGACCTGACTGCGATAAGTTAATATCTGCCAAGTAGTATTCAAAATCGATAAATTTAATATTTTTATATTTTTTTATTATATTTTTGTAATATTTTTAAAATCTGACAAATTTTATATAATAGGGCAAAAGCAGTCTAATAAGCAAGCCAATAAGCAGGCTAATAATAGCCTACTACTAGAAGTAGTAGTAGTAATAATCATATAGGCTAATAATAGGCAAATTCATAATATAATAATGATTATTACATAATTGATCACTGTCCACTGGTTTTGCGGTGTAGATTTTGTGTACTTGTGTACATTTAATGGCGGCATAAAACAATTGAGTATCTCTACTAAATCTGTCCAAAAGTGGAAAAGTTATATCCCCGCTTCTTGTTCGTTATTTGTTTTTTGATTTTTTTTTTAATGTCTACTACATCATTCATATCCTGTGCATCTCCAGGGGTCTAAGCCCCCCCTGAACCTAATAACAACACCCCTATAGTCACCTTTACACTCCTATTATTCTTTGTTTAGAACGCATTGCTCATCTATAATGCAGGCTACAGGATCACTGCAGGAACACAAAAAATGGCCGCCGCTAGCATAGCAACCTTCCTCGCTAATCAGTTCACCTCTCCAGTTGACTTATTTTCAACTTGAAGTGTTTTAAATGTTTTAAATGTCAAGTCAAAGAAGACGGACAGAGTAAGAAACCAAAATCCCACCACTTCCACACTACAAACGAGGAGAAAGAGCTGATTACATGCATTGTGAAGGCCGAGTGGCCAGAATCTTACGTCTTTTTCAATGTTTTTTGACCACTAATAGTCCATAACGGTAATTAATTGTTTTTTAAAAACCGCGATAGAGCGAGGGATCGATGTCGGAAACACAATGTAGCAGGGACGACTGTATCGTGCTTCCAATTAACCCCCTCACCGTCCTCTTTTGCGACAGTTAAAATATGCAAACAGGCTTTTTTTGGTGTGACTCCTATGAATACGGGGGATGCCAACAACAACAGAATCCATGTGACCTAGTTCCACTGGAATGATGCACTGCTTCTTTCTCAGAGCTTCAAAATGTTGAGGGTGTATTTAAAAAACTTCTGCATACTGTCATACTGTAACACACACACACACACACCGGGATTGCCTTGATATGATGAAACTCCTTGAAATCCTCGTTTTTTACAGGGAACTAATGATTCTAGAGGTCCTCTTTGGCACTGATGGGTCCTGATGTGCACTGAAATATGATTCATGGGCCGCAAGTGGAAGTACAGTGTTTATCACCTGCTACTGGATGCATGGATGGATCTTTGGGAATTATTTTTTTTCGTCATTTATGCTTTTAAGAGGCATGGTCATAGAAGTTTGCATGGTTTATATCAGGGCGCTTTTTTTTTTAATGAATTTTTAAGGCTGCACGGTGGTAGAGTGGTTACGACACAGGCCACACAGCTAGGAAACCCACGTTCGATTCCACCCTCGCCATGTCTGTGTGGAGTTTGCATCATCTCCCCGTGAATGCGTGGGTTTCCTCCCGCATTCCAATAAAACATGCTAGGTTAATTAGCGACTCCAAATTGTCCATAGGTATGAATGTGAGTGTGAATGGTTGTTTGTCTATATGTGCCCTGTGATTGGCTGGCTGGCCACCAGTCCAGGGTGTACAGCTGGGATACGCTCCAGCAACCCCGCGACCATCGTGAGGATAATCAGGAGAAAATAAATGAATGAATGAATTTTAAGGCTGCAATGTGGAAGAGTGGTTACCACACAGGCCACACAGCTAGTTCGATTCCACTTTCGGCTATCTCTGTGTGGAGTTTGCATGTTCTCCCCGTGCATTGCATGGTTTTCTCCCACATTTATTTAAGATTTGCACATTAAGAGTCAGGCTTGGTTATTTCCCAAGGTATCTTCTCATTTTGCTTTAGAATTGTCAACTTTATTCGTAGCTGAGAGTCCTATGTTATTGTGAATTGAGCGAATCACACCATGTTGACATTAGAGCATCAGTGATAAGCACCACAGCGGGATCCGACGCCGTCTTTGAATAAATCAGGGGCAATAACAGAACATCCGACACAGCGACGTAATTCGAGTATGTGAAGAAGTGTTCCTGAGAGATTGCGGGATTATTGCAATCTATCTTACAAAACTGCGAGAAACGAGCTTGTAAGTCTCAATGAATGAAACATGCGTTATTGTATTAAGAGTCGAAAACAAAAGATTCAGTACCCCCCCAAAAAACGCCAGAACTGATGCCACTCCAAGGACATGTCATCCTACAGCTACAGCTGAGTCTGCTTGTATAAGTGTAGGAGGCGTTTGTTTATGATGTCAGGATCAATACCGGCCTCGGATCAATACACTCTTCCTGGGAACGTGTATCTCGCCGCCTATAGATCGGCCAGCATTAATCAATAAATCTCTCATTCTGCTTATCTTCTTGTTTCTACTTCTCCATATTAGAAATCCTTAAAACAGGGGTCTCAAACATGCGGCCCGCGGGCCGAATGTGGCACGCAGGACACTAATTTGAGGCCCACGCCTTGATATGAAATTATTACGTTTGATTAATGTTCATGTTAAAGGTTAAATAACTGTTAATAGTTATCCTCTCTATCCGTGTGGAAGTGGTAAGTTTTTGGCTTTTTTTAAGTTTAAAGGAAATAACTTGGAGGCTACCGTTTTGGTCGCTAGCTCTCTAGTTTGCGAGTTAGCATGTGTCTCAAGACCCTGCAGTTGCGCAATATGTTGTAAATAAAAAGAGTATAAATGTGACTATAGTCGTGTTTTGTCATGTCTACAGGGCTCTAATAATGCTTTGTTCATTTTAATCTGAAAAAAATCATTTGTCTACCCACCAACTATATGTGGTTTCTTGAGTTTTTATTATTTGCTGTTTTATTATTATTATTATTATTATATTTATTTATTACTGATTGATTTTATTTAGTCTTGATTTGTTTATTTTTATCTTATTTTGTGCAGAAAAATAAAAATATTTGAGAACAGTGGAATGTTTTATCAGCGCTTTTATTGTGAAAAGTCGGAACCAAAGCACTGAAAAAGTTTGTATATTTTTCTGTTTTTAATAAATCTGTTTTTTTTTTTTTTTTTTGGAAAACCTGATGTGACCCAGTCTCACCCAGACCCGAGCTCCAGTGGCCCCCAAGTAAATTGACTTTGAGACCCCTGCCTTAAAAAGTAAACAAATCTGTGTTTTTCCAGCTTTTTCCAAGCTATTTCCACAGCAATTATTTCTGATCACGCTCTCCTGTTGTTTGCGACAACTGACCGACTCGCCCTTAACGCCGTTTAGCGGCGGACGGTGGAGTGGCAAATCTCATCTTCAGAGAGGCGTAAAAGGTTAATTATTAAACAGAGTGAATCTGCTTTTCCATACGACACAAAGTCATTAGAAATACTCCTTTGTACTCATGTAGTGTCCATAAAATCAGTTCGGTCACGTCCGCTTGTGGCGCAATAAAGACTGTTTTATGATATAATGGAAATAATAAGTGCATTAATCATTTTAACGTACTCCACGTAGGTTTAAAATATATTAACCAATCACAAAGGTGGGAGGTATTGTTATTGAGGATTATGCAAAACCAATTTCTATACAAATTTGGATATAGGTGACATATGGGCGGTTATAAAATTTAAATTTGGTGCACATCAGGATAAAAATAGGAAAAAAAGTCAAGTTACCCAATTACCCAGAATGCCAAATGGTACGGTCCCAATAACAGTATCATTCGTTCAGAAATGACCCAGGGCGAAATTGAACTCGGGTTTCCGAGCTGCAAGGCCTGCCTGCTAACCACTCGCCCACCGTGCAGTCCCTCTATTAGTAATTAATGAATGCCAATTAACCTAGCATGTTTTTGGAATGTGGGAGGAAAACATGCAATGCACGGGAAGAACATGCAAACTCCACACAGAGATGGCCGAAGTTGGAATCGAACTAGCTGTGTGGCCTGTGTGGTAACCACTCTACCACCTTGCAGCCTTAAAATGTATTCATTCATTCATTTTCTCCCGATTATCCTCACGATGGTCGCAGGGGTGCTGGAGCCTATCCCAGCTGTCTTCGGGCGAGAGGTAGGGTACACCCTGGACTGGTGGCCAGCCAATCACAGGGCACATATAGACAAACAACCATTCACACTCACATTCATACCTATGGACAATTTGGAGTCGCTAATTAACCTAGCATGTTTTTGGAATGTGGGAGAAAACCATGCAATGCACGGGGAGAACATGCAAACTCCACACAGAGATGGCCGAAGGTGGAATCAAACTAGCTGTGTGGCCTGTGTGGTAACCACTCTTCCACCTTGCAGCCTTAAAATGTATTCATTCATTCATTTTCTCCCGATTATCCTCACGATGGTCGCAGGGGTGCTGGAGCCTATCCCAGCTGTCTTCGGGCGAGAGGTAGGGTACACCCTGGACTGGTGGCCAGCCAATCACAGGGCACATATAGACAAACAACCATTCACACTCACATTCATACCTATGGACAATTTGGAGTCGCTAATTAACCTAGCATGTTTTTGGAATGTGGGAGAAAACCATGCAATGCACGGGGAGAACATGCAAACTCCACACAGAGATGGCCGAAGGTGGAATCAAACTAGCTGTGTGGCCTGTGTGGTAACCACTCTTCCACCTTGCAGCCTTAAAATTCATTCATTCATTCATTCATTCATTCACTCCCGATTTTCCTCACGTTGGTCGCAGGGGTGCTGGAGCCTATCCCAGCTGTCTTCAGACAAGAGGTGGGGTACACCCTGGACTGGTGGCCAGCCAATCACAGGGCACATATAGACAAACAACCATTCACACTCACATTCATACCTATGGACAATTTGGAGTCACTTTTGGAAAGTGGGAGGAAACCATGCAATGCACGGGGAGAACATGCAAACTCCACACAGTGATGGCCGAGGGTGGAATTGAACCCTGGTCTCCCAGCTGTGAGGTCTGAGCACTAACCACTCGTCCACCGTGCAGCCATACGATAAACATATTATCTAAAATTCCTGCCAGATCTAACAAATAATCAGTACCTCCTGAGACACATAACAGGGGTAGGATCAAATGAGCTCTGCTTCTTCCTACTCCTTTTTCAACATGTTGAATAGCAAGTGTAAATGTGATGTAATTCAACGTCATTATTTTTAAGCATGTTCAAAATAAACTAAACATCTACCATCGCCAGTGTCCATTTCTTTGAGGTTCCCTATCCTCCATCCCCGCTCGCCCCCATCAATGGTTCCATACCGTACTTCATTACCATGATGCAAAAGAGAAAATTGACGCCATCATCAATCATCGTCAAACGGTCCATATTGCTAAATGAAAGTCAAGGTGAGCACGCAGAGCATTTCTCCGCCTGTTGAGGAGATGGAAATAGCATCATACGATGTCAAACAGCGCACATTAATCACTTGGCGGCGCAGCACAACATAAACGTCTATAACCACGCACTTTTAAATACTCCTTTGATTATGACCCGTTATTCCGGGTCATATTATTAATATTAACATTAAGCTCATTCATTTTTTTAGCCCTTTAAGCGCCAAAGTCGCAAAGCAACATTACTGAATGTATGAATGGAACAATAGCCACGTATACATGGACACAAATAGTCCAATTCCATTGGGTTTATTTGCTGAAACAGAAAGAATTATTACCTTTGTATACACCTCATTCCCAAAGAAAAGTGCCATTCCAAATGAATATATAATAGGATTCCCAGAGGTGGAATATTCCTTTCCCCAATCAGATTGAGGTATCTTGTACCCGCTCAAACGGAAAGTTTGTGTGCATTAGCGCCATCTGTGGAACATAATCTAAACCAGGGGTCTCAAACACGCGGCCCGCGGGCCAAATGTGGCCCGCAGGACGCTACTTTGAGGCCCCCGTCTTGATATGAAAGTTTAATGTTAGTGCGACCCGCGCAAGTTTGATACGGATGCTGTATGGTATCATGTACCCAGAAAAAATTATTACGTTTGATTAATGTTCATGTTAAAGGTTAAATAACTGTTAATAGTTATCCTCCCTATCCGTGTGGAAGTGGTAAGTTTTTGGCTATTTAAGTTTAAAGGAAATAACTTGAAGGCTACCATTTAGGTCGCTAGTTCTTGAGTTTGCGAGTTAGCATGTGTCTCAAGACCCCGCGGTTGCGCAATATGTTGTAAATAAAAAGAGTATAAATGTGACTATAGTCGTGTTTTGTCATGTCTACAGGGCTCTAATAATGCTTTGTTCATTTTAATCTGAAAAAAATAATTTGTCTACCCACCAACTATATGTGGTTTCTTAAGTTTTTATTATTTGCTGTTTTATTATTATTATTATTATATTTATTTATTACTGATTGATTGATTTTCAGAGCTTTTATTGTAGAAAATCGGAACCAAAGCACTGAAAAAGTTTGTATATTTTTCTGTTTTTAATAAACGCATTTTGTTTTTTGGGAAAACCTGATGCGGCCCAGCCTTGCCCAGACCTTAGCTCCAGTGGCCCCCAGGTAAATTGAGTTTGAGACCCCTGATGTATACCATTGCTTTTGAAAAACTCATATAAACGTGGCTAATGTAGTTAATACTTTACACCAGGAAGATGGCAGGGGTTGCATCCCCATGTACACGATACTGTAGAGGAAGTGAAGTAATCATATTTTCTAATTTACAGTATGCCTTTATCTCGGACTATTTTCATGTTGAATGCAATTTGAATATAAAAATTGAAAATAACTGGCCCCAGAAGAGTTAAAATATGGTGCATGCATGCATGCATACAAGGCTACGTTCACAGTTTTAGTGATATAAACCCAATAGGTTGCAATCGCCGATACGCCATGGAAAGTCATGGTTTACCGTGCAAGACTAAAGGCGTATGCAAACCGGAAACGGAGAGCCCGATAGCTAAAACCCTCCAACTGCAGATAACCCATACAAGTAGAACAGCGACAAAACTATGCACAACTTTACATCATTCCACCTATTTAACATTCAGTTTGGGCAATATTTGCCTTTTATCACTCACAGAGGTAATTGCTGATGCTGATGTGTGTGCGCGCGCCTTGGGGAGGAAGTATCTGCACTGAATATTCATGACAAGTCTGATAGCAATTAAAACAATTAACTTTTTTGGGGAAGGAAAATTAAGTCTGCATGCAATGGAATTCCACATGTGTGCTGTGATCATGCCTGGAGATAGTGTTTGCATTAATAATTAATCGGCACAGTTAGAATTCCATCAAAACCTTTTTGCAACACAATACAGTAGAGTTATATAAAAGTGACATAGTCAAACTTTTTCAAGAGGCTTCATCCATTTTTTTTTTCTTCCCTCAGGTGTTGTGCACACTGGAAAACCTGACATTCCAATGTGCGGTGCAGAAATACAAAGGCCGTCAAGGCACAGAAAACAGACACGCAGACTGCAAGGATGTTGGCTGCCGTCAACGTCAGCGCTCCTTCTGGTCATAAATAATTTGGGTTTCAATATCAGTGATCCTTGCAAGAACCTTTTGACACCACCGGCAACAGGATGACTCGTCCTCCCGAGCTTCAAGAGACGAGACACCCGACAAGACGTGAATAGCAAAATCACTCGTCTCTTCTAATCCCGTCTTAATGACCTCACTGTCTTTCTGTCACCAACTCACCCCCCCCCCGGGGGAGTTCTGCGCTACATGGACTTGAAACCGAAACTGAAAATACGAGTTATGGGTTGTCAACATAGAAATGTACGAAAGGTGACGGTAAGCCACAAATGTTAGCGACAGTAACATAGCTATGCGAGACAATTTTAACATTGTCGTGTTAGGCTGATTTAAGATGTGTAGCGAAGCCTATCCCGAGGGATATAAGGGAGATAAGATAAGACACAATACTGTAGGAAGTCGTTTTTATTTCTAAATCACTTTTGCATAATAGATTTTCATTCATTATTACTAATAAAGGGGCTGCATGGTGGATGAGTGGTTAGCAGACAGGCCTCGCAGCTCGGCCATTTCTGTATGGAGTTCGCACGTTCTTCCCGTGCATGCGTGGGTTTTCTCCGGGGACTGCGGTTTCCTCCCACATTCCAAAAACATGCTAGGTTAATTAGCGACTCCAAATTGTCCATAGGTATGAATGTGAGTGTGAATGGTTGTTTGTCTATATGTGCCCTGTGATTGGCTGGCCACCAGTCCAGGGTGTACCCTGCCTCTCGCCCAAAAACAGCTGGGATAGGCTCCAGCACCCCCGCAACCCTCGTGAGGAAAAAGCAGTTGAAAATGAATGAATTACTAATAGAGGGGCTGCACGGTGATCAAGTGGTTAGCGGGCAAGCCTCACAGCTCGGAAACCAGAGTTCAATTCCAACCTCGGCCATTTCTGTGTGGAGTTTGCACGTTCTTCCCGTGCATGCGTGGGTTTTCTCCGGGGACTGCGGTTTCCTACCACATTCCAAAAACATGCTAGGTTAATTAGCAACTCCAAATTGTCCATAGGTATGAATGTGAGTGTGAATGGTTGTTTGTCTATATGTGCCCTGTGATTGGCTGGGATAGGCTCCAGCACCCCCGCGACCCTCGTGAGGAAAAGCGGTAGAAAATTAATGAATGAATAATATATTTTCATTCATTATTACTAATAGAGGGGCTGCACGGTGATCGAGTGGTTAGCGGGCAGGTCTCGCAGCTCAGAAACCCAAGTTCAATTCCACATTGGGCCATTTCTGTATGGAGTTTGCACGTTCTTCCCGTGCATGCGTGGGTTTTCTCCGGGTACTCCGGTTTCCTCCCACATTCCAAAAACATGCTAGGTTAATTGGCGACTCCAAATTGTCCATAGGTATGAATGTGAGTGTGAATGGTTGTTTGTCTATATGTGCCCTGTGATTGGCTGGGATAGGCTCCAGCACCCCCGCAACCCTTGTGAGGAAAAGCGGTAGAAAATGAATGAATGAATAATAGATTTTCATTCATTATTACTAATAGAGGGGCTGCACGGTGCTCAAGTGGTTAGCGGGCAGGCCTCGCAGTACGGAAACCCGAGTTCAATTCCACCCTCGGCCATTTCTGTGTGGAGTTTGCACATTCTTCCCGTGCATGCGTGGGTTTTCTCCCACATTCTAAAAATATGCTAGGTTACCGTATTTTGCGGACTATACATTTTTTCATAGGTTGGCTGTTCCTGCGACTTATACTCCAGAGCGACTTATAAATGAAAAAAGTGTTTGTTACATAAACATTGGACATCTTTTCTGTTCATGTTTATTTTTTTGTGTAGCTGAATAAGCATTGTGTTAGCATATCTTACACCTATTACTTTTTTTTATTTATTATAAAATAATATTTTATGTGACTTATACTCCAGTGCGACTTTTTTTTTTCGCCCTAATTAGGCATTTTTGGCCTTATGCGACTTACTCCGAAGCAAAAATACGGTAATTGGCGACTCCAAATTGTCCATAGGTATGAATGTGAGTGTGAATGGTTGTTTGTCTATATGTGCCCTGTGATTGGCTGGCCACCAGTCCAGGGTGTACCCTGCCGATGAGTAACTGCAACATAACTCCAGTCGGCAGTGTTTGCTACACCACTGACTCATACAGACAAGGCACCCGCTCTATGAGTAGGTCGACTGCTCACTTAACCTTCTGGCCTTGGAGTCAAACAGTCAGGTGGTGAGAGGGGGGGTGGGGGGGGGGGGTTCACTCAAGGGAGCTTTCATGCATGCATGCATCCATTCAAGTAGTCCGTCAGTCACATTGTCAGTCAGAATGCTTCTGCGTTTCAGTTCCTAAATACCATGAGTAATCTTAGAAGACTAGCGCCTGGTGCAATTGGCCTATAAGCAGTGATCAAAGTCAGCAGTGGAATAATTCACTTAATGCCTGCCGGCTACCGGTATGAAAATGTAAAAGGTAAATATATGAATGCCTTCAGAAAAAGATGGTTGTGGAGGGAGTATCTATCTTTCAACACTGTTTTCCACCTTATACATAGTTGACCATCGACAGGGAATATTTGTATATTTAACAAAGTAAAATTTATTCTCAATCAGAAATCACTCTCTGGTTCTACTATATCTTACTTATTGTGTGGAAATATGGGTTAATAACTATAAAAGCAATATTAACTCGCTAAATGTACTGCAAAAAAAGGTCAGTAAGGATAATTCATAATGCCGCCTATACAGAACATACTAACTCCTTATTTCTAAAATCACAAATACTTCAACTTGCTGATATACTAGTATTTCCCTCCGGAAAACAGTCGTCTTATACTCAAGTCTACAAATGTATATACACAAACCAACAGGTGGCATCTGTTGGGAGATGATGGATGTTGGTATTCCATGATGAAAAGGTTTTTATTTGTTATAATGTCAACTACTGTACATTGGGTAATACAGCTGTAAAAATTTACTATGGGAGTATAAACCTCATATTACACATATACAACATGAGGTGGCGAGAAATATTTCAATATTGAACACAGCAAAATTTGCGGTATATATGGGGTAATAACTATAAAAGCAATCTTCACTCGCTAAATGTACTGTCAGGATAATTCATAATGCTGCCTATACAGAACATACTGACTCCTTATTTCTAAAATCACAAATACTTCAACTTGCTGATATAGTTCATTTTCAAACAGCTAAAATAACGCATGAGGCTAAAAATAACCAATTAGCTAAAAATGTCATCCAATACTTATGAAGAAATGAGAAATATGATCTCAGGGAAGAACTACATTTGAAACACTTCTATGCTATGACTACGTTAAAAAGCCATAGCATTTCAGTATGTGGAATCAAACTATGGAATATATTGAGTAAGACCCTCAAACAATGCACAACGATGAGCCAAATCAAGAAACAATACAAGCAGTTGATGTTTGCTAAATACAAGGATGAAGAGTCTTGAACCAGTCATGATGTGCTATATATATCACTATATTGACACTTACTATGGTACCCATTATGTCATTGGATGCTCATATCACCTCGTACTTCGGTACGAGGTACATTATTAAAAAAAAAAAAAAAAAAAAAAAACCTTAAACTGTATTATGGAAAGCAGGAAGTGAACAAATGTAACAGTTACTGATTGTAAAAGTACCACATGGAGGGGTAGGATTTAATAAGCTTTGCTTCTTCCTACTCCTTTTGGACATGTGGAACTGGGAACTGATTATGTGATGCATTCAATTGTAATCTGATGCATGTTCAAATGAAATTAAACCATTACCATTACCATATCTAGACAATGGAAAAAGTCCATTGTCTGTATTATCGCCACCCCAACTGGCATCTATAAGAGCCGAGTTACAAGGCATCAACACCCCTTCCAATGCCTTAATAACAACAATCGTAAAGAATCTGTCCACATATTAACCCGTCATTCCCAAACATACTGGCGTTCCGATGTTCGTTTTATTTCTAAAGGCTATGATGGACAAATCCTCTGTTCGAGAGATCTGTCTGTGACATTGAATTAGACTAATCCTCACACGTCACACACCGCATGTAATCCAGAATTCGGCTTTATCAGTATCAATGGATGTCTTGTGTTCGCTACCATTGCATCGTCTGTGGTGGAAGGCAACTCTAATCCCAAGATTCAGCTGTCTACCCAATACCCTCTGCACCATTGTTTTATTTATAGCCAGTTCTTAGTCAAAAAGAATCGTTATCGTTGATGCACACGTTGACTACCTGGTTAAGAGATGCCTTCCGTTCCGAAACAATGGAACATGCCGGAACAAAAAGTTGTTGTGCAACTACTGCAAAACGGATGAGCGTTTTGTGCCTTTCCGTTGCCTTTAGAATTCAACGTGCGAGCTACTACGAATTAAAATGCAGAACAGAGACACCAAGAGTATATTTACGAGGATTCAAACATGCAACAAGACCATTTATTTGCACTTTAAAGTAGAGTTCATGACTCCTCACGGTGGGAGTCTTAGCAACTTTACATTGCAACTTATTCCGTGATTCTCATTAGCGTTATTCCCGAGTCGCTGATATACTATTAGGAACGCATGGTGGACTAGTGGTTAGGACATTGCCCGCACAGTCAAGAACTGAATACTAGTTTGTGATTGCGCCATTGCATGATTCAATTTGGAGTGGCTAATTAACCTAGCATGTTTTTGGAATGTGGGAGGAAACCATGCAATGCACGGGGAGAACATACAAACTCCACACAGAGATGGCCGAGGGTGGAATTGAACTTGGGTCTCTGATGTGTGGCCTGCACTCTAACCACTCGCCGCCATGCAGCCCCTGGAGTACAACATTCATTCATTCATTCATTTTCTACCGCTTTTCCTCACGAGGGTCGCGGGGGTGCTGGAGCCTATCCCAGCTGTCTTCGGGCGAGAGGCGGGGTACACCCTGGACTGGTGGCCAGCCAATCACAGGGCACATATAGCCAAACAACTATTCACACTCACATTCATACCTAATTTGGACAATTTGGAGTCGCCAATTAACCGAGCATGTTTTTGGAATGTGGGAGGAAACCATGCAATGCACGGAGATAACATGCAAACTCCACATAGAGATGACCGAGGGTAGAATTGAACCCTGGTCTCCTAGTTGTGAGGTCTGCGCGCTAACCACTAGACCGCCGTGCCGCCGCTAGGTTAATTAACGACTCAAAATTGTCCATAGGTTTGAGTTTGATTGGTGCCCCGCGATTGACTGGCGACCAGCCCAGAGCGTACCCCGCCTCTCACCCGAAGTCGGCTGGGGTAGGTTCCAGCCTGTCCGATATTATCCAGCACTTCATTTCTGATACCTATCAAATAACACCTGAATAGAAGTCTTATATTTGGGCAAATAGCGTTCTGCCCCAAGTGAAACAGAGCTTTTCTTCCCGTCACTCACACACTCACCAGTGACCTAGAGAGATGCAGATTCTGATTTTGACATAATGGTCATCACTGAAAAATTAAAGTCTACGAGTTAATTTGCTGATGCTAAAAACACAGTTTGTCGAAATACTGTAGTACAGTACTACAAATAATACAAAGAAACCTGACAGTGTTTTTTGGGGTTATTTAAAGGCCGGTAAAACCACAGAATGCCCTAGGTGCCTTTTTCTGCTCCAGACCCGGACTTGGTTCTTGTAGGCTGATGACCCGTCCACACGGAAATGTTACTGTCCTGAAAACCTTTCCGTGTGGCCAGACCCTTAGCTTCAGAAGACCAAAGCTTCTCAGGAATGATTTTAAAAGTTGAACATACCAATCATTCTCAGCTTCTTTACTCTTGTTCTGCATCAGGGACCGTCTTCAGAGATAAATGTCACGTCCATAATTACACAGGTAATTGTTTAATAATGTGCCATACTTGATTTTTAATGAGTCTTGTGAGATGTTTAATTAAACGTAATGGTATTGATAAATATCATGAGGCCTTCTGCGGTCCATTCAGGAGGCAAAAAGGATCATGCTGTCAGGTTTGTGGTCTGTCCATACCAGAAATGGTTAATCCGTCCCATCCAGCAGGTGTCGCCACTCCTCCAGGGACAGTTTGACTGCCAGCAACTCCTTGTCGCCCACATGATTCCTCTCTGCTGGGGAAAGGCATTTGGGAAAAAAAGCACATGGGTGCAATTTTTGATCCTCAGCCCTTTGGGCAACACTGCTCCGACCCCCGTGTCCGAGGCATCCACCTCAACAATGTACTGCTTGGAAGGGTCCAGTTGGATCAGGATGGGGGCAGTGGTAAACAACCGCTTAAGTTCCTGGAACGCTTCTTCTGCTTGATGGTTCCAACAGAACAGAGTCTTAGTTGATGTCAGCGCAGATAGGGGCACCGCTCCGACCCCCGTGTCCGAGGCATCCACCTCAACAATGTACTGCTTGGAAGGGTCCAGTTGTATCAGGACGGGGGCGGTGGTAAACAACCGGATAAGTTCCTGGAACGCTTCTTCTGCTTGATGGTTCCAACAGAACCGAGTCTTAGTTGATGTTAGCGCATATAGGGGCGCCGCTACGACCCCCGTGTCCGAGGCATCCACCTCAACAATGTACTGCTTGGAAGAGACCGGTTGGATCAGGACGGGGGCGGTGGAAAACAACCGCATAAGTTCCTGGAACGCTTCTTCTGCTTGATGGTTCCAACAGAACCCAGTCTTAGTTGATGTTAGCACAGAAAGGGATGCCGCTCCGACCCCCGTGTCCGAGGCATCCACCTCAACAATGTACTGCTTGGAAGGGTTCGGTTGGATCAGGACTGGGGCGGTGGGAAACAACCGCATAAGTTCCTGGAATGCTTCTTCTGCTTGATGGTTCCAACAGAACCGAGTCTTAGTTGATGTTAGCGCATATAGGGGCGCCGCTACGACCCCCGTGTCCGAGGCATCCACCTCAACAATGTACTGCTTGGAAGAGACCGGTTGGATCAGGACGGGGGCGGTGGAAAACAACCGCATAAGTTCCTGGAACGCTTCTTCTGCTTGATGGTTCCAACAGAACCCAGTCTTAGTTGATGTTAGCACAGAAAGGGATGCCGCTCCGACCCCCGTGTCCGAGGCATCCACCTCAACAATGTACTGCTTGGAAGGGTTCGGTTGGATCAGGACTGGGGCGGTGGGAAACAACCGCATAAGTTCCTGGAATGCTTCTTCTGCTTGATGGTTCCAACAGAACCGAGTCTTAGTTGATGTTAGCGCATATAGGGGCGCCGCTACGACCCCCGTGTCCGAGGCATCCACCTCAACAATGTACTGCTTGGAAGAGACCGGTTGGATCAGGACGGGGGCGGTGGAAAACAACCGCATAAGTTCCTGGAACGCTTCTTCTGCTTGATGGTTCCAACAGAACCCAGTCTTAGTTGATGTTAGCACAGAAAGGGATGCCGCTCCGACCCCCGTGTCCGAGGCATCCACCTCAACAATGTACTGCTTGGAAGGGTTCGGTTGGATCAGGACTGGGGCGGTGGGAAACAACCGCATAAGTTCCTGGAATGCTTCTTCTGCTTGATGGTTCCAACAGAACCGAGTCTTAGTTGATGTTAGCGCATATAGGGGCGCCGCTACGACCCCCGTGTCCGAGGCATCCACCTCAACAATGTACTGCTTGGAAGAGACCGGTTGGATCAGGACGGGGGCGGTGGAAAACAACCGCATAAGTTCCTGGAACGCTTCTTCTGCTTGATGGTTCCAACAGAACCCAGTCTTAGTTGATGTTAGCACAGAAAGGGATGCCGCTCCGACCCCCGTGTCCGAGGCATCCACCTCAACAATGTACTGCTTGGAAGGGTTCGGTTGGATCAGGACTGGGGCGGTGGGAAACAACCGCATAAGTTCCTGGAATGCTTCTTCTGCTTGATGGTTCCAACAGAACCGAGTCTTAGTTGATGTTAGCGCATATAGGGGCGCCGCTACGACCCCCGTGTCCGAGGCATCCACCTCAACAATGTACTGCTTGGAAGAGACCGGTTGGATCAGGACGGGGGCTGTGGAAAACAACCGCATAAGTTCCTGGAACGCTTCTTCTGCTTGATGGTTCCAACAGAACCCAGTCTTAGTTGATGTTAGCACAGAAAGGGATGCCGCTCCGACCCCCGTGTCCGAGGCATCCACCTCAACAATGTACTGCTTGGAAGGGTTCGGTTGGATCAGGACTGGGGCGGTGGGAAACAACCGCATAAGTTCCTGGAATGCTTCTTCTGCTTGATGGTTCCAACAGAACCGAGTCTTAGTTGATGTTAGCGCATATAGGGGCGCCGCTACGACCCCCGTGTCCGAGGCATCCACCTCAACAATGTACTGCTTGGAAGAGACCGGTTGGATCAGGACGGGGGCGGTGGAAAACAACCGCATAAGTTCCTGGAACGCTTCTTCTGCTTGATGGTTCCAACAGAACCCAGTCTTAGTTGATGTTAGCACAGAAAGGGATGCCGCTCCGACCCCCGTGTCCGAGGCATCCACCTCAACAATGTACTGCTTGGAAGGGTTCGGTTGGATCAGGACTGGGGCGGTGGGAAACAACCGCATAAGTTCCTGGAATGCTTCTTCTGCTTGATGGTTCCAACAGAATCGAGTCTTAGTTGATGTTAGCGCCGCTCCGACCCCCGTGTCCGAGGCATCCACCTCAACAATGTACTGCTTGGAAGAGACCGGTTGGATCAGGACGGGGGTGGTGGGAAACAACCGCTTAAGTTCCTGGAACGCTTCTTCTGCTTGATGGTTCCAACAGAACCGAGTCTTAGTTGATGTTAGCGCAGATATGGGCGCCGCTCCGACCCCCGTGTCCGAGGCATCCACCTCAACAATGTACTGCTTGGAAGGGTCCGGTTGGATCAGGATGGGGGCGGTGGTAAACAACCGCTTAAGTTCCTGGAACGCTTCTTCTGCTTGATGGTTCCAACAGAACCGAGTCTTAGTTGATGTTAGCGCAGATAGGGGCGGCGCTCCGACCCCCGTGTCCGAGGCATCCACCTCAACAATGTACTGCTTGGAAGGGTCCGGTTGGATCAGGACTGGGGCGGTGGGAAACAACCGCATAAGTTCCTGGAATGCTTCTTCTGCTTGATGGTTCCAACAGAACCGAGTCTTAGTTGATGTTAGCACCGCTCCGACCCCCGTGTCCGAGGCATCCACCTCAACAATGTACTGCTTGGAAGAGACCAGTTGGATCAGGACGGGGGTGGTGGTAAACAACCGCTTAAGTTCCTGGAACGCTTCTTCTCCTTGATGGTTCCAACAGAACCGAGTCTTAGGGGCGCCGCTCCGACCCCCGTGTCCGAGGCATCCACCTCAACAATGTACTGCTTGGAAGGGTCCGGTTGGATCAGGATGGGGGCGGTGGTAAACAACCGCATAAGTTCCTGGAACGCTTCTTCTGCTTGATGGTTCCAACAGAACCGAGTCTTAGGGGCGCCGCTCCGACCCCCGTGTCCGAGGCATCCACCTCAACAATGTACTGCTTGGAAGGGTCCGGTTGGATCAGGATGGGGCGGTGGTAAACAACCGCTTAAGCTTCTTCAGCTTGATGGTTCCAACAGAACCGAATCTTGTTAGCGCAGATCGGGGCGCCGCGACACGGCTTAAATTGCGAATGAATCTGAGAATAAAAGTTGGCAAACCCCAGAAAACGTTGGAACTCCTTTCTGGTCTAAGGTGTGGGCCACTCAGTCACTGCCTTATCTTCTCCAAGTCTGCCCCGACACTGCCTTTTCCCAAAACATAGCCCAGGAATGACACGGATTCAGTGTGGAAAAGACACTTCTCTGCTTTGACAAACAGTCGGTTCTCCAGTAAGCGTTGGAGATACCAATTGTGTTTTCTCCGCTTTGACACACTAATACAATATATACTCAGCATATATACAGTATTTATATACAAACAAATAATTTACCCTTCAAGCTTTGAGAAACTTGTAGGAAGTGTTTCTTTCCCCAGGAGTCTGGATAATGAAACACTCACTTTAGATGAGTTTACTGTCGCTCTCGCAAAGGTTTATTACTGCTGCTAATTACAACGCTCATCAGGCATCCTATATGATAATGTTCATTGAGTTTTTGCAACAAATCCCTTATTGCAAAGCTGCCATCGCACATCTGATTACTATGTGGTTTTGCGCCACGTTTATAATACCCGGGGTGCCTCTGTGATGCCTCAGGCAGTATAGCCAATTCTTACGGAGAAAGTATTTAGGGAGGATTGCGTCGGTCTTGCAGAATTAATCGGGAGTGTCATCCAAAAACGTCAATAAATGTTGATTAGTTCTATCATTTTGTATAGTTTGCTTTTTTTTGGTAACTCCTTTATTCCATTGTTGGTTTTTCATTCATTCATTTTCTATCGCTTATCCTCACAAGGTTCGCAGTTCCCAGTTGTCTTCGGGCGAGAGGCGGGGTACACCCTGGACTGGTGGCCAGCCAATCACAGGGCACATATAGACAAACAACCATTCACACTCACATTCATACCTATGGACAATTTGGAGTCGCTAATTAACCTAGCATGTTTTTTGGAATGTGGGAGGAAACCGGAGTACTCGGAGAACATGCAAACTCCACACAGAGATGGCCGAGGGTGGGATTGAACTCGGGTGTCCGAGCTGTGAGGTCTGCGAGCGAAACCACTTGACCTCCGTGCAGCCCGTCTTTCAGTTCTTTCATTCATTCATTCATTCATTTTCTACCGCTTTTTCCTCACGAGGGTCGCGGGGGTGCTGGAGCCTATCCCAGCTGTCTTCGGGCGAGAGGCAGGGTACACCCTGGACTGGTGGCCAGCCAATCACAGGGCACATATAGGCAAACAACCATTCACACTCACATTCATACATTCATTCATATAGATATATATAGGCAAAATTTTGGCTAAAATTTTTGGATGTTAACCAAAAAAAAACATGCTAACCGGGGCGGATGTTAACTGAGGTACCACTGTAGCTTGACATTTCAACTACTGCATCACTACTAAACAGATTATAGAGCAGAGGGAGCCACTTGTACTGTATTCGGACACATGCCCTGACTGGTGGCCAGCCAATCACAGGGCACATATCGTCAAACAACCATTCACACTCACATTCATACAGACAATTTGGAGTCGCCAATTAACCTAGCATGTTTTTGGAATGTGGGAGGAAACCATGCAATGCACCGGAAGAACACGCAAACTCCACACAGAGATGGCCGAGGGTGGAATTGAACCCTGGGTTCCTAGCTGTGAGGTCTACGCGCTAACCACTCGACCTCCGTGCAGCCTGTCTTTCAGTTTAATTAAAGATAAATCATTAACCAATAATCCACAGTATACCTGGTCCTTACGACCATGCTATTTATATTCAGGAATCGTGCTAACAATTAATTGCCCGTGTATGTGAAGAACTAGCTATATCAAACATTACAATGCTACGCATTTCCTGAAAGACTTTATGGAACGAATAAGCAGGATTATTTAATGAGCTGTGTAGAGTTCATTTGGTTTTGTCACAAATATTGCCATAATTCTCACAGGGGATAACAGGATTGGAGCTTGAACACAAAAAAAAAGGGAAGTCAAACAATGACATGGCTTCCCGTTCCCTTTGTGGGTATGCTCAGGTTATAGGCACGAATGGATCGCCTCATTGGTTTTTACTACTTGTAGAAATTACACGGCTATTTCTTTAATCAAATTTATTAACCATCTTTTATTGTGCTCAATGAGCTGTATTAAGTTTTTCAGTCTGCCAGTTTTTCCCTTTAAAACAGAGAGTGCCGAATTCACCAGGCCAAAATAAACACTCATTAACTTCAAAGTTTACTTTGAAAAGTCTTATATTCTTCAATTTTTCAGCAACATAAAATAAGGCTCTGAGGTCCAACAAGTGTAATGGAAGTGTTTTGTCCAAAAAATCTTGTCTTGATGCTGGAATTTAGCAAGTTTGGTGTAGTTTTAGTAAGCCTGTCTGTAGCTTTGAAGGGGATCTGACCTACTTTTCTGACCTATAAATGTAATTAATTTGTTGTATTCTCATGTTAAACATTGCCAAAGTTTCACATAATGAAGTTCGTGAGCTCTGAAAGAAGTTTGAGATGTCTCAAAACACTCTGTTTCAGAAGGCGTGGTAAAACTGCCCCTTTGTGATGTCACAGAGGAGCAGAAGTCCTTATATGGGCTTGTCTGTCAGCCATATACACTCTCTGCCCTTCCCCAAGCTCAACGTTTATGTTGCTAGCAATCCTAACTGTCCTAACTGTGTTGCTAATAGCCGTTTCCCGCCACAATTAGTGGCCACGTTAGACGGTACTGATGCTAAAGATGCTAAAGCTACTTACCGATGTGACACTTGTTGAAGTAACCTTTTTTTAAAAAAAAAAAACAAGATATATTACTGTTTATCATCAACTCCTATAAGGTTGGATTCGCAACTAGAGGTACAAACCGGACATCATTTAAAGTACTCAGGAGCGTGACCAACCACAGCGTAGTAGTGGGCGTGGAGGCGAGCTGTGTGGGGACGAGATTAAAACATACTGTTTTCTCGGGACCCACGAAATCCAAATCAATACAACTGAATAGGTGCAGATACTGGAAGAACCAGAAAGTTTTCTGTGCAGGTTATTGTGTGTAGCTACTCTATAGGAGTCCACAACTCGATACAAATGGCTTATCAGGAGGAGGACGTCGAAGAGGCAGGAGAACAAATGAAATAATGAGACCATTGTGCCGCTTATTACTGTTCCTTTCATAAGAACAGATGCTTGAATACGGTTAAAAATATATTTGCCTTAAAGATGATCGTGATAATCCAACATATAATACCATAAGTGCTGTCAAGATTGGCGGGTGATTTTCATTTTCACTTTTATGCTGATATTTATATATTATCGGGTATATTTATACTCGACAAGGCTGCCTTCGCTTGGGAGACATAATGAAGCAAAAGTGCTGTTATTCACTAGCTTTGAATGAGGCAAAAATGGCTGTATTCATGTGTGGTGTGCGAGACAAGTACACGGCACATCCTTGCAGCATGCGGCGTTGTATGAATTCGCTGCTCGTGCTGACACTCGTTAAAGCAAGTCCGGTGTTTTCAAAACATTTTTTTAAATGAATCTTTGGAAGGGCTGCACGGTGGACGAGTGGTTAGCGCGCAGGTCTCACAGCTAGGAGACCCGAGTTAGATTCCACCGTCTGCAATCTCTGCGTGGAGTTTGCATGTTCTTCCCATGCATTGCATGGTTTCCTCCCACATTCCAAAAACATGCTAGGTTAATTGGCGACTCCAAATTGTCTGTATGAATGTGAATGGTTGTTTGACGATATGTGCCCTGTGATTGGCTGGCCACCAGTCAGGGCATGTGTCCGAATACAGTACAAGTGGCTCCGTCTGCTCTATAATCTCTTTAGTAGTGATGCAGTAGTTGAAATGTCAAGATACAGTCGTACCTCAGTAAACATCCGCCCCGGTTAGCATGTTTTTTTTTGGTTAACATCCAAAAATTTCTGCCAAAATTTTGCCTATATATATCTACCTTGCCTATATGTGCTGTGTGATTGGCTGGCCACCAGTCCAGGGTGTACCCCGCCTCTCGCCCGAAGAGAGCTGGGATAGGCGACCCTTCGCAACCGAGGATAATCGGTAGAAAATGAATGAATGAATGAATTTATGGAAGCACGTACATAACTACGAAACAAAATTAACTCATTAATAGCTTCTAAAGCAGGGGTCTCAAACTCAATTTACCTGGGGGCCACTGGACCTGACAAAACATGACTATAGTCACATTTATTTACAACATATTGCGCAACTGCAGGGTTTTGAGACACATGCTAACTCGCAAACTAGAGAGCTAGCAACCTAAACGGTAGCCTTCAAGTTATTTCCTTTAAACTTAAATAGCCAAAAACTTACCACTTCCACACGGATAGGGAGGATAACTATTAACAGTTATTTAACCTTTAACATGAACATTAATCAAACGTAATAATTTTTTCTGGGTACATGATACCATACAGCATCCATATCAAACTTGCGCGGAGACGCACTAACATTAAACTTTCATATCAAGGCGGGGGCCTCAAACTAGTGTCCTGCGGGCCACATTTGGCCCACGGGCCGCGTGTTTGAGACCCCTGTTCTAAAGCGACCGCTGACATATATCACTGTTAGAACATCATTCAAAAGTGACGGGAGCAAAATAGTTGACCTTTAACAACGACGGTATCGGCAATACTTCTTTAGTAAGTGTCTTTGTGAATAAACATCTCACATGGCCGACAAGTACTTCCTTAAATATATTCAAGGGATTTCCCTGACAGACTCGCTTTGAAACTGACACCGAAAGCGTTTTAAGATGTTGTCATTTCCCGAGCGACAAACAGCAGACGTTCTTCTTCTGGGATTCACGTGGATCTGACGCCAACGGAATGAAAATGAATGCAAGTACCAAAATCCTGACAATTGAAACTGGAGCTCATTTCCACATATAAGAGTCTCTCGAACCGGAGAACAGCGTAACTATTTATTAATACTCTTATGTTCCCAGGAGATCTATACAGTCGGCCGGCCAAGTGTACGTCTATTGATCCGGACTCTTGCAGTCAAAGCGGGTAATTGCCTTTTAACTGTAAGTCATAACCGAAGGACACTGTGGGGACCTGTCGTAAATGCATCGAGTGGAAATAAGAGAAAGCGAGAAAATGACAGTGGAGACATGTAGCTGGTTAGTAAGTCTATGAGACTCAATCGCCGTGAAAGCCCACTTCTCTTCAGTACTTCTTCATTTTGTTTTCATCCAGGTGCGCTTTATTAAGGTTGTCGCGGTGACCTCAATACGTTTTAAAGGTGCATCAGCTATAGGAAGACCGGGTGGGGGGGGAGAAAAGACATCAGCGAGCTTCATAAGTGTAAGAAACCATCCCCTTGCCATGATGGACGATGTACCATTGTGAATGAAAAGGGGGCTGGAAATTGTGGAGCAATTCAAGTATGACCTTGAAGCCCATCCCGGCAATGTCATAAATCCATTGACTCATTGTCGTTAATGTCTAAAGCTAACTACATGAGATTGTTTTAAAGTACCAATTACCTTTTGCCAGTTATGACTTTAATACAAAATGAAAAAAAAGACAATAGCCACGTATACATGGACCCAAATATTCCAGTTCCATTCGGTTTATTTGCTCAAACGGAAATAATCTAACCTTTGTATACACCTCATTCCTAAACGGTAGCCTTCAAGTTATTTCCTTTCAACTTAAATAGCCAAAAACTTACCACTTCCACACGGATAGGGAGGATAACTATTAACAGTTATTTAACCTTGAACATGAACATTAATCAAACGTAATAATTTTTTCTGGGTACATGATACCATACAGCAACCATATCAAACTTAAACATGCGGCCCGCGGGCCAAATGTGGCCCGCAGTACACTAGTTTGAGGCCCCCGCCTTGAAGTTTGATATGGATGCTGTATGGTATCATGTACCCAGAAAAAATTATTACGTTTGATTAATGTTCATGTTAAAGGTTAAATAACTGTTAATAGTTATCCTCCCTATCCGTGTGGAAGTGGTAAGTTTTTGGCTATTTAAGTTTGAAGGAAATAACTTGAAGGCTACCGTTTAGGTCGCTAGCTCTCTAGTTTGCGAGTTAGCATGTGTCTCAAGACCCTGCAGTTGCGCAATATGTTGTAAATAAAAAGAGTATAAATGTGACTATAGTCGTGTTTTGTCATGTCTACAGGGCTCTAATAATGCTTTGTTCATTTTAATCTGAAAAAATAATTTGTCTACCCAGCAACTATATGTGGTTTCTTAAGTTTTTATTATTTGCCGTTTTATTATTATTATTATATTTATTTATTTATTACTGATTGATTGATTTTCTTTATTCTTGATTTGTTTATTTTTCATCTTATTTTGTGTAGAAAAATAAAAAGTAAGATATTTGAGAACAGTGGAATGTTTTATCAGAGCTTTTATTGTAGAAAATCAAAACCAAAGCAAAGTTTATTCATTTTTCTGTTTTTAATAAATGCATTTTTTTGGAAAACCTGATGCGGCCCAGTCTCACCCAGACCCTAGCTCCAGTGGCCCCCAAATAAATTGAGTTTGAGACCCCTGATGTATACCATTGCTTTTGGAAAGGTCATTCAAAAAGAGAAAAAAAACTCATGTAAACGTGGCTATTGTGCCGCATGCAACATGTGAAGCACCGTGACTGACATTCTTAGAGTAATACACCCGATATAGCTCTAAACCGTAAAAATCACTTTAGCCCTTCTAATACTGCACAGAAGCATCTTGGGTAAAGACGAGCGGCAACCTTCTCGCTTTCATTGTCACTACATTGCGCATGCATAAATGTATGCCACGATAAGACGAGACACCACGAGGGACCGTTTGTGCTTTAAAGCCATGCAAATTCTCAGTCAGTCTCAACTTTCCTACAGCGTCTATAACAGCCTATTCACAGGTGCACGCTATTCACCAGACTGCTGGTAAAGACACAGTGTCGATGCAGGGGTATTGTCTCATGTATTGAGAGATAAGGATGTTTATTATGCACATTGCTGAAAGGCCTCTGTTGGCGGCAGTACAAAATTACATGATGTTCTATATATGGTACTAACTTGTCTCTTTCCCTATGCCTGGAATAGGCAGAAATAATCAGCAGTCCAGCTGATAATATCATTGACCGATATTGGATCTTTGCATCTGTGTTTACACGACATTATACATAACATTATGCTCAGGCTATGGGATCTCTGAAGTGACACTTTAACAATAGCAAGCTCTCGAGATAATGAGTTAGAATAGGTTTGAAACCGAGTCTGAGGGGGAAAAAAAGGGCAAAATACAAAGCCAAAAAGTACCACTTCCACACGTAATGGGAGGAAAACTTTTTCAAAATATCATGTTGCACTAGCTGCAAGTTACGATTTGATTGTGTAATGTCTCAATGTCACGTTACCGATGCCTAGTGACCAGAATACTACGTAAATTACGACATACAAAACAGGACTCATGTATTTTTTGAAAAACTGTTATGATTGAAAAACAGTAGAAAATATGTGACCGCCATTTTTAAAAAAAAGGGGCAAAAGGGCAAAATAAAAAGCCAAAAATGTACCACTTCCACACTTAATGGGAGGATTCTTTTTTTTTTTTTCAAAATATCATGTCGCACTAGCTGCAAGTTAAGGTTTGATTGTCTCAAATGTCAATGTCTCAATGTCACGTTACCGATGCCTAGTGACCAGAATACTACATAAAGTACTACATACAAAACAGGAATCATGTATTTTTTGAAAAACTGTTATGATTGAAAAACAGTAGAAAATGTGTGACCTCCATTTTAAGTTACTAATCTTGCTTAAGCTTCAGTTTTTTTTTTTTTTTTTGCAGAGTTTAGAGTTATTCCTTGCCTCTGTCGGCAAAGTGCTTGCCACTACCAGGCAGGGGTATTGTCTCATGTTTTGAGAGATAATGAGTTAGAATAGGTTTGAAACCGAGTCTGAGGGGAAAAAAAAGGGCAAAATAAAAAGCCAAAATTGTACCACTTCCACACTTAATGGGAGGATTTTTTTTTTCTTTCAAAATATCATGTCGCACTAGCTGCAAGTTAAGGTTTGATTGTCTCAAATGTCAATGTCACGTTACCGATGCCGAGTGACCAGAATACTACATAAAATACTACATACAAAACAGGAATCATGTATTTTTTTTAAAAACTGTTATGATTGAAAAACAGTAGAAAATATGTGACCTCCATGTTAAGTTACTAATCTTGCAAAGGCTTCAGTTTTGTTTTTTGTTTTTTTTGCAGAATTTAGAGTTATTCCTTGCCTCTGTCGGCAAAGTGCTTGCCACTATCAGGCAGGGGTATTGTGTCATGTTTTGAGAGATAATGAGTTAGAATAGGTTTGAAACCGAGTCTGAGGGAAAAAAAGGGCAAAATAAAAAGCCAAAAATGTACCACTTCCACACTTAATGGGAGGATTTTTTTTTTCAAAATATCATGTCGCACTAGCTGCAAGTTAAGGTTTGATTGTCTCAAATGTCAATGTCTCAATGTCACGTTACCGATGCCTAGTGACCAGAATACTACATAAAATACTACATACAAAACAGGAATCATGTATTTTTTGAAAAACTGTTATGATTGAAAAACAGTAGAAAATGTGTGACCTCCATTTTAAGTTACTAATCTTGCTTAAGCTTCAGTTTTTTTTTTTTTTTCGCAGAGTTTAGAGTTATTCCTTGCTTCTGTCTGCAAAGTGCTTGCCACTATCAGGCAGGGGTATTTGTCTCATGTTTTGAGAGATAATGAGTTAGAATAGGTTTGAAACCGAGTCTGAGGGGGAAAAAAGGGCAAAATAAAAAGCCAAAAATGTACCACTTCCACACTTAATGGGAGGAATTTTTTTTTTCAAAATATCATGTCGCACTAGCTGCAAGTTAAGGTTTGATTGTCTCAAATGTCAATGTCTCAATGTCACGTTACCGATGCCTAGTGACCAGAATACTACATAAAGTACTACATACAAAACAGGAATCATGTATTGTTTGAAAAAACTGCGATTGAAAAACGGCAATGCTGCAACAGTAGAAAATGTGCGACCTCCATTTTAAGTTACTAATCTTGTTTAGGCTTCAGTTTTTGTTTTTGTTTTTTGCAGAATTTAGAGTTATTCCTAGCCTCTATCGGCAAAGTGTGTCCGGGATGCTCACGGAAAGACTGAGCTGTCAATTTTTTTTTTTTTTTTTTAAAGGGCAACGTCATGTCAGGGAAGATTATAATCCCCCCCAAAATGAAGTTTTACCACCTTGCAGTATGTTCCAAAAAAATTGCTGAAAAGATAAAGAAATTTAATTGACTCTGTGACTTTGGCTCAGAAGTAGCGTCATCCTCTTAAAGTTGGTGGGCTGTTTGGGGGCGGAAGAAGGTGGAGGAGGTGGGGTTGGGGGGGGGGGGGATCATTAAAAAATGACTTGGCCCTCAGCGACTGTCTTGAGAGATAAACGATGCTCGTTGGCGGGAAGATGTGACAAGTGAGAGTGCGTTCGAGGCGGAATTGCTAATGTGTTTGTGCAATGCGTGGAGAAGTTTCTAAAAAAACTCGGAGTGGAAAACATTGCATGCAGGATTACATTGCAGGAATCGGCGGTCGAGGTCCAGGTCCAATATGAACTCAATCCTAACCGTTTTTTGATGATTAAATATGTATTATATATTAATATAATATTAATATAATGATATCAATATAATAACAGTAATATATTAAATATATTATTTATATTATATAATAATATTAATTACAATAATAAAATAATAATTTAATAATTAATAATAAGAAATAATAATTTCTGAGAAAGCATGATACGTGATTTTTGATGATTGAATATGTATTATATTGTATTATATAATAATAAGAATAAGAATAATATAATAATAAAATAATAATATATGTAAAATATATTATTATATATTATTTGTATTATATAATAATAATAATTAAAATAGTAAAAAATAATAATTTAATAATTAATAATAAGAAATAATTTCTGAGAAAGCGTGATAAGAGTGATTTTTGATGATTGAATATTATATTGTATTATATATTAATATAATAATAATAATAAATTCAATATTTTATTATATATTTGTATTATATAATATTAATAATTAAAATTAAAAATATATATATATTTTAATAATTAATAAGAAATAATTTCTGAGAAAGCGTGATAAGTGATTTTTGATGATTGAATATGTATTATATATTAATATCTAATTATAATAATAATAATAAAACAATATTAATATAACAATAATAATAATATATTAAATATATTATTATAGATTATTTTAATTATATAATATAATAATTAAAATAAAAAAATAATTAATAAGAAATAATTTCTGAGAAAGCGTGATAAGTGATTTTATTATTACATAATATAATAATATATAATATAATAATAATATTATTATAATAATAATATAATAATAATAATATATTAAATATATTGAATCTATTATTATATATTATTATGTATGATTTGTATTATGTAATAATAATAATCATTAAAATAATAAAACAATTTAATAATTATAATAAATAATTTCTGAGAAAGCGTGATAAGAGTGAAGCCTCCACAAAGAGACGAGGTACAACACTGAAATCCCTCTAATTCACACAGCAGGCTCAGAATGACACGCCTGAAATGTATACTGTCAACTAAATCTTCTAAGTGGTGCTGAAGGATCCTGAATGTCGTAACATGACAAGGCCAAGCCCTGTTAGCTTTTTTGTTAGTGATCATGATTGATTGCAGCTAATCGTGTCTCTTTGGCAGCATCAAATGATTTTTGACAGCACTCATCGGATCGATGCTCGGAACCGCATGAATAAAACGGATGACAAAGTACATCAGTAAAATATAGTACTACATAGCATAATGTACGGATACTCACTGAAGTTCTTTCCAAATAAATAGCGTGTGCCAGTTTCTTAAAGCAGGGGTCTCAAACTTAATTTACCTGGGGGCCACTGAAGCTAGGGTCTGGGCAAGGCTGGGCCGCATCAGGTTTTCCAAAAAAAAAACACATTTATTAAAAACTGAAAAAAAAAAAAACTTTTTCAGTGCTTTGGTTCCGATTTTCTACAATAAAAGCTCTGATAAAACATTCCACTGTTCTCAAATATTTTAATTTTAATTTTTCTGCACAAAATAAGATGAAAAATAAATAAACAAATCAAGAATAAAGAAAATCAATCAATCAGTAATAAATAAATATAATAATAATAATAAAACGTCAAATAATAAAAACTTAAGAAACCACATATAGTTGGTGGGTAGACAAATTATTTTTTTCAGATTAAAATGAACAAAGCATTATTAGAGCCCTGTAGGCATGACAAAACACGACTATAGTCACATTTATACTCTTTTTATTTACAACATATTGCGCAACTGCAGGGTCTTGAGAACTCGCAAACTAGAGAGCTAGCGACCTAAACAGGTAGCCTTCAAGTTATTTCCTTTAAACTTAAATAGCCAAAAACTTACCACTTCCACACGGATAGGGAGGATAACTATTAACAGTTATTTAACCTTTAACATGAACATTAATCAAACGTAATAATTTTTTCTGGGTACATGATACCATACAGCATCCATATCAAACTAACATTAAACTTTCATATCAAGGCGGGGGCCTCAAACTAGTTTTCTGTGGGCCACATTTGGCCCGTGGGCCGCATGTTTGAGACCCCTGACTTAAAGTTTGGGTAATTTACATGCTGAATTCATCCAAAAGATGAAAGAGAAAAACGCTTGTGTATTCTCACGTCAAACTCTGAGGTGTAGAATTCTCTTAACTAGGGCTTTTGCAACATTACAGAAGAGTGAGGGTGTGTGGGGGGGGGTGCATCCTGTATAATATTGCTTCAGCACAGAAACGGCGTATCATTAAAACAATCTCAAAGTCACATAAAGAGATGTTGGAAAATGTAAAGAAAAAAAAAAGAGAGCGATGATGCGCTTTAAAGTTTATTGTGTGTGTTGACATTGTGAAAATTTTTTCTCTCTGTGAGGATAACAGCCCATCTAAATGTTTACAACTGTCTGTGCTCCGTTGGAAAGAAGGGAGTCTAAAAAAAAAACAAAAAAAAAAAAACAAAGAGCGGAGTAAAGATGATAAAGAAGTGTAGCAAATATGGCAGCACTTTGCACCATCTGCTGGCTTGTGTAGTCACTTTAATACACAAAAAAGTATGTGTCAAGCTTTAAATTGGTCGTTTGTCATTGTATCCTCTGTGGACGGGGGTGGGGGGGGGCAGTGATTCTCCAAACTATCACAACACTTCTGAACTTCACTTAAATATGCTTAACTTTACAAGGATGCTTTCCACATAATGGTGACATTGTGATGTATTATATTTACTATTTTAGTATCAAGGGGTGGTTTTTTTCTGATTTAGGGATAAAGTTTTAGTTTTTTAGTATTACTTATTTCTTCGCACAAGCAAATGTGAGGTGTCATGATAGAATTTTTAAATACTGCAGCCTTGAATATTGGCTGATACTGATATCAATCAATGTTCATCACCCTTTTATTACTTGTATTATATTATGGAATGTTACAAGAGGCCTGATTAAATGCCAAAGATGTCCAGTTTTTTAGAGTGATTAAGATCGTTTGACTACAAAAACATCTATCACATTCATTTAAGTATTTATATGGTAATGGTAATGGTTTAATTTCATTTGAACATGCATCAGATTACAATTGAATGCATCACATAATCAGTTCACAGTTCCACATGTCCAAAAGGAGTAGGAAGAAGCAAAGCTTATTAAATCCTACCCCTCCATCTGGTACTTTTACAATCAGTAACTGTTACATTTGTTCACTTCCTGCTTTCCTAATATAGTTTATTTTTTTATTTTTTATTTTTTATTTTTTATTTTTCAATTTTTCAATTTTTCAATTTTTCATTTTTCATTTTTCATTTTTTATTTTTTATTTTTATAAATATTTTTTACATTTTATATTGTTTTTATATTAATTTTTTTTATATTTATATATTTATTTATGTTTCTTGAATTGGCTTATCGTTGTGCATTGTTCGAGGGTCTTACTCAATCCATTCCATAGTTTGATTCCACATACTGAAATGCTATGGCTTTTTAACGAAGTCCTAGCATATAAGTGTTTCAAATGTACTTCTTCCCTGAGATCATATTTCTCCTCTCTTGTAGAGAAGTATTGGATGACATTTTTAGCTAATTGGTTATTTTTAGCCTTATGCATTATTTTAGCTGTTTGAAGATGAACTATATCAGCAAGTTGAAGTATTTGTGATTTTAGAAATAAGGAGTTAGTATGTTCTCTGTAGGCGCCATTATGAATTATCCTGACTGACCTTTTTTTGCAGTACATTTAGTGAGTGAAGATCGCTTTTATAGTTATATGAAAAGTACATGCAGTGGTTTGCGGTCTTTAAAGCGGTGCAACACTTTAAACTGGAAATTACAGTACTTTTTAACACATCTGGGGTATTGTTACTTTTTTATAGTTACTAGAAGAAGCTGATTATTTCTGATCCTGAGTCAATGTAGAAATTTGTCGGTAAACGTCACTGTCTGTTGTTCAGGGTACATGGTTGTACGTGTACGAATTTCTCCCGGTATTCCTGTTTCCTCTCACATTCCAAAAAACATTCATGTTAGGTTAATTGGCGACTATGAATAAATTATCCATAGGTATGAAGTTTTTCCGAGGCAGTTATTTGAGGTATGCCATTTATGCTTTGATTACCTATATTGAAACAGAAACCAATGGATAATCTAATCAAAATAGAAGAGTTGATAAAAATGTGTTATTTCTAGTCAAAATTCCTAATTATCTTTATGAAGACCAAATTCGGGGCGGCACGGTGGTCTAGGGGTTAGCGCACAGACCTCACAGCTAGGAGACCAGGGTTCAATTCCACCCTCGGGCATCTCTGTGTGGAGTTTGCATGTTCTCCCCGTGCATGCGTGGGTTTTCTCCGGGTACTCCGGTTTCCTCCCACATTCCAAAAACATGCTAGGTTAATTGCCGACTCCAAATTGTCCATAGGTATGAATGTGAGTGTGAATGGTTGTTTGTCTGTATGTGCCCTGTGATTGGCTGGCCACCAGTCCAGGGTGTACCCCGCCTTACGCCCGAAGACAGCTGGGATAGGCTCCAGCACCCCCCGCGACCCTCGTGAGGAAAAAGCGGTAGAAAATGAATGAATGAATGAATGAATGAATGAAGACCAAATTCGGACATCGTATTGCATAGACGTACCAAAGTGAGTGGATGTGGACTGAAGCAAAGTAATGAACCTCAACTGTGCAGGTGACAGAACTCCAGGAGGAGGAAGAGTCATACCAAAAAAAAAAAAAAAAAAAAGGTCAGGTTGCTGAGGCAGACGCAGTTTCCTTCAGGAATCTTTCATGCGGCCACAAGACACAAGGGAGCCATGTGGCAACAGCAAAGGTCTCAGACAGGCAACAATGGTGCGAGCAGTTATAATGTGTCCAGAAAAACTGGAAGACATGCAGTATACTGTATACAAAATACATCCATAACAGTACCTGTCTTGGAAATTAGTACACAAGTCGGTAGGAACACATGAACCTATGTCAAAGAGTACTTTGGTTGTGGTTGACAACTTCGATAAAAACAATAAAATGGGATAAAGTCCAGTGAGTCAGTAGCTATGTTTACATGAGTTTTGGAATGGAATCTTTCCGAATGACTTTTCCAAAAAAAAAAATGGTATACATGGAAAGGAATATTCCAATCTCTTGTCTACATGCGGCACTATAATCCAACAGAATAGTCAATGGGGCATTTGCAGTAAAACGTTAACATCAACATCACGTAATACCGACTTCCTCGGGTTTTTCCATAACTCCGTATTGCCAGTTTTTCCTTCATCCAGTCTTGAAATTTAGTTTGGATCAAAAAACTTTCCGCAGTAGTCCAGTGCCGATTGGTGTCCTCCATTTTTAAAACCGAAGAAAGTCTCGATTTGCGTTTTACGTCATATCTGTGCATTCGCTGAAAGAATGCACCCGGGATAAATTTAAACAGGAAAAGATCAAATTCAATCTTGCTAATATTTTATAATTAAACTCGGGACATGTTTTATATAGATATACAGTAAACCTCGGATATATCGGATTCAATTGTTCCCACTGGTTTTGTCCGATATAAGCGAAATCCGTTATATGCGTATACCGGAAAATGTCCGTTTTACGCATATATCGGATTTATATCCGGTATATGCGTAAATCGGATTTTATCCGTTATAAAAAGGCACTTCCTTGACTATGTTTCCAATGTACCTGGACGCGCAGGCAACGCTGCAAACGCTGCAAATGACGTCGTATAGCGGCCTGTCACGATTCGGCGAATCGGAGCGCCACGATGCGGCCATCCGATATATGCGAGGGAAATTTCATGGAAATGCATTGGAACGGGACTGGAGATTTTGTCCGAAATAGGCGAAATCCGTTATGAAAAATCCGATATATGCAATGAATTTTTATTGGAAATGCATTATAGAAAAATTGGTCCGTTGTGAGCGAATTTCCGATATATCCGAGTCCGATATATCCAAGGTTTACTGTATATTTTCTTTGTGGCTAATGAATTACTAAATAATAATAGAAATATGCCTTTTGTATAAAGATGGGAATATAAAGAAGTTAGTTGAAAGAACAAATGAAAGAAAATCTCGGGATCACGTAATGTTGATGTTTATGTTTTACTGGGCATGCCCCATTGACTATTCAGTTGGATTATATCGCCGCATGTAAACCAGAGATTGGAATATTCCTTTCCATGTATACCATTGTTTTCGGAAAGGTCATTCAGAAAGATTCCATTCGGAATAAAGGAAAACTCATGTAAACGTGGCTAATGACTCACTGGACTTTATTATTTTATCGAAGTCGTCAACCACAACCAAAGCACTCAGTGCCGTTTCTATGCTGCGGTGCATCCTAAATCCTAACCGAAACACCTCGTAATGATTATTCGGAATGAAATTGTGTAACTCTTAATGATCTTGGACAAAATCAGAAGCTTGGATATTGGTCTGTAGTTAACCAAGACACGTGGATCGAACTTAGGTGTGTCAGTCGTCACCATTTCCGTCATTTCGGGATGTATAACATCAGTTGATGGGAGGTTGGTTTGGTGTCTATGGTGTTTACTGTCACGAATTGAATCGCAATTATCACGACTATGACTGGTAGGGATCGGCGGGTTGATGGTGCTATGCCACTTGTTAGCCACGCAGACATATGTGGTTGGTAGTAGGTTCGAACATTACACAGAACCTGTCTATAATTGTCATGTCATTTTTCCACGCTGAATGATTTTCTTGTGAGTGGGTGGAATTTCATTTTCTCTCTAATTTCTATGTTTTGTGTTTGAGCTCATAGGTATGGAAATTGTACCATGGGGCAGAATTCTTTGGGTTTACCCCCCCCCCCCCTTTTTTTTTTTAGTTTTAACACTACATGACTGATATTAGTATTGTTAAGTTAATGAAGGGCAGTGAATTGAAGAGGACCATGAAAGCATCTTTGAAGTTATTACAACAGGACCGCGAAAGCATCTTTGAAGTTATTAGCACTTACCTTATCTGGTAAATACGGTTTTATCTACTGGTGTATATACATAAATTGTTACACATAAAAAAGTGTGTTCTCAATAGGGCTTAATAAAGCATTTTTAATTTTTTTTTTTTTTGGACAACACACTTTTTTGGGACCTCTGGCACAAATTTAAAATTGCAAAATACTAAAACATGGCCGCTTTAATAATCAGGAAATTGAAACAACGCTTTGGGATGTCATAATTAGCACACTTGTCGTGACGTGTTGCACGCGATCCGGATTTGTTTACGCTAGTTTGTCAAGTTGCACATACTAAATGAATGCCCGAGTGCACACTGCAAGCAAAAAACTTCAGACTTGAGCAGCATTCAATTCCAAATGCCCAGCAACCCTCCCCGACCCGTCATGACATGAGATGCAAATGTACTCAAATGCGTGGTGGATGTCACGGCAGAAAATGAGATGATTTGAATGCATGTGGGCGGTAGTTGGGGTCTTAGAGGAGGAAGCTATGTTACACCTATTTTCCAAATGCATGAGGTCAGACCCTAGGGAACGCAATCATCAGGGGGGTGATCACACACCCCCAACAAATTTGTTTTTTACATTAATATCGTGTGACTGTAAGCCATTGAGAGAATTAAAGCATCAAAATATCAAATGTTTATACTCCTATGTTTATACAAAAGGCATATTTCTCTCAAATACAATTAGTGATTATTAGCCACGTATACATGGACCCAAATATTCCAATTGCTTTCAGTTTATTTCAGTTTACACCTCATTCCCAAAGAAAAGTGCCAATCCGAATGAACATATAATGGGATTCCCAGTGGTGGAATATTCCTTTCCCCAATCCGATTGAGGTATCTTGTACTCGAGACGTTCTTCGGTTTTAAAAATGGAGGCGAGCAATCGGCACTGGACTACTGCGGAACGTTTGTTTTTTATTCCAAACTAAATTTCAAGACCGGATGAACAAAAAAACTGTCAATACGGAGTTATTCCAACAAGTGGAAGAAAAACTCCAGGAAGTCGGTATCACGTGATGTTGATGTTTACGTTTTACTGGGCATGCCCTATTGACTATTCTGGTTGATTATAGCAGCGCATGTAGACAAAAGATTGGAATATTCCTTTCCATGTATACCATTGTTTTCGGAAAAGTCATTCAGAAAGATTGCATTCGGAAAGTGGAAAACTCATGTAAACATGGCTATTGACTCACTGAACATTTTATTATTTTATCGAAATTGTGAACCACAACCAAAGTACTCTTTGACAGAGATTCATGTCCAATCGGAAAAAGGAAAAACTCATGTAAACGTGGCTACCGTTCTAATTATAGCTCAATACCTATAATGTATAATGCACAGAATGAACTCTCTTCCTGTCTGTTTGACTATGGAAGACTAGGGACTTTAAGATACATATGCAGGCTGGCAAAATGATCGAGTTAATTTACCGTGTGCTTAATTAATCTATTATTGCAACAGTTTGTGACACACCTAAAGGATATAGGATATAAGTTAGCAAGATGGATAGCTCGATTTGGTCAATAAGTGCTAGACAATAAAATGGGCAGACTACTGTACAATATCATTACCATGACAACCAAAGGCAGGAGTGAGTGCCTTCTGGTGGGCCAACTGTCAGGCTACAAAATGCCATCGTTTCTACGGTATCTGCTTTGCTGAATGTGATGTCATGTGGCCTTGCAGGTTTTTTTTGTGCTGTTTCATCGGGAAGAAGAATCACTGTCACTAAGGAGTGACTCATCCTCCATCTTGCTAAAGACACACACTATGACAGTGTGCCTGTGGGTGTGGAGCTGTAAAACCCCTTTTATTTATCTTGGACTATGTATTTATGGACTTTTTTAAAAATGTATTTTACATGCAAACCATGCAGATGAAGGAACATCAGATAACAAAAAAAAAGGCAGACTCTGAGTGGAAAAGTCACGGATACCAGTGAGACATACCAAGAAAGATGAGAAATACTGCACCAGATGAGAAAAATGCACAGAGCAAAGTAACAAGTCCACACATCTCGGTACTCACTGACCCACAAACACAAACTCTTCCCCCAGACCAGGCTGTGTTTAAACCGCTGGCACACAGGAAAAGCTGTCAAAACAGTCGGCACCGTAGCAGAGGGAGGGCTGAGTGATGGCAGCATCACAAAAAACACAAGGAAACCTTTTTTTTGTTGGGCCAGAAACTTTTTTTTTGTCAATTTTTTTCTACCTAGAGCCACATCGTGAAAAATGAAAAGAAGCATGATGTTTTGGAAAGCGACATATGCTGGGAAATCATATACGTTTCAACAAAAAAAAATACATATAGCTTTGTGATATAGCTTAAAAAAAAAAGCATATATTAGTATGAACTCGTTTTTCTGGTTTTCCTTTTTTAGTGTTTTTTTATTTATTTCAACTTTATTTTTGTCTCTTTTTTTCGTAGTGCCATGGCGTAAATCCATTAATAAAACTTTTTCCTATTAGTTTCACAGGTTTTTCTCGTAAAATTATGCCTTTACTCTTGTAAAAAATTGTCAATTATTTTTGCTCTTTTTTTTTTTTAAGATTATGCAGCAGGTCAATAATAAAAAAGCTATGAGCTGAAAAAAAAAATGTTGGACCCCCCCAGTCTTAATATTTTGACTTTATCTTCACAAAATTACAGCAGTTTCTTCCATCTTTTTTTATTTTTACTTTTTTCTTGTAAATATTCCTCATAATTATAATTTTATTCCCATCATGTATTCTACAACTAATATTTATAGTATCTCTTGACCAAAACCTGACAAAAATTAGAGCTGTTTTCACGAAATTCCGACTTTAAAAATATATTTTAATATTTAAACTTAATCCGACATTTTTCCTCATACTATTTTTCTTAAAAAATAATTTTCTCAATTAATTTGATCTTAATATTTTCACTTCATACTTGTAAAATTACTGCTGATTTTTATTTTAACCTCATTTTCGTAAAGTTACTACTGATCTTTCTGCTGTATTTTCCTTATTAAGTTATATTTTTAGAATATGCAGCAGGCCCATTAATAGAAAAGCTATGGGCTGAAAAAAAAAAAAAAAAACGTTGGACCCCCTGTCTTAATATTTTGACTTTATCTTCACAAAATTACAGCCGTTTCTTCCATGTGCTGTTTTTTTTTTTAAATGTTCCAACTATTATTTCAACTTTTTTCTTGTAAATATTCCTCATAATTATGATTTTATTCCCATTATGTATTCTACAACTAATATTTATAGCATCTCTTGACCAAAACTTGACAAAAATTGCAGTTGTTTTCACATAATTAGGACTTTAAAAATATACAGTGAAGAAAATAAGTATTTGAACACCCTGCTATTTTGCTATTTCTCCCACTTAGAAATCATGGAGGGGTCTGAAATTTTCATCGTAGGTGCATGTCCACTGTGAGAGAGATAAACTAAAAAGAAAAATCCAGAAATCACAATGCATGATTTTTTAACAATTTATTTGTGTGATACAGCTGCAAATAAGTATTTGAACACCTGAGAAAATGAATGTTAATATTTGGTACAGTAGCCTTTGTTTGCTATTACAGAGGTCAAACGTTTCCTGTAGTTTTTCACCAGGTTTGCACACACTGCAGGAGGGATCTTGGCCCACTCCTCCACACAGATCTTCTCTAGATCAGTCAGGTTTCTGGGCTGTCGCTGAGAAACACGGAGTTTGAGCTCCCTCCAAAGATTTTCGATTGGGTTCAGGTCTGGAGACTGGCTGGGCCATGCTAGAACCTTGATATGCTTCTTACGGAGCCACTCCTTGGTTTTCCTGGCTGTGTGCTTCGGGTCGTTGTCGTGTTGGAAGACCCAGCCACGACCCATCTTCAATGCTCTGACAGAGGGAAGGAGGTTGTTCCCCAAAATCTCACAATACACGGCCCCAGTCATCCTCTCTTTAATGCAGTGCACTCGTCCTGTCCCATGTGCAGAAAAACACCCCCAAAGCATGATGCTACCACCCCCATGCTTCACAGTAGGGATGGTGTTCTTCGGATTGTACTCTTCATTCTTCTTCCTCCAAACACGCTTATTGGAATTATGACCAAAAAGTTCTATTTTGGTCTCATCTGACCATAAAACTTTCTCCCATGACTCCTCTGTATCATCCAAATGGTCATATGCAAACTTAAGACGGGCCTTGACATGTGCTGGTTTAAGCAGGGGAACCTTTCGTGCCATGCATGATTTCACATCATGACGTCTTAGTGTATTACCTACAGTAACCTTGGAAACGGTGGTCCCAGCTCTTTTCAGGTCATTGACCAAGTCCTGTCGTGTAGTTCTGGGCTGATTCCTCACCTTTCTTAGAATCATTGAGACCCCACGAGGTGATATCTTGCATGGGGCTCCACTCCGATTGAGATTGACCGTCATGTTTAGCTTCTTCCATTTTCTAATGATAGCTCCAACAGTGGACCTTTTTTCACCAAGCTGCTTGGTAATTGCTCCGTAGCCCTTTCCAGCCTTGTGGAGGTGTACAATTTTGTCTCTGGTGTCTTTGGACAGCTCTTTGGTCTTCGCCATGTTACAAGTTAAAGTCTTACTGATTGTATGGGGTGGACAGGTGTCTTTATGCAGCTAACGACCTCAAACAGGTGCATCTGATTCAGGATGATACATGGAGTGCAGGTGGACTTCTAATGGGCAGACTAACAGGTCTTTCAGGGTCAGAATTCTAGATGATACACAGGTGTTCAAATACTTATTTGCAGCTGTATCACACAAATAAATTGTTAAAAAATCATGCATTGTGATTTCTGGATTTTTCTTTTTAGTTTATCTCTCTCACAGTGGACATGCACCTACGATGAAAATTTCAGACCCCTCCATGATTTCTAAGTGGGAGAAATAGCAAAATAGCAGGGTGTTCAAATACTTATTTTCTTCACTGTATTTTAATATTTAAACTTAACATTTAAATTGACATTTTATAATTTTTCTTAAAAAATAATTTTCTCAATTAATTAGAACTTTATCTTAATATTTTCACTTCATACTTGTAAAATTACTTTACTTTTTTATTTTTTATTTTAACTTCATTTTCGTCAAGTTACTACTGATCTTTCTGCTGTATTTTCCTTGTTAAGTTACATTTTTTTAGAATATGCAGCAGGCCAATGAAAAAACAGCCGCATTTTAGGCTGATTTATTCAAATAAAAAGCTCCAAATTCATATTCTAGGTCACTGACACAAAACAAAGGACAGCTCTACTACAGTGGAAGCAAACATGAGCTAATTCAGCCGTTTTTTTGTTTGTTTTTTGGTCAAAGCTACAAGTGACATTTTGCGCCTCGGGACAAAACAATGTTGCATTGCAAATGACATTTTGACTCCATATTTCCATATACTAATGCAATCCTTTGTTAAAGGGGACTGTCTGCAACAGGCTCAAAATTACAATCAGCGGTTTAAAAGAACAGATTGAAAAATTAAATGTCGATATTATTCACAATTAAATTGAGGAGAAATCGTCCTTTGGGCTGAATAAGATGACTAGCATTCAGCGGCTTATAAACAAACAGTCCCAGAGAAGCCATTTTAACTTCAGTCATGTTGTACTACATAAACAGTGTGACTGTGTTTAGCATACTAGCTTAGGCGGGATACATTTATATATTTATATGTATATATATATTTATATTTAGTTTTTGGCAAGAGGACCACAATGAACAAATAGACAGCAACATAGCTAAAAAGAAAACTAGCTCAGGTAAGAAAAATAGTCTGCTAGCATGATAGCATGATAGCATGATAGCTAAAAAGCCGGATATGTAGCAAGATATGTAGCTTGATGGATGACAAAATAAAAACAAAGATGGCTCGCTTGATATCAAAATGGCTAAATAGCAAGATAGCTAAATAGACAGCTTGTAAGAAAACATGAAAAGTGGCCTCGACCAAGAAAAATAGCTAGCTAGCACGATAGCCAAATAGCAAGACAGCTAGCTAGGGTGAGTGAGTTTTTTTTGGGAAATCTGAAAGTAAAAATCTTAAAATTGAAAATCAATATTGTTGTTAATTATTGCCTGAAATAATAATGATAATAATAATAATAACAAAACAATGCAAATATTCCTAAAAATGTTGAAAGCAGCTTTAAGAAACCGGACCATTTTTGGCCTGAGGACCTTGAATGTGAGCTTGTGTTTTAAATCTGGCATTATCTATATAAAAAAATAAACTTAATCTGACATTTGTCCTCATATTATCTTTTCTTCTTTTTATTTTTACTTTTTTCTTGTAAATATTCCTCATAATTATGATTTTATTCCCATCATGTATTCTACAACTAATAATTATAGTATCTCTTGACCAAAACTTGACAAAAATTACAGCTGTTTTCACAATTATGACTTTAAAATATATATTTTAATATTTAAACTTAATCCGACATGTTATTATTTTTCTTAAAAAATAATTCTCTTAATTAATTTAAACTTTATCTTAATATTTTCACTTCATACTTGTAAAATTACTGCTGATTTCATAAAGTTACTACTGACCTTTCTGCTGTATTTTCCTGATTAAGTTACATTTTTAGAATATGCAGCAGGCCCATTAATAGAAAAGCTATGGGCTGAAAAAAAACCATTGGACCCCCCCGACTGAAATAATAATAATAATAATAATAAAATAAAATAAAAAAAATAATAATAATAATAATAACAACAATAACAAAACAATGCAAATATTCCTAAAAATGTTGAAAGCAGCTTTAAGAAAACGGACCATTTTTGGCCTGAGGACCTTGAATGTGAGCTTGTGTTTTAAATCTGGCATTATATATATAAAAAAAATATACTTAACCCGACATTTTTCCTTATATTATTTTTCTTAAAAAAATAATTCTCTTAATTAATTTAAACTTTATCTTAATATTTTCACTTCATACTTGTAAAATTACTGCTGATTTTTATTTTAACCTCACTTTCGTAAAGTTACTACTGACCTTTCTGCTGTATTTTCCTTATTAAGTTACATTTTTAGAATATCCAGCAGGCCCATTAATAGAAAAGCTATGGGCTGAAATAATAATAATAATAATAATAATAATAATAACAAAACAATGCAAATATTCCTAAAAATGTTGAAAGCAGCTTTGGGAAACCGGACCATTTTTGACCTGAGGACCTTGAATGTGAACTTGTGTTTTAAATCTGGCATTATATAAATAAAAAATAATGTATCGACCCCTTCAAGGGTCCCGAATCTGTACAGGGGCAACATAAGCTTCATTAATGAGAACTTTTTTACTGTCGTCCAGTTCAAAAACATGCTTGGAAACCTAATTGTCTACCGAGTAAATTGTCTAAAACGTTCCAGGGTTTACCCGCCAAAACCCAAATTCCATCGAAAGTTTGGCACCACACCAGGGTTAAAAACTAAGCACTCACTGCCAGACACCAATCCAGAGCTGCTTTGCCAGATCCCAAAACAAGAGCCTCGGTAAGCAGGTTACCATACAAACCCTGCCAAGTTTAAGGTAGGCAACATGAGGCAGCCAAGCACAGGGCAATGGAACAGCCTGATCACTGCAGGAAAGAGACGTCACTGAGGTAAGAGCATACATAAAAGCGGACACGGGGGCATCTCGACATGTGTGGTTAAAGTTAATACACAAGCATCGGACCTGCTTTAAACCTAAAACTGACCCGATTCTGCACCCAGAAAACAACTATTAATTCAATGTATCCCAGCGTTTTTGACTCAATTATTACAAAACAAAATTGTTAGACGCCGCCAATGTTGAATTATCACTGCCAACGCACAATATTCAAAATGAGATGAGCGTAATAAATTGCGGTTTATCGCGGTTCATTGGTTCCAGACCCACAAGCGCAATAAGTGAATTTCCATGAATGATTCCTCATTTATAAAGAAAACATTTACGTAGTTAGAGCACAGAAACCATGTTTAAGACTCATTTAGACATGAAATAATGGTAATGGTAATGGTTTAATTTCATTTGAACATGCATCAGATTACAAGTGAATGCATCACATAATCAGTTCCCAGTTCCACATGTCCAAAAGGAGTAGGAAGAAGCAAAGCTTATTAAATCCTACCCCTCCATCTGGTACTTTTACGATCAGTAACTGTTACATTTGTTCACTTCCTGCTTTCTTAATATAGTTTAACTTTTTATCTTTTATTTTTTCATTACTTTTTTTTATTTTTTATTTTTTATTTTTTTTTAATTTTAAATTAAATTTAAATTTTAAATTTTAAATTTTAAATTTTAAATTTTAAATTTTAAATTTTAAATTTTAAATTTTAAATTTTAAATTTTAAATTTTAAATTTTAAATTTTTCATTATTTCATATATAATAATTTCATATAATCATTATTTCAGCTGTTTGAAGATTATATATATAAGACTATATCAGCAAGTTGAAGTATTTGTGATTTTAGAAATAAGGAGTTAGTATGTTCCCTGTAGGCGGCATTATGAATTATCCTTACTGACCTTTTTTTTTTGCAGTACATTTAGCAAGTGAAGATTGCTTTTATAGTTATTACCCCATATATACCACAAATTTTGCTTTGTTCAATATTGAAATATTTCTCGCCACCTTATGTTGTATATTTGTAATATGAGGTTTATACTCCCATAGTAAATTTTTACAGCTGTATTACCCAATGTACAGTACTTGATATTATAAGAAATAAAAACCTTTTCATCATGGAATACCAGCATCCATCATCTCTTAACAGACGCCACTTGTTGGTTTGTGTATATAAATTTGTAGACTTGAGTACAAGTTTTTTGGGGGGAAATACTGCATTCGGATTGGCGGTACGTATGCTTACCTGTAGCGGCTCCTGTGCATGAAAAGTATTTTTTGCATTAACTATTGGACTTTGACATCTTGTTTTGCCAACAGTGTGTCAACAGCTCTGTATCAGAGTTCAACAGCGACACTGAAATGCACACTAAAAATGTAGAAGGCAATCCCAGAAGACGTGGCCTTTGCGGCAGAAGGAACAATTTAGCATAACAATAGCATGTGGAGTGCCTCCTTCTTTCCTTGCAAGAGTGAAAATGAAGCCATAAAAGAAGAAACTGTGACCAAAAATAGAGCAGAATTACATTTAGTTGGGGTGACACTCACAGACCTTGAGGATAGGACTAAATATAGCTTATATGGTGTGTGGTAAATCACAAAAGTGCACCTTTAACATGGTGGAAAATAAGAGTGTCAAAAGTGAATATGAGCACATAAAGAAAAATCCTTCATGTGTTACTTTATGGTCTCCTAATGCCATCAAATCCTCACTTAAAAAAAAAAAGGCTGGCAGAGGCTAAAACGGGAAGAAAGAAATAAGAGACGCCAAAAAACTGTGAGAAGTGATAACCGTGCTAACCTGTAGCTACAGCCTGGCGAGGATAAAGGCCACCACGGGGTGAGAATATTGGCTGACAGAAGCTGAATCAGGGTTGAGCTGAGCTGAGTTGATTCTACGCCAGACTGCCGCAAAACGCCACTCTGAGCTACGTCCAGGTGGTGAGGAAAGGTCAGGGGCCGGGGGGGTGTGGGTTTTTGAGACCACTATGTGGTTTCCAGTACCAGCCAGGCATGGCCATGATGCTCTGTTTAACAACATCATAAGCCAAAGATACACAAACAAAAATGTGTTGCTCTAAATCAGGGGTCTCAAACTCAATTTACTTGGGGGCCACTGGAGCTCGGGTCTGGGTGAGACTGGGCCGCATCAGGTTTAAAAAAAAAAAAAAAAAACCCAAAAAACGCATTTATTAAAAACAAAAAAATGTAAAAAACTTTGCTTTGGTTCCAATTTTCTACAAGAAAAGCTCTGATAAAACATTCCACTGTTCTCAAATATCTTACTTTTTATTTTTCTGCACAAAATAAGATGAAAAATAAACAAATCAAGAATAAAGAAAATCAATCAATTAGCAATAAATAAATAAATATAATAATAATAATAATAAAACGGCAAATAATAAAAACTTAAGAAACCACATATAGTTGGTGGGTAGACAAATGCTTTTTTTTTTCAGATTAAAATGAACAAAGCATTATTAGAGCCCTGTAGACATGACAAAACACGACTATAGTCACATTTATACTCTTTTTATTTACAACATATTGCGCAACTGCAGGGTCTTGAGACACATGCTAACTCGCAAACTAGAGAGTTAGCGACCTAAATGGTAGCCTTCAAGTTATTTCCTTTAAAGTTAAATAGCCAAAAACTTACCACTTCCACACGGATAGTGAGGATAACTATTAACAGTTATTTAACCTTTAACATGAACATTAATCAAACGTAATAATTTTTTCTGGGTACATGATACCATACAGAATCCATATCAAACTTGCACAGGCCGCACTAACATTAAACTTTCATATCAAGACGGGGGCCTCAAACTAGTGTCCTGCGGGCCACATTTGGCCCGCGGGACGTGTGTTCGAAACCCCTGCTCTAAATCATATTTCCACATTTGGTGATGTTGTGAGTAATACTATGTTGACCAACAACGCCGGACCGACGTCTCTCAATGCTAACGAGGCAGCTAATGACTTTTGGAAACACATCAAAGCCCAGTTTCTGCACTGGACCTCCACTTTCTTTCAAACAGTATGACACACAATTTTAGTGGTAGCAAAACCATATTGTGGTGTACCGTAAAACCGGGCACTGGCACATGTGAGAGTTACTATAATAAACCATATAAGCAGCTAATCGACAACTAGGATAAGGAACATGGAGGCTGAATGGGCGAAATGAACTGAAAAAGACAGCAAGTTACTACTGAGCAAGTTCACCAAGCTCCCGATCTCATCCCACATTGCTTGTCATTCTGATAATGTTCACTCCTAGTTCATGTGGCACTCGACTATTTAGTTTCAAGACCAGGCAAACTTAAAAAATGACATATCCCGAAAATATGTTATAATAGCTAAATAGTACCTTATGTAATAAAATAGTAAATATAAATGCAAGAGTTCCTTGCTCATGCGATGCCATAATTTCACTCCAAAGACTGTTATGTTAAAAGTTTTTAATGTTGGTGTGCTGCTTAGAAAGAGCAGCTGGCCTCTTTAGCGTTCATTGCGTCTAATCAGTACTCCTCTTAATGCATATGGATTTCATGGAGAAGAGGGGAAAAAAAATACGAGGGAGGAGATGGATGAGTGACTGATTAGGATACTTCAGTGCAGTGGAGCATTGGCGTGATGGTAGGGGTAATTTAGCATATAAATATCTGCTTTAAACAGAGTAGGTTCAAAAAGTGCAAGCAGCATTAAAGGAAAGGTTGTTGCGGGCAAGAGCAAATTTAATTAACCCGCATCCTGAAGCCATCTCAATGGCAGCAAAGCTACTTGTGTTCACAATTGAACCTCGGGAAGTAGACTGGAGCGGTAGCCTTAAGAGGAGATTGGAATAATCATAACAAACGACCACAATATGCAACCATCTTGTCCTTGTTATTTTTCAAACATTTGAAAAAAATATCACAAATTGAGAGGGCATACAGAGTAGCAATCAAGTGTGAAAGTTGACTTTTTGACACTTGACAATTGTATTGAGAATACAACGATAAATGAATTTCCACAAAGTAGGATTCATTCATTTTCTACCGATTTTCCTCACAAGAGGTGGATCCTATCCCAGCTGTCCTCAGGCGAGAGGCGGGGCCAATCACATGGCACATATAGACAAACAACCATTCACACTCACATTCATACCTATGGACAATTTGGAGTGGATAATTAACCTAGCATGTTTTTGGAATGTGGGAGGAAACCGGAGTAAACAACCGGAGAAAACATGCAAACTCCACACAGAGATGGCTGAGGGTGGAATTGAACTCGGGTCTCCTAGCTGTGAGCCCTGCGTGCCTACCACTTGTGCGCGTGCAGCCCTTATCACTATTTATCAAAGTCAAATGTCTTGTTTTGCCTAAAACACAACAATAATAATGTTTTAAAAAATTTGAATATTCACATTCAAGAGGCTGAAATCAGAATATTTACATAAAAAAAAAACAAATTAGTTGTGGATTAATCGCTTAATCACCAATGTTGCAGCTCAATGATACACATCTATTTACGGTGTCAGGAGAAAGTCTATGGAATTTTCCACATTCTTTTCCACAAGCACGGGGAGAACATGCAAATTCCACACAGAGATGGCCGAGGGTGGATTTGAACTCGGGTCACCTAGCTGTGAGACCCGCGCTAACCACATGACTGCCGTGCAGCCATGAAGTAGAATTCAATCATTCATTCATTTTCTACCGCTTTTTCCTCACGAGGGTAGTGGGGGGTGCTGGAGCCTATCCCAGCTGTCTTCGGGTGAGAGGCGGCATACACCCTGGACTGGTCGCCAGCCAATCACAGGGCACATATAGACAAACAACCATTCACACTCACATTCATACCTATGGACAATTTGGAGTCGCTAATTAACCTAGCATGTTTTTTGGAATGTGGGAGGAAACCTTGGAGAAAACCCACGCATGCACGGGGAGAACATGCAAACTCCACACAGAGATGGCCGAGGGTGGATTTGAACTCGGGTCTCCTAGCCGTTAGGTCTACACGCTAACCACTAGCCATGAAAAGAATTCAATGAAATAGAATTCAATATTAATAAATACAAAATCTTAAAAAAACAGTTTGACTTTCTAAATAGAATCTTAACCCTTATTAGAGCCCTGTATACATGAAATAACACCCCTATATCCACCTTTACACTCCTATTATTCTTTTGTTTACACCACATTTTGTTAAGCATGGTATAATATATTTAAGTCAGTTGGGATCCTGTCCCACCACGATAAGCATTTTCTAAAATAATGTCATGACGTATAGTTTAGAAACCCTCAAGGTTACTCCTAAAGGCCCAACATCAGAAAGATGACAAAGGGTGTCCCTTCTCCAACCCAACAAAACATCACAAATGCATTTCAACAGCACAAAGGGTCATGACAGTCGATATAACCACTAACATAACAAGACGTCCAACCACAATAGCAGCAGCAGAAAGTGCATATTAGAAAAAAAAAACATACATCGTAGCCAAGAGCCTTGACCTGTCACTCAGATGACAACGCTGCAGCATCTGTGACCACATTTTCAAACGTTGTCATAATCCACACGATGACAACCCTGTGAATGCCACAATGCCTTGGGCCACCTGAAGGGCTATCAGTGTGAGCCACGAGTTCAGACGAGACGCCCATGAGCTGGAATGGCAAGTAACACAGAACTCCTTCATAAGGGCAGAGCAAAAGATGCTAAATACTGAGTAATATTGTTAGGCTCAACAACAGAAAAAATAGAGAATATTTGGAAATCAGTGGTTAGCGCGCAGACCTCACAGCTAGGACCCCAGGGTTCAATTTCACCCTCGGCCATCTGTGTGGAGTTTGCACGTTCTTCCCGTGCATGCGTGGGTTTTCTCCGGTTTCCTCCCACATTCCAAAAACATGCTAGGTTAATTAGCGACTCCAAATTGTCCATAGGTATGAATGTGAGTGTGAATGGTTGTTTGTCTATATGTGCCCTGTGATTGGCTGGCCACCAGTCCAGGGTGTACCACGCCTCTCGCCCGAAGACAGCTGGGATAGGCTCCAGCACCCCCTGTGACCCTCATGAGGGTTTTGCTTCACACCAAAATAATAATGCATTTTTATTGTGTTATATGCACAAATTTGGTTGCACGGTGGATAAGTGGTTAGTGTGCAGACCTCACAGCTAGGAGACCCGAGTTCAATTCCACTCTCGGCCATCTCTGTGTGGAGTTTGCATGTTCTCCGGGTACTCCGGTTTCCTCCCACATTGCAAAAACATGCTAGGTTAATTAGCGACTCCAAATTGTCCATAGGTATGAATGTGAGTGTGAATGGTTGTTTGTCTATATGTGCCCCCCGCGACCCTCGTAAGGAAAAAGCGGTAGAAAATGAATGAATATTTGGAATTTTCTATCGCTTATCCTCACGAGGGTCACAGGATCAAATTTTTGATCAGCCTATTTCACCTTAATAAAAAAAATGTAAATTCTTGGAATTTTTCAACCGGAGTTTCAATCAGGAGTGTACAATATGGGAATTTAAACATCAAGTATTGCATTATAGGAAATATGATTTAAAACTGCATTTTCAGATTCCACAAGAGTTTAAACCCACTCAAGGTGGCTTTTTCATTGACTTTGTAGACTTAAGCGCTTTCAATGCCTTGAAAAGTTGCAAGTTGAATTGGTCAAAAAGACGGCTTGCTTATCTCGGCCTTGCACGCAGTCATATGGTCAAATGTGGGCTGGCTGTGTGCTGCAGCTGGTTTTGCATGGAGGTGATAGAGTAGGATTGAAGTGTTACTGTTTCTTGGGTTGAATATTTTTTTTTTTTTTACTGTGCAACATTCACCCACACACTTAATGGATTCTACCTGATGAGCCATATGACAATGATGTTGAACTTGAGGTTGTTGGATATAACAAGTATATTATACTGGTGTCCTGGTTTCTTCTACTTGGCAAATTACCAGCATGAAGTGTGAGGACATGGTGGGTTGAGCGTATCGGCGCATACGGTCATCTTCCGCATGGCCTCATGCAAACATGTGATGCTGCTAATGAGACACATATGGAAAAAACCTTGTAAAAAAATATGACAAAAAACAACAAATCTATACATTATATTAAATTGGTATTTATTGATTATGTAAAGATGCTTTTTTTTTTGCATTCTGTACTCAAAAAAGACCAAACTGACGTCCGAGATCCCGAAGTACCGATACACCTCGACTAATAAACAATGATACGTGTGTCAGTTGATGACAAGAGCGGCTCTATCAGCCCATTAAGGGCTTCATTGGCATGCCTCGCATGCCACGACTCAATCTGACAGACCCTCGCGCTACGCAAGCTGCTTAGCTTGTCACACTCGAGACAAAGTGTCTTTTCTTTGGGAACTCTAGGAGATGAGCATCCTTTGTGAGACTAACTGGCAATGACTGCGCCATCTGTGGTGTTCTGCCAAGTCCGCATTACGTGTGATAACCGAAGAGGAAAAAAAAACGGTTCTTTAATTAGAGTACGGTCTTCTTGTGTGAGGAGACATGTATGGGAATGAGTATGCGATATATGAATATGATTATTGATCCCGCCAACCATTTCTTTGATGGGTGTTCTTTGACGGATTTATTTAATCCATGTTGCTTTTCAATGTGCTGCATCATCATAAAATAAGACCATACAATAAAACATCAATAAATAAAAATTACTTTTATCAATGTAATAAATGACTCCGGTTTCCTCCTACATTGCAAAAACATGCTGAATGGTTGTTTGTCGATATGTGCCCACCACCAGTCCAGGGTGTACCCCGCCTCTCGCCCGAAGACAGCTGGTATAGGCTCCAGCACCCCCGCCCTCATGAGGATAAATGGTAGAAAATGAATGAATGTGCACTCGGGGGGACAAAACGGATAATAATAATTCTATTACATTTTCCATACAAAGTACAACAATGTGTCTCTCACACAATAAAACTAAGATAAAGTAAAATTATTCCAACAACATGCATGCTAGGTTAATTGGCGACTCCTAATTGTCCATAGGTATGAATGTTGAGTGTGAATGGTTGTTTGTGTATATGTGCCCTGTGATTGGCTGGCCACCAGTCCAGGGTGTACCCCGCCTCTTGCCTGAAGACAGCTGGGATAGGCTCCAGCACCAGGAAAAAGCGGTAGAAAATGAATGAATGAATGAAATTACATACAGTCATTTAAAATGTAATAAAATAAATTAAAATTATTTTTTGAATGAAAAAGATTATGAAAAATAGTTCCACTTAATTTAAGATGATATTTCACAATTTAATTAATAAAAAGATTATTTACCCATTTTAATTATATCTTTATTTGGCTTCTATTTATTTAATTACGGCACTTCAAGGACTCCATAGAAAAGAACTCGCATATTAAAAAAATCTAATGAAATGTTCCAAATCGAGTCTTCCAGAAAGTCAGCAAGTAAACAACTTACTGTGACTGCTTAAAAAAAAAAAAAAAAAAAAGTATTCCTAAGTGATATTGATTTGTTTTAGGAAGGACCGCTCATCAAAATGCATAATAAGCAATACCGACAGGCCCTGCGAGAGCTGCTTTCATTGTTATTGATTTGTGAATTAGCTAATGAGATGAGTGAGAAATGGACAACGGATTAGAGAAGGCAAGAGGAAGCACATTTATCACACGTCAATTGGCGATCTTGTAAGCAAAGCTGGCAGGACGCGACGCAACGCAACCACCGACCTACTGTATGCGCAAGATGTTAAGATGGGATTGCAAGGAAAACTGCGCAACTGCAGGGTCTCGAGACACATGCTAACTCGCAAACTAGAGAGCTAGCGACCTAAACGGTAGCCTTCAAGTTATTTCCTTTAAACTTAAATAGACAAAAACTTACCACTTCCACATGGATAGGGAGGATAACTATTAACAGTTATTTAACTTTTAACATGAACATTAATCAAACGTAATAATTTTTTCTGGGTACATGATACCATACAGCATCCATATCAAACTTGCGCGGGCCGCACTAACATTAAACTTTCATATCAAGGCGGGGGCCTCAAACTAGTGTCCTGCGGGCCACATTTGGCCCGCGGGCCGCATTTTTGAGACCCCTGCCCTACAGTGAGCTCGCCCCAAAACGTCAGCTGGCATAGCTTCCAGCACGCCCGTGACCCTGACAAACACGACTATAGTCACATTTATACTTTTTTTTTTTATTTACAACATATTGCGCAACTGCAGGGTCTCGAGACACATGCTAACTCGCAAACTAGAGAGCTAGCGACCTAAACGGTAGCCTTCAAGTTATTTCCTTTGAACTTAAATAGCCAACAACTTACCACTTCCACACAGATAGGGAGAATAACTATTAACAGTTATTTAACCTTTAACATGAACATTAATCAAACGTAATATTTTTTTCTGGGTACATGATACCATACAGCATCCATATCAAACATTATACTTTCATATCAAGGCGGGGGCCTCAAACTAGTGTCCTGCGGGCCACATTTGGCCCACAGGCCGCATGTTTGAGACCCCTGATGTTGACTATATTCGAGCACCTTATGACTATGACAAAATAGGAATTTGGACTTTTTGAAGGTACTGACTGCTGGATGACTGACAATGTTGGTTGATATAATTGACATCAAGTATCGGTTCTGTTCGTGGTTTCTTCCCTTGGAGTTTCGCCTTGGCTCCGTCACCAAAGTGCTTACTCGTGTGGGGTTGGGTTGGGTTGGTCGCACTGTACTTCAGCCTACATCTCAATTTCCCCAAGTCCCCATCCATCTTATCCATAATCTTTCCACCATCTACGCTCACACTCACTGTTAATCATCCGCTCATGTTCTTTAGACATTAAAGCCATGAACGTAGCAAATCCAATCAGCAGAAATGTTATTAGCAACTGGTAACTCAAATTGCCAACTTAAGTTACACATTCCGAGTTAGGAAAGCTCCTACTTGGGAGAATACGGCTCCAAATTGAATCCTAATTTTTAATCATGTTCTATTTGGTTTCAAAATGATGACCCCCGGTACCCAATATAATAATAATAATAATAATAATAATAATAATAATAATAATAAATGAGGTATATAGTGTTCCAAGGTTGGTTACGTGTGGGTCACAACCCAAGGGTGTGATGGTAAATAAATCAAAGGCTCCCACTCTAATATGTTTAAGTGGTATCTTGGCAACTGGTACCACTGCCATAATTATACCGCATCGCTTCAGGACATGGTTTGCAGAGACTTGTCGTTTTCATTACCGACCACATCTTTTGTTTTTTGTTTTTTTCCTTCAAGATGGTCCCCCTAGATTCTAGTACAGCAAGCACGCCAACCAAATAAGTACGGAACCAGACTGGCAACACGCAGAGTGGAAAACTGTTAGCGACTGTGACTGCCAATGGAAGTTAACTTTGCCATCTCATCTGGGAGTATCCTGTAAAGCAGGGGTCTCAAACACGCGGCCCGCGGGGCAAATGTGGCGCGCAGGACACTTGTTTGAGGCCCCCGCCTTGATATGAAAGTTGTGCTGAAGCAAGATTATACAGGATGCCCCCCCTCACCCTTCGGTAATTTTGCAAAAGCCCTAGTTAAGAGAATTCTACACCTCAGAGTTTGACGAGAGAATACACAAGCGTTTTTCTCTTTCATCTTTTGGATGAATTCAGCATGTAAATTTCCCAAACTTTAAGTCAGGGGTCTCAAACACGCGGCCCGCGGGCCAAATGTGGCCCGCAGGACACTAGCTTGAGGCCCCCTAATGTTAGTTTGATATGGATGCTGTATGGTATCATGTACCCAGAAAAAAATATTACGTTTGATTCATGTTCATGTTAAAGGTTAAATAACTGTTAATAGTTATCCTCCCTATCCGTGTGGAAGTGGTAAGTTTTTGGCTATTTAAGTTTAAAGGAAATAACTTGAAGGCTACCGTTTAGGTCGCTAGCGCTCTAGTTTGCGAGTTAGCATGTGTCTCAAGACCCTGCAGTTGCGCAATATGTTGTAAATAAAAAGAGTATAAATGTGACTATAGTCGTGTTTTGTCATGTCTACAGGGCTCTAATAATGCTTTGTTCATTTGAATCTGAAAAAAAATTATTTGCCGTTTTTTTATTATTATTATTATTATATTTATTTATTACTGATTGATTGATTTTTTTGTTTTTGGAATGTGGGAGGAAACCGGAGTACCCGGAGAAAACCCATCCATGCACCAACGGGGAGAACATACAAACACCACACAGAGATGGCCGAGGGTGGGATTGAACTCGGGTCTCTTAGCTGTGAGGTCTGCGTGCTAACCACTTGACCACCGTGCAGCCTCTTGTATATTTTGGGTGAAGAGCCAAGGACATTTGATATGTTATCATTTGACAAAAAAAAACCCATTTAAAGCAGCTGACACTGTACCTTATTTTTCGTCTGAATTGTTATTACTCTCCTACCAGCAAGTACTATTAACCAATAGCTGTGATACCACTAACCAATAGGAGTGAATTGGTCCCAAAATATAGCTTCGACACACACAGTGTAGTCAGGGAGGGCTGTTGTGTGATCATTCATCATCAATGACCGCGTGATAGAATGATAAGAAAAAAACGTGAAAAGGAAGGATTATAGAGAAGAGAGTGGATGCGGTGCGCATCACCGCGGCTTTAACAATCAGGACTACTTTTACAGAAGGGAGATTTAAGCAGAGGGAGGAAATGAAAGAAAATTAATCATGTCTGCTGCAAAAAGGGAAGGGAAATAAGAGAGGCAAACCGAGGACAAGATGGTGATGATTAAGAGACAGAGCAAGGGAGAAGCAATGGAAGGAGCAACAATGAGTTACTTTTACGGAAAAAGACGGGAGTCTGGCATGGGGGCAGGTACACGGGTACAAATGTAACGGTGCGCTTCAATGAGTTTGGTGGCGTTTTGGACACATAACTTTATTTATTAACTAACTAACAAAATAGAACCACTAATATTATAATATAAACCGTATTTTCTGGACTATAAGTCGCAAAAACGTACCACTTCCACACGGCATGAGAGAACTTGTTTTCACTATCAAAGTAGTACCTCATCAATGTAGCATTACTGATGCCTCGTGACCAGAATACTTCATATACCGCATTTTCCGGACTATAAGTCGCAAAAACGTACCACTTCCACACAGCATGAGAGAATTTGTTTTCACTATCAAAGTAGTACCTCATCAATGTAGCATTACTGATGCCTCGTGACCAGAATACTTCATATACCGCATTTTCCGGACTATAAGTCGCAAAAACGTACCACTTCCACACGGCATGAGAGAATTTGTTTTCACTATCAAAGTAGTACCTCATCAATGTCGCATTACTGATGCCTCGTGACCAGAATACTTCATATACCGTATTTTCCGGACTATAAGTCACACTTTTTTTCATAGGTTGGCTGTTCCTGCCACTTATACTCCAGAGCGACTTATAAATAAAAAAAAAACTGTTTATGTTACATAAACACTGGACATCTTTTCTGTTTAGGTTTATTTTTTGTGTAGCTGAATAAGCATTGTGTTAGCATATCTTACAAAAATAGTTTGTCAAATAAATTACCCGCAAAAAATTTGACTTATGTATGTTTTTCTACCTAATTATGCATTTTTGGCCTTGTGCGATTTATAGTCCGGAGCGACTTATAGTCCAGAAAATACGGTATTAATAATCAGAATGCCCTTTATTGTCATTTTACATATAGTAGAATGAAATTGCAGCAGCTCCATTTTCAGTGCAAGACAATATGACAGTACAAAAATATAGAAATTAGAAGAATAAATAATAAATAACGAAGGGTCTACATTGAAGAGAACGATTGGTTGCCATGGTTACATGTTGAGGGAAATGATGGCTCGAGGAAAGAAACTGTTTGTCCGTGCCCTGATACATCTATATCGCCTCCCAGAAACAATTGTGCGTCAGGGTGGGAACAGTCCTGGATGATCTTGAGAGCTCTGCCGACGCATTGGGAGTTGCGTAATCACAATAAATATCATATTTCTTTGTGTAAAGTTGCGGAATTGGCGTTTGTGACTTATACTTTCTCACATGCAGTCCAGACTGTCTGTCAAACATTTGCAGCATTTCTTGAAATGCTGGCTTTTCGACTTTATAAAAGAGCAGCATTCATTTTTTTTTATTCATTATGAGTGCTGACTGTCGGGAGAGGATTCTCATGCGTATTCCAAAGGGAGGGGCTTAACCTTGACAACACAATAAAACACTTCCACTAAACTGGTAGATATATAATAATAATAATAGCTCAGTAAAATGTAAATCTAATAACTTCTGATTAGGGATCGTCATATGTGTTCCGGTTGCATGGAGTTGAGTTTGAGTTGAGTTTTAAGCTCAAACAGCTGCAACAGTATAGCACATGTTATTATGATGATGATTAAATAAGCAATAAAAATACGCAATAAAAGTCTGCTACTGTGGCGATCACGTCTGGTGCAAACGGAGTACTGGGTAGATGCACAGTATCAGCTTAGCACGACCGGTATGTAAATGAGGAGCGAATGAATAATGGCTTCACTTTACTGTGAAGCACTGTGGGTACCTTGAAAGGCGCTATATAAATGTAAGCCATTATTATTATTATTATTATTATTATTATTATATGCTCTGTGGGCTTTCATTGTTATTTTTTTATATTCCTTATATCAGGGGTCTCAAACTCAATTTACCTGGGGGCTAATGGAGCTAGGGTATGGGCAAGGCTGGGCCGAATTAGGTTTTCCAAAAAATATATATATATATTTATTATTTAAATTTTATAAAATTTATTAAAAACAGAAAAATATACAAACTTTTTCAGTGCTTTGGTTCCGATTTTCTACAATAAAAGCTCTGATAAAACATTCCATTTTTTTATTTACAACATATTGCGCAACTGCAGGGTCTTGAGACACATGCTAACTCGCAAACTAGAGAGCTAGCAACCTAAACGGTAGCCTTCAAGTTATTTCCTTTAAACTTAAATAGCCAAAAACTTACCACTTCCACACGGATAGGGAGGATAACTATTAACAGTTATTTAACCTTTAACATGAACATTAATTAAACGTAATAATTTTTTCTGGGTACATGATACTATACAGCATCCATATTAAACTTTTTTGGACAAAATATTTTTGAGACAAATTCAAAGAAAAAACAAAGACATGGTATTTTTTTTTTTTTTTTAAACATTTAGCTGCTGCACAGTTTGGTGCTAAGTCGACTTCTAAAATAAAATCATACTGACAAACCAGTGCTTAACTGAAATCCCCTTTTTTAATCTCGTAAAAATCAAAATAGAATATGGCCAAGTGTCTTCTCCTAAATCCACACTCACATCCGAACATCCGAAATGTGCGGCGAGTGGAAAACGGAAAAAATTCTCAAACACACATGAGTATCATGAAGAGGTGGTTGAAGAGAGGAAGGATGGATATAGATGTGTTGTGTTATGAAGGAGGAGTGAGGAGGCGTGAGGGAGCCACAGGGCTCGTAGCAAAAGCATGAATGATAAAATCAAGAGAATGGAGGAAAAAAAAAAAAAAAAGACTTTGATTTCGGTCACTCTCACAAGTACAGTACATACGCACAAACACGGCCATTGTTGTGTTTCAATCCAGTTTAATGGCCCTCGTTCCGTTGGCTTGAGGTGTCGTGTGACCAATTCATTGCTATGCCGTGCAACGCATCTCTCCGAGATGAAGCAGGGGCATTTTGAAAGAGATGAGATGAGAGGGGGGATTGAACGCATCACTCCTGTCTCTTGACTTGTACCACCGAGCGTCTTTGTCTCTCATTTGGCCTTCATTAGGCAGTCAGGGAGCTCTCATGCCTCTGCTCAAACAATCATGGTAATTTGGTACATTCTATCCTTTGCATGATTGTATTACAAATGAACATTTTTTTTTTGCATATTCCAAGTACCCTGGGAGGCTTTTACAAGTCATCCTTGTACATAAACAATGGTAATGGTAATGGTTGTATTTCATTTGAACATGCATCAGATTACAATTGAATGCATCACATAATCAGTTCCCAGTTCCACATGTCCAAAAGGAGTAGGCAGAAGCAAAGCTTATTAAATCCTACCCCTGTAACTGTTTCCATAATAGAGTTTAAGTTTTTTTTTTTTTTTTTTTATTTAGATTTTTTTAATTTTTGGAAAAAAAATAAAAAAAATTAAATTATTTTTAAAATAAAATTATTTTAAAGTAAAATAAAAAAATTAAATGACTAGCATGATATCGTAGAAAGTATTGCGTAAATGGAATTACGGAGGGAATCACGGACATACGGATCACAGGTGTTCAAAACGCCACTGATGGTGACGAGGGGTACCAAGAATGTAAAAAAAAATACACTACTAATAGCAGAGGAGGCGGGAGTAGTCTTTATGATGATGATGATGATGGCTGGGTTTGCTTGACTTGATTAGGACTCACGAGTGAATCAGACATTTTGATAAGCTTCTTGGGTATCGTGGAGTCAATTTTTAGCCCGGTGACGTCACAATATGCAAATTTCATACGTGAATTTACTCCCATCCCAAACTTTGTGTTGTACTTCTGATCACGGGTGTTCAAAACACCACTAATGGTGACGAGGGGTACCAAGAATATAAAAAAAAATACACTACTCATAGCAGAGGAGGCGGGAGTAGTGTTCATGATGATGATGATGGCTGGGTTTGCTTGACTTGATTAGGACTCATGAGTGGATCAGACATTTTGATAGACTTTTTGGGTATCGTGGAGTCAATTTTTAGCCCGGTGATGTCACAATATGCAAATTTCATAAGTGAATTTACTCCCATCCCAAACTTTGTGTTGTATTTCTGATCACGGGTGTTCAAAACCCCACTAATGGTGACGAGGGGTACCAAGAATGTAAAAAAAAAATACACTACAAATAGCAGAGGAGGTGGGAGTAGTGTTTATGATAATGATGATGGCTGGGTTTGCTTGAGAGATTAGGACTCACGAGTGAATCAGACATTTTGATAAGCTTCTTGGGTATCGTGGAGTCAATTTTTACCCCGATGATGTCACAATATGCAAATTTCATACGTGAATTTACTCCCATCACAAACTTTGTGTTGTACTTCTGATCACGGGTGTTCAAAACCCCACTAATGGTGACGAGGGGTACCAAGAATGTAAAAAAAAATACACTACTAATAGCGGAGGAGGCGGGAGTAGTGTTTATGATAATGATGATGGCTGGGTTTGCTTGAGAGATTAGGACTCACAAGTGGATTTTTCTCATTTACAGTATGCCTTCATCGCTCAAGGTCATTAAAGTTTTTGTAGCAATGTGTGCAGAGGCTGACCCCCAATTAGAAAGTTAGCCTCTTATTTGATGTAAGGATTATTACATTTTATTTACTGGCAAAAAAGTCCATACTCTGCTGGTAAAATAAGTGTAAACGTTAAAAAAAAAAAAAACAGAATTAACCAATGAAAAATGGAAAACATGGACCTTGGGAAAAAATAAAACGTATTTCATCGGGCCCCAGACAGTGATACTTGGTCTTCCCGACTATACAGTAGCCTTCACTCTGTCAAAGCTTCTATTGTTCCACAGCGGCATGCAGCGATGCCCCTGGGCACGCTTGATCAAAAGGCAGTCGGTTCACGCTGCCCCCTTTATCAAAAAGACAGCAGAGCATAGGAAACGGATGGGCCCCACTCCCACTGCTTCTTTTGATTTCGAGTGGCAGGCATCGTCCACAACAGGTCTAGATCTAAAATTAATGCTGTGATCAGGCTGTGGGCGCTCACAGCCAGGGAGCATGATTGCATTCCTGAAGTCCACTTTAATTCTGAGATAAAGTTAGTGTGGAAGCAGATCGAGCCAGATAACAAGGTACTGCACCACAGACAAAAAGGCACCTGTTTAGGTTACGTTTCACAAGGCAGCATCTGTGTGTCCTCGAATGCACCATCTCTCGAGACAGGAGTTTAAGTGTCAAGTAAAGGGAAGATCCATAGCAGGCAAACGCTGTTTATCAATGACTAAATTGGTCACCGATTTTTCTTGGCAGAGGCCTTCAGTCTATTCCCACGGAGTGCTTTTCAAAATAGTTTTCTGTGGATTCCTCCAGCTGCATGGGAATAGCCTTCCTGCTTTGAGTATGGGGAGATGCTATCAGGTAATGGCAGGATTCAGCCATTTTTCAGCGTTGCTGATTCAGTCCGTAAATTGCACTGAATATCGACGCTCAGTTTCAGATTAGGGAGGATAGGTTTTACCAGTTTAGACTACATTTAGAGGTGAAAACAACATGAAAACCAGGGAGCTGTCCATGGATGAAAAGCATATAACGTTTGGAATGTCCTAAAAGGCAGAAACTAAAGTTATTCCAATCAAAAAAACAAATGTGCCCAAATTATGCACCTGCCTACTTTTTACGGAATTTTCCACCTCAAAAAATTCCGTCCAAGTCCATTTTCCCTAGTAGAGGACCTTTAATTTCTCACTTCCAATGCTCGCCTCTCCTTTCACTGAATCCGTTTAGCAAGTCATCAAGGAAGTCCAAATAAGGAAAAATGTCCTCATCAGCCACTTTCCTTTTCCTAAAAAAAAAAAACGTAATTCCAGAACATGACCACACTTCCAGTGCTGCCATGCCAGGAAATCAAATCTGTGCGCGCTCCGATGCAAAATGGATGAGGACAGCTGCTAAATTTGACTGACATCCTGTGAGATTGCTGTATTGTGTGGGCACAGAAAATTGCTCCGCCATTAAGTGCTCACGGTCTCTGCAGGCTGGTGATAAAAATATGAACGGATTAGTTGCTCCGACCGACGAAGGGATGCCTTTTGAGGAGGGTTTACACCCCCCCCCCCATTCCCCCCATAAGACATTTGTGATAAAAATCCAAGCTTGATAGATGGCACACTCAAGAGGAACTGGAAAGCCATTAGTGTTGAACCGGCAACACATCGGAACGCCGAACTACTGTGATCTCTCGATAATACGTGTCAAACATTTTATCCTCAAACCTCTCCAGCGTCTCTCATCCCTCCTTTGGCAATATTTCCTTCCTCATCATATTCCCTTTTCTGCCACCGTTTTGTTGTTGATACTGTTGTCCGTCCGGCCAAAATCAGACAAAATGTTACGATTTGGGTTACAAATGATGTTTCAGTCATGGTCCTCGGGAGAAAACTCATTTTGGCCACCAGTACCTTTGCAGAGCTCTACATTAAAAACAAAAATGACTTGCTCATGGGGAATCCTTAAGGTGAGAACTACTTGCCCAAACTTGCCCCATGTAAAATGAAAAAAACTGCCATAATGATATCATCTAATTTTTGTGGCATCACATAAGAATCTCAAATAAATATTAAATTATTATCATTTCTTGTGGTAGTTTTCCTACATAGATCATGACGTTGCATGGAGGTAAACGTTGACACTTTGGCCACAATGTGAACATGTTCACTTTGAGGTATAGTCTCTCGTGTTGCCATATTTAGGTGCACGAGTGCTGTCAGGACTTGGGGAGCTGCGGTTCGTTGAAGTAAACGTTGACACATTGGCCACAATGTGAACATGTTCACTTTGAGGTATAGTCTCTCGTGTTGCCATATTTAGGTGCACGAGTGCTGTCAGGACTTGGGGAGCTGCGGTTCGTTGAAGTAAACGTTGACACTTTGGCCACAATGTGAACATGTTCACTTTGAGGTATAGTCTCTCGTGTTGCCATATTTAGGTGCACGAGTGCTGTCAGGACTTGGGGAGCTGCGGTTTGTTGAAGTAAACATTGACACGTTGGCCACAATGTGAACATGTTCACTTTGAGGTATAGTCTCTCGTGTTGCCATATTTAGGTGCACGAGTGCTGTCAGGACTTGGGGAGCTGCGGTTCGTTGAAGTAAACGTTGACACTTTGGCCACAATGTGAACATGTTCACTTTGAGGTATAGTCTCTCGTGTTGCCATATTTAGGTGCACGAGTGCTGTCAGGACTTGGGGAGCTGCGGTTCGTTGAAGTAAACGTTGACACATTGGCCACAATGTGAACATGTTCACTTTGAGGTATAGTCTCTCGTGTTGCCATATTTAGGTGCACGAGTGCTGTCAGGACTTGGGGAGCTGCGGTTCGTTGAAGTAAACGTTGACACATTGGCCACAATGTGAACATGTTCACTTTGAGGTAGAGTCTCTCGTGTTGCCATATTTAGGTGCACGAGTGCTGTCAGGACTTGGGGAGCTGCGGTTCGTTGAAGTAAAAATTGACACGTTGGCCACAATGTGAACATGTTCACTTTGAGGTATAGTCTCTCGTGTTGCCATATTTAGGTGCACGTGTGCTGTCAGGACTTGGGGAGCTGCGGTTCGTTGAAGTAAACATTGACACGTTGGCCACAATGTGAACATGTTCACTTTGAGGTATAGTCTCTTGTGTAGCCATATTTAGGTGCACGAGTGCTGTCAGGACTTGGGGAGCTGCGGTTTGTTGAAGTAAACGTTGACACATCGGCCACAATTTGGACGGGTTCATCACAAGATGTTGCCAGCTATTTAGACTGTGTGTTGATTCATTTTCGAGTGCTGCCTCTCACCGGGGGAGCTGGGGTTCTTTGAAAGAAATGTTAATACGTCGGTCACAATGTGGATAATTCACTACGACCATGTTGGCAGGGACGCCATGATAGATGTTTTTGTAGTCAGACGATCTCTGATTGGTTGATCGCGAACAAGAACGGATGTGGGTAAAATGGACCGCTGTCTAAATAAATGATTCTGATTGGTCCATTTCAAGATTTGCAAGGATTGGTTTGCAAATTACCACCGGAATTACGCAGTCCGTGTTTTTTTTTTACCAACACCCAAGAAGAACCGCTTAAAAAAAAAAACGATTTGCACTTGCCCGACGGGAATATCACTGATTGGATTTACTTGCCCGAATTTTGTTTAAACTTGCCTCGGGCCATCGGTACATCGTTATTGTCGAGTCCTGCTTTGATCCTTTGATCCTTGTACTTTTGTTCCTTTTGGTCACTAAAGATCATTACCGTAGTTGAGGGTCGGAATGCAGATCGACTGGTAAATTGAGAGCTTTGCCATTCTCTCAGCTCCGCCTTCACCAAAAATATCGATGCAAAATCCGCATCACAGAAAACGCCACATGAATTTGTGAATATGACCGTGAGGTACTAAAGGTATAAGGTACCACGTCGGATCTGAGAACCATGAACTCAGAGTTGCTGATTCTCAAATATGGATGATAAAGTAAATATATGAAAGTTTGTACTTTCTATCCTTTCACACGTACCCTTCGGGACAAAAAAACGATCCGTCCCAGCAACTAAATCACGCAGGGACAATCTCTTCCAATAATGGTGTCCAAGGTTCTAGAAGGTATTGAACTGTTTAGAAGCAGATACTGGTCCAACATGTGGTCTTACTAAGCCTCAATGTTGTTTTTCCACCGTTTTTCCACCGTCCCATGCTGCTGAAATGCATGCTTCCATAATGGCCACCATCCATGAATGCAAAACAGGCCGTCCCAGTTCATTTAAACCTGAGCATCGTCTCCTTTTAACCCATCAATCTCCCTCGCTAACATTAGTCTCTTCATTCCATCCATGGCTTTTCCTGCCCCGTGTGTCAGTCATCTATCAGTCGGCCTCATTTCCTCACCTCCAGAATGTAACCCCACTCCTCCCCCTCGTGTCCGTCTCACATCGTCTCAATGTGTACCGTAACCCCCTCGACCCCCGACTCTTATCCTCCCTTGTCTTATCTCTTTGTCTCTTATTCTTCCCGACTGCGAATGCATCCTTCTGGCTAAAAGGTGTGAAGTAGGAACTAAGTGCTTTCTTCCGTCTATAAACAATGTCCTTTATGGCTGCACGGCTCTGGGCTTCAACTGGCAGTGGATGGGAATGATGAGGGATGTCTGGAGGGATTCATTAACTACAAAATTGCTCTCGCTCGCAATATTTCACATTATATTTGCCCCTTACATACAAGGAGGAGGAGGAGCGAAGCGGAGGAAAAAAGACAAGAATCGGTGGAAGACCAACTGGAGGGACCCACACTATGGTCCATGGCTGGGGGGCAAACACGCTGATAGTTGGACTCCTATATTTGCATGTTAAACCTCTACTCAGAACATGCTTTAGATCAGGGGTCTCAAACAAGCGGCCCGCGGGCCAAATGCGGCCCGCAGGACACTACTTTGAGGCCCCCGCCTTTATATGAAAGTTTAATGTCAGTGCGGCCCGCGCAAGTTTGATACGGATGCTGTATGGTATCATATACCCAGAATTATTACGTTTGATTAATGTTCATGTTAAAGGTTAAATAACTGTTAATAGTTATCCTCCCGATCCGTGTGGAAGTGGTAAGTTTTTGGCGATTTAAGTTTAAAGGAAATAACTTGAAGGCTACCTGTTTAGGTCGCTAGCTCTCTAGTTTGCGAGTTAGCATGTGTCTCAAGACCCTGCAGTTGCGCAATATGTTGTAAATAAAAAGAGTATAAATGTGACTATAGTCGTGTTTTGTCATGTCTACGGGGCTGTAATAATGCTTTGGTAATTTTAATTTGAAAAAAATAATTTGTCTACCCACCAACTATATGTGGTTTCTTAAGTTTTTATTATTTGCTGTTTTATTATTATTATTATATTTATTTATTACTGATGGATTTTCTTTATTCTTGATTTATTTATTTATTTTTCATCTTATTTTGTGTAGAAAAATAAAAAAGTAAGATATTTGAGAACAGTGGAATATTTTATCATTTTATTGTAGAAAATCAAAACCAAAGCAAAGTTTATTAATTTTTCTGTTTTTAATAAATGCGTTTTTTGGGGTTTTTTTTTTTGGAAAAACCTGATGCGGCCCAGTCTCACCCACCAGACCCTAGCTCCAGTGGCCCCCAAGTAAATTGAGTTCGAGACCCCTGCTTTAGATCCAACAGTCCAAAATGTGCCAGGAACCACCTGTACATGACTTCAGAATCTGAAAAGTGGTTAAGTGAATTACCCGAACTATAACATATTCCCTGTTCGACACTGTGAAAATCCAAAGCAAGTGTGCTTGCAGATGTCGGTTACTAAAGGAAACCAAGCAATATTATCGAATGAGAAAGACAATAAGAGTTCCATGAGTGGGTGTAACAAATTTCTTTAGAACCTCTGGACACTAAATTGACACTTGAGGGCTAACAATAAAATACAAGATAATCGTATGAGGCGTGATTTTTTTTCCCCCTCCACAATAAAAGACATTCTCCTGAGGTCCGCTTTGGGGCTTAATAAAATGAACTGGATCGAACGAGAAAGTAAACAACTTAGAAGCAGAAAAATTTTCTTTTTTATAGTTTTTGATGTGACGGATCAAGCAATTACACGCAAGTGAAGATACCCAAGACTCGGATTCATCCACATCAGATACCCGGTTAGTGGTCATGAAGGAACGGGTCAAAAGAACTACTTTTTACCGTAGCTAACCAACCATTTCACGATGTCGACTGCCGAACGGGTCAAAAGAACTCGTTATTTTTTGTGAACGGAATGAACGAGGTCACCGCCCTTAAAATACCCGTTTTTTTTGATTGGCTGGAGAGTCAGTTCACCGTTCCTTTTGCAGGGGCGGGACTATCGCCATGCTTGCCCGTCTTATCCTATCGCCGCACCTCGCTCTGTGGTTGGGTAGGGTTAGCTAACTGAAAGACCGAGAGATTAACCCAATGACCTCGTTCATTCCGTTCACAGGTTTGTTCAATAGCTGCCACAGGTACACTGAGTCGTAACTACGCCGGGTAGTGTTGGGTAAAACCGTTAATTTTAGTGAACCGGTTCATTCAGTAAAAAGATCCGTTCGTTTTGGTCATTTCGGTTAATTGGTCGTTAGCCTGTGATCTCCCCCTGTTCAACAGTCAGCCGTGTCGAGTCGATCCGTTCACTCATATTCACGTTCGTTCTGACTCACACATGCACGGGAAGAACATGCAAACTCCACACAGAGATGGCCGAGGGTGGAATTGAACCCTGGTCTTCTAGCTGTGAGGTCAGTGCGCTAAGCACTCGACCGCCATGCCGCATTTACTTTTATTTTTAAAAGTAACATTTATTTTATTTTATTTTATTAAATTTAAAATTTTAAATTGTGTGTGACAACAACACCTTCAAAAACATATTTTAGAAGCTTTAAAAATTTAAAATTTAAAATTTAAAATTTAAAATTTAAAATTTAAAATTTAAAATTTAAAATTTAAAATTTAAAATTTTAAATTTAAAATTTAAAATTTAAAATTTAAAATTTAAAATTTAAAATTTAAAATTGTGTGTGACGACAACGCCTTAAAAAACATTTTAGAAGCTTTTTGTGAAATCTAAGCTTGTAAAGTAAAACCAAAAATAAAAACAGCCTATGCCATTTTAGTTTGGCCTTTTCATATCCCGGTTAGCCGTTTTTGGCTTATTAGCACGTGTGCATGTGAGTGTGTGTTGTCGAGTTCCAATAATGGCCACAAAGAAGGTGACATTCTCTGCCGCTCGTATCCAATCCACACCCCCCCCCCCCGTCCTTAAACTGCTGACAAGTCCACTCAGGTGATTTACGCCCGTCAAGCATTTGTCAAGGAGAAGGAGTACCTTGACAAGTCGTCATGACAACCAAGTGAGGCGACTGACAGTCAACCGAGCGTGTGACGCCGGAGACAGGCTAGCCTGACGATGTGCTCAACTCTTTGACGAGCTGTTTTATTGGAATTGAACTAAAGTCATTACCGTGATACATATTTTCATGTTAGTAAATCAATGAATAAAAGTGGCAATGTCATTGAGACCAGGTTACTGCTCATTCATTACATTCAGGCTTTTTTAAAAAGCGACAGGAAGGTTTTGTGTTGTGTGTTTTGTTGCTTTTGTATGCTAAAGTTCACAGGACTTCCACTGGTCGGAACAACTTAAGTCATTTTTGACCCACTTATGGAAGGTTGGGGTAGTAACACAAAAACTAAAATTTCTTAAAATGTATAAAAGCTAAGTTAAAAATGTGAATTTTATGATAGAAAAAACATGTTTTTGAGGAATACCTGGAATATGAAATAATGAAAAATTTTCATTATGAAGATATTTCAAGAAAACAACCTGACTTAAGTAATTTTTGACCCACTTATGGAAGGTTGGGGTAGTAACACAAAAACTAAAATGTCTTAAAATGTATAAAAGCTAAGTTAAAAATGTGAATTTTATGATAGCAAAAACATGTTTTTTGAGGAATACCTGGAATATGAAATAATGAAAAATTTTCATTACAAAGATATTTCAAGAAAACAACCTGACCGGGTCATTTTTGACCCACTTATGGAAGGTTGGGGTAGTAACACAAAAACTAAAATTTCTTAAAATTTATGAAAAGTAAGTTAAAAATGTGAATTTTATGATAGCAAAAACATGTTTTTTGAGGAATACCTGGAATATGAAATAATGAAAAATTTTCATTATGAAGATATTTCAAGAAAACAACCTGACTTAAGTAATTTTTGACCCACTTATGGAAGGTTGGGGCACTAACACAAAAACTAAAATTTCTTAAAATGTATAAAATGTAAGTTAAAAATGTAAATGGTATGATAGCAAAAACATGTTTTTTGAGGAATACCTGGAATATGAAATAATGAAAAATTTTCATTACGAAGATATTTCAAGAAAACAACCTGACCGGGTCATTTTTGACCCACTTATGGAAGGTTGGGGTAGTAACACAAAAACTAAAATTTCTTAAAATGTATAAAAGGTAAGTTAAAAATGTGAATTTTATGATCGCAAAAACATGTTTTTTGAGGAATACCTGAAATATGAAATAATTAAAAATTTTCATTTCGAAGATATTTCAAGAAAACAACCTGACCGGGTCATTTTTGACCCACTTATGCATCTAAGGGTTAAAACCATCTTGAAAATGTATGCATTGTTTTGTGACTCAGTTAACATTATTCATCCAATCAAAAGATTACATTAACCAAAGTTTCCGGCTATCGTGATTGGCTCTGGTATTTTGATTCTTAGCTAGTTTGCGTTTGAAGGACAGTTGCCATCATGCATGGACAAACTTGTTAAAGACACGGCCTTGACAGGATTACCAGGAAAGTGAAAAAATGTCCCAAGTGGGCTCGTGAGGGTGTCCTTGGAAAAGACATGCTAAAAGAAATTGCATATGAAGTAGGCTATATCCAGTGAAAAAAAGCTATTTTAACTCATTAAAAACACAAGAAGTCCCATCAAGAGCAACTTGCATGACACCATTCAAGTTAAAAGCAAAGTGGAAGAAAAATTGTCTTCAGTCACAAAAGAGTCCATGCAAAAACAAGATGACACAGTGTATTATAGAAAGCTGGCAGCCAAGCAATAAAGAGAGTGGGGGGGGGGGGGGGGGGGGGGGCTGTCAAAGCTCAGTAGGGGCAGGAAGGAAACGTTTCTCAATGGAGCTATACTTGACGCCACCACGGCTATTCAAATATTCAAATGAGACTCTCACCATCAACAGACCATCCCCAAATTGAGTGCACGCATGGCTGCACACGCTCCCGAAAAAAACAAAAAAACAAAAAAAAAAGTGTCCCACTGGTTTTCCTCCCAGCTGTCAGCTGCTGGATTCCACCACAATACCACAAAAACTTTTATTTAGAAAAAAAAAACAAAAAACGTTGTTACCATGGAACCGCCTCAATCGCTCCTTCATCCTAACCCATCACTAAACAACTGAACCGAATGACTGCAGTAAACACTTAGTACCAAGTACCAAGATGGCCGCCGTGTGGATGTCAAATCACGGTGGCTCACCGGTTTATATTACAAATTAAACTGTTGATGGCCCAGAAATCCATAGCTCAGACTCAGTCAGTCAGTCAATCTGTGGTGGCCTGATCCCTTGTTCCACCTGTCAATGTGTCAACATGACACGGACATGAAACCCTCATGCGGTTGCTCCGCCATGACAGAATGCCAGTCTGCACGGGTGCGATTCTGACTGGCAGGTGGAGGATAATGAAAGCAACTCGTGAAAACAACATTGATAGAGATGGGTGTTATTAATGTGAGCGATATCTCCAATCAATGTCAGTTGTATTCATATATGTAAGTACTTAAGGTACTTCAGAGCAAGGCGAGGCGAGGAAAAAACACACTCGAAGGAAGCAACCTCGAACAGAACCAACACTTAAAAAAAACAAAAAAAAACACATATATAACAGTACATTTCTAAACTTTAATATTAATCTAGAGTGCATGAGAAAGCAGAAAGAACAACAACAACAACAGCAACAGAACCTATGTTGTAATTTGTCTTAAGGAGGCAAAAATAGAGGTACATAAAGTTCATCACGGGCGGCACGGCGGTCGAGTGGTTAGGAGACCAGGGTTCAATTCCACCCTCGGCCACATCTTTGAATGTTCTCCCCGTGCACGCGTGGGTTTTCTACGGGTACTCCGGTTTCCTCCCACATTCCAAAAACATGCTAGGCGACATAATTGGCGACTCCAAATTGTCCATAGGTATGAATGTGAGTGTGAACCCTGGACTGGTGGCCAGCCAATCACAGGGCACATATAGACAAACAACCATTCACACTCACATTCATATTCAATTGTCCTATGGACAATTTGGAGTCGCTAATTAACCTAGCATGTTTTTGGAATGTGGGGGGAAACCTTGCAATGCACGGGGAGAACGTGCAAACTCCACACAGAGGGTGGAATTGAACCGTGGTCTCCTAGCTGTGAGGTCTGCGCGCTAACCACTCGACCACCGTGCCACTCGGAGGTAGACATTTTACAGTCAAATCGACTGTCAATACCCAGAATAATTCTGCATGGATGAATACTGGGTGACTTTACCCCCGTATGACAGGTTGAGGTTTTGGTTTTCAATTGGAAATGTTCCAACCAATGACTCCTCTGTTCCGTTCCCAGAAGGAAACCCAGCAAGAAAGGCCGTAATCTCAGAAATGCTCGTCAAGGGGATTGAGAACGCCAGGTCCATCGACAGCAGCCTAAAGGAGAATATTAAAGTGGCGCACAGCGAGCTTTGCCAGCAGAGGTACACAAATGTCAGGTGTAAGACAGTCATTCCCGGAGCAGGAATTACAACAAAAATACCCTCACAAGGGGTGCTGAGAAGATGCCAAAACAAAGGCTCACTGTTATATCTGCTGAAAGAATGGAGCAGAGACACTAGCCATGTTTACATGACGAGTTTTTCCTCTTTCAGAATGGAATTTTTCCGAAAACAATAGTATACATGGAAAGGAATAGTCTACATGCGCCGCTATAATCCAACAGAATAGTCAATGGGGCATTCGCAGTAAAACGTAAACATCAACATCACGTGATACCGACTTCCGAGTTTTTCCTTCACTTGTTGGAATAACTCCGTATTACCAGTTTTTCCGTTTGTCCGGTCTTGAAATTTAGTTTGGATCAAAAAACAATTTTCCGCAGTATTCCAGTGCCGATTGCTGGCCTCCATTTTTAAAACTGAAGAACATCTCGAACTGCGTGTTACGTGTTAGAATGCACCCGGGATAAATTTAAACCGGAAAAAATCAAATTTAAGCTTACTAATATTTTATAATTAAACTCGGGACATGTTTTATATAGATATGTATTTTTTTTTAAATAAAACTGGACTTAAAATAAAGTATCAAAGTGTTTAGATTCTGTTCCACAGATGGCGCTAATGCACACGAAAGCTGCTTGCTAACCGCCAATAAACAACAGAAGAAGAAAAACACCACAAAGAAGAACGCAATCTGACAACTTCCCGTTTGATAAAATACAAGATACAGTAAACCTCGGATATATCGGATTCAATTGTTCCCACTGGTTTTGTCCGATATAAGCGAAATCCGTTATATGCGTATACCGGAAAATGTCCGTTTTACGCATATATCGGATTTATATCCGGTATATGCGTAAATGGGATTTTATCCGTTATAAAAAGGCACTTCCTTGACTATGTTTCCAATGTACCTGGATGCGCAGGCAACGCTGCAAACGACGTCGTATAGCGGCCTGTCACGATTCGGCGAATCGGAGCGCCACGATGCGGCCATCCGAGTGAAATTTAATGGAAATGCATTGGAACGGGACTGGAGATTTTGTCCGAAATAGGCGAAATCAGTTATGAAAAATCCGATACGTATATGCAATGAATTTTTATTGGAAATGCATTACAGAAAAATCGGTTCTTTTTTATCTGTCCGTTGTGAGCGAATTTCCGATATATCCGAGTCCGATATATCCGAGGTTTACTGTACCTCAATCGGATTGGGGAAAGGAATATTCCACCCCTGGGAATCCTATTATATGTTCATTCGGATTGGCACTTTTCTTTTCGGAATGATGTGTATACAAAGAGATAGCCAAAATCTACGCATTTTGATAACATTTATCTTCATAGCTAATTTCAAGCCAAAAAAAAGCCAATCTGCTCGTTCTACCAGAACCTTACCAAAAATGCTAACATCCACAAATCACGTTTTGTATTTCACAATTCATTTATTTCTAGTCTTCTCACATTATGAACTGAAAACCTAAATGAAAAGTAGGTTCATCCACCTCTGCTGGGTCCCTCCAGCTATATCCACTGCCCTCTGAATCACATATGCAATTTCGGATGTTTATTGAAAACTAGGGTGGACATTAACTGAGGTAACCACTGTGGAATGGAATGGCCTTTATTGTCATTATACAAGATGTACAACGAGATTGGAGTACAGTCTAAAGTACAGTACTGTACAGTCTAAAGTACAATCATTTATATCATTCTTAGCAAAAGGCCAAGTGCTAAAGTGACTATTCTTAAACATGTACAGTATTTCACATCGGTGACGTCATGTTTTCCGTTCGAGCAAATACAAGATACCTCAATCAGATTGGGGAAAGGAATATTCCACCCGTGGGAATCCTATTATATGTTCATTCGGATTGGCAATGAGGTGTATACAAAGATTAGATTCTTTTCGTTTGAGCAAATAAAAAATAAAAAATAAAAAATAAAAAATAAAAAATAAAAAATAAAAAATAAAAAATAAAAAATAAAAAATAAAAAATAAAAAATAAATAAATAAAATAATAATAAATAATAAAATAAACCAAATGCAATTTGAATATTTGGGTCCATGTATACATGGCTATTATGTTGGAACTTGGGCGAGTAATTAGAATATCAGCATTTTGTATCAGATGATTGAACAATCGGACTGATACCAATTTATAGTAAATGTTTGTGGATGTAAAGTCCAAAAACGTGACCGAGAACTTCCCAACTTCTGTGCACATACACTAAAACATATATCATATAAACATACATCATACATGATGCAGTTAAAGTTAACATTGATGTTGGTTTGTGTATAAAATCTACTTCTTATTATTAGAGTAATTAGAGTGTTGTGTAAAAGTACTTTTTTGGAAATAAATATTTTTTTTTAACAAAAAAGGAGATTTTAATAAATAACCGCAGACAATGTGATACCGAAAGTAAAAAGGTTACATTTACATTTAGCTGGGGGAAAAACCAAAAAAAAAAGTTTATTTTCCAGCCGCACGCATTGCACGCCTGCCTGTGTACTCATCAATGCGCCATAGTCTGATTTAGTTATTCACATCACGCTCATGTAAGAAGTCTAGTGTTTCTTCTCACAGCCTGAAGGCAGTCACTTCATGCTGACTTTAGCACTACAAGCACATAATTCCTCTCAAGTTCCAGTGTCACAGCAGATAAACCCACAAAGATGGCAAGAGCTCCGGATTAAAATGTGTGGAAATGTATATATATATATATATATATACACACATTTATATATTTCACTAACTATGTATATATTTCATAACTCGTAATCCTTTGAAACTTAATTAACTTGAAGATTAAACAGTGTATTATCATTTTTAAACATTTTGTCTGAGGCCGCCTTGATGATTTGCGCTTCATAAACTGCCTCGACGCAATCGTTTTTTTTTTTTTTTATAAATCACATCAACAAGTGACAATATGACAATTTGCCGCTTGAAAAATGATCAAAGAGGCAACCGTTTTTGCAAGATTTGGCATATCTCCGACATGTTTGCTAACGTTTTTATTTCAGCACCCAAGTTTTAAAAGATTTTGTATGCTGTAATTTGGATGGTAACCACTCCGGGATGTACTCAAACGTCAACTGGGATAGGCTCCAGCTCAAGGGTGAAACTAATAGGCAGCATTGCAGCGCCATCCAATGCTTGTCCTCCAATCTTATTTATGGGTGAAACGTTGAAATACTGGGCGGCACGGTGGTCAAGTGGTTTGCGCGCAGACCTCGAGTTCAAAAACCCGAGTTCAATTCCACCCTCAGCTATCTCTGTGTGGAGTTTGCACATTCTCCCCGTGCATTGCATGGTTTCCTCCCACATTCCAAAAACATGCTAGGTCAATTAGCGACTCCAAATTGTCCATAGGTATGAATGTGAGTGTGAATGGTTGTTTGTCTATATGTGCCCTGTGATTGGCTGGCCACCAGTCCAGGGTGTACCCCCGAAGACAGGCTCCGGCACCCCCGTGGTAGAAAATGAATGAATGTTAAAATACTGTTCTAATAATGCTGTTATTTAAAAATATTATTTTAAAACATGTAATTGTGTGTTAAATTGCTGTGTGATGAATTTAATGTTTGTAAGATGACACCATGAGTCAGACTGCTATAGTGAGTAAATACCTGCTGCAATTTCAAATTTCAAAATGTAGCGGGGGGGCAGCTTATATACTGGTATTTGCGATATATATAAAAAGTACTTATAAAAACACTTTCCCAAAAATGTTCAGTATTTATGTGCTCCAGCACCCCCGCGACCCTTGTAAGGATAAGCGGTAGAAAATGAATGAATGTTAAAATACTGTTCTACTAATACTGTTATTTTAAAACATGTAATTGTGTGTTAAATTGCTGTGTGATGAATTTAACATTTGTAAGATGACACCATGAGTCAGACTGCTATAGTGAGTAAATACATGCTGCAATTTAAAATTTCAAAATGTAGCGGGGGGGCAGCTTATATACTGGTATTTGCGATATATAAAAAGTACTTTCCCAAAAATGTTCTGTATTTGTGTGCTAACATGTGCGGTAGACTAGCGTGTGGATCCAAAATGGAGATAAAAACTATCAAGTTGCCTGCGCTTCCGTGATCTCCCCCCTCGCTCATCATTTGCCCCCCCCCCACCATCTTTCCATAGCCCAGTTATCCAATTAGTCGATCCTCATTGCGTTAATCGATGTCGACGCGAGTGTGCACCAACACTCACACATGCACAGCTCCACCTGTTTCTCCCCCAGAGTCACGGCTGGGCGGGTTACTATGGCAATAAGGCGAAGGAAAGAAGGCTGTAGACACGTTAGATGTAAATAAAAGTGACAGCAGCAGATCCACAATTAGGTAGCATGTTAGTGAGAAAGATGGGAGGGTTGGAGAAAGGGCGTTTGATTTCATCCAGGAGGCTTTAAATACTCCTTAAAGATCCCGGCATATATCAAAATACACACACACACACACACAAATGAACAGTCCTCAGGGTAGAGACGCAGTAAATCATTTGGATAAGAGATAATTCTCTTGGAATTAAAATCCAGTTGGGCGGCTCGATTGTAATGTGGTGTGCATTGTTATGTTTATTGTGATGTGCCATTTCTCATTACTCACATTAGTGCAACGGATCTATTGGTTCACACCTCTTGGAGTTTGAATCTTATTTATTTTGGAGATGCAGGGTCAAAAAATACAATCAAAATAAATAAAAAAATACAAATAATGTATGATTAGATGGAAAGCAATGCTGACTAGTTGTAAATAAATTGCAGTATTATTTAAAAGGGGGCTGCACGGCTGCACAGGGCTCGCAGCTAGGAAACCCGAGTTCAATTCCACCCTCGGCCATCTCTGTGTGGAGTTTGCGTGGGTTTTCTCCGGGTACTCCGGTTTCCTCCCACATTCCAAAAACATGCTAGGTTAATTAGCGACTCCAAATTGTCCATAGGTATGAATGTGAGTGTGAATGGTTGTTTGTCCATTTGTGCCCTGTGATTGGCTGGCTCATGAATGAAGGATCACAGAAACTCCAACAACACAATTCATTCATTCATTTTCTACTGCTTTTCCTCACAAGGGTCAAAAAACCAAGGGTCAAAAAACATTGCCATTAACCACTGTGGCTGTAGGCAACCTGATATACTCAAAGTGGCAGTAACTGAACTATGAGTAAAGTATGAGTACTGTCTTCGGGCGAGAGGCGGGGTACACCCTGGACTGGTGGCCAGCCAATCACAGGGCACATATAGACAAACAACCATTCACACTCACATTCATACCTATGGACAATTTGGAGTCGCTAATTAACCTAGCATGTTTTTTTTTTTAATGTGGGAGGAAACCGGAGTACCCGGAGAAAACCCACGCATGCACGGGTAGAACATGCAAAGATGTGGCCGAGGGTGGAATTGAACCCTGGTCTCCTAGCTGTGAGGTCTGCGCGCTAACCACTTGACCGCCGTGCCGCCCGTGATGAACTTTATGTACCTCCATTTCTGCCTCCTTAAGACAACTTACAACATAGGTTCTGTTGCTGTTGTTGTTCTTCTGCTTTCTCATGCACTCTAAATCATTATTAAAGTTTAGAAATGTACTGTTATATATGTGTTTTTTTAAAGTGTTGGTTCTGTTCGAGGTTGCTTCCTTCGAGTGTGTTTTTTCCTCGCCTCGCCTTGCTCTGAAGTACCTTAAGTACGTACATATGTATATGAATACAACTGACATTGATTGGAGATATCACTCACATTAATAACACCCATCTCTATCAATGTTGCTTTCACTCCACACAGAGATAGCCGAGGGTGGAATCGAACCCTGTTCTCCTAGCTGTGAGGTCTGTGCGCTAACCACTAATCCACCGTGCCGCCCCTAAATTATAACAAAGCAGGAAAAAAAACCCTGCAAATCAAGTATTTCCACAAACTTGACCAATCAGTGTTCCATTGTAGGATTGTGCATGAATGTCACGTATACTCCGTAGCTTACCATGACTGTGTTAGCTTGTCAAAAGTTTGGAACTTTTTTGTATTTTACAAGGAAAATGGAAAGCTGGAGAAAAGCCATGTCATTTGTAAGCTAGGTGGCAAAGGTAGCATGACAAATTTTCACCAGCCAGACCAACAGTATCCTTTATTCAAGGGCTGCTGCTTCTCTTTTTTTTTTTTTTTTTAAACTTTGTCAGTTGTTTTCTTTGAAACGTTGTACCTTTGTTACCTACCCGGACTGTTGAAAACACTATGATCAGGCTGAAAAGTTGCACGGTTATTATTGTTATGACATTTTGAGTATGGGATTGTTGACTTGTCCAAGCTACCACGGCATTTTCGTTGCACCCGTGTGACAAATACGGTCGTTCTATTCACCTATCTTTGCCTGGACACATTTTATGGGTTATTATCCCCGTTATTTATATGCACCCAAATGCACCACTTCCTAACAGCTGAGGCCAGCCAATCCGAACGTTAAGTGTGAGTGCTTGGTATCCATCTGCCTTGCAAAGTTAGCAAGTGGCGGCTGCTACACCATAAAACACACAAAAAATAAATAAATAAAAAAATGGAGAGGACAGCAGTAACATATATTTTTAAATGCAATGGCGATAAGGACAAAAAAAATATTGCACAGAGCTTTGACGGGACTAGCATGCTGTTTGCTGAGAGGAATGGGTCAAAGAGCAAGCGGAGACTATTGTAGTCTCCTTCTACACTTGTGGTTACATTTTGCTGTCATGTCTCTCCCACGGATTGTTGATATTCTGACATACGAAGCAGCACCCGCAAAAGGAAAAACATGATCATTTTTTCATCCGGGCTGGGAAAAAAGGAATATCCATTGACTTGAATGTAACACCAGAAGCTAACATCACAAAGACGGTTTCGGCGTGTTGATGAATTTATTAGTGTCAACAACAACGATGCGGTCCTACCTTCTTGCACGGCCTGGAAAGGGTTGTTCCCGTCTACGAATTCCACAGAGATGGTGATCTTCTCCGTCTCCAGGATCTCGTTATTCAGGTTGAGGTCCGCCACCGCAAGGCGAAACACTTCGTCGTCCTTACGTGCCGACTCATCAAATATGGCTCCTGTGGAAACAAAAGAAAGGAATATTTGATCAACACTTGAAGCCAAAATGAAGTTAGTTGAGATTCATTAGTCTCGATTCCTGTTGGGGTTTTCTCATTCATTCGACCACGAGGGTCACGGTGGGTGCTGGAGCCTATCCCAGCTGTCTTCGGGCGGGTCAAAAAAACAATGGTCAAAAAAAGACAAGGGTCAAAAAACATTGTCATTAACCGCTGTGGCTGTAGGCAACCTGATATACTCAAAGTCTTCGGGCGAGAGGCGGGGTACACCCTGGACTGGTGGCCAGCCAATCACATGGCACATATAGACAAACAACCATTCACACTCACATTCATACCTATGGACAATTTGGAGTCGCTAATTAACCTAGCATGTTTTTGGAATGTGTGAGGAAACCGGAGTACCCGGAAAAAAAAAACACGCATGCACGGGGAGAACATGCAAACTCCACACAGAGATGGCCGAGGGTGGAATTGAACTCGGGTCTCCTAGCTGTGAGGCCTGTGTGCGTGCAGCCCTTATCACTGTTTATCAAAGTCAAATGTCTTGTTTTGCCTAAAACACAATATTCACATTCAAGAGGCTGAAATCAGAATATTTGCATTTTTAAACAAAAAAAAAAAGACAAATACCAAATTAATTGTGGATTAATCGCTTAATCACCAATGTTGCAGCTCAATGATACACATCTATTTACTGTGGCAGGAGAAAGTTTATGGAATTTTCCACATTCTTTTCCACAACCAACGCAAGCACGGGGAGAACATGCAAACTCCACACAGAGATGGCCGAGGGTGGAATTGAACTCGGGTCTCCTAGCTGTGAGGCCTGTGTGCCTACCACTTGTGCAGCCCTTATCACTGTTTATCAAAGTCAAATGTCTTGTTTTGCCTAAAACACAACAATAATAAATTTCTAAAAAATCTGAATATTCACATTCAAGAGGCTGAAATCAGAATATTTGCATTTTTAAACAAAAAAAAAAGACAAATACCAAATTAATTGCGGATTAATCGCTTAATCATCAATGTTGCAGCCTAATGATACACATCTATTTACTGTGTCAGGAGAAAGTCTATGGAATTTTCCACATTATTTTCCACAACCCACGCAAGCACGGGGAAAAAATGCAAACTCCACATAGAGATGGCCAAGGGTGGAATTGAACCGTGGTCTCCTAGCTGTGTGGTCTACGTGCTAACCACTCGATCACTGTGCAACCTGTTGGGGTTTTCATTCATTCATTCATTCATTCATTTTCTACCGCTTTTCCTCACGAGGGTCGCGGGGGTGCTGGAACCTATCCCAGCTGTCTTCGGGCAAGAGGCGGGGTCACCCTGGACTGGTCGCCAGCCATCCAATCACAGGGCACATATAGACAAACAACCATTCACACTCACATTCATACCTATGGACAATTTGGAGTCGCTAAATTAACCTAGCATGTTTTTTTTGGAATGTGGGAGGAAACCGGAGTACCCGGAGAAAACATGCAAACAATGCTAACCACTCGACCGCCGTGCCACCCGGTTTTGGATCTATACACGGAATAATATTCAATTAAACATGGTCAATCTTTAACACACAGTCATCGCTAAAGCAGAAACCACTGGGCTACTAATTGTGGACGATGAGGAGCAGTGATGCGATTCTAGGCATACACAGTGTGTGTGTGTGTGTGTGTGTGTGTGTGCGACTGACGGCAGGTTACATTAATAACCAGAAAGGTTAGAGTAGCTGATTAAGTTGGCAAAGCTGCAGCTATATTGCTCAAGGAGAAGCGTCCGGTTCTATTACTGCAGAGCAAATTGGTCTGAAATCCCATAGAGGGTTGGGGGATAATTCGTATCTTGGACATGATTAATGGATTTTTCTTTTCTTATAATTATTATTACAACATCTAGAACAGGGGTCTCAAACACGCGGCCCGCGGGCCAAATGTGGCCCGCAGGACCCTACTTTGAGGCCCCCGTGTTGATATGAAAGTTTAATGTTAGTGCGGCCCGCGCAAGTTTGATATGGATGCTGTATGGTATCATGTACCCAGAAAAAAATATTACGTTTGATTAATGTTCATGTTAAAGGTTAAATAACTGTTAATAGTTATCCTCGCTATCCGTGTGGAAGTGGTAAGTTTTTGGCTATTTAAGTTTCAAGGAAATGACTTGAAGGCTACTGTTTAGGTCGCTAGCTCTCTAGTTTGCGAGTTAGCATGTGTCTCAAGACCCTGCAGTTGCGCAATATGTTGTAAATAAAAAGAGTATAAATGTGACTATAGTCGTGTTTTGTCATGTCTACAGGGCTCTAATAATGCTTTGTTCATTTTAATCTGAAAAAAATAATTTGTCTACCCACCAACTATATGTGGTTTCTTAAGTTTTTATTATTTGTCATTTTATTATTATTATTATTATATTTATTTATTTATTACTGATTAATTGATTTTCTTTATTTTTGATTTGCTTATTTATTTTTCATCTTATTTTGTGTAGAAAAAAAAAGTAAGATATTTGAGAACAGTGGAATGTTTTATCAGAACTTTTCTTGTAGAAAATTGGAACCAAAGCAAAGTTTTTACATTTTTTTGTTTTTAATAAATGCATTTTTTGGGTTTTTTTTTTTTGGAAAACCTTTTTTTTGGAACCAGTCTCACCCAGACCCTAGCTCCAGTGGCCCCCAGGTAAATTGAGTTTGAGACCCCTGATCTAGAACATAGCCAATCTGCTAGCTAATCAAAGATCAGTCCAAAAAAAATGAACCAAAATGATGAACATGCACGTGCGCCACACTTTGGACACCCCTGCTGTAAGGGATTGTTTTCCTTATCCTTTTCCACTAACACAAAATGTAATTAACCTTCAGAAGGACACCTCAAGTTTGAAATGTGACTGCGGCTTGAAGGCGGCCGTAAACTTGGAGCCAAGTGCTGCTTCATCACCAAGTCCTCATGAAATATGCATCCTTCAATAACGGGAACGGTCTAACATTTGGCAACTGTAAACACCCTCCGCTCTGATTGACTATTTGTTCTTTTAATAACAATGCAATATGGATGAGCTTGTGGCGACCTTGTTCAAACCGTACCGGACTTCATTCTATTGCTTTGTTCGGAAAAAAAACGAACCAAAGTTGTAAAAAGTAGAAGGACTGCAGCTCGTTGTCATTGATTATTTAAAACTCCTTAAATGTCACGTTAACAGAACATTAATTAAAAGTCCAAACTCATGTTCCGTGCCGTTTGTACATGCTCATAAAAGGTCGACTATCCTGTCATGGCTGTCAAGGCTCCAACTGCAAAAAAAGAACTTTAAAGGAGGCACCATAGTGTGAATACACATCTGATTTTCGTGGTATGTTGTGGTTTTCCGAGGACTTTCTGAACTAGGTCAAACTATTGTTTGAAAGCACTGCAACTTTGGGCCTCAAACATGGCGATGCTTGGAGGAATCCAACATGTACTTGGAACTTGGACGTTTTGAAGCACATCCCCACATTCATTCATTCAATGTGGGGTCGCGGGGGGTGCTGGAGCCTATCCCAGCTGTCTTGGGGCGAGAGGCGGGGTACGTACACCCTGGACTGGTCGCAAAGCCAGCCAATCACAGGGCACATATAGACAAACAACCATTCACACTCACATTCATACCTATGGACAATTTGGAGTCGCTAATTAACCTAGCATGTTTTTGGAATGTGGGAGGAAACCGGAGTACCCGTAGAAAACCGGGTAGAACATGCAAACTCCACACAGAAATGGCCGAGGGTGGAATTGAACCTGGGTCTCCTAGCTGTGAGGTCTGCGCGCTAACCACTTGACCGTTGTGCAGCCTGTATTCATTCTTTCATTTTCTACCGCTTATCCTCACGAGGGTCACGGGGGTGCTGGAGCCTATCCCAGCTGCCTTCGTGTAGAAGGCAGCTGGTGGTGGCCAGCCAATCACAGGGCACATATAGACAAACAACCATTCACACTCACATTCATACCTATGGACAATTTGGAGTCGCTAATTAACCTAGCATGTTTTTGGAATGTGGGAGGAAACCGGAGTACCCGGAGAAAACCCACGCATGCACGGGGGAGAACATGCAAACTCCACACAGAAATGGCCGAGGGTGGAATTGAACCCTGGTCTCCTAGCTGTGAGGTCTGCGCGCTAACCACTCGACCGCCGTGCCGCCCACTAATCCAATAATCCAATAATGTTACATTATCCTTACACTGCATCGAGTCAGCCGTAGCATGACCGACACCATCCAGTGAAAAAAAGCTATCCTCCCATTCCGTGTGGAAGTGGTACACTTTTGATGTCTTTGTTGTCTGCACGCTCCCTCTGAAAATTTTTCCAACATAATTCGCAATATGACAATCATGCTGAAGATGGTGAAGTTGACGGAGTCCGCCGAGTCCATGCCACCTGTGGGGCATCTTCAAGTGGAAGGAAAAGTGGAGGAGAGCAAGGTGTGGAACATCCTGGAGGAGTGGAGGAGGTTTCCGGCAACAATCAGTGCAGCTCGGTTCAATTCCACGCCCAAGAGAATGAAGGCAGTGCTGGATAACAATGATGCCGTTACTAAATAGCCCCACCAAGGACACAATTTGGACATTTTCACTTGGAGGTGTTGCCAGAAAATAATGGCTGCGCGTTGGCTCATTTTCAGAGGTTAGCGAATCTATGCCACAATACCGGCTGTACACCGACTAAAGTGGATCCAAGTTCAATTTCAATAGCACTGACCCTTGCAGTCAGGATGTTGTCACTCACTGTAGAGACACTGTAGCGGTAATTCCATTAAAGGAGACCTATTATGCCTTTTTTCCACTTTTGAGGTGCAAAATCTGGAAGATCTAGAAAGCTTTTTGTGCTGGTTATCATGTGTAGATGCTTGAAATATAAAAAATGAGCATAATGTGTCCCTTTAAACATGTTACAGGGCACATATAGACAAACAACCATTCACACTCACATTCATACCTATGGACAATTTGGAGTCGCTAATTAACCTAGCATGTTTTTGGAATGTGGGAGGAAACCGGAGTACCCGGAGAAAACCCACGCATGCACGGGGAGAACATGCAAACTCCACATAGAGATTCCGAGGGGGGAATTGAATGTGCAAACCACTCAGTCACCATGCAAGTACCGTGCCAGTTATCAGTCAAAAGTATGCCTGTTTAAGCAAACTGTACCGCATGTATTATTTGCCAATATTAAGCATTCTATTCTATATCCCAGCTGTACACCAGGGACTGGTCGCCAGCCAGCCAATCACAGGGCACATATAGACAAACAACCATTCACACTCACATTCATACCTATGGACAATTCGGAGTCGCTAATTAACCTAGCATGTTTTTGGAATGTGGGAGGAAACCGGAGAGAATCCACGGATGCACGGGGGAGAACATGCAAACTCTACACAGAGATGGCCGAGGGTGGAATTGAACTCGGGTCTCCTAGCTGTGAGGCCAGCAAGCTAACCACTCATCATTTTTTTTTTTAAACCAGAACACCCAATTCCAACTTTCAGGTTTTTTGGGGGGTTTTTTGCATGAGAAGCAAAAAGACTTGATGATGCAACTCTCCACCAATGCATTTCACCCCATAAAAACATCCACAAGGTGGCAGAAAGATTACATAACTGGAAGAATCACATGCTAGTGGAGGAGCGCAACATGCAGAAGGTTACATATTGTAGATAAATTTCACACAAACAGTTCAAATCCAAATGTTTGTGGTGTTATATTTGTCAATACATTATTTTGATATAAAAGCCCTTCCTTGTTTTGTCTTTAGAAAAATGGCTGATATTAAACGAGTTAAAGGCCAATGGCGAGCTCCATGCATCAATATGAGTCATCATTTCACTGAAACAACAATGCCTCAATTTTATGGATGAGCACCAAATACACGACGATAGCACATCAATCTTTGTAAATCGTGACAATGAATGTAAATAAAAGCTTACATTCACAGCATACAGGGAAGTCAGCATTAAATAAATCAGTTTATTCCCAAAACAAGAGCATCTGCAACAATGGAGGCAGCATCCAAAATTGTTTGTATTGATTTAAATGTCTGCTGATGTTCAAGTGTTTGGTATTAATTTGCTTGTTTTTGGACATAAATATTACCATTGTCCTTGAACTACCCTGAAACCAAAATAAAAACAAAGGATGTTTAACTCTCAGCTTGTGGATATTATGATTCAATTTGATTTATTTACAAATATAGACAATCTGAACAGTCCGGTTGCGTTTAATGAAATGGGAATGTTCATTTCCACCTTCAGTAATTGCCAAAAGAGGCTGTTTTACACTTTATTTAGCAAAAATAATTGTTAAACACGACTTGATCAAAAATAACTAATGAACATCATACTCGCTTCATGTCCAAGATGGCTGCCTTTGTTTAAAAAGACGTATAAACAAGTCTTTGGTTTAGTTTCACAAGAGGCAAGAGAGAACCATCTGTCCTCCAAGTGGGGACTCGTTTTTAATGAATTCCTAAAAAGGAATAACTCAATAAATATGAATCATATTAAGTGGCAGCGAAAGATTTGAACAGGAAAAAAAAAGCTCACTTTCAATGAAAGTCCAATCTCGCTACACTTATGGTAGAACATCGCTCTCTCGCTATATTGGTTATTATTGGTCAAATAATGTACATAGGTCACGAGGGTCGCAGGGGGTGCTGGAGCCTATCCCAGCTGTCTTCGGGTGAGAGGCGGGGTACACCCGGGACTGGTGGCCAGCCAATCACAGGGCACATATAGACAAACAACCATTCACACTCACATTCATACCTATGGACAATTTGGAGTCGCTAATTAACCTAGCATGTTTTTGGAATGTGGGAGGAAACTGGAGTACCCAGAGAAAACCCATGCATGCACGGGGAGAACATGCAAACTCCACACAGAGATGGCCGAGGCTGGACTCGAACTCAGGTCTCGTAGCTGTGTGGCCTGTGCGCTAACCACTCGGTCGCCGTGCAGCCATACGATAAACATTGATTCATTTTCTACCGCTTATCATCACAAGGGTCACGGGGGTGCTGGAGCCTATCCCAGCTGTCTTCGAGCAAGAGGCGGGGTACACCCTGGACTGGTGGCCAGCCAATCACAGGGCACATATAGACAAACAACCATTCACACTCACATTCATACCTATGAACAATTGGGAGTCGCTAATTAACCTAGCATGTTTAGCATGTTTTTGAAATGTGGGAGGAAACCGGAGTACCCGGAGAAAACCCACGCATGCACGGGGAGAACATGCAAACTCCACACAGAGATGGCCAAGGCTGGACTCGAACTCAGGACTCGGTCGCCGTGCAGCCATACGATAAACATTCATTCATTTTCTACCGCTTATCATCACAAAGGTCACAGGGGTGCCGGAGCCTATCCCAGCCGTCTTCGAGCAAGAGGCGGGGTACACCCTGGACTGGTGGCCAGCCAATCACAGGGCACATATAGACAAACAACCATTCACACTCACATTCATACCTATGGACAATTTGGAGTCGCTAATTAACCTAGCATGTTTTTGGAATGTGGGAGGAAACCGGAGTACCCGGAGAAAACCCACGGGGCCGAGGGTGGAATTGAACCCTGGTCTTTTAGCTGTGAGGTCTACGCGCTAACCACTCGACCGCCGTGCCGCCCCACTCTGCATCCAATAATGTTACATTATCCTTACGATTCAGTCATAGCATGACCAACACCATCTTGTGAAAAAAAGCTATCCTCCCATTCCGTGTGGAAGTGGTACACTTTTGATGTCTTTGTTCTCCTTCTCGACTCTGTTTGACACTAAGTTCAGTAGTAGTCAATTGGAGAATTGGTAGCTTGTAGCTTGCTATGCTAGCGGCACTTGTGATACTGTAGCCGGCTTAAACAATAATAGGAGTCTTCATGGTAAAAACTGTATTTAGAAAGTTTTTTTTTATGATCTAAGAAAATCTTCCAAGTATTAATATTGAATGTTACTTCACGGAAATAATTAGCCTGACTAAGTCATCCATCAGTTCTGGTCAAATTTCATCATGGGTCATAGGGTTCATGCAACTGGGGATTATAAAACAGGCCAATAAACATTACAGTCCAACCAACTGATCATTGCCTCCCCTCTGTGACAACTAGAGTCAGAAATAACAGAAATACGCCATCTTGGAGCGTTTATTCTTCCCCCCAAATGTGCTTTGTAATATTGCTTCCATTTAATTGTCCACATTCACACGTGGCATTGACGCCGAGCCACCCGTCTGGAGGCATTCAAGCTTTCTCCACTTTTGCTCAAGGACGCTCATGGACAGGAGGGAATACATCATCGACTAGAGATTTCTCTGCAATATCCGTCCTTTGAGTTTGCATCCATCCATGATGGTAAAATGTTAAGAAGGCAGACAAGCTGACAGGAACAATGATGGACACACACAGCGAGGTGACTTATCGGCGGTACGGGGGGCGAGGCTGGACCGAACCACAGAGGTAATGTCTCATTGGGATGATGACAGCGTGGCAGGCGTTATGAACAAGAAGACATTATCGTCCCATGGGGGTCAAACGGTGAAATACTGTGGAACCTTGATTAGTCAATTCATTCCACACGCCGACTCGAAATGAAAGGGACACTGACTGTTACCATTTTGGTCAACTGCTAATGACAGGTGACATAATATCCGGCTGCAATCTTATTCGATAGCCAAAAGGATGCTAACAAGACAAAAAAAATATATAAGTACATTTTAAGAATACAGATGGAGTCACACTGTGTATTAATAACACGACAAGACCAGTGCCATATTGTATGCAAACCAGAAAATTAACGCAAACAAGCTGTGGTATCAATTTTCAGCCTTAAACCAAAACATACGCTAACCAAGATGAACACTAACCAAGGTTCCATTGTAAAACGTAAAAACGTAAAACTTATTTTTCCTGCAAAAGGGACTGTATGCTGCTAGACCAATTTTCAGCCTTAAACCAAAACATACGCTAACCAAGACGAACACCAACCAAGGTTCCATTGTAAAACGTAAAAACGTATTTTTCCTGTAAAAGGGAATGTATGCTGTTAGACCAATTTTCAGCCTTAAACCAAAACATACACTAACCAAGACCAACACTAGCCAAGGTTCCAATGTAAAACGTATTTTTCCTGCAAAAGGGCCTGTATGCTGCTAGACCAATTTTTAGCCTTAAACCAAAACATACGCTAACCAAGACCAACACTAACCAAGGTTCCATTGTAAAACCTAAAACGTATTTTTCCTGCAAAAGGGCCTGTATGCTGATAGACCAATTTTCAGCCATAAACTAAAACATACGCTAACCAAGATGACCACTAACCAAGGTTCCATTCAAAAACGTAAAACGTATTTTTCCTGCACAAAGGGACTGTATGCTGCTAGACCAATTTTCAGCCTTAAACCAAAACATACGCTAACCAAGATGGACACTAACCAAGGTTCCATTGTAAAACGTAAAAACTTATTTTTCCTGAAAAAGGGACTGTATACTGCTAGACCAGGGGTCAGCAACCCGCGGCTCCAGAGCCGCATGTGGCTCTCCAGCCTCTTTGTTGCGGCTCCCTTTGCAATGCTTGAATATTTTTTAGCACCCGTGTGGTGAAAATGCACGTCTTTGTTATGAGTTTACAAAAATCCAACTTTGTGTGAGACCATGAATGCATCCTGACTGAGTTCTGACTGGTGACTGAATGAGCAGACAGGATGCTATCCAGTTCTCTCTGACAGGTTAACATGAAGGGAAATGAGTAATACTTTGAGTTATTTGAGTTATTAATTATTATTAATGAGTTATTTGACGATTCTAAAAAATAAATTAGAGCTCATTTAAAAACAAAAGTTTATCTCCAGTACTAGCAAGAGTACTCCAACTCGTCTTTTTTTTTCCCTCCAATGTTGTTTTAAACATACAACGTTTTGCGGCTCCAGGCTATTTTTCTTTAGTGGGCAAGTGGGTGAAATGGCTCTTTTCATAGTAAAGGTTGCCGACCCCTGTGCTAGACCAATTTTCAGCCTTAAACCAAAACATACGCTAACCAAGATGACCACTAACCAAGGTTCCATTCAAAAACGTAAAACGTATTTTTACTGCAAAAGGGACTGTATGCTGATAGACCAATTCTCAGCCTCAAACCAAAACATACGCTAACCAAGATGAACACTAACCAAGGTTCCATTGTAAAACGTATTTTTCCTGCAAAAGGGACTGTATGCTGCTAGACCAAATTTCTGCCTTAAACCAAAACATACGCTAACCAAGACCAACACTAACCAAGGTCCCATTGTAAAACATAAAAACTTATTTTTCCTGCAAAAGGGCCTGTATGCTGCTAGACCAATTTTTAGCCTTAAACCAAAACATACGCTAACCAAGACCAACACTAACCAAGGTTCCATTGTAAAACCTAAAACGTATTTTTCCTGCAAAAGGGCCTGTATGCTGATAGACCAATTTTCAGCCATAAACTAAAACATACGCTAACCAAGATGACCACTAACCAAGGTTCCATTCAAAAACGTAAAACGTATTTTTCCTGCAAAAAGGGACTGTATGCTGCTAGACCAATTTTCAGCCTTAAACCAAAACATACGCTAACCAAGATGGACACTAACCAAGGTTCCATTGTAAAACGTAAAAACTTATTTTTCCTGAAAAAGGGACTGTATGCTGCTGGACCAATTTTCAGCTTTAAACCAAAACATATTCTAACCAAGACCAACACTAACCAAGGTTCCATTGTAAAACCTAAAACGTATTTTTCCTGCAAAAGGGCCTGTATGCTGCTAGACCAATTTTCAGCCTTAAACCAAAAACATATGCTGACCAAGACAAACACTAACCAAGGTTCCATTGTACAATGTAAAAACGAAAAACATATTTTTCCTGCAAAAGGGCCTGTATGCTGCTAGACCAATTTTTAGCCTTAAACCAAAACATACGCTAACCAAGACCAACACTAACCAAGGTTCCATTGTAAAACCTAAAACGTATTTTTCCTGCAAAAGGGCCTGTATGCTGATAGACCAATTCTCAGCCTCAAACCAAAACATACGCTAACCAAGACGAACACTAACCAAAGTTCCATTGTAAAATGTGAAAACATAAAACGTATTTTTCCTGCAAAAGGGACTGTATGCTGATAGACAAAATTTCAGCCTTAAACCAAAACATACACTAACCAAGACCAACACTAACCAAGGTTCCATTGTAAAACGAAAAACCGTATTTTTCCTGCAAAAGGGACTGTATGCTGCTAGACCAATTTTCAGCCTTAAACCAAAACATACGCTAACCAAGACGGACACTAACCAAGGTTTCCGTTGATTATTATTTGGATAATAGACCAATCATTAAGTCATCGATTAATTGTTGCATCCCTACTTCCCAGTTTATGATATTTTTGGCCAAAATGTGTATTGACAAGTTAAAAAGCTTCTAGGAGACAAATCCGGAAGTTTTTTGCCAAGTCTAAAGAAGCAGAAGCTTCATTTTTTCCCTTCCCATTAAAACAATCCAAAAATGAGCACAAAACCTCCTCTTCCATGTGACGTCCACCAGAATAAAATGCGCATTGAAGCACAACTCATACGAGCAGGAATGGCTGCGGTCACGGTGAATGAGAGCTTTGGGCGAGGAGAATGAGAAGAAGAATGACGCTTGGCTAAATAACACTGTGAAAAGGAGGGGGAGGAAGTGAAGTGGGGCTACGTATTGGAACAAAAAATAAAAAATAAAAAGCTGAGGGTGAACGAGGAGGAGAAAAACCTGTTGAAGGTAAATGAGGGCCCGGGAAGAGATTGCTGGACAGAAATGAATAAATGTAAGAGAACTATGAAGCAGGGAAAAAAAAAATGAGAACGAGGATGAGGTGGCCAGGCATTAAAGGCAGAGAGAAAACGAGGTGGAGAGGGAGGAAGAAAATCAGAGAAAAGGTTAAATGGTGGAGGCGGGGTGACATATTGAGGGAATAAGAGAGGAGAAGGTGAGCTGAAGAGGAAATTCACAGCAAGACAAAACAGTTCTTCGGTGAAATTCTGTCTATTAAATGATACCTGGTCCTCACTGTACCGTCTTGGAAGACGGATGCACGGAGCCAGAGGGAAGATACAGTGTCATTAATGTAATATTACATACAGTACACCAAAGGTGTCCAAACATTATACCCATACAGAAAAACCAAACCGTAATTCATTTCATATCATTTATGGCCCACGGTATATACTAAAAATCTGATTTAACAAAAAATTTTAAAAAGCTAACATGGCAAGACCAGCAATAATAAAATAAATACAGAAAAAAGTTGCAATTTTACGAGAATAGCCATTTTTGTACCATAAAGTTGAAGTTGCCGTCATTAGTCAAGTCAAGTCAAATCACAAAAGAGCCTCAAAGGGCCTCAAGCAGGCAAAAGTAGACAGTAAACAGTAGATGATAGACAACATCCCCTGATCTGAGCCCCAACCCGGGCAAGGAAAAAGGAAAAACCCATTGGAGAAAAAAAAGAAAAGCAAAAAAATACAAACAAAAAATTAAAAGTTGTCATTAAAAAAATAGGTTGCAAAAAAATGACAGAATGAGTCAAAATATTCTGGGAATAAAGCCATAAAGGAATAAAAAAAAAAGTGAAATAGTTCCCAAAATGTATTCCAAATCATGACAACACTAAGTCTAGAGTTGCGATTTTACGACAATAAAATCAGAATATGAGGAAAAACTTTTTCAGTACCATGCACTTGAAAGGTTTTAAGGTTGGAGAAATAGTTCATATGGGAATAAAGTCAAAAAGGAATACAAAAAATAAGAAAAAAAAATCTGATAAAAAAATGAAAAAATGAATGAAAAATTAAAAGACTTCGCAAAAATGTATTCCAAATCATGACAAAAATAAATTGTCGTAAATTGCTATTTTACGACAATCATTTCGTAATATGAGCAAAAACATGTGATTTCAGTACCATGCACTTGAAAGGTTTTAAGGTTGGAGAAATAGTTAATATGGGAATAAAGTCACAGGAATACAAAAAATAAGAAAAATTAAAACCCCCCGCGACCCTCGTGAGGAAAAAGCGGTAGAAAATGAATGAATGAATGAATTAAAAAAAAAATGAAAAATTAAATGACTTTCCAAAAATATATTCCAAATCATAACAAATCTAAGTCTAGAGTTGCTATTTTACGACAATAAACTCGGAATATGAGGAAAAACATGTGATTTCAGTACCATGCACTTAAAAGGTTTTAAGGTTGGAGAAATAGTTAGTATGGGGACTAAAGTCAAAGGAATATAAAAAATAACAAAAATTTAAAAAAAATTAAAAATGTATTCCAAATCATGACAAAACTAAGTCTATAGTTACTATATTTTACGACAATAAACTCAGAATATGAGGGGAAAAATGTGATTTTAGTACCATGGACTTGAAATATTTAATGTTTTAGTTTGGAGAAATAGTTAATATGGGAATAAAGTCAAAATATCATGGGGATTAAGTCATAACAGAAAAAAATACAGTGATTATTTACTGCAAACTGAAATATATATAATTTTTTTTTTAAAAGAGCAAGTTGATTCTAAGGTTTTTCCACTTATATCGCAAAGCTGAGGTGCAGTTTTTTCTTGAACTATATACAACTTAGCATTCATTTTCTGTGTCACTAGCCTGGACACCCCTGATCTGGAAAGTATGCCACAATCAAAGCCTATCAGCAAAGCCCATCAGCATTAGCGGGCAAAAGCGACCTAACTCAAAACGGCAGAAAAGACATTCCGGTGATAGCGACGACCTTGGCGGAGCTTTGTGTGACAGCGTGACAAAGGACCAGCGAGTGCAAGTGAACTATGACTGCATATTTCTCGTGGCCGCTAGCCTCCTTAACGACGGGGGCAAATTAATGTAGGAAGCCATAATGAAAGAAGCTGAGGGAGGAGAGATTTTTCACATGCACCAGCCGGGTTACCTTGGGGATCTTTTTATTAATACACTGGGGGATGTACAGGCTTAATGCTGTCATTTGGCCACATATCCATGCTTCTATATTACTTTAGAAAAGGGTAGCTGCATGGCAAAAAATGTGTTCTGTCGGGAAAAAGGTAGAAAGAACAAGCATACTAAGCATTCTTTTTGCTATTGTTACTTCTGGTCTCACAATGTTTGACCTTAACTTTTATGTTTTCCCAGCCACTGTAAACTGATCACTACTTCCTGTACTTGGTGCCCTAGTACGCAAAATGTCATATGTAATGATGTTCTAATTAAGGATCGACCGATAAATCGGCCGGTCGATATATTGTGCCGATATTTGCGTTCTTTACTTGAATCGGTATCGGCCCCATAAATCGGCCGGTCGATATATTGTGCCGATATTTGTGTTCTTTATTTGCATCAGTATCGGCCTCATAAATCATCTGCCCGATAAATCGGGCCGATATTTGCGTTCTTTACTTGAATCGGTATCGGCCCGATAAATTGTCCGGCTAATATATATCGTGCCGATATTTGCGTTCTTTACTTGAATCGGTATCGGCCCGATAAATCGTCCGGCCGATATATATCGTGCCGATATTTGCGTTCTTTACTTGAATCGGTATCGGCCCCATAAATCGGCCGGCCGATATTTGCGTTCTTTACTTGAATCAGTATCGTCCCGATAAATCGTCCAGCCGATATATATCGTGCCGATATTTGCGTTCTTCACTTGAATCTGTATCGGCCCCATAAATCGGCCGGCCAATATATCGTGCCGATATTTGCGTTCTTTGCCCGATAAATCGGCCAGCCAATATATCGTGCCCATATTTGCGTTCTTTACCTGAATCGGTATCGGCCCGATAAATCGGCCGACCGATATATCGTGCCGATATTTGCGTTCTTTGCTTGAATCATTATCGGCCCGATGAATCGGCCGGCCGATATTTGCGTTCTTCACTTGAATCATTATCGGCCTGATGAATCGGCCGGCCGATATTTGCGTTCTTCACTTGAATCGGTATCGGCCCGAAAAAATCGTCCGGCCGATATATCGTGCCGATATTTGCGTTCTTTACTTGAATCGGTATCGGCCCGATATATCGTCCGGCCGATATTTCCGTTCTTCACTTGAATCGGTATCGGCCCGATAAATGGGCCGGCCGATATATCATGCCGATATTTGCAATCTTTACTTGAATATCAGCCCGATAAATGGGCCGGCCGATATTTGCGTTCTTTACTTGAATCTGTAACAGCCGGCCGATATATCGTGGCAGTATTTGCGTTCTTTATTTGAATCGGTATCGGCCCAATAAATCGGCCGGGCGATATATCGTGCCGATATTTGCGTTCTTTACTTGAATCGGTATCGACCCGATAAATCGTCCGGCCGATATATCGTGCCGATATTTGCGTTCTTTACTTGAATCGGTATCGACCCGATAAATCGTCCGGCCGATATATCGTGCCGATATTTGCGTTCTTTACTTGAATCGGTATCGGCCCGATAAATCATCCGGCCGATATATCGGGCCGATATTTGCGTTCTTTACTTGAATCGGTATCGGCCCGATAAATCGTCCGGCCGATATATCGTGCCGATATTTGCGTTCTTTACTTGAATCTGTATCGGCCCGATAAATCGTCCGGCCGATATAACATGCCGATATTTGCGTTCTTTATTTTAATCGGTATCGGCCGATACGCACGTTTTTTCAACTTGAGACCTGGAATATTTGTTATGATTGTAATTTTTTCATATAAATGGAAGGAGCAAAAGCAGTATGGGCCACAAATATCGGCCCAAGCTAAATCTTCCATCGGCTAAAAAAAAAAAATCGGTAAAAAAAAAAAAAACATTGGTCGATCCCTAGTTCTAATACCGATATATGCAGGGCTGGGAATCTGAGGGAGCGTCTCGATACGGTTTGATCTGCATTGCACCTCAACACACAGAAAAAAAACTACCAAAAATCAGTTTATATTAAGCATCAAAGTGTCATCAAAGTGGCTCTGACAGCCTTAAAATGGACTCCAGTATTGTATGCAATATATGGCGTCTATTATGTTGCACAAATGTATAGGTAAAAGTGCATAAAGTGCACAATAGCACTTGTTGAGACAGGAAATAGGCATGCATAAACAAAGCTCATTAGCACTGGCAAGTCGGCATGTTCCCAGTAAGAAAAATTCTATAATATTCCAGTGCCTGGAGGACACGGGTGTTCATAAAGAATAAATAATTGTGGTGCTCTTAACTTATGTTGCTGAAGTTGCTCTTGATTTATGTTAAGCACATCCCTTGCCTCCCCTCCCACCTGCTTGCACCCCCCATCAATAATGGACATACGCAATATAGACTGCATGTGATGAGGTGTTGCAAGGCTTGTGAGCGAACATAAGACATTTAAGAGCACCGCCATGGATTTTTTGATTAGCTCTCCATGAGTGGAAGAATTGTATTGCTATTTCACTGTAACTCGGGCAAAACACACGGGAATCCAACGTTAAAAACCTGCAGCAGCATGTAAGGCGTTATAAGCACCTTATTCCTGATTAATACTGAGGATTTTCGCCTGAAGCATCCATCAGCGTCACCACACTTTGTCACAAGTCCTCAATTTGACAATACAATGGGATATATATACAATGTTGAAAAATGGCATTTGGAATAATTTGCATACGGTCCCTTAAACTGTAATGACTAAGACAAGTGTAAAACGATGTTAACTATTGATTTTTACATCTTATCCTTTTTAGGGTCAGCTGTTGGGACCTGGGATTTCACGGGGGTGGAATCCACCGTTAAATGTGTAATCTCTCGAAACAGGAACCTGAAATACCAGGTTACCGTAACTAACAAACCATTTCACGATGTCCACTGACGAACGAGTTATTTTTTGTGAACAGAATGAACGAGTTCACCACCCCTAAAATACCCGTTCAGCTGCAAATGCTTTTTTTGATTGGACTATCTGCGTGCTTGCCTGTCTTATCCTATCGTCGCGCCTCGCTCCGTGGGTGGGTGGGGTTAGCTTACTGAAAGACCGAGACCGAGAGATTGACCGACACTCGTCGGCCAGTTCATTCATGACAGACAGTTGAGTCGGTACGAACGTGAACATGAGTGAACGGGACTGACTCGACATGGCTGACCGGGTCTATGCACAGGGGGAGATCACAGGCTAACGACCAATTGAACGAAATGAAGAACGCGAAGAACACCAAGAACCCCAAGAACCCGATGAACCCGATGAACCCCAAGAACCCGATGAACCCCAAGAACCCGATGAACGCCAAGAACACGATGAACGCCAAGAACGCCAGGAAGCCAAGAACGCCAAGAATGCCAAGAACGCCAAGAACACGATGAACACGATGAACGCCAAGAACGCCAAGAACGGCAAGATCGCCAAGAACACGAAGAACACGAAGAACCCCAAGAACCCCAAGAACCCCAAGAACACGATGAACACGATGAACGCCAAGAACCCCAAGAACACGATGAACACGATGAACACGATGAACGCCAAAAACGCCAAGACCTCCAAGACCGCCAAGAACACCACCAAGAACACCACCAAGAACACCACCAAGAACACCACCAAGAACACCACCAAGAACACGATGAACACGAACACGATGAACGGCAAGAACGGCAAGAACGCCAAGAACGCCAAGAACACGAAGAACCCCAAGAACCCCAAGAACCCCAAGAACACGAACACGATGAACGCCAAGACCGCCAAGACCTCCAAGAACGCCAAGAACACCACCAAGAACACCACCAAGAACACCACCAAGAACACCACCAAGAACACGATGAACACGATTAACGCCAAGAACGCCAAGAACGCCAAGAACACGATGAACACGATGAACGCCAAGAACGCCAACAACACGAATAAATCTTTTTACTGAATGAACCGGAATAATCCGGTTCACTGAAATGAACGGTTTTGCCCACCACTAGCCATCGGGCATTCACACACAACACACTGATGGCCTTCAAAATAAAAGCCCTGTTGGCCACATCTAGTCTACTACTGCATAAATAAAATAAGGGTGTCATAAATGTTTGTAATTTTCAACATATTCATTCGTCTTTTTCCAGTTTTTGAGGCAAGAGGCACAAATAGATGATGATGCAACTCCACAATAGAAGACAGCACATTTGGTGCAGTTTTAAGTCGCGCCACAAGTTTCACACCGTTTAGTTGCAAATTGTAATTTGTTCAAACAAAAATGGTTATTTTGTGCATGTGTTCTTCTAAAAAATGTTGGTACTTTGCCAATGTAAGAGTACTTAGATATTAAAGTTCCCACTGTATTTAGGTCTTGTGAGCCATCCGTGGAGATTTCCCCGTTCAAATCCCCCTTCCATTGTACTTCTAACAACCGACTATCATCATCCTGCCATCATACTTACCCTCTCACCCTGCATCTCTGCGGCCCTCCAACCGTGACACCCTTCTATTCACAACTCATCCCCCTTGTCCTCTCACCCTCTGGCTTCTTGTCCCCCCCCGCATCAGCAGCACCCTGCTCTTGTCTTCTGTGCCCTGTACAATCACTACAGATTGAGGAGGCGTCCTTACATTTACTTACTCTAAACTTAAACTTGGGCGGCACGGTGGTCGAGTGGTCAGCGCGAAAGACCTCACAGCTACGACACCAGAGTTCAATTCCGCCCTCGGCCATCTCTGTGTGGAGTTTGCACGTTCTCCCCGTGCATTGCATGGTTTCTTCCCACATTCCAAAAACATGCTAGGTTAATTAGCAACTCCAAATTGTCCATAGGTATGAATGTGAGTGTGAATGGTAAGCGGTAAAAAAAGAGCCCTGTAGACACAAAATAGCACCCCTATAGTCACCTGTATACTCCTATTATTTATTTACACCAAATTTCACAATTCCTATGTACAGGCTGCAGGAATAAAAGGCTGCTACTTTAAAGCATAACATGCTAACAAGCTAACTAGTTAGCCTCCAATGTATTTATTTTAAATTTAAGACAAGGTTTTAAAATGGAATGGGGAAGTAAGAAGACATAAATGTACCACTTCCGCACGGCATGGGAGGACTGACTTCCATGCAATATGAAGGTAATATAATGCAAGGTAATATTTCATTACTGGAACATTACCAGAACACTACATAGGACTTAAATTTCAATATTTTTTGTCTAATAGTAGTCCGTAGTCAAAACCCGAAACAAAGATCATTTATCAATTTATTTTTAAAAATTAGCATGGCGAGGTACGACTATAATAAAAAAGGAACCCAATTAGAAACGCATACGTCCACACAGGCACGGCTCATCGACATCTCTCATAATGAGCTTGTCTGTACTTGATGGACAGAAGAGTTATTAGATTTGAAATATACACAATTGGATCAATATAACATTCACCTGTGCATGATTGCTAATATGCTGAATGTCCTATTTGGTTTTCATCCTCAAATTAACTTTGTCTAACAAATTTAGGCTGTTTTTTTTCCCCCTCATCTTAAATTCACCCACACAGATGCCGCTCATTCGTCCTCATTTTCTTTCTCGTGGGTATATGTAAGACATTTAACATGAGCACTTCAGCCATCTTTTGAGTTCGCTCCCCACTGCCACGCATTACTAATGTATGTTAAATATCAATAGGCGGTCTTGGGGGGTAGTGGGTCACGCAGTCGGGCACTTGGGGACGCTCACCTAAAAGCGCTGAAGTCCATGGAAACGCCAGTGATATTAAATATCGTGGGGGATGCTGGAGCCATAGAGCCATGGTACATTTTTGGCTTCTTACTTCCCCATTCCATTTTAAAACCTGTCTTAGATTTAAAATAAATACATTGGAGGCTAACTAGTTAGCTTGGTAGCATGTTATGCTTTAAAGTAGCGTCCTCTTTTATTCCTGCAGCCTGTACTTAGGATTTGTGAAATTTGGTGTAAAGAAATAATAATAGGAGTATACAGGTGAATATAGGGGTGCTATTTTGTGTCTACAGGGCTCTATCAATGAACATGCAAACTCCACACAGAGATGGCCGAGGGTAGAATTGAACCCTGGTCTAATGTCAGTGATGTTAAAAAAAAATATTGTATTAAATAAAACTAAATGAAATATAAAATAATCAGGTGATCGATCACATGATCGATGAATTATGGAAACGTGATGGTTTACAATTAAAAAAAAGTGTGAACACGCCCTAAGATCACAGCAGTAATTGTCTTTCATTGGACTGTTGATTTAAAGCAGGGGTCTCAAACACGCGGCCCGCGGGCCAAATGTGGCCCGCAGGACACTAGTTTGAGGCCCCCGCCTTGATATGAAAGTTTAATTTTACGTTTGATTAATGTTCATGTTAAAGGTTAAATAACTGTTAATAGTTATCCTCCCTATCCGTGTGGAAGTGGTAAGTTTTTGGCTATTTAAGTTTAAAGGAAATAACTTGAAGGCTACCTGTTTAGGTCGCTAGCTCTCTAGTTTGCGAGTTAGCATGTGTCTCAAGACCCTGCAGTTGCGCAAACTCCACACAGAGATGGCCGAGGGTGGAATTGAACCCTGGTCTCTTAGCTGTGAGGTCTGCGTGCTAACCACTCGTGCGACGTGCCGCCCTACTTTCAAATCAATGACTCTGAATTTAGTCTGGATGACTTAAAAATGCTTGAGAAGAAAATTAAAATATGTGACAAGATATTTCAGTTAAACTCCCTGGTGAGGTGTTCTGGGCATGCCCAGCCGGGAAAAAGACCCCGGGGCAGACCTAGGATTACATCTCACAGCTGGCCTGGGAACGCCTTGGTGTTCTCCCGGTGGAGCTGGAGGAGGTGGCCGGGGACTGGGAAGTCTGGGCTTCCCTCTGAGACTGCCGCCCCCGCGACCCGGACCCGGATAAGCGGAGGAAAATGGATGGATATTGCATACTGCTAATTTAATTTCTACAACAGTACACTCTTCTGTACTCTGTGTGTATGCCAGCAGCCCCGCCTCTACCCACTGAGACAAAGAGACCATATGAATCCGTTCATGCTGTTTTATGGAACAAATACGTCAAGGTACTGAAACCAATGCCCAGATTGAAATCTCTTCCTAGCTGTTCAGAGGGGAGAGACGGGGAAACGGACACACATGGCAATATGTTGGGACGGGCAAAATTTATGTGATTAATAAATGTAGTCATTATCATAACAAGCCTAGTGGGATCTTGTGACACCCCAAGTAATTACTCAAGGACTCAAACATTTCATGCCTATGACTTCAGACTTGACCGCTCACTGATTTTGAAAATGTGATTTTTTTTTTTGGTCTTTGATTGCCCCCCCCCAAAAAAAAAAACTTTTGAAGAGTGGGGTTGTCTTAAATTCAGATCAATACTATTCTATTAAAGCCGTTCAACACAGCAAATCAGGTTTCAGTCCTAAGGTCAGCTCAAATAAAACCAATGAATCTTTTGAATGACATTTAAAATGACTGTTGGAAAACAAATGCCATAATATTAGACCATAATACAAGAAAGGGATCCGGCTTTTCCCAGAAAAAAATAAAAATAAAATAAAAATAATAAATACTAATTGTATTAAATATTAATAAAAAAAAAAAATATATATATATATATATAGTCTTCAATGCTTCTGCTATACCCTCCACTTTTTCAGTGCTTTGGTTCTTTGGAAAAGCTCTGATAAAACATTAAATTATTATAAATTATGATACATTAATTTGTATTCATTATTCAATTATTAAAAAATGTTTAATGGTAATTTTTATTTTTCGACACAAAATAAGATGAAAAAATACATAAGCAAATCAAAAAAAACAAATGAAACAAATGAATTTTTACTTATTATTAAATGATTAAATAATGTTTAATGTTAATTTTTATTTTCCGACACAAAATAAGATGGAAAAATAAATAAGCAAATCAAAAAAACAAATGAATTTTTATTATTAAATAATGTTGAATGTTAATTTTTATTTTTCAACACAAAATAAGATGGAAAAATAAATAAGCGAATCAAAAAAAAACAAATGAAACAAATTAATTTTTATTTATTATTAAATTATTAAATAAATGTTTAATGTTAATTTTTATTTTTCGACCCAACATAAGATGGAAAAATGAATAAGAGAATCAAAAAACAAATTTAAAAAATTAAACAAATAAAACTAGCGTCCCACGGGCCGCATTTGGCCTGCAGGCAGTGAGTTTGAGACCCCTGTTCTACACATTTCCATAAAAAGCAGTCTGATAAATACTGTATAGTCTAGAATAGGAAGAATCCACCAGAAGGGGGGTGGGGGTGGATAGGGGGTCTCTGAAAGCTTTTCCAATGAATAGTGCCAAATGCTACTTAATTTCATGCATCTGAATGTAGCCGCCCGTTGAGGCTGATCATCCGCTGCAACTGCCATTTATTTTTTTGGAGTCAGTTTTTATCTCACGTGCTGCAATGTACAATTTGAAGAAGAGGTGCTTATATCCGCCATGGCCACCAAGCTCTGCCATACAGTGTCAGCCAGAGGAGTTCATTTGAAAGTGAGCATGTCAGCAGAACCTCTCCATGCACACACACACACACACACACACACACACACACACACACACACACACACAGCTCCAAGTGGCTTTTGTTTTATTCATGGCTGCAGCGAGGTGGGTGGCCCCCATGAATTCAACACCCAAAGAGGAGGCATCCGAGAGCTGGAGGTGGTAGCTTTCTCGGCTTTATGTTCAGGTAAGCTCTCTCCATACAGAACGTGGAAAATTCCATAGACTTTCTCCAGACACAGTAAAAAGATGTGTATCATTGATTCATTGATTAAGCAATTAATTCACCATTTATTTAAAAATTATTTTAAATTTATGTATTTAAATTATTATTTTAATATTATATTAATATTATTAAAAATTATTTACAGTTATTTAAAAAAATTAAATTAATTAAAAAAGTTCTGATAAAAGGTTGTTTCATTTTATAAAAAGCGCACAAGCCTCACAGCCAGAATGTGGAAAATTCCATAGATTATTTAAATTTATTTAAAAAAAATTTAATTAAAAAAATTCTGATAAAAGGTTGTTTCATTTTATAAAAAGTGCACAAGCCTCACAGCCAGAATGTGGAAAATTCCATAGATTATTTAAATTTATTTAAATTTTGTTAAATTAATTAAAACATTTCTGATAAAAGGTTGTTTCATTTTATAAAAAGCGCACAAGCCTCACAGCCAGAATGTGGAAAATTCCATGGACTATTTAAATGTATTAAAAAAAATTTTATTAAAACATTTCTGATAAAAGGTTGTTTCATTTTATAAAAAGCGCACAAGCCTCACAGCCAGAATGTGGAAAATTCCATAGATTATTTAAATTTATTTAAAAAATGTTAAATTACTTAAAACATTTCTGATAAAAGGTTGTTTCATTTTATAAAAAGCACACAAGCCTCACAGCCAGAATGTGGAAAATTCCATAGATTATTTAAATTTATTAAAAAAAATTTAAATTACTTAAAAAATGTCTGATAAAAGGTTGTTTCATTTTATAAAAAAGCGCACAAGCCTCACAGCCAGAATGTGGAAAATTCCATAGATTATTTAAATTTATTTAAAAAATTTTAAATTAATTAAAACATTTCTGATAAAAGGTTGTTTCATTTTATAAAAAGCGCACAAGCCTCACAGCCAGAATGTGGAAAATTCCATAGACTTTCTCCAGACACAGTAAATAGATGTGTATCATTGATTCATTGATTAAGCAATTAATCCACCATTTATTTAAAAATTATTTTAAATTTATTTATTTAAATTATTATTTTAATATTATATTAATGTTATTTAAATTTTAGTAAAATTATTTACATGTATTTAAATTTATTTAAAAATGTAAATTAATTAAAAAATTAAAATATTCAGATTTCAGCCTCTGAATGTGAATATTTTGATTTTGTAAAAATGTATTATTCTTCTGTTTTAGGCAAAACAAGACAGTTGACTTTGATAAACAGTGATAACGGCCTCACAGCTAGGACATCCGAGTTCAATTCCACCCTTGGCCATCTCCGTGTGGAGTTTCCATGTTCTCCCCCATGCATGCGTGCCTTGCCCCGTTTTACAGAGCGGGATCTATAACGTAAAAGTTTCTTAATCGTTAAATTAGTACTCATTACACGCAAGCCTCAATCGGAGTCGTTCATTGACCTGTCAGGGTGTCAGAACGTGTGATACTAGAACATTTGCAGTCCTAACTGCAAGACAAAGGGTGAGGGCTGGAAGAAATTCCGGATGTCATCATTACGTTGTCTACGCTTTGAGAGGCGCTAGCAGAGATAAATATTAAAATTATTTATTTGGCAAATTAAAAACCCAGAAGTTATTTCAGTTCTAAACATAATGAAGGTGGTTTTAACTCACGTTTTTCATCCGTTACTTCATATTCATTTTAGCTGTTTGAAGATTAACTTATAGTTAATCTTCCTATAGTTAATCTTCAAAACAGCTAAAATAATGCATAAGACTAAAAATAACCAATTAGCTAAAAATGTCATCCATTGCTTCTCTACAAGAGAGGAGAAATATGATCTCAGGGAAGAAGTACATTTGAAACACTTATATGCTAGGGCTACGTTAAAAAGCCATAGAATTTCATGATGATTAAAATGATTAAAATGATTAAAATGTTTAAACTTGTTAAAAAATTTTAAATTGTTAATATTAAAATTATTAAAATTAAATTATTAAAATTATTAAAATTAAATTATTAAAACTATTAAAACTAAACTATTGAAACTATTGAAACTATTGAAACTATTGAAATTATTGAAATTATTAGCATTAATAAATTAATATATTTAATAAAAATATTAAAATTATTAAAAAATTATTTTAAAATATCAAAATTTTCAAAATTATCGAAATTATCAAAATTATCAAAATTATCAAAATTAGCAAAATTAGCAAAATTAGCAAAAAAAAAAATTAAACTATATCATCAGGAAAGCAGGAAGTGAACAAATGTAACAGTTACTGATTGTAAAAGTACCAGATGAAGGGGTAGGATTTAATAAGCTTTGCTTCTTCCTACTCCTTTTGGACATGTGGAACTGGGAACTGATTATGTGATGCATTCAATTGTAATCTGATGCATGTTCAAATGACATTAAACCATTACTATTAGCGAATTATTAGCCATTGACATCATCTAGCGACTTCTAGGACAGCCAATAGCTACTTTTCTTACTGTGAAGTATGCACGAGTCAAACCACAAACCACTGTTTTGGTAAAACATGAACAGAAATGCATCTTTACAGCAACAAACGGACATGCTATTGTGGAATAACCACAAGATGAGCATCACATGCAAATTGGCTTAGGAGGCTCTGCAATTTGCTTTAACCATCTGTTTTAAGCGCAAATCCTCCATGGCGTTCAGGGGGTTGATATTTTCCTAAGGCTTTGATAAAATCCTTGACATATTCCTCAAAAGGAGGACCAGATTTAGTCCAAATGTTATCCCTTGAACTTGTCTCGTGACAAGCACTAAGCCCCAGCCAACATGAAACACACGGTCATGGATGGGAGATGAGTCACGGGGCTGATGTGGAATATCCGTGGAATACTGAGCAGGGATAGCAGTGAGGCTGCTTAATGGAGGTCTGCAACTACCGTGCATTGTCCATCAATTACTCTTTATACTTTGGCTATCATTGTTTTATATAGTGCATATAAAGTGTATAAAGCTTTTACATATCATTGGCTGCTACTGGGACCGACTCCAAAAAGAGGCACAAATGTCTAAGGATGCCAAATCCCTCCTCATTGGCTTCAATACACTAAACCAGGGGTCTCACACTCAATTTACTTGGGGGCCACTGGAGCTCGGGTCTGGGTGAGACTGGGCCGCATCAGGTTTTCCAAAAAAAAAACGCATTTATTAAAAACAAAAAAATTTTAAAAACTACAAGAAAAGCTCTGATAAAACATTCCACTGTTCTCAAATATCTTAATTTTTATTTTTCTACACAAAATAAGATAAAAAAATAAATAAACAAATCAAGAATAAATCAGTAATAAATAAATAATAATAAAACCGCAAATAATAAAAACTTAAGAAACCACATATAGTTGGTGGGTAGACAAATTATTTTTTTTCAGATTAAAATGAACAAAGCATTATTAGAGCCCTGTAGACATGACAAAACACGACTATAGTCACATTTATACTCTTTTTATTTACAACATATTGCGCAACTGCAGGGTCTTGAGACACATGCTAACTCGCAAACTAGAGAGCTAGCGACCTAAACGGTAGCCTTCAAGTTATTTCCTTTAAACTTAAATAGCCAAAAAACTTACCACTTCCACACGGATAGGGAGGATAACTATTAACAGTTATTTAACCTTTAACATGAACATTAATCAAACGTAATAATTTTTTCTGGGTACATGATACCATACAGCATCCATATCAAACTTGCGCGGGCCGCACTAACATTAAACTTTCATATCAAGGCGGGGGCCTCAAACTAGTGTCCTGCGGGCCACATTTGGCCCGCAAAGTTTGTATATTTTTCTGTTTTTAATAAATGCGTTTTTTTGGGGTTTTTTTTGAAAACCTGATGCGGCCCAGCCTTGCCCAGACACTAGCTCCAGTGGCCCCCAGGTAAATTGAGTTTGAGACCCCTGTGTATGAACAATTTGGAGTCGACAATTAACCTAGCATGTTTTTGGAATGTGGGAGGAAAACCGGAGTACCCGGAGAAAACCCACGCATGCACGGGGAGAACATGCAAACTCCACACAGAGATGGCCGAGGGTGGAATTGAACACTTTGAGGTATTGATTGAATTTAATTGCCCAGACCCTAGCTCCAGTGGCCCTCAGGTAAATTGAGTTTGAGACCCCTGGTGTAGACAAACACAGCTCATTAGCATTAAAGCTAAGGAAACAGCAATTTTTGTCTATATTCCAGCATCAGTACTAGTACTAGTTCCCAGCACATTATGATGGGACCTCTGAATGAGATTTAAAATCTGTAAAAAAAAAAAATAGTAGAATCTGGGACCGTTAACAGAATTACAGCAACAGCTATTGAAAAGTCAGCAATAGAAGAAGCGGTGTGTCCAGTGATGCAGAGCAGAAAGAGCTGCACATGAGAAAGCTTTGCATCGCTTGTAGCGTTTTCCCTTTAGTGATGGTGGTACATACCTCAGACAGAGCACAGCAGCTGTTGTCTTCAATTATGAATACAGAGATTCTGTTCAGATGTCGTTGCGGTTACACAAAAAGACGTACATTTAGCGGTGTGGAACAGACGCTTTGAAGGAGATAATATGTTAAGAGTTAATGGATCGTGATCCTAAACCGTGTTTCTTTCTTAGGGGATTTGGGGCAAAAGAGACATTCTTATGAAATGTTGGTCCTTAATGGTGCCGATTTGATTCTTTGGTTCAGATGCCAAAATCGGTCAATTGGGTTGAGGTCTATGGCCACAGATGCCATTTGTCAGAACGGTTGTTTACTTAACCCTTAGATGAAGGGTCTCAAACATGTGTCCCACGGGCCAAATGTGGCCCGCAGGACACTAGTTTGAGGCCCCTGCCTTGATATGAAAGTTTAATGTTAGTGCGGCCCGCGCAAGTTTGATATGGATGCTGTATGGTATCATGTACCCAGAAAAAATTATTACGTTGGATTAATGTTCATGTTAAAGGTTAAATAACTGTTAATAGTTATCCTCCCTATCCGTGTGGAAGTGGTAAGTTTTTGGCTATTTATGTTTAAAGGAAATAACTTGAAGGCTACCGTTTAGGTCGCTAGTTCTCTAGTTTGCGAGTTAGTCTCAAGACCCTGCAGTTGCGCAATATGTTGTAAATAAAAAAAAGTATAAATGTGACTACGTATAGTCGTGTTTTGTCATGTCTACAGGGCTCTAATAATGCTTTGTTCATTTTAATCTGAAAAAAATAATTTGTCTACCCACCAACTATATGTGGTTTCTTAAGTTTTTATTATTTGCCGTTTTATTATTATTATTATATTTATTTATTCATTACTGATTGATTGATTATCTTTATTCTTGATAAAATGTCTTAAAATGTATAAAAGGTAAGTTAAAAATTTGAATGGAATTATATCAAAAACATGTTTTTTGAGGAATACCTGGAATAAGAAATGATAAAATTTTTCATTACGAAGATATTTCAAGAAAACAACCTGACCGGGTCATTTTTGACCCACTTGATGTAAAGCATTATAAGTCGATGCAGTGTCAATCAGAAATCATAAACAAACAAGGAAAGATTGTTCCGTACAGCCATGCCTCGTCTCCAAAAAACAACCATATGCATCTTTCTTTGAAGCGGGAATATTTGTATGCAGCCTTTTGCTGAAGAATGAGTGCAGTGTGTTCATATTGTGATCAAAGCTTGTTTGCCTGAACAGGTATGAATGTTTGCATCATTAATACGCGCTGCTCCTTAGACTACAAAGTCCGCCTCTGATAAAAGGTTGTTTCATTTTATAAAAAATATGTCATGTGAAAGAGAAGCACTACACAAAGTACAATGGAGTGGACATCTTTTGGATGCATTATGAATTTAATCAAGTACAAAAAAATGTTTGTACATGTATAAACCCATTGTACACATCGTAGTATTATTTTATTTTACATAATGAAGCAGGGCTGCACGGCGGTCGAGTGGTTAGCGCACAAGCCTCACAGCCAGAATGTGGAAAATTCCATAGACTTTCTCCAGACACAGTAAACAGATGTGTATTATTGAGCTGCAACAGTTAATCGATGATTAAGCGATTAATCCACAACTAATTTGGTATTTGTCTTTTTTGTTTTTTTTTTTATTTATTATTCTTGTGTTTGAGGCAAAACAAGAAATTTGACTTTGAAAAAGTGATAAGGGCTGCATGCATACAAGTGGTAGGCTCACAGCTAGGAGACCCGAGTTCAATTCCACTCTCGGCCATCTCTGGTGTGGAGTTTGCACGTTCTCCCGGTGCATTGCATGGTTTCCTCCCACATTCCAAAAACATGCTAGGTTAATTGGTGACGCCAAATCGTCCATACAAAGACATCAAAAGCGTACCACTTCCACACCGAATGAGAGGATAGCTTTTTTCACTGGATGGTGTCAGTCATGCTATGTAAGGATAATGTAACATTATTGGATGCAGAGTGGGCGGCACGGCAGTCGAGTGGTTAGCGCGCAGACCTCACAGCTAGGAGAACAGGGTTCAAAATTCTACCCTCGGCCATCTCTGTGTGGAGTTTGCATGTTCTCCCCGTGCATGCGTGGGTTTTCTCCGGGTACTCCGGTTTCCTCCCACATTCCAAAAACATGCTAGGTTAATTGGCGACTCCAAATTGTCCATACAAAGACATCAAAAGCATACCACTTCCACACCGAATGGGAGGATAGCTTTTTTCACTGTTTGGTGTCGGTCATGCTATGGCTGACTCGATGCATTGTAAGGATAATGTAACATTATTGGATGCAGAGTGCGCAGCACGGCGGTCGAGACCTCACAGCTAGGAGAACAGGGTTCAATTACACCCTCGGCCATCTCTGTGTGGAGTTTGCATGTTCTCCCCGTGCATGCGTGGGTTTTCTCCGGGTACACCGGTTTCCTCCCACATTCCAAAAACATGCTAGGTTAATTGGCGACTCCAAATTGTCCATACAAACACATCAAAAGCGTACCACTTCCACACCGAATGGGAGGATAGCTTTTTTCACTGCATGGTGTCGGTCATGCTATGGCTGATTCGATGCATTGTAAGGATAATGTAACATTATTGGATGCAGAGTGGGCGGCACGGCGGTCGAGACCTCACAGCTAGGAGAACAGGGTTCAATTCCACCCTCGGCCATCTCTGTGTGGAGCTTGCATGTTCTCCCCGTGCATGCGTGGGTTTTCTCCGGGTACTCCGGTTTCCTCCCACATTCCAAAAACATGCTAGGTTAATTGGCAACTCCAAATTGTCCATACAAAGACATCAAAAGCATACCACTTCCACACCGAATGGGAGGATAGCTTTTTTCTCTTTCCTCCCACATTCCAAAAACATGCTAAACATGCTAGGTTAATTGGTGACTCCAAATTGTCCATAAGTATGAATGTGAGTGTGAATGGTTGTTTGTCTATATGTGGCCTGTGATTGGTTGGCTACCAGTCCAGCGTGTTCCCCGTCTCTCGCCCGAAGATAGAGCACCCTCGTGAGAATAAGCGGTAGAAAATGAGATGGGATATTTAGTACACAGAAATATATTTTATAAATTTCCGATAAAATAAATGCCCCCCCCCAAAAAAAACGGTGTGTTTAAAATGACTAGTTAAACAGTAGCCTCCCAGAAAAGCCATTCATTGCTGTCCTTGCCCTCCTCCTGGGAACTAAAACAACCAAAGTTATCGTCTTCAGGTGTTGGAACCCCACAATTCCCTGAACACACACACACCGCCTGTCTCTTTCGTTTTTTCGGTATCGCCACCAGCGTCACCCCCGTTAATGGAAAAATTTTTTAGTAGCTTCTGTCGAGCACACACTGACTATTGGAGACTAAGAAATCAAATAGTGGTGTTTCATTGGAGCTATTAGGTTGCACTCTATGTTCTATAATGCTTCATAAGTGGCGCTCCCATGACAATAAATCCAATGCCAGTCAGATATAATAACCCGGTGTAAACTTTGAGCAAAGCAGCCTCAACGCTAGTACCTGAAAACGTGGCATTGGTGTATCATCCGGTGCTCTCCGTAATCCCGAATATGAGATTCTGCTTTGTACGTTTGCACGAGGCTCAACTGTGTAGCGCTTCTTAAAAAGAAAAGCTGCTTCTCATTTCGCTGGCTGCTGCTTTTGTTGACTTCCAACGGCTGCTGCTACCATTCAGAGCATCATGTTGACTAAATATGAGCTCCAAATATCAGCTCCGTATCATGTGAATGTCTCTTTCGTTACCTTTTCTCATCCATCGAAACCCCGTCCTCCCCTCCTCACATCTGAGTCATCCGAGTCTTATTTGTAATCACACTCTCCTCTGCTTCTTTCCATCGCCTGTCTTCAAAAGTGCTGGATGTCAGAGAACCATGTCATGACGTTAATAGGATCTTTAAGGAACGGAAGCAAAATGGTGTACAAGATTTGGCCACAACCAGCAACTTAAGCGCTGTGGAGTCGGTCTCAACTCGAGGACTTGTGGTCTCGATTCTCAACTTGTGGGATGCAACCTGCACCCGTTTTCCAAGGGTCGCGAATCTGTGGCAATCTTGCACTTTATATCGACAAACAAATATATATATATAGACAAACAACCATTCACACTCACATTCATACCTATGATGAAACATTCCACTGTTCTCAAATATCTTACTTTGTATTTTTCTACACAAAAAAAGATGAAAAATAAATAAATCAAGAATAAAGAAAATCAATCAATCAGTAATAAATAAATAAAATAATAATAATAATAAAAACTTAAGAAACCACATATAGTTGGTGGGTAGACAAATTATTTTTTTCAGATTAAAATGAACAAAGCATTATTAGAGCCCTGTAGACATGACAAAACATGACTATAGTCACATTTATACTCTTTTTATTTACAACATATTGCGCAACTGCAGGGTCTTAAGACACATGCTAACTCGCAAACTAGAGAGCTAGCGACCTAAACGGTAGCCTTCAAGTTATTTCCTTTCAACTTAAATAGCCAAAAACTTACCACTTCCACACGGATAGGGAGGATAACTATTAGCAGTTATTTAACCTTTAACATGAACATAAATCAAACGTAATAATTTTTTCTGGGTACATGATACCATAGAGCATCCATATCAAACTTGCGCAGGGCCGCACTAACATTAAACTTTCATATCAAGGCGGGGGCCACAAACTAGTGTCCTGCGGGCCACATTTGGCCGGCGGGCCGCGTGTTTGAGACCCCTGGTGTACGACTTCTGACATGCACCCAAAGGACTGTGAGGGAATGCTCTTGGAAACATGGCTTAACGACAACACCCCGGAATTGGTCATTGAGCTACAATAGCTAACATGCTACCTTGGAGGACGGACATACTACAACAAGGGTGAGATGTCTGTGTTACAAGTGGTGCCCCCCCCCCTTTCAGGTTATCAGGTTAAGAAAAGAATCACTTGTAGATTTCAATGTTTTTGAATTGCAGTCATTTATCTAATTGCCAGGAGTCCAGTGGGCCAGTGCCAGTTGGTGCCAGTTCGCGCCAAAGGTTGGCTCATCGTGGCTCGTTTTGGCGCCAAATTAATGTTCGCTCGGAATGTTGCCACAGCGAGCCACTAACTCCTAGCATCTCCTTGCATCATTGGACATTGGACTCCTAGCATCATTTCCGCAACTTGGCTCGCGCCATTACATTCCAGTGGATTCCAATAGGTGGATTGTTTGTGACATTCACTTAGTGCCACTTGAAGCAATTAGCGTGACAAAGATTTTAAAAATTATAAATTTTCTTGCCGGTCAAACTCATTTTGCCGCCGTTACGGGCCACCATGAGCCGTTTGAGCCACTGCACGCCCCTCGGCACCTTATTGGTGACCACTAGACGCCACAGTAAATTGCATTGCCGCAAACCAGCCCAGTGGACACTTAGCATAAAGAGTTGAATCATATGTCACGTAATAAATAAAAACCTTCAGATACTTTTTCTTCAAATCATTTGAAGAGTTTTTTAAATAAAACATCCATTGTCCCTGAAATGTTCATTAAACTTGACAATGTTATTTTGCACTACCTTAATTCAAACTGCAGTCTTTTCACTAAATATCAGATATGAGTAGGAAAAAAAAGAAGTTTAATTTGGTCGCCACTTGTAATTAAAGGGTGATGGTGGCACCCCATCCCCCCCGAACCGAACTAGGTGAGAACCGCTGGACTTCTACACAATTTCCCCAACTTTGTGATTGATTCCCAGACCCGTTTTGACACATTGATGGTTTTGTGCAGGGTATAAAAGGGAAAATTCACAGTTAGCATAGCAAGCTACCGAGCTAACCGGTTAGCCCCTTAAATTTACTTACTCTAAACCTAAACTGGGGGCGGCATGGCGGTCCAGTTGTTAGCGCACAGACCTCACAGCTAGGAGAACAGGGTTCAATTCCCACCCTCGAGTTTGCATGTTCTCCCCGTGCATGCGTGGGTTTTCTCCGGGTACTCCGGTTTCCTCCCACATTCCAAAAACATGCTAGGTTAATTGGCGACTCCAAATTGTCCATAGGTATGAATGTGAGTGTGAATGGTTGTTTGTCTATATGTGCCCTGTGATTGGCTGGCCACCAGTCCAGGGTGTACCCCGCCTCTCGCCCAAAGACAGCTTGGGATAGGCTCCAGCACCCCCGCGACCCTCGTGAGGAAAAGCGGTAGAAAATGAATGAATGAATAAACTTAAACTGGGGCAGCACGGTGGGCGAGTGGTTAGCATGCAGACCTCACAGCGAGGAGACCAGGGTTCAATTCCACCCTCGGCTATCTCTGTGTGGAATTTGCATGTTCTCCGGGTACTCCGGTTTCCGTTTTTTTTTTTTGTATTATTGAGCTGCAACAGTTAATCGATGATTAAGCGATTAATCCACAACTAATTTGGTATTTGTCGTTTTTTTCGTTTAAAAATGTAAATATTCTGATTTCAGCCTTTCAATGTGAATATTTTGATTTTTTTTTTAATTCATTATTCTTGTGTTTGAGGCAAAACAAGACATTTGACTTTGAAACAGTGATAAGGGCTGCATGCACACAATTGGTTAGGCTCACAGCTTGGAGACCCGAGTTCAATTCCACCCTGTATGTTGCATGTTCTCCCCCGTGCATGCGTGGGTTTTCTCCGGGTACTCCGGTTTCCTTTTTTTTTTCGTATTATTGAGCTGCAACAGTTAATCGATGATTGAGCGATTAATCCACAACTAATTTGGTATTTGTCTTTTTTTTGTTTAATATGTAAATATTCTGATTTCAGCCTTTCAATGTGAATATTTAGATTTTTTTTTTTTATTTATTATTCGTGTGTTTGAGGCAAAACAAGACATTTGACTTTGAAACAGTGATAAAGGCTGCATGCACACAATTGGTTAGGCTCACAGCTAGGAGACCCGAGTTCAATTCCACCCTGTATGTTGCATGTTCTCCCCCGTGCATGCGTGGGTTTTCTCCGGGTACTCAGGTTTCCTCCCACATTCCAAAAACATGCTAGGTTAATTAATTGGCGACTCCAAATTGTCCATAGGTATGAATGTGAGTGTGAATGGTTGTTTGTCTATATGTGCCCTGGGGTCAAGAACGTCCTTTGTTCATGAGACACAGAGGCGTAAAAGAAAATATTCTGCAATATTTTTCCACTCACTGATACGATATGAAAGCTCAAAATTGATCGAACGAAGAAGCGAGGACAAGTTTTGCACACTAAATCAAGAAAAAAAAAAAAAGATTACACTCAAATTGTAAAAATACAAGCAAGATGGACAAGTGAAGCAGTTCCAGGGTAAGATGTGGGTGAAGACGCTACACATGTTGATGAGCCAGCTTTCAGCTGCACACATATTGCTATGACCCACAAAGCTATTCTTAGCATCACACATCCAGTGTAACCCCCACACAAATGAACGCTTCTTGCAAATCATGACACCTGAAAACCTGAAGGATAACCTTGAAAAAAAAAATTAACCATAAAAAGACAAATGATGAAGACAGGGATCGCCCAATTCTTGGAAATCCTGATGGGATTTTGCAACGGTTGTTTTTATTTTTTTATTTTCTACTGCGGCTGTTCCCATAAAGGTGAAATAGGGTGCCATAATTATTCAGTGTGTTTAACTGCAACGGGAAAGCAAAGAAGGAAAGGGAGTCAGCGCAAGGGCAACAGCGGCTCATTCCGCGACAGGCTGAGATAAAAGTTCCAATTAGCGTATGTTGCAACGGAAAAAAAGACAGCTTCTAGAAACTCGACTGTGAAAGATGGTGAATATTTCACAATTCAGTGGGCAGTTTTCGAAAAGTTTTTTTTCCGAAATATGCAAAATGTATTGAACTGCAGATATAAAAGAGAATAATGTTTGACCTTCAGCATTTAAGAACATTGACAGAATGCCAGAATTGACAAGGTCACGGCGGTCATGTTTATAAAAAAACTCAAGTTAGTTCATAAACTGTAAGCCTAAGAAAAACGACAAGATATTGGATATAAAATATAATGGAAACGGAAAGACCCATTTATTAACAAGTATATTGCATTTTCAATAAAACCACCATCCCGACACTGGCTTGCAACATGATCAGAGAAGGTTGAAAAACCTTCAATGACTTTGTTCAAGGACCAATGACTATTTGACCCACCCCCCCCCCAAAAAATCAAAATTTGCATTAAAAAAATTGCAGAAAAAACAAGTATACAACGTTCTACATACACTGTTTACCATTATCAGAGCCCTGGAGACATGGGATAGCACCCCTATAGTCACCTTTACACTCATATTATTTCTGTCAACTCTTACACAAGAGATGGTCACCGTTAGCATAGCAAGCTACCAAGCTAACCGGCTTACTCTAAACTTAAACTGGGTCGGCACGGTGGTCGAGTGGTCAGCGCGAAGACCTCACAGCTACGAGACCAGGGTTCAATTCCACCCTCGGCTATCTCTGTGTGGAGTTTGCATGTTCTCCGGGTACTCCGGTTTCCTTTTTTTTTATGTATTGTTGAGCTACAGTTAATCGATGATTAAGCGATTAATCCACAACTAATTTGGTATTTGTCTTTTTTTTGTTTAAAAATGTAAATAATCTGATTTCAGCCTCTCAATGTGAATATTTAGATTTTTTTTAATTTATTATTCTTGTGTTTGAGGCAAAACAAGACTTTTGACTTTGAAACAGTGATAAGGGCTGCATGCACACAATTGGTAGGCTCACAGCTAGGAGACCCGAGTTCAATTCCACCCTCGGCCATCTCTGTGTGGCGTTTGCACGTTCTCACCGTGCATTGCATGGTTTCCTCCCACATTCCAAAAACATGCTAGGTTCATTGGCGACTCCAAATTGTCCATAGGTATGAATGTGAGTGTGAATGGTTGTTTGTCTATATGTGCCCTGTGATTGGCTGGCCACCAGTCCAGGGTGTACCCTGCCTCTCGCCCGAAGACAGCTGGGATAGGCTCCAGCACCCCCCACGACCCTCTAGGACTCTGGGCATGGAAACAGGAGTTCAGAACAATTGAGTGACAGAGTCTTGCTTCAGCTCAATACTTGAACTCGGTCTCTAACATGACAGTATAATCCGAAATTCAAACATTCCCAGTTCTTGGTTTTGCAGGTTAAGTCTCCAAACCAAAACAAAAGTTCATAAATTTTCCGAGCTCCCGATCTCGCTCCGTGTGGGCTTTCGAACCCGACAATGAGGATGCCGTGAAGTCTGTCAGAGCTTCCTCTGAGACCTCCGGCAAAGCATCCCAGATGATGTTTCAACAACCCCAAAAACATTTAAAAAGTAGAAGGCACCCCCCCCCTCTTTTTTTTTTCTTCCTTACTGCACCACAGAGAGAGAAAGGCAGAGCGAGCAAGTAGAAACAGGGGGAAAGCGAGTGACCCAGTTAGCGAAAAATTTAAATAGGGATTCCATTTAGAGGGCCACATTAATTGGAGCAGATGCCTTCTCAATTATTAAGAGGCCTCCAAGGGTGTTAGCACGAGCTAAATTTATCCCGTACGGCTTTGACTGGGCTTGTCCGATCTCATACAGCATCTGCAGACAGAGGGGGGGGGCGGGGGGGGGGGGGGGGGGGGGATGTGTGGTGTTTCATCCACCAGCATACCCACGTCAGAGTTACTAAGACTCACCCGTTTATACAGAAAAAGGAGAGTCGAGGTCAAATGAACCTATAAGTATTGCGGAATAAAGAATAAATCTGAATTAAAATATCCAAACAAAAGCCAAATGTGTACAATAGCATCCATTTTAGCTATAATGGCCACCTTCCTTTCCGACCAACATAGCCAAAAATGAGTCCCAAGTCGGGCACCGCTCCAGTCTGCATGGAGGACCGGACAAAATGAGTAAGAGAAGAAGTAGTAGTTAAGAGTTAGTTCTGCAGCGTTTTCATGCATTTATTAATCACCTCTCTTCTTCGCCGACTGTGTCATGACAAAAGAAGAAGAAGAAAATGAGGATAATCTTAAGGGATTCATGATAGAAATGACAGTCTGGCATGAAGATGATGAGATCATTCCGACAGAATACGAGATGAGGAGTCAAAGTTTGTGATTAATTCATTGTCTCTGTGACAGACGAGTTAAAAAAAAAAAAAAAAAAAAGGCAGGGAACATAAATAGCAATGCTGCAAAGTAAACTACTGAAAAAAATGTCAAGTTTTTTTTTTTTTTTTTTTTTATATTCACGTGTGCCGTTTTATTGCTTGTGTCCGTTCTCATATGGAAAAAATGTCAAGCGCATCCAGCTGTATCATGTGCCAATTACAGCGGCACAAGTCCCCTCTGGGCGAGTCTCACTAAGCAGCCGCCTCGGTAAAGCCCCGCGGGCAGTTATTTTAGGCCTAACAGGATCCGGGCTTTCACCGACATTAATTGGAAGTGAAACATAACAGCAATTGAGATACTCGAGGTGACATAAAAAAAAAAAAAAAAAAAAATTGCATACTCAGATCTGGTGGCATTTCCTTCAATAAAAAAGACAGAACACTTTAGCAGCACCGCCTATTTCATACCAACAGTTAGGCAGCAAATCGCAGTGTATGATGCCATGCAACGTCAACCTTTTCTCCATTCAATACTCCATAGACCAAGGGTCTCAATCATGTGGCCCGCGGGCCAAATTATTACGTTTGATTAATGTTCATGTTAAAGGTTAAATAACTTAATAGTTATCCTCACGATCCGTGTGGAAGTGGTAAGTTTTTGGCTATTTAAGTTGAAAGGAAATAACTTGAAGGCTACCGTTTAGGTCGCTAGCTGTCTAGTTTGAGAGTTAGCATGTGTCTCAAGACCCTGCAGTTGCGCAATATGTTGTAAATAAAAAAAAAAAAAGAGTATAAATGCGACTATAGTCGTGTTTTGTCATGTCTACAGGGCTCTAATAATGCTTTGTTAATTTTTATCTGAAAAAAATAATTTTATATATTATATAATAATATATTTATATATAAAAATAATTGTATTATTTGCTGTTTTATTAGTATTATATTTATTTATTTATTACTGATTGATTTTCTTTATTCTTGATTTGTTTATTTTTCATCCTATTTTGTGCAGAAAAAGAAAAATTAAGATATTTGAGAACAGTGGAATGTTTTATCAGAGCTTTTATTGTAGAAAATCGGAACCAAAGCACTGAAAAAGTTTGTATATTTTTCTGTTTTTAATAAATGCGTTTTTGGAAAACCTGATGCGGCCCAGTCTCACCCAGACCCTAGCTCCAGTGGCCCCCAAGTAAATTGAGTTTGAGACCCCTGCCATGGACAGATTACCTTGTTTTAAATACTCTGCTGTAGTGTTGATTCCTCAATTGCCACTGTGCACGTCAAAACTGACTAGGTATGACATGCAAAAACAGTCCAAACTGGCGTTTCCAATTATGCAAATCAAATCAAAATGCCTCAGTCAGCAACCCCTGGTAAATTCGGTTATGGCATACACATGAAACTAAAATTAAAGCTTGAATGAATGAAAGCATTAAAATATTGGAAAGCTAAATACAGCATCCACGGTGAAAGGGAACTCTAAGTACAGATACGGCAAGAGGGATAGTACACCCTGGTCGCCAGCCAATCACAGGGCACATATAGACAAACAACCATTCACACTCACATTCATACCTATGGACAATTTGGAGTCGCCAATTAACCTAGCATGTTTTTGGAATGTGGGAGGAAACCATGCAATGTACGGGGGAGAACATGCAAACTCCACACAGAGATGACCGATGGTGGAATTGAACCCTGGTCTCCTAGCTGTGAGGTCTGTGCGCTGACCACTCGTCCACCGTGCCGCCCCAGTTTAAGTTTAGGGTAAGTAAATTTAAGGGGCTAACCGGTTAGCTTGGTAGCTTGCTATGCTAGCTGTGACCATCTCTTGTGTCACTGAATTCACACGTAAGAGTTGACGGAAAGAATAGGAGTGTAAAGATGACTATAGGGGTGCTATCTCATGTCTCCAGGGCACTAATAATGGTAAACAGTGTATTTAGAAAGTTGTATACTTGATTTTTCTGCAATTTTTTTAAAATGCATTTGGGGGGGGGGGGGGGCAAATAGTCATTGGTCCTTGAACAAAGTCATTGCACGTTTTTCATGACCGAGGGGGGAATTGAACCCTGGTCTTCTAGCTGTGAGGTCTGCGCGCTGACCACTCCACCGCCCTTGAGCTGGAACCTATCCCAGTTGACGTTTGGTGCCGCTACGGATGTCAGGGTACACCATGGTCGCCAGCCAATCACAGGGCACATATAGACAAACAACCATTCACACTCACATTCATACCTATGGACAATTTGGAGTCACCAATTAACCTAGCATGTTTTTGGAATGTGGGAGGAAACCTTGCAATGCACGGGGAGAACATACAAACTCCACACAGAGATGGCCGAGGGTGGAATTGAATGCTTTTGAGGTATTGATTGAACTTAATTGAAGGCATACAACACTACGGCGGGCAGGAGAAATCGAGCGCTGTGATTCAAGGATCCTCATGCTGTTTTTCGTGCCGTTGCTTTGGATGCACGATGGAATTGGTCATGTTGAACTTCCCTGGTTTTCCTTGTCAATGCGGGGGACTTTTGCACTATGACGTTATATCTGGGTGCTATGGCATCACCATTTGGTGCTAAAATTTGCACGCGTACAAACGTAATTAGCACGCATAAACATCATTCTTCGCTTGCTTGTGGTGCTTGAATAACCGCCGCATGGACCCTCCTCGGAAATGTGCTGAGTCGGGGCGGGACGCTATGGGGACCAGCCCTCACTCAACTCTGACTTGGTCACTTTAAATGCCCACTCAGTCAGTCAATCCAAAGCAGAATAGACGACATCTCAATGCTAAATTTTCCACCAAAATTCCACCGCCATGTTGACCCACCCAACTCGGATTTTCTGTCATCTTACAGAACCAACTCATGCATGAGGAAGCTTCGTTCCTGTTCCGTCCACATCATAACCTGAAGAGTCGGAAAATAAGAACAATGCAATTCAAATACGGCCAATCATTACTTGAATCATCTACCCAGTCTTGACCGGGTAGACCTTCACCACATAGACCTTAACCTCTTCCCCTTTTGTCGTGTTCCGTCAATGTCCTTTATGTTTGCTTCAACCGTGCCACTTCATGGCCAACGCTATATGATATAAAATATGCAAATGCAGTACATATAGTCGTAATATGCACAAAACATGGCACAGAACAACAACAACAACGTATAAGTGCCCTCGCCATTGAGCGTGTTAATAACGGAGATGGAGGGCAGGTTGACAGCCGGTACAGCACCTATATTTTTTGTGATTGAACCCATTAACAGTTGTCCTTGAAGCATCAGGCAATCAGCCTGCTTTATGAAGTGTTTACAGAGCGGGGGTTTCGTTTACGTGAGCATGTATGTACTCATACAGAACTATAGTACAGTATATGGCTGTTAATTCTTTAGAACTGAATAGCGCTTTATTTAACCTTATACTAGGAGACGTATGTCAAGAGGGATTAAAAAAACAGTATGTAGTATCGGATGCAATATGTCTTTACCTGATTTTGCCAAAAGGAGAGTGTCACTCGATTGGCAAGTGGTGTGTCTAAAAATAAGCCGAGGGAACATACGAGCTAATATTTGTTTAGTCTGTTGCTTTGACTTAGCTTTGGAAGAAACTATGATCTGTTTTTTTGTTGTCCTGAAAAATGTAATACAGGGTACACATGCTTAGTCTCCTCCATTGTTGTTGTGTATCAGTCATTCAAGGAGTTTGTTTGATAAATTAATCACAATTAACCATCGTCGACCACAAGTCTTAACCTTAATCCTGTGAGTTTTAGCATGCTATGCAGGAGATGTATGTCAAGAGGGATTAAAAAAAACTGTACGTAGTATCGGATGCAATATGTCTTTACCTGATTTTGCCAAAAGGAGAGTGTCACTCGATTGGCAAAAGCAAGTTGTGCGTCTAAAAATAAGCCGAGGGAACATACGAGCTAATATTTGCTTAGTCTGTTGCTTTGACTTAGCTTTGGAAGAAACTATGATCTGTTTTTTTGTTGTCCTGAAAAATGTAATACAGGGTACACATGCTTAGTCTCCTCCATTGTTGTTGTGTATCAGTCATTCAAGGAGTTTGTTTGATAAATTAATCACAATTAACCATCGTCGACCACAAGTCTTAACCTAAATCCTGTGAGTTTTAGCATGCCTATGCAGGAGATGTATGTCAAGAGGGATTAAAAAACAGTATGTAGGATCGGAATCAATAAGTCTTTACCTGATTTTTCCAAAAGAAGAGTGTTCCTCGATTGGCAAAAGCAAGTTGTGCGTCTAAAATTAAGCCTAGGGAATATACGAGCTAATATTCGCTTAGTCTGTTGCTTTGACTTCGCTTTGGAAGAAACTATGATCTGTTTTTTGTTGTCCTGAAAAATGTAATACAGGGTACACATGCTTAGTCTCCTCCATTGTTGTTGTGTATCAGTCATTCAAGGAGTTTGTTTGATAAATTAATCACAATTAACCATCGTCGACCACAAGTCCTAACCTTAATCCTGCTAGTTTTAGCTTGCCTATGCAAGTTTTAATGAACTAAAAGTACTGTACTATATGCACTCACCGTTTCTTTGCCTTACTGATTCAACTGTGGGGCAGATAAGACATCCGCACAAAGAATAAAAATAAAATAAAATTAGTTACAGGCATTCACGCTAAATTCGGAATCAAGCCGAAGTCTTTTTACATTTGCCACTGAGGTGCCAACGGTTTAAGTGCTTTACTTACTCAAGGACACCACTGCTGCACAGGAGAGTATGATTCATTCATCTTTTTTTTTTTTTTTTGCCCTCCAAGCTTTCCCTCGGCGATTTAATGTTTTGATACAGGAGGCCTCAACCATTTCAGGCTGGCTTGACAACAGTTTAAGACCAAGAGTGTGAAACGTCAACGGATTTTCGGGCAGTAAAAAGACAAGCTATGAAAACCCTGAAGCAAAAAAACTCGAACTTTTGTATCGTCCCACTACCAAGCTTATTTGATGCGTTTAAATGTTACTGGTTTCTTTATGCCTAGGCGTGACCAGTCGATCAGAGATGATAAACCACAATGTACCGAAACGGTAGTCATTTTATACGATCATTGAGTTACGTATCGCATCGATGAATGTCAAATTTTGGGTATTTTGATTGATTTGAACGGATTACATTTTCTAGCATGAAACAATACAGATCTTATTTACTGATTTATGATCAATGCACTCTGACAAAAACAAAGTCGATGTATTTTTCCTGTGTTTAGTGTGTTTTCACACACCTTTAGTACACTTGTTACTGTGCCTTTTCTAGGAATGACTTTCTTTAGGCTTCCCAAAGACGTGCTTTGGAGTTCTGAATGCCCACCGTTGCTCCAGCATGTTGCTCGCATAAATATGAAGCTGACATAAAATCATATCTAATGAGTTTGCTGCAGTCATTTTTTGATGCAAATACACCCTTCACCAGCTGTGTGTGTGTGTTTGTGTGAGGAATTGAAAATCATTATGCATGTATCGGCATGGTTTCCACAACTGCTGTCAACTGTGCATACACAGTTCAGTTGCAAATGTGAAAATTGTAAATAGTTCATGGTGTTATATTTGGAAAATATATATATTTTTCATGTAAAACTAAAATGTTTTGCGTTGGAGGATGTGGTATTGTTGTTTTGACATTTTGGCTAAATATATATGGCTAAATTTGTATCAAAAAGCCTTTGTTCGACCCGGATATTTTGCTGAAACTTCCCTATTTTCTACAGCTGATTACTAAAGAACAGAAAAATGTAGAAATTAACATTTGCTGGAGCATATCCCAGCTGACTTCGGGTAAGAGGCGGGGTGCACCCTTGACTGGTGGCCAGCCAATCACAGGGCACATATAGACAAACAACCATTCACACTCTCATTCATACCTGTGGACAATTTGGAGTCGCCAATTAACCTAGCATGTTTTTGGAATGTGGGAGGAAACCGGAGTACCGGGAGAAAACCCACATATGCACGGGGAGAACATGCAAACTCCACACAGAGATGGCCGAGGATGGAATTGAACTCTGGTGTCCTAGCTGTGAGGCCACCATGCAGCCCACTACAGCCTACGATTGGTCCAAAAATATGCATATAGAAGCAAATTGTACATATTGTTTGCCCAAACAGATCATTTTCAAGCATAGGTGGAAAGCAGGAAGTGAACAAATTTAACAGTTACTGATTGTAAAAGTACCAGATGGAGGGGTAGGATTTAATAAGCTTAGCTTCTTCCTACACCTTTTGGACATGTGGAACTGGGAACTGATTATGGGATGCATTCAATTGTAATCTGATGCATGTTCAAATGAAATTAAACCATTACCAATTAACATAGAATGTTTTTGGAATGTGCGAGGAAACCGGAGTACAAATAAAATAAATAAAAATAGTAAAAATAAAATAAAATAAAAAAAAATTAAAAAAAATAAGTAAAAAAAAAACAAACAAAAAAACCTTAAACTATATTATGAAAGCAGGAAGTGAACAAATGTAACAGTTACTGATTGTAAAAGTACCAGATGGAGGGGTAGGATTTAATAAGCTTTGCTTCTTCCTACTCCTTTTGGACATGTGGAACTGTGAACTGATTATGTGATGCATTCAATTGTAATCTGATGCATGTTCAAATGAAATTAAACCATTACCATTCAGTGAGATCCCCGCTAAAGCACCAGACTTGAATCGGCTTTTATTGCAGGTTTACATTCTCAAAAACAGGGCACAATAATAATAACAATCGTAATAGTAATAGTAATAGTGTACTGTAGCAGCCATAGCCCACAACAAGCTGAAACCCAGCTCTAAACCCCCAACGTAACTTCCTGTCTAAATGATTCAGTCTTTAATGGCTTATTTTCTCAGATTTCCAGAATATTGGGTCATATGAATATAAATGTAAAGCTATAGGGATGTTATTTCATGTCTCGGTGTCTCTAATAATGTATGAAAATATTCCAGTAGTAGTAATCCTACTTCACGGAAATTCACTTCTTGGAGTCGAGGCTGGAACCAATTAACAGCAATAAACGAGGGATTCTGTTTTTGGAGTTGATCATTTATTTTAATGTTTAAGTAGATTTTAGGTAAATAGAATAAAAGAGAAGAAAATGTGCAGGTCCCAAAATAATGACAAATCGACCCCGTAGAAGCTGTTAATCTTTTAAAGGCTGAGTTAATTCAGAGTTGAAAGTTTCTGAAGATGGCTTAGTTAAAAAAAATACATTTTAAAACAAGTCAATCTTGCTGTGCTTGTAAGATAGGAAGGACCCCCTTCAGCCATTCACGGAGCAAAACCACAACATCACAAACCTCTCTGTCTCCAAACAAATGCAGCACACTTAATAAAACATGGCTCCTCTTTTCTTGAGCTCTTATCTTAGCAGCCGTGCACTTTGCCGTGTCCACTTTCATCTTTTTTTTTTTTTTTTGGTTTCTCCCACTCGGTGTCACTAGGTCAAGCTGATCCTATAAAAGATTCACGGGGCGTTTACATGCACCAAATCACGCCACATGTATTATGTAGCGTGGCTTGTGGTGTAGCACTCCAATTCTCCTTGTTTGCCCTTCGCCCTCCCTCTTGTTACTTCCATGGTGCTACCTTTACCCTTAACAAAAACCAGTCCGAACCACCTATGCTGTATCTGATGTTGAATCACAGCCCTCTTCTACAGCCTTTTTGTACACTTCCACATCCCTGCTTTGTGTTTTCAATTCCAATTTTCATGGTAGTCTGCACCCGATCCTAACCTACGACCCCCCGCAGGCTTTCCATTTCTTCCTACTCGCCTCCCCCAGCCGCTGTTGCAGGTGACTCCAGAAACCGGCTGTGGCCTCAAAGCAGACCGCTTTGTGAATTTGTCACTTCTTTTTTTTGCCTCGCTCACAAGTTAAAACCTTCTTTTATACTCCTCTCTCATCACCGATTTCAGGGGTCTCAAACACGCGGCCCTAAAAAAGTGTTGGTGTTGCCCAAAAATGCATAAATTTGCATGCATGAACCAAAAAGTTTCCGACCCCTGCCCTAAAAGGTCGGCACCAAATTTTGTGGTGAGCCTGCAAAATATCCTGAAAAGTGTTGGTGTTGCTTAAAAATGCATGCATTTGTATGCATCAACCAAAAAGGTTCCCGACCCCTACCCTAAAAGGTCGGCACCAAATTTTGTGGTGAGTCTGCAAAACATCCTGTAAGGTTTTGGTGTTGCCTAAAAATGCATACATTTGTAAGCATGAACCAAAAAAGGTTCCCGACCCCTGCCCTAAAAGGTCGGCACCAAATTTTGTGGTGAGCCTGCAAAACATCCTGAAAAGTGTTGGTGTTGCCTAAAAATGCATACATTTGTATACATGAACCGAAAAGGTTCCCGACCCCTGCCCTAAAAGGTCGGCACCAAATTTTGTGGCAAGCCTGCAAAACTTCCTGAAAAGTGTTGGTGTTGCCTAAAAAATGCATACATTTGTATGCATCAACCAAAAAGGTTCCCGACCCCTGCCCTAAAAGGTCGGCACCAAATTTTGTGGTGAGCCTGCAAAACATCCTGAAAAGTGTTGGTGTTGCCTAAAAAATGCATACATTTGTATACATGAACCAAAAAGGTTCCCGACCCCTGCCCTAAAAGGTCGGCACCAAATTTTGTGGTGAGTCTGCAAAACATCCTGAAAAGTGTTGGTGTTGCTTAAAAATGCATACATTTGTATGCATGAACCAAAAAGGTTCCCGACCCCTGCCCTAAAAGGTCGGCACCAAATTTTATGATGAGCCTGCAAAACATCCTGAAAAGTGTTGGTGTTTCCTAAAAATGCATACATTTGCATGCATTAACCAAAAAGGTTCCCGACCCCAGCGCTAAAAGGTCGGCACCAAATTTTGTGGTGAGCCTGCAAAACATCCTGAAAAGTGTTGGTGTTGCCTAAAAATGCATACATTTGTATGCATGCACCAAAAAGGTTCCCGACCCCTGCCCTAAAAAGTCGGCACCAAATTTTGTGGTGAGTCTGCAAAACATCCTGAAAAGTGTTGCCTAAAAATGCATACATTTGTATGCATGAACCAAAAAGGTTCCCGACCCCTGCCCTAAAAAGTCGGCACCAAATTTTGTGGTGAGCCTGCAAAACATCCTGAAAAGTGTTGCCTAAAAATGCATACATTTGTATGCATGAACCAAAAAGGTTCCTGACCCCTGCCCTTAAAGGTCGGCACCAAATTTTATGGTGAGCCTGCTAAACATTCTGAAAAGTGTTGGTTTTGCCTAAAAATGCATACATTTGTAAGCATGAACCAAAAAGGTTCCCGACCCCTGCCCTAAAAGGTCGGCACCAAATTTTGTGGTGAGCCTGCAAAGCATCCTGAAAAGTGTTGGTGTTGCCTAAAAAATGCATACATTTGTATGCATCAACCAAAAAGGTTCCCGACCCCTGCCCTTAAAGGTCGGCACCAAATTTTGTGGTGAGTCTGCAAAACATCCTGAAAAGTGTTGGTGTTGCTTAAAAATGCATACATTTGTATGCATGAACCAAAAAGGTTCCCGACCCCTGCCCTAAAAGGTCGGCACCAAATTTTGTGGCGAGCCTGCAAAACATCCTGAAAAGTGTTGGTGTTGCCTAAAAATGCATACATTTGTATGCATGAACCAAAAAGGTTCCCGACCCCTGCCCTAAAAGGTCGGCACCAAATTTTGTTGTGAGCCTGCAAAACATCCTAAAAAGTGTTGGTGTTGCCTAAAAATGCATACATTTGTATGCATGAACCAAAAAGGTTCCCGACCCCAGCGCTACAAGGTCAGCACCAAATTTTGTGGTGAGCCTGCAAAACATCCTGCAAAGTGTTGGTGTTGCCTAAAAATGCATACATTTGTAAGCATGAACCAAAAAGGTTCCCGACCCCTGCCCTAAAAGGTCGGCACCAAATTTTGTGGCGAGCCTGCAAAACATCCTAAAAAGTGTCGGTGTTGCCTAAAAATGCATACATTTGTATGCATGAACCAAAAAGGTTCCCGACCCCTGCCCTAAAAGGTCGGCACCAAATTTTGTTGTGAGCCTGCAAAACATCCTAAAAAGTGTTGGTGTTGCCTAAAAATGCATACATTTGTATGCATGAACCAAAAAGGTTCCCGACCCCAGCGCTAAAAGGTCAGCACCAAATTTTGTGGTGAGCCTGCAAAACATCCTGCAAAGTGTTGGTGTTGCCTAAAAATGCATACATTTGTAAGCATGAACCAAAAAGGTTCCCGACCCCTGCCCTAAAAGGTCGGCACCAAATTTTGTGGCGAGCCTGCAAAACATCCTGAAAAGTGTTGGTGTTGCTTAAAAATGCATACATTTGTATACATGAACCAAAAAGGTTCCCGACCCCTGCCCTAAAAGGTCGGCACCAAATTTTGTGGCGAGCCTGCAAAACATCCTAAAAAGTGTCGGTGTTGCCTAAAAATGCATACATTTGTATGCATGAACCAAAAAGGTTCCCGACCCCTGCCCTAAAAGGTCGGCACCAAATTTTATGGTGAGCCTGCTAAACATCCTGAAAAGTGTTGGTTTTGCCTAAAAATGCATACATTTGTAAGCATGAACCAAAAAGGTTCCCGACCCCTGCCCTAAAAGGTCGGCACCAAATTTTGTGGTGAGCCAGCAAAACATCCTGAAAAGTGTTGGCGTTGCCAAAAAAGGCACACATTTGTATGCATGAACCAAAAAGGTTCCCGACCCCTGCCCTAAAAGGTCGGCACCAAATTTTGTGGCGAGCCTGCAAAACATCCTAAAAAGTGTTGGTGTTGCCTAAAAATGCATACATTTGTATGCATGCACCAAAAAGGTTCCCGACCCCTGCCCTAAAAGGTCGGCACCAAATTTTGTGGCGAGCCTGCAAAACATCCTAAAAAGTGTTGGTGTTGCCTAAAAATGCATACATTTGTATGCATGCACCAAAAAGGTTCCCGACCCCTGCCCTAAAAGGTCGGCACCAAATTTTGTGGTGAGCCTGCAAAACATCCTGAAAAGTGTTGGTGTTGCCTAAAAATGCATACATTTGTATACATGAACCAAAAAGGTTCCCGACCCCTGCCTTAAAAGGTCGGCACCAAATTTTGTGGTGAGTCTGCAAAACATCCTGTAAGGTTTTGGTGTTGCCTAAAAATGCATACATTTGTATGCATGAACCAAAAAGGTTCCCGACCCCTGCCTTAAAAGGTCGGCACCAAATTTTGTGGTGAGCCTGCAAAACATCCTGAAGTAGTACAGTTCATTTAACAAAATCTATTATGTAAACAGAATGGTTTTGTTTCTTCCATTTAAACACGGAAAAAAGGGAGACAAATCTCCATCGAAACGTTGACAGACTGCAAGGACAAGCCTACCCGAATGCATCCCTAGGACTATCATCCCAATTAAAGGGTACTTAAGAGTGGGAAGGCTAAGGAAGTTCAATAAAATGCATACAAAACTGCACTGCAGAGTAAAAAAAAAAAAAGGCTTTGTCAAACTAAACCAAACGGTAAAAGCGAACTGTATAAGACTTGCCTTGTATTGGGATGGGATGTACTATCAGCAAGGTAGGAAACCCAGACGTCTGTACTAATAAACTGTCAAGCCAAAAACTGTGTATTTCAGAAAGGAAACTAGAGAATAGAGAGAATAATATGAAGACATCCGCGGGAAGAATTGGAGCATTACGGAATCCAGACAATTCTGACAAGTTAAGGTTTTTTTGCTGCAAATTGAAGCTTTTCACAGTATGCTATGTACAGGTTAATAATGAGAAAGGCATGCAAGCAATGTACAGTGTGTTAACAAGCAGGAACAGTTACAATTTATAGGGGTGTCATGCTCGGTAAGACGATAGAAGAGATTGGGTCGACGAGAATAAGTAAAAAAAACAAAAAAAATCATCATTAGCATTTTATCGACCTCTGCATGCACCTTAAAATGTTTGTTTACAAAAGAACTGTTGTACCCGTTAATAGATGACCATGTAGTCCTTTCCACTACATCATGGACTCCAAATCAGTTTAAAAACAAGCTGGTCTCCATACCGCCGCCTGCTTCCAATTCAAGCCCCGTCCTTTCAGCCGGTTTAGGTAAACAAACACTTAACCTATCAATAAAGCCTTTGCGTATGTGACCTTCAAGACATTCTGGCCAATAAAAAAAAAATTAGGTCTTAACTCTCAAAAGAACTGTCTTTCAATTAGCAGCCCGATCCGTATTAGACATAATCTGGTGAAATGCAATTATACACAATAACAAAGCGCCCACCCTTAAGTATATCAGTCACAACATTATACACACCCTCGGCTAATGGCAATTATGCTAAGAAAGCCAAGCTGCATAGCCTTTGTTTCGCCAAACAATAGCCGATATTAGCCGATGACCTTCTTGGGTTCTAAGTCATTTTCATGTATTGCCATTCATATATTTCACGTGTTCTTGCTTTGTCCTTGGTTTTGCACCCGTTATATAAAAGCCCTCAAGTAAATGCACACATCCAACAGTCACAGATATCACATCGGGGTCATGGGAGGGAGTCCTACATAAACGGCAAACGACTAATCAGGTCAACCAAATAAAGCTCACTTGAAATGAGATGGTGACGAATGTTATCACGATTGGGCAATGATGGCTGAACAGGATGTATAAATTCCAATCAGACCGAAGCAGCATTGATTATGTGCTGCAGCTGTATCGGTATCAGAACTGAAATGATTGTTCAAAACCCTCGTGATGGTTAACGCCTACAAATGGCATTGAACAACAGCGCCAATAAGCCACAGAAGATTGGAAATGATTGCAATCCATTTGTATTTAATTGCAGCAGAGATGAGTGTTTATATTGTCTGAATATCACTGCTGTAGTAGCAAGTATACAGTAAGATAAGATAGAGTAAGATAAGGGCATGACATTAACACTATAGTGATACTGCAAACACACTGGATAAAACCAGGGAAACAAGTATTTTCCCCATCAACAATAATTTGAAGAAGGCCTTGGGATCATAAGATTCAAAGACAGGGGTCTCAAACGTGCGGCCCGCAGGACACTATTTTGAGGCCCCCGCCTTGATATGAAAGTTTAATGTTGGTGCGGCCCGCGCAAGTTTGATATGGATGCTGTATGGTATCATGTACCCAGAAAAAATTATTACGTTTGATTAATGTTCATGTTAAAGGTTAAATAACTGTTAATAGTTATCCTCCCTATCCGTGTGGAAGTGGTAAGTTTTTGGCTATTTAAGTTGAAAGGAAATAACTTGAAGGCTACCGTTTAGGTCGCTAGCTCTCTAGTTTGCGAGTTAGCATGTGTCTCAAGACCCTGCAGTTGCGCAATATGTTGTAAATAAAAAGAGTATAAATGTGACTATAGTCGTGTTTTGTCATGTCTACAGGGCTCTAATAATGCTTTGTTCATTTTAATCTGAAAAAAATAATTTGTTATTATTATATGTATTTATTTATTTATTTATTAATGATTGATTTATTCTTGATTTGTTTATTTTTCATCTTATTTTGTGTAGAAAAATAAAAAGTAAGATATTTGAGAACAGTGGAATGTTTTATCAGAGCTTTTCTTGTAGAAAATTTAAACCAAAGCAGTTTTTAAAATTTTTTTGTTTTTAATAAATGAGTTTTTTTTTTTTTTTTTTTTTGGAAAACCTGATGCGGCCCAGTCTCACCCAGACCCGAGCTCCAGTGCCCCCCCAAGTAAATTGAGTTTGAGACCCCTGTTCTAGGACATACACTGCAATTAAAGCTATTTCTGAATGACTGTGGCCCCCTTGCTGAACAGTAATCAAGTCCACTTTGCATATTAACCCTGAATCCAGTGGTGGTCTACCATGAGGCCTTACATCATCTTTATGTGCTCCGTGTAAGGCGAAACGTCTGGGAAGCATGTATGTAAATGAGGGATGAGGGCTGGATAGTGAGGAATGACTTTAAGGTGGGAGGGGGGGAACACAAGTAGGGAGGATGTTGGGTCTTCTTGATTGGTGTAGGTGAACCTCCCCCTCTAACCTTTGGCATCAAACATGCTGTGTGCTGCGATCACAGTCAAGATTTTCTCTTCCTTTCGGTCGCTTTACTTGATTTTTTTTTTTTTTTTTCCCATCCATTAAGATTATTGATTAAAACAATCAGAGCAGCAGGGACAACAAGGGAGCTTGCGAGCAAAGCCTACTAATCTCTCTAAGAGATGCACGGACAAGTTCCTCCCACTCCCGAGTGCCTGTCCGATTTGAACTGATGTCGGCAAAATGTTCCGGGCCTCCAAATGTAGACCCGCAGAGCACATTAGTGTATTGTTTTTTTTCGGAAATGAAGGTTGAGGAGACCAACAAGCTTGGAACGTGTCCTGTTGGAAGAATTTCTTGGCACGGATATATGTACACTCACCTACAACATCAGGTACACGGGGTTTAAAGCAGCGGAGTCATTAGGCCTATTTTTGGGGGACTTCAGCCCCCCCTAAAATGTTCTTAGGCCCCCCCCTAAGTAATTTGATATTTTTAATTGATTTTTTTTTTACAAAAAAATATCTGGCAAAGAAGAACTAAATGTGAAACACTTATATGCTAGGACTACGTTAAAAAACCATAGCAAAAAAATAAAAAAAATTTAAAAATTAAAAAACAAAAAATACAAAAAAAATATTAGGAACTATATTAGGAAAGCAGAACAAGAAGAAGTGAACAAATGTAACAGTTACCGATTGTAAAAGTACCAGATGCAAGGGTAGGATTTAATAAGCTTTGCTTCTTCCTACTCCTTTCGGACATGTGGAACTGGGAACTGATTATGTGATGCATTCAATTGTAATCTGATGCATGTTCAAATGAAATTAAACCATTACCATATATAAAAAGGGCAAAACAGGCTAATAGGCAAGCTAATACTAGCCTACTCCTACCACTAGTAGTAGTAGTAATAATCAGAAGCATAATCAGGATGATAGTAATAATAATAGGCTAATTAATAATATAATAATGATTATTATATAATTGATCACTGTCCACTGGTTTTGCTGTGTAGATTGTGTGTACTTGTGTAAATTTAATGGCGGCCTAAAATAGTTGAGTCTCTACTAAATCTGTCATTTGTTTTTTTATTTTATTTTTTTACACCCAAGTAGGGCAAATGTCTATTTTCATAAAGAATTTGAAATATCCGACCCACAGTAGGTCCATGAATCTCAGCAATAAATGAATAAATATAATAATGACAATAAAATGGCAAATAAAAACTTAAGAAACCACATATATTTTTTTTTTTCAGATTAAAATGAACAAAGCATTATTAGAGCCCTGTAGACATGACAAAACACGACTATAGTCACATTTATACTCTTTTTATTTACAACATATTGCGCAACTGCAGGGTCTTGAGACACATGCTAACTCGCAAACTAGAGAGCTAGCGACCTAAACGGTAGCCTCCAAGTTATTTCCTTTAAACTTAAAAAAGCAAAAAACTTACCACTTCCACACGGATAGGGAGGATAACTATTAACAGTTATTTAACCTTTAACATGAACATTAATCAAACGTAATAATTTTTTCTGGGTACATGATACCATACAGCATCCATATCAAAGTTGCGCGGGCCGCACTAACATTAAACTTTCATATCAAGGCGGGGGCCTCAAACTAGTGTCTTGCGGGCCACATTTGGCCCGCGGGCCGCGTGTTTGAGACCTCTGATGTAATTGTTGTGAGGTGGGGCGGACCTCTCACGTACTTTCACTTAGTCTCGCAAAAAAAAATTGCTTTCACCAAGTCTCCAACTATAAGCCCCCTACATTTGTCAATACTTGCTTATATAATAAGTCACAAAAGGGTTTGGAAAGAAAATGGCCAAGTTGGCAACACGGGGCTGCAAATGAGATTGGAAGGAGAGGGATGCCACTCACAGATGGAATACATCAAAGGATCATTCATACAAATATCAGAGCATCTATTGGACGACTAAAAAAAAATAAACAAGAAATAATTGCCTGCGAATACAGTCAAGGACGAGACCAATATAATGGTTATTGATGATAATTCACCACAGTCCTAAAACCGACTGAGCTAACAGTGATGTGCTGATATGTGAACTCTGATAGACTTTGAATGGAAGTTGGCTAAAAATGTTTTTTTCATTTTTAAAACAATATTTTAAATACGCCTCAAAGAAACTTAGAGTTCAGTGTTAATGATCTCAGAGTAGGCCAACACATGCATGGCCTACTCCTGTTTGTCGGTATAGAAGTTGATTAATGAATAAACCCTTTGGAGAGCTACTGGTTGGAGACCCAAAGAGTGGTACTGTAGGTTTTTTCGACAACATCGGCAAAATGTGGTCATTTAACGTGTTTTGCGAGACTACCCGTGTCACACAAAAAAACCCGGGTAGACCATTGACAGTGGTGGAAAAAGTCTATTAGCAACACCAGATAGCGAGCTTGTAGTTTGCACACTCTATAATGCTACACAGACAACCGCTTACTTAACAATAATTTTCTTAAGCTTCTTTGAGGCGTATTTAAGAGTTCAGTGTTAATGATCTCAGAGTAGGCCAACACATGCATGGCCTACTCCGGTTTGTCGGTATAGAAGTTGATTAATGAATAAACCCTTTGGAGAGCTACTGGTTGGAGACCCTTGACTCACCGTGTATAAACCCAAAGAGTGGTACTGTAGGTTTTTTCGACAACATCGGCAAAATGTGTTTTGCGAGACTACCCGTGTCACACAAAAAAACCCCGGGTAGACCATTGACAGTGGTGGAAAAAGGCTATTAGCAACACCAGATAGTGAGCTTGTAGTTTGCACACTCTATAATGCTACACAGACAACCGCTTACTTACACAAAATAAACACGAATAAATTGTTACGTACAGCTTGCACTTCTGACTCTTCAACAAAAATTTTTGTAAGCTTCTTTGAGGCGTATTTTAGAGATCTCAGAGTAGGCCCACACATGCATGGCCCACTCCGGTTTGTCGGTATAGAAGTTGATTAATGAATAAACCCTTTGGAGAGCTACTGCTTGGAGACCCTTGACTCACCGTGTATAAACCCAAAGAGTGGTACTGTAGGTTTTTTCGTCAACATCGGCAAAATGTGTTTTGCGAGACTACCCGTGTCACACAAAAAAAAACCCGGGTAGACCATTGACAGTGTTGGAAAAAGTCTATTAGCAACACCAGATAGTGAGCTTGTAGTTTGCACACACTATAATGCTACACAGACAACCGCTTACTTACACAAAAAAAAACCCGGGTAGACCATTGACAGTGTTGGAAAAAGTCCATTAGCAACACCAGATAGTGAGCTTGTAGTTTGCACACTCTATAATGCTACACAGACAACCGCTTACTTACACAAAATAAACACGAATAAATTGTTACGTACAGCTTGCACTTCTGACTCTTCAACAAAAATTTTTGTAAGCTTCTTTGAGGCGTATTTTAGAGATCTCAGAGTAGGCCCACACATGCATGGCCCACTCCGGTTTGTCGGTATAGAAGTTGATTAATGAATAAACCCTTTGGAGAGCTACTGCTTGGAGACCCTTGACTCACCGTGTATAAACCCAAAGAGTGGTACTGTAGGTTTTTTCGTCAACATCGGCAAAATGTGTTTTGCGAGACTACCCGTGTCACACAAAAAAAAACCCGGGTAGACCATTGACAGTGTTGGAAAAAGTCTATTAGCAACACCAGATAGTGAGCTTGTAGTTTGCACACACTATAATGCTACACAGACAACCGCTTACTTACACAAAAAAAAACCCGGGTAGACCATTGACAGTGTTGGAAAAAGTCCATTAGCAACACCAGATAGTGAGCTTGTAGTTTGCACACTCTATAATGCTACACAGACAACCGCTTACTTACACAAAATAAACACGAATAAATTGTTACGTACAGCTTGCACTTCTGACTCTTCAACAAAAATTTTTGTAAGCTTCTTTGAGGCGTATTTAAGAGATCTCAGAGTAGGCAAACACATGCATGGCCCACTCCGGTTTGTCGGTATAGAAGTTGATTAATGAATAAACCCTTTGGAGAGCTACTGGTTGGAGACCCCTGACTCACCGTGTATAAACCCAAAGAGTGGTACTGTAGGTTTTTTCGACAACATCGGCAAAATGTGTTTTGCGAGACTACCCGTGTCAAAAAAAAACAGGGTAGACCATTGACAGTGTTGGAAAAAGTCTATAGTGAGCTTGTAGTTTGCACACTCTATAATGCTACACAGACAACCGTTTACCTACACAAAATAAACACTAATAAATTGTTACGTACAGATTGCACTTATGACTCTTCAACATGACCGTGTAACGACTAGTAATGACTAAGTAACTCTGGAATTAATTAATGACACTAATCAATGCTCCCCTGTATTGGGTTTAGTGTTTGTTGTGACTGGAATTAATACCACTAAATCAGTTAAAAGGTACCCTAAGATTTTTAATGATGTTCTAACAGTAATGTGTGTCCCTAGAGCCCGTTTATGAGCACCAAACACGAGTAAAATCTTTTAAGCTCCCTTGGTTGTTTACTCCAGTTTTGAGACTAATGATTGGCTTTTGAAGTTGGAGCTTTTCATGACGACACGTGGTAACATGTAGTCCCTCACTACGCGTCTTAAAATAAAGCCTGAGGCTCTGCCAATTAGCTACAGATGTAGATAACGCACACTATCGCATTTAAACTTTAAATTCCCAGCACAATTAGATTTTGGACAACACAATTCCGACACTATCGGTAAAGGATAATAGAATATGGGACTCTTGTAGAGGTCTGTGAATTTTTGATACAGCACTTTAAATAGTGAAGGTGTGTCTCATGAAGTATCCAATGAATATCTTAGGAGGCTTGTGTTCACTTTATGGACAACAACATGTAGCGCATATTGTGGTCCCGCTTTATTTTCCACGATAAAAGTGATGCGACACCAAACGGATTCGCGAGACAGTCAATATAAACGGTCTCCATCCCTGTTTTGTTTAGTGATAAACCTTTCAGCGGGCTTCCGTGAATAATCCATCGTCTTAATGTTTCACCCTCAGAGAGGAACAATGGGCTTTCTCAGCTATGACCAGAGTTTCATGACTTCCTATTGAGAGAAAGACTGGCTTGCTGTAACACTGCAGCAGAATGACCTTGATATCTTGTTAGAGTCAACGTTAAACTTTATGAGCGCCGCCTATGGCGCTGAACTGTGATGCAGACATGTAGGGACTGCAGGGGGAGGGGCTTTGTTGAATTCAATATCGTTTATATCAGGGGTCTCAAACTCAATTTACCTGGGGGCCACTGGAGCTAGGGTCTGGGTAAGGCCGGTTTTCCAAAAAAAAAAAAAAAACAGAAAAATATACAAACTTTTTCAGTGTTTTGGTTCCGATTTTCTACAAGAAAAGCTCTGATAAAACATTCCACTGTTCTCAAATATCTTACTTACTTATATCTTATTTATTTTTCTACACAAAATAAGATGAAAAATAAATAAACATAAAGAATAAAAGAAAATCAATCAATCAGTAATAAATAAATATAATAATAAAACGGCAAATAATAAAAACTTAAGAAACCACATATAGTTGGTGGGTAGACAAATTATTTTTTTCAGATTAAAATGAACAAAGCATTATTAGAGCCCTGTAGACATGACAAAACACGACTATAGTCACATTTATACTCTTTTTATTTACAACATATTGCGCAACTGCAGGGTCTTGAGACACATGCTAACTCGCAAACTAGAGAGCTAGCGACCTAAACGGTAGCCTTCAAGTTATTTCCTTTAAACTTGAAAAAAAAACAAAAAAAAATTACCACTTCCACACGGATAGAGAGGATAACTATTAACAGTTATTTAATCTTTAACATGAACATGAATCAAACGTAGTGTTTAGTGCGCGGGCCGCACTAAACATTAAACTTTCATATCAAGGCGGGGGCCTCAAACTAGTGTCCTGCGGGCCACATTTGGCCCGCGGGCCGCGTGTTTGACACCCCTGGTTTATATGCAGTATATGCATTTTTAATCATTTTCTACGTATAAAACTATAATTGCAAAATTATAAAAATGTGTTCTGTGTGCTCCTGGTACAGATTAATTGGATTTATATTATTTGACTGTAATTACATGCTACACTGCAAAAAAAACAAAAAAAACAAAGACAAACTCATGACTGTGTGGACTTCGAAGTATGCTGTTATCGTGGGTGGTTAACTCCTGCTAGATTGTAGTCATCTGGCTCGTGACACACTTCAAAACACAGAAGTGCATTATTATGATGAGATTAATTTCATCATTCTCCACATCTACGTTGTTCAAAACAATTACAATGAAATGTGGTGTCGTGTTTACGGCCCCGCTTCTTGGTGGCAAATTAAAAAAACGCCAGCACTGTGAGACCGAGATGCCTTTGCTATCATTGGTGGCCTGGCAGCTAGCGCTATATATTAGGTTTATATATCACAATGGCCATGAGTTTATGATGATTAGATTTATGCATTCGCAAAGAGGGAACCTGATTGGACTTTTACAACTTGTGGGGGTCCAAAATTGAAAAACTACCTGTGGAAAAGACAGGCAGACAGGCAAGAACTGCAGAGGTGGTGTGAATGGTTGAGATAGACCAGCAGGGACGGTGGAGAAGTGGTACATTTCCAGAAAACGTGCTATGGGTGCCGCGTTCATGTCCATGGAATACAAATATCCTTCAAGTTCTCGAATCATTAAAGCACTCATGACGCCAAAAAATTAAATGAAAGTACTCACTGATGTTATCAACAGGCTGAAGCTGATTTCACTTTAGCTCTAAACCAGGGGTCTCAAACACACGGCCCGCGGGCCAAATGTGGCCCGCAGGACACTAGTTTGAGGCCCCCGCCTTGATATGAAAGTTTAACATTAGTGCGGCCCGCGCAAGTTTGATATGGATGCTGTATGGTATCATGTACCCAGAAAAAATTATTACGTTTGATTAATGTTCATGTTAAAGGTTAAATAACTGTTAATAGTTATCCTCCCTATCCGTGTGGAAGTGGTAAGTTTTTGGCTTTTTTAAGTTTAAAGGAAATAACTTGGAGGCTACCGTTTAGGTCGCTAGCTCTCTAGTTTGCGAGTTAGCATGTGTCTCGAGACCCTGCAGTTGCGCAATATGTTGTAAATAAAAAGAGTATAAATGTGACTATAGTCGTGTTTTGTCATGTCTACAGGGCTCTAATAATGCTTTGTTCATTTGTAGTATCTGTATAGAATGCTTAATATTGGCAAATAATACATGCGGTACAGTTTGCTTAAACAGGCATACTTTTGACTGATAACGGGTACGGTACTTGCATTGTGGATGAGTGGTTAGCACGTTCAATTCCCCCCTCGGCCATCTTCTGTGTGGAGTTTGCATGTTCTCCCCGTGCATGCGTGGGTTTTCTCCGGGTACTCCGGTTTCCTCCCACATTCCAAAAACATGCTAGGTTAATTGGCGACTCCAAATTGTCCATAGGTATGAATGAGAGTGTGAATGGTTGTTTGTCTATATGTGCCCTGTGATTGGCTGGCCTGGTTGGGACAAACTGGTTTTGAGTTGGGTTTTTTTTTTGTTTGTTAATTTTCTTTAGAATTTTTGTGTGTGTATACTTCGGCACAACAGTATTGCAGTTAATACACCAAAGACAAAAACCTAAATGGCAACAATAGAATTAAAAATAAACAATGAAACCTTGGGATGCACGGTGTACGAGCGGTTAGTGCGCATGCCTTACAGCTGGGAGACCCGAGTTCAATCCCAGCCTCGGCCATCTCTGTGTGGAGTTTGCATGTTCTCCCTGTGCATTGCAAGGTTTCCTCCCACATTCCAAAAACATGCTAGGTAAATTGGCGACTCCAAATTGTCCATAGGTATGAATGTGAGTGTGAATGGTTGTTTGTCTATATGTGCCCTGTGATTGGCTGGCCACCAGTCTAGTGTGTACCCCGCCTACTTTTTCTTTTATTAGTGACCTAAACCAAGAAAAATGTCACTATTATTTTTTTTGCCACCACATAAACATAAGAAATGTTGTTTTGTTAAGAGCCAGAAGACCCATTTTTTAGTTAAAATATGCATCATCTTTGTGTTTCTATTATAAAACAGAAAAAAAGAATCCAGTCACAGAGCTGCAGTCAAAAGCGAAGCCATGATCAAAGCTAGTAGACTGCAGATGGAGGAGCGCAATTTCATTAGGCATCCGGTGCCACGGCAATTCTTTCGGTGGGTATCCTAGGTAGAAATGCTTTGGAGGACCTAACAGCTCCTCTCTGTTACTGCCATGGAACACTGTTAACAATAAGCCTTGTTTGTGGGTATTGTGTTCTTGTGATGTTCTACAGAACAAGGTTGTTTTTCTCTTTCCCACTGTTTTTGTGTGTCTAACCCCCCCCCCCCCCCTTGCTTTTTCTGTCTTTTATAAAGTACATCTCAGGCTGAGGAAGAGCCCCCGGAGGACACAAAAAAAAATGCATACATGGCAGTGTCAGAGGAAAAAAAAAAAAAACATTTAAAAAAAGCATTAGCATCACAAAAGAAAGAACGGGGGCATTGTGCTCAGTCAAAAGAGGACTATACACAGAGTGTCAGTGCAATATGCCTGTTACGTGGGTTTGAGTCCCATTCAGTATGGTGTCTCCATTTGGATCTCACTTACAATAAAATATCTACATGCACCAGGCTTGAATACATAAACCTGTGAATAGTCGCATTCGCCGTGGAGACGGGTGCAGATTAACTTTGAATAAATGGAGTGTCCAGGTTGCCGGGGTCTCGAACTTGCATCACTATTAAAACAGTTAATGATGTGCGTTTTATTTGTAACTGACAACATTTAAAAATTGTCACTTTATTTACCGGGAACCATTCAAACAGTGTTGGTCTTTAAGCTATTTTGTGCTCATTTGTCATGCTATAAACGGCATTATAATATAAAAAATATACAGCTAGGAGACCAGGGTTCAATTCCACCCTCTGCCATCTCTGTGTAAAGTTTGCACGTTCTCCCCGTGCATTGCATGGTTCCCTCCCACATTCCAAAAAACATGCTAGGTTAATTAGCGACTCCAAATTCTCCATAGGTATGAATGTGAGTGTGAATGGTTGTTTGACTATATGTGCCCTGTGATTGGCTGGCCACCAGTCCAGGGTGTACCCCGCCTCTCGCCCGAAGACAGCTGGGATAGGCTCCAGCACCCCTGTGATCCTCATGAGGATTTTGCTTCACACCAAAATAATAATGCTACATTTTTTGACTGAGCATTTTTATGGTGTTCTATGCACAAATTTCTGCACGGCGGACGAGTGGTTAGTGCATAGACCTCACAGCTCGGAGACCCGAGTTCAATTCCACTCTCGGCCATGTCTGTGTGGAGTTTGCATGTTCTCCCCGTGCATGCGTGGGTTTTCTCCGGGTACTCCGGTTTCCTCCCACATTCCAACAACATGCTAGGTTAATTAGCGACTCCAAATTGTCCATAGGTATGAATGAGAGTGTGAATGGTTGTTTGACTATATGTGCCCTGTGATTGGCTGGCCACCAGTCCAGGGTGTACCCCGCCTCTCGCCCGAAGACAGCTGGGATAGGCTCCAGCACCCCCCGCGACCCTCATGAGGAAGGGTATAGAATATAAGAATGGTAGAAAATGAACGAATGTTAGCAAAAAATTGTTTTTCCATGGATTTTTACACACAACGTTCTAATGAATAGAACATATCAGCTTCCCAAAACTGCAGTAAAACTATAGTTTTCCCACTTTAATGCGTTTGTTTTTTTTTAATACACACATTATCCTGCCTAGCAATATTTCATAAATTTTTTTTACCCTTCATATTTAAAACTAAAAAAAAAAAAAAAAAAGCAGTCAATACAAAAGTGGCACATCTGTCATTTCAGTTGCAGTAAAAACTATGAGAAACTTTGCTGCGTTCTTTGAATGGGAAAACGGAGTGCCATCTGTTGGACAAATACAAAATACAAATTGAAAGCAATCTTGACATAACTGTTTGTCTTAGTTTACGTTAAGATAAATGTGGGATGAAAAATTGTTTTGAATATGATTTTTTTTTTTGCAGGTACATACAAATGTGTTGTTTGTGTGTACCTTTGACCTTTGAGGAAGTTCGACAATTCTAAAAATAAATATCTCTGGCAAATATCACCTACTGTAGGTTCATTTAACAGTAAAAGCATTGAAAATAAAAACAGAGGTAGAGACTCTCCCTCGGAAATCTTAAGGCAACACCAAAGTTTTATTGACTTTAAAGCAAGGGAATTAACTTTCGGTGAAGGCCGAAGAACAACAGCTCCATTTTGGCAGCAAACACATTGAAGCTTGAAGATGCCCCACTATGTCATTACTACATCTCTAATTCCAGACACTTATGTTTCCACTCTACGGCTGTGTAATCTGGGACTGGCACGCAGAGATGGAGATTCTGCACCGCTAAAGCATTTATCACGACATTCCTTTGAAGAGATTTGGTGAATCTTCTTATGGTTCTTCCAAAATAATTAGCTTACTTGGAAAAAAAAAAAGTGCTCCACTTAGTGGCAGGGAGACATTTGTTGTCCCAAACATGTTCGTGTACAACACACTCTGTGGGTCATAAGAAGGGTACGTGGATTCAAAAGTCGGATTTTTCACTTTCACAGTGCATGATACAAACTATGTAAATCTGAAAAACTGTATTTGAAGGTTTTAAAAAATGTGCCTATCATCCACAATCCTTATGCGAGACATGATATAAAGATATAAAAACAGCTAAAGAGAGAGCTAACAATGCACATAATCGGACGGCACCTATTCCACCTATAAATCCCTCGAACAAAAACAACGATATTCCAGTTACATAATGTAACCTGGGGCTGCACGGTAGAAAAGTGGTTAGCACGCAGGCCTCACAGCTAGGAGACCCGAGTTTGCATGTTCTCCCCGTGCATTGCAAGGTTTCCTCCCACATTCCAAAAACATGCTAGGTTAATTGGCGACTCCAAATTGTCCATAGGTATGAATGTGAGTGTGAATGGTTGTTTGTCTATATGTGCCCTGTGATTGGCTGGCCACTGGTCTAGTGTGTACCCCGCCTACTTTTTCTTTAATAGTGACCTAAACCAAGAAAAATGTCACTACTTTTGTTCCGGAAGCAATGCAGTCTTGGTTTTAAATGACTTTAATATTAAGACTGAGATTTCCTAGACAGTACAGATACCTAATTATTCCAGTCATGGCAAATGTCTCTGGTGGAACCCAGCAATTTTAGGTTACATTTTGGAAAAATATACTTCAAAAGTCTTGACAAACTGGTTTTGAGTTGGGTTTTTTTTTCTTTAGCATTTTTGTGTGTATATACCTCGGCACAACAGTATTGCAGTTAATACACCAAAGACAAAAACCTAAATGGCAACAATAGAATTAAAAATAAACAATGAAACCTTGGGATGCACGGTGTCCAAGCGGTTAGTGCAGGCCTTACAGCTGGGAGACCCGAGTTCAATCCCAGCCTCGGCCATCTCTGTGTCGAGTTTGCATGTTCTCCCCGTGCATTGCAAGGTTTCCTCCCACATTCCAAAAACATGCTAGGTTAATTAGCGACTCCAAATTGTCCATAGGTATGAATGTGAGTGTGAATGGTTGTTTGTCTATATGTGCCCTGTGATTGGCTGGCCACTGGTCCAGGGTGTACCCCGCCTCTCGCCTGAAAACAGCTGGGATAGGCTCCGAGATACAGGCTGATTATGGTAGTAAGCAGCATAATATAATTTAATCAGGGTCTAGATTTAAAAAAAAAAAAAAACAGTACAGAAAGGGATTGAAAGCATTAACTAAGGGAGGCCATCATGAGGTTTTGATAATTGCATCTTATTAGTTCACAGAAATGGTTGCCGTGCCACAGAGAAGGCAATACATCAAAAGTTGCTTCGTTGAGAAGCAAATGACATACGACTTCAGATCAGACATTTTCTTCGCTCCTGATACCTAAATGCTCTGGCTTTCTTGAGGCGGACTACACAAAACAATCTTCTGCATACAGGGCTTTCACTGTGTTTATTGACTTTATCAACCCTTTTTTTGCCTTAAGCGTCATTTTCTGCACCAAGTGGGAGGGAGTGCGCCTTGTGTGCTAAAGTGCAAAACAATTTGCAAACAATCAATACAGATTTACGGTCTGCCTGCTTTGTTGAACTTGAGGTGTGGGGCACACAAACACACACACACACACACACTTCAACAACATCTCAATGGCTTCTTTATAATCAACATCCAGACATGACATGCCTGAATCACTCAGAGGACTATTTTTCTACTCCTTTCTGAAGAATTTATCACCATTTTCATGCAAAAAACAACGTTTGCAAAGCATTTTTCAATTTGCAACTACATTTGCTTTAATTAATTGAGTACAACAACTATATTGTATATCATATTCAGAAGTGTCCATTAGAAATTCAGCATTGTTTATTGTATGTGCAAAGTTTGAATTGACATGTCAAAATGGTTGCTATCATTAATTTCGCAATAATTATGTACGTAACCGGAGTAGTATGTCAGTCAAAATAGCTATGCCGTGTTCATTATACACACACTTCATGTACAACGTCTTGTTAGGATTTCATATGAAACGTTAGATGAAATCATGCAATTCATCATGCTCTTTGGTTCTATCATATCTTACTTATTGTGTGGAAATATGGGGTAATAACTATAAAAGCAATCTTCACTCGCTAAATGTACTGCAAAAAAGGTCAGTAAGGATAATTCAGAGAACATACTAACTCATTTCTAAAATCACAAATCTTCAAACAGCTAAAATAATGCATAAGTCTAAAAATAACCAATTAGCTAAAAATGTCATCCAATACTTCTCTTCTGCAAAAAAGGTCAGTAAGGATAATTCATAATGCCGCCCACAGAGAACATACTAGCTCCTTATTTCTAAAATCACAAATACTTCAACTTGCTGATATAGTTCATCTTCAAACAGCTAAAATAATGCATGAGGCTAAAAATAACCAATTAGCTAAAAATGTCATCCAATACTTCTCTACAAGAGAGGAGAAATATGATCTCAGGGAAGAACTACATTTGAAACACTTATATGCTAGGACTACGTTAAAAAGCCATAGCATTTCAGTATGTGGAATCAAACTATGGAATATATTACTATATTGACGGTTACTATGGTACCCATTATGTCATTGTATGGTCATATCACCTCGTACTTCGGACAAAAAAAACCCCAAAACAAAACAAAAAAACCTTAAACTATATTATGAAAGCAGGAAGTGAACAAATGTAACAGTTACTGATTGTAAAAGTACCAGATGGAGGGGTAGGATTTAATAAGCTTTGCTTCTTCCTACTCCTTTTGGACATGTGGAACTGTGAACTGATTATGTGATGCATTCAATTGTAATCTGATGCATGTTTAAATGAAATGAAACCATTACCAAATAATAGTTTCACAAACAAAAGTGTAGAAAACATTTCAAACGTACCTTGGTGATTTGGAAACAAACTCTAAAGTTACAGTGGGTGTTTTGTAGAGCACACTGACATGTGTAAGCAGACTTATGGGGTCAAACTTTGGGGCCGTAATAACAGCCCGGCTGTGTGGTCTATTTATCCAAAAATTAAATAGCACAGGTAACACCGTAGGGGTGTGTGACAAACGTTCACCCTTGTGTGTGTGAAGTGGTTCAGGAGAAGAACAGTTGGCTTACACAAACAGACATAAAAATGCCCCATGCTGTGTATTACTGTATAATTTCCACCATAATTAAAAATCAGTTGACTAACAATCAGCAGTCATAAAATTATCCCAGTGATTTACAGTGCCTTCAATGCACTATAAAGTCTATTAAAAAGTAAACAGAACAGTATCGGTATATGCCAGCGACAGCCTAAAACAATGCCAGACAATCTCCCTTGTTTCATTTATCCGGAACAGAAGACAAATTAATAGCCTGATGAAAGGATTTTTCACATTCCACATTCTTTTGTATTTCATTTTGGAATGAAAAACGTTGTTTGGTAGCTTAGCTTCTCTCCGAGGACATGGATGCTGAACATAAGGCTGTCGTTGCTACGGAAATCTGCAGTCGACAAACAATGTTCAGGAAGATTTTATAACTATGGAACGTCTAAAGCAGGGGTCTAAAACTCAATTTACTTGGGGGCCACATCAGGTTTTCCAAAAAAAAAAAAAAAAAAACGCATTTATTAAAAACAAAAAAATTTAAAAAACTTCGCCTTGGTTCCAATTTTCTACAAGAAAAGCTCTGATAAAACACTGTTACTTTTTATTTTTCCACACAAATTAAGATGAAAAATAAATAAACAAATCAAGAATAAAGAAAAATCAATCAATCAGTAATAAATACTAGAAAATTCCCGCGGAAATTTTGATGGACTTGCCACCTGTGCTGTGAACCTCGGGCCCGGTGTGCCAACGGCTACCGTGCTAGCACCTAGCAAGAGGGCCTCAAGTTTAGAAACTGCCAAGGTTGTCCTATAACCTCCCTGCATCATGCCATGTGTGTATTTGCCTGTAGACATGAGTAAATTAGCTTAAATGCTAACATGCTAACGGCTACCATGCTAGCACCTAGCAAGAGGGCTTCAAGTTTAGAAACTGCCAAGGTTGTCCTATAACCTCCCTACATCATGCCATGTGTGTATTTGTCTGTAGACATGAGTAAATTAGCTTAAATGCTAACATGCTAACGGCTACCATGCTAGCACCTAGCAAGACAGCCTCAAGTCCCGAAAAGTTTGGGGCAGTCCCATAGTGTCCCCACATCATGCCACATGTGTATTTGCCTTTAGACATGAGTAAATTAGCAAAAATGCTAACATGCTAACACTCATAATGCTAGCACCTAGCAAGACAGCCTCAGGTCACGAAAAGTTTGGGGCAGTCCTATAGTGTCCCCATATCATGCCACGTGTGTATTTGGCTTTAGACATGAGTAAATTAGCTAAAATGCTAACATGCTAACAGTCATCATGCTAGCACCTAGCAAGACAGCCTCAAGGTGAGAAAGTGCCAAGGTTGTCCTGTAACATCCCTACATCATGCCATGTGTGCATTTGCCTTTAGACATGAGTAAATTAGCTAAAATGCAAGCATGCTAACAGTTGTAATGCTAGCACCTAGCAAGAGAACCTCAACTTTGGAAAGTGCCAAGGTTGTCCTGTAACATCCCCACATCATTCCACGTATTTGCCTTTAGAGATGAGTAAATTAGCTTAAATGCTAACATGCTAACGGCTACCATGCGAGCACCTAGCAAGAGGGCCTCAAGTTTAGAAACTGCCAAGGTTGTCCTGTAACATCCCTACATCATGCCATGTGTGTATTTGCCTGTAGACATGAGTAAATTAGCTTAAATGCTAACATGCTAACGGCTACCATGCGAGCACCTAGCAAGAGGGCCTCAAGTTTAGAAAGTGCCAAGGTTGTCCTATAACCTCCCTACATCATGCCATGTGTGTATTTGTCTGTAGACATGAGTAAATTAGCTTAAATGCTACCATGCTAACGGCTACCATGCTAGCACCTAGCAAGAGAGCCTCAAGTTTAGAAAGTGCCAAGGTTGTCCTATAACCTTAGACCAGGGGTCGGCAACCTTTACTATGAAAAGAGCCATTTCACCCACTTGCCCACTAAAGAAAAATAGCCTGGAGCCGCAAAACGTTGTATGTTTAAAACAACATTGGAGGGGAAAAAAAAGACGAGTTGGAGTACTCTTGCTAGTACTGGAGATAAACTTTTGTTTTTAAATGAGCTCTAATTTATTTTTTAGAATCGTCAAATAACTCATTAATAATAATTAATAACTCAAATAACTCAAAGTATTACTCATTTCCCTTCATGTTAACCTGTCAGAGAGAACTGGATAGCATCCTGTCTGCTCATTCAGTCACCAGTCAGAACTCAGTCAGGATGCATTCATGGTCTCACACAAAGTTGGATTTTTGTAAACTCATAACAAAGACGTGCATTTTCACCACACGGGTGCTAAAAAATATTCAAGCATTGCAAAGGGAGCCGCAACAAAGAGGCTGGAGAGCCACATGCGGCTCTGGAGCCGCGGGTTGCTGACCCCTGCCTTAGACCAAGGTTGTCCTATAACCACATAGACTGCTGCTTTGCAGCTGTCTATGGGGCTTGCTACTGAGCAAGTCCATAATAATAATAATAATAAAACGGCAAATAATAAAAACTTAAGAAACCACACATAGTTGGTGGGTAGACAAATTATTTTTTTCACGCGGGCCGCGTGTTTGAGACCCCTGGTCTAAAGTCATCGTATTGCATTATAGGTTATGGCATAAATAATATATATATATATATATATATATATATATATATATATATATATGCTTGTCTTGTTTGGTTTTCCCCATCATCTGGCAATTATTTTTGGCTGTGTTGACTGAGGATTATTATGGTGCATGTGAGAGCATTAGGTAGCTCTGAATGGCACCATCTGGTCAGGAGTTGGGCCGACTATCGGCGCGTTTGTTAGAATTAGCGCTATCCCAATCCAAAATGTGACTGCAGAGGCTTGGTTTCCTGCCAAGTCATGCTTAACAACCCGAATCAATGGACGCCACAAAAGCCCATTCCACTCCCAATCCTTTCTAGAGGCAAGATATTGTTATTTTTAATCTGAATTTGACATGGATTGATCAGATGTTGCTACATTTGTTTATTGTTGCTGTTGATTCCTCAATGCTAGTTTCATATCCAATCAAAGAATGAACAATGCTGATTGAACAAAAATAACATTTAACATTGAGATATATCCACTAAGATTATTCGGGGGGGAGCAACATGAATGTTAATAGAAACGTTGATTGCCTCCTGGTTGATTAGACTCTTTTGGCAGAGTGAATTAACAACTCACTCTTAGGGAGGAACTGTGAGACTAATTGAAGGCAGCGACTGTGCAAACAAAAAAACAAAAATTTGGCTTTTCTCTTCATCCTTCAAGTAATATTTCATACATCATAGATCAAGGCTGCACAGTGGTTGAGTGTTTAGCAGGCAGGGCTCACAGCAAGGAGACCCGAGTTCAATTGCACCCTCGACACAAGACACGTTCAAAAAACATGCTAGGTTAATTGGAGACTCCAAATTGTCCATAGGTATGAATGAGAGTGTGAATGGTTGTTTGTCTGTATGTGCCCTGTGATTGGCTGGACACCAGTCCAGGGTGTACCCCGCCTCTTGCCCGAAGACAGCTGGGATAGGCTCCAGCATCCGCCGCGACCTTCATGAGGATTAGCGGTAGAAAATGAATGAATTTGATGTGGTATGATGTTTAAAGTGCTCCTGAAAAAAGGGACAATAAAAATTAATAAAATAAATATAAAATTAAAAAATAAAAATAAGAAATAAAAATTTTAATTAAATTTAAATATAAATTTAAAAAATAAGAAATACAAATTTAAATATAAATTTAAAAAATAAAAATAAGAAATAAAAATTTAAATTAAATTTAAATATAAATTTAAAAAATAAAAAATTTAATTAAAATTAAAATTAAAATTAAAATTAAAAAAGTAAAAGTAAAAGTATTGTGTGTGTGTGTGTGTGTTAAATATATGTTCTGGCCCCCCGGACCATTTTGTTAACTCAAGTCAAAATATTGGTGGTAGAAAATGAATGAATGAACATCATAGATCATGTTGGAGGTTAACTTAAAAAGCCCTTCATTTCAATGTTGTGTTATACAATATATGATTTAATGAATTACTTATTATTAACACTTTTTGCCCATATAAGAACATCGTAACACAAACATTTAAACACAGGAAGTGAACAAACTATCTTGCTGAGATACAAGTTTTATGGTCGAAGACCGACAGCTAACCTTCCAGATGTTTATGCCCCCATGTCTGGATTTAAAGATTTGATAGCACACAGACTGTAAATCTGAACCGCCCCCCCACCCCCCCAAACACACACACACACACTGTAACGTTAGAGTAATTTCTGGTTGAAGAGTGCCGACTAATACGTATGACCTGAAGGTTGCGGCTGTGTGCTGCATTAACAGACTCCACGCTTTTTTTTCCCACCCCCCAAGAGAAAAAACAGATTCCGAGTTTTTGAACAATTAAGACCCATCAAGTTACGAACAATCTTAAAAAAAAAAAAAAAAAAAAACATTGACTGAATGTGCCATAAAGTATATTTAGATTGTTTTTAATTATTACTACTATGTTGTTTTGCTTGCATTTCCTGTCCCATTTGGCAAGTGTGGTGAAGTCAAACGTGCTGTAATGAGATGGAGATGCTGCCAACTCTGTTCAACCCCGCGGCACTGACGAGCAAAGAAACAGGCAGTCGGCAAACCCAGGAAGTACACAAAGGGTATTGTCTCTATCCAATGACAACCACTGCAACGCCACTAAGAACCGTTATCGGACGGGGCTTCACAGAGTCATTGTTTCTATGCAAATGGAAAACAAACAGCCCGACACCCACAAGACATTCGACCATGGACATCGATCATCAATAGAGATGTTTGCTACTATTGTTAATATTCTGTACAGTAGCCCAGCCTAGTTGCTGGGCTGATGAAGTGTTGATTCGGAACTAGCTTGGCCGTGACGGTTGCCGCCTGGAAAGTGTTTGATGTGAACTGCTTGCCAAACATGTCTTGGTCATTCGTCTACTAGTCTCTTGCAGTCCATCTGTCAGTTTCAGTAAGTAAATCCATATTTTTCTACGATATCTATGCTGTGAAACTTAGAATAATAGTATGGGGTTCCATGCCAGGGCTAGATATATATATCTCGTATATTGCAGTGTGCTTTGAGATGTCAGTAGCCATGTATACATGGACCCAAATATTCCAATTGCATTCGGTTTATTTGCTGAAACTGAAAGAATTGAACCTTTGTATACACCTCATTCCGAAAAAAAAAGTGCCATTCCGAATGAATATATAATCGGATTCCCAGGGGTGGAATATTCCTTTCCCCAATCCGATTGAGGTATCTTGTACCCACTCAAACGAAAGTTCTTCTTCGTGGTGTTTTTCTTCTTCTGTTGTTTATTGGCGGTTGGCAAGCAGCTTTCGTGTGCATTAGCGCCATCTGTGGAACAGAATCTAAACCCTTCTATATATTATTCATAAGTCCAGAAAATCTATATCTACGTATATAATAAATGTACGGAGTTTAATTACAAAATATTAGCAAAAAATTTTACATTTTTCCCGGTTGCGTTCTTTCTGCGCATGCTCCGATATGACGTTAAACGCAGCTTGAGTCGTTCTTTGGTTTTAAAAATGGAGGCCAGCAAACGGCACTGGACTGCTGCGGATAGTTTGTTTTTTAATCCAAACTAAATTTCAAGACCGGACGAAGGAAAAACTGGCAATACGAGAGTTATTCCAACAAGTGAAAGAAAAATTCGAGGAAGTCGGTATCACGTGATGTTGATGTTTACGTTTTACTGCGCATGCCCCATTGACTATTCTGGTTGGATTATAGCGGCGCATGTAGACAAGAGATTGGAATATTCCTTTCCATGTATACCATTGTTTTCAGAAAGATTCCATTCGGAAAGAGAGGAACTCATGTAAACGTGGCTACTGTTATTGTTGTGAATATGTCACTTTCCTGGATTTGCTGAGAGTACAGGGCTACGTTAGCCTATTTACCGAAGAAAAACAGAATTATCGAATGTACAACTACCATGTCTGGAGCTGACTGACAGACAGTTGGTAGAGCTCAGGGATCTATTTTAGGATATTTTACAAAAGTGGGCAGACCGGGCTCATTTAGCTTGGGTGTGTTAGAACACAATGTGGCGGTAAAATAAGTGTAAAGTACAGTACACCTCAGATATATCGGACTCGGATATATCGGAAATTCGCTCACAATGGACAGATAAAAAAGAACCGATTTTTCTGTAATGCATTTCCAATAAAAATTCATTGCATATATCGGATTTTTTATAACGGATTTCGCCTATTTCGGACAAAATCTCCAGTCCCGTTCCAATGCATTTCTATTAAATTTCCCTCACATATATCGGATGGCCGCATCGTGGCGCTCCGATTCGCCGAATCGTGACAGGCCGCTATACGACGTCGTTTGCAGCGTTGCCTGCGCGTCCAGGTACATTGGAAACATAGTCAAGGAAGTGCCTTTTTATAACTGATAAAATCCGATTTACGCATATACTGGATATAAATCCGATATATGTGTAAAAAGGACATTTTCCGGTATACGCATATAACGGATTTCGCTTATATCGGACAAAACCAGTGGGAACAATTGAATCCGATATATCCGAGGTTTACTGTATAACAAACAAAAAAAAAGCAACTCAAGCATAAAATGTTTTCTGATGGGGTCTAAATGTACCTTTAAGCCAGAGTAGCTGGAATCGTCCACCTTTGGTTGGGCGTCTCTAGCACGACTATATTTAGTCAAGCCACCCCCAAGCTGTGACGAGGTTTGATTCCTCTGTGCTTCCTTTCTAAATTGACTCCTCCGAAAGAATTATCTGCTGTCACTACAATTCTCTCTGGGCACTGAAGACCATATAAAACCTTCATTCCCCCACCCCGATGGAGGCATAAACACACACACACACACCAATATCACAAACAAGGTTCCTGCGCACACAAGTCAAGGTAACTTCATCTGTTGCCAGTTTTCAAAGTCAACATCAGTGTGACTGCAACAGTAGGTGTGTAATTGTACCCGACGGTACCAAACTCTTAATCGATTTCAAGTGATGCAACGTTGGCAGAATGCAAACGTGCAGCAAAATCTACTTCTTGATTTCAACACCAATTTTCTCCAAGCATTCAAATCAATCACAATTTTTTTTTTGTTTGATACGGTGAGCTCTGAACTCGGACTAAGCTTACGTGAACCCTCTATGAGACCTCACAAGTAATAATTTACAGCTAATGCCTGAAATATAATATAGGGGCACGGAAGACAAAGAACAGAGGCACCGAAAAAGCAGGTTAAGACTGGAGGAAAAATAAAGTAAGCAAATGTTGTGTTTACATTTCGTCTGCATTTATCATCAACCCGCTAGCGTTAGTCCATAGTGATTAAGTGTGTTCTCTAAAGCTTCATAGTTCATGTCAAAGAATCTCATATTAAGGGGAACAAAAAGCAAAAAAAAAAAAAAGTAATTTTGATGTTGTTTACCATCACCGTTTGCCCCAAAGCTGGCGACCTTGGCTTTGAAAAATTACGACGCTCAGAAATCTTTGGAAAGTAAACAGCAGAGACTCGCAGAGGAAGGGAACAGAAAACAGATGCGGGGACATGACAGAGGTGCTGCATTTGGCTCGGGGAAACAAACACATTGATGTCGAATATGCAAAAAAAAAAAAAAAAAAAAGAGCAGAGTTTATATTTTAAAACTGGGGAAAACACAAACACTCAACACACAAACTTTATGACAGCATCAACAACAAATAAAAAAGCTTTAAAAAAAAAAAAAACAATGCATGGTAGAGCTGTCGGATTGAATTACTTTTTACTCTGCAACTGGCATATCTGCCCTCAACACACACACACAAAAGAGTATTTAGACACCTCTTAAAAACTAGCATGGGCTGCTTCATATTGCCCTGACAACAACACAACAAAGCACTACGGTTGAGTCCCAAGTTGCGCTATGCAAATCTACGGCACAGGGGCCACATGCGGCCCACCAAGCGTTTGAATCTGGCCCGCCAGTTGATTTTTCAGTATTTCGACTTTTAACATACAAACATGACTTGCAAGTTGCATGTCTTATTTAGTAAACGAACAACAACTGTTAAAATGAATTGGGCTGTACGGCGGACGAGTGTTGAGCACGCAGACCTCGGGTTCAATTCCACCCTCTGCTATCTCTGTGCGGAGTTTTCATGTTCTCCCCGTGCAAGCGTGGGTTTTCTCCGGGTACTCCGGTTTCCTCCCACATTCCAAAAACATGCTAGGTTAATTGTCCAAATTGTCCATAGGTATGAATGTGAGTGTGAATGGTTGTTTGTCTACATGTGCCCTGTGATTGGCTGGCGACCAGGGTGTACCCTGCCTCTCTCGCCCAAAGACAGCTGGGATAGGCTCCAGAACCTACTTACTCTAAACTTAAACTGTGGCGGCACAGTGGTCAAGTGCTTAGCATGCAGACCTCAGAGCTAGGAGACCAGGGTTTGATTCCACCCTCGGCCATCTCTGTGTGGAGTTTGCATGTTCTCCCCGTGCATACGTGGGTTTTCTCCGGGTACTCAGGTTTCCTCCCACATTCCAAAAACATGCTAGGTTAATTAGCGACTCCAAATTGTCCATAGGTATGAATGTGACCGTGACCCTGAACAAATGAATAGGCTATAGTAAACCACGAAACAGCGATCAATTGTTTGAAAAACCACGATAGTGGGAGGGGTGATGTTAGTTGTAGCGAGGGACGACGGTTTGCCACTTTCAGACACAATGCACACTATTGCATTCTTGGGATGGTATATACCAAAGACAGCTGGGATAGGCTCCAGCAACCCCCACGACCCTCGTGAGGGTATACGATAGAAAATGAATGAATGTGTTGTGTTGTGTGGATTGCTTTTTTTGTATAAAGTACAGATTACGTCTGACTCTAGCGTGACCCTATATAGCCCTGAAAGTCATGTTTTGATGTGAAACGCTAAGATGCGAGCCGCAGTTTGGAGACTTTTTTACCACAGTTACATTTTGTTTTTAAAAACAAACAAGCAATGCAGTTAGTTGGAAGCTTGTTTTTGTCCCACCAGGAAGTGGATATCATATTTATGGGATACGTACTAACCTTTTAACATATACAGTATATAACATAATACTTTTACAGATAAAATTAGACAAAATAATTCAAGGAAAATTATAAGCAAAACATAGTAAGTGTGTGTGTTAAATATGTTCTGGCCCGCCGGACAAAAGTCAAAATATTTGCCCACCCCTGATGCAAATGGACGAGCAAATCTAATGGCAATTTATCTTATGGCTACGATGAACTGGAAGAATGTAATATCTCCAAAGTTATTCCTTTTTGCACAATTATAATAACCAGTGGTCCAGTAGATTTGTTTGATGTTGTTGGGACACAGTGGGGAGGATTCAACAAGCAGGATTAAATTCTTTTTTTTTTTTTTTTTTTTTTTAAGTGCACGGCCCTCATGATAGGTTAACATCTGGATGCTTTTTTTTTGCTCTGCACATATTTCTGCACAATAATTCTGTCAACGCTGCGCGGCCGGCACGGTGCCCGGTATGCCGTTGACCAATTAAACGAAGGCGCACGCACTTTACCTCCAGAGTGTCCTTTACAGGCAATTACTCTCCGCTTAATTGGGTTCATCCGCCAGCACCTTCCTCGCAAGTCTTGAGTCAGGATTGCTGATAATGTGTAAAATCTTGTTATGTAAACTCTACGGAAGCACGCTGGAGCGGGACATATTGAAGGTTTAGAATAGTTCAATTTTAAATACAATAAGACTGTTAACTGTACAATGTTGATTTTATTGCTAATTAACGACCATTGGAGCTCTACAATAAGCGACAATTTGTCTGGTGTTCACTTCAGATTCCAGAGAGACAGTTTATTCCCCCCAAAATTTGGCCAATTTACCCCACGTTGACACCAGATGCTTAAATGCCCTGCACACTCCTGCACACTTGCACTAGAGGTTCTCTTCATTATTTTGGTTGCAACCTCTTTCATGTGAGTGTTGGCTGATATTAGCATGAGCTAATATTGAGGAGACAGGGAGTGTTTTTCTGACTAGGTCATTGACAGCTAGCGAAATATTAGATTAAAAGATTAAATGTACAACTAATGTCCCCCAGATTTGACAGTTCAAAATTCCATATTTTTCCCACACTCTGGCGATAGATGTGCATCAGTAGAGCTGTAACAGTTAAAAGTGATTAATTATCTAATTAAGACAACTTGTGGTAGCCGATTAAATTTTCTTTAAAAAGAAAAAAACATTTTACATTTTTTCCTCTTTTTGTTGATATGCTCGAAACCAACTCTGTTTGCCTTTGGTCTATATTGATATCGAGTTCGATTCCACGCTCGGCCATTTCTGTGTTGAGTTTGCATATTCTCCCCGTGCATTGCAAGGTTTCCTTCCACATTCCAAAAACATGCTAGGTTAATTGGCGACTCCAAATTGTCCATAGGTATGAATGTGAGTGTGAATGGTTGTTTGTCTATATGTGCCCTGTGATTGGCTGGCCACCAGTCTAGGGTGTACCCCGCCTCTCGCCGCCCGAAGACAGCTGGAATAGGCTCCAGCACATCAGCGCCCCTCATGAGGGTAAGCGGTAGAAAATTAATGAATGAATGAATGTCGGTTCTCGACACATTCTAAAAATCACATTGAACAAGAGACATTTTTTAAAGTAGTAATTATAGAATAAACAATTTGGGAAAATATATACGTAAATAAATATAAACATATAAATATTAGGATGGAGATAACATTTTATGTACTTATTTCATTCATTTTCTACTGCTTTTTTCTCACGAGGGTCTTGGGGGTGCTGGAGCCTATCCCAGCTGTCTTCGGGCGAGAGGCGGGGTACAACCTTGGACTGGTGGCCAGCCAATCACAGGGCACATATAGACAAACAACCATTCACACTCACATTCATACCTATGGATAATTTGGAGTCGCCAATTAACCTAGCATGTTTTTGGAATTTGGGAGGAAACCGGAGTACCCGGAGTAAACCCACGCATGCACGGGGAAAAACATGCAAACTCCACACAGAAATGGCAGAGAGTGGAGTCGAACTTGATATCAAGAAAGACCAAAGGCAAACAGTTAGTGAGTTGGTTTCCAGCATATCAATAAAAAAGAGGCAAAAATGTCAATCACAATGTCAAAGATCACATGTGTATGTGTGTGTGAATATATTGTTTAGCCTAAAACAGAATGATAATATGTCTGCTTTCATTGGCTGAGGAAATTAAAAAAAAAAAATCACATTGGATTTTGGTGGCCAGCCAATCACAGGGCACATGTAGACAAACAACCATTCACACTCACATTCATAGCTATGGACAATTTGGAGTCTATGTACTTAGTTACTGAAAATATTTTAATTGCGCCTGAAAGTTTTCTGAAGCTCGATTCGGCCCCACAGGGCACGACCCGGTGGCGGCCCCTGCACTAGCCCACCATGCGGCCATTTTGAGGAGCTGATTAAACGTTTAAGACCACAGCCTTTAAAATCTTGCCAAAAATTTTCAAATATTCCTTCATGGCAAAGGCAAAAAAAAGCTTTCTCTCTTGGATTGTTGAGTTGCACAGTCCAGGCCACCGCAGTGCACCATTGCTGCTGTGAGAGCCAACTGAAACTTAGAAGATCCTGAAGGTTATAGAATGAATAGGTTGAGTGTTAGACCCAGAAACGTTACTGCACCTGAGGGTCTTAAAATGCTGTGTGTCAAGATATTGGTGACCCCTGTAGGCCATGGCGCACATCGCATCTGCCTGTATTGCATATAAACGGGCCAGACGGCTGTGGTTTTCGCTTAGTTTTTACACCAGATGCCCTTTCTGATGCAACCCCCCCAATGTTGTACATGGGAAAAGTGCACACACAATGCAAAGGTTGGGTTTCTTTGTTCATATATTAAAAGTACTCTCTGGAGTTTTTAAAGAGGACGGCATGTGCTTTTTTTTTTTTTTTTTTGCTTTAAAGTTTCCGGCTTTGTCAGTCATAATATTACTCTCCGTTAAACTTGACCAAGAATGGAAACCACGCCAGTGAGCACTCCACCTTCTCGTTCTGCCCCGTAGCTGTTTTCACTTCATGAGCTGTGTCATCGGACTGCAACACCACTTTTTTTTTTTTTTTGGGAGGGGTGAAATTATGCATCGTGACGGACTTGTGCGCTATCGGATGTGACAGCTCATCTTATGTGCATGACGAGCTCGGCATCAGCAAAGTCCTAATCTCTCTTGTTGCCATTCTCTTTTACATTCCCCTCGCCTTTGTGGTTTCATTTCCTTCCCCTTCAACTGCCGGCTGACTTTCACTGCTTGATTTATTAATGCAACCATGAATATCTTCTGTGCAAGTTGCCACGTGGGTGTTTTGCGGAAGACAAGAAAAAGTTTGATTAAAAGAAAGAAAAAGATTATTATCTTTAAAAAAAAAAAAAATAACACTAACATGTTTTTATAGTATTATCACAGAACTCCAGCTCATGTCATAAATCCTGCGTCTTATCGCAACAGAACGAAGAGAAAAAAATTGGCAAATTCTTTAAGAAACTAATAAAAAGGAGGTGTTCCACTGTCAGTGCTCATTTTTCACTTTATTGCAAAGGACAGGCTGTGGTCAATTATTTGTAAGACATCCACAAAGCTTTATAACCATTAAACAAATGGTCAATGACTTATGGCTAATTAGTTGCAAAGTCTGATGTTTGGCTTGATGGCTGTCATGTTTTTCCCCAGCAAAACTTGCTCCGATTTTACAGATTTTATGTACTTATCATTCCCCTAAAGAAGTGGACCAATCAATCGCAATGCATTTTTATGACGTGATCACAACAGCATGTGCTAGCATGTTTAGCAATGTCATCATGTAGCAGTATTTTTTCATTCAAGTCCCAAAAAAGGCATTTTTTTGCAACACCGGGGCTTCCTGAAAACACCCACCGCTGTTTGACACATTTGCAAAGCGGGAGTATTTCCCACAGGATAGCGACATGTCAGAAAGGAGTCAGACCTTGTCGGAGATGAAGAATGTCTGCTTTATTGAGCACATCGAGTTAAATTACGCCTATTGTCGATAAAATGCATCAAGTAAATGGGTCAGTATTTCCTCATACTTACTGTTGCAGACTATAATTATCTGAGTAATACCACTTGATGAAATCTTTCATATCAGACCTGATAAAAAAAATGTGCACATATCATTAGATTGCACCAGTCCATAAGCTTCAGATATTTAGTACACAAAACATCTACTTTGACCATTTATTGAATAAATAAAACAGTATGTAACAGTAGCCCCAACTGAAAAATCAGTCGCCATCCCTATCCTTGTCCTGGGAACTCGAACTACTGTCAACTGCCTGCCACCTCCAGAAATTCTGACGTCTCTGCCATTGTTGGATTCATCACAGATGGGGATGACCACCTCCTCCTAAATGCCAGCAAGACCAAGCAACTGGTTGTGGACTGTTGTTACCCCCCCAATCACTAGTGAACATCTGGAGAAGGGACATTGAGATGGTGAGTACATGGGTGTTCATAACACATAGAACCATAACCTGGACTGGATCTGCTCAGAAAGCCGAGGTCACTCCTGATGACCTTTCATGACTCTGTGATGGCCTCTGCCATGACAGGAAAAGGCTGGGATAAACTAATAAAGAAGGCAAGCTCTGTACTGGGATGTCCTCTAAAACAGGTGGAGGAGGTGGGCATGAGGAGGATGACAGCCAAGCGGTCCTCCATGATGAACAAAGACTCCCACCCCCTCAAACAAACACCCACTGCACTTAGGAGTTCCATTAGTGAGTGGAAGATGCATCCAAGCTGGCAGACTAATATAAACTGCTCCAAGAATCCTGTACAATAACCGTGCAATAAACTGTGCAATAAACCTGTGACTTGGTCAACCAGTATATACATTTTGAATTATGATGTGCTATGATACTTTTGCTGCTGTAAACCTGAAATTTGCCTTTGACTAATAACAGAGTTTTTAAAGCAGTTTTCTTCAGCATCACAATTCAACAGCCTCATAATTCCTTTGACACACACGTTGTCTGTCTCCCTCATCTCAAGCAAATTAACCCTGCTACCCTCAGCTGTCCTTTCCATCACGCTGTAGCCCAGGCTTTCAAAATCTACTGGCAATCCGAGCAGTCTAAACAAAAGCTGTTAATTTTCCGAACCAAAACACGATCGCTGTATTAGCGTCTGAAGCTGTGACTCTAAGCATCATGGGAACTGTAGTTCATTTAGACATTAATTTACCACATCAATGTACAAGCCCCTGTCCAATTTGTACCCCACCTCTTGCCCAAAGTCAGCTGGGATAGACTCTAGCATATAACCATGACCCAGGTAAAATCTTATGTATTTGACTTGACTTTTTCAAGTAACCATATGCCATTATGTCTATTATTCATTCATTTTCTACTGGCTATCCTCACGAGGTTCACGGGGGTGCTGGAGCCTATCCCAGCTGTCTTCGAGCGAGAGGCGGGGTACACCCTGGACTGGTGGCCAACAATCTAAACAAAAGCTGTTAGCTTTCCGAACCAAAACACAATCGCTGTATTAGCATCCGAAGCTGTGACTCTAAGCATCATGGGAACTGTAGTTCATTTAGACAAATTTTCCACATCAATGTACAAGCCCCTGTCGAATTTGTAACCCAGCTTTTGCCCGAAGTCAGCTGGGATAGGCTCCAGCATAGCCCCATGACCCAGGTAAAACCTCATGTATTTGACTTGACTTTTTCAAGTAGGAACCATATGCCATTATGTCTATTATCCATTCTTTCATTTTCTACCGCCTATCCTCACGAGGGTGCTGGAGCCTATTCCAGCTGTCTTCGAGCGAATGTCAGGGTTTTTGGAATGTGGGAGGAAACCGGAGTCCCCGGAGAAAACCCACGCATGCACGGGGAGAACATGCAAACTCCACACAGAGATGGCCGAGAATGGGATTGAACTCTGTTCTCCTAGCTGTGAGGTCTGCGCGGTAACCACTCGACCGCCGTGCAGCCCTATGTCTATTATGTTTGTTCTATATTCAAATAATGTACAACAGGCCTACCACTAATCCTGTACAACATTATGATGTGTCAGCTATGATCCCCCGCCCCCAATTTCAAGGTATTTGCCTCAAAGCTCATCCTGCAGTGTAAAGCTAACAACTGGCTTGATTATTCTTCTGCCTGAAAACATGGAGGGTGGCAGGACATCCATAGCCATTATTTAATCTCATTTCAGGCTAAATGCGTGTTAAGCGAATAACACAGGCTGGGTCCTCAAGGCTTTATCAAAATCAAATCAGCCTAATTTTTTCTGTTCCTGCCTCGAGAGTACAAAGATGACCTGAAAACGTGGCCTCTCACCAGCTGTTGGACAGAGGTTCCTTCAAAAATGTGACACAATGTGATATCTATCAGGGGCTGGAAAAAAGAACACTAGCCCTGAGCTGGCAGTCGCAGGAACTACACCGGATGCTTTGTGACATGACTCCACATTTCATATCACAGGTGGAACATGACATTTGACAGTTGGGGACTGGAAGATCTGCCCTCAGGGACGTGGCGGAGATGAGGTCGGCTAACCGAAATGTGTGCCTGGATTTACAGTATATTTATAAGCATCGTGGTCCGGATCGATACCCTTGAATATCGGCATATTGATATCAATATCAACATGAATCATACAGTGCATGCTTTTATTTTGAAGTGTGGGATGTTAGAAAAGGCATTACCGTCTTTTATGACTCAGAGAAAAAGTCACTTAGTCAACTATATTGGGTAATATGAGTGTAAAGCTGACTATAGGGGTGTTATTTCATGTCTAGAGGGCTCTAATGTTAAAAAAAACATATTTAGAAGGCCATAAACTGCTTTTATATGTCTTAGTCTCTCTTGTGTCAACTATATTGGGTAATAGGAGTGTAAAGCTGACTATAGGGGTGTTATTTCATGTCTAGAGGGCTCTAATCATGTTAAAAACCATATTTAGAAGGCCATAAACTGCTTTTCTATGTCTTAGTTTCTCTTATGTCAATTATATTGGGTAATAGGAGTGTAAAGCTGACTATAGGGGTGTTATTTCATGTCTAGAGGGCTCTAATCATGTTTAAAAGCATATTTAGAAGGCCATGAACTGCTTTTCTATGTCTTAGTCTCTCTCATGTCAACTGTATTGGGTAATAGGAGTGTAAAGCTGACTATAGGGGTGTTCTTTCATGTCTAGAGGGCTCTAATCATGTTTAAAAACCATATTTAGAAGGCCATAAACTGGTTTTCCATGTCTTAGTCTCTCTTATGTCAACTATATTGGGTAATATGAGTGTAAAGCTGACTATAGGGGTGTTATTTCATGTCTAGAGGGCTCTAATCATGTTTTAAAAAAAACATATTTAGAAGGCCATAAACTGCTTTTCTATGTCTTAGTCTCTCTTATGTCAACTATATTGGGTAATAGGAGTGTAAAGCTGACTCTAGGGGTGTTATTTCATGTCTAGAGGGCTCTAATCATGTTAAAAAAACATTTAGAAGGCCATAAACTGCTTTTCTATGTCTTAGTCTCTCTTATGTCAACTATATTGGGTAATAGGAGTGTAAAGCTGACTATAGGGGTGTTATTTCATGTCTAGAGGGCTCTAATGTTAAAAACCATATTTAGAAGGCCATAAACTGCTTTTCTATGTCTTAGTCTCTCTTATGTCAACTATATTGGGTCATAGGAGTGTAAAGCTGACTATAGGGGTGTTATTTCATGTCTAGAGGGCTCTAATCATGTTAAAAAAGCATATTTAAAAGGCCATAAACTGCTTTTCTATGTCCTAGTCTCTCTTATGTCAACTATATTGGGTAATAGGAGTGTAAAGCTGACTATAGGGGTGTTATTTCATGTCTAGAGGGCTCTAATCATGTTAAAAGCATATTTAGAAGGCCATAAACTGCTTTTCTATGTCTTAGTCTCTCTTATGTCAACTATATTTGGTAATAGGAGTGTAAAGCTGACTATAGGGGTGTTATTTCATATCTAGAGGGCTCTAATCATGTTAAAAAGCATATTTAGAAGGCCATAAACTGCTTTTCTATGTCTTAGTCTCTCTTATGTCAACTATATTGGGTAATAGGAGTGTAAAGCTGACTATAGGGGTGTTATTTCATGTCTAGGGGGCTCTAATCATGTTAACCATATTTAAAAGGCCAAAATAAATATATGTCTTATTTATAGTTAGTATTTAGTTAGTATATTTATAAGCATCGCGGTCTGGATCAATACCCTTGAATACCGGCATATTGATGCAATATCAACATGAATCATACAGTGCATGCTTTTATTTTGAAGTGCGGGATGTTAGAAAAGGCATTACCGTCTTTTATGACTCAGAGAAAAAGTCACCCATTTACTCCTTAATGAACGTGAGGTGTACTTTTATCCACAATGTAGCGACAGTTAGGCATGATAGAGTATAGCAAGGTTCGAGGTGTTCAATGAAGCGTTTAAAACCGGCATTACTCACCTCCGACAGGGGCTAGCTATTTCCTGTTATAAAGCTAATGCCTTTTTGGCATCTGCTGGGAGTTTCCTGTGTGATGTTCCTCCACAGGAAACTTGTGCATGACTCAGTTGAACGTTTGCCAAGCATGAAATATGTTGACAGAATATTGACATCCTAGACATTATTAATATCCTAAAAAAAAACTAAATAGGCTAGCAGCCACATTAAACACAAGGAAGGCTCGTTGTTCTTACCTTATTTCTGTGGCGTCTCGAGGTCATAGGCACAAGCAAAATACATGACATTTCTTGTGGAATTTCTGGTCAAATTCTGGGAATTCCAAGGCAGCTCAGGTAGGGATATAACATTCCAGACCCCTGACAGTCCAGTCCACATGCCTAGCTAGACAGTTAAGAGTAGCCTGCAGCAAAAAGTACACCATCTTGCTTCCTGTGTCTTTTAAAAATGGCGACTAATCAATGGCCTAATGCAACACACCTGCTCAAGAAGCAACTCAGCAACAATCAAGTAATTTTTAAAGTAATGTAAAAAGTAAAGTTTTTACATCACCGTCACCGACTAAAGCTGTCAAGATTAGTTTTTTGCACTGTTATGTATAATAAAATGTTCGAGTTTGCAGGTAGTAAGTGCAAGTAAAGCACTCGGGAATGTTCCCACCCCCGTGCTGCTTTCACTTGAACAACGTAAATTATATTTTCCCCACCCAATCATGACTTTAGCACATGAAACGAGTGAATTTATTTTTTCTAATAACACTCCTACCCTCTAACCTGACATTTTACCGTACACTACCCAACTTCTTATATCTGTATTTCTTGATAATGTATCTATTTTCACCTAATAGTTGAATCTCGTAGGTCAGCAAAGGTAACATAGTGCTGAGTTCACACGCATCCCGTAAATTAAATCGTCACGATTGCATTGTAGTACAGTGCATTAGCGTTCATTAATATATAAAACTGGTTTATTATTTCACTGTAATTGCCACCCACATTCCTGCCTGGCAATTCATGGTGTTTTTACACCGGTAATTTGAGACTACATGTTCCGTTTAACTGAACTGCAAGAGTATAGATAGCAGAGGTTACTGTAGCAACAGTAATATTCCACTGCTGCTTTCACAGACATACGGTAAATATAAGCTATCAATTTTAAATATCGACTGTTCATTCCAATTTGTATCATTTTTTGAATTATTATTATTATTATTATCATCAAAACACACAGTTTGGCACAGAGCACACACAAGTTCCTGACATTTATGGCAGGTTAACTCACAGAGACACATCTTCCAACACCCTTTAACACAGCAGTGTGTGTACTGACGTAACCTTTGCAGACCCCTGTATATCCTCACATACAGTATGAGCTTGCATGCACAGCTGATTTGATTTGACTGCACAGTAATGCAGTGTGTTAGACGGCTGTCCAGTGTGAATAACCCTCGGCAGCAACACAGAGAAGGAAAAATAAGACTTGTCCGTCCTCATATTCGCTTTCTCTGTTGAGATGTGCAGCCAGAAAGTGCAGCCTGCAGTTGGAAGCGCAGTGTAGTTGCTGAATTGTGTGCTTGTCTGCATTAGTAAAAGATGGGGCTGGCTGCCTCAGTTTTGTGAAAGTACTGACTGTACTTATACCGACTTAGTGATTAAGGCTGTGCCCGGAATGATAAATAATGTGACACTTAAATTACACACAAATCATAACTCATTTGCATTCTAAGCAATATTATAGACTTTGAATGGAATGTGGAAGCTGCTATAGCAAGGCGGTGTGTCGTCAACATGATCTTTAGAATTGAAAATTGCCACATATTCCTACTTTAAGTAGCCAAACACATTAGGATGGTAGTCGCAACTTGAATTAAACAAATTGTAATATAACGTAAAACAGCAACAACAACTTTAAACACACATACTACACAACATGTATTTACTCCAGCAATACCTTTAAAAAGCCACTCGGATGCTAGTATCATAGTACACACACTATGGGGTGCTGGAGCCTATCCCAGCTGTCTTCGGGCGAGAGGCGGGTGAGTGGGGTACACCCTGGACTGGTCTCTAGCCAATCACAGGGCACATATAGACAAACAACCAGTCACACTCACATTCATACCTATGGACAATATCATTCATTCATTCATTTTCTACTGCTTATCCTCACAAGGGTTGCGGGGGTGCTGGAGCCTATCCCAGCTGTCTTTGGACAAAAAGGCGGGGTACACCCTGGACTGGTGGCCAGCCAATCACAGGGCACATATAGACAAACAACCATTCACACTCACATTCATACCTATGGACAACTTGGCGTCGCCAATTAACCTAGCATGTTTTTGGAATGTGGGAGGAAACCGAAGTCGGAATTGAACTTGGGTCTCCTAGCTGTGAGGCAAACCACTCATCCACCGTGCAGCCGCAAATAAAAGTGGCTACATTATTTTGCCAGACAGCAGAATCTATGGTTCCATTTATCACAGCAAGTCTTCCTGCAGCAACACAACAACCCCAGACCATCACACTACCACCACCACATTTTACTGTTGGTGTGATGTTCTTTTTCTGATGTTACTTTTACACCACACTTTCCTAAATGTTGATATGTTTTCAATATCAGTATGTTTTCTGCCAAAATGAAGAAGAGACTAAATGTTATTTTTTTTCAGCAGTGGGTTTTGGCCTGTCAGCAGTTTTTGCCCAGTGCCTTTCTCATGGAGTGGAGTCACAAACAGTGAACAGTGCCCTCTACTGAGGCAAATGATGTTGTGGGGTCTTTTGTGACCTCTTGTATAAGTCGTCGCTGTAATCATGGGGTCATTTTGGTTGGCCGGCAACTCCTGGTAAGGTTCACCACTGTTCCATGTTTTTGCCCTTTGTGCATAATGGCTCTCACTGTGGTCTGCAGGAGTCCCAACGCTTTAGAAATGCCTGTATAGCCTTTTCCATACTGATAGATTTTATTTAATCTCAGTTATGTTATAATGGTGGGCGGCACGGTGATTGAGTGGTTAGCGCTCAGACCTCACAGCTAGGAGACCAGGGTTCAATTCCCACCCTCGGCCATCTCTGTGTGGAGTTTGCATGTTCTCCCCGTGCATGCGTGGGTTTTCTCCGGGTACTCTGGTTTCCTCCCACATTCCAAAAACATGCTAGGTTAATAAGCGACTTCAAATTGTCCATAGGTATGAATGTGAGTGTGAATGGTTGTTTGTCTATATGTGCCCTGTGATTGGCTGGCCACCAGTCCAGGGTGTACCCCGCCTCTCGCCCGAAGACAGCTGGGATAGGCTCCAGCACCCCCCACAACCCTCGTGAGGAAAAAGTGGTAGAAAATGAATGAATGAATGTTATAATGGTGTGAAACAATCATGTATTCACAAAGTGCCATATTGTTTTGGATTTGTCTCCCTTAATAATAAAAAATGTCATATAAAAACTGCAGTTTATGTTCAGTTGTGTTGTCATTGACTAATTCAATTTGTTTGGTGATCTGAAATATTTAAGTGCGAACAGACATGCAAACACTTTTTGATACCATTTAACTGAATTAAAATTGTGACGCTTTCATGTGAATACCATACAATAATCATAAAATTTAATCAATTTAAAATTAATTTGTGGAACTAAGGCATACAGGATATGTTGCCCTTTCATGAACCATGCCGGGATGACTTTAACGGCATGCATTATGGTCTGGAAACCATTATCAGTGTTTGTATTTTAGCATGCATTGTTGTTGCCTAATTTGATAATAGAAGACCAATCCACGTGACCTTTTCTTAAGAGCTTTTATGTGATGGGTTTAAAAAAAAAAACAAAAACAAAACACCCACTCCAATCCCTCACACCCACGGAAACACACACACACACTCTCGCTCTCTCTTATGCAAAAGGTCACCGGAAATCTGTGGAATTCATAGAACCAAAAAACAACAATATCCTGATTATTAGAGCTGGGGGGATGGGGGGGGGGGGGGGGGTGCAGACTAAAAGAGGATTTGCAGCTTAACTTTTTAAGATTTAGCTACAAGACTTATGCTCAGTAGCACAGTGTAATTGAATAAGACATTTACATACGGATTAATGTGCTGTTGCTTTTGATTTAATATATACACCAATGAGACACTTTCTTCAGTGAAGACTAGACGGGCAGGGAGGGGGGGTAAGGATAAGCAGCGTGAGGAGAGCAAAAAAAACAAAAAAAAAACCAGAATTAATTACACCTTCCAAAAAAAAAAATGATGTTTCTTGGTCATGACAAATAATAAATATGACAAATTAATCACATTGCCTGAACATGAACACAAACAAAGGCTCCAGCGTATTGGATCTTTTGTATACAATGTCCGCATTTAACAGAGTCAAGCTGCAGACAGCTTCCATGGTGACTAAGATAAAGGGGTGAGGAGGCAGCACAAGCAGTGTGTAAGCTCAGAAAAAGTAACACTCCTCCATATTTCACAGAGAGAGAGATGTAACCTCTGCATCATCCTGCCACGGAACAAACAGTACAGTGAGTACAGTAGAGAACACCGTAACGGTATCACAAGTGGTTTATTCATGAGGAACACGTGGATGCCGCCTGGTTTAAACCATGTATATATAATGTACTGTACATAATAATAAAAATAATAATGCAGGATATTTGATTCCTAATATATTGTTTTGATATTGTGCTACCTAACAAATTAAAGCTATATTTTTACTGTAGTGAATCATATGCATGGGCGGTTAGCTCAGTTGGTCAGAGCGTGGTGCTAATAATGCCAAGGTCACGGGTTCAACCCCAGTACTGGCCACTGTTCTTAATTTTGCTTTGGGGGCTGCACGGTGGAAAAGTGGTTCGCGCGCAGGCCACACAGCTAGGAGACCCGAGTTCGATTCCATCCTCTCTGTGTGGAGTTTGCATGTTCTCCGGGTACTCCGGTTTCCTCCCACATTCCAAAAACATGCTAGGTTAATTAGCGACTCCAAATTGTCCATAGGTATGAATGTGAGTGTGAATGGTTGTTTGTCTATATGTGCCCTATGATTGGCTGGCCACCAGTCCAGGGTGTACCCTGCCTCTCGCCCCAAGACTGCTGGGATAGGCTCCAGCACCCCTGTGACCCAAAATAATAATGCTACATTTTTTGACTCAGTCAGTGCTCTGAGCTTTATTATGGTGGCACAAATGCTGCACGGTGTAGGAGTGGTTAGTGCGCAGGCCTCACAGCTAGGAGACCCGAGTTCAATTCCACCCTCGGCCATCTCTGTGTGGAGTTTGCATGTTCTCCGGGTACTCCGATTTCCTCCCACATTCCAAAAACATGCTAGGTTAATTAGCGACTCCAAATTGTCCATAGGTATGAATGTGAGTGTGAATGGTTGTTTGTCTATATGTGCCCTGTGATTGGCTGGCCACCAGTCCAGGGTGTACCCTGCCTCTCGCCCGAAGACAGCTGGGATAGGCTCCAGCACCCGTGTGAACCTCATGAGGATTTTGCTTCACACCAAAATAATAATGCTATATTTTTTTGACTATGCTATGAGCATTTTTATGATGTTCTACACAAATTTGGCTGCACGGTGGGTAAGTGGTTAGTGCACAGACCTCACAGCTAGGAGACCTCAGTTCAATTCCACCCTTGGCCATCTCTGTGTGGAGTTTGCATGTTCTCCGGGTACACCGATTTCCTCCCACATTCCAAAAACATGCTAGGTTAATTAGCGACTCCAAATTGTCCATAGGTATGAATGTGAGTGTGAATGGTTGTTTGTCTATATGTGCCTTGTGATTGGCTGGCCACCAGTCAAAAATGAATAAATGAATGAAATGGTCCTATCTCACAATGTTAAAGAATCCTTTCAAAAATTCCTGGAACCAGACGATGATCTGGCTCACCGCCAGAATTTGATCAGTTTTTCCATATCCCATTTCGGAATATTCCTGAAAATGTAATCCAAATCCATTCAGAAGTTCAAGTTATGGGAAACTTGGCCTCTCCTTCTTTTGGAGTCAGCCTTGGTTGTGCAAAAAATACACAAATAAATAAATAATTCACATCTGCGCAGACCCAGCTAATTAGCCGCTAGCAATGTTGACATGTACAAGCGTAGCTAATGCCATGGCAGAAGAGAGCATGTATTATGCAGGTGTGTCCAAATTGTGGTCAGGGGGGCACTTTTGACACACAGCTTTTTTTTTTTTTTTTGCTTTAACACAGGGGTCTCAAACTCAATTTACCTGGGGACCACTGGAGCTAGGGTCTGGGCAAGGCTGGCCCACATCAGGTTTTCCAAAAAAAAAAAAAGCGCATTTATTAAAAACAGAAAAATATACAAACTTTTTCAGTGCTTTGGTTCCGATTTTCACAATAAAAGCTCTGATAAAACATTGCCACTGTTCTCAAATATCAGAATTTTTTTATTTTTCTGCACAAAATAAGATGAAAATATTATATATATAATATATAAATATATATATATATAATAATTATTTACAACATATTGCGCAACTGCAGGGTCTTGAGACACATGCTAACTCGCAAACTAGAGAGCTAGCGACCTAAACGGTTGCCTTCAAGTTATTTCCTTTGAATTTAAATAACCAAAAACGTACCACTTCCACACGGATAGGGAGGAAAACTATTAACAGATATTTAACCTTTAACATGAACATGAATCAAATGTAATATTTTTTTTTCTGGGTACATGATACCATACAGCATCCATATCAAACATTAAACTTTCATATCAAACTTTCATATCAAGGCGGGGGCCTCAAACTGGTGTCCTGCGGGCCACATTTGGCCTGCGGGCCGCGTGTTTGAGACCCCTGCTTTAACAGAAAGTAAAGCCGTGGATGTTGGAATAGCTTAGGATCGTTTATATCGACTTTGATTGGATTGGTTTAAGCATCTCGAATGTATTAAAATGTATTAAAGTTCATTTTTTTCCCTGGAAACAGTATGGACGCCCCCTGCTCTACTGTATGTAATATATATGATGTACTGATGTCCTGTAATACATAGCATCACAATTACCACACCATGATGCTGTGCAGTATTTGGTCATACACGCCACCTTGCGTATAATACTCCAATAGATCTCCACGCGCCGCCTTCCCATGTGACATGATGAAGAGCGCCATAATGGCTTACAAATGTGCATGCCCCAGCAGGTCGATTTAAAACTTCATTGTTATTTACAAGAATGGATGCCACGGGGAGTGCAGGCAAAGAGGCGGGCATATTGATTATGGTTGCAGTTTTAAGCTGATCACACACTTGCTGTAAGACTTACGGTGGCCAGCTTCAAAAAGGCTTGGAGCTTTAATTACTGCAGGCACACAAGTCCAGACAGCACTGGGGATTGTTGTTACCATCGGGTGGTGTTGTGTTTTTTTCTGATGTCTGATGTGTTTCTTTAGAACTGGACCGCAATGCACGATACATATTTAAAGTGGCCAGCGTTAATACTTCACTCACAAATCAATACGGGGTCCCGGGGAATGGGAAATGATGTGGCAGTATGCACTTTGAAGCCATTAAAAAGTTTAAAGAAAATCTATTTTTATGCCTTTTTGTATGCTAACATTTTTTTCGGCTGTACCCCCCCCCCAAAAAAAATGGAAAAAAAATATACTAAATGGACTACAGCCCACACATTTCATTCATTCATTCATTCATTCATTCATTTTCTACCGCTTATCCTCACGAGGGTCCACCCTCCCTGGTCGCCAGCCAATTACAGGGCATATAAAGACAAACAACCATTCACACTCACATTCATACCTATGGACAATTTGGAGTCACCAGTTTTGGAATGTGGGTGGAAACCGGAGAAAACCCACCCATGCACAGGGAGAACATGCAAACTCCACACAGAGATGTCCGAGGGTGGAATCGAACTCGGGTCTCCTAGCTGTGAGGCCTGCGCACTAACCACTTGATTCACCGTGCAGCCCTAGACATCAAATAACACCCCCTTAATTACATTTACACTCCTATTATTACGGGATTACTAGAGTGAGACAAGAGACGGCCATGACATTAACAGTTAGCAAGCTAACAAGCTAATTAGTTAGCCTCCAGTTTATTTACATTTATTCATTCATTCATTTTCTAACGCTTTTCCTCACGAGGGTTGCGGGAGCCTATTCCAGCTGTCTTGGGGCGAGAGGCGGGGTACACCCTGGACTGGTGGCCAGCCAATCACAGGGCACATATAGACAAACAAATTCACACTCACATTCATACCTATGGACAATTTGGAGTCGCTAATTAACTTAGCATGTTTTTGGAATGTGGGAGGAAACCGGAGTACCCGGAGAAAACCCACACATGGCACAGGGGGAACATGCAAACTCCACACAGAGATGCCCGAGGGTGGAATCGAACCATGGTCTCCTAACTGTGAAGTCCGCGCGCTAACCACTCGACCGCCGTGCAGCCCCAGTTTATTTACTTTATTATAAAATTTAAGAAAGGTTTAAAAAGGAGTGGCAAGAAAAACAAAGAAGCTAAAAAAAACACCACTTCCACATGGAAGGGGAGGATAACTTCTTTTCACTCTGTAGTCTGGTGCATGTCATGGCTGACAGTAAGTGATGCTGACAGTAATCTAATGCTATGACTCAGTAATGGAACATTACCGCATTACTCTACCGCTTTTTCCTCACGAGGGTCGCAGGGGTGCTGGAACCTATCCCAGCTGTCTTCGGCTGTGAGGCGGGGTACACCCTGGACTGGTGGCCAGCCAATCACAGGGCACATATAGACATATATATTCTAATTCTAAGAAAGGTTTAAAAAGGAGTGGCAAGAAAAACAAAGAAGCAAAAAAAAAACACCACTTCCACATGGAAGGGGAGGATAACTTTTCTTCACTGTGTAGTCTCGTGCATGTCATGGCTGACAGGAAGTGATGCTGACAGTAATCAAATGTAATCTAATATAATCTAATCCTCAGTAATGGAACATTAATGAAGCCTTGTGACCAGAATACTACATGTACCTTTTTGATATTTTTGACTAATAATATGCCTAATATGTCATCGTCAACGACAAAACAGCAATAATTTTTTTAATTACGGTTATTAATTTTTGAAAACTATTGAGAGGACTGTACAGTATATGTTCTCCACAGACAAGCCTATATATATCAAACTTCATATTGGTATTGTCCCTTGAGAAGATATACTGTAATAAATGTGCTGTAATGTCATTCAACTTCATTGTAATCACATGCTTGACATACATACAGCATCATAAGTACCGTACATAATGTATACAAAGCAAGCATCAACTCTCAAAGCACTTCAATAGGAAGTCATTTCATTACATTACACCATGCCAAACGATTCATCTTTGCTTAATCCATGTTCAAGTTTCTTGTCGTCCTCAAGGAGCACAAATGTGTTCTGGCTCCAAAGCCGCAATCCAGATGGGCGCATGCGAGCAGCTTTGAGACATGTTGCCAAGTGTGTCAGAAAGAAAGAAACAAACATGTCGACATCCCATCCCGCTGATTAGCCAAGTGTTTAACGCCGCCTCACAGTTCATAGCAAAAGAGGAGGGAGGGATGGGATTTGGGGGGTGATGGTATGGAGAGGAATATCGAGATTCCTGCCTCGACACAATGCTGCTGCACCATTGTGACGACGCCCGACGCTTGCTGCAGCGTCTCCCTCCTCGATGCGCGGAAATAGCAGAGTCACAGCGTGTATCAGTCAAGAGATAATTGTGTTGTGTAATATGGAAATGAAGGTTTTTTGCTCACATCTATTGGCCTCCTCCCTGGCGACAGCAACATTGAGCAACAGCACCACCAAGTTGCTCTCATCTCCCAACACTGAGGGGGTCGAACGAGCGGTCATAACCAAGTCAGTGGTGTGACCTCAATATGCTACAGACGCATATATACAAATACAGTACATAAATCAAACCAGTGTACTATATAAGCGTTCTAAATCTTAAAGCATAGGCGCATTAATTCATTTATGTAGATTTTTTTCTGTGAAAATGTACATATTCATAATGCTTAAAGGACTAGCAAAATGTATAAATAAGTAAATAATATAATTTTAATTTTTAAATATTATTTTCATTATTTATAGTATATTGTATATATTACTATTGATTTATATTTATTATATTCTTAAATATATTATATTTAAATAACATTATTAAAAATACAATATTAAATACAAAATTTATATAATGCAAAAATTAAAATTAAAATTAAAATTAAAATTAAAATTAAAATTAAAATTAAAATTAAAATTAAAATTAAAATTAAAATTAAAATTAAAATTAAAATTAAAATTAAAATTAAAATTAAAATTAAAATTAAAATTAAAATTAAAATTGACATAGACATAGACATAGACATAGACATAGACAAAAATTAAAATTAAAATTAAAATTAAAATTAAAATTAAAATTAAAATTAAAATTAAAATTAAAATTAAAATTAAAATTAAAATTAAAATTAAAATTAAAATTAAAATTAAAATTAAAATTAAAATTAAAATAATAGAGAAATTAATTAAATACATTTGAATAATCATACTCAAAAGTTAAAAAAAGAAGATAAAATAATTACTTATAATAATTATTGTATTTTTTAATTATTTCTAAAATGACATATTTGTTATGTTTGAACAATTACCCTAAATGTGATTTTCAATGTTACATAAGCAGTCCACAATTTATACATATTATACAACTGAATTTAGGTTTAAAAAAAATCTACATAATTACAATGTCATAAAATACAAAAAATAAATAAATTCTGCTTTATCTAAGTATGATTATTTGCCCCGTGGCAGCATTAATAATTAATTGCCATCTATCTTTGACGATAATTGCTATACTGTGTCCACCCCATAACCACATTAGAAGCTTTATTGTTTTAGAAAGTGTATTTATTTTAAGGGATTAATATGCAATATCTGATTGGAGGGGATGAATGATGTTTTGTGTTGAATTAAAACAAAAAATGGGATTAATATTACGCAGGACAAGATATGCGTGTGTCAGCAACACTCGAAAAATGTTCCCTGGCAATCCCATTTGGTCCTTTCCAATGAATACACACATGGAGACACTATTAAGAAAGTCACTCACTGTATACAGTCCGTGATTGGCTCTTGTGGAAATAATTCAGTGGCTTGCGAGGCGCTGCCAGCATGTTACACAATTAGCCTCGAAAAAACACATGCGTGAGGTCGCCTACACCCACACAGGCCGGCATGAGCCCAACCTGTAGTACGCTTACAGTACGCCTGCAGAGAGAGCGTTTTAAGAGCTTGCCATGCTTAATGCATGGACGGGCTCTCTGGTGCACATGCATGACTGAGACACTGGCATATACGTATAAGGGCCATACATGAAACCCACTTAATGCACAATCAGGGCACCCTTTGGCTGCCTTGTTCCTGTTTGACGCCCCTTTGTTCCTGCAAAGCCAGCAGCTGTAAATATTCATCCTGTTAGTGCAAATGTAGCATGATAAAGAATGGATGAGCAGCAGACAAAGACACATAGGACATAGATGTGCGCTAAAAGGGACACGAGTACGACAATTTTCACGCTGAAGAACACTGAGAGTTTGATCCTCCCCTTCCGTGTGGAAGTGGTGTTTTTTTTTTTTAGCTTCTTTGTTTTTCTTGACACTCCTTTTTAAACCTTTCTTAAATTTAGAATAAAGTAAATAAACTGGGGGCTGCACGAGTGGTTACCACACAGGCCACACAGCTAGGAAACCCGTGTTCGATTCCACCCTCGGCCATTTCTGTGTGGAGTTTGCATGTTCTCCCCGTGCATGCGTGGGTTTTCTCCGGGTACTCCGTTTTCCTTCCACATTCCAAAAACATGCTAGGTTAATTAGCGACTCCAAAGTGTCCATAGGTATGAATGTGAGTGTGAATGGTTGTTTGTCTATATGTGCCCTGTGATTGGCTGGCCACCAGTCTAGGGTGTACCCTAAACCAATGACCTAAACCAAGAAAAATGTCACTACTTTTGTTCCGGAAGCAAAGCAGTCTTGGTTTTAAATGACTTTTAATTGAAATTGAATTTTAAGGCTGCACGGTGGATGAGTGGTTACCATACAGGCCACACAGCTAGGAAACTCAGGTTCGATTCCACCCTCAGCCATCTCTGTGTGGAGTTTGCATGTTCGGAGTACCCGGTTTCCTCCCACATTTCAAAAACATGCTAGGTTAATTAGCGACTCCAAATTGTCCATAGGTATGAATGTGAGTGTGAATGGTTGTTTGTCTATATGTGCCCTGTGATTGGCTGGCGACCACTCCAGGGTGTACCCCGCCTCTCGCCCGAAGACAGCTGGGATAGGCTCCAGCACCCCCGCGACCCTCGTGAGGATAAGCGACATAGAAAATGGATAGATGGATGATTACTACAGACTTAGCATATCATGAGTAGCTGCTCATTTCTGTGTTTGCAAGTCAAGTATAGCCTAAAAACTAATGCAAATGACACTCAGCTCACATTTACATTATGCTAATGCAGCTACACCACGTTTGTGTTCTACTTCTTCTTCCTGTAATGGCTTGGTATATGTGTATTGCTGTGAAGTACTGTGCAGTACTACTGCAAAAACTTGTCAAAGATCCTCTATATGATAGGTGTGGTTGCTGTGTTGTTTTTAACATTACTTGTTTTTACATTACTTAAAATAAAAATAAAAATAAAAATAAAAATAAAAATAAAAATAAAAATAAAAATAAAAATAAAAATAAAAATAAAAATAAAAATAAAAATAAAAATAAAAATAAAAATAAAAATAAAAATAAAAATAAAAATAAAAATAAAAATAAAAATAAAAATAAAAATAAAAATAAAAATAAAAAATAGAAAATAAATAATAGAAAATGAATAATAGAAAATAGAAAAAAATAAAAAATAAAAAATAAAAAATAAAAAATAAAAAATAAAAAATAAAAAATAAAAAATAAAAAATAAAAAATAAAAAATAAAAAATAAAAAATAAAAAATAAAAAATAAAAAATAAAAAATAAAAAATAAAAAATAAAACTATATTTGGAAAGCAGGAAGTGAACAAATGTAACAGTTACTGATTGTAAAAGTACCAGATGGAGGGGTAGGATTTAATAAGCTTTGCTTCTTCCTACTCCTTTTGGACATGTGGAACTGGGAACTGATTATGTGATGCATTCAATTGTAATCTGATGCATGTTCAAATGAAATAAAACCATTACCATTACCATTACCATTACTGCAGCCTGAATGTGACGTTTTGTAGCTTTAGTTGCGTGCCTTGAGTCAGTCTCTATAAAAAGAATGACAACACTCTGGACTGTCTCACTTTTGTGTATATATGTGTGTGTGAAAGCTCACACACACACACACATACACACACACACACACACACACAAAGAGCCTGTGTGGTCCTTCCCCGGCCTTCTGGGCTCATCCACCTGCACCAGCGACCGTTGCATGAAGATGGAGCACCTTGGTCGGGAAGGAGACGACTACAGGTGTACTCGTACTTCACGTCAGAGCGCCTCATCCTCAAAAAAAAACACACACACACTGTGTCTCTTCCTCCGCTTCAGAGATGTGCCTGAGTGACCAGGTACAGACAGTGCTGTCGCTTGGCAGCAAACCGCGTGACGATACGCAAAGCCGACACATTTTTCACCTCTGTGAATCGCGTGCACACATAAAAAAAAAAAAAATAACGGAATGGTGTACAAGCATTGAGCGATATGAGGTGCTAAATCTTGCCAGTCAAAGATAGCATGGACCAGCGCATCTGTCAGCACTCACAGATGCATAACTCAAAAGAACGTGACATATTTAATACACAGTGGCTGGGCAGCCGCCTCTCACGTTGGGGGCATAAGCTGCAGAAGGAAATTTACAACATTGGCGTTGACAGATGGGAAGTTGCGGACAAAAGCATTGATTCACATGTGTGGAGCAGACGCTAACGAAGAACTGTGAACTGGAAACTCCGACGGAAAGGTGCATTAAGCTATGTTAGGGTTTCGGGAACCTTGACTTCAGGCGGCATGCCCTGCGCACCTCGTCTTAATGGTGAAACACCGCCTCATTGCCTCGTGGATTTCCATGTTTAGAGCTGTTCTTTGCACATAGTTTGTCATTGTCAGTCTCAGGTGTGTCCAAACATTTCCACCAAAATCATTTTTGTACACATTTTTTATGTCTTAAGAAGACAAAACAGTGCGTTATTATTAGCTTATTATTAACTTTTTTTAAGCGGTGGGCCGGAAAAGGCTCCACTTTGGACACTGGACTTTCAATGAAAACGCATTCATATTGGACACTTGTTGTTGTACTGCATCAGGGGTGGGAAAATATTTTGACTCATGGGCCGCATTGAGTTAACAAAATTGTCCAGGGGGCCAGAATATATATTTAACACACACACAATATATTATGCTTATAATTTTAATTTTAATTGTTTTAATTTTAATTGTTTTAATTTTAATTTTAATTGTTTTAATTTTAATTGTTTTAACTGTAATTGTTTTAATTGTAATGTTTTAATTGTAATTGTTTTAATTGTAATTGTTTTCATTGTAATTGTTTTAATTTTAATTTTAATTTTAATTTTAATTTTAATTTTAATTTTAATTTTAATTTTAATTTTAATTTTAATTTTAATTTTAATTTTAATTTTAATTTTAATTTTAATTTATTATTTTTTATTATTATTATTATAATGTATTATTTGTCTAATTTAATTTTTTAAATTTATATTTATTTTATTAATTTTTATTTTGTTATCATGTCCCTTTTTTCAGGAGCACTTTAAACATCATACCACATCAAACACGGCGGATGCTGGAGCCTATCCCAGCTGTCTTCGGGTTAGAGGACTGGACTACACCCTGGACTGGTGGCCAGCCAATCACAGGGCACATATAGACAAACAACCATTCACACTCACATTTATAACTATGGACAATATCATTCATTCATTCATTTTCTACCGCTTATCCTTACCACTTCCACACGGATAGGGAGGATAACTATTAACAGTTATTTAACCTTTAACATGAACATGAATCAAACGTAATAATTTTTTTCTGGGTACATGATACCATACAGCATCCATATCAAACTTGCGCGGGCCGCACTAACATTAAACTTTCATATCAAGGCGGGGGCCTCAAAGTAGTGTCCTGCGGGCCACATTTGGCCCACGGGCCACATGTTTGAGACCCCTGCTCTAAATCAAGAGTAAAATAGGTTTCTAGGTGATCAGTTCAGGGGTCTCACCGAGGACATGTTCCAACTTCCTGATGACACTGATCAGGATGGATGGTGGAGAAATTGAATAGATGGGTTGATCAAAGGATGGGAATTCAGTAGCAGGAAGAGAGCACTACCTCTCATACGCAGCTCCCCACTCCAGCCATCTCATTTGAATATTCTGTGCACTTGGCATTTTGGGAATAAACCATGATGGGATGTTCAGCCGGATGTACAGGCTGGGATGAATGATGCAACACTTTGCATTTAAATGTTATTGCTGTGCATGTGAGGGCTCTATAGATGGCACTCTGTTATCCAATGCATGACCACCATCGGTTGGGGGGGGGGGGTGTTGTTGACTCTGTAGTGAGGATTTAATGTGTCTGCATAAATCAGCACACACTCCAGTGTAACTAATCAAGAAGCAACACAAGCGCCGCTCTCTGTCTGTCTGCTGTGTGTCAATACCAGCGGCCCCCATAAAGCAAAAGGAAAAGGGGGGCACGGGGGGGGGGGGGGGGGGGGGGGGCGGGGGGGGCAGCATTGCCATGCAGCACACGATGCACACAGGGACACCAGGCGAGTCCATTCCACCCCTTCCTCCTCCTCCTTCTGCATGCTGATCACCAAGAGAGAGAGATGGCCAGCCCCCACCCCCCCCCACCCCAGCTGCTCACATCACTTTTTTAGGCAGGCATAGGCGGACACATCTTTAGTTCATGTGCGTCAATGCAAGGCCCCCTCAAACCTTAAGAATTCACTTCACCGAATCAGTGGGGGGGGGGAAATTATTTGTAATTATTTGATATTCTGTGTTTTTTTTTAAATAAGTCTAGCCCCTGGGACTGCATAGTGGACGAGTGGTTAGCGCAAAGGCCTCGCAGCTCGAAAACCCGAGTTCAATTCCACCCTTGACCATCTCTGTGTGGAGTTTGCATGTTCTCCCCGTGCATGTGTGGGTTTTCTCCGGGTACTCCGGTTTCCTCCCATATTCCAAAAAAAACATGCTAGGTTAATTCGCGACTCCAAATTGTCCATAGTGGTTGGCGCGCAGACTTCACAGCTAGGAGACCAGGGTTCAATCCCACTCAAGGCTATCTCTGTGTGGAGTTTGCATGTTCTCCCCGTGCATGTGTGGGTTTTCTCCGGGTACTCCGGTTTCCTCCCACATTTCAAAAAAAACATGCTAGGTTAATTGGCAACTCCAAATTACGCGCAGACCTCACAGCTAGGAGACCAGGGTTCAATCCCACTCAAGGCTATCTCTGTGTGGAGTTTGCGTGTTCTCCCCGTGCATTGCATGGTTTTCTCCCACATTCCAAAAACATGCTAGGTTAATTAGCGACTCCAAATTGTCCATAGGTATGAATGTGAGTGTGAATGGTTGTTTGTCTATATGTGCCCTGTGATTGGCTGGCGACCAGTCCAGGGTGTACCCCTATATTGCACAACTGCAGGGTCTTGAGACACATGCTAACTCGCAAACTAGAAAGCTAGCGACCTAAACGGTAGCCTTCAAGTTATTTCCTTTCAACTTGAATAGCCAAAAACTTACCACTTCCACACGGATAGGGAGGATAACTATTAACAGTTATTTAACCTTTGAATAACCTTTATCTTCTGTACTTTTGCTGCAAAAACGTTCATTCCAAGGTTTGAACTGATCTCTGATGTCCTCTTATGGCTCATATTTAAGCGTTTTAACGCATCACGCTGTCCACATATCATAAAAATAACAGCATTTTTTTTTTTTTTTTTTTACTTTCTGTCCTGCATCCTCGTTGATACACATCTCTTTGGCTTCCCTTTCCCTCATTCCGTCTTTAGCAGCAACAAAGAGATTAAAGAGGGATTACTTCTGACATGTCAATGTGATGTGCCTGCTGGCTACTTTTTTTTTTTTTTTTAACCTCTTCTTTCTCATGCGAACGACACACACAAAGACACGGAGGTCCATGCTAAATCCTCACATGCTCCTCAATGTCACGTCCGCTTCCTTGAAACACTTCCTGCTAACTGTGCGTGCCTTGCCCTCATGGTAGTGGCGCATAAGATGTGGCTGATAGGTGCTGTGCTGACCAAGCAAGACAAGATGGATTGGCAAGGCAAGGAGAGAGACAGTGTTACCTTTTCTTTTTACAGGGAGGGGAGTGATAACCTTTTGTTGGGATTCAAAGCAGGGAAATACACTATTGATTACATGGGAGGAAGTGGAATACGGCCAAAAGGAGTTTAAAAAAAGTTGCCTTTGTCCACACACACACATACATATGCACTTGATACCATTCATTATTTAGGCAAGAGAGGAGGAACAGCAAGTCCCATAATGCACTGCTTCAAATGACTTGGAAATAAAGTGGAAATTAATGCAAGGAAAATGATTCGGGTTAGTACCGTATATAAGGATCATTATACAAGGTCATTTGGTGCCACATATTAGTGTGTGTGTATAAATCTGGGCATTCCGTACATAAGACGACAATTTCTAGGAAAAGGATAGTTTTATATTCGGGTTAGTATGGTATATATGGATGTGTGTGAGTGACAAAAAGAATAGTCATTTGGCTCCACTGAGTAGTTTGAATGTAAAATCTTGACATCCCGCACATAAGACAACATTTTTTAAGAAAAGGATAGTCTTATATTCGGGTGAGTACGGTATATAAGGATGTGTTAGTGAGTGACAGAAAAAATAGTCATTTGGTGCTGCATATTAGTGTGCATGTATAAATCTTGACATCCTGTACATAAGACGATTTTCTAGGAAAAGGATAGTCTTATATTCGGGTTAGTATGGTACATAAGGATGTGTGTTCATGAGTGACAGAAATAATAGTCATTTGGTGCCACTTATTAGTTTGCATGTAAAATCTTGACATCCCGTACATAAGACGACATTTTCTAAGAAAAGGATAGTCTTATATTCGGGTTAGTACGGTATATAAGGATGTGTGTTAGTGAGTGACAGAAAGAATAGTCATTTGGTGCCACTGATTAGTTTGCATGTAAAATCTTGACATCCCGTATATAAGACGACATTTTCTAGGAAAAGGATAGTCTTATATTCGTGTTAGTACGGTATATATGGATGTGTGTTAGTGAGTGACAGAAAAAATAGTCATTAGGTGTTGCATATTAGTGTGTGTGTATAAATCTTGACATCCCGTACATAAGACGACAATTTCTAAGAAAAGCATAGTCTTATATTCGGGTTAGTACGGTATATAAGGATGTGTGTTAGTGAGTGACAGAAAGAATAGTCATTTGGTGCCACTGATTAGTTTGCATGTAAAATCTTGACATCCCGTATATAAGACGACATTTTCTAGGAAAAGTATAGTCTTATATTCGGGATAGTATGGTACATAAGCATGTGTGTTAGTGAGTGACAGAAAGAATAGTCATTTGGTGCTGTATATTAGTGTGTGTGTATAAATCTTGACATCCCGTACATAAGACGACATTTTCTAGAAAAAAGGATAGTCTTATATTCGGGTTAGTACGGTATATATGGATGTGTGTTAGTGAGTGACAGAAATAATAGTCATTTGGTGCCACTTATTAGTTTGCATGTAAAATCTTGACATCCCGTACATAAGACGACATTTTCTAAGAAAAGGATAGTCTTATATTCGGGTTAGTACGGTATATAAGGATGTGTGTAAGTGAGTGACAGAAAGAATAGTCATTTGGTGCCACTGATTAGTGTGCATGTAAAATCTTGACATCCCGTATATAAGACGACATTTTCTAGGAAAAGGATAGTCTTATATTCGTGTTAGTATGGTATATATGGATGTGTGTTAGTGAGTGACAGAAAAAATAGTCATTAGGTGTTGCATATTAGTGTGTGTGTATAAATCTTGACATCCCGTACATAAGACGACAATTTCTAAGAAAAGCATAGTCTTATATTCGGGTTAATACGTTACATAAGGATGTGTGTTAGTGAGTGACAGAAAGAATAGTCATTTGGTGCCACATATTAGTTTTCGTGTAAAATCTTGACATCCCGCACATAAGACAACATTTTTTAAGAAAAGGATAGTCTTATATTCGGTTTAGTACGGTATATAAGGATGTGTGTTAGTGAGTGACAGAAAGAACAGTCATTTGTAGCCACTTATTAGTTTGCGTGTAATATCTTGACATCCCGTACATAAGACGACATTTTCTAAGAAAAGGATAGTCTTATATTCGGGTTAGTACGTTACATAAGGATGTGTGTTAGTGAGTGACAGAAAAAATAGTCATTTGGTGCCACTTATTACTTTGCGTGTATAAATCTTGACATCCCGTACATAAGACGACATTTTCTAAGAAAAGGATAGTCTTATATTCGGGTTAGTACGGTATATATGGATGTGTGTTAGTGAGTGACAGAAAAAATAGTCATTTGGTGCCACTGATTAGTTTGCATGTAAAATCTTGACATCCCGTACATAAGACGACATTTTCTAGGAAAAGGATAGTCTTATATTCGGGTTAGTATAGTACATAAGAGTGTGTGTGAGTGAGTGACAGAAAGAATAGTCATTTAGTGCCACTTATTAGTTTGCGTGTATAACTCTTTACTTCCGCATATAAGACACATTTTTTCTAGGAAAAACATATTATTGTTATTCTTATATTTGGGTTAGTACGATACATAAAGCCATATGGTGCCACATATTGGTTTCCGTGTATAAATCTTTATATCCCGTATATAAGTCGACATTTCCTAATGAAAGGATAGTCTTATATTCGGGCTTGTATTATATACATACAATAGTGACATTAATATATGATACTGATACAAAACATGATTTAAAAATACAAACAGGTAATGAAACTATGGTCTTATATTTATGGTTGTCTTATATTTGAGTATATTTAGTATTGTCCGATTACATTATTAGCAAAATAATTGCATTAATGAAGATAAGTGCACTATAATAATGATAATTGTGATATTTTTAGTAACTTCTGTAGTTTGTGTGTGCATGTGTGTTTATATGTCTCCTGCCGACTTCTCCTGTCCTTTCTTTCCTGGAAACCTGGCATCTATTTTAAATACTTAAAAAAAAAAAAAAAAATTTTTCCCTAGTGTGTAGCTCACCTAAGAGGTTGTAGCACCACTAGTTGCCCCCACATTTAGGAGCGCCACAGGGCTGAACCAACCCCCCTCTTCCACCAATCCATATGATGCACACATTCAGACGACCTTGGCCTGCTTTTTCATTCTTCGCCTTATAAAGAAACATGTCTCTTCAAAAGGAGCTCGAACACTTTTCCACATGTGAGTCTGTGCTGTGAGACGACGACGATGACGACGACGAGTCGCACCGGTGAGGCGTGCGATTCTTTGTGAGAATTGCTGGTCAGTCCAATCCAAAGATTGTCCCCAAATTAGGCGACAGGACCTTTACACTGATTCTGGAAAACTGCAGTGCACTAAATTGGTTTCACAATTTTCAATGGGAATAAGCCACTTCATGCGGAGATGCCATTTTTTTTTTTTGCAGTGAACCGGTGCTGGTCGTTATGATTCAAGGCCATTAAAGTTGTGTCATCACAATGTGCGCACCACCTCTACCTCCCTAACTGCGCCCATCACAGTCAACAGTGCCACACTTTGCGAGTGGTGGCGGGAGGCAGCAAAGATTTATTCCTTTTTCTGTGCTGGCACTGCAGAGGAAGGCGATGGGTGCAAAGTGGGAGTGGGAGTTCTCCTTTTATTTCTTTACTACTTACACAAATTATAATAATAATAATAATAAAGCATTTTTTCATTAGTCATGTACACCATTGTTCACTACAGATTTTTTTTTTTTTTTTTTTTTGGATGCGTCGCACCCTGCAGGGCTGGTATTGACCAGTCAATGCATTGAATGGAACTCCTGCATATTAAGTTCTATTCAAAGTACAACAGACATGTCGGCGAAATATTGCAACAAAAAAAAATAAAAAATAAAAAAAAATGAAAGAACTCACCGATATGGATGATGGAGTCCGAAAGCGCACACTTCCACTCCTGGCTCCAAATGCCAGCCATAAGCAACATAGCCCAAACAACTCTCATGTTGTCCAAAATAAGATACTGGATATAGTCTCCTCCCTGTTGGGGAAAAAAAAAAGCAGATCCAAGAAAAAAAGAGGGAATCTTCTTTTTTTTTTTTTTTTTTTTTTAGTCCATCTAATTCCTCACTACAGTACAGAAGAGGAGTCTAAAAGGGGGATAAGTGCTCCCTCCTTGGGTTAAATCATATTGTGTCCGAGAGGAGAGGCGCGAAAGCCGCAGACGGCGAGCAGCATCCGAGCGGATAAGCAAAAAGAGGAGGAGGAGAGAGGAGGAGGAGGAGGAGGGAGAAATCTGCAAGCCTGCGATGGCAATGCTGAAACATTCAGCTCCCTGCTATATAATCACGCTTTATTGCAGTTGCCCCCCCCCCCTACACACACACAACACAACACAATCCAACAGGAGCCTCAACGGAGCAAAACTTCCATGGTTCCCATTTGGCGAGGATGATTCTCCCCCGGTAGTCACTTCCACTTCTTAGTCCCGAAAGAAAACCAGAGGTAGCATATTCCCAAAATCCCAAACCCAGAAGAGGATGTCTTCACTGATGAGGATGATGAGGATGATGAGGATGCGCACACAGCCTCAGTCAGTCGCACTCTGTATGCGGGTACTCGCGCTAAGCCCGGCGTGCACGCAGGAAGGGGGAAAGAGGAGGTGTTCCTGATTGTGTGTGAATGTGTGTGTGGAGGAGAGAGCGAGTGGGAAGGAGAGAGCGAGCGAGCGAGAGAGAGACAGAGAGAGAGAGAGAGAGAGAGAGGGGAGGTCTGTCTGGCTTGACTTGATGAAGAGAAGCACAATAGGACTGGCTGCACGGTGGACGAGTGGTTAGCGCACAGACCTCACAGCTAGAAGACCCGGGTTCAATTCCACACTCAGCCATCTCTGTGTGGAGTTTGCATGTTCTACACGTTTTTTTTCCGGGTACTCCGGTTTCCTCCCACATTCCAAAAACATGCTAGGTTAATTAGCGACTCCAAATTGTCCATAGGTATGAATGTGAGTGTGAATGGTTGTTTGTCTATATGTGCCCTGTGATTGGCTGGCGACCAGTCCAGGGTGTAGAAGACAGCTGGGATAGGCTCCAGCACCCCCGCGACCATCGTGAGGATAAGCGGTAGAAAATGAATGAATGAATGAATACAGGCTGCACAGTGGTCGAGTGGTTAGCGCACAGACCTCACAGCTAGAAGACCCGGGTTCAATTCCACCCTCGGCCATCTCTGTGTGGAGTTTGCATGTCCCCCACGTGCATGCGTGGGTTTTCTCCGGGTACTCCGGTTTTCTCCCACATTCCAAAAACATGCTAGGTTAATTGGCGACTCCAAATTGTCCATAGGTATGAATGTGAGTGTGAATGGTTGTTTGTCTATATGTGCCCTGTGATTGGCTGGCCACCAGTCCAGGGTGTACCCCTATATTGCGCAACTGCAGGGTCTCGAGACACATGCTAACTCGCAAACTAGAGAGCTAGCGACCTAAACGGTAGCCTTCAAGTTATTTCCTTTAAACTTAAATAGCCAAAAACTTACCACTTCCACACGGATAGGGAGGATAACTATTAACAGTTATTTAACCTTTAACATGAACATGAATCAAACGTAATAATTTTTTCTGGGTACATGATACCATACAGCATCCATATCAAACTTGCGCGGGGCGCACTAACATTAAACTTTCATACCAAGGCGGGGGCCTCAAACTAGTGTCCTGCGGGCCACATTTGGCCCGCGGGGTGCGTGTTTGAGGCCCCTGGACTAGTGTTTTTGCAGGGGGTTCTTAAACAAAAAAACACTCTTTTATTAAAGAAGATCTTTGACGCATGCACAGGGAGAACATGTAAACTTCACACAGAGATGGCCGAGGGTGGAATTGATCTCGGGTCTCCGAGCTGTGAGGCGTGCGCGCTAACCACTTCTACACCGTGCAGCCACCTTTTCATTCAATAATACATTTGACTGCTACTTTACCGTAAAGGTCCACTTTTATGTAAAATGTACTTTTTTATGAAGTTCGAAGTAAAATGTCTCATTTTTTTCATTCATTTTTTTATTTATTTATTTATTTTTTACTTTTGAGAGACGTTCAAATGCTTGCTTTTGAAGTTATGACATAACACCATGAATGGAAAAACCTTCCTCATGGACATACCACCCTCTATTATATGAACTATAACCATACTTTGATAATACATTGTACATAATGTAACGTACATGTCCCAATTAGCGAATAATGAATCATAATATTAAGATATGGCTATCTTAATTTTAGCCATAATGATAACAAAACAAGAATTACCCATAACCCATTGTGACATCACAATCACATTCACCCCCCCCCCAATCCGCCACAATCATGTGTTTTTCCACCGCTGTCCTCCCTGAAGGGATGCACTCACGAGGGTTCCTATTTAATCTGCCTCAGACCTTGGATTAGGGATTAGAAGGATTGGGTGCCTCGGGGCTAGCCTTGGACTCAAGCATTTGTCCGCATTCAAGGAACGGCACATAAGACGAGGAGGAAGTGATAGGCCCACTAATGCTGTCAAAGCCGCCCTCTCTCCCGCTCTTACCCGGATATTTATGACCACGTGTGTTGTCACCGTTGGGGCCGACATCTTTTTAATTTGGAATATACAACAGCGCCACCGGACAACGAGGATTGTTTTGCTTGTTCTTTGGCTTTCCTGAAACACAAAAAACAATTAGGGGCCACTTTGCTGTCATGTTGAGGATCTTTAGACATGTTGTTGAAGTAAGTTATTTCAAATAGCAGGGAGCTCTTGAAATATAGAGGATCTTTGACTAGTGTTTTTGCAGGGGCTTCTTAAACAACAAAAAAACACTCTTATCTTAAAGAAGATCTTTGACAAGCATCGTTGCAATAGGTTCTTTAAAAAAATGTCACATAGAGGATCTTTGGCTAGCACTTTTTGCAGTACAGTATATCCTAACAACAAAGTATTCTTGTCACATAGAGGATCTTTGACTAGTGTTTTTGCAGGGGGTCCTTAAACAAAAAAAACACTCTTGTCTTAAAGAAGATCTTTGACAAGTATTGTTGCAGTAGGTTCTTTTAAAAAAAAATGTCACAGAGGATCTTTCACTACCGCTTTTTGCAGTACAGTATATCCTAACAACAGAACATTCCTGTCAAATAGAGGATCTTTGACTAGTGTTTGACTAGTGTTTCAGGGGGTTCTTAAACAAAAAAATCACTTGTCTTAAAGAAGATCTTTGACAAGGTTCTTTAAAAAAATGTCACATAGAGGATCTTTGACGAGCACGTTTTTCACTACAGGATGTCCTTCAAACAACAGAGCATTCCTGTCACATAGAGGATCTTTGACCAATGTTTTTCAGGGGGTTCTTAAACAAAAAAATCACTCGTCTTAAAGAAGATCTTTGACAAGCATTGTTGTAGAAGGTTCTTTAAAAAAATGTCACATAGAGGATCTTTGACTCGTGTTTTCTGCAGTACAGTATGTCCTTCAAAGAACAGGACATTCCTGTCACATAAAGGATCTTTGACAAGCATTGTTGCAGTAAGTTCTTTAAAAAATGCAATAGAGGATCTTTGACTTGGTGTTCTTAAAAACAACAGTGTCCCCCTGTCATATAAAGGATCTCTGTCTAGCGTTTTTGCAGTACATCCTTAAAAACAGCAGACAGGTCCTGTCATATAGAGGATCTTTGACTAGTCTTGTTGCAGTAAATCCTGAAAGAGAAAAGTGTTTCCATCATAAAGAGGATCTTTGACCGCAGTTCCTGAAAAACAGCAGATAGGTCCTGTCATATAGAGGATCTTTGACTTTTTTTTTCTTTCCACTTGCAACAAATAAGAAAGTTACACAGTAAATTGTGAGGATAAAAACATAACCGTCATGAAAGATGAGCGATGAATCACGTTACCATATAAAGCGCTGGAAGAATCCACTGTGTGAGACAAAGAAGTCAGAATGACAAAAAAAAAAAAGCATTGTTGTACATTTCCGTAAAAAGTGGCGTTGATGTGTCCTCTTAAATGGCCATACTGATTGCCGTCCAACCGCCTTCCAACAGGAAGAAGCCAAGCCTCTAAATGTGGCGAGTGGTGAAAGTGACACTAAAAGCAAACATTACAATGTCAGGAACAGCAGAACCTGTGATTATTACTCTTGGCGGTCGTGTTTACGTGGCTTCCAAACAAAAAAGACCACAAAGCGATTATTGCAGACAGTCGGCGCCATCGCAATCACACTTTCTTTAAATGCCACTGGCGATACACACACTTCATTTCCGCACACAGCAGGACCAACATGGAAACTAAAGGTGAACATGCATCTTCTTTTTCAATACACTTTGAGAGCCAATATAATATAAGAGGCTGCTGGATTACACAAAAAAAGTATTTTAAATGGGGAAAAATTAATGAATGGATTAACTTCAGGGGGAAATATTCATAAATAAACCACGCAAACTAGAGAGCTAGCGACCTAAACGGTAGCCTTCAAGTTATTTCCTTTCAACTTAAATAGCCAAAAACTTACCACTTCCACACGGATAGGGAGGATAACTACTAACAGTTATTTAACCTTTAACATGAACATTAATCAAACGTAATAATTTTTTCTGGGTACATGATACCATACAGCATCCATATCAAACTTGCGCGGGACGCACTAACGTTACACTTTCATATCAAGGCGGGGGCATCAAACTAGTGTGGCCCGCGGGCCGCGTGTTTGAGACCCCTGCTCTACAATAAGCAGCAATTTGTCAGGTGTTCACTTCAGATGTCTGCTTCTTTGGGCCCGTCATGGGAAATAGTTTATTCCCTCCCCAAATTTGGCCAATTTACCCAATTTATACTCTTTTTATTTACAACATATTGCGCAACTGCAGGGTCTTGAGACACATGCTAACTCGCAAACTAGAGAGCTAGCGACCTAAACGGTAGCCTTCAAGTTATTTCCTTTAAACTTAAATAGCCAAAAACTTACCACTTCCACACGGATAGAGAGGATAACTATTAACAATTCAAACTTGCGCGGGCCGCACTAACATTAAACTTTCATATCAAGGCGGGGGCCTCAAACTAGTGTCCTGCGGGCCACTTTTGGCCCGCGGGCCGCGTGTTTGAGACCCCTGCTCTACAATAAGCAGCAATTTGTCGGGTGTTCACTTCAGATTTCTGCTTCTTTGGGCCCGTCATGGGAAATAGTTTATTCCCTCCCCAAATTTGGCCAATTTACCCAATTTACTCAATTTATACTCTTTTTATTTACAACATATTGCGCAACTGCAGGGTCTTGAGACACATGCTAACTCGCAAACTAGAGAGCTAGCGACCTAAACGGTAGCCTTCAAGTTATTTCCTTTAAACTTAAATAGCCAAAAACTTACCACTTCCACACGGATAGAGAGGATAACTATTAACAATTCAAACTTGCGCGGGCCGCACTAACATTAAACTTTCATATCAAGGCGGGGGCCTCAAACTAGTGTCCTGCGGGCCACTTTTGGCCCGCGGGCCGCGTGTTTGAGACCCCTGCTCTACAATAAGCAGCAATTTGTCGGGTGTTCACTTCAGATTTCTGCTTCTTTGGGCCCGTCATGGGAAATAGTTTATTCCCTCCCCAAATTTGGCCAATTTACCCAATTTACTCAATTTATACTCTTTTTATTTACAACATATTGCGCAACTGCAGGGTCTTGAGACACATGCTAACTCGCAAACTAGAGAGCTAGCGACCTAAACGGTAGCCTCCAAGTTATTTCCTTTCAACTTAAATAGCCAAAAACTTACCACTTCCACACGGATAGGGAGGATAACTATTAACAGTTATTTAACCTTTAACATGAACATTAATCAAACGTAATAATTTTTTCTGGGTACATGATACCATACAGCATCCATATCAAACTTGCGCGGGCCGCACTAATGTTTCCTTTAAACTTAAATAGCCAAAAACTTACCACTTCCACACGGATAGAGAGGATAACTATTAACAAGTCAAACTTGCGCGGGCCGCACTAACATTAAACTTTCATATCAAGGCGGGGGCCTCAAACTAGTGTCCTGCGGGCCACATTTGGCCCGCGGGCCGCATGTTTGAGACCCCTGGTTTAAACGGTCATTTACCTTTTTTTTCCCCTGGTTATAATTGCTGTTGAGTGTAACAAAAAAAAAGGTCATTACCCAAACAACACCACTCTGACCAAACACTGGGCTATCTGTCATCTCTTGTTGTGCCATAAATTACCGCCGCACCTCTAATAGCTGGATGCAGCTCCTCGTTTATTGTGTGCTCTTCGCTGTAGTCACTCATTAAAAAGCTTCTCCCCTGGAGGCAAGATGTATGCGGTGTGAAGATAAGAAGGTCCGCACATACATCATGCTATCTACTTGTGTTTTGACCATATTTCACGATGACATGCGGTCTAGAAGGCGCCTCCATTTCAGCTGGCTGCTCCTCAGCAGTTATAGATTCTCTTCTCAATCAAGCGCCCAGACTCAAATGAAGTCCTCTGAAGTGAGCCATAAAATTAAATCCCTTTATAGCCGTTTTTTTTTTCCTCTCTTCTTTTTTTTGTGTGCAGTTAACCCGAGAGATAAAGAAGTAAGGCTTGATGGACGTGGCGGTGATGGAGGCAGACGTTGAGCGATTGAAGGGAAAAAAAAGAAAGAAAGCGTGAGAGAGAGACGGAGAAAGAGGTAGATCCTCGCCCGGAGCCAAGCTATTTGAAGTAATGCAGGACCTTCTCAAGGGTAATTATATCACAAGTCTTTTTTTTTTTTTTTCATTGTGTTGGATGCTGGTGGGAGTCCACAAAACAGTTTTTTCATGGTAAAGAAATGTCCGAGTGATGATTTCTTTGTTGTAGGCTCAGTCGGAATGAGCTAACAAACAATGAAGCAGAAGCATTCACCGCCTACATTTTATCCAAGAGGAGACTGAGGGCAAAGTGCAGCTTATATAAGTCTGTGCCACTTGTTGAACTTTTTTTTTTTTTTGCATTATATTATGTTTGCTTTGCTATTATATTTTTGCTCTACTGTATTTGCTATTTGTAACTTATTTTATTTTCTTATTTTATTTTACTACTTTATATTGGACCATTCCCTTGTTTTTTAGCATTCCCATCCCCCTGTGTTTTCTCTGTGAATTTCTATCGGAGATGAATAAAGCATCCACCCATCCATCCAATAGTAATGGTAATAATTTCATTTGAACATGCATCAGATTACAATTGAATGCATCACATAATCAGTTCCCAGTTCCACATGTCCAAAAGGAGTAGGAAGAAGCAAAGCTTATTAAATCCTACCCCTCCATCTGGTACTTTTACAATCAGTAACTGTTACATTTGTTCACTTCCTGCTTTCATAATATAATTTAAGTTTTTTTTTTTACATTTTTTAAATTTATTTTAATTAATAATTAATTAATTAATAAAAAATATTCTTTTTTAAATTAAAAAAAATCATTAACAGTTTTTTATTTTATTTTTGTACTTTTACAATCAGTAACTGTTACATTTGTTCACTTCCTGCTTTCCTAATATAGTTTAAGTCTTAATTTAATATTTTTTTAATATATTTTTATTTTATATGTTATATGTGTGGTAATATGTATTTTTTTAAATTTTAATTTTTTTATTTTTTATTTTTTATTTTTTATTTTTTATTTTTTATTTTTTATTTTGTCATGTACCAAAGTACGAGGTGATATGAGCATCCAATGACATAATGGGTACCATAAGTAAGTGTCAATAATGTTCTGTATAGGCGGCATTATGAATTATCCTTACTGACCTTTTTTTGCAGTACATTTAGCGAGTGAAGATTGCTTTTATAGTTATTTTATAGCCCATATTTCCACACAATAAATAAGATATGGTAGAACCAGAGAGCAATAAAGAGTGTGGAGTGATTTCTGATTGAGAACAAATTTTTGCTTTGTTCAATATTGAAATATTTCTGTCCACCTTATGTTGTATATTTGTAATATGAGGTTTCCAGCTCATATTTCCATCTATTGTGATCCCTAGAAATATATTTTTGTTCACCCTTTTAATGTCTACACTGTCCTTTCTGCTGTTACCAAACAGCATGATTTTAGTTTTATTTAGGTTCAAGGACAATCTATTACAGGGGTGGGCAAACTACGGCCCGGGGGCCACATCCGGCCCGCCAAGTGTTTGAATACGGCCCGCCCAATCTTTCCAAAGTATTTAATTTAAACTCAACATACAACCTGGCATCATGGCCTGAGCCAACCTTTTGATGGTTGTATCAATTTCGTTGTTTGACATGGTCTGTTGTTTACAAAGTGCTCCTGAAAAAAGAGACACAAGCACATAATAATAATAAAAATTAAAATAATAATTATTATATTATTATTATAACTATTATGATTATTATATTTGGCCACTCCAAATTGTCCATAGGTATGAATGTGAGTGTGAATGGTTGTTTGTCTATATGTGCCCTGTGATTGGCTGGCGACCAGTCCAGGGTGTACCCCGCCTTACGCCCGAAGACAGCTGGGATAGGCTCCAGCACCCCCGCGACCCTCGTGAGGAAAAAGCGGTAGAAAATGAATGAATGAATGAATGAATGATTATTATATTTATTATATTAATGCTAATTATTATATTAATTATATATAATAATATTGTTATATTTGCATATTTTACATAATAATAATATAATAATTATTATTTTAAGTTTATTTTAATTATTATAATATTTTATTATTCTGAAAATATTTAAATATAAATATAAAATAATAAATAATAATAGCAGATTGCATGACAATTTTACAGATACAATAATACCAGGCGGACTGTTACGTGTAAAATATATAGTCTGCCCCCCCCCCCCGGAAATTTTGTTATATCAATGCGGCCCGCGAGTCAAAAAGTTTGCCCACCCCTGATCTATTATAATCAAACTATCTTTTTAGTGACCATTTCTTCTCTGACCTTTCTAATGATTTAGTCTGTACTCCCCCCGGAACAAAAAGCAGTGGTATCATCCACAAATAATACCAGCTTTAAGTCTTTCATAACTTTGGAGATATCATTGATGTAAAAGTTGAACAATTTTGGCTCCAGTATTGACCCCTGGGGAACTCCGCACATAATATATGAACTTGCAGATGTGTATTAGTATAGTAATAATAATATAATGGATTTGATTTTACATAGCGCCTTTGAAGCCATTATTCTACATCTTTAGTACTTCATGCCTGAGGCCTCTCCGACCACCACCAAACATTCATTTGCATTCATACTCCAGTGTGAGCAGCACCCGAGGCAAGGCGTGTCTTGCCCAAAGACACAGTCACTGGGTGGAAGAGCAAGGATCGACCAGCCAACCTTCTGGTTTCTGGATGACCTGCTCTACCTCCTGAACCCCTACCACACTCTTATTTGCACTTATATAGAAATTGTTCTGTCAGGTCAGGATACGCTAATGTTAGCATGTGTTCCTCAAATGTTCAAAGAACCAAAGATATCCTTGGTGGAGGTAATAACAGGATATCCACGTGTTGGACTTTTATGCGGATTTTACAACCAGGAAGAATTTTTTTAAAAGAGCTGTCTCGTCTCCGGGCGGCACGGAGGTCGAGTGGTTAGCACGCAGATGTCACAGCTAGGAGACTAAGGTTCAATTCCACCCTCGGCCATCTCTGTGTGGAGTTTGCATGTTCTCCCCGTGCATGCGTGGGTTTTCTCCGGTTTCCTCCCACATTCCAAAAACATTCCAAGGTTAATTGGCGACTCCAAATTGTCCATAGGTCCTAATTAAGGTCCTAGGTCCATAGGTCCTAATTAATCTAATTAATCTAATTAATCTAATTGATAAAATGAACTAATGATAGGGGCGGCACGGCGGTCAAGTGGTTAGCGCGGTCAAGTTGTTAGCTCCTCACAGCTAGGAGACCAGGGTTCAATTCCACCCTTGGCCATCTCTGTGTGGAGTTTGCATGTTCTCCCCGTGCATGCGTGGGTTTTCTCCGAGTACTCCGGTTTTTCCTCCCACATTCCAAAAACATGCTAGGTTAATTAGCGACTCCAAATTGTCCATAGGTATGAATGTGAGTGTGAATGGTTGTTTGCCTATATGTGCCCTGTGATTGGCTGGCCACCAGTCCAGGGTGTACCCCGCCTCTCGCCCGAAGACAGCTGGGATAGGCTCCAGCACCCCCTGAGATCCTCGTGAGGAAAAGCGGTAGAAAATGAATGAATGTCTCGTCTCCAGTTGGGGGAGATGTCATCTACACTGGATAGCACAGGAGCTGTCCACATATGTGGTGCTGAATGTGGTGCTGAAATGGAACAACACTCCATAGTGTGGTATGTCCTTTTTATATTCATTCATTCATTTTGTGCCGCTTATCCTCATGAGGGTCGCGGGGTGGGGTGGGGTGGGGGTGGGGGTACTGTTGCTGGAGTCTATCACAAGGCACATATAGACAAACAACCATTCACACTCACATTCATACCTATGGACAATTTGGAGTCGCAAATTAACCTAGCATGTTTTTGGAATGTGGGAGGAAAAAACGGAGTACCCGGAGATAAACCCACGCATGTACGGGGAGAACATGCAAACTCCACACACAGATGGCCGAGGGTGGAATTGAACCCTGGTCTCCTAGCTGTGAGGAGCTAACCACTTGACCGCGCTAACCATTTGACCGCCCCTATCATTAGTTCATTTTATCAATTAGATTAATTAGATTAATTAGATTAATTAGATTAATTGGATTTTGCCAGTTTTGTCTTGGAAGGAGATCAGGTCCATAAATTTGGAGACCAGCATAGACCAACATAATACATAATACATATGAATAAAATAAGGTGTATAAAAGTACGTATGTATGTCGGGTTCCAAAGTGGAGTGAAGTGAGGCAGCATACTAATTACATATCGATTGCTTATTTCACCTTTCCCACACGGCTCTTTCTCCAAAATGTCATTGCTTTCTTTGGGTCATGTAATCACAGCTGGGAACTCTCCTCTGTCATGTTGATTAAAAAGCAAACATAGTAAGGATTTCCATCAAAGTATATCCAGCCTAAAAAAAACATAAAAGGACAACGTCATGGAGTCTTGTTGTCTTAAGTGTAACCGTGTTATTTGGATGGGAAACAATACTCCATTCTTGGTAGTATTGATTAAATGCCTGGAAGTCACACTTCGACATGACGCAGCCTTTGAAAAGCCTCGGACATTTTAACCTCGAAGGAAGACGGTTGCATGAGCTGTCAATGCTGTTAAGGTTGGCTAGTTGTTACCAATAAAAAGAGAAAAAATAATTTTACATGAAAAGCAGAATAAATGAAAATTACTTAAAATTGTGGCATTAAAAAAATTTGTTTAAATTTTTTTAAATTTGTTTAAATTTTGTTTTAAGGTAAATTTCTTAAGAATTATATCTGACGTTCCTGCCAACTGTCCCTGTCCGTCCCAATATGTTGTGTGGGGCAACAGAGGAAATTGTTGTCTTCCTATGATGAAATTTCCAAAGTTGTCCTATTTTTGTTGCATAATCTGGATCATAGTATCTGGAATTATTATTTCAGTATCTGTATGGGTCTTTGATATTTGGTAGAATTTCTGTATTTTTTTCCAAGTACTCTGACTAATATTTGTGGAGTTATACGCATTAATGACAAAAATGGCACTAACTCACAATGTAAAAAAAAAAAAAATCCCCGGATCCACATCACACGTTCTTCCATATCCCCTTTATGGCAATTCCTGAAATTTTCACAACAATCCATTCACAACTTGAAGTTATTTTGAACATAAATAGATGAAAAATATACCTATACATATGTGCATATACAAATAAAACAAACTAAACTAAATAACAAGGTTAGCATAACACGAAATGTAATCTGCCCGGCAACAAGTGTCTGCATATGAACATGACCAGGAAAAATAATGCTAATCGTAATAAATCACAGCTAACAGCGCAAATGCAAACACATCAACAAAGTCGCTTTCATACTTTGTGGCTTTTTTTGTCCTGACAAAGCAGTTCTAATAAAAGTACAAGCATACATCACGGCACATTTAGTGTTTTGTGACAAAATAGTCGTAAAACACGGACAGAGAAGGGAGGAGGAGTGAGGAAGTAGGAGACAGACGTGGCGAGTTGGAAGGGAAGGAAAAAGGCAGGATGTGGAAAGTGGGCCAGACTGCTATTAACAGCACACAACTGTTTCATGCAGACATATGTACTGTATATATATACAGTATATATATATATATATATATATATGTGTGTGTGTGTGTGTGTGTGTGTGTACTAACGCCCCACAAGCCGTGTCCTGTCATCAACACGCCCGCCTGACCCACAGTGTTGATTCAATGACAAATTATTTAAAATAACTTTAATTATTCAATGTCTACCTGGATGCTCTTGGCTTTGTGTTGCATGCAGCAAAGTGTAGTACACACCAGACAACAGCAGAGGGCACTGTTCCTGCTCCAAGGCTTAACGTATGTGACCTCAGTTATGGCTGAAAAAATAAAAAATAAAACAAAATAAAGGTTAAAATCTGGTGTCAAAGATGTGTGCATTGTGTAATATCAGCTTGGGGATTTGACCTCAATTGTGTTTCATTTTGTCTTTGTAATAATTTTGTTACAACACAGCAAACTACATGACGAAAAAATGAAATTTAAATAATAAAAAAATATTTAATACATTTCTTAAATAATTTTATAATTTAATAAATAATTCAAAGAATAAAAAGCATTAGTAAAAAATATAATTATAAAAAATAATTAAATTTATTTAATATATAATATTTTAATTATATTGAAATGTATCAATTTAAATTATTTAATTATTAATTACTTAGTACTTAATAATTTTTTATTATTATTTAATATTTGTTATGATTACTACACAAACAGTTATTATAATTATTTAATTATTTGAATTAATTCATTTTAAATGAAATTAAAATAATAAAAAAATATTTAATACATTTCTTAAATAATTGTATAATTTAATAAATAATTCAAAGAATAAAAAGCATTAGTAAAAAATATAATTATAAAAAATAATTAAATGTATTTAATATATAATATTTTAATTATAATGAAATGTATCAATTTAAATTATTTAATTATTAATTCCTTAGTTAATAAATGTTTATTTATCATTAGTTATTATTATTATTACATAAAAAGTTATTATAATTATTTAATTATTTGAATTAATTCATTTTAAATTAAATTAAAATAATAAAAAAATTGTGAATACATTTCTTAAATAATTGTATAATTTAATAAATAATTTAAAAAATAGTAGTAAAAGTATCTTCCATGTCATAAAAAAATGGTAAAAAATATAATTATTAAAATTAATTAAATTTATTAAATTTACAATATTTTAATTAGAATGAAATGTATCAATTTCAATTATTTACTTATTAATTACTTAGTTAATTATTTTGTATTATTTATTATTAGTTATTATTATTACATAAGAAATATTATAATTATTTAATCATTTGAATTAATTCATTTTAAATAAATAATACAGTATGATCAAATACAGAAAATATCAAACCCATACTGTCAACCATAAAAATCACTAGCAACTACAATAATAATTTATATGTATTCAATCATTATAAAAAAACACAAAATAACGCAATTCAATGTCATATTAAACACATGTTACTATATATTATGTATTTTTTTAAATTTAATTTTAATTTAAAAGAGATCACCATCCCCATAAAAATCCCATAAAAATACAAATTAAAATTTAAATTAAAACTTGTAATTATGGCTTTTTTTGCCCGAGAATATTTTGACTTCCAACTTCATACATACTTTTTAAAAAGTATTTTTCCCTTGTATTACCATTAAGCCACTAAAATTACATTTTTTTTCTGCCTATGATATTATGTTATTCCTGTAAAATTATGACTTAAAATAAGAATAAATTGAATAAAAAAATTCCATCTATCTTCTGTTATCCTCAATTGGGTGACAGGGGCATGCTGGAGCCTATCCCAGCTGACTTATGGTGAAAAATCAGTTCCCTTTTCGTCACTTTTGGCACAACCCCTCAGAACACATTGGGTTTGACTCCGCCCCCTTTCTCCCTGCAATGTTTCCTAGAAAAAATGGGCAATTAAATATTTATACAGGAAAAATGTCCACCATTTGCATATTTCTCAGTGAAAACTGCTCATACTGGAGCTTAGAGCTAACACAAACAATGAATCTCCCCCCCCCGACCCCCCAAAAGTACACACATATATACAGTAGTTTGTTGTTTCACAGAGGAGGCGATCCATTAACAAGATTTACTTGTCTTGTCACCATCCTGACCGCCGTTATTTCCCCTGACTCGCTTTCCGGATGAGGTCTGCACAGGTGGAATAATACACAATAATGTTTGTTTGTTTGCTTGTTTGGTCTACTGTACTAAACCAACAGTATTAGTAGTAGTACACGTATTCTACTGTGCAGGGGGATACTGTACCAAAGGAGGATTGGAATAAAGTTGTTCATAATGATATCAATGTCAGGGGGGAGGGGGGGAGTGAGATGCTGTCAGACCTACCAACATGTACACATTTAGGGTACTCAATATGGGGGTTGGGGGGAGGCATGACAGAAAATAAGTGAGAGCTTATTAAATCCTACCCCTCCATCTGGTACTTTTAGAATCAGTAACTGTTACATTTGTTCACTTCCTGCTTTCATAATATAGTTTAAGGTGTTTTTTTTGTTTTTTGTTTTATTTTTTTTAACTTTTATTTTGTTTAATTTTTTAATTTAATTTTTAATTTTTTTTTACTACTATTTTTATTTTTATTTATTTTATTTTATTTTTTAACATGCTATGTTAATTGGTAATGGTAATGGTTTAATTTCATTTGAACATGCATCAGATTACAATTGAATGCATCCCATAATCAGTTCCCAGTTCCACATGTCCAAAAGGAGTAGGAAGAAGCAAAGCTTATTAAATCCTACCCCTCCATCTGGTACTTTTACAATCAGTAACTCTTACATTTGTTCACTTCCTGCTTTCTTAAAATAGTTTACGTTTTTTTTAAAAACTTTTTTATTTTTATTTATTTTATTTTATTTTTACTATTATTTTAATTTTAATTTATTTTATTTTTACTCCGGTTTCCTCCCACATTCCAAAAACATGCTATGTTAATTGGTAATGGTTGAATTTCATTTGAACATGCATCAGATTACAATTGAATGCATCCCATAATCAGTTCCCAGTTCCACATGTCCAAAAGGAGTAGGAAGAAGCAAAGCTTATTAAATCCTACCCCTCCATCTGGTACTTTTACAATCAGTAACTGTTACATTTGTTCACTTCCTGCTTTCCTAATATTGTTTAAGGTTTTTTTTTTGTTTTTTTTTTAACTTTTATTTTTTTTTATTTTTGAATTTTTTTAATTTTATTTTAACATTTGTTCACTTCCTGCTTTCCTAAATATAATTATATAAAGTATTTTTTTTTCTTTTTTTAATTCCATAAGAAATATGCAGTTTTCTCCTCAATGCAACACACATTTGTACAAAAGAAAAGCAAATTGCGTGCTTTTATTGTCCATCAAATGAAACGATGCGATTGCCACCTCTATTTAATTAAGCAGTCAACAAGTGTGTGCGGTCGACAGATAACCGCCGGCGTCTGTAATTAGCTAATACGGCTGTAGGCGACCTCCTGATGCTTCCACAGCACATTTATCTAACTCTGCGTGCGCTTTAAAAATATTGCTATTGTTGTTTGTATTGTTGCCATCTGCTATAATATTTTTCACAATATTGCTTCTGTTGCCGCTGTGTTGTGCAATTTACATACATGGTCATGTGACTAAATCTTTGGCAAGAAAGTGCAAGCTGAAGATAAAAAAAAAAAAGATGTGACTTAATCTTCTAATGACATCTAAAACACAGCGAGCAGAAGCCATATGGCAGGTTACTAGCCTGCATGATTGGCTTTTGTGTGTGTGTGTGTGTGTGTGTGTATGTGTGTGAAGGCAGCCTCTCCCCTCAGTCTCAACAGGCCAGTCAATAATCATGCAGCAAATGAGGCTGCTGTCACTGCACAGGAGCGCAACCTCCTCACACCCTCCCACCCCCCAATTCCCATGAGCCTCCACTGTTATGTCACATGGTTCGTACCATTCCTGTGTGTGTGTGTGTGTGTGTGTTGATCCTCCTTCTGTGTGAAAGTCAAAGACGAGCCGCCTTCTGCAGCTGCAGCGACTCCGTGAAGCCACTAAAAAGCAAACGGTGGTGCGTTCACTGTATCGCTTCTGTGGCTTACTGCCTTTGAATAAATGGCAGAGACAAAAAATAAATACATCGTTCATTATTAAACGGCACAATTGCGACAAAAAAATGGAGCTCGCGGCAACGAGGATCTGACGGAATAGCTCACATTGTTTTGACTATTTTGTTTTTGGTGATGTCATTGTTGCTAGGCAGATTCCGTCATTATTCATATACTTATTTAGCAAAGTGAACATTAGCCCCAAGGTGCAATGTATGCATATTTATACTTTTGCATTGTTCAAGAACTCTTTACATTGTGTGTATACAGCATGCATACACTTAAGCATAAAGATTATGACAATGTATATACATTAGTTACGAGAGTTGTTGCTCTGCATTCAATATAAATCCACATTTGGGAAAAGAAAGAGAACAGGAAAAGTCAACGCGACTGTCATGTAACATTATTTTTATTATGTTAAACCAGGGGTCTCAAACATGCGGCCCGCGGGCCAAATGTGGCCCGCAGGACACTAGTTTGAGGCCCCTAGTTTGTTAGTGCGGCCCGCGCAAGTTTGATATGGATGCTGTATGGTATCATGTACCCAGAAAAAATTATTACGTTTGATTAATGTTCATGTTAAAGGTTAAATAACTGTTAATAGTTATCCTCCCTATCCGTGTGGAAGTGGTAAGTTTTTGGCTTTTTTAAGTTTAAAGGAAATAACTTGGAGGCTACCGTTTAGGTCGCTAGCTCTCTAGTTTGCGAGTTAGCATGTGTCTCAAGACCCTGCAGTTGCGCAATATGTTGTAAATAAAAAGAGTATAAATGTGACTATAGTCGTGTTTTGTCATGTCTACAGGGCTCTAATAATGCTTTGTTCATTTTAATCTGAAAAAAATAATTTTTCTACCCACCAACTATATGTGGTTTCTTAAGTTTTTATTATTATTATTATATTTATTTATTACTGATTGATTTTCTTTATTCTTGATTTGTTTATTTATCATTTTTCATCTTATTTTGTGCAGAAAAATAAAAATTAAGATATTTGAGAACAGTGGAATGTTTTATCAAAGCTTTTATTGTAGAAAATCGGAACCAAAGCACTGAAAATTTTGTATATTTTTCTGTTTTTAATAAAAAAGAATAAAAATTAATAAAAATTCATTTATTTTGTTTGTTTTTTTTTTGTGGAAAACCTGATGCGGCCCAGTCTCACCCAGACCCAGCTCCAGTGGCCCCCAGGTAAATTGAGTTTACGAACCACCACTTAGAAAGAAATAGTGCCATCTTCTGGTCAGGCAGAGCACAATGTGCTCGCCGTTTTTTTTCGGGAATTCAGGCCAAAATCTCCTCCAATGTTTCCGCCATCAGTGGCGTGAAAGCACAGGAAGTGACCAGTTAAAGCCGCGTGATCCTTGGACGTTTCAGTGTGACAACATCTGTCTTGTTTACAGATTAAAAGCGCCGCAGCCGCGGTAAGTCAAATCTCGACTGGACTGCGTATAGACGTTTTTTTCGGACCGTGCCAAGCGCAGGATTAGCGCGGAGCTGAAGGGATGAGCGCAATAAAATAGAGAAAGAGAGAGAATAGTGGCGGCATTAAAAGTGTGGAGTGCGCCCAAAAAGGAGCCATTATGTTTTGGTGTTTGGAGGATGAGCAGCGATGGCGAGTGGGCTGAATGCTGGTGCAGTCATCAGCGGCGCTTTTCGTCAACATTATTCCATAACCATCTGCTTCCTGCACACACACACACACATACAAAAAGGCTAAGGCTAAATTTGTCTTGTTTTGTACAGGCGGTCGTCCGCTTTGGAGCACGATCACACACGACTACGCCAACCAGCCGCTTCAAACGCGGAGAAAGCCTCTTGCAAAAAATGTCAACCAAAATGTCTTTGGTATTCATACTGTATGGACCACACGCTAGCACAGATATTTCTCTGCACCAGTGTGTGAAAGGACAGACACATGTTCATCTTAAGTGTATGTGAATGGACAGAACTACAGTACTGGGGTCAAGTATTGGGGTTTTGACTTAAAAAGTTTGGGTTTTATTTGCAAAAATCTCTCTTGGAAGTGGACAAAAATGGTAGCAGAAATGGACATTTGCATCGGAATTTCTTGGCAGATCATTATAAGCAGCTGGTGGCAAAAATCCTGAAATCTGACAAAGCCTTTGGCTGCAACTGAATATAGACTTTTTGCGTTCTTTCCATTGAACTGTGGAGAAGTAAATGATGAGCACACATGAGTTCTAGATCATGTGTTATATGTGTGTATGTGAATGGACAAACATGTATACATTGAATATGTAATTGAAGGGACATATATTAGAATTGTGTACTTTAGTGTGCTGTATATGCTGTATATGTGAATACGTAGATGGATAAGTTCATATTGGGTGTGTGCAGTATGTGAGTTGACAAACACCGTTTGTGTATGTGAATGGACATGACATGGATGTATGTGAATGGACAGAACTACAGTACTGGGGTCGAGTATTGGGGTTTTGACTTGAAATGTTTTGGTTTTATTGGCAAAAAATCTCTCTTGGAAGTGGACAAAATGCATGAAGAGAAATTTCGGAAATGGACATTTGCATCAGAATTTCTTGGCAGATCATTATAAGCAGCTGGTGGCAAAAATCCTGAAATCCGACAAAGCCTTTGGCTGCAACTTTTGCGTTCTTTCCATTGAACTGTGGAGAAGTAAGTGATAAGCACATATGATGTGTTTGGGTTATATGTGTGTATGTGAATGGACAAACATGTATACATTGAATATGTAATTGAAGGGACATATATTTGAATTGTGTACTTTAGTGTGCTGTATATGCTGTATATGTGAATACGTAGATGGATAAGTTCACATTGGGTGTGTATAGTATGTGAGTAGACAAACACCGTTTGTGTATGTGAATGGACATGACATGGATGTATGTGAATGGACAGAACTACAGTACTGTCGTCAAGTATTGGGTTTTGACTTGAAATGTTTTGGTTTTATTGGCAAAAAATCTCTCTTGGAAGTGGACAAAATGCATGAAGAGAAATTTCGGAAATGGACATTTGCATCAGAATTTTTTGGCAGATCATTATAAGCAGCTGGTGGCAAAAATCCTGAAATCCGACAAAGCCTTTGGCTGCAACTGAATATAGACTTTTTGCGTTCTTTCCATTGAACTGTGGAGAAGTAAGTTGTCATGGCACCCGAGCCAACAGCTGGAGGCGCTAGTCGGTGCAACAAGTATGGCAGCTTCATCCAAACTGTTATTGATCCTTCAGCGACCAGAAGTCACATGGTATTGACAACCGCCCCTAAAGACGGGACCCTGGTCACTGGACATGTCAAAGGCAAACGTAATGTTCGAAGAATGTTGTGATGGTGTAGAATGATGTCATTCTTACCTTTGAAGAAAGGATCGTGGAAAAAACAAGAGGGTGCTAACAAGAGGGTGTCTTAATTAGCCTATCCCAGCATTTGGAGGTTATGAGAATGGACAGACGAACGTTCATGTTAAGTCTGTTTGCGACTGGGAATGGACAAACATGTTTATGTTGCGCGTGTGTGTGTGAGAGGATAGACATTCATGTTAGTATATGCTTATGTGTGAATGAACTGACAAATATTTATGTACGCGAGTGGACAGACAGATGCTCATTTGTAAGCATATATGGAAAGACAGCGGCTGTCATGTTTATATTCTGTGTGTGAATAAACAGATGCTAATTTTATGTGTGTGAATGGACTGACAAATTTTGATGTCTGTGTGAATGGTCAGATATTCGTTTCCGTAATATTTTCTGTGAATGGACAAACAGACCCTTTATTATATGTGTGTGAATGGACTGACAAATGTTGTTGTCTGTGTGAATGGTCGGATAAATGTTCCTGTTATATTTTCTGTGAATGGACAAACCGACCCTTTATTTTGTGTGTGTGAATGGACTGACAAATTTTGGTGTCTGTGTGAATGGTCAGATAAATGTTTCTGTTATATTTTCTGTGAATGGACAAACAGATCCTTTTATTTTATGTGGGTGAATGGACTGACAAATTTTGGTTTCTGTGTGAATGGTCAGATAAATGTTTCTGTTATATTTTCTGTGAATGGACAAACAGACCCTTCATTTTATGTGGGTGAATGGACTGACAAATTTTGGTGTCTGTGTAAACGGTCAGATAAATGTTTCTGTTATATTTTCTGTGTATGGACAGACACTTCATTTTATGTGTGTGAAAGGACTGACAAATTTTGGCGTCTGTCTGAATGGTAAGATAAATATTCCCGTTCTATTTTCTGTGAATGGACAAACAGACCCTTTATTTTATGTGTGTGAATGGACTGACAAATTTTGGTGTCTGTGTGAATGGTCAGATAAATGCTTCTGTTATATTTTCTGTGAATAGACAAACCGACCCTTTATTTTATGTGTGTGAATGGACTGACAAATTTTGGTGTGTGTGTGAATGGTCAGATAAATTTTTCCGTTATATTTTATGTGAATGGACAAACAGATCCTTTTTTTTATGTGGGTGAAAGGACTGACAATTTTTGGTGTCTGTGTGAATGGTCAGATAAATATTTCCGTTATATTTTCTGTGAATGGACAAACAGACCCTTATACATGAATGGACCGACTTATTTATTTATTTGTCTGTAAAGAGACACGTTTATATTGTGTGTGAATAGATAGACATATTTACATTATGTGTCTATGTGAATAGACATGTTTGTATTGTGTGGGAGTGCATAGACACATGTTCGAGTGTGTGTGTGAATGGACTGACAAATGCATGTGTCTGTGTGAATGGACAGACACGTTCACATTGCACGTATTTTTGAGTGAATAGACAGATTTTTAGATTGTATGTGTTAGAACGGACACACGTACATTGATATTGTGTTGGTGTGTGAATGGACAAACATATTTACATAATGTGTGTGTGAACAGATGTTTACATTGTGTGAGTGTTTGTCTGGCATATACTGTATGTCAGTATGCATGTGAATGGACTTACATGTTTTTTTTCCCTTCAATGAACTAAAACATGGAAAAATAATAATAATAAAATTACAAATGTCCGATTATTGGCCCAATATCGGTATCAGATTTTTCCCATATCATGAAAAACGATATTTAAAAAATGCTCATATCGGTATCAGCTGATATTTATCAGTTTTCATAAATTTTAAAAAAAGCCAATATCGGACATCCCGAAATAAAATAATAATAAACATTGGTGATACAGTACAGTATGTGAATGGAGCGACAAGCGCTAACATTATGTGTGATTCTATGCTACCTGTATGGAAACATGGTAAAAGTCAAATCAGGTAAAATGTTGTCATTGCTTTAATGGAATTAAATATGCAGGACATCAACAGAGACCCAAATATTCTGATAAAACATTAATGGCGAGCTAAAACAAACCCAAAACACGATGATGACCTCATGATTCCTCGGAAGTGAATTACCAACAATACACGGGAAAAAATAAGTTTGGTCAAAGTCTCCCATTCCCAAGTTGGGAATTCCCAATTCCCAGCTTGACTGCTGTATGATTGTTTTATTAAGTCTTTGTGCAAACAATCAACATCCCTTCAGAAATGCCACAAAATACACATTATTATTATGATTATTACCTTTTAAAAAATAATGTCATTTTAGTAGCAAGGAGTTGACAAATGAAAGAAAAAAAATATTATTTAAAAAAAAATATTTTTATTTACCAGCATTTCATTGTAAAAAATATTTCAATAATTTAAAAATAAGCAGTAACTTGAGTTAAAAAATGAAAGAAAAAAATTTATTATTCATTCATTTTCTACCGCTTATCCTCATGAGGGTCACAAGGTTATTTTTAAAAAAATATTTTAATTTATCCGCATTTCATTGTAAAAAAATATGTAAATAATTTAAAAATAAGCAGTAATTTGACAAGTATAAAGTCAAAATATTAAAAGAAAATAAGTCATAATTGTTGTACTATTTTGAGGAAAAAAATAATGTCATTTCGGTGCCATATCGTAGAAAAAATGACTTTTCTAATCCAACCTTTTCTGACAAATTTTCAAACAACAAAAAGTAGTTTTTTGTTTTAGTAGCACGGAGTTGAAAAATGAAAGAAAAAAATTATTATTTAATATAAAAATTATTTTAATTTACCCGCATTTCATTGTAAAAAATATTTCAATAATTTAAAAATAAGCAGTAATTTGAGTTAAAAAATGAAAGAAAAAAATTTATTATTCATTCATTTTCTACCGCTTATCCTCATGAGGGTCACAAGGTTATTTTTTTTTTTAAATTTATCCGCATTTCATTGTAAAAAATATGTAAATAATTTAAAAATAAACAGTAATTTGACAAGTATAAAGTCAAAATATTAAAAGAAAATAAGTCATAATTGTTGTAATATTTTGATGAAAAAAATAGTCATTTTGGTGCCATATCGTAGAAAAATGACTTTTCTAATCCAACCTTTTCTGACAAATTTTCAAACAACAAAATGTAGTTTTTTGTTTTAGTAGCAAAGAGTTGAAAAATGAAAGAAAAATATTAGTATTTTAAAAAATTATTATTAATTTTTTTATTTATTTATTATTTATAAGTCCTTTAGTAGCAAGGAGTTGAAAAATGAAAGAAAAAAATTATTATTAAAAAATATTATTATAAAAAAAGCTTATGTACACCTCTAAAGAGGTTAAAACAATATATTATGTTTGATTCATTATTATAGCATATTCTTGGATTGTCAACAGAGGTAAACATAAATAAGGCGATAGAAAAAAAAGACATATAAAACAAAAAAACCAATGTAGCGAGGAGTCTTTGATGTTAATGTGGTAGGAAATATAATAAACGGGAGTATGGATGTCATTAGCAGAGCCGAGGAGGTCAACAGGAGTCAGTCAAACAAAGACAATGGTGTTTGGGCTTCCTCTCAGGGAGTTAATTGCTTTTCAGCAGGTGTAAAATGACTCCCTGTGACTTTGACTATTGAACCTCTGCAGCAGGCTAAGAGACAAATAAGCTGCAGGTGAAAGACGGACATACAATGGGGAGACGAGGGATTGGGGGGGGGACAAAGGCAGCATGCAAACGAGCAGGGAGGAGGTTTACTGCGGTGTGGCCTCACTCCTGTTGGGAATAACAGCATCGGTATGAATGGGGTAGGTGGGCGGGGCAACCCCGGCAGCATTAAATATACAGCAGAGCGGGGGTGTCCAAACTTTTTCCCAGCAGTATGTCAAGAGGTCACAAATATTGTGACCTAATCATCCAAGAATGACAACTTTTTTTTTGTTTCTCATGTTAGGACTTATAAATAATAAATAAAAATAATATATATTTTTTAATTATTAAGATTTTTTAATAATAATTTTTTTAAATAATATTTTTTCTTTCATTTTTCAACTCCTTGCTACTAAAGGACTTATAAATAATAAATAAAAAATAATATATTTTTAAAAATTATTAATATTTTTTAATATTATTTTTTTAAATAATATTTTTTTCTTTCATTTTTCAACTCCTTGCTACGAAAGGACTTATAAATAATAATAAAAAAATTATAATAATTTTTTTTTATAATATTTTTTTTCTTTCATTTTTCAACTCCTTGCTACTACAACAAAAATACTTTTTGTTGTTTGAAAATTTGTCAGAAAAGGTTGGATTAGAAAAGTCATTTTTCTACGACATGGCACTAAAAATGACATTATTTTTCCTCAAAATATTACAACAATTATGACTTATTTTCTTTTAATATTTTGACTTTATACTTGTAAAATTACTGCTTATTTAAATATTTTTACAATGAAATGCGGGTAAATTCAAATTATTTTTTTTAAATATTTTTTTTCAATTCCTTGCTACTAAAATGATTTTATTTTTCCTGATAATATAACACATTTATTCTTGTAAAATTATTTCCCCCAGTTATTTCAACATTCTCCTCAATTTCCTTCTCCTTTACTATTTTCACGTCATATTTTCAACAGAATTTTGAAAATGTTTTGTTGTAATGTGAGTGTGAATGGTTGTTTGTCTATATGTGCCCTGTTATTTTATTTTAATATTTTGACTTTATACTTGTAAAATTACTGCTTATTTTTAAATTATTTAAATATTTTTACAATGAAATGCGGGTAAATTAAAATAATCTTTTTTAAATAATAATTTTTTTCTTTCATTTTTCAACTCCTTGCTACTAAAATGATTTTATTTTTCCTGATAATATAACACATTTATTCTTGTACAATTATTTCCCCCAGTTATTTCAACATTCTCCTCAATTTTCTTTACTTTTTTCACATCATATTTTCAACAGAATTTTTTCTGTAAAAACCTTTTGTTGTAATGTGAGTGTGAATGGTTGTTTGTCTATATGTGCCCTGTTATTTTCTTTTAATATTTTGACTTTATACTTGTAAAATTACTGCTTATTTTTAAATTATTTAAATATTTTTACAATGAAATGCGGGTAAATTAAAATAATCTTTTTTAAATAATAATTTTTTTCTTTCATTTTTCAACTCCTTGCTACTAAAATGATTTTATTTTTCCTGATAATATAACACATTTATTCTTGTACAATTATTTCCCCCAGTTATTTCAACATTCTCCTCAATTTTCTTTACTATTTTCACATCATATTTTCAACAGAATTTTTTCTGTAAAAACCTTTTGTTGTAATGTGAGTGTGAATGGTTGTTTGTCTATATGTGCCCTGTGATTTTTCTTTTAATATTTTGACTTTATACTTGTAAAATTACTGCTTATTTTTAAATTATTTAAATGTTTTTTTACCATGAAATGTGGGTAAATTTAAATATTTTTTTTAATAATAATTTTTTTCTTTCATTTTTCAATTCTTTGCTACTAAAATGATATTATTTTTCCTGATAATATAACACATTTATTCTTGTAAAATTATTTCCCCGACCTATTTCAACATTCTCCTCAATTTTCTTTACTATTTTCACATCATATTTTCAACAGAATTTTTTCTGTAAAAACCTTTTGTTGTAATGTGAGTGTGAATGGTTGTTTGTCTATATGTGCCCTGTGATTTTTCTTTTAATATTTTGACTTTATACTTGTAAAATTACTGCTTATTTTTAAATTATTTAAATATTTTTACAATGAAATGCGGGTAAATTAAAAAAAAAAAAAACAGCCACGGGCCACAAATGGCCCCCAGCCCGCACTTTGGACACCCCTGCAGGAGTCTTGGATCCTTGCTAACAAGGTTTTAGGTGGCTCCCAGATTTTAAAAAATCATGTAATAAAGATGATAAAGCAACCTCTAAGGTCCACTGGTGGAAAAAAAGCCAAATAAAAAGCAAAATAAACTCAGTGAGTAAACATTTAATGCTGGCTGAACTGAGGTCTCGTTGCTCCTTCTTTTAAAATAAGTTCCCTATTAAAACAAACAAACAAACAAACACAAGAAGTCACAGAAAAAGACGTTCGATGTTCCACCGTAATGTAAACGTTCAGTGTTCACTTTAATGACAAAGTGATGCTGCCGACCGGATGGGGCTTTCAGCATCTATTTTTTTTAAACATTCTTATTTGTCATGCAAGTGCAAAGAGATGTAAAAAAAAAAAAAAAAAAAAAGAAACCGAGTGAGTGACACATTTTGGAATGAAAATCTTTGTGAGATTGGTCCATTTCCAAGTAGTAGGATAATGTTGAATTAAAAGACACAAAAGAGTTTTTAGGAGCTTATATTCTTTTCCGTGTATTTTCTACATGTCTACCACGTTCTTCTACGTACTCAAATGCAACACTTGCGCCATGTTTCACTGGCAATTTTTCAACCTTCGAGGCGACGGCGGCAGAGTTCCCTTTTCTTGGAACGACTTGAGGTGAGAGTTGACTCAATAAAAGCAGATACGCGACGCTCACCTTGTATAAAAGTGTCCTTTAGGCATGCAGGATGGGTGGATGGATGGGTGGATGGGTGGGTGGATGGTCGTTGGTCCCAATGGAGAGGGCTGAGGGGCATGAATGTGGACATTTTGGCAATGTGACAACAGCGAATGTCCCTGCAAAGCAAAAAGCAGCACAGTCAGCGGCTCCCCAGCAGCAAATATCGTAGAAATAAATTAACAAATATGTTAAAAAAAAATGGCAATGAGTGTAGTTGTTGTTGTTGTTGCGTGCACTTTTGTTGTGTACATGCGTGGGCGGAAGGACTATCTAAAATGTCGGCATAGCGCGGCACGACGTGGGAGCTGACAAGATGAGTGTCTTCTTCATACATGCGAGGAAAATGTCAGCAAAGCTCTTGTTGGGATTTGGCCACCAATAAAAAAAAAAATAAGAGCAGCGTTTGTGCAGAGGTAAACAATATGGCCGCCGGCGTGTGATGACGATGCGGGGCGTCACTTCAAGTGTCTCGCTGAGTGAGCGCCTGCAGCTCGGCGGTGTGCAGGGAGTGCTGGAGAAACACGTTTTTACGGGAGTAGCTGTGCAGGGACAGCGGGCCTCTGGGCGGCTGCCCTAAGCGCCCCGTGAATGGGGAGGACGACGATGAAGACGGGGGGGTGGAAGAGGAAGAAGAGGAGGATCGACTGGCGAGAGCGCGGGGGATGTGGCTCGGCGGGTGATGCTCCCCTCTGCGTGCGCCCACACCGCTTCCCGGAGTGAGGGACTCGGACGATGAGGACACCCTAGGGGTGGAAGACGGTACTGCCGCCCACTGATTCGTGCGAGGAGGGGCGGGCGTCTGCAAAACTCCGACGGGGCTCCCGTCCTTGGCAGAACCAGGAGGCTCGTTGTGGACAGGCATTGCATGGCGAGCGGGGTGCGTGCTAGAGAGGTCCCCTGCGAGCGGCTGGGGCGCCGCCCCCCCGGCCCGTGCCACCCTTCGCTCCTTGCTGCCTGGTCCGGACCACCGGCCTGCATGGTTGTTGATCTGAAAAAAAAAACAACACAAGATTGAGATAACAGGTTACAAATGAAAGTCTTCTTTGCGTGATGTGTTCAGGTGTCTCCGAGCGGGTGGGATAAGCCAGTGGCAGAGACAATTAGAGCGAGAGGACGAGAAGAGTGTTGCGTGTTCACCATCGTTTGTTAATTGGGTGACATTTGGAGAACGAGCATCTCTGGGCTCCTGCAGCTTGTTCTAATTGTTTCTAAACCAAGCGGAACCCTGCTCACTAAAGAACAACACACACACACACACACACACACACACACAAACACACACACAATGTTGTGCAGTCAAACAGAATGAGGCAACACGCACACAAATGGGCCACGAGGTTTTGCACGAAGTCGCAGAGCGCCACCGTCTAACTGGCTCCCCGGACGCGGCGGCGGCGGCGGGAGGACGGCGAATAAAGAAGCTGGATGGCGGCAACGCAAGCCACCTGTTCTCTTTCACACTCCACTGCACCCCCCCCCCCCCCCCCCCCCTTATGAAACTCCTCACTGTCGCACTCCCTCGTACACTCAACCAACGCTACACAATTCGGCCATGTTCTCTGAGGGCTCTTCATTCATTCATTCATTCATTTTCTACCGCTTATCCTCACAAGGGTCGCGGGGGGGTGCTGGAGCCTATCCCAGCTGTCTTCGAGCGAGAGACAAAGTAGACAGAGGCAAAATTTTGGTAAAAATTTTTTTTGGATGTTAACCAAAAAACATGCTAACCAGGGCGGATGTTAACTGAGGCACCACTGTATCTTGACATATCAACTACCGCATCACTAGAGGGAGCCATTTATTGTACTGTACCACGTACCAGCAGCTAGTGTGCCGCTACCAATCACAGGGCACATAATCAAACAACCATTCACACTCACATTCATACCTATGGACAATTTGGAGTTGCTAATTAACCTAGCATGTTTTTGGAATGTGGGAGGAAACCGGAGTACCCGGAGAAAACCCACACATGCACGGGGGAGAACATGCAAACTCCACACAGAGATGGCCGAAAGTGGAATTGAACTCGGGTCTCTGAGCTGTGAGGTCTATGCACTAACCACTCGTCCGCTGTGCAGCCAAATTTGTGCATAGAACACCATAAAAATGCTCAGAGACAAAAAATTGTAGGATTATTATTTTGGTGTGAAGCAAAATCATAGGGGTGCTGGAGCCTATCCCAGCTGTCTTCGGGGGAGAGGCGGGGTCCACCCTGGACTGGTGGCCAGCCAATCACAGGGCACATATAGACAAACAACCATTCACACTCACATTCATACCTATGGACAATTTGGAGTCGCCAATTAACCTAGCATGTTTTTGGAATGTGGGAGGAAACCATGCAATGCACGGGGAGAACGTGCAAACTCCACACAGTGATGGCCGAGGGTGGAATTGAACACTAGCTGCTCAGGGCATGTATCCGAATACAGTACAAGTGGCTCCCTCGGCTCTATTATCTGCTTAGTAGTGATGCAGTAGTTGAAATGTCAAGATATAGTGGTACCTCAGTTAACATCCGCCTCGGTTAGCACGTTTTTTTTTGGTTAACATTCAAAAAATTTTGCAAAAATTTTGCCTCGGTCTACCTTGCCTCTCGCTTGTCTACATGTGCTCTGTGATTGGCTGGCCACCAATCACCAATAATAATGTTTGGGATAATTCCTCTACTGGAGCATCGCAGCTCGTTTACAGTCATGCCTTTTTTTTTTGCAGTGCTCTTTTTTCCCTGAGTCCATAAACAGCTCTTATAGTTCAACCTGTGTGGACACCCACAAACATTTCATAACGTCGCCTCCCTGGTCCAGCACCTCTCATCTTCTGTCATGTGACCACTTGTGACACCACACGTTCCACAGCGGGTGCCAGATGAAGTCGGTTTTTGTGTGCCGCACACTACCCGGTGTCTCAGTTTTGTTTTTTTTTGTTTTTTTTTGTGAAGTGACCTTTTTGCGTGGCACATTTTAAAGGACAAATGGAAATAAGGGCCTTCATTTTAATTTCGTTTTGTTTGCAGTTGCACACTTAAGATTACTGAATCAGATACCGTCACATGGTAATGGTAATGGTTTAATTTAATTTGAACATGCATCAGATTACAATTGAATGCATCACATAATCAGTTCACAGTTCCACATGTCCAAAAGGAGTAGGAAGAAGCAAAGCTTATTAAATCCTACCCCTCCATCTGGTACTTTTACAATCAGTAACTGTTACATTTGTTCACTTCCTGCTTTCTTAATATAGTTTAATTTTTTTTTGGGGGGGGGGTTGTTTTATTTTTTTAACTTTTATTTTTTAAAATTTTTCATTATTATTTTTTATTTTTACTACTATTTTTATTTTTATTTATTTTTATTTGTACTCCGGTTTCCTCTCACATTCCAAAAACATGCTATGTTAATTGGTAATGGTAATGGTTTAATTTCATTTGAACATGCATCAGATTACAATTGAATGCATCCCATAATCAGTTCCCAGTTCCACATGTCCAAAAGGAGTAGGAAGAAGCAAAGCTTATTAAATCCTACCCCTCCATCTGGTACTTTTACAATCAGTAACTGTTACATTTGTTCACTTCCTGCTTTCCTAATATAGTTTAAGTTTTTTTTTTTGGTTTTTGTTTTATTTTTTTAACTTTTATTTTTATTATTATTTTTTTATAATTATTATTATTTTTATTTTATTTTTACTACTATTTTTATTTTTATTTATTTTTATTTGTACTCCGGTTTCCTCCCACATGCTATGTTAAATGGTAATGGTTTAATTTCATTTGAACATGCATCAGATTACAATTGAATGCATCACATAATCAGTTCCCAGTTCCACATGTCCAAAAGGAGTAGGAAGAAGCAAAACTTATTAAATCCTACCCCTCCATCTGGTACTTTTACAATCAGTAACTGTTACATTTGTTCACTTCCTGCTTTCCATAATATAATTAAAGTATTTTTTTTTCTTTTTAAAATGTATTTTATAAATTTTCATTTTTTTTTTATTTGTATTTATTTATTTATTTGTATTTTTTGTCACATACCAAAGTCATGTGACATCATGCCTGCTGTCTTTAAAAAACTAGCTCTGCGAGCGACTCGATCTATCAATAAGCCAAGTGGTAGGAATCGCATGTGGAGACACATTAAAAACAGCAGCAGGCTAACCCAGACATTGCATTCATGCTCTGTCGTCGCCAAATAGGAGAACCTTTGATGGTATATATTCTCGGGATCTCTTAACGAGAAGTAATCCTTCATAAAACATGATGGCCACTCCCAAAGTTAATGAACAAGTTCAAGTCTTGTTCCTGGAGGCTAACTTTTGTTGCATTCAAGTGACCTCAATGATACTACCTAATGGCTCTGTCATTCATTTGCACCTCTTTTATTAGAAAGAAGAGAAACTCTCGATTATGAGGTGCTTCTAACGTGTCGGAATCGGTGGGTGAACGTGTGGAGCGACTTCCCGTGGAGTCGTTTATCTAATTAAAAGACAAGGGAGAGGTTTCAATGCAGCCAAATTCTACACGGGGGATTGTGACAATGCTATCGTGTGGGTTTGTGCGAGATGGTTTAATTAGGGCCAAAACTGTTCATCTAAAAACAAAACCAGCAAGAAATAAAAATCAGCCCTAAACGAGTTCAAGAAAAGATGAAAAAGTCAGAGTGTCAGGATACAAATTGGAAGGGAAAAATAATTACCGCAAAAAAGGGGTTTGTAGCGGGGACAAATGAGTGTATCAAAGCACGACGAGGCTGAGAAAGTGAAAACTGGGGTAAAGCCACACTGGTGAGTGTGTGGTGGTACTCATGTGTGTGTGTGTGTGTGTGTGTGTGTGTGTATAATAGGCAGAGACAGATGGAGACAAAGCAAAAGGTCAAGCACAATGAAAAAAAAAGGCGTAAACAAATAGAGTCAAAGGATGCAAGAGACGGGAGGCGGATAACAGATTGGAGAGAAGGTGATCAAAGACAGAGATAAAACACGATGAAAGCGGCAGAAGGCAAAGCAAAAAATAAAATAAAAAGACTGATTTACAAACTCAGGTGTCCTCTCTCAAGTACACACTATATGTCCGCAAGCTGAGACATGGTAAATCACATTGAAGGACTCGCTTTTTTTATTGGCAATGTGAGAATGGACAAGGGCTCCTGAAAAAATAAAAAATAAACAAAAAAAAATCTGCGTTTGTACTTTTTTTTATTTTACAAGAATAAATAAACCAAAAAAATCTACGTTTGCACTTTTTTTTAACAAGAATAAATAAACAAAACAAATCTGTGTTTGTACTTTTTTTACAAGAATAAATAAACAAAAAAATCTGTGGTTGTACTTTTTTTTACAAGAATAAATAAACAAAAAAAATCTGCGTTTGTACTTTTTTTTACAAGAGTAAAACAAAAAAATCTGCGTTTGTACTTTTTTTTCAAGAATTAATAAACAAAAAAATCTGCGTTTGTACTTTTTTTTACAAGAATTAATAAACAAAAGAAATCTGCATTTGTACTTTTTTTTTACAAGAAAAAACTGTAAATAAAAAGTACAAAAGAAATCTGTTGAGTTTTCAAAAAAAGGTTTTTATTCTTAAAATAAAAATGCATATTTTAGCAAATTAAGCATTTTCATGCTAATGGATAAATAAGCTAATTAAGGGCTAAGGGCTCCTGAAAAAATAAATAAACAAAAAAAAATCTACGTTTGCACTTCTTTTTTTTTTACAAGAATAAATAAATAAAAAAAATCTGCATTTGCACTTTTTTTTACAAGAATAAATAAACAAAAAAATCTACGTTTGTACTTTTTTTTTACAAGAATAAATAAACAAAAAAAATCTGCGTTTGTACTTTTTTTTTTTTACAAGAAAAATCTGTAAATAAAAAGTACCAAAAAAATCTGTTGAGTTTTCGAGAAAAAAAAAAGGTTTTTATTCTTAAAATAAAAATGCATATTTTAGCAAATTAAGCATTTTCATGCTAATGGCTAAATAAGCTAATTAAGGGCTAAGGGCTCCTGAAAAAAATAAATAAACAAAAAAAATCAATGTTTGTACTTTTTTTTTTTTACAAGAATAAATTAACAAAAAAAATCTGTGTTTATACTTTTTTTTTTACAAGAATAAATAAACAAAAAAATCTGCGTAGCGGCACACTAGTTGCTTAGGGCATGTGTCCGAATACAGTACAAGTGGCTCCCTCTGCTCTATGTCAAGATACAGCGGTACCTCAGTTAACATCCGCCCCGGTTAGCATGTTTTTTTGGTTAACATACTAAAATTTTTGCCAAAATTTCGGTCTACCTTGCCTCTCGCTTGTCTATATGTGCTCTGTGATTTGCTGGCGACCAGTCCAAGGTGTACCCCAGACAGCTGGGATAGGCTCCAGCACCCCCGCGACCCTCGTGAGGATAAGCAGTAGAAAATGAATGAATGAATGAAGCCCAGAATCTCCAAAGTGGTATCATCCATAGACAAATGGTCATTAATTTATTAATTAGTTGCTAAGTCCCATTTGTGCACCGGCAGAGACCATTCACGATTGGTGGGGGCCGTGTTTTTTTTTCCAATCAAGTTTTCCAGATGTGCTTCTGTTTCCTTTTAAGGGTGTGTGACAGATTGGGCTATTCATCCTGAAGTTACCGAGTGCTTTGACAAGTCATTGTCAAGTCAATCAGGTCAAACTTTTTAATAACATCGCCACTGTGAGATGTATTCATCAGAAAAATAATAAGCACAGGCAAAAGAAACGTTAGCATACCGTATGTACTTCAAATTTCCACATTTCCGCTCCTTGTGTTTGTTAATGTAATCAAACCTACAAAAGGAAAAAAAAATGATATGATGCATCAGACGTGATGAAAAGAAACAAGAGCACTATCAACGTCTCCTGGCCTGAAATACCCGACAAACGCCCACAGATATTCAGCACATCTCCCACACTGATTTCAAGGCACTTTGCAGGATCCATTTGCCACCAACAATCAAATAAAAAAACAGAGAATGCCACCGAGCCTGCTGTCTCAAGGCCGTGATGCACATGCACCTTTCAACTTGTTGGTTTACCTCAATATACACCCCCCCCCCCCCCCCCCCCCCCCCCCCCCCCCCCCCCATAGGAGGACTACTGCCTGTGGCGACGTCCTCTCACATTTACCCGACTGCTTGAAACTCGCAGGACTTCATCTTTTTATATTCCGCTCTCTCACCGCTATTCCCTCTCGTAACCTCATGTTTCTGTGAGATTTCCCTTCCATTGCATCAAAGACTAACGACATTAAAGGGCGTGTAGTAAAAAACGTGTGGGGGGTATTCTAAGATCACGTCTCAGAACATAAAAAAAAATAATAAATAGTTGGCACACATTGACCTAAAAATAAGATGGTATTTTTACCCAAAGTCTCAGAAAGGTTTACACACGCAAACGTGTATGTGATGCCAAATAAGCTCCATCTAAATGAGTGCAAGCTTTTCTTCCGGTCACTCACACCCATAAAAAAAAAGTGTCTCAAAGGTTGGGCAACTTGGCAAACAACAAAAGAAGAAATTATCACAAAAAAAACGTATTTTCTGGACTATAAATCGCTCCGGAGTATAAGTCGCACAAGGTATAAATTCAGTATAATTCAGTAGAAAAAAACATACATAAGTCACACTGGAGTATAAGTCGCACAAGGTCAAAAATGCATAATTAGGTAGAAAAAAACATACATAAGTCGCACTGGAGTATAAGTCGCACAAGTTAAAAAATGTATAATTAGGTAGAAAAAAACACACATAAGTCGCACTGGAGTATAAGTCGCACAAGGTCAAAAATGCATAATTTGGTAGAAAAAAAACATACATAAGTCGCACTGGAGTATAAGTCGCACAAGGTAAAAAATGCATAATTAAGTAGAAAAAACATACATAAGTCGCACTGGAGTATAAGTCGCACAAGGTCAAAAATTCATAATTAGGTAGAAAAAAAACATACATAAGTCGCACAAGGCCAAAAATGCATAATTAGGTAGTAAAAAACATACATAAGTCGCACTGGAGTATAAGTCGCACAAGGTAAAAAATGCATAATTAGGTAGAAAAAAACATACATAAGTCGCACTGGAGTATAAGTCGCACAAGGTAAAAAATGCATAATTAAGTAGAAAAAACATACATAAGTCGCACTGGAGTATAGGTCGCACAAGGTCAAAAATTCATAATTAGGTAGAAAAAAAACATACATAAGTCGCACAAGGCCAAAAATGCATAATTAGGTAGTAAAAAACATACATAAGTCGCACTGGAGTATAAGTCGCACAAGGTCAAAAATGCATAATTAGGTAGAAAAAAAACATACATAAGTCGCACAGGGTCAAAAATGCATAATTAGGTAGAAAAAAACCTACATAAGTCGCACAAGGTAAAAAATGCATAATTAGGTAGAAAAAAACATACATAAGTCGCACTGGAGTATAGGTTGCACAAGGTAAAAATAATTAAGTAAGAATTAAGTAAGTAAGACATAATTAAGTAGACACAGGAAGAACATGCAAACTCCACACAGAGATGGCCAAGAGTGGAATCGAACTCGGGTCTCCTAGCTGTGAGGCCATTGTGCAGCACCTCAAAAACCTAAAACCTGTAAATTATATCTTTTGGTAGCAAATGAGTTGAAATAAAAACATTACAAAAATGTCATGTTAAATGTCAGCATATCACATGAGACTTACTTTATTCATAAATATTTTATTAATAAATATTTGATGAACTATGAACTAAGCACTGAAATGATGATAATGTTGAAGATTGACTAAGTACATTAAGTTTATAAACAATATGCTTATTATGAATCACTATAAATTGTGTGGGTGTTTCCATGTTTGGGCTGACTTATATCAAAAGCACAAAGGTGGACCTCTGCCAGACTGATAAAGACCTGAATTACGAACCCTGTATGGGTAAATTCCTTGACAAGTGACCCGGGTCACCTCAGTCCGCTCTTCATCCTTGGTTCTTTTTTTAGTTTTAGGTTTTGTTTTTTTTTCCTTTCCCTTCCCTTGACCTGACTTCTTAGCTTATCTCACACCTTCTCCACCGCCGCCCTTCATTTTGTCCCTCGTGTTTTTTTTTTTTTTTTTTCAGTTATGTAACTTGGTGCATAAGAATGCCGGTAGCCACTAGACCCGAGTGCGTCCTGACAGCTGGAGGATTGATGGTTGGCTGCTGCAGTCTGGAAAAACCATAAACCGGGAGAAGACACGGAGAAGTTCATCAAATAATAAGAAGTTGAAATATTTGGTAAGAAAAGTTGACTTGTAGACCCGTCACGTTAGGTTCAGTTCGGTTTTTGGTGGATGGTGACGGTCACCAAAGCATCAAAGCAACCACGCAAAACCAATGACAGCCATCAATCCGTTTTCGAGACGTCAATACGCCCTTTGACCCTATGAAACGTCAATCGCAAATAAGTCACATGACATCTGTCGCACCATTTTGAAGTTAATTAATAATTAATAGTAATTAATAACCATGTCTCGCAGTAATTCAAGTTTTCCTTGACTCTGTCGCCAAAATGCTTGCTCGTGTGCGATTCGGTTGGCGTTTGATCGAAGCTGATTCAGAATATTTTTGAGTTTTTTTTTCAGTTGTTCAGTTGGTTTTCTTTAACGTAAACGCCATTTAAAATGCCTCTATCTTCAATTTTGGCTTTATAGAAATAAAATTGATCGAACCGAGAAATACTGTAGCAGTCACTAATACAAGACATAGCTCGGATCAATGCCAGAAAAATGGACGATTGATTGTTTTTAAGCAGTTGCTACTGTTCAAAGTCTAATTAGTGTCCGAATTGTTACATCTAGTGGTGGGCAAAACGAACCGGATCATTCAGTAAAAAGATCCGTTCATTTCGGTCAATTGGTCGTAAGCCTATGCATAGACTTGTTCAGCCGTGTCGAGTCAGTCCGTTCACTCATGCTAACGTTCTTTCCGAATCAACAGTGCACAATTACATCTAATGGTGGGCAAAAGCGTTCATTTCAGAGAACCGGATCATTCACTAAAAAGATCCGTTCATTTCGGTCAATTGGTCGTTAGCCTATGCATAGACTTGTTCAGCCGTGTCGAGTCAGTCCGTTCACTCATGCTAACGTTCTTTCCGAATCAACAGTGCACAATTACAACTAGTGGTGGGCAAAACCGTTCATTTCAGCGAAACGCATCATTCAGTAAAAAGATCCGTTCATTTCGGTCAATTGGTCGTTAGCTTATGCATAGACTTGTTCAGCCGTGTTGAGTCAGTCCGTTCACTCATGTTAACGTTCTTTCCGAATCAACAGTGCAACAATACATGATGACGTAACTTGGAATTAATTACAGCCCTTCCAGATCCGAGCGTCTCAGCTACCCGGTCCCGGCGTTACGACCACCCCCGATAATGCTAGGATAAGGAACGGTGGACTGACTCTCCAGCCAATCAAAAAAAACCCATTTACAACTGAACACACTGAACGGGTATTTTAGGGGCGGTGACCTTGTTGATTCCGTTCACAAAAAAGAACTAGTTCTTTTGACCCGTTCGTTCATGACCGACTCACAACTAGTTCCAGCTCTCCTGATAAGTATTGAGCCCCCAAGACTTAGCATCGAATGAAGGCGAGCGGGCGGGCGGGCGAGTAGCTGAGCCTCGTCATGCTGAGAGGAGGAAATCTAAAAGCGGATTCTCAAGGAGCGATGGTGGACTCGGATGCAGAGAAGGTTGCTCACAATTCCCACCAGGTGCATGTGTGTGTGTGTGTGTGTGTGTGTGTGTGCAATCATGGTGAAAATCATTGACCACCAGCCTGTGCAAAGGTTTCCTGGACAATGCCCAAAATCTCAGAGCAAAGACAAAAAGCAGGAGGAGGAGTTGGAGGACAGTGAAGTAATGGTAATGGTTTCATTTCATTTTTACATGCATCAGATTACAATTGAATGCATCACATAATCAGTTCCCAGTTCCACATGTCCAAAAGGAGTAGGAAGAAGCAAAGCTTATTAAATCCTACCCCTCCATCTGGTACTTTTACAATCAGTAACTGTTATATTTGTTCACTTCCTGCTTTCCTAATATAGTTTTTTTTGTATTTTTGTATTTTTAATTTAATTTAATTTAATTTAATTTAATTTAATTTAATTTAATTTAATTTAATTTAATTTAATTTAATTTAATTTTATTAAATTTTAGACTCTTCATCCTTGTATTTACCAAACATCAATTGCTCATCATCATATTTTTCCTCTCTTGTAGAGAAGTATTGGATGACATTTTTAGCTAATTGGTTATTTTTAGCCTTATGCATTATTTTAGCTGTTTGAAGATGAACTATATCAGCAAGTTGAAGTATTTGTGATTTTAGAAATAAGGAGTTAGTATGTTCTCTGGAGGCGGCATTATGAATTATCCTTACTGACCTTTTTTTGCAGAAGAGAAGTATTGGATGACATTTTTAGCTAATTGGTTATTTTTAGACTTATGCATTATTTTAGCTGTTTAAAATTGAACTATATCAGCAAGTTGAAGTATTTGTGATTTTAGAAATAAGGAGTTAGTGTGTATGAATTATCTTTATTACCGTTTTTTTGCAGTACATTTAGCGAGTCAAGATTGCTTTTATAGTTATTAGATCATAATAAGGCGCCATTATGAATTATCCTTACTGACCTTTTTTGCAGTACATTTACCGAGTGAAGATTGCTTTTATAGTTATTACAATCAGTAACTGTTACATTTGTTCACTTCCTGCTTTCCTAGTATAGTTATAAAAAAATTGTTTTATTGTTTTTGTTTTTTATTTTTTATTTATTTTTGTCTCGTACCAAAGTACGAGGTGATATGACCATACAATGACATAATCGGTACCATAGTAACTAGTAACATAGTAACATTGATTACAATTGAAATAAATAAAAAAAAATCCTGTCAGAGGGAACTGTAATATTCCAAATATTTATATTTATATTCCAAATACAAGTGATGACACAAGACATGTAACTCATGAGCCGAGACGCTACACGAGACAAGATTTGAACATTAACCTTAAGAAGAGTACAATAGAAAATACATGGGAACGTAATAGACGTTTAATACATGGCTTAATTTTATGTTCTGCTGTATTAATCAAACAAAAGCTGATTTTTACCAAAAGCTGCTAAGACCATCGCCACAACACGAACCGTACCAGCCGACTGAATAAACAAGATAATATTAATTGACAATCAAAATGAATATTTTCTGATTTGTCGTTGACAAACACTATTTGCTTCCCCCTGGCCAGTAATTTAAACGGTGGCGTACTGGTATTGTACGACGTATCCGCCAATAAGGAGGCTAAAAATGGGACATGGTGCAGAAACAATGACGATTCCCATGTAGAATGTAGGCTAATGATCTCGGTGGCTTCTACAGTACACCAGAAACTATTCAATTATTCTTAACAAAAAAAAAAATAGTTCATTAAACCATAATTAGAACAAAACAACTTCTGCAAACTCCTTTTCCTTTTCACTCAGCCTCATTTGGAAAAATGTGTCTCATTTTATGGACACACACACACACACACAAGTGGATTGTTTCCAGGATCAGCACAATGGAAGAGTGTGTTTTTACATTTTGTTCGCAAAAAAAAATAAAAAAATAAAAAAAAGTTGGCTGGTGTTTAATAATTAATTCTGCGACATGTGGGAGACTTCTTCTTGCCGCTTTCACTTTCCACTGACTTTTTGGATTTTATTGTGACAGTTGGCCAAGCGACTGCCCAGTCTGGAGTTGCTCATGCAAACAAGTAACGAGTATTTCTTAAACTGATTGACCATCCTGGGAATGTTTAGCTTGGGAAAATGAATGAATGACTTATTAGAATTCCGTCTGCTTTTATCCGTAGCCTCTGATTAATCATGATATCTCTCTTTCATCTTTTTGTAACTTCGCCCTCATCCGTTTGACCGTCTGCCCTTCATCCCCTCTTTCGCCTTTGTTGGATTATCCAAGCATTAGATTCCCGTCATCGTCTTTCTCCTTCACTTTCCTTTTCTTCTTCATTCACTCGCTAAATGTACTGCAAAAAAAGGTCAGTAAGGATAATTCATAATGCCGCCTACAGAGAACATACTAACTCCTTATTTCTAAAATCACAAATACTTCAACTTGATGATATAGTTCATCTTCAAACAGCTAAAATAATACATAAGGCTAAAAATAACCAATTAGCTAAAAATGTCATCCAATGAGAAATATGATCTCAGGGAAAAAGTACATTTGAAACACTTCTATGCTAGGACTACGTTAAAAAGCCATAGCATTTCAGTATGTGGAATCAAACTATGGAATGGATTGAGTAAGGAAATCAAACAATGCACAACGATGAGCCAATTCAAGAAACAATACAAGCAGTTGATGTTTGCTAAATACAAGGATGAAGAGTCTTGAACCAGTCATGATGTGCTATATATATCACTATATTGACACTTACTATGGTACACATTATGTCATTGGATGCTCATATCACCTTGTACTTCGTTACATGACAAAAATAAAAATAAAAAAAATAAAATAAAAAAATATTTTTTAAAAAATTAAAAATAAACTAAAAAAAATATAAATTAAAAATAAATAAATAAAAATAAATAAATAAATAAATTATATTAGGAAAGCAGGAAGTGAACAAATGTAACAGTTACTGATTGTAAAAGTACCAGATGCAGGGTTAGGATTTAATAAGCTTTGCTTCTTCCTACTCCTTTTGGACATGTGGAACTGGGAACTGATTATGTGATGCATTCAATTGTAATCTGATGCATGTTCAAATGAAATTAAACCATTACCATTACCATAATATGTCACAGAAGAGTTTTTTCTCTCTACTAAATTATCATAAATTACAAAAATAGCAACAAAAAAAATATTCATTCATTTGGTTGCCAGCCAATCACAGGGCACATATAGACAAACAACCAAAAAATTATTTTGCATAATTTGCATATATTTTGTATCGTGTATTAATTTTTTTATGGAGTGTATGAATTCTCCTCTGCAATATTTGTCAGAGGAGTCTTCCATCTTTCTGTGTCAAGTGTAGTTTTTCAACACTTTACCCCGTAGGCCAACCTCAGTACAGTTCATTAATATTCATGAGGTTTTATTCTTCTTCCCTTTAATGTTGATGCAAACACTTTTTTTTTTAGTTTTTTTTTTTACCTGAAGACAGTGAATGTGGCATTGAAAAAGCCCCCAACGACCAGATGAGAAGCATACAAAATGAAGATTTGACAGTATATCGTATGTGACACTTTTGCTCTGACTGATGAACAGAAAGTTAGAGGAATCATGCCAGTTCGACCGTGAGGCGAAGAGAGTGTTCCTCTTCCTCAGGCACGTGTGTGTGTGTATGAGTGTGTGTGTGTGTGTGTGTGTGTGAGAATGTCAGCTGTCTTAATATCTCGCCTGAGCGTGATTTAATATGCTCTTTACGGTGTAATGAAGATGAGGGAATGTGGTCTTGACGCTCCGCAAGTGTTAAATGAATCAACGTCCCCTGTCATCACATGCTTTCATAGCCACATACATATGTTAGTGATGCATGCACACACACACACACACACACACACACACACACTTACATAGTATATCACAGGAGCACACATCATCTATATAATGTCATGTGACCTACAAGCATGTATGTTCATGCTATATGGTACTGTATATATGTGGGAGGGGGGTAAAGTGTATTTTGTGTTACGGTGGACGAGTGGTTAGGCCTCGCAGCTAGGGGACCCGAGTTCAATTCCACCCTCGGCCATCTCTGTGTGGAGTTTGCATGTTCTTCCCGTGTCTACTTAATTATGCATTTTTGACCTTGTGCGACTTATATTCCAGTGCGACTTATGTATGTTTTTTTCTACTTAATTATGCATTTTTTATCTTGTGCGACTTATACTCCAGTGCGACTTATGTATGTTTTTTTCTACCTAATTATGCATTTTTGACCTTGCGCGACTTATACTCCAGTGCGACTTACATATGTTTTTTTCAAATTAATTATGCATTTTTGACCTTGTGCGACTTATACTCCAGTGCGACTTATGTATGTTTTTTTTCTACTTAATTATGCATTTTTTACCTTGTGCGACTTATACTCCAGTGCGACTTATGTATGTTTTTTTCTACCTAATTATGTATTTTTTACCTTGTGCGACTTATACTCCAGTGCGACTTATGTATGTTTTTTTCTACTTAATTTTGCATTTTTTACCTTGTGCGCCTTATACTCCAGTGCAACTTATGTATATTTTTTTTCTCCGTAATTATGCATTTTTGACCTTGTGCGACTTATACTCCAGTGCGTGGGTTTCCTCCCACATCCCCAAAATTCCAAAAACATGCTCGGACATATTGTCCGTAAATATGAATGTGAGTGTGAATGGTTGTTTGTCTATATGTGCCCTGTGATTGAATGGCCACCAGTCCAGGGTCTACCCCGCCTCTTGTCCAAAGACAGCTGGGATAGGCTCCAGCACCACCCCCCGCGACCCTCGTGAGGATACGCGGTAGAAAATGAATGAATGAATGAATTGCAGGAAGTACGCTGTCAACAACAACACTGCTATTTATACGTATGTAAAAAGGACATACCACACTATGGACTGTTGTTCCATTTCAGCACCACATATGTGGACAGCTCATGTACAACTAACTATCAAGCATGTAGGGATGATGGACGCCATATTGTACAACTAACTATCAAACATGCAATACAAATCATTTTGTATTGCAGATAAACAGTTCTCTGGAGCCCGGACATGTTTCCGCATGCAAGTTCATGCCTCCTAATCTCTATCCTCTTGACGTTCCCAAAGCATGATTAACTATGCTCAATGAGGACATTATGAGTTTGAGAGCCACGCAATCTTCAAATCTAGCTTTCATGCAGTCTGTGGAAACATATCTAAGCTTTTTAATGACGCTTTAACACAACGCTACTTTTCTGACCTAGAAATGTTGTATTCTCTTCTTAAACGATGCCAAAGGGTCAGATAATTTTTGATTTTTTTTTTATTTTATTTAAATTTTTTTGTTTTTTTTAAATGTAAAAATTTAAATTTTTAAATGTTTTTTAATTTTTTTATTTTAATATATGAAACGTTACAGTGCATTTCTTACATCAATCAAAAATATAACTTTCCATTATTTACATTGTAAATATTATTATTATTATCATTATTGTTATAATCTTTATCATTATTACCATTATTATTGTTATTATTGTCACCATTATTATAATCATCATTAATATTACAATTTTCATCATTATAGTTGTAACAATTTTTGGATATTTTTATTTATTTATTTATTAATTATTTAATTTTACAGACTTTGCAGTATTTCTGTTTTTATTGTCAATTTATTAGCCCACTTTTTCCCCCAAAGTGGAACATTTACATATATTATTTTCTGATTTATCTTATTTATCATAATGAGGTTTGAAAGACGTTAAAGGATGGCTCTGCACACTGCAAAGATTGCCTGCACTCTGGAAGTCCTCGGGAGCGCTTGGGAGTGTGACTAATCACAGTGAAGTGGGCGTACCCAAAGGTGGCCTTGAGGGGGAGTAAATTATGGACGCAAGCAAGACGTCCGTGGAAGCACTGCAGAAAGAGGTGCAGAATATGGAAGATCTAGAAAGCGTGTAGCTACTCTATAGGATTATTTTTGTGTCCCTTTTTTTTTTCTTCCCAGGAGCACTTTGTAAACAACAGACCACATCAAATAACAACCTATAAATGTTGTACTATATAAACACAGACCTATGTGTCTGGAAGTCCTCGGGAGCGCTTGGGAGTTTGAATAATCACAGTGGAGCGGGCGTACCGAAAGGAGGGCTTGTTTACATGGAGTCAATTAAACAGAGCGTTTGGACATCAGCGGAAGCACTGCAGGAAGAGGTGCAGAACATGGAAGATCTAGAAAGCGTGTGTAGCTGCTCTATAGGATCATTTTTGTGTCCCTTTTTTTTTTCTTCCCAGGAGCACTTTGTAAACAACAAACCACATCAAATAACAACCTATAAATGTTGTATATAAACACAGACCTATGTAACTAGAAGTCCTCGGGAGCGCTTGGGAGTTTGACTAATCACAGTGGAGCGAGTGTACCGAAAGGAGGGCTTGTTTACATGGAGTAAATTAAACAGAGCGTTTGGAAGCACTGCAGAAAGAGGTGCAGGATATGGAAGATCTAGAAAGCATGTAGCTGCTTTAGTATAGGAGTCCACAACTCAAAACAAAGCACCAATAATTAGCGTAATAGATCCAGTTTAAGTACATGATTAAGGCATATCTAGTTGAAAATTTGGTGTAGTCCAAAACTGGGATTTGTCCTTGACATCGTCTTGCATTGCTATTCTAGCTAACGTGTCTTTCAATTGCAAAAAAAAACAAACTAATTTCTAATTTCTGGTACGTCCAAATAATAATAAAAATGTGTTGAACTGACTCATGCTCGCTTGTTACATTCCCAAATAACAGCCATAACTTGTAATTTAAAACATTCAAAGTCCATCATTTTCCTGCTGCATGGTCCTTTTGTTCTAACATGTAATTCCCATGCTGGCTTCTCTGAAAGAGCTCAAACTAATTGCTTTTTTTTTTTTTTTTTTTTTTTTTTTTTAATAGCTCAGCACACGCTGCGTTGTGCTGGAGAGAGCATGTGCTCCTGTGTGTATTTGATTGCATTTGTGTGCAAACGATGAGGAGTTATTCGCTGCTATTATTACCTCCTTTTATTTCCAGCAAAGAGGCGGCTGTTTGCTCTTAAAGCCTCTCATTGTGATATTTGACAGGAAACTAATAATAATAATAATAATAATTGGGTTTATAAAGCGCCTTTCAAGGTACCCAAAGTGCTTCGCATTGAACCCATGATTCAAACAAAACAAAAAAAATGGGAAAAATAAAGCAAAAAGGCACAATGTCAAAAGAAAAAGCTGAACTGTTGCTTCCTAATAACACTTAACTTTTTATTTTGTTTTTTTTTTAGGTTTTAGCGTCATTATTTCATAAACGGATGGTAACCAAATTTTATATATATATATAAATATAATATTATATATATATATATATATATATATATATATATATATATATATATATATATATATATATATATATATATATATATACCCACAGCATATTACATTACATATATTACTTATATTACTATATTATGTTATTATTATACTATATTATTATTATATTACTATGCTATATTATTATTATTATATTAATATATATTTCTTATATTACATATAAGCATATATAATACAAATATAATATAAAATAAATGTTATATATATTTATTTATAATTATATTACATATATATTGTTAAACGAAGCCTGCACTCAGTAAACACAGACCTATATATCTGGAAGTCCTCGGGAGCACTTGGGAGTTTGACTAATCACAGTGGCGTGGGCGTACCTAAAGGAGGGCTTGTTTACATGGAGTAAATTAAACAGAGGGCGGCACGGCGGTCGAGTGGTTAGCGCGCAGACCTCACCGCTAGGAGACCAGGGTTCAATTCCCACCCTCGGCCATCTCTGTGTGGAGTTTGCATGTTCTCCCCGTGCATGCGTGGGTTTTCTCCGGGTACTCCGGTTTCCTCCCCAAAAACATGCTAGGTTAATTGGCGACTCCAAATTGTCCATAGGTATGAATGTGAGTGTGAATGGTTGTTTGTCTGTATGTGCCCTGTGATTGGCTGGCGACCAGTCCAGGGTGTACCCCGCCTCTCACCCGAAAACAGCTGGGATAGGCTCCAGCACCCCCAGCGACCCTTGTGAGGATAAGCGGTAGAAAATGAATGAATGAAATTGGGACACAAGCAAGAAGCACTGCAGAAAGAGGTGCAGAATATGGAAGATCTAGAAAGCATGTAGCTGCTCTATAGGATTATTTTTGTGTCCCTTTTTGTTTTCCATTTGTAAACAACAGAACACATCAAATAATGAATTAAACCACTTAAGCCACGGTGTTGTTAAAGTATGTATGTTAAGTTTCAATGAAATACTTTGGAAAGAACACGCGGGCCGCAGTTTGCCCACCCGTGGTTTATGTTCTGCTTGTAATATTTTACATTGGAATCTGTTAAATGACAGTTTAATGGCTAATTTAGCCATGTGATTTGGACCTGGTATTTTTGACTAAAACACAGTCAAGTAATGACTGATTCTTTGCTTGTCTCGTAAAACATAATGAATTAGGGGAAACGAAGTACGTGTTTGAAGAACCTGACAGGTTTTTATCTACCCACTTAAGAAAATGAAGGACTTCATTATGTTCAAAAGTCCAAATCATCATCAAGCAGCAGAGATACGGAGGGTTTTCATTGGGTCTTTGAACGAAAATCTCATTAAATGTAACACAAAATAGTCATTTTCCCAAACGCAAAGTAGAACAGGACGACAACAACAAACACAAAAGACTGAATTTTCACACACACACACACACACACACACACATACAGATTCATCCCCAGTGGACTTTACAGTGTTATTGTTTACATCGTAGTAGTAATTAAGCATTCCCTGATATCAATGGACAAAAGATTGTTCCGTACAAATGGTCTAAACTGAGAGCAAAACTACAGAAGCATAACAGTACCCCCCCATCAAGAGTGCATCAGTGAATACTTCCTGAAGGTCAACAAAAGAACAAAGATCAAAGATAGCGTTCCTGTCACGCCACCCAAATCTGCTTCTCTTCAGGAGATTTTTTTTTTCCAGCCTCCTTCCAAGTTGGTGCCCTTGGCAAACTCCGAAATGCTCCCGTCTCTGTCCCAATTCTCTCCAGCCCCAACCTTACTAAAGTATGCATCCTAAATTCCTTCATTTTTTTGCCCTACATTACCTTTGCTTGACACTTCCTGCCTTTTTCACATTCATTCATTCATTCATTTTCTACCGCTTTTTCTATCTAAGGGGGTGCTGGAGCCTATCCCAGCTGTCTTCGGGCGAGAGGCGGGGTACACCCTGGACTGGTGGCCAGCCAATCACAGAGCACATACAGACAAGCGAGAGGCAAAGTTGATCGAGGCAAAATTTTGGCAAAAATTTTTTTGGATGTTAACCAAAAAAAAAACGTGCTAACCGGGGCGGATGTTAACTGAGGTACCACTGTATCTTGACATTTCAACTACTGCATCACTACTAAGAAGATTATAGAGCAGAGGGAGCAACTTGTATTGTAACTATAGACAAACAACCATTCACACTCACATTCATACCTATGGACAATTTGGAGTCGCTAATTAACCTAGCATGTTTTTGGAATGTGGGAGGAAAACCGGAGTACCCGGAGAAAATCCACACATGCACCGGGAGAACACGCAAACTCCACACAGAGATGGCAGAGGGTGGAATTGAACACGGGTCTCCTAGCTGTGAGGCCTGCACGCGAACCACTCACCCACCGTGCAGCGATTTGGGGCTTGTTTTTGGATTAGGGTTCATTTAATTAGCTTATTTAGCAATTATTTTGCATGAAAATGCTTAATTTGCTAAAATATGAATTTTTTTTATACTCAACAGAATTTTTTTTTTACTTTTTTTTATTTTACTTTTGTACGGGTCTCCTAGCTGTGAGGCCTGCGCGCGAACCACTCTGTCCACCGTGCAGCCGACATGTCTGTGTGTGTGTATATATGTATATATACATTATATATATATATATATATATATATATATATATATATATATATATACTATATATACTATATATACTAGTATATTAGGGATGTCCGATATTGGCTTTTTTGCTGAAAACTGATATGCCGATATTGTCCAACTCTCAATTTCCAATATCGATATGAGCCGATAGCAATATGTGTAACATGACATGATCTCCTGTGGTGGAATGAACACATTTATGTTGTATACAGGATTTTTTTAAATGTTGTTTTTTTGATGATCGGGAACAAATCAAATACTCATATCAACCACTATTGCATTTTTATGTTGATATCAGACCAATAATTATCGGCCATCCCTAATATATAAATACAATATACAGTAAACCTCGGATATATCGGATTCAATTGTTCCCACTGGTTTTGTCCGATATAAGTGAAATCCGTTATATGCGTATACCGGAAAATGTCCGTTTTACGCATATATCGGATTTATATCCGGTATATGCGTAAATCGGATTTTATCCGTTATAAAAAGGCACTTCCATGACTATGTTTCCAATGTACCTGGACGCGCAGGCAACGCTGCAAACGCTGCAAATGACGTCGTATAGCGGCCTGTCACGATTCGGCGAATCGGAGCGCCACGATGCGGCCATCCGATATATGCGAGGGAAATTTAATGGAAATGCATTGGAACGGGACTGGAGATTTTGTCCGAAATAGGCGAAATCCGTTATAAAAAATCCGATATATGCAATGAATTTTTATTGGAAATGCATTACAGAAAAATTGGTTCTTTTTTATCTGTCCATTGTGAGCGAATTTCCGATATATCCGAGTCCGATATATCCGAGGTTTACTGTATACATTATGTTTTAGTTTTGTTATGGTTTGAATGGGAGCAAAACCAGCCTTGGTCCGCCTCAATCAGTTAATCTTCCCAAATGAACGCCATGTGGATTTAGCCCAGATTGCCAACAAAAAACGTCTTTTGTGTCAAGTTTTTAGCCCCTTTCAGACATTAAAGTTTATATTAAAAAAAAACCCAAAAGGGAAAAAGACTTGTGGATTACGAAAAGGTCAGTCGGGGTAAAACCCAGCAGGAGAGGAATGAGCAGAGGGATTCAGACAGATTAAGTGACTTTTTAGCAAACTCTCTGAATCTGCAGATGCTTGTTACACAAATATTACATCAATAGACGTAGTCAGAAACAGCTTGACATGAAATCCTTAACTGGGCTCCGTTTTTGGGATGCATCAATAACACACATGTCTGATTCCTTATTAAGTCATGGAGATGAGGTTCTGCAGAAGTAAAACCATATATTAGAGAACCTGTGTAGTCCAGACAACCACATTCATTTTCTACCACTTATCCTCACGAGGGTCGCGGGGGTGCTGGAGCCTATCCCAGCTGTGTTGGGGCGAGAGGCGGGGTACACCCTGGACTGGTGGCCAGCCAATCACAGGGCACATATAGACAAACAACCATTCACACTCACATTCATACCTATGGACAATTTGGAGTCGCTAATTAACCTAGCATGTTTTTGGAATGTGGGAGGAAACCGGAGTACCCGGAGAAAACGCATTCGGAAAGATCCCATTCGGAAAAACTCCTCATGTAAATGTGACTAATGTTTTTGGGAAAGTCATCTGGAAAGATCCCATTCGGAAAAACTCCTCATGTAAACGTCGCTAATGTTTTCAGGAAAGTCATCTGGAAAAACTCCTCATGTAAACGCGGCTAATGTTTTCGGGAAAGTCATCCGGAAAGGTCCCATTCGGAAAAACTCCTCATGTAAATGTGGCTAATGTTTTCGGGAAAGTCATCCGGAAAGATCCCATTCGGAAAAACTCCTCATGTACACGTGGCTAATGTTTTCGGGAAAGTCATCCGGAAAGATCCCATTCGGAAAAACTCATGTAAATGTGGCTAATGTTTTCGGGAAAGTCATCCGGAAAGATCCCATTCGGAAAAACTCATGTAAACGTGGCTAATGTTTTCGGGAAAGTCATCCAGAAAGATCCCATTCGGAAAAACTCATGTAAATGTGGCTAATGTTTTCGGGAAAGTAATTCGGAAAGATCCCATTCGGAAAAACTCCTCATGTAAATGTGGCTAATGTTTTCGGGAAAGTCATTCGGAAAAACTCCTCATGTAAATGTGGCTAATGTTTTCGGGAAAGTCATTCGGAAAAACTCCTCATGTAAACGTGGCTAATGTTTTCGGGAAAGTCATCCGGAAAGATCCCATTCGGAAAAACTCCTCATGTAAATGTGTCTAATGTTTTCGGGAAAGTCATCTGGAAAGATCCCATTCGGAAAAACTCCTCATGTAAACGTGGCTAATGTTTTCGGGAAAGTCATCCGGAAAGATCCCATTCGGAAAAACTCCTCATATAAATGTGGCTAATGTTTTCGGGAAAGTCATTTGGAAAGCTCCCATTTGGAAAAACTCCTCATGTAAATGTGGCTAATGTTTTCGGGAAAGTCATTCGGAAAAACTCCTGATGTAAATGTGGCTAGTGTTTTCGGGAAAGTCATTTGGAAAGATCCCATTCGGAAAAAATCCTCATGTAAACGTGGCTAATGTTTTCAGGAAAGTCATTCAGAAAAACTCCTCATGTAAACGTGGTGCAGAAATGTTTTTAAATGTTTTTAAAACAACAACGAAGCGGCGACCTAACAAAAAGTAGGGAACAAAAATAATAGTTCTTAATTCTAATAGCAACATAAAGGTAGGTAATTGGATGCCATTATTATTATTATGACCACACTGTTAGAACGGTGAGTAAGGCTTCCTGTTTTATGGCTGACAACAAGCTTTACGAGCCGCCTAAATCCTCATCAATCCACGAGTCCGAGTGTGAACTGACACATCACACGTGTCCTGACAAGCAGGTCCCCTTCCTCCCTTTTACTCCACTTCTCCATCCATCTCAGCCATCCATCATTTCCACTTTCTTCACTCTAATTAATACCATTTGCCTACCTGCATTGCTCCCTCGCTCCTCACTCCATCCATCCATCCATCCATCACCCTGGCCGACTTGGCCAGGTCATTACACGCTGCGCTGATGGTTTTGTTTCTCTAATTAGCCCAATTATGGCTGTCAGTTATAGCCCGCTCTCCTCCGCCCAGCCCCGCGGGGACCTTGTCATCCTGACATGACACAGAGTGACCTTGGTCCTGAACTGCATGATACCTCACTGCTGACCTTAAACGCTTACCCTCGCTGTTGTACACTTTCCGTTTCTTTGTCCTTAAAGCACCCCCGGAACGACAATCATGGGGGAACATGATGACGACCCGATGGGTCAAGCATGCTTTGCAATGTAATACTCATATACTCAAGGTTTGACCATCATTACACAAAAGGGAAATGACTTATGGGTAATTAGTTGCCAAGAACAGATGAGCTTATCAGGTGTGCAGCAAAATTTCAAGTCCAAATTTATGAGGTGGGCGGCACGGTGGGCGAGTGGTTAGCGCACAGACCTCACAGTTAGGAGACCCATGGTTCAATTCCATCCTCGGCCATCTCTGTGTGGAGTTTGCATGTTCTACCTGTGCATGCGTGGGTTTCCTCCCACATCCCAAAAATTCCAAAAACATGCTAGGACATACTGTCCGTAAGTATGAATGTGAGTGTGAATGGTTGTTTGTCTATATGTGCCCTGTGATTGGCTGGCTACCAGTCCAGGGTGTACCCCGCCTCTCACTGGAAGACAGCTGGGATAGGCTCCAGCACCCCCGCAACCCTCGTGAGGATAAGCGGTAGAAAATGAATAAATGAATTAATTGCAGGAAGTACGCTGTCAACAACAACACTGCTATTTACCACACTGTGGACTGTTGTTCCATTTCAGCACCACATATGTGGACAGCTCATGTGCTAGCTTGTATAAATGACATCACCATCAACTGTGGTTCAACAATGGTTGAAAATGAATCAATGAACGAAAGTTGTAAACAGATAAATTGTCCATAGGTATGAATGTGAGTGTGAATGGTTGTTTGTCTATATGTGCCCTGTGATTGGCTGGCCACTAGTCTACCCTGACATCCATAGCGGCACACTAGCTGCTCAGGGCATGTGTCCGAATACAGTATGTAGTACAGTACAGTAAGTGGCTCCCTCCATTCTATAATCTTCTTAGTAGTGATGCAGTAGTTGAAATGTCAAGATACAGTGGTACCTCAGTTAACATCTGCCCCGGTTAGCACGTTTTTTTGGTTAACATCCAAAAATTTTTTGCCAAAATTTTGCCTCGGGCTACCTTGCCTCTCGCTCGAAGACAGCTGGGATAGGCTCCAGCACCCCCCGCGACCCTCGTGAGGAAAAAGTGGTAGAAAATGAATGAATGAAAAGTTATGAGGTCAAACTTGGAGGTTTAAAATTTGGTAAATTTGTCAAAATGCACAAAAAATGGGTTTACTGAAATTCCACATTTGGTCACTGCAATTCCACATCTTGTTACTGTGTGTTTTTTTCTACCTAATTATGCATTTTTGACCTTGTGCGACCTATACTCCAGTGCGACTTATGTATGTTTTTTTTCCACCTAATTATGCATTTTTGACCTTGTGCGACTTATACTCCAGTGCGACTTATGTATGTTTTTTTTCTACCTAATTATGCATTTTTGACCTTGTGCGACTTATACTCCAGTGCGACTTATGTATGTTTTTTTTCTACCTAATTATGCATTTTTGACCTTGTGCGACTTATACTCCAGTGCAACTTATGTATGTTTTCGGGTATCCAGAAATGATTAACTGGATTTACGTATATTGTTTCCCTTAGAAACAGCTCAATCATGAAAACCGATGCTCCACTATACATACAGACGTAGTCATGTGAGAAAAACATATCTCTGCCGGCCCCCACACCACTCAAAACATGTGTTTCAATCATGAACAAACAGCATGAGGCTCCTTGCTAAAAATAGTCCAATATTAACCCGCTGCCGTATTATTCCCATGTACAGTTCAGAATATCTCTTCTGAGCCGCGTCATTTCCATGAAACACACGTTTCCATGGTTACGTTTTTACATCTACTCAAACTGTGCTCAAAATAAAGCATCTCAACCCCCCTCCCCCCCAAAAAAATGGTGAGTCACTTCCATATTGACGATTGATCCGATGAAAACTGCACTTTTTATTATTATTATTATTACTTATTGACTCATAATTAAAAAAAACTGTTTATGTTACATAAACACTGGACACCTTTTCTGTTCATGTTTATTTTTTGTGTAGCTGAATTAGCATTGTGTTAGCATATCTTACACCTATTTAGCCTGTTTGCTATTATTTTATTAATGTTAGAACTTGCCTTCCAAGATGACGTAATGTCTGTTTTGGTTAAGTAGTTTGGAAAATAAATTACCCGCAAAAATCCAACTTATACTCAGTGCGACTTATGTATGTTTTTTTCTACTTAATTATGCATTTTTGGCCCTGTGCGATTTATACTCCAGTGCGACTTATGTATGTTTTTTTCAACCTAGTTATGCATTTTTGGCCTTGTGCGACTTATACTCCAGTGCGACTTATGTATGTTTTTTTCTACCTAATTATGCATTTTTGACTTGTGCGACTTATACTCCACTGCGACTTATGTGTGTTTTTTCTACCTAATTATGCATTATTGACCTTGTGCGACTTATGTATGTTTTTTTTCTACCTAATTATGCATTTTTGACCTTGTTCGACTTATACTCCAGTGCGACTTATGTATGTTTTTTTTCTACCTAATTATGCATTTTTTGACCTTGTGCAACTTATACTCCAGTGCGACTTATGTATGTTTTTTTTCAACCTAGTTAAGCATTTTTGGCCTTGTGCGACTTATACTCCAGTGCGACTTATGTATGTTTTTTTTCTACCTAATTATGCATTATTGACCTTGTGCGACTTATGTATGGGTTTTTTTCTACCTAATTATGCATTTTTGACCTTGTGCGACTTATACTCCAGTGCGACTTATGTATGTTTTTTTCTACCTAATTATGCATTTTTGACCTTGTGCGACTTATGTATGGTTTTTTTTCTACCTAATTATGCATTTTTGACCTTGTGCGACTTATACTCCAGTGCGACTTATGTATGTTTTTTTCTACCTAATTATGCATTTTTGACCTTGTGCGACTTATACTCTAGTGCGACTTATGTATGTTTTTATTCTACCTAATTATGCATTTTTTTACCTTGTGTGACTTATACTCCAGTGCGACTTATGTATGTTTTTTTCTACCTAGTTATGCATTTTTGGCCTTGTGCGACTTATACTCCAGTGCGTCTTATATATGTTTTTTTCTACCTAATTATGCATTTTTGACCTTGTGCTTATACTCCGGAGCGACTTATAGTCCAGAAAATACGCTATATGAAAACAGTTAAAAAAAGAAGCAACTAAGAAAGCATGTAAAGGTAAACAAAGCCCCATTTACACATAAAGTGACATGCATATTAACTAAGCTACAACGACATAGTTATTATCATTATTATTCACACTGTTACCCAGACGGAACTACATTACGTGTACGTGAAATCAGTGCGCCAAGGAAGTTCAGGTTACGCTTAAAGGACTAAAATACAGCAAAATACTGTAATATTACATGCTATCATGAATGAGCTATTTTTATCTGTTTTTATATCTTTAGAACGACGATGGGCAAAATTCCCCCACAAAAAGTGCTGTTTTCCTTTAAACCAAAAGTTTGCTCAGTTCATACAAACTAATGAGATCTAATACGAATGTGATATGAGAAAAATAATAATTCAGTTCTACCTGATTAAAACTATTTTCCAGGGATTTAATGAGTATTGAGAGCCTACAGGATACAACTCCAGCATAAACTATGGATTTTGCATTCGTTCTTGTCCGCAATTCTCCTTCTATTTCACCTCTTTCTGCTTTATTCCTCCATGTTTTCCACCACTCTCCCGCCCTCTCTCTCGCAGGCATCCTTCTGCTATAATGAAACAGATGTCACTTCATTAATAAAGACCAGGTCTATAGCGCAGTAATGAAGAAATAAGCAAGTGAGCAAGCGCTGGCATAAACGAGTGGGGCAGAGCTAAGGGAGATGATTTTTGATATGCACGGCTGCGTGTTATTCAAGCGACGATAACACAGGCCTCGACGCCACCGACGCTGCCCGGTGAAAGTCATTAGCCAGCCTCAAAATAAAGGCGTTATTGGATATCAATATATGCAGACTGGCTGTAATAATAACCGACGTTTATTATTATAATGGCTCACCTTGTGGTGAGTTGAAAAAGATGGGTCGGATAACCAACAGGTGGCACCGAACGACCGCTCCCCACAGAGTTTCTCTTCCCGTCACTCACACGTATCACTGACTCAAGTTTGTAAACAACAGCGGAGGAGTTACAGTAAACCTCGGACATATCGGATTCAATTGTTCCCACTGGTTTTGTCCGATATAAGCGAAATCCGTTATATGCGTATACCGGAAAATGTCCGTTTTATTCCGTAAATCGGATTTTATCCGTTATAAAAAGGCACTTCCTTGACTATGTTTCCAATGTACCTGGACGCGCAGGCAACGCTGCAAACGCTGCAAATGACGTCGTATAGCGGCCTGTCACGATTCGGCGAATCTGAGCGCCACGATGCGGCCATCCGATATATGCGAGGGAAATTTAATGGAAATGCATTGGAACGGGACTGGAGATTTTGTCCGAAATAGGCGAAATCCGTTATAAAAAATCCGATATATGCAATGAATTTTTATTGGAAATGCATTACAGAAAAATCGGTTCTTTTTTATCTGTCCGTTGTGAGCGAATTTCCGATATATCCGAGTCCGATATATCCGAGGTTTACTGTATGATGCAAATTTTCATATAACGGTAATCAAGGAAGATGTGCAGCTATAAGATGTGATATTCTTTTAATTGTTTATACTTTTATTCATTTGATTTTGTGTTAAATATGTTTGTAAATAAAACAAAGAGGGTTGAGAGGGTCTCAATACAGTAATAAAAGTGGTATAACCTAAAAATCTCCTTGAGTAAAGACTATAAATACTAAAATACAAAACTGTACATCAATGATATCTCCAAAGTCATGAAAGACTTGAACCTAAATAAAACCACACCAACACCAACACCAACAAAGTACCAACAAATACAAATAGACGGTGTAGACATTGAAAGGGTGAACGAAAATACATTTCTGCGGATCACAATAGATGAAAATATGAGATGGAAACCTCATATTACAAATATACAACATAAGGTGGCCAGAAATATTTCAATATTGAACAAAGCAAAAATTTGTTCTCAATCAGAAATCACTCCACACTCTTTATTGCTCTCTGGTTCTACCATATCTTACTTATTGTGTGGAAATATGGGCTAATAACTATAAAAGCAATCTTCACTCGCTAAATGTACTACAAAAAAAGGTCAGTAAGGATAATTCATAATGAGGAATGATCACAAGCTGCCGCTCTGAAAGGATTTTTTATTTATTTCAATTGTAATCGATGTTACTATGTTACTAGTTACTATGGTAACGATTATGTCATTGTATGGTCATATCACCTCGTACTTCGGTACGAGACAAAAATAAATAAAAAATAAAAAACAGTAAAAAAAAATTGTTTTAACTATACTAGGAAAGCAGGAAGTGAACAAATGTAACAGTTACTGATTGTAATAACTATAAAAGCAAGCTTCACTCGCTAAATGTACTGCAAAAAAAAGGTCAGTAAGGATAATTCATAATGCCGCCTACAGAAAACATACTAACTCCTTATTCCTAAAAAAATCACAAATATTTAAAACTTGCTGATATAGTTCATCTTCAAACAGCTAAAATAATGCATAAGGCTAAAAATAACCAATTAGCTAAAAATGTAATTCAATACTTCTCTACAAGAGAGGAGAAATATGATCTCAGGGAAGAACTACATTTGAAACACTTATAATAAAATAAAATAAAATAAAATAAAATAAAAAAATTAAATTTTATAAAATAAATTTAAAAAAGAAAAAAAATACTTTAATTATATTAGGAAAGCAGGAAGTGCACAAATATAACAGTTACTGATTGTAAAAGTACCAGATGGAGGGGTAGGATTTAATAAGCTTTGCTTCTTCCTACTCCTTTTGGACATGTGGAACTGGGAACTGATTATGTGATGCATTCAATTGTCATCTGATGCATGTTCAAATGAAATTAAACCATTATTATCACCAAAATTTTGTTTATCTACCAATTTGTATTCTACCAGAAGCAACATCGACATATCTAAAGTGTAGCAAAAGAAAGTGCTGGGCTGGTTTCAAGGACAGTTTAACAGGAAGTAGCATCCTGTTGCCCCGCCATACGCCACCAGCTGTTCTCCCGCCGTCACCCTCGCCTAGACACCGACACATTTGCCACGTAAGCAAATATGCAGACACTTAAGGCCAATTCAGACGTGTTGAACAGTGTGTTCAAGGACTACGCCGGAATGGCTGGATGTGAAATTAGCATTGCAGGTTAACTACTTTACAATAATAAAGACGGAAATACGGATTCAATGAAAGTAACGTCTACATTACATAACCCATATTTAACCCCAGGGTTCAATTCCATCCTCGGCCATCTCTGCGTGGGTTTTCTCCAGGTACTCCGGTTTCCTCCCACATTCCAAAAACATGCTAGGTTAATTAGCGACTCCAAATTGTCCATAGGTATGAATGTGAGTGTGAATGGTTGTTTGTCTAGTATATGTGCCCTGTGATTGGCTGACTGGCCACCAGTCCAGGGTGTACCCCGCCTCTTGCCTGAAGACAGCTGGGATAGGCTCCAGCACCCCAGTGACCCTCGTGAGGATTTTGCTTCACACCAAAATAATAATGCTACATTTTTTGACTCTGAGCATTTTTATGGTGTTCTATGCACAAATTTGGCTGCACGGTGTCCGAGTGGTTAGTGCATAGACCTCACAGCTAGGAGACCCGAGTTCAATTCCACTCTTGGCCATCTCTGTGTGGAGTTTGCATGTTCTCCCCCGTGCATGCGTGGGTTTTCTCCGGGTACTCCGGTTTCCTCACACATTCCAAAAACATGCTAGGTTAATTGGCGACTCCAAATTGTCCATAGGTATGAATGTGAGTGTGAAATGGTTTGTCTATATGTGCCCTGTGATTGGCTGGCTGGCCACCAGTCCCGAAGACAGCTGGGATAGGCTCCAGCAACATGCAACATTTGGACTTCACCGACAAACACAGTCACATGGCTGCGATTACTTCAGCTCCTTGTCGGAGATTTTACATAAAGGCCAATACAATTTGGGATGGGGACACCCGTAATGACTACTCTAAAGCATATCTAAGTTTCAAGTACCTACTTTGCTGAGAGACCGCAGGTATAAAACTCCCAAACACTCACACACGGGGGGCCGCCCTTCACAAGCTAACCCCATGCAACACACTGCTCGGAGCCTGGATGTGCCGTCTTTGCCTCCTAATAGAGAGGCATCAATCATTGCACCAATTTTAATTTCTGGACCTGATTAAACTGATGTATCTTCACATGACCACAGCTAATCCATCAGGCAGTGAACCGGGAAACGGCGGCGGCGGCGGGTGGAGTTGGCGAGCGCAATATCTGAGGGGGGTTGACGGGTATGGCGGGGGGGGAGCCTTTGAGGAGCAGAAAACTCTCAAGTTAATTTATGTGTCTTTTTATGTCCTCCTGATTCACTTATTTTGAAGGAGAGAAGGAGAGAAGAAGTGAATGCCTCTGCAAGGGATTTCATAATTTATCTACCTGGCTTCAATGTTGCACTTTGCAATTCTTTCCCACAGCTAAATAAAGCATGTCTTTATTGAATTCCATCAGCGAATGCTATGTTCTTCTTAGCGGTGATATATTACATGGTGAAGGAAGCAATTACGCTAACATTCCTGTTCCGCATCCTGACTGGCCAATTAAAATCAAAAACTCACCCTACTCAGGCAATTTCCTCCATGCAAAAAGACAGCGCAATTACCTCCAGAAGGTCACCGTTCAACGCAGTCTTGTTCACGAAACGAAGTACCTTCCCATCGACAACAATGCTTGAGTTAAATGCTACGCTAAGGGTTCCGAATGACTGGGGCAGACGTTGAGAAAACTGTTTGATACAAAAGTCACCCATAGACCTTTAACGTCGCGGCGTGGCGTTCGTTCTAAGCCGGTGGTCTCAAACATGCGGCCCGCGGGCCAAATGTGGCACGCAGGTCACTAGTTTGAGGCCCCCGCCTTGATATGAAAGTTTAATGTTAGTGCGGCCCACCACAGGAGCTGTCAAATATCGAGTAATAAAAATGTATACCAAAGTGACTAATAATAGTAAAAAAAAAACATATTTTGATGGTTATAAATTGATGTAACTATGAAAATATTGAATCATACATTGCTGAATTTCACTTATCACACTCGGGTTTGGGGTCATTTTTACCGCGATAAACGAGGGACCACTGTAAGTCTCCTCGGTCTCGCAATACTGTAGTGCATGGGTCTCAAACACGCGGCCTGCGGGCCAAATGTGGCGCGCAGGACACTAGTTTGAGGCCCCTGCCTTGATATGAAACTTTAATGTTAGTGCGGCCCGCGCAAGTTTCATATGGATGCTGTATGGTATCATGTACCCAGAAAAAATTATTACGTTTGATTAATGTTCATGTTAAAGGTTAAATAACTGTTAATAGTTATCCTCACTATCCGTGTGGAAGTGGTAAGTTTTTGGCTATTTAAGTTTAAAGGAAATAACTTGAAGGCTACCGTTTAGGTCGCTAGCTCTCTAGTTTGCGAGTTACCATGTGTCTCAAGACCCTGCCGTTGCGCAATATGTTGTAAATAAAAAGAGTATAAATGTGACTATAGTCGTGTTTTGTCATGTCTACAGGGCTCTAATAATGCTTTGTTCATTTTAATCTGAAAAAAATAATTTGTCTACCCACCAATTATATGTGGTTTCTTAAGTTTTTATTATTTGCCATTTTATTATTATTATTATTATATTTATTTATTGCTGATTGATTGATTTTCTTTATTCTTGATTTGTTTATTATTATTTTTCATCTTATTTTGTGCAGGAAAATAAAAATTAAGATATTTAAGAACAGTGGAATGTTTTGTCGGAGCTTTTATTGTAGAAAATCAGAACCAAAGCACTGAAAAAGTTTGTATATTTTTCTGTTTTTAATAAATGCGTTTTTTTTTTTTTTTGGAAAACCTGATGCGGCCCAGCCTTGCCCAGACCCTAGCTCCAGTGGCCCCCAGGTAAATTGAGTTTGATACCCCTGTTCTAAGCAGTCATTTGCTCCAAACGGCATTACATCCAGCCAACGCAATGCTAACATGGGAGGAATGAATCATTGCCTGTAGGAGTTTATCATTCATGCTTTTGATCCATTAATCAGCTAAGGTGGACTAGATCTACTTAGAAATTCAGTGTGATGTACAAGGTGCAGATTTCGGGTTCAGATTTGGTCACCGTGGCAACAAATTGGAGCAGCAATGAAAGTAACATAAGTATACTAATGGACTAATCATGTTTTATGTGCTTTATGCATGTAAAAACCCACATTGTGTATTAATAACACGGCAACAACGTGACATATTGTACGCTAACCAGAGAATTTAGACAATTTTCAAAGATCCTTGTAAAGATTTTTAATTTTTATTTTTTAATTTTTTTTTTTTTTAATTTTTTTAATTTTTTGATTTTTTTAATTTTTTTAATTTTTTTATTTTTTTAAATTTTAAATTTTAAATTTTAAATTTTAAATTTTAAATTTTAAATTTTAAATTTTAAATTTTAAATTTTAAATTTTAAATTTTTCATTTTTCATTTTTTTTTTTATTTGTTCTCTGGAGGCGGCATTATGAATTATCCTTACTGACCTTTTTTTGCAGAAGAGAAGTATTGGATGACATTTTTAGCTAATTGGTTATTTTTAGCCTTATGCATTATTTTAGCTGTTTGAAGATGAACTATATCAGCAAGTTGAAGTATTTGTGATTTTTAGAAATAGGGAGTTAGTATGTTCTCTGGAGGCGGCATTATGAATTATCCTTACTGACCTTTTTTTGCAGAAGAGAAGTATTGGATGACATTTTGAGCTAATTGGTTATTTTTAGCCTTATGCATTATTTTAGCTGTTTGAAGATGAACTATATCAGCAAGTTGAAGTATTTGTGATTTTTAGAAATAAGGAGTTAGTATGTTCTCTGGAGGCAGCATTATGAATTATCCTTACTGACCTTTTTTTGCAGAAGAGAAGTATTGGATGATATTTTTAGCTAATTGGTTATTTTTAGACTTATGCATTATTTTAGCTGTTTGAAGATGAACTATATCAGCAAGTTGAAGTATTTGTGATTTTAGAAATTAGTTAGGAATGGAAAAAGTCACTCAAGTGCTTCTTAGACCCGACATCACATTTCCCAGTAGGGCTTACTAAAAGCACTTTTAAAATGTCAAAATTCCAGCATCAGGACTAGATTTGACCGGTGGAACTATTGTGAGACCTTTTAAAATTGGTGAAAAATGTAAGCGTAACGCAAGACCTGCAAACGCTCAACTCAATTTCAACGTCATCGTTCTTCTTATACACATCTTTTTCTGAATCATCACACAAGCTCGGAGGGTGCGATGCTGATTTGATTGGCAAATTTAAAAGAAGAGGAGAATAAGAAAGAGGAGAGAAGATGGTGCTAAAATACACACGCTTTGAGGTCACATTTGCAATAAGAAGGGTGAATCAAATGTTGGGCTAGCTTGATTGGAGTGAAAGACAGGCTTCGGCTATGAGTGATTAGATGGCGGACGGCGCATTACAAACCTGCTTGGGAGTTCTTTCCCTGCCTGGAGGGCAAACAGACCATTAGGGAGTCTATAGCCTGCTGCCACACTACATCTTTCAACTACACACATAATGCACATGTAGATGAGAGAGCAACATCTTCACAGGCTTTTCCATAAAATAAAAAGTGGAGCCCGTAACATGAAATACAAATCATTTATCCGTTTTTTTCCATAGGAAATAACAGAACTTAATCTGTTCCAGGGTTAAAACCCTGTTATTATGGGCTAATAACTATAAAAGCAATCTTGACTCGCTAAATGTACTGCAAAAAAACGGTAATAAAGATAATTCATACACACTAACTCCTTATTTCTAAAATCACAAATACTTCAACTTGCTGATATAGTTCATCTTTAAACAGCTAAAATAATGCACAAGGCTAAAAATAACCAATTAGCTAAAAATGTCATCTAATACTTCTCTTCTGCAAAAAAAGGTCAGTAAGGATAATTCATAATGCCGCCTCCAGAGAACATATTAACTCCTTATTTCTAAAATCACAAATACTTCAACTTGCTGATATAGTTCATCTTCAAACAGCTAAAAAAATGCATAAGTCTAAAAATAACCAATTAGCTAAAAATGTTATTCAATTCTTTTCTTCTGCAAAAAAAAGGTCAGTAAGGATAATTCATAATGGCGCCTCCAGAGAACATACTAACACCTTATTTCTAAAAATCACAAATACTTCAACTTGCTGATATAGTTCATCTTCAAACAGCTAAAATAATGCATAAGGCTAAAAATAACCAATTAGCTAAAAATGTCATCCAATACTTCTCTTCTGCAAAAAAAGGTCAGTAAGGATAATTCATAATGCCGCCTGCAGAGAACAAATAATAAATAATAAATGATAAATGATAAAAAATAAAAAATAAAAAATAAAAAATAAAAAATAAAAAATAAAAAATAAAAAATAAAAAATAAAAATTAAACTATATTAGGAAAGCAGGAAGTGAACAAATATAACAGTTACTGATTGTAAAAGTACCAGATGGAGGGGTAGGATTTAATAAGCTTTGCTTCTTCCTACTCCTTTTGGACATGTGGAACTGGGAACTGATTATGTGATGCATTCAATTGTCATCTGATGCATGTTCAAATGAAATTAAACCATTACCATTACCAAATTACCGTTGCTGTACCTAGCATTTTTGGAGTGGCAATTTAACACTCTTAAGTGTCATGCAAGAAGGTAAGAACCATATATTGAAAGCAAGCACAGAACACGGAACAATAGAGTGCTGCCTGTGAGGTAAGAGACCAGCCAAAAGTGTCGGACACACTTTGTCACATTGAATGCCTCGAGTGTGTGCAAACTTTTGACTGGTAACGTCGAGCACCTAGGACACACTCATACATTCCGCTTTACCAATCTGCAATATGTTGTGGTCTATGGCTATCATCACACTTTTTTCCTCTATGCCATTCCTGATATCTTCTTGAAGCGTTTCCACTGTAATATGATTGCTTTTCAGCATACATTGATATATTCATAGTTAGGCTTGTTGTGACACCCATACCTTAGTATTTTTACTTCCTCCGTCATACCATGCTGCTTACTGGCTCCGGAGAAATGTAGGAAGACATGCATGGATGGAAAAAAAAAAACAAAAAACATAAGAAGACACAACGGTGAGATGGCGCAGTGACATGAGTGAATAAAGAAATAAAAGTACATAAAGCAGTAGTAGGGATACAAGCAGACATAAACAAGATTGGAGCTAAACGGGACAAAATAACACAGGGATTAGAAATGGGAATGAGTGAAATGTGGGTAATGAGCTTTGCAGCTTGCGTGAAAAGTGTTTTTTCCATCGAGTGAAAGTTCAATCCCGGCGAAAATGTTTAGTTGGGGATAGAAAAAACATTTATCAGCTGATTAACACTCACACACACACACTAACAAAACTAAGAAAGTAACACTCATCAATACTACTTAGCAGTTGACACTTCGGTAGAAAACTTATGCACTGCCCCCGGGGGAGATCATATGGAACCGGGGGGCACAGAGCCACAACATTAGGTACACACTGCAACAAGAACCAATCAAAGTGCTGTATTAAAAATGAGAAGATGCCCTATTTTGGGGGCATTTATTGACTCTACTGCAGAGGGCAAGACAAGACCTATGGTTGGGTAGAAGCGGACAAAATTAATTAAATTAAATTAAATTAAATTAAATTAAATTAAATTAAATTAAATTAAATTAAATTAAATTAAATTAAATTCATTCATTTTCTACCGCTTTTCCCTCACGAGGGTCGCGGGGGTGCTAGAGCCTATCCCAGCTGTCTTCGAGCCAATCACAGGGCACATATAGACAAACAACCATTCACACTCACATTCATACCTATGAACCACGCATGCACGGGGAAAACATGCAAACTCCACACAGAGATACCCGAGGGTGGGATTGAACTCGGGTCTCCTAGCTGTGAGGCTTGCGTGCTAACCACTCGACCGCCGTGTGCTATCATACTATGTGTTATCATGCTAATTTTAGAATGTTAACATTACTACCCATTTTAAGCTATTTTCATGGTAGACCTCGGTGTTGGCATGCTAATGTTAGCATTTGCTAGCATGTTAACATTGTCATAGTAGCATTTTTAGCCATTTTCATAAGTAGACACTTAAAGACGTAGCACTATCAAGTTTGTTGTTAGCATGCTAATTTTGTCACTTCAGCGTTGCTAGCATGCTAACAGTAGCATAATAGCATTTTTATACATTTTTATAGCTAGACACAGATATAAACATTTGGCACTGTGATGCTATGTGTTTGCATGCTAATGTTAGCATTGCTAGCATTCTAAAATCAGCAATCTAAACAGGCCTGCACGCTAACCACTCGACCGCCTGTGTGCTATCATACTATGTGTTATCATGCTAATTTTAAAATGTTAACATTACTAGCATTTTTAGCTATTTTCATGGTAGACACCACTATTATCCTAGGTGTTGGCATGCCAATGTTATCATTGCTAGCATTGTAACATTGCCATAGTAGCATTTTTAGCCATTTTCATAAGTAGACATTTAAAGACGTAGCACTATCATGTTTGTTGTTAGCATGCTAATTTTGGCACTTCAGCGTCGCTAGCATGCTAACAGTAGCATAATAGCATTTTTATACATTTTATAGCTAGACACATATATAAACACATGGCACTGTGATGCTATGTGTTTGCATGCTAATGTTAGCATTGCTAGCATTCTAAAATCAGCGATCTAAACAGGCCTGCACGCTAACCACTCGACCGCCTGTGTGCTATCATACTATGTGTTATCATGCTAATTTTAAAATGTTAACATTACTAGCATTTTTAGCTATTTTCATGGTAGACACCACTATTATCCTAGGTGTTGGCATGCCAATGTTATCATTGCTAGCATTGTAACATTGTCATAGTAGCATTTTTAGCCATTTTCATAAGTAGACATTTAAAGACGTAGCACTATCATGCTTGTTGTTAGCATGCTAATTTTGGCACTTAGCATGCTAACAGTAGCATAGTGGCATTTTTATACATTTCTTTATAGCTAGACACAGATATAAACACTTGGCACTGTGATGCTATGTGTTTGCATGCTAATGTTAGCATTGCTAGCATTCTAAAATCAGCAATCTAAACAGGCCTGCACGCTAACCACTCGACCGCCTGTGTGCTATCATACTACGTATGTGTTATCATGCTAATTTTAAAATGTTAACATTACTAGCATTTTTAGCTATTTTCATGGTAGACACCACTATTATCCTAGGTGTTGGCATGCTAATGTTATCATTGCTAGCATTGTAACATTGTCATAGTAGCATTTTTAGCCATTTTCATAAGTAGACATTTAAAGACATAGCACTATCATGCTTGTTGTTAGCATGCTAATTTTGGCACTTAGCATGCTAACAGTAGCATAGTGGCATTTTTATACATTTCTTTATAGCTAGACACAGATATAAACACTTGGCACTGTGATGCTATGTGTTTGCATGCTAATGTTAGCATTGCTAGCATTCTAAAATCAGCAATCTAAACAGGCCTGCACGCTAACCACTCGACCGCCTGTGTGCTATCATACTACGTATGTGTTATCATGCTAATTTTAAAATGTTAACATTACTAGCATTTTTAGCTATTTTCATGGTAGACACCACTATTATCCTAGGTGTTGGCATGCTAATGTTATCATTGCTAGCATTGTAACATTGTCATAGTAGCATTTTTAGCCATTTTCATAAGTAGACATTTAAAGACGTAGCACTATCATGCTTGTTGTTAGCATGCTAATTTTGGCACTTAGCATGCTAACAGTAGCATAGTGGCATTTTTATACATTTCTTTATAGCTAGACACAGATATAAACACTTGGCACTGTGATGCTATGTGTTTGCATGCTAATGTTAGCATTGCTAGCATTCTAAATGCTCCACACAGAAATGGCCGAGGGTGGAATTGAACTTGGGTCTCCTAGTTGTGAGGTCTGCACGCTAACCACTCGACCACCGTGCAGCCCGTTACTATACTATATGTAATTAAAATAAGAGTGGTACATTTCTTAATTGCAATATGGTTGGATATGTGATGAGTTTGTGGAGGTGGACCTAAAAAAGCATTTTAAAACATGAGCACAGTCGAAAAGCGCAGGCGCTAAGTAGCATTTGCAGCATTATGAATGAGCCAAAAACAAGCGCTGTGCTATAAAAGGCAAGCGGCCCCCTCTCTGGAAGCGGCAGCCGGAATTCTGGAAGCGGGACAGAGGAGAAGGGAAGCATATGAGTGGCAGATCAAAGTACCAGGGTGGCCAGATGAAGAGGGGCAAGGCAGTTCAAATGAGGATTTGCACAAATGATCACAGAACGGAAAATCTAACAAGCTCAGTATTTTTGAATTGAGGGGAAAATGATATTTGGACATAATGTGATCGCTGAGTGACATAAAATACGGAAACGGTAGTAAAGAAAAATCTGACTTCGGGCCATTTAAGTGAAGCTGGCTTGCTGTCTGTCGTTGGTGCTGCCCAAAAACCCCAAATTACTCCTATATTTATTTTAGCTACATGTTTAGATTGCTAATTTTAGAATGCTAACAATGCTAAAATTAGCATGCAAACACATAGCATCACAGTGCCAAGTGTTTATATATGGGTCTAGCTATAAAAATGTATAAAAATGCTACTATGCTACTGTTAGCATGCTAACCACGCTAAAGTGCGAAAATTACCATGCTAACAACAAGGATGATAGTGCTACGTCCTTAAATGTCTACTTATGAAAATAGCTAAAAAGGCTACTATGACAATGTTAACATGCTAGCAATGGTAACATTAGCATGCCAACACCTAGGATAATAGTGGTAAGTGTTCATTCATTCCGCTTATCCTCACAAGAGTCGCGGAGGGTGCTGGAGCCTATCCCAGCTGTCTAAGAGAGGCGGGGTACACCCTGGACTGGTGGCCAGCCAATCACAGGGCACATATAGACATCAACAACCATTCACACTCACATTCATACCTATGGACAATTTGGAGTCACTAATTAACCTAACATGTTTTTGGAATGTGGGAGGAAACCATGCAATGCACGGGGAGAACGTGCAAACTCCACACAGAGTTGTCCGAGGATGGAATTGAACCCTGGTTTCCTAACTGTGAAGTCTGCGTGCTAACCACTCGACCGCCGTGCAGCCCAGTTTTAAGTGAAACCATGAAAATAGCTAAAAATGCTAGTAATGTTAACATTCTAAAATTAGCATGATAACACATTGTATGATAGCACATGGGGGTCGAGATCCATATCCTGGATCTTGTGGATCACCGCCCGGATTTAGCACCGATGCAAGTGGATTATAAGTGACACTTGATAAGGGAAACTTGATTTGGTTAACATCTGCTTTGGTTAGAGTCTGATCATCTGCAATGAATGAATGATGCTAACCAAGGTTCCACTGTGTAGAGAGGAGATTGTTTCTCCTCAACTTCCCGTGCCGTCCCATTTAAACGAGTCTTCTCCGATCTCATCCTGATATTCCGACTTCGTCCTCCTTTCCCGTCTGACTCTTGTGTCATTGTACGGATAATTATTTATTAACGTATTCATGTCGCCGCCGTCACCGCCTGTCTGTCGGTACCATCTGTGCCCAGTTAGGTGCCGCCACCTTGCACCCTCCCTCCTGTGCCACTCTAGCCGGGGCCCGCCTGAGGGGGACAGTGCTATGGACGGGGGCACAGATCAGAGGCAACCCCCCCCACCACATTCACACACAAAAGCACGCACATTTCTCTCTTGTGATTTCTTTTAGTCTTTTTTTAAACACACATACACCTTCTGCTGACAACCTCATCATGGCCGCCCCCGGTGCTGTCCCTGGGGCTAGGTGGGGTTAGGGCGGCAAAAGAGGCACGCAGCAGTAGTCGCCACAGTCCCTTCTGTCCTGTTTTGTCCTTCTGTGTTCTAAAGATGGAGCTCACAGGAGTTTTACCATGATAAAAGTTCTTTGGAGGACAACACGGGGGAGGGGCTGTTTAGGGAACATCGACCACCTGATCCGTTTGCACGATAAAAATTATTACGTTTGTTTAATGTTCATGTTAAAGGTTAAATAACTGTTAATAGTTAACCTCCCTACCCGTGTGGAAGTGGTAAGTTATTGGCTATTTAAGTTGAAAGGAAATAACTTGAAGGCTACCGTTTAGGTCGCTAGCTCTCTAGTTTGCGAGTTAGCATGTGTCTCAAGACCCCGCAGTTATTCAGCACTAAGCGCCGCTCCTATCCGTGTGGAAGTGGTAAGTTATTGGCTATTTAAGTTTAAAGGAAATAACTTGAAGGCTACCGTTTAAGGTCGCTAGCTCTCTAGTTTGCGAGTTAGCATGGGTCTCAAGACCCAGCAGATATTCAGCACTAAGTGCCGCTCCTATCCGTGTGGAAGTGGTAAGTTATTGGCTATTTAAGTTTAAAGGAAATAACTTGAAGGCTACCGTTTAAGGTCGCTAGCTCTCTAGTTTGCGAGTTAGCATGGGTCTCAAGACCCCGCAGTTATTCAGCACTAAGTGCCGCTCCTATCCGTGTGGAAGTGGTAAGTTATTGGCTATTTAAGTTTAAAGGAAATAACTTGAAGGCTACCGTTTAGGTCGCTAGCTCTCTAGTTTGCAAGTTAGCATGGGTCTCAAGACCCCGCAGATATTCAGCACTAAGTGCCGCTCCTATCCGTGTGGAAGTGGTAAGTTATTGGCTATTTAAGTTTGAAGAAAATAACTTGAAGGCTACCGTTAAGGTCGCTAGCTCTCTAGTTTGCAAGTTAGCATGGGTCTCAAGACCCCGCAGATATTCAGCACTAAGTGCCGCTCCTATCCTTGTGGAAGTGGTACGTTATTGGCTATTTAAGTTTGAAGAAAATAACTTGAAGGCTACCGTTTAGGTCGCTAGCTCTCTAGTTTGCAAGTTAGCATGGGTCTCAAGACCCCGCAGATATTCAGCACTAAGTGCCGCTCCTATCCGTGTGGAAGTGGTAAGTTATTGGCTATTTAAGTTGAAAGGAAATAACTTGAAGGCTACCGTTTAAGGTCGCTAGCTCTCTAGTTTGCGAGTTAGCATGGGTCTCAAGACCCCGCAGTTATTCAGCACTAAGTGCCGCTCCTATCCGTGTGGAAGTGGTAAGTTATTGGCTATTTAAGTTTAAAGGAAATAATTTGAAGGCTACCGTTTAGGTCGCTAGCTCTCGAGTTTGCGAGTTAGCATGGGTCTCAAGACCCCGCAGTTATTCAGCATTAAGTGCCGCTCCTATGCGTGTGGAAGTGGTAAGTTATCGGCTATTTAAGTTTAAAGGAAATAATTTGAAGGCTACCGTTTAGGTCGCTAGCTCTCTCTAGTTTGCAAGTTAGCATGGGTCTCAAGACCCCGCAGTTATTCAGCACTAAGCGCCGCTCCTATCCGTGTGGAAGTGGTAAGTTATTGGCTATTTAAGTTTAAAGGAAATAACTTGAAGGCTACCGTTTAGGTCGCTAGCTCTCTCTAGTTTGCAAGTTAGCATGGGTCTCAAGACCCCGCAGTTATTCAGCACTAAGCGCCGCTCCTATCCGTGTGGAAGTGGTACGTTATTGGCTATTTAAGTTTAAAGGAAATAACTTGAAGGCTACCGTTTAGGTCGCTAGCTCTCTAGTTTGCGAGTTAGCATGTGTCTCAAGACCCCGCAGTTATTCAGCACTAAGCGCCGCTCCTATCCGTGTGGAAGTGGTAAGTTATTGGCTATTTAAGTTTAAAGGAAATAACTTGAAGGCTACCGTTTAAGGTCGCTAGCTCTCTAGTTTGCGAGTTAGCATGGGTCTCAAGACCCCGCAGTTATTCAGCACTAAGTGCCGCTCCTATCCGTGTGGAAGTGGTAAGTTATTGGCTATTTAAGTTTAAAGGAAATAACTTGAAGGCTACCGTTTAGGTCACTAGCTCTCGAGTTAGCGAGTTAGCATGGGTCTCAAGACCCCGCAGATATTCAGCACTAAGTGCCGCTCCTATCCGTGTGGAAGTGGTAAGTTATTGGCTATTTAAGTTTAAAGGAAATAACTTGAAGGCTACCGTTTAGGTCACTAGCGCTCTAGTTTGCGAGTTAGCATGGGTCTCAAGACCCCGCAGTTATTCAGCACTAAGTGCCACTCCTATCCGTGTGGAAGTGGTAAGTTATTGGCTATTTAAGTTTAAAGGAAATAACTTGAAGGCTACCGTTTAGGTCGCTAGCTCTCTCTAGTTTGCAAGTTAGCACGGGTCTCAAGACTCCGCAGTTATTCAGCACTAAGTGCCGCTCCTATGCGTGTGGAAGTGGTAAGTTATTGGCTATTTAAGTTTAAAGGAAATAATTTGAAGGCTACCGTTTAGGTCGCTAGCTCTCGAGTTTGCGAGTTAGCATGGGTCTCAAGACCCCGCAGTTATTCAGCATTAAGTGCCGCTCCTATGCGTGTGGAAGTGGTAAGTTATCGGCTATTTAAGTTTAAAGGAAATAATTTGAAGGCTACCGTTTAGGTCGCTAGCTCTCTCTAGTTTGCAAGTTAGCATGGGTCTCAAGACCCCGCAGTTATTCAGCACTAAGCGCCGCTCCTATCCGTGTGGAAGTGGTAAGTTATTGGCTATTTAAGTTTAAAGGAAATAACTTGAAGGCTACCGTTTAGGTCGCTAGCTCTCTCTAGTTTGCAAGTTAGCATGGGTCTCAAGACCCCGCAGTTATTCAGCACTAAGCGCCGCTCCTATCCGTGTGGAAGTGGTACGTTATTGGCTATTTAAGTTTAAAGGAAATAATTTGAAGGCTACCGTTTAAGGTCGCTAGCTCTCTAGTTTGCAAGTTAGCATGGGTCTCAAGACCCCGCAGTCCCTCGCTAAATTGACCCGCGTTCTGAATGTCAGTAAATTCCAATTACAGTAATACAATATGTATCCAATCTTGAAAGAGTTAAGCCTTTAACTGAGTGCCATTCTCACCATGTTGTGATACTGCAGATCGAGGGGGCGGATGGAGGACAAAGATGGATGAAAAAGAAGCAGCTACAGATAAAGAATGAAACAAGGGGGGGGGGGGATAGAAAGAGAAAAACTAAAGCCTGTGGGACTGTGGGAGGATTGTACTTTTTGTATGCCGTATCTCAATAAGTAAACAGAACAAATATTCGACATTTCTTCGCTCTTCCCACCAGCCATTCCCATGTATATCCACCGTCCATCCCCCTTCATCCCGATTGCTATCTTTTGGCTTCTTCACTTTTTTTTGACAGCCCATCGCTCTCATCTCAATTCGCTCCCCCTGCAGCAGCTTTCTTTCATCCTCTGTATTTTTTTTTTCTTGCCCCATGTGTCACCGCAGTTCCTCAACTCTTATCCTGCTCTCAGCGATCATTCTCACTTTACACCCCAATTTCTATCCAAAGCCCTGTTTACACTATGCAGTTGACTTTCGGTACTGTTAGCATGAAGCTTGTGAAAAGTATCAAAGTCACTTTGTCTACAGGTACAGATACGATATTGGGGCCATTTATAAGTGAGGCTCGCTTGCTGTCTGTCGTTGGCGCTGCCGCAAAAACTTCGGCAAGCATTCTAGTTCCCCCACACCCAAAATTACTCCAATATTTATTTTATGTACATGTTTACATCGCTAATTTTAGAACGCTAGCAATGCTAACATTAGCATGCAAACACATAGCATCACAGTGCCAAGTGTTTATATATGTGTCTAGCTATCAAAAATGTATAAAAATGCTACTATGCTACTGTTAGCATGCTAAGTGCCAAAATTAGCATGCCAACAACAAGCATGATAGTGCTACGTCTTTAAATGTCTACTTATGAAAATGGCTAAAAATGCTACTATGACAATGTTAGCATGCTAGGTGTCAAAATTAGCATGCATGCTAGGTGTCAAAAATTAGCATACTAACAACAAGCATGATAGTGCTACGTCTTTAAATGTCTACTTATGAAAATGGCTGAAAATGCTACTATGACAATGTTAGCATGCTAAGTGCCAAAATTAGCATGCTAACAACAAGCATGATAGTGCTACATCTTTAAATGTCTACTTATGAAAATGGCTAAAAATGCTACTATGACAATGTCAGCATGCTAAGTGCCAAAATTAGCATGCTAACAACAAGCATGATAGTGCTACGTCTTTAAATGTCTACTTATGAAAATGGCTAAAAATGCTACTATGACAATGTTAGCATGCTAGGTGTCAAAATTAGCATGCATGCTAGGTGTCAAAATTAGCATGCTAACAACAAGCATGATGGTGCTACGTCTTTAAATGTCTACTTATGAAAATGGCAAAAAATGCTACTATGACAATGTTAGCATGCTAAGTGTCAAAATTAGCATGCTAACAACAAGCATGATAGTGCTACGTCTTTAAATGTCTACTTATGAAAATGGCTAAAAATGCTACTATGACAATGTTAGCATGCTAGGTGTCAAAATTAGCATGCTAACAACAAGCATGATAGTGCTACGTCTTGAAATGTCTACTTATGAAAATGGCTAAAAATGCTACTATGACAATGTTAGCATGTTAGGTGTCAAAATTAGCATGCTAACAACAAGCATGATAGTGCTACATCTTTAAATGTCTACTCATGAAAATGGCTAAAAAGGCTACTATGACAATGTTAACATGCTAGCAATGTTAACATGCTAGCAATGCTAACGTTAGCATGCCAACACCTAGGATAATAGTGGTGTCTACCATGAAAATAGCTAAAAATGTTAGTAATGTTTAATTCTGAAATTACCATGATAACACATAGTATGATAGCACACAGGCGGCCGAGTGGTTAGCGTGCAGACCCGGGTTCAATTCCACCCTCGGCCATCGGCCCGGTTTTCTCCGGGTACTCCGGTTTCCTCCCACATTCCAAATTGTCCATAGGTATGAATGTGAGTGTGAATGGTTGTTTGTCTATATGTGCCCTGTGATTGGCTGGCCACCAGTCCAGGGTGTACCCCGCCTCTTGCCCAAAGACAGCTAGGATAGGCTCCAGCACCCCCTGGAAACACTCATGAGGATAAGTGGTAGAAAATGAATGAATGAATATTAATATTCAAATACTGTATCATCTAGGACTGCACGGCGGGCGAGTGGTTAGCACACAGACATCACAGCTAGGAGACACAAGTTCAATCCCACCCTCGGGCATCTCTGTGTGGAGTTTGCATGTTCTCCCCGTGCATGCGTGGGTTTTCTCCGGGTACTCCGGTTTCCTCCCACATTCCAAAAACATGCTAGGTTAATTAGCGACTCCAAATTGTCCATAGGTATGAATGTGAGTGTGCATGGTTGTTTGTCTATATGTGCCCTGTGATTGGCCCACCTCTCGCTTGAAGACAGCTGGGATAGGCTCCAGCACCCTCATGAGGATAAGCGGTAGAAAATGACTGAATGAAAACAAACAAATCTTCTTCTTGCTACGCACACAAGATGATGGATGTCCTCCATTGTTGCCTTTTGTTTACCATGTGCTCGTGTTCGCCCGCCATCCCGCCAACACAACCACACAGTCCCAAAAAGCAAGCCAGAGATGTAGCTAAACCAAAACTCCCACCCTCGCATGTTTGTGTCTTGCTTGCTTGAGAGCAACATTCCCCCGGATCAGAGGACCAGATGGGAAGCTGGCAAAGAAGGTGCAGTCCTGGTGGCTTCCATCAAGGAGCCGTGAGAGCCGAGGAGTGTGGCTGTACTCCCTTGGGGGTGCGGTGGGGAGGAAAGAGTGGCTCATTAGTGTGAATGGCGCACAGGAGATCATGCCGACGCTGTGTGGATGCTTGTCTGTTTGAGTGCCTCTGTCTATAATTAGGAGTCTTAGCTAGTAGCTGCTGTGGATCGGAGCTGGATAAGTCCTCTGGCAACTAGCCAGCTAGCATCAGAGATAACCTCACACAAACACACACAGGGGCTTCCGGCGTTGTATCGCTTTTGTGGTGATGCAATGTGCTTGTTGTGGGGATAACTCACATGGCACCCCCCCCCCCCGCCATAAGATCCACGACAGAGGGGACATTCCTCCACTTTTACCTTGACAACAAGCATGCATCAAGGTAGGATCTAGAACATTGGTCCCTAACCACCTAAACAAACAACCATTCACACTCACATTCAATTAACCAATTATCAAATTAACCTAGCATGTTTTTGGAATGTGGGAGAAAACCATGCAATGCACGGGGACAACATGCAAACTCCAGACCGAGACTGAGGTGGAATCGAACTCGGGTCTTCTTGATGTGTGGCCTGAACTCCAACCACTCGACCACCATGCAGCCCCTGGAGTACAACATTCATTCATTCATTCATTTTCTACCGCTTATCCTCACGAGGGTCGCGGCGGTGCTGGAGCCTATCCCAGTTGTCTTTGGGCGAGAGGCGGGGTACACCCTGGACTGGTGGCCAGCCAATCACAGGGCACATATAGACAAACAACCATTCACACTCACATTAAATTAACAAATTATCCAATTAACCTAGCATGTTTTGGGAATGTGGGAGAAAACCATGCAATGCACGGGGAGAACATGCAAACTCCACACAGAGATGGCCGAGGGTGGAATCGAACTTGGGTCTCCTTGATGTGTGGCCATGCAGCCCACGGAGTACAACATTCATTCATTCATTCAATTTCTACCACATATCCTAACAAGGATCGCGGGGGGTGCTGGAGCCTATCCCAGCTGTCTTTGGGTGAGAGGCGGGGTACACCCTGGACTGGTGGCCAGCCAATCACAGGGCACATATAGACAAACAACCATTCACACTCACATTCATACGTACGGACAATTTGGAGTCGCCAATTAACCTAGCATGTTTTTGGAATGTGGGAGAAAACCATGCAATGCACGGGGAGAACATGCAAACTCCACACAGAGATGGCCGAGCGTGGAATCGAACTCGGGTCTCCTTGATGTGTGGCCTACGCTCCAACCACTCGCCCACCATGCAGCCCCAACATGATTTACAAAATGGATACACAATTACATATATAAAAAAAAATTTGCGCCACCCACAGACTGGTACAGGGCCACTCCCCGGTGATCTATAATGTCTGGCATACACAATAAGGGTTGGCTGCCCAAAGTGGGGGAATCAAAGACGCCAGGCATGTACTATACCCACAGACACGGCAACACTCAAAATCGGGAATCATTCTTGCCCTCATTGAAACCCCCAGAAGGGACAAACTACATTATGCAACACACACATACACACTTTGTCTGGCATACGACCTCCACCTGGGGATGAAAATCTTTCATCTCCACAACCACCGCCACTGGGCACACTTCATTGTATACCCACGCTCTTCTTCTCCACCTGCTACCCATTCCCACATAAACACACTCTCACTCTCAAGTCAATAGAAATCCACACACACACAACTAAGTGCATGTATTTACAAATGTACAAATGGCAAGAAAGAGCAAAACTGTGTAGTACTTGTCAGGCCATTAAGGAGCCTTGCAAAACATTCGATCCTAATGCAGCCGTTAACGACTTTGGTCAAGGGTTTTATGGCGGTGGAGCAACACGGATAAAGTGGGCTTCGTTTGGAGCTCCAGGAGGCTTTGATGGAGCTTTAAAAGACAAACAGTTATGTATGTGAATACTTTTATATAGAGGCTCTTTGACTATTGTAAAAAAAAAAAAAAAATTAAATTAAAAAATAAAAAAGCAAGGCGCTCCTTTCATATAAAGGATCTTTGCAGAGGAGCTCACATGTCGAGTGCTTTCATAAAGATGTGCCTTGACAACAGTTTTGGTTTGTTTCTTTCGGCTTTTTCCTGATTCCGGAGTCGCAAACAGCAGGGGTGCGCAAACTACGGTCCGGGGGCCACATCCGGCCCACCAAGTGTTTGAATACGGCCCGCCCGTTCTTTTGAATGTATTTCATTGAAACTTTGATGGTGGAAACCTTTCGATGGTTTAGGTAGCTGTTTTATCAATATTGTTATGACGTGGTCTGTTGTTTACAAAGTGGTCCTGAAAAAAGGGACACAAGCACATAATAATAATAATAATAATAATAATAATAATAATAATAATAATAATAATAATAATAATAATAATAATAATAATAATAATAATAATAATAATAATAATAATAAATTAAATAAATAATAATAAATTTAATTTACAACGCACTTTACATCAAATGAATGACCTTAAAGTGCACATATAGCAGATTGCATGACATTTTTACAATAAAATAAAATAAAATAAAATAAAATAAAATAAAATAAAATAAAATAAAATAAAATAAAATAAAATAAAATAAAATAAAATAAAATAAAATAAAATAAAATAAAATAATGTGATGTAATGTGATTGGCTGGCGACCAGTCCAGGGTGTACCCCGCCTCTCGCCCAAAGACTGCTGGGATAGGCTCCAGCATCCCCCGCGACCCCCATGAAGAAAAGCGGTAGAAAATGAATGAATGAATATAATTTAGTGCCCTGTGATTGGTTGTCGACTAGTCCAGGTTGTACCCCGCCTCTCGCCCGAAGTCAGTTGGGATAGGCTCCAGCACCCCCCGTGACCCTCGTGAGGAAAAGCGGTAGAAAATGAATGAATTAATATAATATAGTGCCCTGTGATTGGCTGGCGACCAGTCCAGAGTGTACCCCGCCTCTCGCCCAGAGACAGCTGGGATAGGCTCCAGCACTCCCCGCAACCCTTGTGAGGAAAAGCGGTAGAAAATGAATGAATGAATATAATATAGTGCCCTGTGATTGGTTGTCGACTAGTCCAGGTTGTACCCCGCCTCTCGCCCAAAGACAACTGGGATAGGCTCCAGCACCCCCGCGACCCCAGTGAGGAAAAGCGGTAGAAAATGAATGAATGAATATAATATAGTGCCCTGTGAGTGGCTGGCGACCAGTCCAGGGTGTACCCCGCCTCTCGCCCAAAGACAGTTGGGATAGGCTCAAGCACCCCCCGCGACCCACGTGAGGAAAAGCGGTAGAAAATGAATGAATGAATATAATATAGTGCCCTGTGATTGGCTGGCCACCAGTTCAGGTTGTACCCCGCCTCTCGCCCGAAGTCAGTTGGGATAGGCTCCAGCACCCCCCGCGACCCTCATGAGGAAAAGCGGTAGAAAATGAAGGAATTAATATAATATAGTGCCCTGTGATTGGCTGGCGACCAGTCCAGGGTGTACCCCGCCTCTCGCCCAAAGACTGCTGGGATAGGCTCCAGCATCCCCCGCGACCCCCGTGAAGAAAAGCGGTAGAAAATGAATGAATGAATATAATATAGTGCCCTGTGATTGGCTGGCGACCAGTCCAGAGTGTACCCCGCCTCTCGCCCAGAGACAGCTGTGATAGGCTCCAGCACCCCCCGCAACCCTTGTGAGGAAAAGCGGTAGAAAATGAATGAATTAATATAATATAGTGCCCTGTGATTGGCTGGCGACCAGTCCAGAGTGTACCCCGCCTCTCGCCCGAAGACAGTTGGGATAGGCTCCAGCATCCCCCCCGACCCTTGTGAGGAAAAAGCGGTAGAAAATGAATGAATGAATGAATAATAAAATAAAATAAAATAAAATAAAATATTCCAGGTGGACAGTTATGTGTAAAATATATTTTTTGTTAAATATAAAATAAAATAAATAATATATAAATAGCATTTCTGCAGGTTCTTAAAACAGCCGAGCATCCGCGTCAAAAAGAGAAGATCTTTGACTACCTTTTGTAGTCGAAGCGTGCTACTGACAAGCTACCTTTTAACATTTTGCATCGTGTGGGCGCCATCAAACCCGCCGCTTCTGCTCGGCTTCTACGCTACCTTGTTAAATAGACGAGTCTTAGCTTCATTAACGTCGGTTGCCCTGCAACAAGTCTAGCAGTGACTAATAATTCAACAGCGCCCGCATTACCGTCAGTCAGTCCTTGAGGAGTTTAATGAGCGGCGAGAAGAATAAGTGACGCACACAAAAGCACCGCAAGACGTTGAGGGATTTCCTGCTGAAATCCTGAACCTTGCGCGGTAAAAATGTACCCACACACACATATTTGTACTTCCTAACAAGGACGAGAGTAAAGTACTGAGGTGCCCTTGTACACATTGAGCAAACAAATGATGCTCTAAAATGCCACTTATTGTCTCTTCACGCCTTCACTTTCACACATTTCCTCCCTGCGGCGACGTTTATACACAAAAGCATCCAATCACAAACACGTTGATTGTATTTTACAGTCAATAGTGTCGGGGATGCCAGGGTGGGTGGGGGGGGGGGGGGGGGGGGCACAGCAGTCAATCAGAGCTTCTATGCAAGGTTGACAAACGTAGCAGGGAGAAGATGCCACATCCACAAGTTGGTGCTCGGTATAAGAACGCATGCTTGATTCGATCTAGTACAGCACTGATAGGTAGGTAGGTAGGTAGGTAGGTAGGCAAGGGGGGGGCGGGCAGGGGGGTGCACTTTTGTTTAAACTTCACACCTCCGCGGAGGCCTACTGCAGTCATGATAGCTTTACTGGAAAAGTGACAACTTGCTTTCGTTGGGTTTCTTCATTTAGCGCAGGGATCTCAAACATGCGGCCCCGGCCTTGATATGAAAGTTTAATGTTAGTGCGGCCCGCGCAAGTTTGATATGGATGCTGTATGGTATCATGTACCCAGAAAAAATTATTACGTTTGATTCATGTTCATGTTAAAGGTTAAATAACTGTTAATAGTTATCCTCACTATCCGTGTGGAAGTGGTAAGTTTTTGGCTATTTAAGTTTAAAGGAAATAACTTGAAGGCTACCGTTTAGGTCGCTAGCTCTCTAGTTTGCGAGTTAGCATGTGTCTCAAGACCCTGCAGTTGCGCAATATGTTGTAAATAAAAAGAGTATAAATGTGACTATAGTCGTGTTTTGTCATGTCTACAGGGCTCTAATAATGCTTTGTTCATTTTAATCTGAAAAAAATCATTTGTCTACCCACCAACTATATGTGGTTTCTTAAGTTTTTATTATTTGCCGTTTTATTATTATTATTATACTTATTTATTTATTAATGATTGATTGATTTTCTTTATTCTTGATTTGTTTATTTATTTTTCATCTTATTTTGTGTAGAAAAATAAAAAATAAGATATTTGAGAACAGTGGAATGTTTTATCAGAGCTTTTCTTGTAAAAAATTGGAACCAAAGCGAATTTTTTTTTAATTTTTTAGTTTTTAATAAATGTGTTTTTTGGGTTTTTTTTTTTTTTTTTTTTTTTGGAAAAACCTGATGCGGCCCAGTCTCACCCAGACCCGAACTCCAGTGGCCCCCAAGTAAATTGAGTTTGAGACTCCTGATTTAGTGGCTCCAATAATAAGCATTATTTGATTGATATAACAAAATTGACGGGGGGGGGGCATATATTTTATGTGCACATCAAATAACCAAATTGATTAAAAAAAACCTACCTAAACCATCAAAAGGTTGATGGTTGATGCCAGGCTGTATGTTAAGTTTCAATGGAATACTTTGGAAAGGACGAGGAAAGGGCCGTATTTAAACACTTTTAGTGGGCCGGATGTGGCCCCCAGGCCATAGTTTGCCCACCCGCTGGATTAAGCTTGTCATGCACTCCGATGCCCCTTTTCACTGAGGAAATGCGCTTTTCATTGTTCACTGTTTTTTTTTTTTTGGTCAAAACCACTGACTTCTAACAAACGAAGAAAAATGGTCGTTATGTCTGATTTGCTGCTTGAACTAAGATTTTCTTCCCACCGACTTTTTTCAATATAAAAAAAGTCACTTTGGCGGCTGCATCAAGGCTCTAAAGCGGAAAAAGAAGTGATTTTTTTTTATAAGATCACTTTGGGTGAGCGTCTCACAAGGTTGAGGTACTGTAGGTACAATGGGCAGCATTCCCATCTACACAACGGGACAAGGAAAGGAAGGTAGCATTCCTCACTCAAAGGGTCTCCATACCAGGACTTGATTAACACATGAAACTGGACAAAAAAAATGTGTAGTTTCATTTGGTTCCTAAAGTCCTTTACTTTGGACGTCTATTTCATATTATTACATGGACAAAGCCTTCGGAGTAATGATTTATATTTGTATCATTCGTATATACTATATTTGTATATATAAATATACAGTTGTCCCTCCTTTATTGCGGTTAATTGGTTTGCGGTTAAAGTCGATTAATTAATTCATTCATTTTTTACCGCTTATCCTCACAAGGGTCGCGGCGGGTGCTGGAGCCTATCCCAGCTGTCTTCGGGCGAGAGGCGGGGTACACCCTGGACTGGTGGCCAGCCAATCACAGGGCACATATAGACAAACAACCATTCACACTCACATTCATACCTATGGACAATTTGGAGTCGCCAATTAACCTAGCATGTTTTTGGAATGTGGGAGGAAACCGGAGTAATTTTAGAATGCTAGCAATGCTAACGTTAGCATGCAAACGCATAGCATCACCGTGCCAAGTGTTTATATCTGTGTCTCGCTATAAAAGTGTATAAAAATGCTACTATGCGACTGTTAGCATGCTAGCAACACCGAAGTGCGAAAATTAGCATGCTAACAACAAGCATGATAGTGCTACGTCTTTAAATGTCTACTTATGAAAAGGCTACTATGACAATGTTAACATGCTAGCAATGATAACATTAGCATGCCAACACCTAGGCTAATAGTGGTAATGTTTATTCATTTTCTACCGCTTATCCTCACAAGGGTCGCGGGGTGTGCTGGAGCCTATCCCAGCTGTCTTTGGGCGAGAGGCGGGGTACACCCTGGACTGGTGGCCAGCCAATCACAGGGCACATATAGACAAACAACCATTCACACTCACATTCATACCTACGCGCGTGGGTTTGCCGATGTATTTTATCTACATGTATGTATGTATTTTATCTACATGTTTAGATCGGTAATTTTAGAATGCTAGCAATGCTAACGTTAGCATGCAAACACATAGCATCACAGTGCTCACAGTGTTTATATCTGTGTCTAGCTATAAAAATGTATGAAAATGCTACTATGCTACTGTTAGCATGCTAAGTGCCAAAACTAGCATGCTAACAACAAGCATGATAGTGCTACGAATATTTGCTTACATAAAAAAACTGTTAATGACTTTCTAAATATGTTTTTTTTACCATTATTAGAGACCTGTAGACATGAAATAACAGCCCTATAGTCACCTTTAGAGTACTTTATTCCGTTGTGCAAGTCTTAAGCACAGGCTACGGGATCACTGCAGGGACACAAGCGACGGCGGACGCATGTTCCCGAGCTAACTAGCTAGCCTGTATTTTATTTATTCTAATCTAAAAGGGTTTCAAAACAGAGCAGGGGAGAGACGGACAGAATACCATAACACTACATATGACTTGTTTTTCAATATTTTTTGGACTAACAATAGACCGTAGTCCACCATGAAAAATAGCATTTGTTTTTGTTGTTTTGAGACCGCATTACCGAGGGACGACTGTAAAGTATTCATAAGTGAAGGTCAATGTTGGCTTATGCAGTGCATTTAGCAAGACCCAGTACAAAGACCCCTTGTTTTTTTTTTTTTTTTTTAATAAATACATATCTATAATAATGCATAAAGGGTGGGCGACGACAATACAGTCACGTCCAATCGGGTGATATCAGAATTGAGACACTCACTCAGCTGTCTCCTTGAGGACAAAGTAGCGCTCCCATGCGCCTTGATGCCCTAGAAACAAAAGACATGTTGACACAAAAAAAAAAAGCAATGTAAAAATAAAGAAAGAGGGGGGCAAGGATCGGGAGGGGGGGTTGAGGGGTTGGGTACAGAGACAAAAAAGGATCGTTGTTAGATCAGACAACTTGAGAATATGACACAAGCACAACAAATCAACCTCGAGTGCGCGTTCATCAGCGGAAAAGACTGATGAAGGTCGTTAGCTCATTATGGGAGCCGCAAATAAACAGCCACTGACTCAACACAGTCAAACTTGGTAAATCTCGTGCTTGCGAGGGGTCTTAAAACCTTGACCGCTTGTTAAAAGATAATAAATTGGGCGAGTGTGGGACACCCACACAGGTCCCGGGATTTAAGATGGCGCAGTGGGGTAGGGATGCAAAAGAATGTACTTTTTTTGTTAGTTTTTCCTGTCAACAAATATTAAAAATCACTGACAAAGCCTTAGCTAGTGTAGTTTTACGTTTCAAATAAGCAGTAGTTGGGAAAACTGAGAAAACCGTGAACAGTACCATGCATTGAATGCATCAGTCACATATAGAATATTAGCCCGATATTAGCCCAAAAAAAACCCAAACCAAAATACAAGCAGCAGTCTTTCTATTTAGCATTCCAAACCCACATGAGGGTTGCACGGTCGTCAAGTGGTTAGCGCGCTGACCTCACAGCTAGGAGACCAGGGTTCAATTCCACCCTCGGTTATCTCTGTGTGGAGTTTGCATATTCTCCCCGTGCATTGCATGGTTTTCTCCCACATTCCAAAAAAACATGCTAGGTTAATTGGCGACTCCAAATTGTCCATAGGTATGAATGTGAGTGTGAATGGTTGTTTGTCTATATTTGCCCTGTGATTGGCTGGCGACCAGTCCAGGGTGTACCCCGCCTCTCGCCCGAAGACAGCTGGGATAGGCCCCAGCATCCCCACGACCCTCGTGAGGATAAGCGGTAGAAAATGAATGAATGTTGTACTCCGGGGGCTGCATGGCGAACGAGTGGTTGGAGTGCAGGCCACACATCAAGGAGACCCGAGTTCGATTCTCTGTTTGGAGTTTGCATGTTCTCCCCGTGCATTGCATGGTTTTCTCCCACATTCCAAAAACATGCTAATTGGTTAATTGAAGTCCACGACTTGTCATGCACAAGTTTCCCGTGGTGGCGCAGAACCGGGGAAGTTTTATATACGACCAAACATCATCCTTCTAACCACGGCTTCCTGAAACATCCACCGCTGTTTGACACATTTGCAAAGTGTAAGAAATAACATGGGATGGCAAAAAGAGCCTTTTCTAACATTTCATGCTGTTAAACAAGTAAATCGGCCTCTCGATATTCAAGGCTGCAATATCGGAATCGAAGTGGTATCGAGACGCCTCTGGTCGGAATGCTGACAAACAACAACAATGGCGGACCTGCATTGAAGTCTGGTAAAAGAGGCCCGAACACAGCAAAGTGGTTTATGTCATCACTATTTCTCCCATAGGAAACAATGTAAATCCAATTAATCTATTCCAGGCACCCAGCAATAGTAATAAAAAAAAAAAAAACATTTCATAGAGAACAATTATAGTTTTCCATGCAGACAACAATACAAAAAAAATCATTAGAAATGACAAACAGATGGAACATATTGTTGATGCAGACTTCACATACATCCTGGCGAAATGGAATCCAATATTGTTTCTTACATTCTTTCTAAAAGTGCTGGCACATGGCAGATTTGTTAGGAGTCGCATTCAATAAAAAAATATCTTCATAATAATTTTTTTTTATAATTTCATATTCCAGGTATTCCTCAAAAAACATGTTTTTGATATCATACCATTCACATTTTTAACTTACCTTTTATACATTTTAAGAAATTTTTGTTTTTGTGTTACTACCCCAACCTTCCATAAGTGGGTCAAAAATGACCCGGTCAGGTTGTTTTCTTGAAATATGTTTGTAATGAAAATTTTTTATAATTTCATATTCCAGGTATTCCTCAAAAAACATGTTTTTGATAGCATGACATTCAAATTTTTAGCTTACCTTTTATACATTTTAAGAAATTTTTGTTTTTGTGTTACTACCCCAACCTTCCATAAGTGGGTCAAAAATGACCCGGTCAGGTTGTTTTCTTGAAATATTTTCGTAATGAAAATTTTTTATAATTTCATATTCCAGGTATTCCTCAAAAAACATGTTTTTGATATCATGCCATTCACATTTTTAAAATGGAGGTTAGCTCCTTAGCTCGGGAACATGCGTCTGCCGTCTCTTGTGTCCCTTGCACAACGGAATAAAGGACTCTGAAGGTGACTATAGGGCTGTTATTTCATGTCTACAGGTCTCTAATAAAGGTAAAAAAATATATTTTTACAGAGTCATTAAAAAATTTTTTATGTAGGTAAATATTCCATTTATTAATGGAATTAATTAAGTAATTGACTTCAGACCTCACAGCTAGGAGACCAGGGTTCAATTCCACCCTCGGCCATCTCTGTGTGGAGTTTGCACGTTCTCCCCGTGCATGCGTGGGTTTTCTCCGGGTACTCCGGTTTCCTCCCACATTCCAAAAACATGCTAGGTTAATTAGCGACTCCAAATTCATCCATAGGTATGAATGTGAGTGTGAATGGTTGTTTGTCTATATGTGCCTAATGAATATTAATGAATATTAAACTCCCCTTATGACTGAGATCTGAAGCACTAAATTCATATAAAGACGTATCTCCGCCGTTCCTCTCGGTTCCGCGTCTTGCCTCAAAGTTTCCGTCTGTGTAAAACTAAAACGAAGTCTAAAAGCAACACGAGAACGTGAGATGGAAACTGAGGGGCGGCGTGACTCATCGTTTTCTGCTCGGTGTGAAGCAATCAACAAGCTTACTTTCTTCTCCGTTCGGCGTGACCGACAATTGGCATCACGTCTATTAATAGCAATAGTATTGATTACCAGATGATAATACGAGTTTAACACCCTCAAAAAATATATTTGCTTTATAAACAAGTATGAATAAAAATGAAAGTTAAGCGCTATAAAACGGGCTTTTCCGCCGTGATCGCCTCCCACCTGTGCTCTCAAGTGCGAGCACACAGCAGGCAGATGGGGAAGAGGCCTTCAACAGTAAAAACTGATGATGGCATAAAACCACAATTAAAAACCACACACACATATACTACCTGGACCTTGGTGGAGGTCTGTGACGGTTATTATGGAAGGTTTTACATGGGACTCTAATGTGAAAATGTTCTTTTTACATCACCATATAAAGTGATTTGTGGACTGGGGGGGGGGGCACGCGGGCAGCGTCACAACGCTTGTTATTACTTTTAATGCATTAGATACACAGGATATGGGTCATTATGGAGTGAGAAGGTGGGCGTACATCAGGGGTCTCAAACACGCGGCCCGCGGGCCAAATGTGGCCCGCAGGACACTAGTTTGAGGCCCCCGCCTTGATATAAAAGTTTAATGTTAGTTTGATATGGATGCTGTATGGTATCATGTACCCAGAAAAAATGATCACGTTTGATTAATGTTCATGTTAAAGGTTAAATAACTGTTAATAGTTATCCTCACGATCCATGTGGAAGTGGTAAGTTTTGGGCTATTTATGTTTAAAGGAAATAACTTAAAGGCTACCGTTTAGGTCGCTAGCTCTCTAGTTTGCGAGTTAGCATGTGTCTCAAGACCCTGCAGTTGCGCAATATGTTGTAAATAAAAAGAGTATAAATGTGACTATAGTCGTGTTTTGTCATGTCTTTATGCTATGTTGTAAATAAACCAGGGGTCTCAAACACGCGGCCACTAGTTTGAGGCCCCCGCCTTGATATGAAAGTTTAATGTTAGTGCGGCCCGGGCAAGTTTGATATGGATGCTGTATGGTATCATGTACCCAGAAAAAAATATTACGTTTGATTAATGTTCATGTTAAAGGTTAAATAACTGTTAATAGTTATCCTCACGATCCGTGTGGAAGTGGTAAGTTTTTGGCTATTTAAGTTTAAAGGAAATGACTTGAAGGCTACCGTTTAGGTCGCTAGCTCTCTAGTTTGCGAGTTAGCATGTGTCTCAAGACCCTGCAGTTGCGCAATATGTTGTAAATAAATCAGGGGTCTCAAACACGCGGCCACTAGTTTGAGGCCCCCGCCTTGATATGAAAGTTTAATGTCAGTGCGGCCCGCGCAAGTTTGATATGGATGCTGTATGGTATCATGTACCCAGAAAAAATTATCACGTTTGATTAATGTTCATGTTAAAGGTTAAATAACTGTTAATAGTTATCCTCACGATCCGTGTGGAAGTGGCAAAGTTTATTCATTTTTCTGTTTATAATAAATGCGTTTTTTTTTTGTTTTTTTTGAAAACCTGATGCGGCCCAGTCTCGTCCAGACTCTAGCTCCAGTGGCCCCCAAGTAAATTGAGTTTGAGACCGTATCCGTTTTCCTGATCGGAAGGATGCTCTTGTTGACTTGTTGACTTTGCCAGACAGATGAAAGCACAAATGATAAGGTAAGCATACTGCAGTTACTTGGTGCTTTTACCATTTCACATTCAGAGTGGCCTTTTTGACAGTCAACAAGTTAGAAATGCGTGCTTCCGACACCTAAGTTGAAAGCTACCAATCGTTAGGCTTTTTAAGTACTTGAAAATGCCTTTAAAGGCTAGTGAAGCTTTTCTGTTCAGTTTGAAGGTAAAATCGGATACTTCAAGTTTCCTTATCATGCAAAATGGACCTTTTAAAGATGCTTGAAAAGCATTGTGTGACCGAGAGCCTTTTTATGAGCACCAGACGTGAGAAAAAAAATGTGTGGTGGACACTGGGGCGGGGGGGGGGGGGGGGGGGGGGGGGGGGGGGGGGGGGGGGGGGGGGGGCAGGTCTCTCACTAGCCACGTTTACATGGACGCAAATATTCTTGGGTCCAAAGGAAAGAATGTAACCTTTGTATATACCTCATTCCGAAAGAAAAGTGCCAATGCGAATGAATATATAATGGGATTATTCCTTTCCCCAATCCGATTGAGGTATCTTGTACCCGCTCAATCGGAAAGTTGTCAGGGTGCGTTCTTTCGGCGAATGCTCAGCTGTGACGTAACACGCAGACGTCTCTCAGGTTTTGAAAAATGGCGTTTGTTGTTTAGGTTTTACTGCACATGCTCCATTGTTTGATTATAGCGGGGCATGTAGACAGGAGATTGGAATATTCCTTTCCATGTATACATGAGGAGTTTTTGTCTTTCCGAATGACTTTTCCGAAAACAATAGTACACATGAAAAGGAATATTCCAATCTCTCGTTTACATGCGCCGCTATAATCCAACAGAATAGTCAATGGGGCATGCAGAGTAAAACGTAATCAACATCACGTGATACCGACTTCCTCGAGTTTTTCTTCCACTTGTTGGAATAACTCTGTATTTCCAGTTTTTCCGTATTTCCAGTTTTTCCTTCGTCCGGTCTTTCCGGATGACTTCCCGAAAACATTAGCCACGTTTACATGAGGAGTTTTTCTGAATGACTTTCCTGAAAACATTAGCCATATTTACATGATGAGTTTTTCCGAATGGGATCTTTCCGAATGACTTTCCCGAAAACATTAGCTATATTTACATGAGGAGTTTTTCCGAATGGGATCTGTCCGAATGACTTTCCCGAAAACATTAGCCATATTTACATGAGGAGTTTTTCCGAATGGGATCTTTCCGAATGACTTTCCCGAAAACATTAGCCACATTTACATGAGGAGTTTTTCTTCTTTCCGAATGGAATCTTTCCGAATGACTTTCCCGAAAACATTAGCCATGTTTACATGAGGAGTTTTTCCGAATGACTTTCCGAAAACATTAGCCACGTTTACATGAGGAGTTTTTCCGAATGGGATCTGTCCGAATGACTTTCCCGAAAACATTAGCCATGTTTACATGAGGAGTTTTTCCGAATGACTTTCCGAAAACATTAGCCACGTTTACATGAGGAGTTTTTCCGAATGGGATCTTTCTGAATGACTTTCCGAAAACATTAGCCAAGATACAAGATACCTCAATCGGATTGGGGAAAGGAATATTCCACCTCTGGGAATCCAACAGATAGGGAGGTTGCAAACTTCCCTGGCAATGAAATGAAACGAAAGGACGAGGATGGGATGTGAGAAGGTAGAGGTATACAGGTGAAACGCCGGGCATAAAGACGATGGGGAAAGCGGTCCGGCGGCGTATGAAATGAGTTCAAGGAAGTGGCGTGAAACATTCAAGACGGTGATGGAAGGCCAAAAAAAAAAAAATGGGCGTCGCAGAAAGAACAGCCAAGATGGAGAGATGGGGAAAAAGAGAGGGGGGAGCGCAGCATGGAAAATTAACCAAAATTGGAAATTAAAAAACGTGAGCAAGATATTACGACAATTATACAAATTTGAGAAGGGGACAAGAAGGCCCGATAAAAAAAAAAAAAAGTCTAAATAGGACAGCACACATTTCCCTGGCAACACCATTACTCAGTGAGGACCAGGATTGTACAAAATGATCTAGTTTACAGGAATAGGAGACCTACATAGTCCCAATCAAAGCCGGGGACCGACTGGCTTCGTATTTAAAGTGACACAGACATGCTAATGATGACACATGTCAACATGCTCCGCTATGTCATCATGTATGTTGACTCCATCTCAACATTGCTGGGAATCAACCACGCGATATTTCAACACAATCCCCCACACTGGAACCACACCTGGGATTGATAAATTCTGCTGTTTTGGTTAGCGATTGAGTTCAAATGACCCTGGTGCCTCCGATGGATTGTGGTTGAAATGTTTTGTAAAGACGGGCGGCACGGCGGTCAAGTGGTTAGCGCGCAGACCTCACAGCTAGTGATTGTTATTGTGTGTCGCTGCTCTATAGGAGTCCACAGCTCCACAGAAAGGGCTGAGAATGTGACACGGGACTATCAGCCAAACTGAAGTCCGACGCCTTTCCAACGTTGCTCTGTGGTGTTGAAGAGTAAAAATGTATCTGTGTTTTTATTTTGTGTGAGTAATCAGACAAAAGCGGTTGTCTGTGTAGCATTATAGAGTGTGCATACAGCCAGCACAGGGAGTGTTACATGCATGCATGCAAATTACAAGGTCACCTATGTCTGGGGCTGCTGATAGCGTTTTTCCACCACAATCAATGGATCTAAGGAAAGAAGGAAGGAAAGAAAATAAGAAAGAAAGAAAGAAGGAAAGACGGAAGGAACGAAGGAAGGAAGGAAAGAAAGAAGGAAGGAAGGAAGAAAGGAAAGAAGGAAGGAAGGAAGGAAGGAAGGAAGGAAGGAAGGAAGGAAGGAAAGAAAGAAGGAAGGAAAGACGGAAGGAAAGAAAGAAGGAAAGAAAGAAGGAAAGAAGGAAGGGAAGAAGGAAAGAAGGAAAGAAGGAAAGAAGGAAAGAAAGAAAGAAGGAAGGAAGGAAAGAAGGAAGGAAAGAAGGAAGGAAGGAAAGAAGGAAGGAAAGAAGGAAGGAAGGAAAGAAGGAAGGAAAGAAGGAAAGAAAGAAGGAAAGAAAGAAGGAAAGAAGGAAAGAAGGAAAGAAAGAAGGAAGGAAAGAAGGAAGAAAGGAAAGAAGGAAAAAAGGAAGGAAGGAAGGAAGGAAAGAAGGAAAGAAAGAAGGAAGGAAAGAAGGAAAGAAGGAAAGAAGGAAAGAAGGAAAGAAGGAAGGAAAGAAAGAAGGAAAGAAGGAAGGAAGGAAAGAAGGAAGGAAAGAAAGAAGGAAGGAAAGAAAGAAGGAAGGAAAGAAAGAAGGAAGGAAAGAAAGAAGGAAGGAAGGAAGGAAGGAAGGAAGGAAGGAAGGAAAGAAAGAAGGAAAGAAAGAAGGAAAGAAAGAAGGAAAGAAAGAAGGAAGGAAAGAAGGAAAGAAGGAAAGAAGGTAAGAAGGAAAGAAGGAATGAAAGAAGGAAAGACGGAAGGAAGGAAAGAAAGAAGGGAAGAAGGAAGGAAAGAAGGAAGGAAAGAAAGAAGGAAAGAAAGAAGGAAAGAAAAAAGGAAAGAAAGAAGGAAGGAAAGAATGAAGGAAAGAAGGAAAGAAGGAAGGAAGGAAGGAAAGAAGGAAGGAAAGAAAGAAAGAAGGAAGGAAGGAAGGACAGAAGGAAGGAAGGAAGGAAGGAAGGACAGAAGGAAAGAAGGAAAGAAGGAAAGAAGGAAGGAAAGAAGGAAAGAAGGAAGGAAAGAAGGAAAGAAGGAAAGAAGGAAGGAAAGAAGGAAAGAAGGAAAGAAGGAAAGAAGGAAAGAAGGAGGGAAAGGAGACCAGCCATGGCTCTAACCGATTTTTTTTTTTTTTTTTAAACACGGGTAGTCCTGCAAAAAACTGACGTTGTGCTAAGATTGTCTGCACTCAGTGCGGCACGGAAGTCCTCGGGAGCGGAAGGGATGTGTGACCAATCACAGTGGAGTGGGCTGGGCGGAAGGAGTACCAGGATGAGAGCTGAGGGTGGAGTAAATGAAAGTGGTTATCATGGTTATCATGTGTAGCTGCTCTTTGTATTGAGTCCTGAGTTCAAATCCAGGGACTAAAAATGAGTATATATATATATAGGTCTTAATAATCCAACAATACATACAGCCATACCATGTCAGCCACAATATCAATACAGTCAATACTCGTAGTTTACCAATGCAAATATTGAGTGATGAGTGTTGAAAGAGAGGATGGCAAAAGTAAAGACGTTGCAATTTAGAGAAAATAGCAATGGGTGCCGACGCAACGCGCCAATGAGAGCGGCAACAAGAGAGAAGTAACCATCAAGAGCCTTTGATTCCCTCAATAAAAGCTTCCTTATAAGAATGGCCATGAAATTAGCTAGCAATTCCAATCTATTCAATCCCCCTCTAAAAACATTGAAACAGCCACCATACCTCCAGCTCATAAGATTCTCTGCAGGGCGTAAAATAGCTTCTTAACTCTCTCTCTCTTTTCGTCTCAAGACCCACTTTTTTTTCCTTTACTCTGTGTCCTTTTAAAGTGCAGACTTGAAAAATTGGCGAGAGTTGGGAGCCGTGTTGGTTCTCTTGCAATACCTCAACTTGTCATGTACGACGCGCCTGATCAAAATTTGAAGACCATTTGCTGTGTTTGACTGTAAGGAGGTTCCAAGTAGATGATGGCGAGGGAAGGTCACAAAAATGGACATCATTCCACATTCCCACCAGCCCCCTGTCAACACTGGCATCCAGCGTGACCAAAATATCCTTGAACAAGAATCGGAGTCCTGTTTTGAACACGTTATTTCCACCTGATGACCAGCCTACAGTATTTCACTCTTTCTGTGCAATACATCCTTTACTCTAAAAATGAGTGATCCAATAAGCGAAAACCAATATACCGTATTGTTGAACTGTCAATTTCCGATACCGATATACATAACATGACATATCTCCTGCATCTTCACGAAAACCAATATACCGTATTGTTGAACTGTCATTTTCCGATACCGATATGCATAACATGACATATCTCCTGCATCTTCAAACAGTTAAAATAATGCATAAGGCTAAATATGCTCCACATTATTATTTATTATTTATTATACGGGAGCCAGGCAACGACATTTTGTTGGCAATTTCACTGCTGTGTTATTGTGCAATGACAAGAAAGAAAGAAAGAAAGAAAGAAAGAAGGAAAGAAGGAAAGAAAGAAAGAAAGAAAGAAGGAAGGAAAGAAGGAAAGAAAGAAGAAAAGAAGGAAGGAAGGGAAGTTGGAAGGAAGGAAAGAAGGAAGGAAGGAAAGTTGGAAGGAAAGAAGGAAGGAAGCAAAGAAGGAAGGTAGCAAAGAAGGAAGGTAGGAAAGAAGGAAAGAAGGAAAGAAGGAAGGAAGGAAGGAAGGAAAGAAAGAAAGAAGAAAAGAAGGAAGGAAGGAAAGAAGCAAGGAAGGAAGGAAGGAAGGAAGGAAGGAAGGAAGGAAAGAAGGAAGGAAGGAAGGAAGGAAGGAAGGAAGGAAGGAAGGAAGGAAGGAAGGAAGGAAGGAAGGAAGGAAGGAAGGAAGGAAAGAAGGAACAAAGGAAGGAGGGAAGGAAGGAAGGAAAGATGAAAGGAAGGACAGAAGGAAAGAAAGAATGAAAGAAGGAAAGAAAGAAGGAAGGAAAGAAGGAAAGAAGGAAAGAAAGAAGAAAAGAAGGAAGGAAGGAAAGAAGGAAGGAAAGTTGGAAGGAAGGAAAGAAGGAAGGAAGGAAGGAAAGAAGGAAGGAAGCAAAGAAGGAAGGTAGGAAAGAAGGAAAGAAGGAAGGAAAGAAGGAAGGAAGGAAGGAAGGAAGGAAGGAAGGAAGGAACAAAGGAAGGAGGGAAGGAAGGAAGGAAAGAAAGACGAAAGGAAGGAAAGACAAAAGGAAGGACAGAAGGAAAGAAAGACGAAAGGAAGGAAAGACGAAAGGAAGGACAGAAGGAAAGAAAGAATGAAAGAAGGAAAGAAAGAAGGAAGGAAAGAAGGAAAGAAGGAAGGAAGCAAAGAAGGAAGGTAGGAAAGAAGGAAAGAAGGAAGGAAGGAAGGAAGGAAGGAAGGAAGGAAGGAAGGAAGGAAGGAAGGAAGGAAGGAAAGAAGGAAAGAAGGAAAGAAGGAAAGAAGGAACGAAGGAACGAAGGAAGGAGGGAGGGAAGCAAAGAAGGAAAGAAGGAAGGAAAGAAAGAAGGAAAGAAAGAAGGAAGGAAAGAAAAAAGGAAATAAGGAATGAAAGAAGGAAAGAAGGAAAGAAGGAAGGAAGGAAAGAAGGAAAGAAGGAAAGAAGGAAAGAAGGAAAGAAGGAAAGAAGGAAAGAAGGAAAGAAGGAAAGAAGGAAAGAAGGAAAGAAGCAAAGAAGGAAAGAAGCAAAGAAGGAAAGAAGGAAAGAAGGTTAAGTTATTTAACTCTTATAAATGAAGTGGTTAGCGCACAGGCCTCACAGCTAGGAGACCCGAGTTCAATTCCACCCTCGGCCATGTCTGTGTGGAGTTTGCATGTTCTCCCCGTGCATGCGTGGTTTTTCTAAAGAAGCCAAAAGCTGTATTTGTGACCCAGGGAAATGAGCAAGGCAGCGGGGAAGCCATAGTTGTGTGTGTGTGACCTCCAGTAGAAGCAGTAGAAATAGCTGCCCCACTTGTAGACACACTTTCCACTGCTAGCCGACAGTGCGCCGGGGTAGCTAACCTACATAGCTGCATTATCTTCCTACTCACGAGGGTTTGAGGGGTGGGGGAGTGGGGAGGGAGGGGGGGTCTCAAATCAGGCCGCACATGCTGCAAGCCGCTGCAGAGTTAAGTCACCTGCGCTGCTAGCCTACCTTGCTAGCGGGCAGCCAGCTGCTCCTCTAATTAAGATCCCAGCCACTCAAGGGGGCAGAGGCGGGGTAGGGGGGGTGGGTGAGCATATGGAGGTGCTACTCTCGGCCTGAGAATAGATCACAAAGCTGTACGCTTGAGCTCTGGCCAAACTTCCCAAATTTTTGGACATGTCGAGGACATGGGAGCTGACAGACTTGGGATCCACTTTTTTTTGGTTAGAATCAATGTGATCTTTTCTCTGCTTTGAATATCAAACTGACACCTGTGAGGGTGACGTTTGTGTTCATGAAAATTGGATGGAACCTTGGTTAGCATCCCATTCAACTGTAATCTGAAACCAAGGTGGAGATTGACATAAAATACAATGGAACCTTGGTTAGCATCCCATTTAGATGTAATCTGAAACCAAGGTGGACATTAACATAAAATACAATGGAACCTTGGTTAGCATCCCATTCAAATGTAATCTAAAAACCAAAGTGGAGATTGACATAAAATACAATGGAACCTTGGTTAGCATCCCATTCAGATGTAATCTGAAACCAAGGTGGACATTGACATAAAATACAATGGAACCTTGGTTAGCATCCCATTCAACTGTAATCTGAAACCAAGGTGGAGATTAACATAAAATACAATGGAACCTTGGTTAGCATCCCATTCAGATGTAATCTGAAACCAAGGTGGACATTGACATAAAATACAATGGAACCTCGGTTAGCATCCCATTCATGTATAATCTGAAACCAAGGTGGAGATTGACATAAAATGAGTACAATGGAACCTTGGTTAGCATCCTAAAATAAGTACAATGGAACCTTGGTTAGCATCCCATTCAGATGTGATCTGAAGCCAAGGTGGAGATTGACATAAAATAAGTACAATGGAACCTTGGTTAGCATCCCATTCAGATGTAATCTGAAACCAAGGTGGACAATGACATAAAATACAATGGAACCTCGGTTAGCATCCCATTCAGGTATAATCTGAAACCAAGGTGGAGATTGACATAAAATGAGTACAATGGAACCTTGGTTAGCATCCTAAAATAAGTACAATGGAACCTTGGTTAGCATCCTATTCAGATGTGATCTGAAGCCAAGGTGGCGATTGACATAAAATGAGTACAATGGAACCTTGGTTAGCATCCCATTCAGATGTAATCTGAAACCAAGGTTGACAATGACATAAAATACAATGGAACCTCGGTTAGCATCCCATTCAGGTATAATCTGAAACCAAGGTGGAGACTGACATAAAATGAGTACAATGGAACCTTGGTTAGCATCCTAAAATAAGTACAATGGAACCTTGGTTAGCATCCCATTCAGGTATAATCTGAAACCAAGGTGGAGATTGACATCAAATAAGTACAACGGAACCTTGGTTAGCATCATTAATTCATCCTAGATGCTAATGGAATCAATTTGTCTCGATAGGCTCCAGCAATTGTAAACACGATGTAAATTATTAGCATGTCCAAAACAAATAAATTAACACTACCATTTTCAATTAAAAAGCTGCAAAAACGACAATAAATTATTATTTTTTAAATTGTTTTTAAAAAAATTGTGGAAAACATGTAGAAAAAATAGTTTGTGAAGTAAATGGGTTCTGTGTTAATGACATCGCCGTGTTTATAATTGAATTATGCGACGAGGCATGACAACACATACAACACAATAATGACTCTGTGTGTGTGCCGTCCGTGGCAACCTATTTTTCTGAAGTTACTTTCAAGAACATGTCTTTCTTGTATTGACTTTGCTATCCAGGACTAATGGCTGCACCCCCACTCCCCAACCCCCCCCGAACAATCACTTATTTAACACTGACAAATAAAAACATATGCAGTACATTACAGACAAAGCCTCACTTTTGCTTGCTTAAGCCTAAAGAACCATTCAATAAAAGGTGAGGCCGTCGCTGACTGCATTATTGGAAATGCATTAGTGCGAGTGGGTGTGCGGTGCCAGGAGGGTGATAAAAAGCTTTAAAAAAACGAGAAAAAAAAAACAAAACATAAGATTAAGAAAACAACATGACTAAGTAATAATGACATCTAATCTGGTGGAACTAAATAAACACAAACATAAGAGATCCCCCGTAGAGCCTGATGTATTCATAATGCATTTATTAACAGCGATAATGTTAACGATGTCCCGTGAGATGTCAACATAACATGAAAGAACAACCAGCCTCCAAGGTGGTTGCTCTTTCTTGGGCTTCTTGCCCCCCCCCCCCATTCCCCCCAACGACAAGGTAGTGTTAAGAGAAAGAGAAGAGCGTAAGGTGTGAAGAAGAAACTCCACCTGAAGTGTGACTTATCAAGAGTACACTTAATTGGTTCCATACCAGACCGCTATAAGTAGGGTTCATTATTCACAGAATATTTTTTATCAGGCATAGAAAACCTGTTTTATATCGTCGTGTAGCGTCCACCACGGTTACGCGTTGAAAGGATACATAGCCCTACAACACAATACTACAGTCAAAATCATCAAAAATGTCTTGCACAGAGAGGGACTGCTTTGGAAACATGGACGGGATTGAATAAGTTTATAAAGGCTTATTTTTACACTTGTGTTAGAAAGGGAGTTGAACCTGCGATACTGTAATATTGCTCAAAAGTGACACCCCATTCATTTAATGACATAAAATACAATGGAACCTTGGTTAGCATCACATTCAGATGTAATCTGAAACCAAGGTGGAGATTGACATAAAATACAATGGAACCTTGGTTAGCGTCCCATTCAGATGTAATCTGAAACCAAGGTGGAGATTGACATAAAATACAATGGAACCTTGGTTAGCATCCCATTCAGATGTAATCTGAAACCAAGGTGGACATTGACATAAAATACAATGGAACCTTGGTTAGCATCCCATTCAGATGTAGTCTGAAACCAAGGTGGAGATTGACATAAAATACAATGTAACCTTGGTTAGCATCCCATTCAGGTGTAATCTGAAACCAAGGTGGAGATTGCTATAAAATACAATGGAACCTTGGTTAGCATCCCATTCAGATGTAATCTGAAACCAAGGTGGAGATTGCTATAAAATACAATGGAACCTTGGTTAGCATCACATTCTGATGTAATCTGAAACCAAGGTGGAGATTGACATAAAATACTATGAAACCTTGGTTAGCATCCCATTCAGATGTAATCTGAAACCAAGGTGGAGATTGACATAAAATACAATGTAACCTTGGCTAGCATCCCATTCAGATGCAATCTGAAACCAAGGTGGACATTGAAATAAAATACAATGGAACCTTGGTTAGCATCCCATTCAGATGTAATCTGAAACCAAGGTGGAGATTGACATAAAATAAGGTAGGTAATTTGAATAACAATAGCACCAATTCTTCTGTAGACCACCCATCTGCCAGGGCCAATAAGTCGAATTGGGCGTTAAACAGTACCGCCATACTGTACCTGAAAGTCATCATTGTGGGTGGAATTCCCCCACCAACACAATGTGAGCGTTGGCTTTATGCTGCTATCTGCTCCGGTAGATAAGTAGCTATCTAGCTGTGTTGGACAGACGGTGCCTTAAGTCCGCACTCCATGCCCTTCCCCTCCCACTCAATGTCCATAAACATCGCCTTGTACCTCGCGGTGGCGTCGCAAGCCAATAGCACAGACGCAAAGGTGCATTCACGGACATCTGTGTCATTACACTTTGCACTTTTTTTTTCTGTAAAGACTCCGCCACCCACTGAAAACGGCTCCACCAGTTGAGAATGACTGATCTAAATGTTTATATAGTTCAGTGTGGGAGAAAAAAGAATACAAAGACTTTGTAAAGTGTCTTAAGTCATAAACACACACGGGACCATCTGTCATTTCCATCTGCAGCACCTGAAGCTGAGAAACAAGAGCTGAGCAGCCATAGAGGTGGAGATGGGCTCGAACTGGACAGCATGAACTGGTAGAGCAGAATCACCCACTTGGCATTTGAATATGGTGCTTTATAGTGGACTCAAAGCATGTCAAGAAGGGGGGGCGGGGACCTTTATAAGACGAGATGTACAAAACCGTAGTCAAAGATCTTCTATATGACAGGAGTGCTTGACTGTCTCTAAGGAACTACAGCAAAAACGCAGCCCCAGAGCCACAAAAGGTTGGTGGTTGGATCCTCACCCGCCCCCACCCAACACGTGCCATTGGACCCAGCTGGCCAGAGTGGGGCCTAGTTGAATGGGCGCCATAAGGTGGAGATTGACATAAAATACAATGGAACCTTGGTTAGCATCCCATTCAGATGTAATCTGAAACCAAGGTGGAGATTGACATAAAATACAACGGAACCTTGGTTAGCATCCCATTCAGATGTAATCTGAAACCAAGGTGGAGATTGACATAAAATACAATGGAACCTTGGTTAGCATCCCATTCAGGTGTAATCTGAAACCAAGGTGGAAATTGACATAAAATACAACGGAACCTTGGTTAGCATCCCATTCAGGTGTAATCTGAAACCAAGGTGGAGATTGACATAAAATACAACGGAACCTTGGTTAGCATCCCATTCAGATGTAATCTGAAACCAAGGTGGAGATTGACATAAAATACAACGGAACCTTGGTTAGCATCCCATTCTGCTTTCTGTGTCCTTTAAATTGCCCCTCGGGGAAAAACTTGAACTGGTGCAAAGATCATTTCTATGACAGGAGCGCACTGCTGTTTTTTTATGCCAAACTGCAAAAAAAAAAAAAAATGCTAATCAAAGATTCTATTTGGGACAGGAGCACTCTGCTGTTTTATTTTAAGGACTGCTAAAATGCTAGCCAAAGATCCTTCGACTCTTTTTAGGACCTACTGAAAAAAAAAAAAAAAATGCTGATCAAAGATTCTGTTTGGGACAGGAGTACTCTGCTGTTCTTAAGGACATACTGCAAAAAAAGAAAAAAAAAAAAACGCTAATAGTCGTGGTGTAACACACAGAGATGAATGAGCCCGATGGCCTATTTTGGAAAAAGATGTTCTTCGTTCTGACCCTAACACGCTGTTCCTGTTTTCCGTGCAGGAAGACATTCATTACATGTGCTACGTTCCCATACTGTCAGGCAACGGTGAAGCCAAGGAGGCCATGTCAACTGAGGGCGTCAGGTAGGCTGCATTGTGGGAATCGAGGAGTAGGAGGTAGTCGGCTATCTTATGAATGTCATGGCGGTTTCACAAGGAGCATGATGGATTAGAGCTTTAGCTAACCGTGAAAAGATGCTCTTTAAGAGATGGAAAAGAATATAAGAAGAGAGATCGGACGGGATAAGAGAAGATTTTTTTTGCGAGCCGCTATTTCGTGATGCTTTTTCTCACTCGCTCTCACCTCCGGCCCCATGTGTTCGGTCTGTGTAGCGTGGTCAGTCGCATGGCCGTCTTTCATCTTCAGGGCAGCTTTGGCGCTCTCCTGCATATAAAAAAAAAAACACACACACACACACAAACAGAGTCAGCGGCGTCCAAAAAGAGAAAAGGCGAACATCAAATGGAGATTAATTAGAACAGTTGCACGCTCTACCCCTCAACCCCACCCCCCGTGCCTGCAGACCCCCATGTGTCGCGCCCACTCGCACCACGACACGCTACTCTCGCAAAATTTCCACGAGCATTAATCCTTTTTTTTGCTTTGTCATCCTGGAAAACCTGATAATACTCATAAAAGCTGGACAGCAAAGCGATGCTGTATTTAACCCCTTGGAGTCCAAGGGAGGTTCTTCTTGTTCTTCTATATCTCACCAGGTATGATTCTTTTTATACATATCAAGAAGTATAAAATGACATAAAGGTGATTTTTTTTTTACAACCATAATAAATAATGATCATAAATATAACAAAATAACCTAAATAGTCTCTTCTACTGCAAGCAAACAGCATGATTTTAGTTTTATTTAACTTCAAGGACAATAAGGTGACATAACCATATACTAGTTCATTTTCTACCGATTATCCTCACGAGGGTCGCAGGGGGTGCTGGAGCCTATCCCAGCTGTCTTCGGGCGAGACTGACTGGTGGCCAGCCAATCACAGGGCACATATAGACAAACAACCATTCACACTCACATTCATACCTATGGACAATTTAATAACCTAAATAGTCTTTTCTACTGCAACCATGATTTTAGTTTTATTTAGCTTCACAGTGCTATCATCCAACTTCCAACTTTGAACAGTTTTGGTCCCAATATTGACCCCTGGGGTACTCCACACGTACACCAGTACCACACGTGCTGGAGCCTATCCCAGCTGTCTTTGGGGAAAGAGGCGGGGTACACCCTGGACTGACTGGTGGCCAGCCAATCACAGGGCACATATAGACAAACAACCATTCACACTCACATTCATACCTATGGACAATTTGGAGTCGCTAATTAACCTAGCATGTTTTTGGAATGTGGGAGGAAACCGGAGTACCCGGAGAAAACCGAGTTTAATATTTGCAATGGTAAAAACTGATCTGGCTTAAGGTATGATGGTCATAACTAAGGATCGGCCGATATATCGGGCCGATATTTGCGTTCTTTACGTGAATCGGTATCGGCCGATACGCGCATGAGTTCGCCGATGTATTTTATCTACATGTATGTATGTATTTTATCTACATGTTCAGATCGCTAATTTTAGAATTCTAGCAATGCTAACGTTAGCATGCAAACACATAGCATCACAGTGCTCATAGTGTTTATATCTGTGTCTAGCTATAAAAAAGTATAAAAATGCTACTATGCTACTGTTAGCATGCCAGCAACGCTGAAGTGCCAAAATTAGCATGCTAACAACACGCAAGATAGTGCTACGTCTTTAAATGTCTACTTGTGAAAATGGCTAAAAAGGCTACTATGACAATGTTAACATGTTAGCAATGATAACATTAGCATGCCAACACCTAGGATTATAGTGGTAAGTGTTCATTCATTCATTCATTCATTTTCTACCACTTATCCTCACGAGGGGTCGCGGGTCTTTTGGGCGAGAGGCGGGGTACACCCTGGACTGGTGTCCAGCCAATCACAGGGCACATATAGACAAACAACCATTCACACTCACATTCATACCTATGAACAATTTGGAGTCGCTAATTAACCTAGCATGTTTTTGGAATGTGGGAGGAAACCGGAGTACCCGGAAAAAAACCCACGCATGCACGGGGGAGAACATGCAAACTACCGCACAGAAATGGCCGAGGGCGGATTTGAACCTGGGTCTCCTAGCTGTGAGGTCTGCGCACTAACCACTGCAAAATAATAATTAATAATAACAATTAAAGGGGACCTATTATGCTCATTTTTCAGCCCTTTCTGTGGAGTTGTGGACTCCTATAGAGCAGCTACACACAATAACAGCACACAAAGCTCTCTAGTTCTTCCAGAATCTGCACCTATTCAGCTGTATACCAGTATCGCCACTGCAGTTCATGACTTAAAATGACTTAAACGATCCCCTTTGAGTGGGATAGTTGTGTCTATATATGTGGTGTGTTGTAGGGAAACCTTGTCTGGGACAAATTTGGAATCGTCAATTAACCTAGCATGTTTTTGGGGAGATAACGTAAATATCCAATTAGCTTGAATGCACCTCGCACCCTAGCGGGTTCCGTAACAAATAATAAAAGACACATCGAGCTTCAATGTCCTTCTTTGACATAATCCATACGTTTGCATGAGTTTTTAACCTTCACCGCAGAGAAGCGCAGACTCTTATTTGATCTGCACGGCATTGTTTGGAAAAAGGCGAGGTTGCAAGTATCATGAATTCTGCACTATTTACCCCGGGAGCCTTTTATCAACACGGTAACCAATCATCCTGACATCGCTCCCCTGCACTCACGGCTTGGAGAACAGAATTGGGCTTTGCCGGGGACTGCGGCTGCGAGATACGGAAAAAGTTCATTAACCTTAATTGGAATTATCAAGCAAATTAAAAGATGCTGTGAATAGTTCATGGGTGAGGGCATGTGTGCACGTAGACTATTTCCGTGTTAAGTACCGTGCAGCTATTAGGGGTACGGGTTTTGTGCTGATACTCATATTGATCCAACATCGACACAAATCATACATATTTTTATTATTTAGTCCAGGGTGTACCCCGCCTCTCGCCCAAAAGACCCGCAACCCTCATGACCCCATAAGCGGTAGAAAATGAATGAATGAATGAATGAACACTTACCACTATTATCCTAGGTGTTGGCATGCTAATGTTATCATTGCTAGCATGTTAACTTTGTCATAGTAGCCTTTTTAGCCATTTTTATAAGTAGACATTTAAAGACGTAGCACTATCATGCTTGTTGTTACCTTTTTCCGTTCTTTAGTAATCAGCAGTAAAACATTGGTACTTTACAGCAAAATTGTCACCCCCCCCCCAAAAAAAATGGGCTGCACGGTGTCCGAGTGGTTAGCACACAGGTCTCACAGCTAGGACACCCGCGTTCAATTCCACCCTCTGACACCAAAAACATGCTAGGTTAATTGGCGACGCCAAATTGTCCATTGGTATGAATGTGAGTGTGAATGGTTGTTTGTCTATATGTGCCCTGTGATTGGCTGGCCACCAGTCCAGGGTGTACCCCGCCTCTCGCCCAAAAGACCCGCGACCCCTCGTGAGGATAAGCAGTAGAAAATAAATGAATGAATGAACACTTACCACTATTATCCTAGGTGTTGGCATGCTAATGTTAATATTGCTAGCATGTTAACATTGTCATAGTAGCCTTTTTAGCCATTTTCATAAGTAGACATTTAAAGACGTGTCACTATCATGCTTGTTGTTAGCATGCTAATTTTGGCACTTCGGTGTTGCTAGCATGCTAACAGTAGTATAGTAGCATTTTTATACATTTTCATAGCTAGGCACAGATATAAACACTTGGCCCGGTGATGCTATGTGTTTGCATGCTAATGTTAGCATTGCTAGCATTCTAAAATTAGCGTTTCCTCCCACATTCCAAAAACATGCTAGGTTAATTGGCGACTCCAAATTGTCCATAGGTATGAATGTGAGTGTGAATGGTTGTTTGTCTATATGTGCCCTGTGATTGGCTGGCCACCAGTCCAGGATGTACCCCGCCTCTTGCCCGAAGACAGCTGGGATAGGTTCCAGCACCCCCGCGACCCTTGTGAGGATAAGTGGTAGAAAATGAATGAATGAATGAACACTTACCACTATTATCCTAGGTGTTGGCATGCTAATGTTATTATTGCTAGCATGTTAACATTGTCATATTAGCCTTTTTTAGCCATTTTCATAAGTAGACATTTAAAGACGTAGCACTATCATGCTTACTGTTAGCATGCTAATTTTGGCACTTCGGTGTTGCTAGCATGCTAACAGTAGTATAGTAGCATTTTTATACATTTTCATAGCTAGACACAGATATAAACACTTGCCACAGTGATGCTATGTGTTTGCATGCTAATGTTAGCATAGCTAGCATTCTAAAATTAGCGTTTCCTCCCGCATTCCAAAAACATGCTAGGTTAATTGGCGACTCCAAATTGTCCATAGGTAGGAATGTGAGTGTGAATGGTTGTTTGTCTATATGTGCCCTGTGATTGGCTGGCCACCAGTCCAGGGTGTACCCCGCCTCTTGCCCGAAGACAGCTGGGATAGGCTCCAGCAACCCCCGTGACCCTTGTGAGGATAAGTGGTAGAAAATGAATGAATGAATGAATGAACACTTACCACTATTATCCTAGGTGTTGGCATGCTAATGTTATCATTGCTAGCATGTTAACATTGTCATAGTAGCCTTTTTAGCCATTTTCATAAGTAGACATTTAAAGACGCAGCACTATCATACTTGTTGTTAGCATGCTAATTTTGGCACTTCGGTTTTGCTAGCATGCTAACAGTAGTATAGTAGCATTTTTATACATTTTCATAGTTAGACATAGATATAAACACTATAAGCACTGTGATGCTATTACATGACTAGCCATCTGAAACGCATGCACTTTGTACCAGTTGAAGCAAAATCCTTTAGCAAAAAGTAAAAAGTCATAAAATGTGACAGCAAAGTGATGGCCGGCCGGACAGCTAGCCAGCTAGCCAGCTAGCCAGGTCCTTGTAGGAGATAATTAATAGGTTTCCACTGGCAGATTTACACACGGAGTCAGGAGGAGCTTTTGGCTACGAGTTGCCCTTTCCTTCAAAGTGCTGCTGCACTTAAACTTGGCAAGCGGCAGGCAAGGTTTCCCTACTTTTCTCAACACACCACAAATATAGACACAACTATCCCACTCAAAGTGGATAGTTTAAGTCATTTTAAGTCATGAACTGCAGTGGCGATACAGGGATACAGCTGAATAGGTGCAGATTCTGGAAGAACTAGAAAGCTTTGTGTGTTGTTATTGTGTGTCGCTGCTCTACAGGAGTCCACAACTCCACAGAAAGGGCTGAAAAATTGTTAATTGTTAATATTAATTATCATTTTGCAGTGGTTAGCGCGCAGACCTCACAGCTAGGAGACCAGGGTTCAATTCCACCCTCGGCCATCTCTGTGCGGAGTTTGCATGTTCTCCTCCGTGCATTCTCCGGGTACTCCGGTTTTCTCCACACATTCCAAAAACATGCTAGGTTAATTAGCGACTCCAAATTGTCCATAGGTATGAATGTGAGTGTGAATGGTTGTTTGTCTATATGTGCCCTGTGATTGGCTGGCCACCAGTCCAGGGTTTACCCGAAGACAGCTGGGATACGCTCCAGCACCCCCGTGACCCTCGTGAGGATTTTGCTTCACACCAAAACAATAATGCTAAATTTTTTGACTCTGAGCATTTTTATGGTGTTCTATGCACAAATTTGGCTGCACGGTGGTCGAGTGGTTAGTGCATAGACCTCACAGCTAGGAGACCAGGGTTCAATTCCACCCTTGTGCATGTTCTCCGGGTTTTCTCCGGGTACTCCGGTTTCCTCCCACATTCCAAAAACATGCTAGGTTAATTAGCGACTCCAAATTGTCCATAGGTATGAATGTGAGTGTGAATGGTTGTTTGTCTATATGTGCCCTGTGATTGGCTGGCGCCTCTCGCCCGAAGACAGCTGGGATAGGCTCCAGCACCCCCTGCGACCCCCGTGAGGAAAAAGCGGTAGAAAATGAACATGACTGAGTTGGTACGGCCCGACATGGAGCGCTAACACGCTACTTGATTACAGCACTCATCATCATCTGAGTTCATGATGTTCTTTGCTTCATTATTGCTACTCCTGCAACCTGTAACACCTCAAACATAAGCAAAAGCATGCGGTGAGATGAGAAGAGACGTTCTTAACATTCTAAAAAAAAACAAAAAACGGGGAAGCTGAAAGAGATTGAGATGCGAGCGCCAAAAAAAAAAAAAAAAAACGCAAATCAGAAACAGATGCCAAATGAGATTCAAGTCAGTGGATATGACTGGCATGTCTCATTATGCGCAGACGTAACGCTGGCACATTATCCTGCTGAGGCCTGGCATTATGTCTGCGTTTGCGCTGCTTCGATAGAGCAAGTGACAAATTACAGACGTGTGGACGACAAACAAGTGACAACAATATTGTTGTTGGAAGAGGCAATTCTGGAGGGGATCCCACATCTCCCTGAATAGGTGGAGAATAACGCTCGTGTTGTGTTATGTGGACACCAGGGGTCTTAAATACGCAGCCCGCGGGCCTAATGTGGCCCGCAGGACACTAGTTTGAGGCCCCCGCCTTGATATGAAAGTTTAATGTTAGTGTGGCCCGCGGGCCAAATGTGTTCCTTCCTTCCTTCCTTCCTTCCTTCCTTCCTTCCTTCCTTCCTTCCTTCCTTCCTTCCTTCCTTCCTTCCTTCTTTCTTTCCTTCTTTCCTTCTTTCTTTACTTCCTTCTTTCTTTCCTACCTTCCTTCCGTCTTTCCTTCTTTCCTTCTTTCCTTCTTTCTTTCTTTCCTTCTTTCCTTCTTTCCTTCTTTCCTTCTTTCCTTCTTTCCTTCTTTCCTTCTTTCTTTCTTGTCATTGCACAATAACACAGCAGTGAAATTGCGAAATGTCGTGTAATAATAAATAATAAATAATAATGTGGAGAATATTTAGCCTTATGCATTATTTTAACTGTTTGAAGATGAACTATATCAGCAAGTTTGAAGTATTTGTGATTTTAGAAATAAGGAGTTAGTATGTTCTCTTGAGGCGGCATTATGAATTATCCTTACTGACCTTTTTTTTTTATATCAGCATAAAAATATGATATCGGTTCATTTTTTTTTCATGAAAAGCAATATTTAAAATTGCTGTATACAACACTAGTTTGAGGCCCCCGCCTTGATATGAAAGTTTAATGTTAGTGCGGCCTGCGCAAGTTTGATATGGATGCTGTATGGTATCATGTACCCAGAAAAAATTATTACGTTTGATTAATGTTCATGTTAAAGGTTAAATAACTGTTAATAGTTATCCTCCCTATCCGTGTGGAAGTGGTAAGTTTTTGGCTATTTAAGTTTAAAGGAAATAACTTGAAGGCTACCGTTTAGGTCGCTAGCTCTCTAGTTTAGCGAGTTAGCATGTGTCTCAAGACCCTGCAGTTGCGCAATATGTTGTAAATAAAAAGAGTATAAATGTGACTATAGTCGTGTTTTGTCATGTCTACAGGGCTCTAATAATGCTTTGTTCATTTTAATCTGAAAAAAATAATTTGTCTACCCACCAACTATATGTGGTTTCTTAAGTTTTTATTATTTGCCGTTTTATTATTATTATAATATTTATTTATTACTGATTGATTTTCTCTATTCTTGATTTGTTTATTTATTTTTCATCTTATTTTGTGCAGAAAAAAAATAAGATATTTGAGAACAGTGGAATGTTTTATCAGAGCTTTTATTGTAGAAAATCGGAACCAAAGTACTGAAAAAGTTGTATATTTTTATTAATAAATGCGTTTTTTTTTTGTTTTTTTTTTTTTTGAAAACCTGATGCAGCCTAGCCTTGCCCAGACCCTAGCTCCAGTGGCCCCCCAGGTAAATTGAGTTTGAGACCCCCTGGTGTACACAAAAGTATTGAGACACACCTCTGTGTGAATCATAATTCCATTGGTTTTGCCAATGAGCTTTTAATGATATTTTGTCACAAAGACTTGTACTCGTTAAGAAGTCATGCTTGTTATTTTCATAAAAGTTATCATCTTTGTCCTGGGTGGGAGCGTTAAAAAAAGATCTACGCTTCAAAGACAATTAATCCTTAATTCATATGCATTAAAATAAATCCAGAGCATTTCAAGTTGCTTTAATTATTCATGTCAAAGTTAAGGATTGGATCATTTGGACATACTTGGGAAGAACATTTTCTAACCACCCTAGCTGTATAGACATGGTTGGTATATACCAAAAGAAAGATTAGACTCTTAGAATCTTTCATTACAGAAAAAAAAGTCTTGTTTCTACCTTTTTCCGTTCTTTAGTAATCAGCAGTAAAACATTGGTACTTTTCAGCTAAATTGTCACCCCCCCAAAAATGGGCTGCACGGTGTGCAAGTGGTTAGCACACAGGCCTCGCAGCTAGGAGACCCGCGTTCAATTCCACCCTCAAACACCAAAAACATGCTAGGTTAATTAACGACTCCAAATTGTCCATAGGTATGAATGTGAGTGTGAATGGTTGTTTGTCTATATGTGCCCTGTGATTGGCTGGCCACCAGTCCAGGGTGTACCCCGCCTCTCGCCCGAAGACAGCTGGGATAGGCTCCAGCAACCCCCGCGACCCCGTGAGAATAAGTGGTAGAAAATGAATGAATGAATGAACACTTACCACTATTATCCTAGGTGTTAGCATGCTAATGTTATTATTGCTAGCATGTTAACATTGTCATAGGAGCCTTTTTAGCCATTTTCATAAGTAGACATTTAAGGACGTAGCACTATCATGCTTGTTGTTAGCATGCTAATTTTGGCACTTCGGTGTTGCTAGCATGCTAACAGTAGTATAGTAGCATTTTTATACATTTTTAGAGCTAGACACAGATATAAACACTTGGCACGGTGATGCTATGTGTTTGCATGCTAATGTTAGCATTGCTAGCATTCTAAAATTAGCGTTTCCTCCCACATTCCAAAAACATGCTAGGTTAATTGGCAACTCCAAATTGTCCATAGGTATGAATGTGAGTGTGAATGGTTGTTTGTCTATATGTGCCCTGTGATTGGCTGGCGACCAGTCCAGGGTGTACCCCGCCTCTCGCCCGAATACAGTTGGGATAGGCTCCAGCACCAAGTGGTAGAAAATGAATGAATGAACACTTACCACTATTATCCTAGGTGTTGGCATGCTAATGTTAGCATTGCTAGCATTGTTAACATTGTCATAGGAGCCTTTTTAGCCATTTTCATAAGTAGACATTTAAAGACGTAGCACTACCATGCTTGTTGTTAGCATGCTAATTTTGGCATTTCAGTGTTGCTAGCATGCTAACAGTAGTATAGTAGCATTTTTATAGCTAGACACAGATGTAAACACTTGGCACGGTGATGCTATGTGTTTGCATGCTAACATTAGCATTGCTAGCATTCTAAAATTAGCAACAACAATTAGCAAACATGTAGATAAAATACATACATACATACATGTAAATAAAATACATTGGCGAACCCACACGCGTATCGGCCGATACCGATTGAATACCGATCGGCCCAATATATCGGTCATCCTTAGTTATGACCAACATACCTTAAGCCAGATCAGGTTTTACCATTGCAAATATTAAACTCGGTTTTCTCCGAGTACTCCAGTTTCCTCCCACATTCCAAAAACATGCTAGGTTAATCAGCGACTCCAAATTGTCCATAGGTATGAATGTGAGTGTGAATGGTTGTTTGTCTATACGTATGTGCCCTGGGATTGGATGGCGCCTCACGCCAGAAGAGAAGAAGTCATATTTGACTTTCTCTCCCAAATCCATAAAATCCTTGTGGCTGGTTCGTGCGTGTTGAGCAATAAGTGGATTCGTACCAGTTCACTTTGGAGTCGGAGGATCAGCTCATCTTTCTCCTTCAGCTGCTGCAACAACGCCTCCTCTCTGCTCCAATCCTGAACACAAGGAGGAAAGATACCGTTTTACACATGGCTGCAGTAATGCACCTTGTAAGGGGGTCTTAGCGGTTCAGTTTGGGAACTGGACGGGTTTTTACCAATCGCACCTCCCTCATTTGCTTGATGAGCCCCGCATGAAAGCGGAGGCTTCGTAATGCGTCTTAAAACAGGCTTTGATCATTTTGTTTTTCTCCGTTTTGGAATAGGCTAAGATACCATGTTAATATATATCCCTTTTGAACATTTTTGGCATTTTTATTTGTATCGATTTGGGTTGGTTTGTGTTTTTTGGTATTTTTCATATTCGAAATAAAGAAGAAAAATGTGAGTATAATGTTAGCTAACATAGTATGTGAGTTTTGCTAATGTTAATGTGTCACTGTCCCACTCTTTAACGCTAAGAGTGCACTGGGCCGGGCGCCAGTTGGCGCCAATAAGGTGCCTAGTGGCGTGCAGTGGCTCAAACTGGCTCGTGGTGGCCCGGAACGGCGGCAAAAATTGAGTTTGGCGGCAAGAAAATTTCATTCATTCATTCAATTCATTTTCTACCACTTTTTCCTAACAAGGATCGCCGGGGGGGGGGGGGGGGGGGGGGCTGGAGCCCAGGGTCACAGGGCACATATAGACAAACAACCATTCACACTCACATTCAATTAACCTAGCATGAAAACCCACGCATGCACGGGGAGAACATGCAAACTCCACACAGAGATGACTGAGTGGAATTGAACCCTGGTCTCCTAGCTGTGAGGTCTGCGCGCTAACCACTATACCGCCGTGGGGCCCAAGAAAATGTCAAAATGTTTAAAATGTTCGTGGAATCGTGGATCGATTGGAATGCAATGGTGTGGGCCAAGTTGCGGCAATGATGCTAGGAGTCTACTGGGCCGGCGCCAGTTGGCACCAATAAGGTGCCCAGTGGCATGCAGTGGCTCAAACTGGCTTGTGGTCGCCCGTAACGGCGGCAAAAATTGAGTTTGGCGGCAAGAAAATTTCAAAATGTTTAAAATGTTCGTGTGTTCACTAAGTGGAACCAAATGTCGCAAACAATGCGCCTATTGGAATCGATTGGAACGTAATGGTGCGAGCCAAGTTGCGGCAATGATGCTAGGAGTCCACCGGGCCGGCGCCAGTTGGTGCGAGTTTGCGCCAAAGATTATGTGATTGGCGCGTAGTGGCTCGTTCTGGCGCCGAATAATTAAATGGCAACATGCCGAGCGAACATAATTCAGCACCACAGCGAGCCAATCACATAATCTTTGGCGCGAACTGGCACCAACTGGCCCCGTGGAGTCCTAGCATTATGTTACGTTGTTGTTTGTGATGGACGCCATCTTTGACATTGGATAAGTGCTATGTTCCAGTGCATATGTAATAAGTGGATAACTGTGTGTCTTGGATACAACATATTGCGCAACTGCAGGGTCTTGAGACACATGCTAACTCGCAAACTAGAGAGCTAGCGACCTAAACGGTAGCCTTCAAGTTATTTCCTTTAAACTTAAATAGCCAAAAAATGACCACTTCCACATGGATAGGGAGGATAACTATTAACAGTTATTTAACCTTTAACATGAACATTAATCAAACGTAATAATTTTTTCTGGGTACATGATACCAGAGAAATGTACCAGCTGGACGGACAAGTAGCGTCTCCAAAAGCAGAGAAAACCTGGGCAGAAAAATGTGAGTAATTACCAACAGGAGAAAGCAAAATGAGAGATGGAGGGCAGGAGGAGACAGAGATTGCCCGAGGCAGACTATCATTGTATCTGAGGAACCCATGGGGAGCCATCTTGCTGAAGGACAGAGAGTCAAGGGGCAGACTAAAGTGAAACATGCTGTATATCTTCAACATTGCCCTCTAATTACCCTGACAGAGGTTACACTTTTTCCTCAATACAAGTCTTAATATAATATAAATATAATCATTTACATGTAGGGGTGCGTATTCGTAGGAATCTGGTGATACGATACGTATCACGATACGATATATAACGATACTGTTAACAAGGCGATATTTTTTTCTTGTTTGTCTCGTAGTTAAAGATTATTTCCTGGAAAAACTGAATTACACCAGCAATGTGCACTTACTAAACACATTTCTATTCCATTAGAACATTATGTTGTGCTGGATCACAAACTCAGGGCCCACTTGAAAATCTAAAAAATGTCCACGGCCCACCTTTGTCCTATAAACAGTACATAGACGAAATACTGCGTTCTCAGAGCACTTAACTTAATAATAATAATATTTTTATAATTTTTATTTGTAAATATTATTATTATTATTATTATTATTATTATTATATACAAATAAAAATTATTAAAAAATAATTATAAAAATTATTATAATAATAAAAATATTATTATTAAGTTAAGTGCTCTGAGAATGCAGCATTTTGTCTATGTACTGTAATATAATAATAATTACTAATATTATAATAATAAATTACTATAATTAATAAAATTAGTACATAAATAATAATAATAATAATAATTATTATTATTATTATTATTATTATTATTATTATTATTATTATTATTAATACTATATTACAGTACATAGACATAATAATAATAATAATAATAATAATAATAATAATAATAATAATAATAATAATAATAATAATAATAATAAATAAATAATATATTATTATTATTATTATTATATGTACAAATAGAATAATAAGAATAATAATATAGTAATAAAAATTATTATAATAAAAATATTATTATTATCAAGTTAAGTGCTCTGAGAACACAGCATTTTGTCTATGTATTGTAATATAATAATATTATTATTATAAATTAATAAAAGTAATAAATAAATAAATATTATTATTATTGTTATTATTATTATTTCATCCATGTACTGTAATATAGTAATAATAATAATAGTATTCTTATAAATTAATAAAATTAATAAAATTTATTATTATTATTATTATTATTATTATTATTATATATACAAATAACAATTATAAAAATATTATTATTATTAAGTTAAGTGCTCTGAGAACGCAGCATTTTGTCTATGTACTGTTTATAGGACAAAGGTGGGCCGAGGACATTTTTTAGATTTTCAAGTGGGACCCGAGTTGGTAATACCAACGGTATTACGGTACCAATCATACACAACGGTAAAATATGGTGGAGGTAGTGGAAGAAGTTATAAAAAAAAATAAGGTGGTGGGAAACCCATTTTTGGCCCATGTTGACATCTGAGGTAGCCTGCTGCTCCTAACACAAACAATTTTAGCAGAGTCCAAATAAAACGGGAACAAAACAAGGCGAATGTAATGGTTGTTCTGCCCAGGTTGCCAGGTGGGATACAATAACAGCAATATCAGACCTTTTGTTTGGTTTGTGCAAAGAGGCGCAGACATGTGATTTACCTCGCCCATCAGGTGGGGGTTTCAAACATTTTTGCGGCGGTAAAGCGGAGCAGGAGAATCTAAAATAATGTGATTGGAACAGCCTCAGCAGGGGAGGGGGGGAAGGTGGGGGAAATCTGATCAGGATCACCGGAGTGCATCCACTTAATGTGATTTTTGTGCCGCGGTCGAGGCCTCTCCATGCCGGGCAATCAGCCGCCGGGCTGAAGAGGCGGTGGAGATGAATTACATTCCTTGGGTTAGCAGAAATTATTCCATTTGTTAAATTCCCTTTTTTCCAGGTACAAAGTCCAGGACAATGGCGGTTAAAAATGGTTTATAATAGTATTATAATGTATTATTCAGTCTGCGCTTCCTTTTAATGTGTTATACCATTTATCTTTTTACAGGAATATATGCAAAAACCTCCAAACACGATGACCAATCACGATAGATCAAAATAGAGCTGGCCAACCTATTAAATTGTCAGAAATGCCGACTCATGTTGTCGTTCAAGGCTAAACAAATCAAAAAAAAAAAAAGGAAGACACACTTGAATTTTTTTTTTTTTTTACAGTCTCTAACTATCAAGTCTTTCCTCGGTCCAAAACTGAAGGCGTAATGAATAATTGAGATGCAAAAAGCCTTTTCACATTTCATTATTATGGGTTTCTTTCCATCCCACCAACTCATATCAAAGAAAAAAAAAAGATAAAAAGAGACATCATGAGTCAAAACACAAATAAGAGTACTGACCCGGATATAAGACGGTATCTTTATCCGTAAAAAAAAAAGTCTGAAAAAAGACTTCTTACAGTTGGGGTCAGGAGAAAAATTTACGATTTACGATGCTATGTTTAAGACAGGGGTCTCAAACACGTGGCCGGCGCGCCAAAATGTGGCCCGCAGGACACTAGTTTGAGGCCCCCCGCCTTGATATGAAAGTTTAATGTTAGTGCGACCCGCGCAAGTTTGATCATGTACCCAGAAAAATTAATAGTTAATAGTTATCCTCCCTATCCGTGTGGAAGTGGTAAGTTTTTGGCTTTTTTAAGTTTAAGGGAAATAACTTGGATTAATAATAATCATAATTATTATTATTAATCCATTATTATTATATTATTATTAATAAATGTTAATAATAAAAAATATTATTATTATTATTATTATTATTATTATTATTATTATTATTATTATTATTATTATCCAAAACATGCTAGGTTAATAATAATAATAATAAAATAATAATAATAATGATAATAATCATCATCATCATCATAATAACAATAATAATATTCCTGCGACCCTCGTGAGGAAAAAGCGGTAGAAAATGAATGAATGAATAATAATATTTATTATCATAATAATATTAATATAAAAATAATAACAAATAAAAAATAAAATTGTATTATTATTAATATAATATTATTTTTATTATTATTATTATTAACCTAGCATGTTTTTGGAATATGGGAGGAGGATGATAATAATAATAATAATAATAATAATAATAATAATAATGATAATAATCATCATCATCATCATCATCATAATAACAATAATAATATTCCTGCGACCCTCGTGAGGAAAAAGCGGTAGAAAATGAATGAATGAATAATAATATTTATTATCATAATAATATTAATATAAAAATAATAACAAATAAAAAAATAAAATTGTATTATTATTAATATAATATTATTTTTATTATTATTATTAACCTAGCATGTTTTTGGAATATGGGAGGAGGATGATAATAATAATAATAATAATAATAATAATAATAATAATAATAATAATAATAATAATAATAATAATAATAATAATAATAATAATAATAATAATAATAATAATAATAATAATAATAATAATAATAATAATAATAATAAATAAAATTATTATTATTATTATTATTATTATTATTAACCTAGCATGTTTTTGGAATGTGGGAGGAAACCAGAGAAAACCCACGCATGCACGGGGAAAACATGCAAACTCCTACCTGTGAGGTCTGCGTGCTAACCACTCGACCACCGTGCAGCCGAGAATAACTGTTTAACTAGTAATTTTATACGCACTGTTTGTAATAAAAAAAATGCATGTTTCCATGAACTGGTCATCTTATATTTGGTTCAGTCCGGTACAAGTCCTCCTAATTTGCATACAGTGTATGTAACAAGATGTGCCATTGTGGAAAGCCTCTTTTGCATATGTGTGCGTCTTTAAAACTGTGCATTTTATGTCTATGATACATTATTAATTTCTAATTTTGCAGCATCTGACACCATGATGAATGCCTCTCTATAAAAAGACGTTCCCTTGAAACAAAAGGTGAACACACACACACACACACACACACACACACGTCAATTCATTGTGGCTGTCCTAGAAGGGTCCTCTGAATGCACCGCGTATAAAATAAGAGACCAGTCTTAAAATGCTCTAAAACGTTGTAACTAGGACAGAAAAAAAAAAAAATGAAGTGGGACGCCGTGTGACACTGCAGCCTCTCTCAGGTGGCTTGAAGAGATTATTTTTACTCCGTCAAAGACGTTTTCTAGAGTGCCAGGACAGATTCTGTTCATCTCGGCCCATCTTTCAATCCATCCTTTTTGCCCTCCCCCTTCTCCTTCTCTGATGCCGTTCGTCCTCCTTACGTTCCTCCTTATTTTAACCACTCGTTCATTCCATCGCCGTCATCCCGGACCGAGTCAATCTGTCCGAGTCATTTAAAACAATGTCCTGTTCTCGGCATCGCCGACTCTTTTGTCACGGATGCTCATCCTCAATCCATCAGACTTACTGCTGACAAATCTTCCCACACCTTGTGGCACCCCCCCCCCCCACAAGGCACGCCGGATATTTTAGCCGCTCTGTAATTGGACACGATTCAGTCCAACCAGCTCCATACTCCAAGCAGGAAAAACATAAAAGTCAGCTTTTTCACTGTTTAAAAAAAATAAATTAACATCCAATTTTAAAGACAATTTTAAAACCGTGGCTTATAAATCGGTGCGTTTATGCAAGCTAACTCTCTTCACAAAAGGGTGACAATTTATCAGAACATGCACCCCTGCAGTGTTGCCCGTGCTCTTATTTTTCGGAACGCGGTTAATAAACCCAATACGTCGGATTGACTGAAATTTACTGTAACTTGCTAAATTTGGTACACAACTTAAGGCAGGGGTCTCAAACTCAATTTACCTAGGGGCCACTGGAGCTAGGGTCTGGGTGAGACTGGGCCACATCAGGTTTCACCCCCTACCAGATGTCCTCTTGTTTTAACTTTTGGTAATGGTAATGGTTAAATTTCATTTAAACATGCATCAGATTACAATTGAATGCATCCCATAATCAGTTCCCAGTTCCACATGTCCAAAAGGAGTAGGAAGAAGCAAAGCTTATTAAATCCTACCCCTCCATCTGGTACTTTTACAATCAGTAACTGTTACATTTGTTCACTTCCTGCTTTCCATAATACAGTTTAAGGTTGTTGGGTTTTTTTTTTTAATACTGCACCACGTACCGAAGTACGATGTGATATGAGCATCCAATGACATAATGGGTACCATAGTAAGTGTCAATATAGTGATATATATAGCACATCGTGACTGGTTCAAGACTCTTCATCCTTGTATTTAGCAAACATCAAGTGCTTGTATTGTTTCTTGAATTGGCTCATCGTTGTGTATTTGTTCACTTCCTGCTTTCCTAATATAGTTTTAATTTTTAATTTTTTAAAATTTATTTTTTTTAAATTTGAATTTTTTTTAAATTTGAATTTTTTTAAATTTAATTTTTTTAAATTAAATTTTTTTAATTTAATTTTTTTTTAATTTAATTTTTTTAATTTTAATTTTTTTAATTTTAAATTTTTTAATTTTAAATTTTTTAATTTTAAATTTTTTATTTTTTTAATTTATTAAATTTTAAATTTTAAATTTTAAATTTTAAATTTTAAATTTTAAATTTTAAATTTTAAATTTTAAATTTTAAATTTTATTTTTTATTATTTTTTTTTTTTCTTGAATTGGCTCATCGTTGCGCATTGTTTGAGGGTCTTACTCAATACATTCCATAGTTTGATTCCACATACTGAAATGCTTTGGCTTTTTAACGTAGTCCTAGCATATAAGTGTTTCAAATGTACTTCTTCCCTGAGACACACAAAAAGCATCCAACAACATCCAAAAAGCATCTAACGATCTCAGTCAACATGTCCCGCCTTTCAAAGTTTGGTCTGCCAATCAAGGATTACAACAGCACCACCAATCTGTTTTGCACTTGTGCAAACTCCATCATTGTAATTTCTAGCTATAAAGTGACATCATCATAAAATCACGTGCAAAGCCTCTAATGTCATACTTTTGTCCCAACATACATTCGATAATTAGCTCTCACTGCGTGTAACTTTTTTTTTAAAATCAGCTTCCTGTCCTACGTGCATACGCCGCTCCATGTGAGTGGTTCGCACGTGAGTCTTCAAGCTGTGTTGCAGCCTAAATTTCAGCCACCGAGCCTCCATGTGGGTCAGTAAAGAGGGCAGCACATACAATTGCTCTGTGAAACTGTGTGAAACTAATTGGTAATTGCTGGGGGGGGTTCTTTTTTTTTTTTTTTAAGTCCAGCTGATCACATTCTGTGACTAGCTCATTTGTTTTGCAAATTCCCTGGTTCCTATTCCCATGGAACGCCAACTGAGTGAGGCAGATTGTGTTAAACTAAACATAAAAAGCAGTCATGGGTCATTAAGGGTGAGGTTTGAAAATATACTGGTGACACACGCTTAAATTTGCCCAACAGCGCCGACGCTGAGTGGAGGATACGGTTTATCTCTGCATCTATGGCAATGTGTCCGACAATGAGTGCTCCTCCTCGGGCAGGCGAAGTGAATGAAGCGCCCTTGCGTCCCGGTTCTCCTGAGCTCCATGGCACCAGCAGTGCTTCTGACAAAGTGTGTCCGACAATGAGTGCTCCTCCTTGGGCAGGCGAGGTGAATTAAGCGCCCTTGCGTTCTGGTTCTCCTGAGCTCCATGGCACCAGCAGTGCTTCTGACAAAGTGTGTCTGACAATGAGTGCTCATCCTCGGGCAGGCGAGGTGAATAAAGCGCCCTCGCATCCTGGTTCTCCTGAGCTCCATGGCACCACCGGTGTTTCTGACAAAGTGTGTCTGACAATGAGTTCTCCTCCTGGGGCAGGTGAGGTTGGTTGCCTTGAGTTAGTACATGGTAAGTCAGGGGTCTCCAGCCAGTAGCTCCTGAGCGTCTAGTAAAATGTGTTGTTCTCAGTAGTCAGGAAGTAGTTTGGAGTGTGACCAATCACTGCGTTGTGGCCGTGCCCAGAGGCGGGCCATGGGTGGAATAGGTTAAATAAGTTTTTAACGTTTTGGCAGGTGGCACAAATCGAAGGAAATACAGCTGGAATAGGTGCAGATTCTGGAAGATGTAGAGAGTGTGTAGCTGATCTATAGGAATCCACAACTCAACATTTTTTTTTAAATAACAAAGGAATGCTCTGGGGCTCCATCGGTGCATTTTGCTTTTTCTTTGGCTTTTTGTGATGCATGCTAACAAAAAGCAAAAGAGTGGCGTTTCCACTGTATTTACACTAGTAGTCTATGGGGAGAACAATGCTTCATCGATATGTTTGTGTTCATATGTTCAATGAGTATCGAGTCATGGGTTACCTTAAATGGGAGGGACTTCTCACTGCAAGGGCTTATGGGTAGAGACTGAAGACTGCTGGCAGGACTTGTCTCTGTGCTCTGTAAAATAAGATGTTGCATAGTCAGACATAATCCAAAAACACATCGCAATGCTGTTAGTTTAAGGCAGTCAAACTCATTAAGATGCAAGATTAATGTGTATTTTTAATGTAAATAGCACAGTAGGCCTCCAGATGCCCCCCCCGGATGACTCCCTGAAGAGGTGTTCAGGGCCCATGCGACTGGTCGGAGCTGGACGACCCGACCTCAGATAGGCGGTAGAAGATGCACGGATGGATGAATTGTATTTAGATCGTAACTTCCGCCAACAGTCACATGTCAATAAAAAAATTGCATCTTAGTTTGTGATATAGATGTTAGTTTGTAATTACGACTTTATTCCACAAATATTTTGACTTTATTGTCGTAACATTGGAATTTTTCTGCAAACACATTTTCAAAGAAATTGCAATTTTTTTGTTTTGTTTGTTATTCATAATATTACACCATTAGTTTTTTTGGTCTTTTTGCTTTAATATTTTAATTTTAATTTTAATTTTAATTTTAATTTTAATTTTAATTTTAATTTTAATTTTAATTTTAATTTTAATTTTAATTTTAATTTTAATTTTAATTTTAATTTTAATTTTAATTTTAATTTTAATTTTAATTTTAATTTTAATTTTAATTTTAATTTTAATACAAATTTTTTTAGTTAGTTTTTTTTTGTCTTTTTGCTTTAATATTTTAAATTAAATTAAATTACATTTATTTTCATTTTCATTTTTGTTCATAATATTACAGCGTTAGTTTTTTTGGTCTTTTTGTTTTAATGTTTTAAATTAATTTAAATTCTAATTTTAATTCTTAATAATTTTAATTTATTAATTTTAATTTATTAATTTTAATTTATTAATTTTAATTTTAATTTTATTTTTTTAATTTTAATTTTAATTTTAATTTTAATTTTAATTTTAATTTTAATTTTAATTTTAATTTTAATTTTAATTTATTAATGTTAATGTATTAATTTTAATGTTAATTTATTAATTTAAATTTACATTTATTAATTTAAATTTTTTAATTTTAATTTTAATTTTAATTTTAATTTTAATTTTAATTTTAATTTTAATTTTAATTTTAATTTTAATTTTAATTTTAATTTTAATTTTAATTTTAATTTTAATTCATGCTACTAAAATGATGTTACCTTTCCTCATAATATTGCAACATTACTCTTGTAAAATAACTTTTTTTCTCTTAATATTTTTACTTGTAAATATAATTCTTGTTTTGAGAATGGGCGGAGGGCCAGTAAAAAAAAAAAAAAAAAGCTGCAGGCCACGAAAGGCCCCCGGGACCCCCCTGGATTAAAATGCCCTTTTCCATATCTCACCTTCCACGGTCGGGAAGAGATAAGCCTCATTTCCTTTAAGTTCACATCAGTTCAGTTCAAGCGAGGCCTTCCAAGAAAAGAAGCCGTCAAAGATCCATCTCTTATAACTTGAAATATTTTGGCAACATCCACCTTTTAGAAAAGGTACCTATGAGACACGTCAATTCTTGGAAACGCATAAACTCACTGCTTTATTAGGTATGCTGACCTTTTAAAAAAAGGCAATAACTCCCAGTATTATAGGCGTGATGTGGTCCTAAATGTGCCACCGGTGATCAATGCCTGTCCTCATGGAGGGAGACAAGGCGCGCTGTCTTCCGTCTATCTTTCGGCCTTTTCAAAACACAAACAACATTGGCTTTAAGGTCACTTGGGTCCCTTAGGCTTTATATAGCAAGAATCTCCCGACAATTACATGCGGTTCAGGTAAAAAAAAAGTGCGGAATGGAAGGGATTGGGTAACTGTCTGAGAGCTAAAATGTAATGACTTGCACTACCCTGAGGCAAAAAAATGTAAAAAAAAACAGGTTTTTGTCGTGGGACACGCCCCTTTAATTACATTCACATGTAAAGGAGTGTTCATTTAAAGATGATTGACTTAACAAAACAGCAAGATTGCTTTAGTACGGGGGTCTCAAACTCAATTTACCTGGGGGCCACTAGAGCTAGGGTCTGGGCAAGGCTGGGCCGCATCAGGTTTAAAAAAAAAAAAAAAAAAGTTATTTCCTTTAAACTTAAATAGCCAAAAACTTACCACTTCCACACGGATCGTGAGGATAACTATTAACAGTTATTTAACCTTTAACATGAACATTAATCAAACGTAATAATTTCTTCTGGGTACATGATACCATACAGCATCCATATCAAACATTAAACTTTCATATCAAGGCGGGGGCCTCAAACTAGTGTCCTGTGGGCCACATTTGGCCCGCGGGCCGCGTGTTTGAGACCCCTGCACTACAGTATTGAGAGACCGAGGGGACTTACAGTGGTCCCTCGTTTATCGCGGTAAAATGACCCCAAACCCGACTGTGATAAGTGAATTTCCGCAATGTATGATTCAATATTTCCATATAGTCAAAAACTTACCACTTCCACACGGATAGGGAGGATAACTATTAACAGTTATTTAACCTTTAACATGAACATGAATCAAACGTAATAATTTTTTCTGGGTACATGATACCATACAGCATCCATATCAAACTTGCGCGGGCCGCACTAACATTAAACTTTCATATCAAGGCGGGGGCCTCAAACTGCGTGTTTGAGACCCCTGCTTTAGTGCATCAAATAACGACTGTTTGCAGTACACTGATGCACCGCGCATGCTAAATTGACAATGATGAAAATGTTTTGGCGGAAGAAGAAGAAGAAGCCAGAAAGAGTTGTCTCCACCAGTCAAGCAGCTCCCCTCGGGGGAGGTTAGGAGTCAGTGGGATGGATAGAAGCAGACGCCCCCAAGACTGTGAGAGTATGCTGTAACCAAATAGCACCATCGGACTGTCGTTATGCTTGGATCCACAGCTGACAGTGACGAATGGGGATTGGTTGTATTAGGCACCAATCAAGCAACGCATGGATCACGGCGTTTTAGAAATGTTCTTCCGGGGCAACCAACTGAATTAAATGCTGGGGAGCAGACAGGCGGGGGTGGGGGCCCCTATAGGTAACCAAAAGTCCATGTTTGACAAATAGAGGCCATATGAAGATATGAAACATGACCGCATTTGACCTGACTAACCTATGAAATGTAATAGAAAAATACCGTTAACACAAACCTAACTCAAAACTGACACACACTATAAACCAGGGGTCTCAAACACGTGGCCCGCGGGCCAAATGTGGTCCGCAGGACACTCGTTTGAGGCCCCCGCCTTGATATGAAAGTTTAATGTTTGATATGGATGCTGTATGGCATCATGTACCCAGAAAAAATTATTACGTTTGATTAATGTTCATGTTAAAGGTTAAATAACTGTTAATAGTTATCCTCCCTATCCGTGTGGAAGTGGTACGTTTTTGGCTATATGAAAATATTGAATCATACATAGCGGAAAGTCACTTATCACAGTCGGGTTTTGGGGTCATTTTACCGCGATAAACGAGGGACCACTGTAAGTCTCCTCGGTCTCGCAATACTGTAGTGCAGGGGTCTCAAACACGCAGCCTGCGGGCCAAATGTGGCCCGTAGGACACTAGTTTGAGGCCCCCGCCTTGATATGAAAGTTTAATGTTTGATATGTACGTATGCTGTATGGTATCATGTACCCAGAAAAAAATATTACGTTTGATTAATGTTCATGTTAAAGGTTAAATAACTGTTAATAGTTATCCTCCCTATCCGTGCGGAAGTGGTAAGTTTTTGGCTATATGAAAATATTGAATCATACATTGCGGAAATTCACTTATTCACTCGCAATACTTTAGTGCAGGGGTCTCAAACATGCGGCCTGCGGGCCACATGACACTAGTTTGAGGCCCCCGCCTTGATATGAAAGTTTAATGTTTGATATGTATGCTGTATGGTATCATGTACCCAGAAAAAATTATTACGTTTGATTAATGTTCATGTTAAAGGTTAAATAACTGTTAATAGTTATCCTCCCTATCCGTGTGGAAGTGGTAAGTTTTTGGCTATTTAAGTTTAAAGATAATACCTTGAAGGCTACCGTTTAGGTCGCTAGCGCTCTAGTTTGCGAGTTAGCATGTGTCTCAAGACCCTGCAGTTGCGCAATATGTTGTAAATAAAAAGAGTATAAATGTGACTATAGTCGTGTTTTGTCATGTCTACAGGGCTCTAATAATGCTTTGTTCATTTTAATCTGAAAAAAATAATTTGTCTACCCACCAACTATATGTGGTTTCTTAAATTTTTATTATTTGCCGTTTTATTATAATTATTATATTTATTTATTACTGATATATTACTGAATTTTCTTTATTATTGATTTGTTTATTTATTTTTCATCATATTTTGTGCAGAAAAATAATTTTTATCATTCTTAATGATCTTTAAATGGTTGTTTTAGGAGCAGTCTTTTTTCACATTTGTGTTCTCTCTGCTGGTCCTTTTTGTGGCAGGGCTGAAATGCAGTGGAAATGTTTTTTTGGGGGGGGATTGAGTTCATTTTAATGACAACAATGGACTTGTTAATTGCCATTAGTCTTTATGACATGTATTATGCATGCAATTTATATGCGCATTGCATCACAAAAACTTAAATAGAAGGCTTTGTGAAAAATAATATTTGTCATTCTCAAAACTTTTGGCGAGGATTGTAGGCGTGTTTTTCTGTTGGGTAGTGACTAAGGATCCTCGTCATACGTGGTAGTACGCACTCCATGCTAAAATAAAAAAGCGATCTGTTGTCGTGAGTCACCTCCTACTGTTTTTCTTTTAAGACTAATACGACCCGTTTTTGTGTTTTATTCTTACAAATGGCACCACTTAACATAAACAAGAGAAGAACGGGCGCTGAGTGGGTGGGTGGTGGGGGGGGGAAAGGTCAAGAAAATAAAGCGGCGAAGTAGCGGCCCTGGCGAGTAAAAAAAAATGGAAGCTAACCGGATTTGGACGCGGATGACACAACAAAAGAAGAAAGCAAAAGAGGGGCGATGTAGTGTTTTATATTCATGCTCCGCTCTCTTTCACTACTAATTATCGTTTTATCATTTTCATATCACCGCAGAAGTCCTGGGAGTAAACAACAAGGGGGGGGGGGGGGGGGGGGGGGGGCACGCAGACAGTAATTCATGGAAAGGTCTTCTCGGTAGGCTTTGATCTCAGTTTAGAGGCGCTAATAGTTCTAGTGTGGCGAGGGGGGGGGGTGGTCAGGCTTTTATTCCTATTTTTGTGAGCGTGCGTATTAAATTTATATTTGGTGCAGGCCAGTCACCTGTTTTTGATGACACAACGCTAATGGATGCTCTTAGGGAGACAAATTGAAGCTTCTCCTACACGTCGCCATGTCTAAATGTCTTGTTGCATGTAAACATCACAAAGGTATTAGGGAGTGTTAGCATTTTTACCATAAACAAAATTTAACAAAAAAATAAAGAAAATTTAAAGCATATATTTCTTTGAGGCAGCCTCACAGCTGGGAGACACCGGTTCAATTCCACCCTCGGCCATCTCTGTGTGGAGTTTGCACGTTCTCGCCGTGCATTGCATGGTTTCCTCCCACATTCCAAAAACATGCTAGGTTAATTAGCGACTCCAAATTGTCCATAGGTATGAATGTGAGTGTGAATGGTTGTTTGTCTATATGTGCCCTGTGATTGGCTGGCCACCAGTCCAGGGTGTACCCCGCCTCTCGCGCGAAGACATGGGATATGCTCCAGCACCCCACGACCCTCGTGAGGAAAAAGCGGTAGAAAATGAATGAATGAATGAAATGTAACCAAAAAATGTCTTTAAATGTCTACTTATGAAAATGGCTAAAAATGCTACTATGACAATGTTAGCATGCTAAGTGCCAAAATTAGCATGCTAACAACAGGCATGATAGTGTTACGTCTTTAAATGTCTACTCATGAAAATGGCTAAAAATGCTACTATGACAATGTTAGCATGTTAAGTGCCAAAAAATTAGCATGCTAACAACAGGCATGATAGTGCTACGTCTTTAAATGTCTACTTATGAAAACGGTTAAAAATGCTACTATGACAATGTTAGCATGCTAAGTGCCAAAATTAGCATGCTAACAACAGGCATGATAGTGCTACGTCTTTAAATGTCTACTCATGAAAATGGCTAAAAATGCTACTATGACAATGTTAGCATGCTAAGTGCCAAAATTAGCATGCTAACAACAGGCATGATAGTGCTACGTCATTAAATGTCTAGTTATGAAAATGGCTAAAAATGCTACTATGACAATGTTATCATGCTAAGTGACAAAATTAGCATGCTAACAACAGGCATGATAGTGCTACGTCTTTAAATGTCTACGTATGAAAATGGCTGAAAATGCTACTATGACAATGTTAGCATGCTAAGTGCCAAAATTAGCATGCTAACAACAGGCATGAACAACAGGCATGATAGTGCTACGCCTTTAAATGTCTGCTTATGAAAATGGCTAAAAATGCTACAATGACAATGTTAACATGCTAGCAATGCTAACATTGACAGCTGGGATAGGCTCCAGCACGCCCACAACCCTCTTGAGGAAAAAGCGGTAGAAAATGAATGAAGAAACAAAAGCAAGTTGTTAGCATGCAGGCTCCAAAGCTAACAACAAGCATGATAGTGCTACGTCTTTAAATGTCTAGTTATGAAAATGGCTAAAAAATGCTACTATGACAATGTTAGCATGCTAAGTGCCAAAATTAGCATGCTAACAACAGGCATGATAGTGCTACGTCTTTAAATGTCTACTTATGAAAATGGCTAAAAATGCTACTGTGACAATGTTAGCATGCTAAGTGCCAAAATTAGCATGCTAACAACAGGCATGATAGTGCTACGTCTTTAAATGTCTACGTATGAAAATGGCTGAAAATGCTACTATAACAATGTTAACATGCTAGCAATGCTAACATTGACAGCTGGGATAGGCTCCAGCACGCCCACGACCCTCTTGAGGAAAAAGTGTTCGAAAATGAATGAATGAAGAAACAAAAGCGAGTGGTTAGCATGCAGGCCCCAAAGCTAACAACAAGCATGATAGTGCTACGTCTTTAAATGTCTACTTATGAAAATGGCTAAAAATGCTACTATGACAATGTTAGCATGCTAAGTGCCAAAATTAGCATGCTAACAACAGGCATGATAGTGCTACGTCTTTAAATGTCTAGTCATGAAAATGGCTAAAAATGTTCCTATGACAATGTTAACATGCTAGCAATGCTAACATTGACAGCTGGGATAGGCTCCAGCACGCCCACGACCCTCGTGTGAGGATAAGCGGTAGAAAATGAATGAATATTTCTTTGATAAATGTTGGAAGAAAGTAGCTTCAAAGCCAAATTGGATGTGTGGTTGTATTTGTGTATGTGTGTGTGTAGGTTGGGGGGGTGGGGGGTTTACAAGGCCTTCAAATGCAATTTAAAAGCAAAGTCTTATCTCAATACTGATTAAATTACAAAAGGTGATAAAGAGAGAGGGAGTGGATGTGATTTAATGGAGCTGAAATCAAGCTAATTAAAAAAAAAAAAAACACTCGATGAATGTGTCCAGATGTAATCAGTACATATATCCCTACTAACCCCGTTGCTTTGCCGTTTTTAAACAACTTCCTGCCTTTACAACCTGAAAGGACCCTGCAAGTGTAGTAAAAAGGAGACACAAAAAAAAAACTGCAACCTAATAGTTCACCATGTTCTTAAAGCACTGATGCAATAATCCCACCTCCTGCAGGGTGCGCCTCAGTCTCAAAAGAAGCGTCTTGACGGCGGTGCAATCCTGCTGCATCAGTCGCAGCGGCAGGGTTTCCAACCCCGAAGGTAAAAGCTCGTCGTCCTTGCCCGAAAGCGGAGCCGAGTTACCGCAGTCTGCGGGGGGGAGCAGGCTGGTCGGACGTCGGGGCTCCCTGGAGAGGAAGGATGGAAAAAAAAAATCATTCACTGTAATACAAACATGAAAAAAAAACATCTTATAAGCCAATCAAAACAGTCGTTTGTCCATTGCGGTGCTGCATATGAGTATCAAAGTATACCGCTGCACTCTTATAAACAGGTACTACAATATTATATAATGAATATTAAAGCTAAATCTAACCCTGATTGGTCCAGGACTCCAGCCTCTAGTGTATAAAAGGCCGGGCCCGGAAAAGAAGGGTTCTTTTTTTGCAGCTGCGCTGTAATAAGACCCGCTTACTTGTAGGTATACAGGGACTGCAGAAGCCCTTGATGCCCCAGCGAACAAACCAAAGGAGAAACACCATGAAAGCGGTTCAAGCAAGGGCAGTGGCGAAAGCTGATTGGTCCAGGACTCCAGCCTCGAGTGTACAAAAAGCCGGGGCGGGAAAGGAAGAGTGCTTTTTTGCAGATGCGCTGTAATGAGACCCGCTTACTTGTAGGAATACAGGGACTACCGATAAGCCCTGTATTAGGTATTGTTGTCAGGAATAAACAATCTGGTTCTCATTCTATAACTTGGTTCTTTAAGGTTCCCTTATCCTCTATTCGAAACCCAATTAGAGTCCTCATAGGCTAGGATTTCGACAATATTTAGCATAACTATGGGAATGCAATAAAATGTATATGGAAAAGAACATAACCACAACCATGGCATGCATACATGACTGTGTGTCCATATTTGTGCGAGGAGACTAGACTTTCTACATTTCCTCAAGGTTGACAGGTTGATTGTGTTAGTTTCATACGATGCACTCTCATACCGATGTTTGTGCAACATAGAAATGTGCAGCTTTCCAAATTCCATATTGCATTTTTTTAATCACTATTTTGTGGGGTTTAATGGGGGAACTGCATTTTTGGGGGAATTTTATGTGTGAAATTTCTTTCACTTTTATGTGCATTCTAGCACAAGAAAATAAGCTAATATGCGCTAGCTAAAAACGGACGTCATGGGAAATACCTATTTTGACGCTAAAGCCCTCACAAAAAAAAAACTAAAGAAAAAGCATGTATTGTTCCATTTACGAGCTGCACGGCGGACATGTGGTTAGCGCGCAGGCCTCACAGCTAGGAGACCCAAGTTCAATTCCACCCTCAGCCATCTCTGTGTGGAGTTTGCATGTTCTCCCCATGCATGCGTGGGTTTTCTCCGGGTACTCCGGTTTCCTCCCACATTCCAAAAACATGCTAGGTTAATTAGCCACTCCAAATTGTCCATAGGTATGAATGTGAGTGTGAATGGTTGTTTGTCTATATGTGCCCTGTGATTGGCTGGCCACCAGTCCAGAGTGTACCCCGCCTCTCGCCCGAAGACAGCTTTCCTTTAAACTTAAATAGCCAAAAACTTACCACTTCCACACGGATAGGGAGGATAACTATTAACAGTTATTTAACCTTTAACATGAACATTAATCAAACGTAATATTTTTTTCTGGGTACATGATACCATACAGCATCCATATCAAACATTAAACTTTCATATCAAGGCGGGGGCCTCAAACGAGTGTCCTGCGGGCCACATTTGGCCCGCGGGCCGCATGTTTGAGGCTGCGACACAACCTCTCCTTTCCATCTTTCTCTGATCACATCGCCTTGCTCTTTTTATGAAAGTTACTCCATGGAATTGAGTTTTCTTGGAGCGGTTATGTCTGATTTGGTCAAAGACCTCGACTGACACCGACAAAGCAGGAAAATAACAACAAAAGTGTCAAAAAAGCTCAACATAGCTGTATGACTGTGATAAAAAAAAAAAAAAAAGCAACCATCCAATGTGTTTCTGTCCCAAGGACACAAATCGAAGAGCCATTTCACTTTTGGTGCAAAGAAATGTTCCAAATGTCTGGCGGACATAAAACAGCCGTGATGACTCCACATCCTCAAGGCCGGTGTGCACTGAGCTAGCAAACACGCAATGGTAAACATTGCATCGTACTTGGATGCCAGTCGACTTTGAATCGCTTGCTATCCAGATCTGATTGAACAGTCAGTGAGTCAACACACAGCCGTTACTGTCTAAATCAGGGGTCTCAAACATGCTAATAAGCTTTGCTTCTTCCTACTCCTTTTGGACATGTGGAACTGGTACGTGACTAAAAATTAAAATTAAAATTAAAATTAAAATTAAAATTAAAATTAAAATTAAAATTAAAATTAAAATTAAAATTAAAATTAAAATTAAAATTAAAATTAAAATTAAAATTAAAATTAAAATTAAAATTAAAATTAAAATTAAAATTAAAATTAAAATTATATTAGGAAAGCAGGAGGTGAACAAATGTAACAGTTACTGATTGTAAAAGTACCAGATGAAGGGGTAGGATTTAATAAGCTTTGCTTCTTCCTACTCCTTTTGGACATGTGGAACTGGTACGTGACAAAAACAAAAACAACAAATACAAATAAAAACTATATGATGAAAGCAGGAAGTGAACAAATGTAACAGTTACTGATTGTAAAAGTACCAGATGAAGGGGTAGGATTTAATAAGCTTTGCTTCTTCCTACTCCTTTTGGACATGTGGAACTGGTACGTGACTAAAACTAAAAATACAAATACAAATAAAAACTATATTATGAAAGCAGGAAGTGAACAAATGTAACAGTTACTGATTATAAAAGTACCAGATGAAGGGGTAGGATTTAATAAGCTTTGCTTCTTCCTACTCCTTTTGGACATGTGGAACTGGGAACTGATTATGGGATGCATTCAATTGTAATCTGATGCATGTTCAAATGAAATTAAACCATTACCATTTTGATTGATTATTTAGCTTTCTTGTTATATTATACTTTTACAATAAAAAAAAAAAACACTTTGGACACGGAGCGAGAGTAACAAAAGTGCAGTATTTCATACACCAGTAAGAAAACTAATAGCAATTCAATTGGCCAGCAGTGAAGAAAGCAAGGAAAATCCAATTATTCCTTAAATTTTCCCTCGCGGGACAGTCAAGCTGTCTCTCTGTTACTGCAGCTTTTTCCAACATTGAAGGTAAAGCTAGCATCAGTCAGACAAGTGACACTAAACAGACCTCTCGCTGAAAAGCTTCAATTGAATCACTTCTCTTGCAGCGTCACATTGGCACCTCATTCTGCTGGTGTTATCATCTTCTGGCCCTGACGCCCCCAAAACCCCTCCCCGCTCTCGTTCTACAACTCCCTGTCACCCACTCTGCACGTCACTCTTCAAAAACCTCTGCTCTTCTATTGTCACCTCCATGTTTTTTTCCCCTTGTTTGCCCCTTTTGTCGCTTCTGTTTTTATGCCCTGCCACTCCGACAGTCACCACACCGCACGGGCATTATCACAGCCTAATGCAGGGGTCTCAAACTCAATTTACTTGGGGACCACTGGAGCTCGGGTCTGGGTGAGACTGGGCCACATCAGGTTTTCCAAAAAAAAAACAAAAAAAAAAAACGCATTTATTAAAAACAGAAAAATATACAAACTTTTTCAGTGCTTTGGTTCCGATTTTATACAATAAAAGCTCTGATAAAACATTCCACTGTTCTCAAATATCTTAATTTTTATTTTTCTACACAAAATAAGATGAAAAATAAACAAATCAAGAATAAAGAAAGTCAATCAATCAGTAATAAATAAATATAATAATAATAATAATCATAATAAAACAGCAAATAATAAAAACTTAAGAAACCACATGTTGATGTTTGCTAAATACAAGGATGAAGAGTCTTGAACCAGTCATGATGTGCTATATAAAAATAAAAAATAACAAAAAAATAACAAAAAAATAACAAAAAAATAAAAAATACAAAAATACAAAATAAAAAATACATATTATCACACATATAACATATAAAATAAAAAATATATATTATAAATTATTAAAAATATAACATATACATACTTCCACACATTAATTAATTAAAAAAATGTAAAAAAATATATAAAATGAAAACTTATATTATGGAAAGCAGGAAGTGAACAAATGTAACAGTTACTGATTGTAAAAGTACCAGATCTACCACATGGGTAGACAAATTATTTTTTTTCAGATTAAAATGAACAAAGCATTATTCGAGCCCTGTAGACATGACAAAACACGACTATAGTCACATTTATACTCTTTTTATTTACAACATATTGCGCAACTGCAGGGTCTTGAGACACATGCTAACTCGCAAACTAGAGAGCTAGCGACTTAAACGGTAGCCTTCAAGTTATTTCCTTTAAACTTAAATAGCCAAAAACTTACCACTTCCACACGGATATTGAGGATAACTATTAACAGTTATTTAACCTTTAACATGAACATGAATCAAATGTAATAATTTTTTCTGGGTACATGATACCATACAGCATCCATATCAAACTTGCGCGGGCCACACTAACATTAAACTTTCATATCAAGGTGGGGGCCTCAAACTAGTGTGATACTAGTTTTTGCTGAAACGTACCTATGTTCTCATGCTGATGACTTAACTCATTCACTGCCAAAGACGCCTATTATAAACGTCTGTAAATAAATGATTATTTTGTGTTATGTTGTAAATCTGTAAATAAATGTAGTTATTTTAAAAAAATTCCCTGTTTTTTTTTTTTTTTTTTTTGGTTTCTTTCATAGAAGTGTAACCCTTTCCGCTCGGTGGCGTGGCTGCTGCACCTCCGTGGCTCTGCGTTGTGTATTTTTTTTTTATTAGGTATGGCGAACGGAGATGACCACGAAGCACGGAGCGATTGTGGTGCTGACAGTCTCTTTATTCCCACTTCACATACAGGAAACAAAACTCGTTAATAATCGAATAAACTACTCGACATTACAGACAAAAATTACTTTGCGAAAATATAATAAAAGGATAGCAAATAAACGATTTACACAAAACAATCATATGAGGCCTAAATAAAACCATTACTCAAGAGAAAACCGCCATGCTGCCTACCTTCACATACAGGAAACAAAACTGAAGTTCAGACAGCAAACAAACGGGGGATACTCATTGAGAAAGGCAACCAAGAGGGGCCAAAGGGACAAAACGTGTTGCAGGCAAACCACAGCGGCCCCTGCTGGCGCAATTAAGCCACTGGCTACAGAAGCAAACAACTCCTCAGACGTTTGAGGTGTCAATAAAAAAAAAAAAAAAGAACATCTGTAACCGTTCGGCTTGATTTTGCTTCTCTGCAGAAAAAAAACATTTTCGCTGAATCCACATTATGTTCTACTGCCTGGTTATAAAGACCCAAAAAGGCTAGAAACAAACTTTTTTTTTCTGACAAAAGAAAAGAGTCTAAAGTAGCTCCAGTGTGAATGGCTTTTAAAAAATGTCTGGAATTTAATGAGTTCATGTTTTCTTTGTTTTATAATATGTCAGTCAATGACAATAGCATTAGATTATTATTCTGATTTAGGATTTTCACTTTATTTACTTCCCATATTCAGAGCTTGCTCGACCATGCATAAACACACACACACACACACACACACACCGAGACAAAAGCTTTCATCCTTGCGTTGTAGGAGAGTGAATATATGTGATGTGACACCAGCTAGTGGCTGCTCACGGTACTGTAACCATTGCTTATATTACGACTGCACTTGTGAATTACTAGCGATTCAATTCAATTTCTTCTGTTCTCTTCTCCACTTCCACCTTCCCACCCCTCCCATCACCTTTAAAATAGTTGTCACCCTTGTCCTAGCCTTGAGACACCCCCCTCCCTTTCCCTAAACCAGTGATTTTCAACCAATTATCCAATATCACTTTTTATAATTAACATTTATTAATCATCATTTGCAAATATTATGTCAATAGTATACATGGACCCAAATATTCCAATTGCATTTGGTTTATTTGCTAAAATGGAAAGAATTGAACAGGGATGGAATATTCCTTTAACGCAGGGGTCTCAAACACTAGGCCCGGGACACTACTTTGAGGCCCCCGCTTTGATATGAAAGTTTAATGTTAGTGCGGCCCGCGCAAGTTTGATATGGATGCTGTATGGTATCATGTACCCAGAAAAAATTATTACGTTTGATTAATGTTCATGTTAAAGGTTAAATAACTGTTAATAGTTATCCTCCCTATCCGTGTGGAAGTGGTAAGTTTTTGGTGATTTAAGTTTAAAGGAAATAACTTGAAGGCTACCGTTTAGGTCGCTAGCTCTCTAGTTTGCGAGTTAGCATGTGTCTCAAGACCCTGCAGTTGCGCAATATGTTGTAAATAAAATGGGATAGGCTCCACCCCCCCCGCGACCCTCGTGAGGAAAAAGCAGGAGAAAATGAATGAATGAATGAAATGGAACCAAAACATTTTTTTTAAAGCATATATTTCTTTGAGGCTGCACGGCGCCCGAGTGGTTAGTGAGCAGGCCTCACAGCTGGGAGACACGGGTTCAATTCCACCCTCGGCCATCTCTGTGTGGAGTTTGCACGTTCTCCCCGTGCATTGCATGGTTTCCTCCCACATTCCAAAAACATGCTAGGTTAATTGGCGACTCCAAATTGTCCATAGGTATGAATGTGAGTGTGAATGGTTGTTTGTCTATATGTGCCCTGTGATTGGGTGGCCCAAAGACAGCTGGGATAGGCTCCAGCACCCCTGCGACCCTTGTAAGGGAAAAAGCGGTAGAAAATGAATGAATGATTGAATGAGTATCTGCAATTGTTTTTTTGTTTTTTTTTGATGACTTTCTATTTATTTTGTACCATTTTTTGGTTTTTCCAATGTAAAAAAAAAACGCGCCGTGGCTCAAAAAAGGTTGAAAATCACTGCCCTAAACACTTTCTAAGTAATCCATCGCACCAATCACGAGAAAAAAGAAAAAAAAGCTAATTATCTACCTTTTATTACTTTCATTATTTTACACCTCACGGTGGTTTATTATGCTAACACGCACATGCACGGCGGCGCCAGGAATAAACAACGGTGCGACGAGGTGGAGCTGACAAAATGTTGAGTTAGGATAAGGGGGCGGGGGAGGGGTGACGACATTCAATGAGGCGGAAGTGATTTATCAGTCCGTCAACAGTATAAAGACTGCATTGTGTAAATAATAACAGTTTTTTTTTCATTCCCTCTCCTAAACACACACAGTAAATTCCCAGCGAGGAAAAATAATTACGGGACATATGCATGCGTATATATCATAAGCACTTGTATGCATGCCCGAGTTTTCCTCAAAACAATTACTCGGGACTCATCACGCTCGTTTGTCACCGCTCGCTTTTCTACCTGTCAGGACGCTAAAGTCTGCCACCATCTGCATTCAGCGCTCGAGGCTACGGACATTTGATGCCGCCATTAAACTCATCTTCCGACATTAAGTGCATCTGTGACAAAAGACTGAGAGTCAGACAGCCGAGCTCCGGGCGCCACAACCTAATGGCAAAAACGCGGGACTTCCTTCCGAGAGGCAGGAGAATATAAAACCAATGTCATAATGGGCGGGGCTAACTTTCTTGATTAAGCGTGCTGTCTATTCCGAAATTGCAGACCTGTGTCTCCTATATCTTTCACCCTTAGGATTTAGCCACAAAACGTCACAAATAGTGGAAGGTTGGCTGACTTTTCAAAAATAAGCCAGCAAAGCAAAGAAGGAAGCTTCACTACGTCTCAGAGTCTCGGTTCTGTCTGAGGTTTTTCTTCCTCCGTTGCCAAAGTGCTTGCTGGTACCAGACATGAATAAGCAGCAAACCATAAACGCCGTAATTCACGCCTCATTAAGTCACTGGGGTCCTGGTCTATAAAAGCAAATAACCGCAGGGATCAATTTGCACTACTGTTGTTTATAAAATCTAAATCAGTGGTTGTCAAAACTAGATAAAGTTGGATTTATTGGAATACTAGACTGGGAATAAAGTCAAAATACTAAGGAAAGAAAAAAATCATTCATTTTCTACCTATCCCAGCTGTCTTCAGGAGACTGGTGGCCAGCCAGTCACAGAGCACATATAGACAAACAACCATTCACACTCACATTCATACCTATGGACAATTTGGAGTCGCTAATTAACCTAGCATGTTTTTTTGGAATGTGGGAGGAAACCATGCAATGCACGGGGAGAACATGCAAACTACCACACAGAGATGGCCAAAGGTGGAATTGAACTCAGGTCTCCTAGCTGTGAGGCCTGCGCGCTAACTCTTCGTGCACTGTGCATCCCGAAGTTTCATTCATTCATTCATTTTCTACCGCTTATCCTCACTAGGGTCACAGGGGTGCTGGAGCCTATCCCAGCTGTCTTCGGGGGCGAGAGGCGGGGTACACTCTGGACTGGTGGCCAGCCAATCACAGGGCACATATAGACAAACAACCATTCACACTCACATTCATACCTATGGACAATTTGGAGTCGCTAATTAACCTAGCATGTTTTTTGGAATGTGGGAGGAAACCGGAGTACCCGGAGAAAACCCACCCATGCACGGGGGAGAACATGCAAACTCCATACAGAGATGGCCGAAGGTGGAATCGAACTCAGGTCTCTTAGATGTGAGGCCTATGCGCTAACCACTCAGTCGCCATGCAGCCGGGAAGAAATCATTCATTCATTTTCTACCGCTTTTCCTCACGAGGGTCGCGGGGGTGCTGGAGCCTATCCCAGCTGTGTTTGGGCAAGAGGCGGGGTACACCCTGGACTGGTGGCCAGCCAATCACAGGGCACATATAGACAAACAACCATTCACACTCACATTCAGGGTATACCCCGCCTCTCGCCCGAAGACAGCTGGGATAGGCTCCAGCACCCCTTCACACCAAAATAATAATGCTACATTTTTTGACTCAGAGCATTTTTATGGTGTTCTATGCAGAGTGGTTAGTGCTCACCGCTTGGAGACGCAAGTTCAATTCCACCCTCGGCCATCTCTGTGTGGAGTTTGCACGTTCTCCCTGTGCATTGCATGGTTTCCTCCCACATTCCAAAAACATGCTAGGTTAATTAGCGACTCCAAATTGTCCATAGGTATGAATGTGAGTGTGAATGGTTGTTTGTCTATATGTGCCCTGTGATTGGCTGGCCACCAATCCAGGGTGTAACCCGCCTGTCGCCCGAAGACAGCTGGGATAGGCTCCAGCACCCCGGTGACCCTCATGAAGATTTTGCTTCACACCAAAATAATAATGCTACATTTTTTGACTCTGAGCATTTTTATGGTGTTCTATGCACAAATTTGGCTGCACGGCGGACGAGTGGTTAGTGCATAGACCTCACAGCTCGGAGACCCGAGTTCAATTCCACTCTGTGTGGAGTTTGCATGTTCTCCCCGTGCATTGAATGGTTTCCTCCCACATTCCAAAAACATGCTAGGTTAATCAGCGACTCCAAATTGTCCATAGGTATGAATGTGAGTGTGAATGGTTGTTTGTCTATATGTGCCCTGTGATTGGCTGGCCACCAGTCCAGAGTGTACCCCGCCTCTCGCCCTAAGAGAGCTGAGATAGGCCTTATAGTCCAAAAAAAACCTCAAAAAATCTGTTTTTAACGTAAGAAAGAGTAGATCAAACATGTCAGGCAAGATGGATGCAGCATCAGCAAACGTTTGGGGGGGTGGGGGGCGGGGGGGGGGGGGGGGGGCATGCTGCACAGGTCCGTCGAGGTGAGACAGAAAGAGTGCAAGAAGAAGAGAGCGGCACTCTCAATTTAACAGTCCATTTACGTCTCAGCCTTCACCTGTGGTCATGGGCTTTGAGGAGCGCCCCCCCCCCCACCGATGAATGAATGAGATTACGGATGCAAGTAGTAACCCAAATGGCTTCGCCTGCAAAGGGCGGGTGGAGCCCAGACATCAGGCCATGATTTAGTACCCGTATCTACACTAATATTTAATTTTAGGTAAAGGTTCCTGCCTCTTGGGAATGACACATTCCAGCTTCTTATGCAAGATAATAATAATAATAATAATAATAAAAAGCCAAAATCTGGGCATAATTATGCCTGACAGCAATTAGTGATAAATAGCTCTTCTAAGGATGTTCCTGCTTCCTGAGTGGGAGCACATCATTTCCTGTTCACAAGCACCTAACATGAGCACCCGTCAGTATTGAAACGCACACAATAGCCACGTTTACATGACAAGTTTTTTCCTCTTTCCCAATGGAATTTTTTTAGAATGACTTTTCCGAAAACAATGGTATACATGGAGAGGAATATTCCAAGGTCTTGTCTACATGGCATCAACATCAACATCACGTGATATCGGCTTCCCCCGAGTTTTTCTTTCACTCCGTATTGCCAGTTTTCCATTCGTCCAGCCTTGAAATTTAGTTTGGATCAAAAACAAACATTCCGCAGCAGTCCAGTGCCGATTGATGGCCTCCATTTTTAAAACTGAAGAACATCTCGAGCTGCGTTTAACGTCATATCTCATTATGCATTGAAAGAACGCACCCGGGATAAATGTAAAACAGGAAAAGATCAAATTCAATGAATGACGTATAGAAGGGTTTAGATCAGTGGTCTCAAACACGCGGCCCGCGGGCCAAAGGTGGCCCGCAGGACACTAGTTTAAGGCCCCCGCCTTGATATGAAAGTTTAATGTTAGTGCGGCCCGCGCAAGTTTGATATGGATGCTGTATGGTATCATGTACCCAGAAAAAATTATTACGTTTGATTCATGTTCATGTTAAAGGTTAAATAACTGTTAATAGTTATCCTCCCTATCCATGTGGAAGTGGTAAGTTTTTTTTTGTTTTTTTTTTCAAGTTTAAAGGAAATAACTTGAAGGCTACCGTTTAGGTCGCTAGCTCTCTAGTTTTCGAGTTAGCATGTGTTTCAAGACGCTGCAGTTGCACAATATGTTGTAAATAAAAAGAGTATAAATGTGACTATAGTCGTGTTTTGTCATGTCTACAGGGCTCTAATAATGCTTTGTTCATTTTAATCTGAAAAAAATAATTTGTCTACCCACCAACTATATGTGGTTTCTTAATTTTTAATTATTTGCCGTTTTATTATTATTATTATTTATTTATTACTGATTTATTGATTTTCTTTATTATTGATTTGTTTATTTATTTTTCATCTTATTTTGTGTAGAAAAATAAAAAGTAAGATATTTGAGAACAGTGGAATGTTTTATCAGAGCTTTTATTGTAGAAAATTGGAACCAAAGCAATTTTTTTTAAAAATTTTTTGTTTTTAATAAATACGTTTTTTTTTCATTTTTTTTTTTTGTTCATATGTTTTATCAGAGCTTTTCTTGTAGAAAATTGGAACCAAAGCGAAGTTTTTAAAAGATTTTTGTTTTTAATAAATGTGTTTTTTTTTGTGTGTTTTTTTTGGAAAACCTGATGCGGCCCAGTCTCACCCGGACCCGAGCTCCAGTGGCCCCCAAGTAAATTGAGTTTGAGACCCCTGGTTTAGATTCTGTTCCACACATGGTCGCTAATGCACACGAAAGCCGCTTGCCAACCGCTAATAAACAACAGAAGAAGAAAAACACCACGAAGAAGAACGCAGTCTCACAACTTTCCGTTTGAGCAGGTACAAGATACCTCAATCGGATTGGGGGAAGGAATATTCCACCCTTGGGAATACCATTATATGTTCAGTCGGAATGAGGTGTATACAATGTCAAATAAACCGAATGCAATTTGGAATATTTGTGTCCATGTATACGCGGCTATTGTCTTTTATGCTACTAGGAAGGTTTATTACAATAAAGCAGTAGTTTGATAATGATGTGAATTGGCGTGAGATCATGGAAGTTGGTCAAAACGTTCCATGCTTCCTATGGATTTGATATTTCAATATGCCATACTGACTGAGTAAATAGATATTGATCACTGGAGCTGCAATTAGTAGTCGACAAATATATGTTGACAACTATTTTGGTGTTTTATTCATTGTTTTTATGTAAATATCCTCTAATTTCAGCCTTGGTTAAATATAAGCCGCACCCGTCAAGAGAAAAAAAAAATGTACATATATCGACCACTGATATCCATGTTATAATATGGGATATTTACACAGAAGGCCACGCTACAAACCTTGCAATTCTACTACAGTAAACCTCGGATATATCGGATTGAATTGTTCCCACTGGTTTTGTCCGATATAAGCGAAATCCGTTATATGCGTATACCGGAAAATGTCCGTTTTACGCATATATCGGATTTATATCCGGTATATGCGTAAATCGGATTTTATCCGTTATAAAAAGGCACTTCCTTGACTTCCGCAGGCAACGCTGCAAATGACGTCGTATAGCGGCCTGTCACGATTCGGCGAATCGGAGCGCCACGATGCGGCCATCCGATATATGCGAGGGAAATTTAATGGAAATGCATTGGAACGGGACTGGAGATTTTGTCCGAAATAGGCGAAATCCGTTATGAAAAATCCGATATATGCAATGAATTTTTATTGGAAATGCATTACAGAAAAATTGGTTCTTTTTTATCTGTCCGTTGTGAGCGAATTTCCGATATATCCGAGTCCGATATATCCGAGGTTTACTGTTTAGTACTTGTGTGTTTCCGGCGTCACCCAATGAGACGCTTTTTCATCGGAGTTCAACAAAGTGAGGACGCTCAAACTGCAATATAAAAGAGGGACGACTGTAATGGTGCCGATCTTCCACCTTGCGGGGCCAACTGTCAAGTATCAACAAACCGACCAAACGTGCTTCGGTTGGTTGGCGGAGTTCCCGCTGACGCTCGCCATCTTGAGTTCATATTGTGTGTCATTATTAGCTCGGCGGAAAACGGTGTTTCCTTCTTTTGAGAGGCCAAGAAACAGGTTGAGAGATGTCATCAAGTTAAGTTCACTCGATTGATTTCCCGGTTGCCGGGGGCCGCATGGGTCGAGTACTAAGCGGCGAAGGTCGCTGTCGGATGTCATCCACCCACTTGCCCCTTTTCTACTGCCGGAAAATAATTCTGAAGCAGTAAAAAGCGATGACACTTCACAATTAGGGCTGTCAAAAATAACATGTTAATGATGGTAAACATTTATTCATTCATTCATTTTTTTTTTGGGGGGGGGGGGTGGCCAATTAACCTAGCATGTTTTTGGAATGTGGTAGGAAACCGGAGTACCCGGAGAAAACTCACACATGCACGGGAGAGAACGTGCAAACTCCACACAGAGATGGCCGAGGGTGGAATCGAACTCGGGTCTCCTAGATGCGAGGCCTACGCGCTAACCACTCGGTCGCCGTGCAGCCAAGAAGAAATCAATCATTCATTCATTATTTCATTTTCTACCGCTTTTTTTTTCCCTCACGAGGGTTGCAGGGGGGTGCTGGAGCCTATCCCAGCTGTCTTAACCAGTCATGATAAAAAAAAACTATATTATGGAAAGCAGGAAGTGAACAAATGTAACAGTTACTGATTGTAAAAGTAACTGTTCATTCATTCATTCATTCATTCATTTTCTACCGCTTTTTCCTCACGAGGGTTGCGGGGGTGCTGGAGCCTATCCCAGCTGTCTTAACCAGTCATGATAAAACAAAAAAAACCTATATTATGGAAAGCAGGAAGTGAACAAATGTAACAGTTACTGATTGTAAAAGTAACTGTTCATTCATTCATTCATTTTCTACCGCTTTTCATCACGAGGGTCGCAGGGGTGCTGGAGCCTATCCCAGCTGTCTTAACCAGTCATGATAAAACAACAAAAAAAACTATATTATGGAAAGCAGGAAGTGAACAAATGTAACAGTTACTGATTGTAAAAGTAACTGTTCATTCATTCATTCATTCATTTTCTACCGCTTTTCCTCACAAGGGTCGTGGAGGTGCTGGAGCCTATCCCAGCTGTCTTAACCAGTCATGATAAAAAAAACTATATTATGGAAAGCAGGAAGTGAACAAATGTAACAGTTACTGACTGTAAAAGTAACTGTTCATTCATTCACTCATTCATTCATTCATTTTCTACCGCTTTTCCTCACGAGGGTCGCGGGGGTGCTGGAGCCTATCCCAGCTGTCTTAACCAGTCATGATAAAACAAAACAAAAAAAAACTATATTATGGAATGCAGGAAGTGAACAAATGTAACAGTTACTGATTGTAAAAGTAACTGTTCATTAATTCATTTTCTACCGCTTTTCCTCACAAGGGTCGCGGGGGTGCTGGAGCCTATCCCAGCAGTCTTAACCAGTCATGATAAAACAACAAAAAAAACTATATTATGGAAAGCAGGAAGTGAACAAATGTAACAGCTCCTGATTGTAAAAGTAACTGTGTTCAATGTTATGGAAATTACATTATATTTCTGGTCATCAAACAAACAAATTAATCAAATGATTAATTATAATTATAATAAATATAATAAATATAAAATAATTTAATAATTAAATAATTAAATAACAAATAATATAATAAAATAATAATAAAAATAATAATAATTAATCCAAGAACTGAAAGAGTCCACTTCTATCATGGTCCAAAAAAACTGTTTTTCTGTTCAATAAAGACATTTCAAAACAACACATTTCAGAGATGCAATTATAATACCATGAAACTGCCATATTTTTGCCAAAGTTCAGAATCTCATACCGACCCACGCCAAGTCAACACCACAATGAATTCTGACAAGCACTATTCTTTGCCGTGAGGACTTTCATATGTTTAATTATAATTTTTAAAAACTATGAATATAAGAATATAATAAAGAACGCTTATCTTAGCTGGAATAATCTTGGGCTATTAAAATAAAATAATCTTTTGGATGTTTTATCATTTTGAAAAAAAAAAAAAATAATTTCATCACATTATGTGTCAAATAATGCAAAGTAAAGGAAGTACTTATTCAACAAATCGGGACCAAAAGTTCCCGCTCAGAGCAAGAAAAATGAAAGCCAACACTAATTAGTCTCCTTGTACTGAACACTGAAATCAAATAGGGATGTAAATGAGACTGTAACCAACGGCTACGCATAGAGGATCATCTTTTACAGATTATCATGTGAGACCAGGGTTCAATTCCAACCTCTGCCATTTCTGTGTAGAGTTTGCACGTTCTCCCCGTGCATGCGTGGGTTTTCTCCGGTTTCCTCCCACATTCCAAAAACATGCTAGGTTAATTGTTGACTCCAAATTGTCCATAGGTATGAATGTGAGTGTGAATGGTTGTTTGTCTATATGTGCCCTGTGATTGGCTGGCCACCAGTCCAGGGTGTACCCCTGCTGTTCCACTGAAATAACAACCAGATGCTTCCATCTCAAATGTCATCAAATGAGGGTTGAATATGTTTAGATTAAAGCAGGGGTCTCAAACACGTGGCCCGCAGGACACTAGTTTGAGGCCCCCGCCTTGATATGAAAGTTTAATGTTAGTGCGGCCCGCGCAAGTTTGATATGGATGCTGTATGGTATCATGTACCCAGAAAAAATTATTACGTTTGATTAATGTTCATGTTAAAGGTTAAATAACTGTTAATAGTTATCCTCCCTATCCGCGTGGAAGTGGTAACTTTTTGGCTATTTAAGTTTAAAGGAAATAACTTGGAGGCTACCGTTTAGGTCTCTAGCGCTCTAGTTTGCGAGTTAGCATGTGTCTCAAGACCCTGCAGTTGCGCAATATGTTGTAAATAAAAAGAGTATAAATGTGACTATAGTCGTGTTTTGTCATGTCTACAGGGCTCTAATAATGCTTTGTTCATTTTAATCTGAAAAAAATAATTTGTCTACCCACCAACTATATGTGGTTTCTTAAGTTTTTATTATTATTATTATATTTATTTATTTATTACTGATTGATTGATTTTCTTTATTCTTGATTTGTTTATTTATTTTTCATCTTATTTTGTGCAGAAAAATAAAAAGTAAGATATTTGAGAACAGTGGAATGTTTTATCAGAGCTTTTCTTGTAGAAAAAGTTTTTTTTAATTTTTTGTTTTTAATAAATGCGTTTTTGGGGTTTTTTTTTTGGAAAACCTGATGCGGGCCCAGTCTCACCCAGACCCTAGCTCCAGTGGCCCCCAAGTAAATTGAGTTTGATACCCCTGGACTAAAGTAAACTCATGTTGCATTTACTTCCCTAGGAATTCAGAGAAACTTTTGCCCATGGAGGAAGCTTCACCTCATTTCACTTTCTTAGATCCAAAATCAAACTGGGTTCACTCATTGATTTCTTAGTGATGAACGGTTGAAAGCTTCAGTATTCTCCGATTGCAACCGACCAAGCAAAGCACACTAAAATGTCCTCATCACGTAGCATTTATCAACACCACCGATAGCCGACGCTAATGCAGTGTGTACCTATAATGATGAGAAACAACCTGACAACCCGGACTTTTTTTGTCTCACTGACATTTCCAGTCTTTTTCTCTTTCATGTGTACCCACTTTGCCCCCGATTTTGTCTGCCTGTCTGTCTTACCTGCCTACTTAAGACAGCACACAGCTGCATTCTGTGTGGAGCAGATGCGCTATGCAGCCCATCAGACAACCAGCAGCTGATACCCTGGATGGGCCAAGTGATTGACAGGTTTACACGGTACTGTTATGTGTGTGTGTGTGTAGCTTTGCCTCTAGCAAATCAATGCCCCCCCCCAAAGAGAGTATGGAACCTCAGAGATAGCGAAACAGAGAGGCAAAGAAAGACGCTGAAGCAACAAAACCTTGGGCGTAGTGTGTTTTTTTTTTTTTTTGCCCTCTTCTCCCCTCCCCAAGATTTCACACCACCCCAGACAGGACCTGAAAACGATTTGTAAGGAGATAGCTGTGAGGATGTTGGAACGGCACAGTGGGTAGTTCACACCTGCCTGCAGTTCCGTGAACTCAGAATCAGGCACCATTAATGTAGTCCATTGCTGTCAAACACAGCAGTCAATATAACCCTTTTTTGGAGTAATGTGCTTATATCAGGGGTCTCAAACTCAATTTACTTGGGGGCCACTGGAGCTAGGTTCTGGGTGAGACTAGGCCCGCATCTGGTTGTCCAAAAAACATGAATTCAAACATCCTTCAGTTTTCCCAACATGATACGGAGCCTGAACACACCTCCCAAGATGACTAGGCAATGGTGTGGCCAAGTTTGTCTCCTCTAGACCTGAACCTTATCTTCATTCTTAAGTGGCCAAAATGTGGAGGTGGACGAACAGTCGCGCCATCAGTGGAATGGAATAGGATTTCAGTAATGACCTGTGGAGCTCTGGTCAATTCCATGCCCAAGATGATTAAGGCATTGCTGGGTAACAATGGGGCTAAATATTCACACCAAGGACATAATTTGGTTAAGTTCACTTGAAGGTGTTGCCAGCTATTTACACCAGGGGTCTCAAACTCAATTTACTTGGGGGGCCACTGGAGCTTGGGTCTGGGTGAGACTAGGCCGCATCAGGTTTTCCAAAAAAAAAAAAAAGCATTTATTAAAAACAAAAAAAAATTAAAAAACTTTGCTTTAGTTCCGATTTTCTACAAGAAAAGCTCTGATAAAACATTCCACTGTTCTCAAATATCTTATTATATATTATATATATTATTATATATATTACTTATTATATATTATATATTTTTATTTTTCTACACAAAATAAGATGAAAAATAAATAAACAAATCAAGAATAAAGAAAATCAATCAATCAGAAATAAATATAATAATAATAATAATAAAACGGCAAATAATAAAAACTTAAGAAACCACATATAGTTGGTGGGTAGACAAATTATTTTTTTCAGATTAAAATGAACAAAGCATTATTAGAGCCCTGTAGACATGACAAAACACGACTATAGTCACATTTATACTCCTTTTATTTACAAAATATTGCGCAACTGCAAGGTCTTGAGACACATGCTAACTCGCAAACTAGAGAGCTAGCGACCTAAACGGTAGCCTTCAAGTTATTTCCTTTCAACTTAAATAGCCAAAAACTTACCACTTCCACACGGATAGGGAGGATAACTATTAACAGTTATTTAACCTTTAACATGAACATTAATCAAACGTGATAATTTTTTCTGGGTACATGATACCATACAGCATCCATATCAAACATTAAACTTTCATATCAAGGCGGGGGCCTCAAAGTAGTGTCCTGCGGGCCACATTTGGCCCGCGGGCTGCGTGTTTGAGACCCCTGGCTTATAGTGTGACTGTCAATTCTGGCGAGAAAAAGATGTGACTTGGCAAGATGACATTTTATTTCAGCACTGAAGTTTTGAAAGTTTCTAAAAAAAATTGGGAGGAATTATTGGACAATATGGGCTGCATGGCGGTCAAGTGGTTAGCACGCAGGCCTCACAGCTAGGAAATCTGAGTTCAATTCCGAACTCGGACAAACTACTGCTTATACTCACGAGGGGTTGCGGCGGAGCTGGAGCCTAGCCCATGTTTATGTAGATGGGAAAAAAAGCGCTGGGCCTAAAATGGAGCCTTGCGGCACCCCTTTAGTGATGGTGAGAGGGGGAGATAGGATGTTTTCAGTCTTTACTTGAGTGTTATGAAGCTGTGGCTACTTTAGCATATTTTTTTGTACTTTGCTTAGGTATGTTTAGGTTTTTATTTATTCTTAGTGGCTTGGTAAACTCGCTATTGTATTTTTTGAATTGTAAAAGTGATTATTGGAATTATGAGTTATGTTTTTTGTGGAGTTGGGGGTGGGGCTAAAGATATGTCAGTTATATCTGCAATTTTTTATTATTTTTTTTCATCACTTTCCATTTATTTCAGAATTTATTTCACTGTATTTCAGCAGCCAGCAGGACATGAAACGAGAACATTGCAAAAACTATCCTTTTTCACGGCAAAGTCGCTGAGAGCACTTAAAGTCCAAAATGTCAAGCCTCCTTTGGTTACCCAACCTGTTCCACTCGCTGTGTGCGCCTTTGTCATGGAATACGGGCGTCATGTTTGAATAGAACACTTGTAAAATACCAAAGCTGTACACGCTACCTGTTTCAGGTGCCGTAAGTATTACAATCATAGCGAGACAGCTGGATAAAAAAAAAAAAAGTGAGTTAAGCTGTCGTTGATTGACTACACATTTTACCGGCTATTGTTCATTCTCACAATAATAAGAAATATTTTAAATGGTTTTCAAACTAATTGTGATCAATATGTGTGTCAATAATAAGCTATATAGTATGTATTCATATAGCATAGATATGCATTATTACAGTATACTATTCATTCATTCATTCATTCATTTTCTACCGCTTATCCTCACGAGGGTCTCAAGGGGTGCTGGAGCCTATCCCAGCTGTCTTCGGGTGAGAGGCGGAGTACGCCCTGGACTGTCGGCCAGCCAATCACAGGGCACATATCGACAAACAACCATTCACACTCACATTCATACCTATGGACAATTTGGAGTCGCTAATTAACCTAGCATGTTTTTGGAATGTGGGAGGAAACCATGCAATGCATGGGGAGAACGTGCAAACTCCACACAGAGATGGCCGAGGGTGGATTTGAACCCTAGTTTCCTAGCTGTGAGGTCTGCGCGCTAACCACTCGATCGCTGTGCCGCCAAAAATAAAAATAAAAATAAAAATAAAAATAAAAATAAAAATAAAAATAAAAATAAAAATAAAATAAAAATAAAAATAAAAATAAAAATAAAAATAAAAATAAAAATAAAAATAAAAATAAAAATAAAAATAAAAATAAAAATAAAAATAAAAATAAAAATAAAAATAAAAATAAAAATAAAAATAAAAATAAAAATAAAAATAAAAATAAAAATAAAAATAAAAATAAAAATAAAAATAAAGAAAGCAGGACGTGAACAAATATAACTGTTACTGATTGTAAAAGTACCAGATGGAGGGGTAGGATTTAATAAGCTTTGCTTCTTCCTACTCCTTTTGGACATGTGGAACTGGGAACTGATTATGTGATGCATTCAATTGTAATCTGATGCACGTTCAAATGAAATTAAACCATTGCCATTATCATTACCAAAATAGACAAACAACCATTCACACTCACATTCATACCTATGGACAATTTGGAGTCGCCAATTAACCTAGCATTTTTTGGAATGTGGGAGGAAACCGGAGTACCCGGGAGAAAACCCAAAAAATGAACTCAATCCCCCCAAAAAACATTTCCACTGCATTTCAGCCCTGCCACAAAAAGGACCAGATGGTGCTGGAGCCCATCCCAGCTGTCTTTGGGTGAGAGGCGAGGTACACCCTGGACTGGTGGCCAGCCAATCACAGGGCACATATAGACAAACAACCATTCACACTCACATTCATACCTATGGACAATTTGGAGTCGCCAATTAACCTAGCATGTTTTTGGAATGTGGGAGGAAACCGGAGTACCCGGGAGAAAACCCACGCATGCACGGGAAGAACATGCAAACTCCACGCAGAGATGGCCGAGGGTGGAATTGAACCCTGGTTTCCTAGCTGTGAGGTCTGCGCGCTAACCATTTGATCGCCGTGAAGCCCAAAATATAAAAAAAATAAAAATAAAAATAAAAATAAAAATAAAAATAAAAATAAAAATAAAAATAAAAATAAAAATAAAAATAAAAATAAAAATAAAAATAAAAATAAAAATAAAAATAAAAATAAAAATAAAAATAAAAATAAAAACTAAAATAAGCAGGAAGTGAACAAATGTAACAGTTACTGATCGTAAAAAGGAGCAGATGGAGGGGTATGATTAAGTCACATTTATACTCTTTTTATTTACAACATATTGCACAACTGCAGGGTCTTGAGACACATGCTAACTCGCAAACTCGAGAGCTAGTGACCTAAACGGTAGCCTTCAAGTTATTTCCTTTAAACTTAAATAGCCAAAAACTTACCACTTCCACACGGATGGGGAGGATAACTATTAACACTTATTTAACCTTTAACATGAACATTAATCAAACGTAATAATTTTTTCTGGGTACATGATACCATACAGCATCCATATCAAACTTGCGCGGGCCGCACTAACATTAAACTTTCATATCAAGGCGGGGGCCTCAAACTAGTGGCCGCGTGTTTGAGACCCCTGATTTATTTACAACATATTGCGCAACTGCAGGGTCTTGAGACACATGCTAACTCGCAAACTCGAGAGCTAGCGACCTAAACGGTAGCCTCCAAGTTATTTCCTTCAAACTTAAATAGCCAAAAACGTACCACTTCCACACGGATAGGGAGGATAACTATTAACAGTTATTTAACCTTTAACATGAACATGAATCAAACGTAATAATTTTTTCTGGGTACATGATACCATACAGCATCCATATCAAACTTGCGCGGGCCGCACTAACATTAAACTTTCATATCAAGGCGGGGGCCTCAAACTCGTGTCCTGCGGGCCACATTTGGCCCACGGGCCGCGTGTTTGAGACCCCTGCACTCGACCAAATGTGATGACATGTCAAACCAAATAATGTTGCCAATGGTACTTGAAATAGCATCTGGAAGTACTCACTGACACCAATGAAAATGCAACTAATGAGGCCATTTTGGTTTCCGTAAAGACGAAGAGAATAGGAAGAGTCTCTATAAGGTGAGAGTACTTATACAAACTAGCAGAAGAAGTGGTACTTGTTTGGATGGAAAAAAAAAAACCTTGGGTGCAGAATTCACTGATGCCGTCTAGACACAGAAAGTCTCTCTCTTCACTTTAGTGAGTATTTGAAGCGCCTTCTTGGTTATAAAAATAAAAATTAAATAAAAAAATAAAAAAAGCCAAGCAGTCAAGGGTAAGTGTTATGTCTCAATAGCGGTGGTATAGATCTGTCAAAGTGCACTCCTGACTGGCTCACACAAGTGTCAGCCAACAACAAAGGGGATCAAATGTCGGTATTTGCGGCATAAGACCTTTAGTCTTTGGGTGCTGCAAGGAGATGCCAAATAAATCTCGGTGAATGGAGGATGACTAGAAGGTAAAGTCATAATCGTTTTTTGCTGGCTTGTAAGACACACAAGCTACTGCAAAGCCGCCGGTGACATAAAGCATTTATTACCGATTGTCTCCATAAAAACAAATAAGCGCATGCACGGGGGCAGCACTGTGTGTGTGTGTGTGTGCAGGCTAGTAAAAAAAAAAAAAAATTGGACGTGGACAAATCGGCAAAAAAACAAAGAAACTGAGCGTTCTGTTTCAGCTGTGGGCTACTACTTTTAAACGGTAGCCTCCAAGTTATTTCCTTTAAACTTAAAAAGCCAAAAACGTACCACTTCCACACGGATAGGGAGGATAACTATTAACAGTTATTTAACCTTTAACATGAACATTAATCAAACGTAAAAATTTTTGCGCGGGCCGCACTAACATTAAACTTTCATATCAAGGCGGGGGGCCACAATCTAGTGTCCTGCAGGCCACATTTGGCCCGCGGGCCGCGTGTTTGAGACCCCTGTATTAGACTGACTTAGAATTACCGTAAGTATTCTAATATGAATATGTGAAGAAAAATATTAGGTGATCAATTCAATATTCTTTTTTTAAATTTTAATAAATTGACATCACCATCAATTGTAAAAAGTGATGTTGGCATAAAATTTAGATATTTTTTCATATTGTAATTGTTTTGTTTTTTTTTATATCAAGGCGGGGGCCTCAAACTAGTGTCCTGCGGGCCACATTTGGCCCACGGGCCGCATATTTGAGACCCCTGCCCTACAGTATGCTCGCCCCAAAACGTCAGCTGGCATAGCTTCCAGCACGCCCGTGACCCTGACAAACACGACTATAGTCACATTTATACTTTTTTTTATTTACAACATATTGCGCAACTGCAGGGTCTTGAGACACATGCTAACTCGCAAACTAGAGAGCTAGCGACCTAAACGGTAGCCTCCAAGTTATTTCCTTTAAACTTAAATAGCCAAAAACTTACCACTTCCACACGGATAGGGAGGATAACTATTAACAGTTATTTAACCTTTAACATGAACATTAATCAAAAGTAATAATTTTTTCTGGGTACATGATACCATACAGCATCCATATCAAACTTGCGCGGGCCACGCTAACATTAAACTTTCATATCAAGGCGGGGGCCTCAAAGTAGTGTCCTGCGGGCCACATTTGGCCCACGGGCCGCATATTTGAGACCCCTGCCCTACAGTGAGCTCGCCCCAAAACGTCAGCTGGAATAGCTTCCAGCACGCCCGTGACCCTGACAAACATGACCATAGTCACATTTATACTTTTTTTTATTTACAAAATATTGCGCAACTGTAGGGTCTTGAGACACATGCTAACTCGCAAACTAGAGAGCTAGCGACCTAAATGGTAGCCTCCAAGTTATTTCCTTTAAACTTAAAAAGCCAAAAACTTACCACTTCCACACGGATAGGGAGGATAACTATTAACAGTTATTTAACCTTTAACATGAACATTAATCAAACGTAATATTTTTTTCTGGGTACATGATACCATACAGCATCCATATCAAACATTAAACTTTCATATCAAGGCGGGGGCCTCAAACTAGTGTCCTGCGGGCCACATTTGGCCAGCGGGCCGCGTGGAAACACAAGAAAAAAAAAAGACACCTTGCATATTTATTCAAAGAGAAAGAGCTTACTGATTCATTTACTGATTCATCAACTTGTGTGTCATGTTGGGTAAGACGCTAGATCAGCAACTTTTCGGAGACGATACCCCCCTCCGACGTTGTTGTGTGTTGCAGAGAATACCCCCCCCCCCCCCCCCCCGTGGGGTCTAAATACCCGTGGAGATCCAGCATAAGAGCTGCATGAAAACTTTCTGCATAATGTTTAACAGTGTCGCCGAGGTATCCATTGAACACACTTGCATGAATATTTCAAGATGACTTATTCCGCTTAATGAGGCAAGCTAACATTCAAAATGGCTGTCAGTGTGACATGCGGCGGTGCAGTTGCGCAATCGTTGCGGAATCAAAGTGTATTTTATATTCAATGGAGTCTGACCTCTGACTGTTGTCTTTCCCCAGGATGCGATCGGCGAAGGGGTCGACGGGCGACGGGAGAAGGTTGAGACAGGAAGCCAAAGACTGGCTGGAGTCTTCTCGGGAAACTGCACACACACACACACACACACACAAGTGGATAAGAACATGTCTTGAATTAGTAATTGCCATGGAAACGACAATTACAATCATATTTTACAGAGAAACAGTTTTTCATGATAACACCTAAGTAACCCATTCAACCCCAGACATTTTTTTTTAAAAGCCGTCCCTCTCGGTGCCAGCTGTATTCACATGGTGGATATACAAAAGACAGTTTAGTTCTACCTTTTTCTGTTCTTTATAATCAGCAATAAAACATCAGTATTCATTCATTCATTCATTTTCTACCACTTTTTCCTCACAAGGGTCGCAGGGGGTGCTGGAGCCTATCCCAGCTGTCTTCAGACGAGAGGCCGGGTACACCCTGGACTGGTGGCCAGCCAATCACAGGGCACATATAGACAAACAACCATTCACACTCACTTTCATACCTATGGACAATTTGGAGTCGCTAATTAACCTAGCATGTTTTTGGAATGTGGGAGGAAACCCGGAGAAAACCCACGCATGCACGGGGAGAACATGCACGAGGGTGGAATTGAACACTGGTCTCCTACCTGTGAAGTCTGCGCACTAACCACTCGACCACCATGCAGCCCTAATCTTCATTCATTCATTCATTTTCTACCACTTTTTCCTCACAAGGGTCGGATACATCCTGAAATGGTCGCCAGCCAATCACAGGGCACATATAGACAAACAACCATTCACACTCACATTCATACCTATGGACAATTTGGAGTCGCTAATTAACCTAGCATGTTTTTGGAATGTGGGAGGAAACCCGGAGAAAACCCACGCATGCACGGGGAGAACATGCACGAGGGTGGAATTGAACACTGGTCTCCTACCTGTGAAGTCTGCGCACTAACCACTCGACCACCATGCAGCCCTAATCTTCATTCATTCATTCATTTTCTACCACTTTTTCCTCACAAGGGTCGGATACATCCTGAAATGGTCGCCAGCCAATCACAGGGCACATATAGACAAACAACCATTCACACTCACATTCATACCTATGGACAATTTGGAGTCGCTAATTAACCTAGCATGTTTTTTTGGAATGTGGGAGGAAACCCGGAGAAAACCCACGCATGCACGGGGAGAACATGCACGAGGGTGGAATTGAACCCTGGTCTCCTAGCTGTGAAGTCTGCGCACTAACCACTCGACCACCATGCAGCCCTAATCTTCATTCATTCATTCATTTTCTACCACTTTTTCCTCACAAGGGTTGGGTACATCCTGAAATGGTCGCCAGCCAATCACAGGGCACATATAGACAAACAACCATTCACACTCACATTCATACCTATGGACAATTTGGAGTCGCTAATTAACCTAGCATGTTTTTGGAATGTGGGAGGAAACCGGAGTACCCGGAGAAAACCCACGCATGCACGGGGAGAACATGCACAAGGGTGGAATTGAACCCTGGTCTCCTAGCTGTGAAGTCTGCGCACTAACCACTCGACCACCATGCAGCCCCTAATCTTCATTCATTCATTCATTTTCTACCGCTTTTTCCTCACAAGGGTCGCGGGGGTGCTGGAGCCTATCCCAGCTGTCTTCAGATGGTCGCCAGCCAATCACAGGGCACATATAGACAAACAACCATTCACACTCACATTCATACCTATGGACAATTTGGAGTTGCTAATTAAGCTAGCATGTTTTTGGAATGTGGGAAGAAACCCGGAGAAAACCCACGCATGCACAAGGAGAACAGGCACGAGGGTGGAATTGAACCCTGGTCTCCTAGCTGTGAAGTCTGCGCACTAACCACTCGACCACCATGCAGCCCTAATCTTCATTCATTCATTCATTTTCTACCACTTTTTCCTCACAAGGGTCGCAGGGGGTGCTGGAGCCTATCCCAGCTGTCTTCAGACGAGAGGCGGGGTACACCCTGGACTGGTCGCCAGCCAATCACAGGGCACATATAGACAAACAACCATTCACACTCACATTCATACCTATGGACAATTTGGAGTCGCTAATTAACCTAGCATGTTTTTGGAATGTGGGAGGAAACCGGAGTACCCGGAGAAAACCCATGCATGCACGGGGGGAACATGCAAACTCCACACAGAGATGGTAGAGGGTGGAATTGAACCCCGGTCTCCTAGCTGTGAGGTCTGCACGCTAACCACTCGGCCGCCGTGCAGCTCTGCTTGAAATTCTTTAAACAAAAAGTTTTTTTGGTTTGTTTTTTTTTACATACCAATGCTTTAGTGCGGCACGGCGGTCTAGTGCATGCACAGGTTTACTTCCTGTCATTGTACAAACACAACACAAACACATGCAAGTGTGAAAGCGTCTTGACTAACATGACGATGGTTATCGTATGCTTTTCCGTGCAGTCAAATGCCAACTTGTACCATTTTGGAGCCCAAAACGCACCTTTGCGGCAAGCACTGTGCATGGTACACGCGTGGATAAAACCTTGCCATGAAGCCCGCCATGCATCACCGTCATATCGCCTTATCTTCCAAGTGACACACTATCTGATTTTGCACAATGCGAGTTCGCAGTCGGTGAGGAGGAGGAACGCAGCAGCCGAACACCACTGGTTACAAATTGCAATAAAACTGCTTGCTTTTTAATAAAAGACTCCAACAAGCCGCCTGAGAGAAGTTTTGGGGGGGCAGGGGGGGGTTGTCATGTATATCTGTAGTGTTGCATGTGTGTATGCGGCAGCTTTGTGCATCTGCTTTTCACCCAGCAGAGTTGCCTAAACGTGCCACAGAGGAATCAAACGCTTCGAGCGCCTGCACAAACTCTCAACTTTATAGCAATAATTCATCAAACTCTTAATTTCATACTACAGTGTCTGCAAAAGCATTAGGGTTGATGACTAAGCACGCTAGGCTGTGTTAGTCTTTTAAGGGGGGGCGTATTAATAATGTCGGTACATTCGGTCGGTGCCCTCTGAAAGGGTATAAACTTCCTGTCCGGATAGCGCCCAATAAGCCGAGTACTGTTGCTTAACCCTGAAGGAAATTATTTCCAGTGATTGAATCCATTCTGGGGTCATACAAGTGGAAAAATAAGATAATCACTGAATAATATAACATATAATCTACTAAGCAGCAGTAACAACAAAACATTGGGAATCATTCATTCAGTTTTCTACCGCTTATCCTCACGACGGTCGCGGGGGGTGCTGGAGCCTATCCCAGCTGTCTTGGGGCCAATAAAAATAAAAATAAAAATAAAAATAAAAATAAAAATAAAAATAAAAATAAAAATAAAAATAAAAATAAAAATAAAAATAAAAATAAAAATAAAAATAAAAATAAAAATAAAAATAAAAATAAAAATAAAAATAAAAATAAAAATAAAAATAAAAATAAAAATAAAAATAAAAATAAAAATAAAAATAAAAATAAAAATAAAAATAAAAATAAAAATAAAAATAAAAATAAAAATAAAAATAAAAATAAAAATAAAAATAAAAATAAAAATAAAAATAAAAATTAGGAAGTGAGCAAATGTAACAGTTACTGATTGTAAAATAAAAATAAAAATAAAAATAAAAATAAAAATAAAAATAAAAATAAAAATAAAAATAAAAATAAAAATAAAAATTAAAATTAAAATTAAAATTAAAATTAAAATTAAAATTAAAATTAAAATTAAAATTAGGAAGTGAGCAAATGTAACAGTTACTGATTGTAAAATAAAAATACAAATAAAGAAGTGAGCAAATGTAACAGTTAGTGATTGTAAAATAAAAATAAAAATAAAAATTATTTTTATTGGTACTTTTACTGATTGTAAAAGTACCAGATGAAGTGGTAGGATTTAATAAGCTTTGCTTCTTCCTACTCCTTTTGGTCATGTGGAACTGGGAACTGATTATGTGATGCATTCAATTGTAATCTGATGCATGTTCAAATGAAATTAAACCATTACCATTACCATTACCAAAAATTGCTGGATGGATATTGTGCCAATAATATAATGGCCAATGAAAGTGTGGCACCCCAAAATATACTCTGTAGTTAAAAAGCTGGGGAGGTGTGAAGACCCGCCAAAACGTCAACATCGACTTAAAACACAAAGGGTCGCCAATTAACCTAGCATGTTTTTGGAATGTGGGAAGAAACCGGAGTACCCGGAGAAAACCCACGCATGCACGAGGAGAACATGCAAACTCCACACAGAGATGGCCGAGGGTGGAATTGAACTCGGGTCTCCTAGTTGTGAGGTCTGCGTGCTAACCATTCGACATATTATACCATTCGACATTTATTAAAAATAAAAATAAAAATAAAAATAAAAATAAAAATAAAAATAAAAATAAAAATAAAAATAAAAATAAAAATAAAAATAAAAATAAAAATAAAAATAAAAATAAAAATAAAAATAAAAATAAAAATAAAAATAAAAATAAAAATAAAAATAAAAATAAAAATAAAAATAAAAATAAAAATAAAAATAAAAATAAAAATGCCTACGTGCTAACCACAAAGTGAAAGTTATGCTTGAACTTTATTATTTTGCTAACACGTACCTATGTTCCACTGCTGACCCCCCCCCCCCCCCCCGCCCCCCCAAAAAAAATCCCCACACCCCACTCACACACACTTTATTCCAGACATGCCTCACGCTTGACAAATGGTGCTGCCTGCCGCTGCTGCTCTAAAGCCTCGTCTTTATTTTGTTAGGTCTGTTGTTGTAATGTGTGAAATATTAGCGTAAATGAGTTTTTTCCTGTGAAAACACCTCACTTGCATGTGTTAACTGTTACAAAATCACTGGTGAAATGTTGATATGCTAATAAGGGGACGTGCTTGTGTTGCATATTTAGTAGTAAATAGTCAAGTAGTGTAAATGATGTAATTTCTGATTACTGTCATTGAACTATACAGTGGAACCTGCAAAAGCCTCAAAATGTCGACAAAATGCATTTTTAGGGAAAAATATGTCTTAGAAGTAAAGAGTTCAAACCATCATTATTCCTCGAATTGAAAGGATCATCTCAAGAAGGATTTTTTTTTGGTTTTTCCCAATGAGGGAACCACTTTTTGTGTCTACATATGTAGATTACCACCACCGGTGTGTGACTATGGAGCGGATGGATGATGGGTACTCTGTGTAAAGCACTTAGAGCAGCGGTCTCAAACATGTGGCCCGCGGGCCAAATGTGGCACGCAGGACACGAGTTTGAGGCCCCCGCCTTGATATGAAACTTTAATGTTAGTGTGGCCCGCGCAAGTTTGATATGGATGCTGTATGGTATCATGTACCCAGAAAAAAATTATTACGTTTGATTAATGTTCATGTTAAAGGTTAAATAACTGTTAATAGTTAGTTAATAGTACGTTTTTGGCTATTTAAGTTTAAAGGAAATAAATTTGAAGGCTACCGTTTAGGTTGCTAGCTCTCTAGTTTAGCGAGTTAGCATGTGTCACAAGACCCTGCAGTTGCGCAATATGTTGTAAATAAAAAGAGTATAAATCTGACTATAGTCGTGTTTTGTCATGTCTACAGGGCTCTAATAATGCTTTGTTCATTTTAATCTGAAAAAAAATAATTTGTCTACTCACCAACTATATGTGGTTTCTTAAGTTTTTATTTGCCGTTTTTTATTATTATTATTATATTTATTTATTACTGATTGATTTTCTTTATTCTTGATTTGTTTTTTTATTTTTCATCTTATTTTGTGTAGAAAAAAGTAAGATATAGTAAAAGTAAGATATTTGACTTTTATATTTAACTTTTATTGTAGAAAATTAGAACCTAAGCAAAATTAAAAAAAAAAAAAATTAATAAATGCGATTTTTTTTTTTTTTTTTGGAAAACCTGATGCGGCCCAGTCTCACCCAGACCCGAGCTCCAGTGACTCCCCAAGTAAATTGAGTTTGATGGCCCCTGACTTAGAGCGTCTCCGGTTGCAAAAGATTACAAGAAATATATACTGTATAAATATACTGATAAATTACCATGACGATGGCGTTGATCGTCAGACAGGTCCAGATCCAACATGAGATCATCCTCATCCAGCTCAGAGGAGCCCAGATTGTTCAGGACATCCTAAAGACATAACAGAAAGGACGGTTAAATCTCAAATGAAGCATTTTACATGTTATATTATAGCATATCATAAAGTGTATTCATATATATATATATAATATGGGAAAAGACACTTATTAAGCACATGTACTGCAAAGCACTACAGAGTCATGCTAATTAAAATAGATTAAATCCAGACAGTAAAGTCACGGAATGATTAAAACATGTTTTAATCACTCCTTACAAAAAAAAAAAAAGTGCTAATGTTATCTTTAGTAATAAGAGCTGCTTTGACGTTGGGACACAAAGCAGACTTAATCCCTCATTATGTCTTCAATATTAATGAAAAAAAAAACATAATAATGAATGAACAGAGCTAAGAGCCGTATTGATCAATAAAGTTACATCAAAAAGAAAGCGGCAATTCATCTCAGAAACAAAAAAAAAATCTATAAAAGGAGTAGAAGACAAAGTAACAAAGAACTTGGGTGTTTCCTTGCCCTGCTATCCCATCAATACAATTTAATGTTGACATTGTACAAAATGTCTGCATCATTCAGAGACTACAAGGATGAGGAGGAATGTTTTTTTTTTTAAAGCCAATGCTGCCATCTAATGGTCATTAAGGGAAGTGCTAATGGCGCTCATGTTTATTCTAACATCAATAAAAGTCAATAATAAATTGCACTCAATTGCTGTCAGTGTGATGTTTTCATTTTAATTGAACAAATAAATACTGCAATTTTGTACACTATGTTGCCATATAAATATTATATATATTTTTTTTTTATATATATATATAATGTTCTCCAGCTATCAACACGCACGGCAGGCAATTTATAAAATAAAAATCCAATGAAATTAGGGGCCACAGCAAGGGCCACATACTGAAAAATTAAAATAAGGTAAGTATGAACTTCGGTCATTCACCCCAATTGTTTTTATTGTTTTATTTTTATTTACTTCCTGTGTAAATAATCTTCATAAATTGTCTTCATGTAATATTGTGATGAACCTATTAACCATATTTTGTTTATTTCTCGAGGGCCGCACGGTTGACAAGTGGATAGCATGTACGTGACACATAACAGAGATGATGTGAAATGGAGAATGAGTAGGATTAAATAAGCTTTGCTTCTTCCTACTCCTTTTCGGACATGTGGAATTGTAACATGAAGTATTTCGATGTAAACTTTATGCATGTTAAAAATAATTTAAAACCAAAATTACAACTTTTTTTTTTAATTACTGCAAATTTTTAACATTTTTGCTGTTGCTTTTTTTGGTTTTCTTGTTAAATTCTATTTTTTAGAACGAGTCCGGGCCGATAAAACAACAGCCGCAGGCTGTAATTCGCACCGGGGCCACACTTTGGACACCGCTGAAATAAAATAATTTGAGGTGACATTATTATTATATTTACAATGCACGATATTATTACTCATCATTATCGGGGGAAAAAAAATTACAATATGAAGAAATATCTCATTTTTATGCCAACATCACTTTTTACAATTGATGGTGATGTCAATTTATTAAAATTAAAAAAAAGAATATTGAATTGATCACCTAATATTTTTCTTCACATATTCATATTAGAATACTTACGGTAATTCTAAGTCAGTCTAATACAGGGGTCTCAAACACGCGGCCCGCGGGCCAAATGTGGCCCGCAGGACACTAGTTTGAGGCCCCCCTTGATATGAAAGTTTAATGTTAGTGCGGCCCGCGCAAAAATTATTACGTTTGATTCATGTTAAAGGTTAAATAACTGTTAATAGTTATCCTCCCTATCAGTGTGGAAGTGGTAATTTTTTGGCTATTTAAGTTTAAAAGGAAATAACTTGAAGGCTACCGTTTAGGTCGCTAGCTCTCTAGTTTGCAAGTTAGCATGTGTCTCAAGACCCTGCAGTTGCGCAATATGTTGTAAATAAAAAGAGTATAAATGTGACTATAGTCGTGTTTTGTCATGTCTACAGGGCTCTAATAATGCTTTGTTCATTTTAATCTGAAAAAAATAATTTGTCTACCCACCAACTATATGTGGTTTCTTAAGTTTTTATTATTTGCCGTTTTATTATTATTATATTTATTTATTACTGATTGATTATTTTCTTTATTCTTGATTTTTTTATTTATTTTTCATCTTATTTTGTGCAGAAAAATAAAAATTAAGATATTTGAGAACAGTGGAATGTTTTATCAGAGCTTTTATTGTAGAAAATCGGAACCAAAGCAAAGTTTATTAATTTTTCTGTTTTTAATAAATGCGTTTTTTTTTTGTTTTTTTTGGAAAACCTGATGCGGCCCAGTCTTGCCCAGACCCTAGCTCCAGTGGCCCCCAGGTAAATTGAGTTTAAGACCCCTATTCTAATAGTTTCCATAACATCTATTCTAACTTTTTTCCCCCTCAGTGAATGGCTGGGATCCAATGAAACGCTTCCACTGCCGTATGGTGACTGATGTGACCGCATTTTATACCGAATATGTCTGAAAAGACGTTGTTTAAAACTCTCACACTAAACTAAATCCAAGCAGCATGAAGGGGCTCTGAGAATCCAATAAGCGAGCGTGTTCAGCTCTCATCACTGTTGTTTGGACTAAAACAATGCTACAGCCTCATTCCCGTATTGATCTCCTATACACAGGCTGCCTTCCACGCTTCGTCAGACATGAAGAGGAGGAGGAGGAGGAGGCGGAGGGTGTGGAAAAAAGGACTTTCTGAGCAACAACATGAAGGAATAACTAAAAGCCTGTGCTTATTTGGAAGCAGCTGCTGTCCCTGCATGACAAAGTAATATTATAAAGTTGTTTTTACAGCATGAATTTAAAATAAAAAAATACATTGTTTTCATTTTTATTTTCATCTAAGGCAGGGGTCTCAAACTCAATTTACTTGGGGGCCACTGGAGCTAGGGTCTGGGTGAGACTGGGCCGCATCAGGTTTTCCAAAAAAAAAAAAAAAAAAAAACGCATTTATTAAAAACTTTTAAAAATTTATTTAAATTTAAATTTTAATGTATTTATTTAAATAAATTTTATTTATTAAAAAATTTTAAAAACTTCGCTTTGGTTCCGATTTTCTACAAGAAAAGCTCTGATAAAACATTCCACTGTTCTCAAATATCTTACTTTTTATTTTTCTACACAAAATAATATTTAAAAATAAATAAACAAATCAAGAATAAAGAAAATCAATCAATCAGTAATAAATAAATATAATAATAATAAAATGGCAAATAATAAAAACTTAAGAAACCACATATAGTTGGTGGGTAGACAAATTATTTTTTTCAGATTAAAATGAACAAAGCATTATTAGAGCCCTGTAGACATGACAAAACACGACTATAGTCACATTTATACTCTTTTTATTTACAACATATTGCGCAACTGCAGGGTCTTGAGACACATGCTAACTCGCAAACTAGACAGCTAGCGACCTAAACGGTAGCCTTCAAGTTATTTCCTTTAAACTTAAATAGCCAAAAACTTACCACTTCCACACGGATAGGGAGGATAACTATTAACAGTTATTTAACCTTTAACATGAACATTAATCAAACGTAATAATTTTTTCTGGGTACATGATACCATACAGCATCCATATCAAACTTGCGCGGGCCGCACTAACATTAAACTTTCATATCAAGGCGGGGGGCCTCAAACTAGTGTCCTGCAGGCCACATTTGGCCCCCATTTGAGACCCCTGATCTAAGGCATTGAAGCTAATAGCCGCACGCTGTTGGAAAAGGGATGAAGGCCACCTTTTTTTTTTACCTCAGTTATGCCATTTGAGTTGCGCATAATCCTCGTGCTAATGGACGTAATATCAGACTCGGGTCTCATTAGCGGCTCGGCTCCGCTCTCTGAAATGCAGAGCACAATGACATCCGCAACGGGGAAGAGAGTGGAATGCTGTGGGGTTGTGTTTATTCCGAAAAAGCTCGTACCGTGTCAGTAGAAATGACATTTAGATGCAGTACTTTAATGGAGCAGTTGCATATAGCATACAAGGTAACAATGCAAAGTAAACAGAATGATAGATGAGCTTCATTCATTCATTCATTTTCTACCGCTTTTCCTCACAAGGGTCGCGGGGGTGCTGGAGCCTATCCCAGCTGTCTTCAGGCGGCAATTAACCTAGCATGTTTTTGGAATATGGGAAGAAACCGGAGTACCCGTAGAAAACCCACGCATGCACGGGGAGAACATGCAAACTCCACACAGAGATGGCCGAGGGTGGAATTGAACCCTGGTCTCCTAGCTGTGAGGTCTGCGCGCTAACCACTCGACCCCTGTGCAGCCTTCCGTACAACAATTCATGGCAAAATGACATGACAACCGACAGAGGAGCTTATCTTCACTAGGGTTGCAGGTATGCTGGAGCCTATCCCAGTTGTTTTTGGGCAAGAGGCGGAGTATATTTATTTTTCATAGTTTTGGCATCAAAAATCTACAATTTTTACCATTATTAGAGCCCTGTAGGCATGAAATAACACCCCTACAGTCACCTTTGGAATGGTATTATTCTTTGTTTGCACCGCATTGCACAACACAGATTAAAAATAGCACAGGTTAAAAATAGCATGCTACGGAGCTAACTTGTTTCAAATGGAGTAGGGAAGAAGGGTAAAGTTAGAAGCCCAAAATATACCACTTCCACACGGAATGGGAGGAGAACTTCTTTTCACTCGATCATGTCGGACATGCCGTGGCAGACTACATGCAGTATGAAAATTTATTCATTCATTCATTTTCTACCGCTTATCCTCACGAGAGTCACGGGGGGTGCTGGAGCCTATCCCAGCTGTCTTCGGGCGAGAGGCGGGGTAGACACTGGACTGGTGGCCAGCCAATCACAGGGCACATATAGACAAACAACCATTCACACTCACATTCATACCTATGGACAATTTGGAGTCGCCAATTAACCTAGCATGTTTTTGGAATGTGGGGGGGGAAACCTTGCAATGCACAGGGGGAGAACACGCAAACTCCACACAGAGATGGCCGAGGCTGGGATTGAACTTGGGTCTCCCAGCTGTAAGGGAGCTCCCCAGCTGTGCGCACTAACCGCTCGGACACCGTGCATGCCAAGGTTTCATTGTTTACTCTTTAATTCTATTGTCGCCATTGGAGTCACCAATGAAACTAACATAACATAAATGAACCCTACCAATCTAGTTCCATGAAAACGTCCATCACCAGCATCCCATTCACATTCAAAGGGCATGCTAACGCTAACAAATCCCACAGATTCACACTGTTGACTCACACTGTTGCCACAAAACGTCGGCGAAGGATTCTGAGGTGCTACGACTTCATTACGATGCACTTTGAATCAACGGGTCTTGAAAGATTAAGCGATTATTTGGTCTTTAGCTGCACTCATGCAACTTGCACATCGAAAAGCGACTGTTCAAGACCCTCCAGGTGAAATGAGATGCTAGGCAGACGACACCCTCGCTCGCTCGCTCCGTCTCTCTCAACTCTGCTTGAGTGCAAACTGTATGATTCATTGAAGCGCCACTTCGGAGCGTTCACTTTTCGAGCAGAAAGTTCTCCGCGTGAGCGTAAATAAGGGAGGAAAAGTGCATTCAAAGTTGTTTTGACTTTTATCAACGATAAACAGAAAAAGGATCTCGGGAGGACTCTTTTGCGTTATTATCTTGTCAAGCGGAATTGAGCGCAATCTGTTGTCAGCCCACTGTGTTATTATCCGGCTGTCAGTGAGGAAAGGCAGCAAAACAACAAACATGACAGCACAATAAAACATACCTCAAGGCGACGCCATTGGGATAGCGAGATAAGATCAAGAAGTAAGTAAACAGCGTAGCTGACGCTTTATTCAAATCCATATATTATGGACTTTTATCGTAAATGGGCGCTATAACGGAACATCGATGGTTTTGTTCTGCTATGCTGAACAGCAGGGGTCTCAAACTCAATTTACTTGGGGGCCACTGGAGCTAGGGTCTGGGCGAGACCGGTTTTCATCAGGTTTTCAAAAAAAAACAAAAAAAACGCATTTATTAAAAACAGAAAAATTAATAAACTTTGCTTTGGTTTCGATTTTCTACAATAAAAGCTCTGATAAAACATTCCACTGTTCTCAAATATCTTACTTTTTATTTTTCTACACAAAATAAGATGAAAAATAAATAAACAAATCAAGAATAAAATCAATCAATCAGTAATAAATAAATAAATATAATAATAATAATAAAACGGCAAATAATAAAAACGAAAAAAATGACCAAAGCATTATTAGAGCCCTGTAGACATGACAAAACACGACTATAGTCACATTTATACTCTTTTTATTTACAACATATTGCGCAACTGCAGGGTCTTGAGACACATGCTAACTCGCAAACTAGAGAGCTAGCGACCTAAACGGTAGCCTTCAAGTTATTTCCTTTAAACTTAAATGCCAAAAAGTTACCACTTCCACACGGATAGGGAGGATAACTATTAACAGTTATTTAACCTTTAACATGAACATTAATCAAACATAATAATTTTTTCTGGGTACATGATACCATACAGCATCCATATCAAACTTGCGCGGGCCGCACTAACATTAAACTTTCATATGAAGGCGGGGGGCCACATGTTTGAGACCCCTGTATTAGACTGACTTAGAATTACCGTAAGTATTCTAATATGAATATGTGAAGAAAAAATATTAGGTGATCAATTCAATATTATTTTTTTAGTTTTAATAATTTGACATCACCATCAATTGTAAAAAGTGATGTTGTCATAAAAATGAGATATTTCTTCATATTGTAATTGTTTTGTTTTTTTTTTCCCCGATAATGATGAGTAAGCAAAAAGCTGCTCAGTATATGCGTGCATTGTAAATATAATAATAATAATAATGTCACCTCAAATTATTTTATTTCAGGGGTGTCCAAAGTGCGGCCCGGGTGCGAATTACAGCCTGCGGCTGTTGTTTTATCGGCCCGGACTCGTTCTAAAAAATACAATTTAACAAGAAAACCAAAAAAGCGACAGCAAAAATGTAAAAAAAAATGCAGTAATTTCAAGAAAAAGTTGTAATTTTGGTTTGAATTTATTTCTAACATGCAAACAGTTTACGTCGAAATGCTACATTTTACAATTCCGCATGTCCGAAAAGGAGTAGGAAGAAGCAATCCTACGCATTCTCCGTTTCACATCATCTAACTGTGTCACGTACATGCTATATGCTATCCACCGTGCACACTTGGCCCCGCGGGCCGCGTGTTTGAGACCCCTGCCCTACATCAATGGAGCCGTGTGAAACAAGCCGACATCATTAAAGGTGCGCCTACCAGACTTCCCAGTTTGGATGACGACGAGTTGTTCCTGTGTTTCAGCAGACCGCATCCCTCCACGCTCGGGTTGCCGTGGACGCGGGGGCCGCCGGCGCCTTCGGAGGAGGAGCGTAGACGCCGCTCCAAGCGCATGACCTCGTGGTACGGGCTGACGCTGCTGCACAGGGAAGCTGCATGAAGGGGGGAAAAATACACACAATGACTTGGGTTCTGTTTTGGACTAAATCAACAACGTGAGTCACAACAATCTGGCAAGCAAACAGCCGAGTGCTATATAATGACTACAAATAATGAATGTGGGGGAGAAAAAAAAAAAAAAAAGAGTTTTTGGGGCTAAACAGAGGCCTCTCTCGCCGCATTATTTGCATACTGAATAGTTTTACAAAGTGTATGTTGGCGTGCAAGCTTTTTTAGAAAGCGTGGGCGTAATTGAACATTGTCCTGAAACTAACTGAACACGCTTTTAAGTCATAAATAAATAAATATATGCAAATAAAAAAAATAAGAGGTTTGTTGTTTGTGTGATTTTCTACAGCATATTTTGTGTTTTGTGTTCTACACGCCACACAACGACCAATGATTGCTGTTTCGTGGTTGTCTATTGTCTAATATTAGTCACAAATATTAGATAAGATAATGTAAATATAAGATAAGGTATATATAGATTCGCATTAATTAGATGACATCACAATTCACAAAAAAAAAAAAAAAAGATGACATGACAATTCCTGCTTCATGAGTCCTACTTTTCGGAAAATTCACTGATCGTGGTCGGGTCTGGAACCAATGAACCGCAATAAACAAGGGCCGACTGTTCCCGCGGGCCAAATGTGGCCCGCAGGACACTAGTTTGAGGTCCCCGCCTTGATTATGAAAGTTTAATGTTTAAAGTGCGGCCCGCGCAAGTTTGATATGGATGCTGTATGGTATCATGTACCCAGAAAAAATTATTACGTTTGATTAATGTTCATGTTAAAGGTTAAATAACTGTTAATAGTTATCCTCCCTATCCGTGTGGAAGTGGTAAGTTTTTGGCTTTTTTAAGTTTAAAGGAAATAACTTGAAGGCTACCGTTTAGGTCGCTAGCTCTCTAGTTTGCGAGTTAGCATGTGTCTCAAGACCCTGCAGTTGCGCAATATGTTGTAAATAAAAAGAGTATAAATGTGACTATAGTCGTGTTTTGTCATGTCTACAGGGCTCTAATAATGCTTTGTTCATTTTAATCTGAAAAAAATAATTTGTCTACCCACCAACTATATGTGGTTTCCTAAGTTTTTATTATTTGCCGTTTTATTATTGTTATATGTATTTATTTATTACTGATTGATTTTCATTTCATGAGAAAAAAAGGGAGAAAAATCTTTTATGACAAAAATGTTTCTTACAAAGCAGTTTTGTTGGGGAAAAAAATATGAATTTCTGAAACAAGCGCGACCCTCGTGAGGATAAGCCGTAGAAAATGAATGAATGAATTTGCACGAGAGCACCAAACAAAAAAATATATTTTATGACTAATTGGAAAAAAATCATTATTTTTCCAATTATTTTGATTTAAAAAGTCATTAATTTATTGAAAAAAAATCTTAATTTCATGAGAAAAAAGGGAGAAAAATATTTAGTCTTACATATGAAAAAAAAAATCTACTTTTAGGAGTGCTGTCATAATATTATGAGATTTTTTTTTTAATTTGAAGGGAAAAAAATTGTAGTTTTATGACAAAAATGTTTCTTACAAAGCAGTTTTGTTGGGAAAAAATATGAATTTCTCAAACAGGCGCGACCCTCGTGAGGATAAGCGGTAGAAAATGAATGAATGAATGAATTTGCACGAGAGCAAACAAAAAATAATATTAATATAATATATATATATAATATATAAAATGTTTTAAATTTGAGGGGAAAAAATTGTAGTTTTATGACAAAAAATGTTTCTTACAAAGCAGTTTTGTTGAAAAAAAAATATGAATTTCTGAAAAACCGTGACCCTCGTGAGGATAAGCGGTAGAAAATGAATGAATGAATTTGCACGAGAGCACCAAACAAAAAAATATATTTTATGACTAATTGGAAAAATAATGATTTTTCCAATTATTTTGATTTAAAAAGTAATTCATTTATGAAAAAAATTCTTCATTTCATGAGAAAAAAAGGGAGAAAAATCTTTAGTCTTTCATATAAAAAAAAAAAAATCTACTTTTAGGAGTGCCATCATAATATTATGAGATTTTTTTTTTAATTTGAAGGGAAAAAAATTGTAGTTTTATGACAAAAATGTTTCTTACAAAGCAGTTTTGTTGGGAAAAAATATGAATTTCTCAAACAGGCGCGACCCTCGTGAGGATAAGCGGTAGAAAATGAATGAATGAATGAATTTGCACGAGAGCAAACAAAAAAATATATTTTATGACAAAAATGTGATATGTGAAATTTTATGAAAAAATATATATATATCTTTTTCCAATGATTTTGATTTAAAAAGTCATTCACTAATTTAAAAAAATCTTAATTTCATAAGAATAAAAGGGAGAAAAATCTTTTATGACAAAAATGTTTCTTACAAAGCAGTTTTGTTGGGTAAAAAAATATGAATTACATTTAGTGTACTTCATCGTTTTGCTGCACCGCTTACACCGAACTGCTCCGGAGTTCAGGAAAACCCGGGTGTAAGGAATCCCGAGACACGCAAATGACTTTTCCCACGGTGCGTTACCTGTGTGTGGCTTCCTTAGGTGGCACGACCTGGGTTCATGGCAGCCGCAGAAGCTTCCTCTCTCCTTCCTCGTCCTCCTCTCTGACTGCTCCGGGTACGAGTGGCAAGCTTCGCTGCGCGGCGGCGGCGGCGGGGCTCCAGCCTCGCTCTCGCTGGTGGTCTCGACGCGGTTGTTCCCCCCCGCGGGCTCATTTCCCCTCACTGCCGCTGATGAGGTCTCTTTCCTGGCTTGCTCTCGTTCTTCCTCTCTCTCCTTCCTCTCGTCCGGCGATTGTTCCTGCGGAGGCACGCAGGGCACGGCGGTCTCCGGTTCTGAGAGAGAAATGGCCGTCTCGTAGTCGGTGGTGTTTGCCGTGCTGGTGTCGGGGAGTAAGGGTTTTTCACAGCTGGATTTGGCCGGAGTGAAGAAAACCTGAAAAGACGACACCGAAGTTAGCAAGAACGTCTGACAAGTGAATAAAAATATTAGCTCATATTCTCAGAAATGGCGGCACGGCGGTCTAGTGGTTAGCGCGCAGACCTCACAGCTAGGAGACCAGGGTTCAATTCCCACCCTCGGCCATCTCTGTGTGGAGTTTGCATGTTCTCCCCGTGCATGCGTGGGTTTTCTCCGGGTACTCCGGTTTCCTCCCACATTCCAAAAACATGCTAGGTTAATTAGCGACTCCAAATTGTCCATAGGAACTCATATGAATGTGAGTGTGAATGGTTGTTTGTCTATATGTGCCCTGTGATTGGCTGGCCACCAGTCCAGGGTGTACCCCGCCTCTCGCCCGAAGACAGCTGGGATAGGCTCCAGCACCCCCGTGACCCTTGTGAGGAAAAGCGGTAGAAAATGAATGAATTCTCAGAAATATGAAATCAAATCCGTGAATGGAGGCAAGCGCACGGGTGTGAAAACTAGCATAGACTTTCAATAATAAGACTTTTCACGCCTGGTGCTCGGGTTTAATGCCGTATTTCACACTTTGTACAGTGCACTCATAAATATTCTCTCTTATATTATTTGTTCTTCAAATCCAAGGGCACCTCACAGCTAAGCTCTTTTTTATAGATAAATCCCCATTTGTGCTTTTAGTGTGGAACATTTTATTGCACAATTTAGCAGAGTTGTCACGGTTCACCGTATAAAACGGAAATCAAACAGTACCTGTGAGGAAGAGACGTGCCCACTGAAGGTCTGCGGGGCGGGTGGACCCTCAGTTGGAGCAGAGACCAGTCCAGACACCGACGTGGGTCCAGGGCTTGGAGCCGGCAAGGCATCAACCTCAGAAACCGAGTCCTCTGTGATGGGGATGAACTCGGACGGGGTGACGGCTGTGGTCCGATCCTCGGATATCATGGGAGACTGGAGGGAGCTCTCCAGGGTGGCGGCGTCGCCGGGCCACGACCCCGGCGTGAGACCGCCAGCACCCTGGGCAGCAGTGGCATTGGGACTGGGGTGGTCCGGGTTGCCTAACGGAGGTCTGTGGTGTTGGTCGGAGTTGGTGCGAGAGAAGCGGTGGTGAGCGGAGAGGGATTTGGGCAGCAGCTGCTGCTTCTTGTGGCGCGAGGAGCGTCTGCTGCCGTAGTCTTCGATGAACCCCGAGTCGTCGGCCTCGTTGGCGCCGGATCCGCTGAGGCAGTTGATGAACACGTTGCGATTGGTCGAAGACGACGAGGACGACGACGGCGCTTTTTCAAAATCTTCAGTTTGAGACCGTGTGATTTTCTTATGCCGGTGGCTTCCGAAGCCGAACGAGTGGCGCGACTTGGGCGCCGTTATCGTCTGACTGTTCCCATTGGCGTCCGCGGTCTGTGCCAGCGGCGGCGTGAGGTTCAAATTGACGGGCTGGACACGGGGGTGGCTGTTGCGTTTGGCCGAGAAGCTGAGCGAGGGCGTGCGGAAGAGGCTCCGGCGTTTGCCGGTGCTCCCCGAGCTGGAGTTGGTGCTGGAGGGCGACGAGGTGTGAACGCAGTTGCCGCCCGACGACGGCGAAGACGGCAGAGACTCCTGCCGCTTGCTGTTGCTCCGACGGAAGATGGGCAGGCGGGAAACAAGCGTGGAGCGTCGCGAGCCGGATTCACCCATCGATAAGCCGACGCGGTGGGGCAGTCTGAGGAAGACACACAAACACAGAAAACTATTTGCTATTCCGGGTTTAGATCACTTATCACATACTACAGCAGGGGTCTCAAACTTGCGGCCCCCGGCCAAATGCGGCCCGTGAGACGCTAGTTTGAGGCCCCCCACGATTGATACCAAAGTTTAATGTTGAAATTGTTGCACACCGGACACAATTAACATGATTTCGCCCCGCCCATACTGTTACCCCGCCCTGTTTTGCTTTGGATTAGCAATGAAGCTAAAGGCTTATGACGCTGGGTACAAATACATGCAGGAAAATGATTTGGAATAAAACAGAAAATACACGTCAAGATGAAGCATGTTGTTAAAGTTACGACGCTGCTCCCAGACGGAACTGAGTACGATGCTAACTTGCTAATTGGGTAAAATTATTAAGTTTCATTAATGTTCATGTTAAAGGTTAAATAACTGTTAATACTGTACATTTGAATGTGAAATGAAAACCGGAACCAAAGTACTGAAAAAGTGTAGGGCAGGGGTCTCAAACTCGCGGCCCGCGGGCCAAATGCAGCCCGCAAGACGCTAGTTTGAGGCCCCCGCGAAGTTTAATGTTGAAATTGTTGCACACCGGACACAATTAACATGATTTCACCCCGCCCATACTGTTACCCCGCCCTGTTTTGCTTTGGATTAGCAATGAAGCTAAAGGCTTATGACGCTGGGTACAAATAAATGCAGGAAAATGATTTGGAATAAAACAGAAAATACACGTCAAGATGAAGCATGTTGTTAAAGTTACGACGCTGCTCCCAGATGGAACTGAGTACGATGCTAACTTGCTAATTGGGTCAAATTATTAAGTTTCATTAATGTCCATGTTCAAGGTTAAATAACTGTTAATACTGTACATTTGAATCTGAAAAAAATAATTTCTCTACCAACTGTATGTGGTTTCTTACGTTTTTCTTATTTGCTATTTTATTATTATTTTACTTATTTATTACTGATTGATTGATTTATTGTCTTTATTCTTCATTTGTTTATTTTTTTATCTTATTTTGTGTATAGAAAAATAAAAATTAAGATATTTGAGAACAGTGGAATGTTTTATCAGATATTTCGATGTGGAAAACCGGAACCAAAGTACTGAAAAAAAGTGTAAGGCAGGGGTCTCAAACTTGCGGCCCGTGGGCCAAATGCGGCCCGTGAGACGCCAGTTTGAGGCCCCCACCTTGATACCAAAGTTTAATGTTGAAATGACAGCTTAAAGCTGTGTGCACACCGGACACAATTAACATGATTATTAAAAAAATAAAAATAAAAATAAAAATAAAAATAAAAATAAAAATAAAAATAAAAATAAAAATAAAAATAAAAATAAAAATAAAAATAAAAATAAAAATAAAAATAAAAATAAAAATAAAAATAAAAATAAAAATAAAAATAAAAATAAAAATAAAAATAAAAATAAAAATAAAAATAAAAATAAAAATAAAAATAAAAATAAAAATATTAGAAAAGCAGGAAGTGAACAAATGTAACAGTTACTGATTGTAAAAGTACCAGATGAAGGGGTAGGATTTAATAAGCTTTGCTTCTTCCTACTCCTTTTGGACATGTGGAACTGGGAACTGATTATGTGATGCATTCAATTGCCATCTGATGCATGTTCAAATGAAGTAAAACCATTACCTTACATATTGATAAGATAAGATGTTGATAAAATGTTGAAATTATTGTGTTTACACTGTTAAATATACATGTAATACATGTCATAAACTGAAAAATGTCTTGAAATAAAATGGTCTTTTGATTAAATTAGTATGTGATAATTATAGGTTATCACATGATCTTATTATCACATACTATTTAATCATGAGCTTATTATCACGTACTATTTAATCAAAAGACCATTTTGTTTCCCGGGCACGATACCAGAGCAGCGCGCTCTGAGTGGACAGCTACGGGGGCTGATACTGGACATGGTTAAACTCTATATTTTATCAGTATCACTGCCCTGGGCTTTGACACAGTATCATTTCGGTCTTTTCCCGTATCATTCATGGGCGGTTTCTAGGATACAGGGCCAATTAATATGTTAATTAGTATGTGATAATAAGATCATCACATGGTTTGTCTGGTATCGGGCCCAGTATCATTCCCCCGATGTGATAACCTATAAGTACCACATGAATCCCGCAGCCAATCAAATGGAGAACCCGGACTTAGATCAGTGTAGGATTGCTACCATCTGTCACATCCTACTAAATTGGACACAAACATGTCTTTCTATGGATGAGAAAGTCCAGTTAACCGCGTCGCCATCAGGTCTTTGAACTAACATTTAATCTTATCTGAAAGAAAGTGCGATTGAATACAGTTTTCTCACAAAAAAAAAAAAAAAAGGGAACCACGGTCTCTTGTTTGGCCGAGATATGCCACATGGTGACCGAGATGCAGCCATGCGGTTTTTGCTTTAATCCCATTAACAGACAGACAAAAACAAATAGCAAACATTAACTCTGCAGGCGAGTGTTAATGTTTAGCTGACACAACAAGCTAGACGATTAAAAAAAAAAAAAAAAGTGTCGACATCGCCTGCTCCAAAATGTGATTTTTGAATACTTACAGTTTCATCATTAACTGCCTAGCATTCCGATGTGGTCCTCTAACGCGTGCAAAAAAAAAAAAACATGTAGCCTCTACGGGAGCAAGTGAAGTGTTTTGTTTTTGATCTCGCTGTAATAAGCTTACTTTAACTCCCTGCGCCGCGCTAGCTTTGTTTAGTGTTGGCGCCTCCTTTGAGAGCAAATCTAATCCAGCTACTTTTATATACAGTCGGCCCTCGTTTATCGCGGTTAAATCGGTTTTCCAGATCCGGACCGCAGTGTATTTCCGGAAAGTAGGATTCGTTATTTTATAAGAGGCATATTTTCACAGACATGAAATAAGACTCACTTTTATTACGTAAAATACTTGACATAATAATAGAAATTAAGACGTTTCGGACTTATAATAAGACATTACGAGTGGTTAGCACGCAGACCTCACAGCTAGGAGGACCAGGGTTCAATTCCACCCTCGGCCATCTCTCTGTGTGGAGTTTGCATGTTCTCCCCGTGCATGCGTGGGTTTTCTCCGGGTACTCCAGTTTCCTCCCACATTCCAAAAACATGCTAGGTTAATTAGCGACTCCAAATTGTCCATAGGTACGAATGTGAGTGTGAATGGTTGTTTGTCTATATGTGCCCTGTGATTGGCTGGCCACCAGTCGCCCGAAGAGAGCTGGGATAGGCTCCAGCACCCCCTGCGACCCTCGTGAGGATCAGCGGTAGAAAATGAATGAATTAATTTTCATAGTTGTATCATAGAAAACCCGTTTAACATGATTAGAGACCTCTGGACATCAAATAGCAACCCTATAGTCACCTTTACACTCTTATGATTCAAAATAGCAGATATACTAATCAGACTAAATACAGTACAGTAACATTACTGACCCCTAGTGACCAGTGTTGAATACTACACCAGCTTTGAACGTTACTTCTGAATGCATTATATTTGTGGTTTTTGCTTATTTTGTAATATAGCGTGTATTGTTCATTCATTCATTTTCTACCGCTGATCCTCACAAGGGTTGCTGGAGCCTATCCCAGCTGTCTTGATTTTGGTTGGTTTGTTGTGCTTTGGATGTTTTTCATGTTCAAAATAAACAAACAAATAAACAAACAAATAAATAACTAAATAAATAAATGCCTAAATAAATTGCCTTCCATATACCTAAATCTTAAAAAAATAATAATAATAATAATCATAAAAATAAGATGCTTGATTGTGATGAGGCAGCAGCACTGCAGTGCAACCACCTGACCTGTACTATGCACTCTTGACCTCTCACCCCGAGACAAAAGAACCATCCTCGACGTGATTAGACAAGAGATTACAGACGATTGAGAGCGCAGGCTACGGCCATATGACTTAAATCAGTGGTCTCAAACACGCGGCCCGCGGGCCAAATGAAGCCCGCAGGACACTAGTTTGAGGCCCCCGCCTTGATATGAAAGTTTAACGTTAGTGCGGCCCGCGCAAGTTTGATATGGATGCTGTATGGTATCATGTACCCAGAAAAAATTATTACGTTTGATTAATGTTCATGTTAAAGGTTAAATAACTGTTAATAGTTATCCTCGCTATCCGTGTGGAAGTGGTAAGTTTTTTGGCTATTTAAGTTTAAAGGAAATAACTTGAAGGCTACCGTTTAGGTCGCTAGCTGTCGAGTTTGCGAGTTAGCATGTGTCTCAAGACCCTGCAGTTGCGCAATATGTTGTAAATAAAAAGAGTATACATGTGACTATAGTCGTGTTTTGTCATGTCTACAGGGCTCTAATAATGCTTTGTTCATTTTTAATATGTGGTTTCTTAAGTTTTTATTATTTGCCGTTTTATTATTATTATATTTATTTATTTATTACTGATTCTCTTTAGTCTTGATTTGTTTATTTATTTTTCATCTTATTTTGTGTAGAAAAATAACAATTAAGATATTTGAGAACAGTGGAATGTTTTATCAGAGCTTTTATTGTAGAAAATCGAAACAAAGCAAAGTTTATTAATTTTTCTGTTTTTAATAAATGTGTTTTTTTTGTTTTGTTTTGTTTTTGGAAAACCTGATGCGGCCCAGTCTCGCCCAGACCCCTGACTTAAATGGATATGTTCCGTAATGTTGGTTTCTGAAGTTGGAGATCTAGTAAACTCATATCACCGCATGTCCTGTTTATGTGATAAATGACGTTTCAAATGAAGAAACCAGGAAGTGCTACTTTTTGAGTCAAAAAGCTGGAGTAGTTGAGCTGGAGTAGTTGAGGGTAGCACCCTGCCGTGCACTTAATGAAACCATATGCCAACGGATTAGCTTTGACTCTTATCCTAATGCACACACCATCCGTCAATCAATGTGACTGCAACCCCCGCTGCATATTTAGCACGGATGAATGTTGATCTGTCATTTTTATAAAGCGGGTGCTTGCACGGGGTGTGACGGATTGGGTGTTGCTTTTGTAATGCATTTTTTTGTGATGCATTGACGCATTGATGACATATGTGGGATAACAATGGCGGCGTATTTGTTTGCATGTCACACGCTCTGTATCGCTTTTACTACTGCTGATTAAATATTATAACATGCACCATAAAATATTTCATGTTCCGCTTTGATGGCTTCCTGAGAGAGAACACATCGCTCCCTCACTCGATCGCCCTTTTTTTTATAATTAATTAGCCCTGTGATAACTTTTCCGCCCCCAAAAAGTCGGAATCCTCGTGAGGTCGATAGGTGTCAGTAATGTTACACGAGACATGATATTACTTATATTATTTTCACACTGGGGCTGCACGGTGGTCGAGTGGTTAGCGCGCAGACCTCACAGCTAGGAGACCCGCGTTCAATCCCACCCTCGGCCATCTCTGTGTGGAGTTTGCATGTTTTACAACTATTATCCCAGGTGTTGGCATGCTAATGTTATCATTGCTAGCATGTTAACATTGTGATAGTAGCCTTTTTAGCCATTTTCATAAGTAGACATTTAAAGACGTAGCACTATCATGCTTGTTGTTAGCATGCTAATTTTGGCACTTCAGCATTGCTGGCATGCTAACAGTAGCATATTTATACATTTTTATAGCTAGACACAGATATAAACACTATGAGCACTGTGATGCTATGTGTTTGCATACTAACGTTAGCATTGCTAGGATTCTAAAATTAGCGATCTAAACTTGTAGATAAAATACATACATACATGTAGATAAAATACATCGGCGAACCCACGCGCGTATCAGCCGATACCGATTCAAGTAAAGAACGCAAATATCGGCCCGATATATCAGTCGATCCTTTGTTATGACCATCATACTTTAAGCCAGATCAGGTTTTACCATTGCAAATATTAAACTCGGTTTTCTCCGGGTACTCCGGTTTCCTCCCACATTCCAAAAACATGCTAGGTTAATTAGCGACTCCAAATTGTCCATAGGTATGAATGTGAGTGTGAATGGTTGTTTGTCTATATGTGCCCTGTGATTGGCTGGCCACCAGTCCAGTGTGAACCCCGCCTCTCGTCCAAAGACAGCTGGGATAGGCTCCAGAACCCCCCGAATATTCACACTGCATGTAGTCCGCCATGGCATGTCCGACATGATCGAGTGAAAAGAAGTTCTCCTCCCATTCCTTGTGGAAGTGGTATGCTTTGGGCTTCTAACCTTGCCCTTCTCCCCTACTCCATTTGAAACAGTTCCGATTAAACAAATTAAAGGCTAACAAGTTAGCTGCAATGTGGTGCAAACAAAGAATAATACTATTCCGAAGGTGACTGTAGGGGTGTTATTTCATGCCTACAGGGCTCTAATAATGGTAAAAAATTGTATTTATTCATTCATTCATTTTCTACCGCTTTTTCCTCACGATGGTCGCGGGGGTTGCTGGAGCCTATCCCAGCTGTCTTTGGGCGAGAGGCGGGGTACACCCTGGACTGATGGCCAGCCAGCCAATCACAGGGCACATATAGACAAACAACCATTCACACTCACATTCATACCTATGGACAATTTGGAGTCGCTAATTAACCTAGCATGTTTTTGGAATGTGGGAGGAAACCGGAGTACCCGGAGAAAACCCACGCATGCATGGGGAGAACATGCAAATTACCACACAGAGATGGCCGAGGGTGGAATTGAACCCTGGTCGCCTAGCTGTGAGGTCTGCACGCCAACCACTCGACCGCCGTGCCGCCCAAAATTGTATTTAAAGTCAAACAAATTTTCAATGCCAAAACTATGAAAAAAAAATACTTATTAGTATTGGATCCTATTTTCATGTGTACAACATGAAGCCGTGGATTAATTTAAATTGTTCTGGTTAATTCCTGTGGCTATTTGCATTGTGCAAGGTGGCTGTCATCATAAATAACTGGCAGGATGAGCAATCACCTTCATTTCCATTAATGAGAGACAGGAGAAAATTTGGTTTCCACCAAAATTGTATTAGCATTGTAATAGCATGTGTTAGCTATCATTTCAGGTTTATGCTAAGTAATTCAATTTTAATAATAATTTCCATCCGTAATCCATTTTACCAACAAATACACAAACAGGGATGCTAAAAACGAAACCTCTCATACTTGGCAGACTTAATAAGCGTACGCTTTTGACACCAACATTGTCATCTAGAGGCTCCGCCCTGTCTGCAACATCTGCTGGCGTGAGATCTTAGTGGATGTTTGTGGTTTTTGGAATACCAGGCGGCGGGGACTGAGAGCGCTGCAGCTTTAAAAAACAAAACCAATGCAAACGGATCTGCATGAAAGAAAACACGCCGCCAATACGCTGATTCACGCAGGTCATGAAGTGTCACCAAAGGATCGGTGAACAATGGTGACCTCTGGCCGGTGAGTCTTGGGCAAGACTTCCTGTCAAAACAGGAAACACCTTCATACCTTTCAAGTTGGCTACAGTTTTCAATGGAGACTAACTACCAATTCAAAATGTATGTATTTATTTCATTGATTAGGCTCAGTTCAGGTAGCAAAACTACTTAACCTACAGGAAGTGAAAAGGAGGGAAATCTAGTCGATCAGCATGGTGACGGTTCGATTCTCTATTGGACAAGAGGTTGCATGTTTTCCCATTGGGGGAGGAGGGGTTCCTCTCACATCCACATCACATTGTGTTACTACAGGGTAGTAAGGCTAATTAATAGTGCCGCCTACAGAGAACATACTAACTCCTTATTTATAAAATAAAATAAAATAAAATAAAATAAAATAAAATAAAATAAAATAAAATAAAATAAAATAAAATAAAATAAAATAAAATAAAATAAAATAAAATAAAATAAAATAAAATAAAATAAAATAAAATAAAATAAAATAAAATAAAATAAAATAAAATAAAATAAAATAAAATAAAATAAAATAAAATAAAATAAAATAAAATAAAATAAAATAAAATAAAATAAAATAAAATAAAATAAAATAAAATAAAATAAAATAAAATAAAATAAAATAAAATAAAATAAAATAAAATAAAATAAAATAAAATAAAATAAAATAAAATAAAATAAAATAAAATAAAATAAAATAAAATAAAATAAAATAAAATAAAATAAAATAAAATAAAATAAAATAAAATAAAATAAAATAAAATAAAATAAAATAAAATAAAATAAAATAAAATAAAATAAAATAAAATAAAATAAAATAAAATAAAAATAAAATAAAATAAAATAAAATAAAATAAAATAAAATAAAATAAAATAAAATAAATCCATCCATTTTTACCGCTTATCGTCACAAGGGTCGTGGGGGTGCTGGAGCCTATCCCAGCTATCTTCTGGCGAGAGGCCAGGGGTACACCCTGGACTGGTCGCCAGCCAGCCAATCACAGGGCACATATAGACAAACAACCATTCACACTCACATTCATACCTATGGACAATTTGGGAGTCGCCAATTAACCTAGCATGTTTTTTTTGGAATGTGGGAGGAAAACGGAGTACCCGCAGAAAACTCACGCATGCACAAGGAGAACATGCTAACTCCACACAGACATGGCCGAGGGTGGGATTGAACCCTGGTCTCCAAGCTGTGAGGTCTGCGCGCTAACCACTCGATCGCCGTGCAGCCAAAAATAAAAATATAAAAAAAACTTAAACTATATTAGAAAAGCAGGAAGTGAACAAATGTAACAGTTACTGATTGTAAAAGTACCAGATGGAGGGGTAGGATTTAATAAGCTTTGCTTCTTCCTACTCCTTTTGGACATGTGGAACTGGGAACTGATTATGTGATGCATTCAATTGTAATCTGATATATGTTCAAATGAAATAAAACCATTGCCATTATATATATATGATATTGTGCCAATAATATAGTGGCCAATGAAAGTGTTGCACCCCAAAATATACTCTGTAGTTAAAAAGCTGGGAAGGTGTGAAGACCCTCTAAACTTCAATTAGATTGGAGATGACATACAGATGACATACATCATCAACGTCAACATCGGCTTAAAACACGTAGGGTCCCCGCCCACCTGTCCGCACACCTGGCGTAGAAAACAAACCACACGGAAGTCGCTACCCCAAATCACAACATTCATTGCAAGGTGACGTTAACGTCAATGCTAGCGAGGACAGACGCGACCTTCCCCAGCAAACCAAGCTAGCAGTCAAAGCCGGCTAAGCTTCCGACAACACACCACGTCACAGACAGGAGACTGTAACCGCAAAAGGGTTCCCAAATGTGGGAAAAGGTGACATGTTGACGGGACAGCTGACACTGACACAGCCTACCTAGCTAGCTAACTAACAGGTAGCGGGCAAGCATAGCCGCGAACGCCGCTAGCCAACGTACCTTCAACGGATTCCCAGCGTGTCCTCCTCGGCTCAATGCTCATAGGGGCGGTGTGGAAGCTTGAAGCGAGGATGTGGCCTAGTGGAAGTGGAGAACAGTGGTGGAAAAATGATGGAAGACCGTGGAGGTAGTGGCTCCTGACGTCGTTTGTAGTACACCTCAATTGACGGTGGAGGCTCATTGCCCACTTCTTGCCGACGTCGCTACTTCCGCGTTCAGACGCATGACGTCAAAGACTGTCCCGCCCCCTTCCCATATCCGCCCACCATTGCAGGTGCCTGGATGATTGACAGGTCGTCAACCATTAGGTTTACCATTGAGAGGTTATTATTTTCTTGTTTTGAAGTTCAAGAAAAACAGAAATTGAATAATATACAATAAGCAATATTGGACTAACAATAAAAAAATTAATACAATTTAAAAATTAACTACCATGTTACAATTAACATTTTTAACATGTACAAATTTTATGTATCTATGTTTTGCATTGGAATTGTGACGTAACACACAAGACACAGGAGTTTTTTTTTTTGTTTTTTTACAAACACACCAGTTTTATTGGATGACATCCTCACACTTAAAATAATCCAGCAATGAAATAATAATAATATTCACATTTACATCATACACACATGAACCCACCACCTGACATCCAAACACTTCACTTTAGAGGAAGAAACTTTTTTAATTTGAGTTGGAGGCCTTTAATTATATTCCATTAATTAATTAATAACAGTGCAAATGTAGCGTCCAAGCTAGCTGTTTCTATTCAGGTAATATTGCACAAACTTTATTATTATTATTGAGAAAGTGTTACCAACATGCAGCATGCTAGCTTTGATTGGGTTGGAAGAGATTTGGTTTAGATTTGTATGGGGGTGGGGTGAGGGTGGGGGGGGGGGGGGGGGCAATAAGGACATTCAGCTGTTATTATGGTATACATTCCTCCATAGAAAGCTGCCATCCTTCAAAAAGTGTTTTTTTTTTGTTAAAGTTTCTGACCTCTGTGGACAAGTTGCACTAAACAGATATTATTACTACTAAAAAAATCTGGCTAAATAGTAAACAAACTTTATTTATTATTATTATTATTATTATGAACCAACACAAAACGTGGATAACATGTTTAAAAAGTATGAAAAAAAAAATTACAGTGTAGTTTCTCAGGTCCGCTTGAATTCCAGGGTTGAAAGACAAAAAAAAAAAAAGGCCAGACATGTTGAAAGTGACTAGAAATCAAACCCGAAAATCTGCTCAAAAAGGTAGTAACCGGGTTTTTTTTTTTTTTTTACCCCCCCAGGCCTGACAGCAAAGAGGTAGGTCGCATTTAGACACCTGGAAAAAAGATCAAAAGCACCTGGCGTAGTACCGTATACCCCTAAAAAAAAAACGGACAAAAACGAAAAAAATACAAAAAAAAACAACAAAAAAAAACGAAAAAAAACAACAAAAAACGAAAAAAAAAAACGAAAAAAACCCCGAAAAAAATAAAAAAATGAAAAAAAAAACACCTCCATATGTGCAGAGACATGTGTTGGTGACAGGGATTCAAACCTGAACTGTCAAAAAGGCTGTTTTGGGTTGCACCATAACCGAGGCTCGGTCTTGTGTTATGAAGTGATGTTCAAGGTGACATTCAGACAAAGTCGTGTTTTTTTTTTCCCGTGTTAAACTTAAACTTAAACATAAACAAGGTGATCCCAGTGCGTGTGATACATACATCGTTACATACGGTGCTACGAAAAAAACAATTGTGCCGACGACGCGTGATTGTGACGCAAACGAAATGAAAGGAAAGGCACGGAGGCGCTAGCTGCTAACGTAGCCACACGATCAGTGATGAAGCTCAAAAAGGCATCTCACGTTTAAAAAAAAAAACAAACATTTAAAAGCGCTAATTTAATTAAAAGCAAAGAGACTTAACTTAGTTTTTGGGCCCTGAAGGCGACGCCCCCTCGCTAGGTGCAAATGAAGCTAACAAAATCGGAGCGTTCCCCCGCCACTCTTTGCTCAGAACGCAAGTCTCTTCGCAGTGACAAACTCCTCCAGTTGCACCTTGCCGCCGCCCATGAGCCCGAACGCCGGGTACATGGTCCCCGAGCAGTCCACCTGACGCTCGTAAAGGCACCTCATGCTGTCGGCGTCGTAGAAGAACACCCGGCACGCGTCGTAGTCCAGGCACACGCCCAGGCGCTGAGGCATGGGGAGCGCGCGGTTGCCCGGGTCGCCGGACGTAGACGATTTGGGGATGAAGAGTTTACCCATGCCCGCGGTGAGGAGGGTGAAGGGTTGGGAGAGATCGTAGCACGCGGCGTCCTCGCTGCCGCTGTCGTGGCCGCTGTCGTGGTCGTACCTGGGATTAAAAAGCATCAAGTTAAAAATGAAGAAACAAAAGCGAGTGGTTAGCATGCAGGCCGCAAAGCTAGGGAACCCGAGTTCAATCCCACCCTCGGCCATCTCTGTGTGGAGTTCTCCCCCCCGTGCATTGCATGGTTTCCTGTTTTTTTTTATATTAAAGTTTGTATGGCTGCACGGTGGACGAGTGGATAGCACACATACCTCACAGCTTGGAGACCCGAGTTCAATTCCACTCTCGGCTATCTCTGTGTGGAGTTTGCATGTTCTCCCCCGTGCATTGCATGGTTTCCTCCCACATTCCAAAAACATGCTAGGTTAATTAGCGACTCCAAATTGTCCATAGGTATGAATGAGTGTGAATGGTTGTTTGTCTATATGTGCCCTGTGATTGGCTGGCCACCAGTCCAGGGTCTACCCCACCTCTCACCCGAAGACAGCTGGGATAGGCTCCAGCACCCCCCGAATATTCACACTGCAATGTAGTCTGCCACGGCATGTCCGACATAATCAAGTGAAAAGAAGTTCTCCTCCCATTCCGTGTGGAAGTGGTATGTTTTGGGCTTCTAACTTTGCCCTTCTTCCCTACTCCATTTGAAACCGTTCCGATTAAACAAATTGGAGGCTAACAAGTTAGCTCTGTAGCATGCTATTTTTAACCCGTATGAATGAATGAATGTTTTTTTTTTCCATTTATACAAAGCTGATATGCATTTTTTGTTGTATACATAACTTATTGAAAAATGAAAGAATGCCAGGCTTATTCTGTTATTTAAAATTGTAAGTGATATATGGCATCTATTATGTTGGACAGGTTACAGTGTACGTGTAAAACGTGGATAAAGTACAAAATAAGCACATCGCACACCGTCTGAGACAGGCGAAGACCAACAGACGGGCTTATTAAAAGCAATATTATTATTACTATGAACAGCTTCTAATATGAAGTGGTGAAAATGGTTCAATGCGGGACCTTGAACACGAGCTGCTTCCATCTGGGGAATAAGCTCTTTACAAGTTAATGCTGCTTCTCTTACATCACAGGCTTAGCGCCCCACTCGACTCGTTAGCGCGATGCTAACAAGGTTAGCGCAGATGCTTACCTGGGGCTGCTGGTGTCTCTGGGGCTGTGAAACCATTCCAGTAGCTTGGTGTCTGAGGCCACGCCCACTTTGACCATGTAAGAGTGAGGCTCCACCTTGAAGGCCCAGTAGTGTCTGGAGAAGGAGTCATTCTATTAATGGGATTTCATACTGGAGTTCACAAAATGGACTGCTATCATCCAATAGCGTCACATCTTGGACAGGGGTGGATGTTATTTCCCGTTGGCAGGGCCACATTGAAAATAGAATAATAATTTTGAGATTTTTTTTCTCGTAAAATTATGAGAAATAAATTTGATAAAAGTCTTAGGTAATGCCTTTTAAAAAATTTTTGAATAAAGTAATTTGCGACAGCACAAGAAGTTGTGAATTTACAAGTACAAAGTTGTAAACACAAGAACAAAGTTGTACGAGAAAAAACTCCTAACTTCATGTTACATGCATTAAAAAAATAGAAAGTCAAATTGACGGGACTAAAGTCGTATATTTATGACAATGAAGTTGTGCTTTTATGAGAATAAAGTTGTATATTTACAAGATTAACTTTATTACAGGCATACAAAAAGTCGTGCGCTTACGAGACAATGACGTCGTGCGCTTACGAGACAATGACGTCGTGGACTTACGAGACAATGACGTCGTGCGCTTACGAGAGAATGACGTCGTGCGCTTACGAGACAATGACGTCGTGCGCTTACGAGAGAATGACGTCGTGCGCTTACGAGAGAATGACGTCGTGCGCTTACGAGAGAATGACGTCGTGCGCTTACGAGAGAATGACGTCGTGCGCTTACGAGAGAATGACGTCGTGCGCTTACGAGAGAATGACGTCGTGCGCTTACGAGAGAATGACGTCGTGCGCTTACGAGAGAATGACGTCGTGCGCTTACGAGAGAATGACGTCGTGCGCTTACGAGAGAATGACGTCGTGCGCTTACGAGAGAATGACGTCGTGCGCTTACGAGAGAATAACGTCGTGCGCTTACGAGAGAATGTCGTGCGCTTACGAGAGAATGTCGTGCGCTTACGAGAGAATGTCGTGCGCTTACGAGAGAATGTCGTGCGCTTACGAGAGAATGTCGTGCGCTTACGAGAGAAAAACGTCCGAATCTTCCGAGAGAATAAAGTCGTAGTCTTCCGAGAGAATAAAGTCGTAGTCTTCCGAGAGAATAACGTCGTAGTCTTCCGAGAGAATAACGTCGTAGTCTTCCGAGAGAATAACGTCGTAGTCTTCCGAGAGAATAACGTCGTAGTCTTCCGAGAGAATAACGTCGTAGTCTTCCGAGAGAAAAAAGTCGTACCCTTCCGAGAGAACAAAGTCGTACCCTTCCGAGAACAAAGTCGTACCCTTCCGAGAACAAAGTCGTACCCTTCCGAGAATAAAGTCGTACCCTCACGAGAATAAAGTCGTACCCTCACGAGAATAAAGTCGTACTCTCACGAGAATAAAGTCGTACTCTCACGAGAATAAAGTCGTACTCTCACGAGAATAAAGTCGTACTCTCACGAGAATAAAGCCGTACTCTCTTGAGAATAACTTTATTCCAGGCATCCAAAAAAGTCATACATTTACCAGAATAAAATCATACATTGACCAAAAAAAAGTAAATTTACAAGAAAAAAAAATTGTTACTTTGTTCAAATGTAGCAGAGTAATCCCTCATTTACCATATTTATATATCAATTATTTTAGAAGTTTGAGCATTGAAAACCCATTTCAAACCTCCAACATAGAGCCCTCTAAACATACAACAACACCCCTATAGTCACTTTTACACTCATATTGCCCAATATATAAATATGCCATTCAAGACATAAGACCGCTCATGTGTTTCAATAAATGTCTTCAGGAAGTGACCTTGGTGATTCATAACACATTACCCAGTGTTATGTCATGTGATTATGATATTATTATTGTGCCTGTAGTGGACAGCCATCAAGTCTGTGACCATGTGACCAAACTAAACTGTAAACCAAACTAAACTGTATTTGTATTTGAGTTCATTATCATTAGCTGATAAAATAAAAATAAATTTAACATGTAGTAGTAGTAGTAGTAGTGGCGGCCTACCTTCCCTGAGAGATGCCCGTGTCCCCGATGATGTAGTCCAGTCCGATGTAGCCGCCTGTCTGCACGCGCTCCGCCGCCAGCAGGAAGGCCATGCCGGCCACGCTCTCCACGGCGTCTCGCCTCTTGCTCAGGATGAGACGCTCTGTGCTGAAGCCGCACTTGTCGCTGAACAGGAAGTCGAAAGCTGCACATGTAGAGAGAGAGAGAGAGAGAGCAGCCATGAGGATATATATAGTTTACAAAAACGTGGGGGCCATATACATACATATATATAATAATGTGTATATATATAATATATTATATATTATAATATAATTATTATAATAATTATATTAATAATTATAATTATATTATAATTATAATAATTATTATTATTATAATATAATAATAATAATAATAATAATAATAATAATAATAATATAATAATTATAATTATAATTAAGATAATATTTTATTATTATTGTTATAATTATAATAATCATTATTATAATGTTTCTAATTTTTCTAATGTTTCTAATGTTTCATAATTGTTATAATTTTTATAATTTTTATTATATGCATTATTACGATTGAAGTTCAAAGCTATTGGAAAGTATCCCGCCCCAATTGCCCTAACCTCAAACGCTTTCATACAAGCAAGCCAAATCCTGTGTAAATTGATGTGATACCCACAACCCGACACACGAGGGCGCTGCAACACAAGCTGTCCATAGCTCCATCCACTAACATGCCACAAGGCCCTGTGAAGTGTAATGAATCGCCATGAGCAGCAGTTCTGAAGGAACTAATTACATTCTAAAAATAGTTAGTGGGCCAAATGACATCATGGCTGTGCCTCTCTGTGGATTGATGGGCAACATGAGGGGGGGTGGGGGGGGGCACACTACAACCACACTAAGAATGAGTTTGTGCAGGCATATCTAATGTTGAGGCTAATGGGCGTATGTTATGTTGAGCTTGAGCTAAATATAGCTGCAGTGTGTGTGTGTGTGTGTGTGTTTGTGTGTGTCCAATGACATTCCTCCTCATTACTGATGCACGGTGAAGCCCAGCACTCGGCCCTCCGTGATCCGGAGCGCAGGAATGCGGATGCTCCAATCATAACACTTACCCAAATCATATTTTGTGTAATAATAATCTCGCCCACAAAAAGCATTACCATGGCGATCCATTAAAAACATCACTGTGCTTCACTGCCTCCGTCGAGCGCCTCAGAATTGAAAACGTAAACAAGTGAAGCATCTGTCATTTGATAATCTTTGCACAAGAAAAATCCTGCCCAATTGAATGAACGCATTACCGGGTGCAGGGGGGGTGTGGAAGGTGACCTCGGGGCTGTAAGGGCTGAACATGGAGTTCCGGCAGCTCCGCACTCTGAAGGCGTACAAGCTGTCAGCGACCAGGTCGCACACCACGGCGGTGGGTCCGTACACTCGCTCAGTGACCCTCCACATGCTGCTGCCGTCCTTGCCGCCCTCCTGGGACGGGCTGGGGGCACCCAACCTGAAACGACATTCAAAAGGTTAACATTACTGGCGGTCGGTGATGAACGAACGGGTTAAAAGAACTAGTTCTTTTTTGCAAACGGCACAAACGAGATCACTGCGACTAAAATACCCATTCGTAAAACGGCTGGAGAGTCGGTTCACTGTTCCTTTTGTAGGGCGGGACTATCTGCGTGGTTTCCTGTCTTATCCTATTGTCACGCCTGACTGAAAAACCGAGACAGAGAGATTGACTGTCGTTCATTCCGTTCACAAAAAAAATTGTTCATTTGATTCGTTCGTTCATGACCGACACATCACTAGTCGTCACGTGTTGCACTGTTGAGTCGGAATGAATGTAAACATGAGTGAACAAACTGACTCGACGCAGCTGACCGGCCGTACCAATTGACCGAAATGAACGGATCTTTTTACTGAATGAACCCAAATGATCCGGTTCATTGAAATGAACGAATCAAGTTTTATTATTATTATAATAATGGGCTCCAGCACCCCATTATTAGAGCCCTGTAGGCATGAAATAACACCCCTACAGTCACCTTCAGAATCGTATTATTCTTTGTTTGCACCACATTGCACAACACAGATGTGCAGGCTACGGGTTAAAAAATAGCATGCTACGGAGCTAACTTGTTAGCCTCCAATTTGTTTAATCTGAACAGTTTCAAATGGAGTAGGGAAGAAGGGCAAAGTTAGAAGCCCAAAATATACCACTTCCACACAGAATGGGAGGAGAACTTCTTTTGACTCGAATATGTCGGACATGCCGTGGCAGACTATATGCAGTGTGAATATTCGGGGGGTGCTGGAGCCTATCCCAGCTGTCTTCGGGTGAGAGGCAGGGGTACACACTGGACTGGTGGCCAGCCAATCACAGGGCACATATAGACAAACAACCATTCACACTCACATTCATACCTATGGACAATTTGGAGTCGCTAATTAACCTAGCATGTTTTTGGAATGTGGGAGGAAACCGGAGTACCCGGAGAAAACCCACGCATGCACGGGGAGAACATGCAAACTCCACACAGAGATGGCCGAGGGTGGAATTGAACCCTGGTCTCCTAACTGTGAGGTCTGCGCGCTAACCACTCGATCGCCGTGCAAATAAAAATAAAATAAAAATAAAAATAAAAATAAAAATAAAAATAAAAATAAAAATAAAAATAAAAATAAAAATAAAAATAAAAATAAAAATAAAAATAAAAATAAAAATAAAAATAAAAATAAAAATAAAAATAAAAATAAAAATAAAAATAAAAATAATTAAATTAAATTAAATTAAATTAAAAATAAAAATAAAATAATAATAAATAAATAAAAAATAAATAAATAAAAAATAAATAAATAAAATAAAAAATCTATATTAGGAAAGCATGAAGTGAACAAATGTAACAGTTACTGATTATAAAAGTACCTGATGGAGAGTCATTCAGTCATACGGGGAGGAAATAAAAATAGCACCTGCGGTACTCAAGCAGGTGGTGGTCTGTGGGTAGGTGGTCTTCAGACAGTTTCCAAAAGATGGTGGCCTCGTTGTAGACTTTGCTCTTGGAGAGGTCGATCATAGGGGGGTCCGGGACTAAACAAGTGAGAAATGAGAATAGAATAGCAATAATTCTAATTCTGTAATAATTGTAATAATAACAAATAGAATGACAATACTGAATTTGTGTTCATAAAGAATGAAAAATGACTTGCGTGTTCCACAAAAAAATATATACTTACTCAAAATGGCGGCATGGAGGACTGAGTATATGTGCATTTCTTACTGGGACTGTGAATGTTGTATTAGTTTGAGTGTTTTCTTTAAAAAGGTGGAAAACTACTACTACTACTACTACTACTACTACTACGTTCATGGCATCACTTCTTGGCCTCTACGTTGAGACAAAATGGGGCAGTGGGCCATCAGACTCCATTGATCAACACTTAAAGGAGAAACACCAGACGGACCGTACCACGGCCAAGTTTCACAGCAGGGGTCGGCTTTCTCTCGTTTCCGAGTGTCTGTTCCCGCTACAAACAGGAGATGGACTCCATTATTCCACACCCGAGTTTCATGTTACTGGCACGGCGGAGAGAAGTGCTGTTGTCATGGTAACCGTTTGAGGAACAACATCTCCAATGAGGTCCTGGACTCTCAAATCAATTTGCCACCTTTGACTGCATCAGTGTGTAAGGCAATGGTGGCAATTGTCGCTTTTTATATGTTCTGTATAACAGGCACGGGACGATAAACGATTCTGGCACAGGACTAGCATGAAAACATTCCTAAAACTTTTGTTTGTGTTCATGTTCCAAAGCCGCTAAACGGCAGCATTTTCCACTTCCATTGTGAGCATGCATTAGGAGCGCTTAAAGGCATCGGCCAAGTGATACCTTAATGGGTCTTCAACGCAGCATCGTTTGCTAGCGCTACAATGGAATGACTGCGGAGCTTTAAAAAAGGCACAGGAAAACGTGCTTCCTGCCTGAAGCTCACATTAAGAACATCACTCATATTACAAACATGGCCGCCAAAAGCAACCAATATAGATTCCGTCCGGGTGCTCTTATGAAAGATTCTATAAAAGGATTTAAAGCAGACTTGAGACTTGAACACGTGTGCGTTCGAAAGATATAAAACAGCTAAAAGTAGACAGCGTATAAAAGCCTTTTTGAAAAAAAAAAACACCAACAAAATTGTGATAATCTTATATTGTTACGCCAAAGAACTACTTTACTGGCGTAGTGACACCTTACCACACCACACCAGCTAGCTACCAGCTTGGAGCTACGTATTGTAGCTGCGGGTAATGCTTAAAACTCAAGTACTGCAAAATACTTTATTACATGTTATAATGAATGTACATGCTTCTGCATGGTTACGGCACGGGTTTAAAACCATATTTGTCGAAACATGGATATAAGCATGAGTCTTATTTATGTTTTTAAATGGCTTATTTTCTTTGATTATATCTACTAAGCATCTAAAATCTAATCTAAAAGCAGATTACAGAAATGCCACAAAACTAAAGTCATTTAAAACTGCAACCTTCTGGCTTTAAGAAACACTAAAATAAATCAAGAAAAAAAGTTGCGATATTCAAAAATTCTTTTTTAGATCAAGCAGTAGGAAAAAAATATGGAATCACTCAATTCTGAGGAAAAAAAATATGGAATCATGAAAACAAACAAACAAAAAAACTCTCCAACACACCACTAGTACTTTGTTGAAGCACCTCTGGCTTTTATAACAGCTTGCAGTCTCTGAGGCATAGACTTTGCTTTATAGCAGGGATCTCAAACATGTGGCCCGCAGGACACTAGTTTGAGGCCCCCGCCTTGATATGAAAGTTTAATGTTAGTGCGGCCCGCGCAAGTTTGATATGGATGCTGTATGGTATCATGTACCCAGAAAAAATTATTACGTTTGATTAATGTTCATGTTAAAGGTTAAATAACTGTTAATAGTTATCCTCCCTATCCGTGTGGAAGTGGTAAGTTTTGGCGATTTAAGTTTAAAAGGAAATAACTTGAAGGCTACCGTTTAGGTCGCTAGCTCTCTAGTTTGCGAGTTAGCATGTGTCTCAAGACCCGGCAGTTGCGCAATATGTTGTAAATAAAAAGAGTATAAATGTGACTATAGTCGTGTTTTGTCATGTCTACAGGGCTCTAATAATGCTTTGGTAATTTTAATCTGAAAAAAATAATTTGTCTACCCACCAACTATATGTGGTTTCTTAAGTTTTTATTATTTGCCATTTTATTATTATTATTATATTTATTTATTACTGATTGATTTTCTTTATTCTTGATTTGTTTATTTGAGAACAGAGGAATGTTTTATCAGAGCTTTTCTTGTAGAAAATTGGAACCAAAGCGACGTTTTTAAAAAATTTTTGTTTTTAATAAATGCATTTTTTTTTTTTTTGGAAAACCTGATGCAGCCCAGTCTCACCCAGACCCTAGCTCCAGTGGCTCCCAAGTAAATTGAGTTTGAGACCCCTGATTTAAAGTACGAATACGGATTGTTTTTCCAAAGCTGGTCTTACTTGTGATACTTGTGTCTGCCTCTTCTAGTCAGTGGCAGCTGTCAGCTGTTGGCTTGCATCCACTCAAAGGTCTCCGAGCCAATGAGGCCGCAGCTGCATTGTCAGCAATGTTATTCCTATGTCGCTTATAGAAATGGATGGAAGCACTGCCAGTACTCAAGTATCTACTTTGCGTTCATGTCGATAGAAGGTCTGAGTCTAGCTCAGCCTGAGCATGTGAATGCATTCACCAAAACAAAACGCTCCATTAATTAATGCAAAGTTGCCTATTTGGGTACAAAATCATGCATCGATTCACCAGAGGGAGGCTGATGTCATTGCAGCGCCTTGCTCAAATGCAATGCATTGTGGGAAAACTTTAAGAGACTTTTAAATGTAAACTTGAATTGTTACATGTTTGTATATTTATTTGGTGTACGTTTAGAACAGGGGTCTCAAACTCAATTTACTTGGGGGGCCACTGGAGCTCGGGTCTGGGTGAGACTGGGCCGCATCAGGTTTTCCACCAAAAAAAAAAAACGCATTTATTAAAAACAAAAAAATTAAAAAAAACTTGGTTCCCAGGGTTCAATTCCACCATCGGGCATCTCTGTGTGGAGTTTGCATGTTCTCCCCGTGCATGCGTGGGTTTTCTCCGGGTACTCCGGTTTCCTCCCACATTCCAAAAACATGCTAAGGTTGATTGGCGACTCCAAATTGTCCATAGGTATGAATGTGAGTGTGAATGGTTGTTTGTCTATATGTGCCCTGTGATTGGCTGGCGACCAGTCTAGGGTGTACCCCGCCTTACGCCCGAAGACAGCTGGGATAAGCTCCAGCACCCCCCGCGACCCTCGTGAGGAAAAGCGGTAGAAAATGAATGAATGAAAACTTGGTTCCGATTTTCTACAAGAAAAGCTCTGATAAAACATTCCACTGTTCTCAAATATCTTATTTTTTCTGCACAAAATAAGATGAAAAATAAATAAACAAATCAAGAATAAAGAAAATCAATCAATCAGTAATAAATATAATAATAATAATAATCATAATAAAACAGCAAATAATAAAAACTTTAAAAAAACACATACAGTTGGTGGGTAGACAAATTAATTTTTTCAGATTAAAATTAAAGCATTATTAGAGCCCTGTAGACATGACAAAACACGACTATAGTCACATTTATACTCTTTTTATTTACAACATATTGCGCAACTGCAGGGTCTTGAGACACATGCTAACTCGCAAACTAGAGAGCTAGCGACCTAAACGGTAGCCTTCAAGTTATTTCCTTTAAACGTAAATAGCCAAAAACTTACCACTTCCACACGGATAGGGAGGATAACTATTAACAGTTATTTAACCTTTAACATGAACATTAATCAAACGTAATCATTTTTTCTGGGTACATGATACCAGACAAGCAGGCCTTGTCATTTTTATCAGTTAAGACGTCGTTTTATGATTATTCTTAGCGCCGCCAAGGATTTTCAGCTCAGTTAGTTTGATAATGAGCACTGGAAACGGTTTAAGGGGATAGACGACACCAGCCGGCGAGCTGTAATGACTGTTCCGCTTCTTAGTAACAGAAGGATTGATTTGAATTATATATAGCTGATAAAAATCATTGACGTGTGCGCGCACACAGCGTATTGATGACGCAAATGCATAACACCCATTTGAGGTTTGGACTAAATGTGATTATAGTAATAGTGTGTAACAAAGATGCCATGTTGTTGTCATTATCAGCTCGTCAGACATTGATGACGCCACCACATTGATCTAAAATTGATCATCTAGCTCCCTATCTGCAGACCTTTTGGAATTTTAAAACATTATTCAAGTTCCATCCATCTGATGACAAGCGGGGAACCCTCTGGCTGTGCAGTTGACCAAAAAAAATAAATAAATAAAACAACACTGCTAAGCCGTAAATTCCACCACAGGCATGTACAAAGTTTGCGCTCCTTCATCCAATTAGGCAGCTGACAAATGACCTGTGACCTCTTATCACAGCCTGGCTCAAAGGGCTTATTTTAAATGATCCTATCTATCCATTTCTTAGACCAGGGGTCTCAAACACGCGGCCCGCGGGCCAAATGTGGCCCGCAGGACACTAGTTTGAGGCCCCCGCCTTGATATGAAAGTTTAATGTTAGTGCGGCCCGTGCAAGTTTGATATGGATGCTGTATGGTATCATGTACCCAGAAAAAATTATTACGTTTGATTAATGTTCATGTTAAAGGTTAAATAACTGTTAATAGTTATCCTCCCTATCCGTGTGGAAGTGGTAAGTTTTGGGTTTTTAAGTTTAAAGGAAATAACTTGAAGGCTACCGTTTAGGTCGCTAGCTCTCTAGTTTGCGAGTTAGCATGTGTCTCAAGACTCTGCAGTTGCGCAATATGTTGTAAATAAAAAGAGTATAAATGTGACTATAGTCGTGTTTTGTCATGTCTACAGGGCTCTAATAATGCTTTGTTCATTTTAATATGAAAAAAATAATTTGTCTACCCACCAACTATATGTGGTTTCTTAATTTTTAATTATTTGCCGTTTTATTATTATTATTATATTTATTTATTACTGATTGATTTTGTTTATTCTTATTTGTTTATTTTTTTTTCATCTTATTTTGTGCAGAAAAATAAAAATTAAGATATTTGAGAACAGTGGAATGTTTTATCAGAGCTTTTATTGTAGAAAATCGGAACCAAAGCACTGAAAAAGTTTGTATATTTTTCTGTTTTTAATAAATGCGTTTTTTTTGTTTTTTTGGAAAACCTGATGTGGCCCAGTCTGACCCAGACCCTAGCTCCAGTGGCCCCCCAAGTAAATTGAGTTTGAGACCTCTGTCTTAGACTTTTGTTACCTCCACCGAAGCACAACTCTCTGAGCAGCATCTCTTCTCGGGACGTGTCCAGCACATACTCGTCAAAGCAGGGGTGGGCTGAGGGCTGGAACGTCCTGAGAGACTCCGTGGCCCTTTGGATTCTGGACAAACACACATACACACAAAAACACATAAAAACATGATGACATCGCCGTGGCAACAGAGGACAAACAAGTAACGGCGTAAACTTTAAACCTTAAACCACATATTTCACTTCGTATTCATGAGTATGGTAGGTCTTTCTTTCATAAATGAAAACAAGGATTAACATTTTTAAAAGTGCCGCATGCACATAGTATCATGATCCCGCGAGTGCAAAGGTTCCTTTCTTTATCCAAAGCCGCTAATGGAGATCAATTAGCCGGCTTACAGCAGAAACACGTCCGTCCAAACACATGTCGCTGAGCGAACGATGCCGCAAAAGGATTTTCCCTACTTTGTCCTCGAGTTCGGTAACCTCTGTGCACGTGGCGTTGCACGTTTGGATAACTGATGCACGGAGACAAGACATCTGACAATCAATGGCGGTCTTCAACTTGTCTTCGAGGGCACAAATACGCAGGCAAAAGCACCGTTGAATACATATCAACACATATTCTGCCAGTTATTAATGATAATTAGCAAATGTAGCCTATAGTAGGCTAGCCCACACACAGACATGTCATCCCACCAGTTATTGAAAACACCCACCACCTTGCTGGAGCCTATCCCAGCTGTCTGTGGGCGAGAGGCACGGTACACCCTGGACTGGTGGCCAGCCAATCACAGGGCACATATAGACAAACAACCATTCACACTCACATTCATACCTATGGACAATTTGGAGTCGCTAATTAACCTAGCATGTTTTTGGAAGGTGGGAGGAAACCGGAGTACCCGGAGAAAACCCACGCATGCACGGGGAGAACATGCAAACTCCACACAGAGATGGCCGAGAGTGGAATTGAACCCCGGTCTCCTCGCTGTGAGGTCTGCGCGCTAGCCACTCGACCGCCGTGCCACCTGATAGTTATTCATGATAATAATAATTGATAGTTACGCAGAAATCTGACTAGTTATAACCCACGGATGCGTCATGGCAACCTCTTCTCTCGCCCGCCACCACCTTGCATAATGATAATATCAAAATCATAATATCAAAACCCATGAGTACAGTAAGTCTCGTGTTCGGGATCACTCCTCCTGCCAGTTATTAATACAAATCACCACCGTGCACAGTATAAATAGAATGACTCAAAATAATCCACAAACTCAAATCCCACAGCTGACTCACACATGGGGCAACATACATGTCATGACATAATTAATGCAATTGCTCCTCCCACCGGTTATTAATAATGACACTCAAAACTGCAGTAACAGCATTGCACACCAATGTGATGGTACATAGTATAAAAAAAAAGGTCTAAGGTCAAATGCTGTAGAGCAGGGGTCTCAAACACGCGGCCCGCGGGCCAAATGTGGCCCGCAGGACACTATTTTGAGGCCCCCGCCTTGATATGAAAGTTTAATGTTAGTGCGGCCCGCGCAAGTTTGATATGGATGCTGTATGGTATCATGTACCCAGAAAAAATTATTATGTTTGATTAATGTTCATGTTAAAGGTTAAATAACTGTTAATAGTTATCCTCCCTATCCGTGTGGAAGTGGTAAGCTTTTGGGCTATTTAAGTTTAAAGGAAATAACTTCAAGGCTACAGTTTAGGTCGCTAGCTCTCTAGTTTGCGAGTTAGCATGTGTCTCAAGACCCTGCAGTTGCGCAATATGTTGTAAATAAAAAAAAGTATAAATGTGACTATAGTCGTGTTTTGTCATGTCTACAGGGCTCTAATAATGCTTTGTTCATTTTAATCTGAAAAAAATAATTTGTCTACCCACCAACTATATGTGGTTTCTTAAGTTTTTATTATTTGCCGTTTTATTAGTATTATTATATTTATTTATTACTGATTGATTTTCTTTATTCTTGATTTTTTTAATTTATTTTTCATCTTATTTTGTGCAGAAAAATAAAAATTAAGATATTTGAGAACAGTGGAATGTTTTATCAGAGCTTTTATTGTAGAAAATCAGAACCAAAGCACTGAAAAATTTTGTATATTTTTCTGTTTTTAATAAAAATTACATTTTTTTTTGGAAAACCTGATGCAGCCCAGCCTTGCCCAGACCCTAGCTCCAGTGGCCCCCAGGTAAATTGAGTTTGAGACCCCTGCTGAGGTCGGTAAGTCAGTAACATACCTGACATGCAGCTGCTTAGCGGTCTGCACAAAGCAGGACTGGTCGGTCTCTTTGAGGACCTCCTGAGCGTAGCCTACCAGGCCGCTGTTCTCCAACATGCCCTGGTACTCCTCCATCTGGGAATAGGAAGAAAACAAACAGAGGGGATGACTTGTGCCAGAGGCTTTACTTTCATACAGTTCGGGAGAAACAAAAGGCAATCACACACCTGGGATTTCAGCTGCTCCAGGCGTCGGTTCCGCGACTGCTCGATGGATTTCAGCATCTCAGACTTTCTCTCCTGCAGGGCCTCAAACAGGCGGTCGAAGTGCTCGCTGGCTTGGCGCTCTGCTAGCTGGCCATTTTCCTTTTTTGTGACAAACAGTACATTAGTCACTGATTGAAATCTTTGTTGTTACAGCATAGAATACCCTTTACAGATGATGACATCATTTTTCAAGATGATACTGCATTTTGCCATGTAGCAAAAACTGTGAAGCCACTGGAGCTAGGGTCTGGGTGAGACTGGGTCACATCAGGTTTTCAAAAAAAAACAAAAAAAAAACGCATTTATTAAAAACAAACTTTTTCACTGCTAAAAGCTCTGATAAAACATTCCACTGTTCTCAAATATCTTAATTTTTATTTTTCTGCACAAAATGAGATGAAAAATAAATAAACAAATCAAGAATAAAGAAAATAAATCAATCAGTAATAAATAAATATAATAATAATAATAATACAGCAAATAATTAAAAATTAAGAAACCACATATAGTTGGTGGGTAGACAAATTATTTTTTTCAGATTAAAATGAACAAAGCATTATTAGAGCCCTGTAGACATGACAAAACACGACTATAGTCACATTTATACTCTTTTTATTTACAACATATTGAGCAACTGCAGGGTCTTGAGACACATGCTAACTCGCAAACTCGACAGCTAGCGACCTAAACGGTAGCCTTCAAGTTATTTCCTTTAAACTAAAATGGCCAAAAACTTACCACTTCCACACGGATAGGGAGGATAACTATTAACAGTTATTTAACCTTTAACATGAACATTAATCAAACGTAATAATTTTTTCTGGGTACATGATACCATACAGCATCCATATCAAACTTGCGCGGGCCGCACTAACATTAAACTTTCATATCAAAGGCGGGGGCCTCAAACTAGTGTCCTGCGGGCCACATTTGTTTGAGACCCCTGCTATAAAGTAAAGTCTATGCCTCAGAGACTGCAAGACTGTTATAAAAGCCAGAGGTGGTTCAACAAAGTACTAGTGGTGTGTTTGTTTTCATGATTCCATAATTTTTTTTCCTCAGAATTGAGTGATTCCATATTTTTTTTCCTATTGCTTGATCTAAATTTTTTTTTTTTTTGAGTAGAAAGTTGCAGTTTTAAATGACTTTAATTTTGTGGCATTTCTGTAAGCTGCTTTTTTTCTACAAAATCAAAATAGTCAGGGGTTTGTATTATTAGAGCCCTCTAAAAATGTACACTCACATTACCCAAAGTAGTAGATATAATCAAAGAAAATAAGCCATTTAAAGACATAAATAAGACTCATGCTTATATCCATGTTTCGACAAATATGGTTTTAAACCCGTGCCGTAACCATGCAGCAGCATGTACATTCATTATAACATGTAATACAGTATTTTGCAGTATTTGAGTTTTAATATGTAGCTCCAAGCTGGTAGCTACCTGGTGTGGTGCGGTAAGGTGTCACTACGCCAGTAAAGTAGTTCTTTGGCGTAACAATATAAGCAATGCCGCTGTATCACAATTTTGTTGGTGTTTTTTTTTCTTTCAAAAAGGCTTTTATACGCTGTCTACTTTTAGCTGTTTTATATCTTTGGAACGCACAGAGAAAGTCACACGTGTTCAAGTCTCGCATTATGATTGTGGATGATAATGATTTAACAATTTTTATACTTGAAAATGCTTACTGTAGACAATTAATACATACAAATTTCTTCATAGGTATATTTTTGACGAATAAAATGTTATAGTTCACATAGATTGAGGACTGAAGAAGAAATGTGTGGAGAAAAATGGGTGAAATGGACAAAATTCACGGACAAAAAATCAAGGAAATGACTGGAATTGCACCATAACAGGGAATGTGGGATTGCCAAATTGTGTGCTGTGTGTGTCCAGTGCCCATTTTATTGCTGTTGACGTTTTGTTTAAAAAAAAAAGAAAAAGAAAAATGTATGGTGTGGTTTACTTCATAATGAACTTGAAAGCACCACATGAACACATTCCCATACACACACACTGCTGTTCGACTCAACAGTCAGGTTCTTCAGCTAGCGACGCAAATACTTTGTTCATCCGGATTGACGATCTCAGGTTTCGTGACAACTGCAAATGAGACATCCATGGCGGTAGACCACCACAATGCATACCCCTCTGGGAGATAGTATAATTTCTATTCAGGGATGACCTTCGTGGGTGATGTACTTTAGGGCACTCGGGATGGGGATGAGAATTGATTCATTGTTAAGAATTGATCGTCTGTAACCGAGACAAAATGGAGTGTACTACTGTCGTCTAAAAAGAATCAGCAAAGGCGTAACATCAATTTGATTAATACAGTAATCCAGGGGTCAAATGTGGCCCGCAGGACACAAGTTTGAGGCCACCCGCCTTGATATGAAAGTTTAATGTTAGTGCGGCCCGCGCAAGTTTGATATGGATGCTGTATGGTATCATGTACCCAGAAAAAATTACAACGTTTGATTAATTCATGTTAAAGGTTAAATAACTTAATAGTTATCCTCCCTATCCATGTGGAAGTGGTAAGTTTTTGGCTATTTAAGTTTAAAGGAAATAACTTGAAGGCTACCGTTCAGGTCGCTAGCTCTCTAGTTTGCGAGTTAGCATGTGTCTCAAGACCCTGCAGTTGCGCAATATGTTGTAAATAAAAAAAAAAGTATAAATGTGACTATAGTCGTGTTTTGTCATGTCTACAGGGCTCTAATAATGCTTTGTTCATTTTAATCTGAAAAAAATAATTTGTCTACCCACCAACTATATGTGGTTTCTTAAGTTTTTATTATTTATTATTATAAATATTTATTACTGATGATTGGTTTTCTTTATTCTTGATTTGTTTATTTATTTTTTCATCTTATTTTGTGCAGAAAAATAAAAAATTAAGATATTTGAGAACAGTGGAATGTTTTATCAGAGCTTTTCTTGTAGAAAATCGGAACCAAAGCACTGAAAAAGTTTGTATATTTTTTGTTTTTTTTTGGAAAACCTGATGCTGCCCAGTCTCACCCAGACCCTAGCTCCAGTAGCCCCCCAAGTAAATTGAGTTTGAGACCCCTGCAGTAATCCCCCGCTTATTGCTATGAATTGGTCCCAGATAAGTGAATTTCCACACAGTAGGATTCCTTCTTTAGTAGTTTTAAGTATACAAAGCAGTCTAAATATGCTTTTTAGCATTATAAGAGCCCTCGAGACATTAAATAACACCCCTATAGTCATGTTTACACTCATTAACTAATATAAAAGACGTCTTAAACTAATAATACATTAGTACTCACGGCGTACTTCCTGCAGTGAATACTGTCTTATCAATGTAACAAAAAAATACATACTTTAATATTCATTCATTCACTACCGCTTTTCCTTACAAGGGTCGCGTGGGGTGCTGGAGCCTATACCAGCTGTCTTCAGGCGAGAGGCGGGGTACACCCTGGACTGGTGGCCAGCCAATCACAGGGCACATATAGACAAACAACCATTCACACTCACATTCATACCTATGGACAATTTGGAGTCGCTAATTAACCTAGCATGTTTTTGGAATGTGGGAGGAAACCATGCAATGCACGGGAAGAACGTGCAAACTCCACACAGAGATGGCAGAGGGTGGAATTGAACCCTGGTCTCCTGGCTGTGAGGTATGCGTGCTATCCACTCGCCCACCGTGCAGCCATACAAACTTTAATATAAAAAAATAATAATAAAATGGGATTCCATGAATAAACCATTCAGCCAATTTCCTCTGGTTGGTACCTCGGTCTGATTGATGAGCCGCTCCAGTCCAGTAATCTGAGACCTGACTTGGTCCTCTTTGCTGATGAGGTAATGGATACTCTTGGCCAGCTTCTCCTGTAAGGACGACAGCGAAGATGAGCACACAAGTACAGAGCAGTGGATCATATGGAAGAGATTCCCATGATTGAAAATACGAAAAAAAGGTATTGAGTATCGAATATTCCGTGGCCGGTGTGTACAGTACAGTACAGTAAACACTGGGATGGAACTCTTGCATTGTCGTTCCCAGGGACCGAAACCGATGCAGGTCGTGGTCACCTGATACACCTTTGGCACAGTTTGAGAACACAATGGACACAAGATAAAAAGGGGGACAAATGGTTTCATTAAATATTAAAAACACACAACACACTCAGTTGATTGAATTTCACCCAGATTGGGACAAACAGATCTTATGCTGAGCTCACTGTACAGCAGGGGTCTCAAACACGTGGCCCGCGGGCCAAATGTGGCCCGCAGGGCACTAGTTTGAGGCCCCTGCCTTGATATGAAAGTTTAATGTTTTGATATGGATGCTGTATGGTATCATGTACCCAGAAAAAATTATTACGTTTGATTAATGTTCATGTTAAAGGTTAAATAACTGTTAATAGTTATCCTCCCTATCCGTGTGGAAGTGGTAAGTTTTTGGCTAGTTTTTGGTTTTTGGCTAAAGATAAAAGAAAAATTTTTTTCGACTAAAATGTGCTGCTTTGGGCCACTTTCCAACATGCTAGTAACACATTTTTAACTGCCTCTAACATGACTGTAAAGCAGGGGTCTCAAACACGCGGCCTGCGGACTAGTTTGAGGCCCCCGCCTTGATATGAAAGTTTGATATGGATGCTGTATGGTATCATGTACCCAGAAAAAATGATTACGTTTGATTCATGTTCATGTTAAAGGTTAAATAACTGTTAATAGTTATCCTCCCTATCCGTTTGGAAGTGGTAAGTTTTTGGCTATTTAAGTTTAAAGGAAATAACTTGAAGGCTACCGTTTAGGTTGCTAGCTCTCTAGTTTGCGAGTTAGCATGTGTCTCAAGACCCTGCAGTTGCGCAATATGTTGTAAATAAAAAGAGTATAAATGTGACTATAGTCGTGTTTTGTCATGTCTACAGGGCTCTAATAATGCTTTGTTCATTTTAATCTGAAAAAAAATGGTCTACCCACCAACTATATGTGGTTTCTTAAGTTTTTATTATTATTATTATTATTATTATTATATTTATTTATTACTGATTGATTGATTTTCTTTATTCTTGATTTGTTTATTTTTCATCTTATTTTGTGTTTAAAAATAAAAAGTAAGATATTTGAGAACAGTGGAATGTTTTATCAGAGCTTTTCTTGTAGAAAATTGGAACCAAAGCAAAGTTTTTTTATTTTTTTGTTTTTAATGAATGCGTTTTTTTGTTTGTTTTTTTTTTTGAAAACCTGATGCGGCCCAGCCTTGCCCAGACCCGAGCTCCAGTGGCCCCCAAGTAAATTGAGTTTGAGACCCCTGCTGTACAGTAATGTACTGATTACTGCATAAATGGTAATGTTGAAAAAATAGTTCATTAGCACAGCATGTTCAATTCAGGTAGGCGTCGGTGAGTGTCAAATCATTCAACCAGTTCTCCTGGTTCTACGTTTGAGAGATACTTCCACTTTGAAACGGCACAGAAGGGGAAGAGAAAGCTCAATCGAAAGGTTTTTTTGTGACATCCACTGTAGTAATTTGAGGCCGTTTACCTTAAGGATCTTGTAGGCGTTGCTCATGGAGGTGACTTTGTGGTTGGCGTGCGTTCCTCCCAGCTTGCACAGGTGGCACACGGGCCTCCTGCACACTTCACAGTACATGTTCACCTTCTCCATCTCGTGCTCGGGGCACATTAGCACCTGCAAGGACACATTCTTGTGATACATTCTCAAAAAACACACAAAAGAACAAAAAAAACAAAGTTGAAGTGAAACAGGAAGATGACAAATGTCCGGAAATCCTCCTGACATGTTTCCTGACACGTCTTAAAATAGAAATTAAATTAGATTCAGCGCTTTTTCATTGCTTGGTTATATAACTTGCATGCAAGTTGACTTTAGAAAGGGACACAAAAAGGCAAGATGAAATCAATTATCAATTATCAAAAAGGGGCATGCAAAATACTAATATGACATTTTTATAGATCCATTTGTGGTATGATTTCCAATGTCACGTTCATTCATTCATCCATTTTCTACCGCTTATCCTCACGAGGGTCGCAAAGCAGTCTAAATATGCTTTTTAGCATGATAAGAGCCCTTGAGACATGAAATAACACCCCTATAGTCATGTTTACACTCATTAACTAATATAAAAGATGTCTTAAACTAATAATACATTAGTACTCACAGCGTACTTCCTGCGGTGAATACTGTCTTATCAATGGAACACTACTGACGGCAAAAAATAAACATGGCAAACTAAACATGTTTATAATAAAAAATACATACTTTAATATTCATTCATTCATTTTCTACCGCTTTTCCTCACAAGGGTCGCGGGGGTGCTGGAGCCTATCCCAGCTGTCTTCTTCGGGCGAGAGGCGGGGTACACCCTGGACTGGTGGCCAGCCAATCACAGGGCACATATAGACAAACAACCATTCACACTCACATTCATACCTATGGACAATTTGGAGTCGCCAATTAACCTAGCATGTTTTTGGAATGTGGGAAGAAAAACCGGAGTACCCGGAGAAAACCCATGCATGCACGGGGAGAACATGCAAACTCCACACAGAGATGGCCGAGGGTGGAATTGAACTCGGGTCTCCTAGCTTTGGGGTCTGCATGCTAACCACTCACTTTTGTTTCTTCATTCATTCATTCATTCATAAATTTTCTACCACTTATCCTCACGAGGGTCGTGGGCGTGCTGGAGTCTATCCCAGCTGTCTTCAGGCGAGAGGCGGGGTACACCCTGGACTGGTGGCCAGCCAATCACAGGGCACATATAGACAAACAACCATTCACATTCACATTCATACCTATGGACAATTTGGAGTCGCTAATTAACCTAGCATGTTTTTGGAATGTGGGAGGAAACCGGAGTACCCGGAGAACATGCAAACTCCACACAGAGATGGCAGAGGGTGGAATTGAACTCGGGTCTCCTAGCTTTGCTAACCACTCGCTTTTGTTTCTTCATTTTTCTTTAATATTTTGACTCTATGCTGCTCAAATGATAGGATTTTTCCTCATATTAAAGAGTTTATTCTTGCAGAATTGTATAATTTGATTTTATTTTTTCCATTTCTACTGTTTTTGTTCCCAACTATGTCAACTTTCTTCTTGTAAATTGTCTTCTTGTAATTGTCTATTATGTCTAGAATGTTTTTCTTTTAACCTTCAACTTTATGGTATTAAAATATTATTTTTTGTTGCTGTTCTCACGCATACACGAGGGAGAACATGCAAACTCAGAGAAACACAAAGACAAAGCAGACAAACAACCATTCACACTCACATTCATACCTATGGACAATTTGGAGTCGCTAATTAACCTAGCATGTTTTTGGAATGTGGGAGGAAACCATGCAATGCACAAGGAGAACGTGCAAACTCCACACAGAGATGGCCAAGGGTGGGATTGAACTCGGGTCTCCTAGCTGTGAGGTCTGCACGCTAACCACTCGATCGCCGTGCAGTACCAATGTCAGGTTATTTTTTGTTATGTTCTGCTAGCATGTCTTACCAAGCATTTGGACAGCAACCCATAGGATGGTACTTGCCTTGGGCCTGAAGTTGGTGGTGGGCCCCACATATTCGTGCTGGGCCTTGGGCGTACCCCAGGGGTGGTGAAGCTTAAAGCACTCGTTGCAGTAGCTGGCCTTGCAGTCCATGCAGCTCTTGGTGGCCTCCTGCTGCTGCGGAGGCTTGCAGATGTTGCACATGATGGCCACGGCCGCCCGCGCCGCCTGCCGGTAGCGCTCCACGATGCTCTCCAACGTGAAGTTGCGAAAGAGCATGCTGATGCCGCGCTCGCCCAAGTCGATGTCGTGCTGACAGCCCGGGCACGGGATGGTGGTGACGCGGGGGGTCACGGATCCTCTGCGCCAGCCGGGGGAGGAGATGGAGCCTGTGTGGGAGGATGAGGGAGCGGGATGAAAATGAGTCGGCCTGTTTGGAATTTTGTCTGAGGCCCTGTTTGTGATTAAAACCAATCAGTCGGCCTGTTTGGAATTTTGTCTGAGGCCCTGTTTGTGATTAAAACCAATCAATCAATGGCCACAACATTAAAGCCTAATGTTGGGCCTTGTTAGCATAGCTCTCATGCTAACACTTTTGATTTCATTCAATTCAAATAGAACTGCTGGAACTGTCACAAATAGGGCCTCAATTCGTGCTTCAAATTCCCCACAATGACTAACTAGTACCCCTCACAGACGCGGATGCATTGCACAAAAGCACCACACAATGCATCCGATCAAGCAGTCACTCATGGGCCAGCGACTTTTGGGGAAAATGGTGACAAGCAGTCAGGAAGGGGGTGTGGTTAAAAGGATATATTCATATTCATACAGTGCATTTCATTCCACATTAACAGCAAAAATGAGAATTAAGTGCTGATAGCCATCTGGACCAAGTAATAATAACTGTAATTCTGTAAAAAAAAAACAAATATGGTACAAATGAATCAAATTGGGCTTATTTTATGAATTAGCATAATTTTGACGATGCTCATCATCAGCAGAGGCCCGCAAGTTGCATTCGCGGTATTTTATTGTGCATGTATGTGTGGTCTAAACCAACAGAAATACAAAGCAAAACAATGAGTTACAATCAGTAACTGTTACATTTGTTCACTTCCTGCATTCCTACTATAGTTAAATTTTTATTCAATATTTTTTTAATTTACCCCGCCTCTCGCCCAAAGACAGCTGGGATAGGCTCCAGCACCCCCGCGACCCTCGTGACGAAAAGCGGTAGAAAATGAATGAATGAATGATTATTTTTCTTTAATATTTAATATTTTTATTTAATTTTTTAAAAATATTTTATATTTAATATTTTTTTATTTAATATTTTAAGTTTATTATATTATGATATTTTATTTTTATGATATTTTATTTTTATTATTATATTATTATTATTATTATTATTATTATTACTACTACTATTAAATCCTACCCCTCCATCTGGTACTTTTACAATCAGTAACTGTTACATTTGTTCACTTCCTGCATTCCTACTATAGTTTAATTTTTATTTAATATTTTTATTTAATTTTTTAAAATATGTTATATTTTTTATTTAATATTATATAAGTTTTTATTTTATTATTGTTATTATACATTTTTATTATTATTATATTATTATTAAATCCTACCCCTCCATCTGGTACTTTTACAATCAGTAACTGTTACATTTATTCACTTCCTGCTTTCCTAATACAGTTTAATTTTTATTAAACTAAAAACCAAAATATTTATTTTCATTTTTTGAAAAAAATTCTGCGTGCAAATGTGCTCAGAAATGACGTGGTGTCTTTGAATGCAACCCCTCATAAGGTGAAAGTGTGATTCAAATGTTTTGTTTTTTCCCCAGACATACTTACAAAATGGTGATTAATCATGATTAACTAGAAAACTGTGGTGAATCTGATTAAAAAATGTAATCATTTGACAGTCTGAAAAAAAATTTATAAAAACACCATCATCAAGCGTCCAGTTTGGCACATCAACACTTATTCCCACATACAGTATCTCACCTGTCATGTTTCTGATCCTACATATTCTGAAAGGAAGAGACAACACTATAGAAATGAAACTTGGATATATATAAAGAGACAAAAAAAAACACCTAGACAAGATAAGTGTCTTGCTGAGGAAACGGAACGTGAAGACGAGTCCAGACTTGAACATAATTGAGCACCTGTGGGGCATCCGCAAGGTGTCTCATATCCACTGGTGAGTGGACGAGGATTCCAGTGACAACCTAAGCAGCTCTGGTCAATTCCATGCTAAGCAATGGAGCTTAGCATCGTAAATATTGACACGAAGAACAAACCTTTGATGTGAACTAACTTGTGTTAATGGCTGTGAGTTGTTTTCAGTCAACTATACTGCTATACAAGCTGTACACGGACTACTCTAAAGCCTAGGTCACAACCGCTTACACGGGCTCCTACGGCCAGTCTAGGTCCAAAAATACAAGAAACGCACGGAGGGCACGAGTATGACCTGCTGACTTTCAAGATGTAGACTGGCTGAAGGCTGGTCTCATTTTACAATAAGGTACACAAAAATGCAGTAGTTATTGAGGAACTAATGAAGAACTACTAAGGCGCCAACATTTAGAGTAGTTACAGACAAACTACCGACTAAGGCGGCAATATTTAGAGTAGTTACAGAGGACCTACCGACTAAGGCGCCAACATTTAGAGTAGTTACAGAGGAACTACCGACTAAGGCGCCGACATTTAGAGTAGTTACAGACAAACTACCTACTAAGGCGCCGACATTTAGAGTAGTTACAGAGGAACTACTAAGGCGCCTATATTTAGAGTAGTTACAGAGGAACAACTAAGGCGCCTACGTTTAAAGTAGTTACAGAGGGACGACTAATGCGTCTACATTTAGAGTAGTTACAAAGGAACTACTAAGGCGCCTACATTTAGAGTAGTTACAGAGGAACGACTAAGGCGCCTACATTTAGAGTAGTTACAGAGGAACGACTAAGGCGTCTACATTTAGAGTAGTTACAGAGGAACGACTAAGGCATCTACATTTAGAGTAGTTACAAAGGAACTACGAAGGCGCCTACATTTAGAGTAGTTACAGAGGAACGACTAAGGTGCCTACATTTAGAGTAGTTACAGAGGAACTACTGACTGAGGCACCAACATTTAGAGTAGTTACAAAGGAACTACTAAGGCATATAAACCTAAGTAGTTATTGAGGAACTAGTGACTAAGGCACAAATATTTAGAGTAGTTACTGAGGAAACATCGAAGAACTAACGAGAACCTAATAACTATGGCACATATATGTAGAGTAGTTACTGAGGAACTAATGAGTGGTGATTAAGGTCGGGTAGGTCATTGTGTACCTTAATGTAAAGCGTTACATTACCGAAGTCTTTTATTTTTATAAAAAGGAAAATAATCCGTTATTGAACATTTGTGTTCATAAACTGAAAAAAATAATAAATATGGCATCAAATGCCATATCAAATGTGACCTTGCCATAAAGTACATCCAAGTTTACTTCCTCCAGTATTGTCCCTTGAAACTGTACACAACAACAATACAAGGTCCTCTTAAAGTAATGGTACTTTGAAGAGTTTGGAAAGATCATAATGCTTGTTACTGATGCATCAGCATCTTAACAAGTGGCCAATGCATTGCACATTGCACATTGCACGGGGTGCTTGCACACATCACAGACACTAAAGCAGTGAAAAAGCACTTCAAACAACAACAACACTGTGAACATACAAAAAAAAAACATTGACAAGAATATTGCTTCACGTTTTTGGGGAGAAGTGAGGAGTGCTGGATTTATCTCAGTTTGATAGCCAGTATTTCCGCTTCGTTTCCGAGGACCTGAAAATTAAATCAAACACTCCTCAGGAGGTGAGGAAAAAAAAAAAACACAACACCAGCTGAGGGGGGTTGGCGGGCAACTTCCACACAAAAATAAACACTGCCGAAGAAGACAAGGTGAAGTGGGTGGCGGCAGAGGGAAAAAAGCAGCGACTCAGCGACAAACATGTCAACTATGTAGTGTATGTGCATGCCGTACATGTGAGCGAAGCCGAGTGAGTTAACTGTGATGATGTGCGACGGTTTATGACAGGGGTCTCAAACACGCGGCCCGCGGGACACAAGTTTGAGGCCCCCGCCTTGATATGAAAGTTTAATGTTAGTGCGGCCCGCGCAAGTTTGATATGGATGCTGTATGGTATCATGTACCCAGAAAAAATTATTACGTTTGATTAATGTTCATGTTAAAGGTTAAATAACTGTTAATAGTTATCCTCCCTATCCGTGTGGAAGTGGTAAGTTTTTGTCTTTTTAAGTTTAAAGGAAATAACTTGAAGGCTACCGTTTAGGTCGCTAGCTCTCTAGTTTGCGAGTTAGCATGTGTCTCAAGACCGTGCAGTTGCGCAATATGTTGTAAATAAAAATATAAATGTGACTATAGTCGTGTTTTGTCATGTCTACAGGGCTCTAATAATGCTTTGTTCATTTTAATCTGAAAAAAAATGGTCTACCCACCAACTATATGTGGTTTCTTAAGTTTTTATTATTTGCCGTTTTATTATTATTATTATTATATTTATTACTGATTTGATTTTGTTTATTTATTTTTCATCGTATTTTGTGCAGAAAAATAAAAATTAAGATATTTGAGAACAGTGGAATGTTTTATCAGAGCTTTTATTGTAGAAAATCGGAACCAAAGCACTGAAATAGTATATTTTTCTGTTTATAATAAATGCCGTTTTTTTGGGGGGGGGGGGGACCTGACGCGGCCCAGTGGCCCCCAGGTAAATTGAGTTTGAGACCCCTGGTTTAGGACCATATCCTGTCAAACTTAATATGATGATGATGATAAACATGTGTCGCACAATTAGAAAACTAGACATATTCGATGGATTATGAACGATTCGTGATTCATCTCCTTCGGAATGTTCTGAACTCCTGTTTCCACACCAGTCGTATAGAGAAACCGGAGTCAACATCGGCAATGTAATCAATTAAACGCTAGCTCTTGTATGACAAAGCTTCCTTAGCTAGCACTAAAATGATTAGTATATGATGAATGCTGTGAGGATGGAAATGACTGAAGCAGACAATGGCCCTGAAGGCAGCGCTGTCAATCTTAACAGGAGTTAAGGAGTTAAGAATCTCTGCAAGCCCAAACTGCGGCTGAGAACAGAGTTCACGCTTCTTTTGTTTCAACACGCGAGCCGACACAAACAAGTATTGCGCAAGTTTGTTGACCTTTAGTAGGGTTCCATTGCATTCAGGTTTAATAGAGGAAGCCTTCTGTGACTGTAAGGGTGGTATTGTAGCATATATGGACGTAGTTCGCTACCAGCACAAAATACGCTTTTTGTAACAACAAAAAAAAATTGTTTTTTGTACAATATGGAACATAATAAACAAATCCGTTTGACCTGCTGACCATGAATAATTTTATTGAGGTTTTGTTTCTTTCTTTCAGCTTTTTCCTCATTATTATCCGCATAATGATTTTTGGCTTGAGCCCTTGTGACTGCTAAATAACCCACCATGGGGCCAAAGAAGGTTACAAATACCAGCACTTTCATGAACACTTCTTTACCAAGTACCAAAAGACGTATTTGGTCCGTATGGGTACAGATGTGGAAGACCATTTATTCATAATTAACCATTCATTCATTCATTTTCTACCGCTTAGCGGCCAGCCAATCACAGGGCACATATAGACAAACAACCATTCACACTCACATTCATACCTATGGACAATTTGGAGTCGCTAATTAACCTAGCATGTTTTTGGAATGTGGGAGGAAACCGGAGTAACCAAAGAAAACCCACGCATGCACGGGGAGAACATGCAAACCGCTAACGCTAACCACTCGATTGCCGTGAAAATTAAAATTAAAATTAAAATTAAAATTAAAATTAAAATTAAAATTAAAATTAAAATTAAAATTAAAATTAAAATTAAAATTAAAATTAAAATTAAAATTAAAATTAAAATTAAAATTAAAATTAAAATTAAAATTAAAATTAAAATTAAAATTAAAATTACAGCCCCCCGTGCAGCCCCATAATTAACCAATATATGGATAATGATTTGACATGTGATCTTTTCCTTGCATTTTTTGGGGGGGTAGGCACACTACTTCGCAATGCACATTAGCGCCACCTCCAGGACTGAAGTGGAACATCCATCCATCCGTTTTCTATGTCGCTTCAATCACACACAAGGTGACCAAAGGGCTTTCCATTAAAACAAACCTATTTAAATTCAATATAATAATACATTTTAATTCAAATGGCAAAAAGTGTCTAAAATCATTACTGTGTATTATCCTCACTAGGGTCGTGGGTATGCTGGAACCTATCCCAGCTGTCTTTGGGAGAGAGGCGGGGTACAAACTGGACTCGACGCCGCAGTGGAGTGGAAGCTATGTAACCGATTTACGACACAATGTTATTGGTCCTTGGAACATTCTAAAAATACTAATAAAAAAAAACACATTTGAAATATTAAAAGGATGTGAGAAACAAGAAAAATAATTAAATAAATAATAATTTTAGAAAATTAGGGAAATAATTTTTTTACAATAATAGTTTCAAAATATTATGAGAATAAGAGAATAGGTTAGTGGCCCGTGCATCGTTTAATTTGGACACCCGTCTAACTTTATTAACAGCACATTTTGTGACAAACATTTTTCACTTACCATTAAAGCTGCTACATTTCACCGTCTTTGAGTACCTAGAAAAGTACTTTATACAGCATTTTTAGCTTAGCTGCGAGTTGCTTGTCGTCGTGTTTGCTCATGTGGGCTTAAAAAAAATAAAATTAAAAAAAAAAAGGAACTACGTAGCGGAGAGCTCAAGCTAGGGTTTCACAAACTGGAGGGGGGTTGGGGGGATTCGGGGGGTTCCAGTGACACTGTACTCACTACTACAGCTACTGAACAGTCGGAGGCCGCGTCTACCTCGATTTCCGAGCGACCTTCGCAGTGTGGCTGCAAGCAATCAACAAAAAGAGGTGACAAATAAAGATGACACAACACAGAAATGTGTGATCATGTGACTGTGGGGTGGAGAGGGTGGGGGGGTGGAGAAATCGGTGGTTAAGGATGAAAATGTTTGGAATGCTTGAAACGCATATAGCATATGAAGTGCACGATTGTTGATTGGTGAGGTTTACAACATACAGTGTAGACTCTACATTAAGTACACCTGAATACTGAATAATATTATTGGAAAATAATGATTTTTTTCCCATAAAATTTCACATATCACATTTTTGTCATAAAATATATATTTTTTTGTTTGGTGCTCTCGTGCAAATTCATTCATTCATTTTCTACCGCTTAACCCAGCTGTCTTCGGGCGAGAGGTGGGGTACACCCTGGACTGGTTTGCCAGCCAATCACAGGGCACATATAGACAAACAACCATTCACACTCACATTCATACCTATGGACAATTTGGAGTCGAAAAATTTTGGACTAGGTGCTGTCCATGTATGGGTGGTCATCAAAGACAACAACATACTTACTCACGGTGCAACAAAACCAAAACACATCTGCAGCAAGTTAAAGCATCACATGTATCAACTACTACTATTACTGCGTGTCCGATAAACAACAGCTAAGCAGTAGCTTAAACTGTTATTTACAAGTTCCCGCAAGGCATGCTGGGTAGTCCGGACAGTAAAACATTGAATTTTAAAAGTTAAATGTCCCTTCCTTGTTTACGTCTCTGACGACCTCCTCACCTTACGGCAAAATGTTGGGAGAAAGAGAGAGGACCACAAGCTACCCAGCATGCCTTGTGGCAGGACTATATGAGTGTAATCACATTTATTTCCTGTACAACTCAAGCGTGCCATAATAGTACTGGATATCATGGTGCTGGATACAGCTTCCATGTTAAAAGTTTTTTTTAAAAATTTGAACGTCTGGTGGGACAGATTTAGAGGCTTGACGGGCCTCATGTGGCCCACATGCCGCAGTTTGACTATGGTGTCATTTTGCTCTTTGCCGAATATTCATTCATTCATTCATTTTCTACCGCTTATCCTCATGAGGGTGGCATGGGGGGCTGGAGCCTATCCCAGTTGTCTTGGCGCAAGAGGCGGGGTACACCCTGGACTGGTGGCCAGCCAATCACAGGGCACATATAGACAAACAACCATTCACACTCACATTCATACCTATGGACAATTTGGAGTCGCCAATTAACCTAGCATGTATTTGGAATGTGACCAACATGCTAACCACTCATCCACCGTGCGCCAGCCTCCAATTTTCATTAATTAATTTTCTACTGCTTTTCCACGGGGGTGCTGGAGCCTATCCCAGCTGTCTTCAGGTGAGATGTGGGGTACACCCGGGACTGGTGGCCAGCCAGCCAATCACAGGGCACATATAGACAAACAACCATTCACACTCACATTCATACCTATGGACAATTTGGAGTCGCTAATTAACCTAGCATGTTTTTGGAATGTGGGAGGAAACCGGAGTACCCGGGGAACATGCAAACTCCACACAGAGATGGCCGAGGGTGGAATTGAACTGACAATTGACAATTTGAGCAAATTTTGTTAAAAAAACATGAAAAATGTATTTTTGGGTTGCAAAGCTTAGCAACAAATTATCAATAACTCTGACATTTTGTCTAATGATGATACAATATTAAAGATATATGTATTACATGTGTGCTTGTGTGTATTTGTACTCCAAATGTCAGTGTATATTGTAAACCAGCATGCATTGTGTGTGTTGGAACAAAAACAAATGTAAACAGTACTTGCATGAATACATAAACATGTGATCGTGTTTGAGCTGCACGAGTACATAAAAGCTGATGATCTGTTAAATAAAATCAAAAACGCAGGATAAAGACGTCAAATCCTATTGGCCGAGAGCTCCAAATGTGCGATACTGAAGGAGACGAGGATTTGAAAAGCATTCCTTCATCTCTCCCAGTTGCACACTTTATAAATATAGTGGAGTCCCTTCATTATTCTGTCCTTGCCTACTAATCCCTTCATTCATTCCTTAACAGCCAGGTCGAGTCACCGTGGCGACCAATCATCTGACAGCCCTCTCGTTAAGTTTGAGAGCCCCCCCACCCGATGTTGTTCTATTTTTCTTTTATGTAACCGCCTTATAAAAATGTACGTTTCCAGTATAATCCTGAGGAGAATGTTTACATTAGCTGAATGAACCCGTTATTCAAAAAGTAAGGCTTTTGCTTTCCCGTGTCAACACATGCGCCATAATAAACTCATTCATGTTGTGGAGGAGAGTGGATAATAGTCCCATAGAGGGTGCCTCGTCACCATGGAAACAACTTGTTACTTTCAACGCCACGATCATTTTGTGTGTCGTTTCATGTGTACTTTTAATTATTGGGTTGATCCGTTTAGCTTTTTGGCTCGCAGCTCTTTGGCGGCACCAAAGTGCATAATACAGTGAAGCCCGTTTACATCAGTCCCAGTCCACCCTACATGCTCGATTGCTTTTGTCGACATACAATTTGAGAACCAAAAGGGGTGTCCATAGTGCAGCCCAGGGGGCATTTGCGGCAAAAATGGGAAAAATTGAGAGGGGCATTCTCTTGGCCAAAGTAATGGTTTAATTTCATTTGAACATGCATCAGATTACAATTGAATGCATCACATAATCAGTTCCCAGTTCCACATGTCCAAAAGAAGTAGGAAGAAGCAAAGCTTATTAAATCCTACCCCTCCATCTGGTACTTTTACAATCAGTAACTGTTACATTTGTTCACTTCCTGCTTTCCTAATAAAGTTTTTTTTTTTAATTTAACATTTTTATTTAATATTTTTTAATTTTCTATTTATTTTATTCCTATTTTATTCCTATTTCTAATTTTATTCTTATTCCTATTTTATTCTTATTCCTAATTTTATTTTTAATTTTAATTTTATTCTTATTCCTATTTTATTCTTATTCCTAATTTTATTTTTAATTTATTCTTATTCCTAATTTTAATTTTAATTTTAATTTTAATTTTAATTTTAATTTTAATTTTAATTTTAATTTTAATTTTAATTTTAATTTTAATTTTAATTTTAATTTTAATTTTAATTTTAATTTTAATTTTAATTTTAATTTTAATTTTAATTTTAATTTAGTCCTAGCATATAAGTGTTTCAAATGTAGTTCTTCCCTGAGATCATATTTCTCCTCTCTTGTCGAGAAGTATTGGATGACATTTTTAACTAATTGTTTATTTTTAGCCTTAGTCACAAGTAAATATGCACGCAACGGTTAGTTCCCGTTCGATTTCGGTGACGCCGACAACCGCTTTTGTCGACGTCAGTCCAGACATACTGTAGAACATCGACATGAACGGGTTCCACTGTACAGCTAAACGATATTAAAAAAGGTGGCAAACAACCAAAATGCTTTTTAAGATTGCTGTAAAATTTTGTAAAAGGGAGTCCCGTGTCCCTGCAGGCTATTTTACCAATGTGGATTTTGACCTTTGGATTAAATCACTGTCAGTTTTGTCAGTCAATCTCACAGATAGCTGGGCTTCAGACAGTTTGGTCAAAGTTATTTCCGCTTTTATTCTGTCGACGTAGCTTATAGGGAAAAATGGACAGGATTACCAGAAGGAGGAATGTGTGCGACTTCTGTCATTAATGAAATCATTTGTGTTCATTCATCTAGGACAAGAGGGAGGGGGGGGAAGGGGGCGTCGCATAGGGACAACAACGCTTGGCCCATTTTAAGGCTTGGCTCTTTGTCTTACTCCTTCTACAGTTTGTCCTGTAGACATCCAAGTATTATTGGATATTTTTATGAAGTCATATTTTTCACACCAAGGCCAATCTGCGGCATGAATTGCCTTAGCTTTAAGTCAGGGGGGTTCAAGCCTTTGTTGTAAATATTTCAACAACAAAAACGCACCTCAGCTTTGTGGTGTAGGTGGCAAAAAAGCCTTTTATTTGTGTCAACTTCTTTTTTGCATGTTACATTTTTTTTGCTGTTGTCAAAATTTTTCAACTTTATTCATCTCTGTCATTTTTTTTTTGGGTGATTATTATAACTTTTTTTTCCAAACATTACAACTTCAATTTATAAATAACATATTGTCTTTAATATTTCAACTCTATGCTACTAAAGTGACCTTATTTTACCTCATAATAGGAGTTTTCTTGTAAGATTTTCTTGTTAGAATATGACTTTATCTCTTTATATTTTAATTTTATTCTTGTAAAAATACTGCTGTTTTTCCCCAATTACTACGTTCCCCCCCCCCAACTATCTTTTTGTGAATTTTCTTCACATAATTCTCACTTTTTTCCCATAATATTTTGAATTTACTCTCATAACAGTAACTTTTCCTGCAACTTAATCTTACAAAAATTCAACCTTATTCCTTGTTTGCTTCTCATAATATTACAACTTTTTTTTAATGCGTTTTGTCTGTTTCAAGTTTATGCAACCAAAATAGCAAGATTTTTCTTCGTAATATTACAATATCAACATGGTTAAATTATGACTTTTTATTACAATTTTTTTCCATTTTATATTTTGACTTTACTGTAGTAAAATTACTGATTTTTCAATTTTAGCTGTGTTTATTTTTATTTATTTACAGCCACAGACTGTGCCTGAGCCGCACTTTGGACACCCCTGCCTAGGGTTACAAAAAAAAAAAAAACATTTGTTGGATTTTTTTTTTTAATTTTTACTCATTTTTACAAGAAACCCGTAAAATGAATCACCATGGCCGCCATCATTTTAACATGGTTAAATTATGACTTTTTTTTGTTTGATTACAATTTTTTTCCATTTCATATTTTGACTTTACTCTAGTAAAATTACTGATTTTTCAATTTTTGCTGTGTTTTTGTTTTTGTTTTGTTTTTTTTTTTTAAAAGACAGCCACAGACCGCATATGGTGCCTGAGCCGCACTTTGGACACCCCTGCCTAGGGTTATAAAAAAAAGGACATTTGTTGGATTTTTTTTAAACTTTTACTAATTTTTACAAAAAAAAACGTAAAATGAATCACCATGGCCGCCATCATTTTAACTGGTTAAATTATGACTTTTTTTTGTTTGATCACAATTTTTTTCAATTTCATATTTTCACTGATTTTTCAATTTTTGATGTGTTTTTTTATTTTTTATTTTTTATTTTTTTTTAAAGACAGCCACAGACCGCATATGGTGCCTGAGCCGCACTTTGGACACCCCTGCTGCCTAGGGTTATAAAAAAAAGGACATTTGTTGGATTTTTTTAAAACTTTTGACTCATTTTTACAAGAAACCCGTAAAATGAATCACCATGGTCACCATCATTTTTAGTGGTCAACTTCTTTTTACACAAATTAAGAATGATAAAACTTCCTTTTCCATTATTTCCTGTGTGGAAACGTGTACATTTTGTTCAACTTTCGAGGTTATTTAATGTATTGCTGTATAAAGGACTTTTCTGCATCAATGGGAGACTTTACTAACCTGATCGCACCAGCCTGTCCAGCCTCTCCATGGAGGGCGAGGGCACCCGCGACCTGGGGCTGCCGGGCAGCGAGCACTCGGAGCCTCCGTCGAAGGAGTCGTCGTGGTTGAGCATAAGGAGCTCCCTGACGCATTTGTGGCAAACGCTGTGCTGACATGGCAGGATGAGAGGGTGGGTGAAGAGTTCCTTGCAGATGGGGCATATCAGCTCCCTCTCGATGTTCTTGATGGGAACCTGACAGATGACGTCATCGGCATTAAGTACAGTGATGGCATTAGCATGTAAAATACACCCGCGGCAAATCAAAACTGTAGCAAACCATCATTAAATACATTCCTAACTTGCCACATTACAGGTGTACTGACCACCTATAGTCATTCATTTATCAAAATGAGGTTACAAAAACAAACACATATGCATTTAACTAAAAAAGAGCAATACAATTTTGATTGGTTTTAAGCTAGCTTTAAGCTAGCTTTTAAGCTGTTTTTTCTCTGTCACATAGGTGCAAAGGAGGAGGTATGGTCACGTGCACATTGGATGCATTGCTATCAGTTGTATGTCACTCCAATCATACGGTAGTTTTCTCATACATTACATAAGGAAGGATTAGTCCGCCAACAGCTAAATATAAACAAAACACACACACATACATACAAACACGGGGTGGTTTCTAACTTGCTCACGTTTACGAGTGAAGAGAATTACTCTTACTTTGTTTGTTTTGCGACATTAATTGAAGAAATACGGTACACGGCACGTGCAGGGAGAACAAACGCCATCAAATATTATATCAAAAAGCATATAAAGTAACCAGGGAATGTCTTCTAATAAAGAACGTACACAGTTTCTGCGTCTTTGTGTGCGAAATTAAACAAAACGCCGACCGAAAAGTTTGAAACTTACCGCGTGTGTGCTGCTTCGCCGCATCTCCGAAGTCATGACGAAGGTCGAAAATGAAAAAAAACGAATTTTCTTTTGCTCGTTTTATCCGCAAATCGATACAAAATAAAGAACGCCGACCGTGTGAACTTTTTGTGACGCGGCTGAACAAGCAGTAGCCCCCCCTTGTCGTGAATCAGCAGCAGAGTAAGTAGTGGCACATTCGCTTGCTCGGGCAGTGAAGGCAACACACCAGCAGGAGAGAAGGGGAGGGGAGGGGGAGGAGAAGGGATATCTCCATAGGAACGGCTGTTGCTTTCAAGAGCATCTCGTAAACTTCATTGGCGGGGATGGAGGGGGGGGGGGACAAATCCAACATGGCGTTCATTGATTCATTTGACACTTTTAACTGTTAAACTAACATGTTTTTCGGTCCATAAAACGCGGGAACGTTATTGACACCACCCGTGGAGTGAAGTACTCGACTTTTATAGACTCAGCTGACTAATGACCACATAATACAACAGCGGGACAGCTAACGACTTGCTAGCTAACTGCTAATGCTAATAACACAATTACGGGACACCGTAATAAACACCGATGATAGTATGAAAAATGATTGACACCATCACATGGGTATTCATTTGCCAGTATGTTTACGACACTTGCTGTACTTTGTACCGTGAAGCGATAAACAAGGCGAATTAAAGCGTCCCTTTTCTTATTAGCCACAAGCTAATAAACCCAACTTAACTACACAAGCTGGTGCCAAGTGTGCCACATTAAGGTTAGCTAACAAGGGGGAGTGTGCACCCTGCCTGCGGCTCTATGTAACTGCCGTAAAGGTTGGAAATTATTGTTTTTTTAATTAAAACAGGTTATAATTATTATTTAGGAGTGATTTATAGGCTGTATAAGAAAAAAGAAAGAAGAAAAAGTGTTAATGTGGTGCGAGTTTGTAGCGTGTTAAGCTACACTAGGTGCTATTTCTGGGGGGGTCTATCACAATTGAGTATTATCATCTTTGTAAAGACAGCTTTAAATTGGATATGATGGGTGTGACGTCATAGCGATGCAAGTCATGTAAAGGTAATGTGTAGCTATAATAGAGAGTCTGGCAGCCTGTACGTCACAATGTGATAAATAAATAATAACAAAATGGCAACGAAAGATATAAATATGACACAATAGATAACTCCCACAAACCTCTATAATGCCGATAAATCATGTAAACGTGACATAAACGGTCGTGTAATTCTTCCGCCCGTCAGCATAGGCCAGAGCGGAGCATGCGGACTCACAAGCCGCCCCTCGTGCACAGACAGCCGGCGTCGAGACTCACCTCGCCCCGCTCGATGCGCTCCACGATGCTGGCGAACTCCGTCATGTCCTCCGAGTCCGACATGGCTGCAGCTTAAGGATGATGAGGGATGGGGATGATGCAAGAACGGGAGCTGTATTCAAACTACACACACATACAGTAAACACACACACACACTCACACAACAGATGTGGGTTAGATCAACATGAAGCAAGCTTGACACCTCCCTCCATACCCTCCCTCTCCTCCCCTTCTCTTCCCTGCGCCGAACACAAGACAAATGCATTTTTTTATTTATTTGGGAAAAAGCCCCCCCCCCCCTCACTTGGGTACCATCTCCATGCAGCATCCCTCATTGGTGATGTCTCCGTATCACAGAGCCCCTTTTCACCATGCAATCAAAGGGAACAGCCTCTATATTCCATGAAAAGCCAGGTTATTCCTATACTGATGGATGACAATAAAACAATTCCACATGATAAATGTCTGTATTCAATAAGTGGCACGTGGAAATGACACTTGACTGACCCACAGTGCCCTCCGCTTACATCACTCATTAATCAATAAGAGCAGTGTTTTATTGACCCCCCTCATTGATTCATTTCAGTAACTTACTGCTAAAGGAATATTTCAACCATGGGTCAACATACTGTAGAAATTTAGTATAATAAACTGGTGTATACAGTAAAGCATGAGAGTCACTGCACAAAATTAGGGTGAAAGAAAGTGTAAAAAAATTAAAAATATAAAATATCTAATAATATAATATTATATATTAAATTATATATATATATATTATATTATTATATATAATATTATATATTATATTATAATATATATAATATAATAATAATATATAATAATTAAAAAAAATGTAATTATGTTTTTCTAAATAAATACTGAATTGGAGAAGATAATAAAAAAATATTTTTTTTGTAATTATGTTTTTCTAAATAAATAAAAGAAAATCCAGAACTGCAAGTCATCAAAAACAAAAATATATATTTTTTTCAAAAAAAAAAAATATATATAAAATTGATTTTTTTCTATATAAAGATCTTTTTAAAATATTTTTATGTTTCATACATACTATATACTGCAAAATATTAATATAACCAAGCGTCACTGAATTGGAGAAAATAATAATAAAAAAAATAAAATGTTTTGCAATTATCTATTTTTCTAAATAAATTTAAAACATCAAGAACTGCAAGTCATCAAAAACTAAAAAATATATTTAAAAAAAAATGTAATCAAACTTCAAACGCAAAAATGCAAAAACACCCTATGAAAAATGTAAAGCATGAGAGTCACTGTACAAAATTAAGTTGGAAAAAAAGTGTAAAAAATTAAAAAAACAAAAATTAATAAAATTGAATTTTTTTCCATATAAATATCTTTTTAAAATATTTTTATGTTTCATACATACTATATACTGTAAAATATTAATTATAACCAAGCATCACTGATTGAGAAAATAATAATAATAATAAATAATAATAAAATAATAATAAAATAAAATGTTTTGCAATTATCTATTTTTCTAAATTAAAAAAAATCCTAAAAAACTAAAAAAAAATATATATATATATATAAAAAAAACAAACAAAATCAAACTTCTCCATGAAGCTTTGGATTTTTCTCCTCCCTTAATAATAAAAACGTTTAGGCCCAAAACTTTTTCACACCACTGTATATCATATTTTTAGCTCTTTTTGGCACCATCCTTCGGCTCAATGTATTGCTAGCATTGCTACAATGTTGTTATGGGAACAGACAAGTACAAAGGTTACTGTGTCACTTTAGCGAAAGGTCAAGTTGAGGGGGCGTGTAAACCACTTTGTGCAAAAATGAGAACAATGGATAGTTGAACACCGTCCGGTTTCATTGGGATTTGACTCTTTGTCCTCCAACTCTCGCAGATGTAGTTCTTGTATTGGGTTGCATGTCTCACAAAAGGACAACGCCACCACGCCCGAATACAGCTGCAGCGGGGACCTTATATAGTCTCAGGACAATTTCAATCTGGGTCAGGTTGAATTCTCCATGGAAAGATACTAGGAAAGTCCAAGTATGTGTACCGCAAAATCGGACAGTTCAAGAATAACAGTGTTGTAGATACCAACATTGGCCCGCGGGCCAAATGTGGCCCGCAGGACACTAGTTTGAGACCCCCGCCTTGATATGAAAGTTTAATGTTTTGATATGGATGCTGTATGGTATCATGTACCCAGAAAAAATTATTACGTTTGATTAATGTTCATGTTAAAGGTTAAATAACTGTTAATAGTTATCCTCCCTATCCGTGTGGAAGTGGTAAGTTGTTTTTTTTTTTTTTTAAGTTTAAAGGAAATAACTTGGAGGCTACCGTTTAGGTCGCTAGCTCTCTAGTTTGCGAGTTAGCATGTGTCTCAAGACCCTGCAGTTGCGCAGTATGTTGTAAATAAAAAGAGTATAAATGTGACTATAGTCGTGTTTTGTCATGTCTACAGGGCTCTAATAATGCTTTGTTCATTTTAATCTGAAAAAAATAATTTGTCTACCCACCAACTATATGTGGTTTCTTAAGTTTTTATTATTTTCTGTTTTATTATTACTATAATATTTATTTATTACTGATTGATTTTCTTTATTCTTGATTTGTTTATTAACTTTTCATCTTATTTTGTGTAGAAAAATAAAAAATATATTTGAGAACAGTGGAATGTTTTATCAGAGCTTTTCTTGTAGAAAAAAATCAAAACCAAAGCAAAGTTTATTAATTTTTCTGTTTTTAATAAATGCGTTTTTTTCCTTTTTTTTTTTTTTTTTTTAAAACCTGATGCGGCCCAGTCTCACCCAGACCCTACCTCCAGTGGCCCCCAGGTAAATTGAGTTTGAGACCCCTGCTTTAAGGTGTATGGGTGAATCGCTACAAAATCTGGTACACACTTTTAGGGTACAATGTTGAAAAACATGGCTGCCATCAAGAAAAATGCGGAAAATTGTAAAAAAAAAAAAAAAAAACAGGAACAAACATGGTCTAATGCAAATTAATTTTTGCATGGACGCGATAGAAGAAATGTATGACAAAGTAAAAGACAAAAGCTTCTTTGTATGTGTTTTTTTTAATAGAATTATTTACCATAGATACAGTATTTGCTGCCACGCTTGGACCCTCATATTATTCAAAAGCTGAACAAAGTGAAACAAATCAACATTTGCATACCCGGCCACTCGTATATCTCATCCATCTTGCACATATTTATAGTCATTTACATGTTTTATCTACACTTGATATCTCTACAAAGCATAGAAAAAATAGATGGCATTTGAACATTACATTATGTATATTGAGGTCCAAACAATAACATCCAGGCAGAAAGCAGCTATTGAGTCAGATCTGTCCGTCCCGTTCGCCATCCATCGCCGAGTAAGCATTGAGGAGATCTGACTCAGCGGATTTTCCTCCTCTGAGAAATGCATTAGGATCCGGATTTCCGAGAACAAAAAAAGGCGTGCTGTGGGTAAAGTGTGGTTCAGGTTGTTCAAAAGACAGTGTTGGGGGGGAAAAATGGATGAAAATGGACAAAATAATACTTTCATGAGGCACATAATTAAAAAAGTGAGGCTTCTTCTTAATCTTAATAAGCCTTAGAAGATGCATGAGACTCCAGAATATTCGATTAGAATTGATCCGGGTTCCCAGAAAAGCAGCACTGCATTAAAAAAGGCCAGAATCTTGACAAAAATCATCTATATATTTAATTTTAGTTAGTAGTTTTGTTGTGTTTTGAGTTAAAAGTCATCCCAGAATGACACTTTCATTAATAACACGACAAAATATGAAAAATACTGTGATGCAAACTAAGCTAGCAATGGCAGATGCATTGTCGTTGTTCTGTCGTCATGACGCTCTAAATTCACACCGGTCGGCCGGAGTTGAGCAGTGACGCCGGTGTCCACGAGTTTCCGTGAATAATGGATGTCGCCAATGATTTATTCATCCCGCTGTTCCACTCTCAGTGTTCCCTCCTCCTCTAATAATAGCGTTCCACGGCGGTCCCGCCTTGTGTGAACAACAACAAGAGGTTCCTGTGTCTTCCAACAATCTTCAATTTTTAAAATGAAACTAGTGGTTTCTGTTATTCACTTGCAAAAAAAAAAAAAGGCAACTTGATTTTTTTAGCATAAAATAGAAAGGGCTCTACGCATGAGCCTTGGGGAACACCTGTGACAACAAGAGGTTCCTGTGTCTTCCAACGCAAACCTTCCAATAATCTTCAATTTATAAAATGTAACAATATTTATTCATCCTTACTAGTGGTTTCTGTTATTCACTTTTTTTTAGCATAAAATAGAAAGGGCTCGACGCATGAGCCTTGGGGAACACCTGTGACAACAAGAGATTCCTGTGTCTTCCAACACGAACCTTCCAATAATTTTCAATTTATAAAATGAAACCATGTTTCTTCATCCCTGTTATTCACTTTTTTTTAGCATAAAATAGAAAGGGCTCTAAGCATGAGCCTTGGGGAACACCTGTGACAACAAGAGGTTCCTGTGTCTTCCAACACAAACCTTCCAATAATTTTCAATTTATAAAATGAAACCACGTTTCTTCATCCCTACTAGTGGTTTCTGTTATTCACTTTTTTTAGCATAAAATAGAAAGGGCTCTACGCATGAGCCTTGGGGAACACCTGTGACAACAAGAGGTTCCTGTGTCTTCCAACACAAACCTTCCAATAATCTTCAGTTCATAAAATGAAACAATATTTCTTTATCCTTACTAGTGGTTTCTGTTATTCACTTTTTTTTAGCATAAAATAGAAAGGGCTCTACGCATGAGCCTTGGGGAACACCTGTGACAACAAGAGGTTCCTGTGTCTTCCAACACAAACCTTCCAATAATCTTCAATTTATAAAATGTAACAATATTTCTTCATCCTTACTAGTGATTTCTGTTATTCACTTTTTTTTTAGCATAAAATAGAAAGGGCTCTAAGCATGAGCCTTGGGGAACTCCTGTGACAACAAGAGGTTCCTGTGTCTTCCAACACAAACCTTCCAATAATTTTCAATTCATAAAACGAAACCATGTTTCTTCATCCCTGGTATTCACTTTTTTTTTAGCATAAAATAGAAAGGGCTCTACGCATGAGCCTTGGGGAACACCTGTGACAACAAGAGGTTCCTGTGTCTTCCAACACAAACCTTGCAATAATCTTCAATTTATAAAATGAAACAATATTTTTCATCCTTACTAGTGGTTTCTGTTATTGACTTTTTTTTAGCATAAAATAGAAAGGGCTCTACGCATGAGCCTTGGGGAACACCTGTGACAACACAAACCTTCCAATAATCTTTAAATGAAACAATATTTATTCATCCTTACTAGTGGTTTCTGTTCACTTGCAAAAAAAAAAAAGGCAACTTGATTTTTTTTTTTAGCATAAAATAGAAAGGGCTCTACGCATGAGCCTTGGGGAACACCTGTGACAGAAGTGCTGCTTTTCCACTACATTGTCTCAGCTCTGCTCTGTGATATAATAGTGTGAAAACTGACAAAATTTTTATTTTTTTTTGAAAGGCAACAAAGAATGAGAACAATGGATTACTCCCTAGCATGTTGGTCATGGTAATTATTATTATTATTTTTAAATTATATTTGTTATATTCGTCAAAAAAACGAGGAGAGTATGGAGTTTAAGGCACAGCATGTGTGTTTAGTTTTTTTTTGTCATTTACAGTCGTTCTCAAATTGTAACAACGGCGTGGTTTGGCACACAGAACCCGGGCTAACTAGGTGCTAGCTTGTTACGTCAATGAAAAAGCAGCAATAAAGTTTTTAACTGTCAAACCGGATGCTAACACATTAGAAATATTCCGCTTCATTGAAAAGTTCAATGAAAAGGCAAAGGTGAATAAATGCTTGATGTTATGTTCACGGCTATTTTCCAGAGTTTCTGTGTAAAAAGGGCTTCCGACAGACAGTGTTAGGCAAAAAAAAAAAATGTAGCTCTTTCAGCTGGAGCCACATGTCAAAGATGGCGATGAAGTGTCAAGTTCAAAAAAAAAAAAAATCAAAAATTTTCCACTCCTTAACAACTTCCCACGAGAGGCTCCATTTTATTCCTGCTTGCCCCTGGAAGCTCTTTTCATTTTTTTTCCCTATTGGTGTTTTTGAACGTTCTTCCAGAAGACCAAAGACCCCTTAAGGTGGTTTGTTGATGCTATCTCTTGGGTGCACCGGCGCCTGATTAAAACTCCTCGTTAGCTTCAACGCCCCAAAAAATGGGAGGGGAGTGGGCTGGAATGAACCTTGAGAGTGGAGAGCTTTGAAGATGTCTCCAAGAGTTTGTCCTTTAGATGGTGCTTTGCTTCCAAGGATGAAAGGGATGACTGGACTCAACCATTTCTCATATTTTCAGACTCCTTGAAATTAATGTATATATATCCCATAAGGCAGTGTTTTTCAACCATTTTTGACCAAAACCTAAAATGTTCCAAAATGTCACCACGACGTCACACGTGCATCAATAAGTCTATCGGAGGAACAAGCTAGGTGTTGCCACACGGACCAATTAGCTATGCCATTGCTATGCTAGTCTTTACACCACAGACACTCCACAGTAGCCATGTTTTTACATGACCACTTTTTCCTCTTTCCGAATGACCTTTCGGGAAAAACAATGGTATCCATAGAAAGGAATATTCCAATCTCTTGTCTACATGCGCCGTGAAAATCAACCAGAATAGTCAATAGGGCATGCCCAGTAAAACGTAAACATCATATATGATACCGGCTTACCTGAGTTATTCTTTCACTTGTTGGAATAACTCCGTATTTGCCAGTTTTTCGTCTTTCCAGTCTTGAAATTTAGTTTGAATCAAAAATAAACTTTGCTTAATCCAGTGCCGATTGCTGGCCTCCATTTTTTAAAAGTGAAGAACGTCTGGATCTGCGTGTTACGTCATATCTGAGCATGTTCCGGGATAAATGTAAACAGGAAAAGATCAAATTCAATCTTGCTAATATTTTATAATTAAACTCAGGACATGTTTTATATAGATATATATTTTCTTAGATTGTGGGTTTAGGGTTTAGATTGTGTTCAACAGATGGCGCTAATGCACACGAAAGCTGCTTGCCAACCGCCAATAAACAACAGAAGAAGAAAAACACCACGAACTTTCCGTTTGAGCGGGTACAAGATACCTCAATCGGATTGGTTAAAGGAATATTCCATCCCTGTTCAATTCTTTCCGTTTTTTTAACAAATAAACCAAATGCAATTGGAATATTTGGGTCCGTGTATACTACAGTAAACCTCGGATATATCGGATTCAATTGTTCCCAATTGTGGTTTTGTCCGATATAAGCGAAATCCGTTATATGCGTATACCGGAAAATGTCCGTTTTATGCATATATCGGATTTATATCTGGTATATGCGTAAATCGGATTTTATCCGTTATAAAAAGGCACTTCCTTGACTATGTTTCCAATGTACCTGTACGCGCAGGCAACGCTGCAAATGACGTCGTATAGCGGCCTGTCACGATTCGGCGAATCGGAGCGCCACGATGCGGCCATCCGATATATGCAAGGGAAATTTAATGGAAATGCATTGGAACGGGACTGGAGATTTTGTCCGAAATAGGCGAAATCCGTTATAAAAAATCCGATATATGCAATGATTTTTTATTGGAAATGCATTACAGAAAAATCGGTTCTTTTTTATCTGTCTGTTGTGAGCGAATTTCCGATATATCCGAGTCCGATATATCCGAGGTTTACTGTATTGACATAATATTTGCAAATGATGATTAATAAATGTTAATTTTGGATAATTCCTCACGGCACACCTGACGGTTTCTCAAGGTACACTAGTGTGCCGCGGTACAGTGGTTGAAAATCACTGCCATTAAGGGATGATCTATAATGAAACTGCTGCTGCTTTGTTTTCCTATTATTAATAATAACGGCGACAGTTTGGCACCTGTGATGTGTTCAGGTATGGTGAGTTTTTTTCTGGCACATGTTTTTTTTTTTTTTTTTTAAACCCAAAAGGCAGCTTGACTTAACAGAAAGGCCACTTTTTAAAGTTACTAACCGGACACTTTTTTCCTCAAATCCTCAAAAAAAAAAAAAGGAAAAATACTCCAAATGGCCTTGACTCGGTCGGTACTTGCGTGTACTGAAACCCGATGGATGCTCCCCTCCTTGTCAGTGCTGTCGGCTGCAGCCGTCGTCGCTATTGTCCTTCCACGTCTGCTGCAGCTGTCGGAGGTGCTCAAAGGCCCTCTGGGTGATGTTGAGAGCTGGGTGGACCTTCCTCAGGCTGGGCTCGCCGATCAGAGAGAGTCCGCACAGGCCCAAGTAGGCGTGTAGAGGGTCTGGGGGAGGGATATAAAAAAGGAGAGTGAATGTGTGAAGAAAGTGGGTCAGGCATGGTAATAATCATGGATGTGAGCGTAAAACATCTGCATGTGTCAGGTCAGTAGACGCTCGGCTGAGACGGCACAATACGAGTTATCTCACGTCACATTTACTCCATTGAACAAGCATCTGACCTCCACAGGGCTCGACAATAACGATGTACCGATGGCCCGGGGGCAAGTTAAAACAAAATCGGGGCAAGTAAATCCAATCAGTGCACTTTGGCATTCCATACTGCGAATCATTTTTTTTTAAAGTGGTTCTTGTTGGGTGTTGGTAAAAAACACCGACTGCGTAATTCCGGCGGTAATTTGCAAACCAATCCTTGCAAATCTTGAAATGGACCAATCAGAATCGTTTATTTAGACCGCGGTCCGCGTTATACCCACACCCGTTTTTGTTCACGATCAACCAATCGGCGATGGTTTGACGAGGAAAACATCTATCATGGCGTCCCTGCCAACATGGTCGAATTCTTCAATAACTTCTGAAGGAAAACACCAAAAAGTGATAAAACGGTGCCTTTTATTAGCGGCAGCCAATCAAATGACGGCACAGGTGAGTGAATCACATTACTGTGAAAATTTGAAGCGGTCACAATGAAAACACCGCCGATTAGATCCAATACCAAAGTGTTGATTTTTGCACAAGCTACAAAATCTAGTGGTTCCATTTCTCTGTGTATTTTTCTTACCTTTTGCTTCACGAATTATTGTTTTGACCATTGAGTATTTTTTTTTCTGGATTAAAAACACTTTACTACAGTAAACCTCGGATATATCGGATTCAATTGTTCCCACTGGTTTTGTCCGATATAAGCGAAATCTGTTATATGCGTATACCGGAAAATGTCCATTTTACGCATATATCGGATTTATATTCGGTATATGCGTAAATCGGATTTTATCCGTTATAAAAAGGCACTTCCTTGACTATGTTTCCAATGTACCTGGACTGGGCAATGAAAAGAGACGTAAGGTAATGAGAATTTAATTTTATTGGACTCTGAGCATAACAGATTGTTAATTAAGCTAGGCCCTGTTACGCCCGTCAGGACTACGTTATTTCCAATAGTGAGGTTAAGATCTCATTCACTGCTGTGCTAGTATTATTGACGTCACTCACTTTTATATCAACAAGATTAGCATAACGATGCGGCCATCCGATATATGCGAGGGAAATTTAATGGAAATGCATTGGAACGGGACTGGAGATTTTGTCCGAAATAGGCGAAATCCGTTATGAAAAATCCGATATATGCAATGAATTTTTATTGGAAATGCATTACAGAAAAATCGGTTCTTTTTTATCTGTCCGTTGTGAGCGAATTTCCGATATATGAGTTCGATATATCCGAGGTTTACTGTAGTACACAAATGTGTCTATTCAATAATGTTTAATTGTGGTGCACAACTTATAAATATCACTAAATATTACGACTACGATGTGTAAGTTAGTATGGCATATGCCATGTTAATATACATCACTATTTTTCGAACATTCCTCCAAATACAATGCGTCAGTACTATTATCTGATGAATTATCAGCATATATTCATATATGATATCATTATGGCAGTCTTTTCATTTTACATGGGGCAAGTAGTTCTCACCTTAAGGATTCCCCACAGGCAAGTCATTTTTGTTTTTAATGTAGAGCCCTGCTCCCTTTTTTTTTTTTTTTTTTTTTTGTTGCACTGCTCCTTTCAGTAGGCGATGAATAATTCAAAAGAGTCTCGTCAGTCGTAACCCTTTGCCTGTCCTCGGGGACTAAGTAAAAAGCTGCACAGACCAGTAAATGGACCAGTAATTGAATTATAATGAAATGACAAGACGATTTGAAGGCTACATCAGAATCAATCAAGCGAGCTGGATGTCACTGGAGCTATAAAACATAACCAAGGCTACTCACAATCATATCGCAAGCTAGTAAGCTAGTATTAATATGTATGTTATGCAGGTTTTTAGCCGGTAACGTGACTTGTATTTTTTTTTTTTTTTTTTTTTACAAAAGCAATAACTCTTTATGATGTTATAACACTCATGTGTGTCCTTGCGCCCTCTTTATGACATAAATGGCCATCATCATCTCCCTCATTTATTTGCTCCACTTCTGTGAGAAGAGGTGCTACTTCCTGATTAATACATACTACACTATTAATGAATGATACGGGAAAAGGCCAAAATGATACTGAGTCAAAGTGTAAGACAGGGGTCTCAAACATGCGGCCCGCGGGCCAAATGTGGCCCGCAGGACACTAGTTTGAGGCCCCCGCTTTGATATGAAAGTTTAATGTTAGTGCGGCCCGCGCAAGTTTGATATGGATGCTGTATGGTATCATGTACCCAGAAAAAATTATTACGTTTGATTAATGTTCATGTTAAAGGTTAAATAACTGTTAATAGTTATATGCTCCCTATCCGTGTGGAAGTGGTAAGTTTTTGGCTATTTAAGTTTAAAGGAAATAACTTGAAGGCTACCGTTTAGGTCGCTAGCGCTCTAGTTTGCGAGTTAGCATGTGTCTCGAGGCCCTGCAGTTGCGCAATATGTTGTAAATAAAAAGAGTATAAATGTGACTATAGTCGTGTTTTGTCATGTCTACAGGGCTCTAATAATGCTTTGTTCATTTTCGGTAGCCTTCAAGTTATTTCCTTTAAACTTAAAAACCCAAAAACTTACCACTTCCACACGGATAGAGAGGATAACTATTAACAGTCGTGTTTTGTCATGTCTACAGGGCTCTAATAATGCTTTGTTAATTTTAATGTGAAATTTTTTTAAATAATTTGTCTACCCACCAACTATATGTGGTTTCTTAAGTTTTTATTATTTGCCGTTTTATTATTATTATTATATTTATTTATTACTGATTAATTGATTATCTTTATTCTTGATTTATTTATTTTTCATCTTTCATCTTTTGTGTAGAAAAATAAAAAGTAAGATATTTCAGAACAGTGGAATGTTTTATCAGAGCTTTTCTTGTAGAAAATCAAAACCAAAGCAAAGTTTATTAATTTTTCTGTTTTTAATAAATGCATTTTTTTTTGTTTTTTTTTGGAAAACCTGATGCGGCCCAGTCTCGCCCAGACCCTAGCTCCAGTGGCCCCCCCAAGTAAATTGAATTTGAGACCCCTGGTGTAAGATTACAATGGAGACCAGTCATACAAAAGTCCCAGTAGCGTTTCATTTATCTGACACTGTACAATAAGGATCTGCATTATGTACCTGGGTGGCTGTCTGGCCACTTGGCGAAGCCCCCCACCAATCGATCTTGCGTGGAGAGGATGAAGGTCCTGTTCTTGTCAAAGTTGGTGTACTGGAACACATCTAATAGCTGAGACAGCAGGAAATGAAAGGTGAGAAAATGTTATAACAGCATCAAGTGTTTACATGATGGAATATATATATATATATATATATATATATATATATATATATATATATATATATGACTTGAATATGAATAATGCTTTTGCACCTCTGGCACAGCTGTGACCTACATAGTCGCAGATTAGCTACATTGGCGTGATGGCGCCTTACTCATTGCTGTTTAAGTTGAGCTCTTTATTTTTGGATAACACCGCTGGCATAGCTATGACCCACATGTTTGTATTTGTATTCAAGTGGGAATATGTCCACACAATTAATTACGCCTATTATTTTTTTTTCTATGCACAAAAAAAATCAGTTTTTGGTCACTGAAAAACTTTTTCCTCAAAATTTTTCGGAACTAGTAAATAATGCAATTTTTTTTATATATTTTTTATATATTTCTAATATTTTTTATTCTTTATATATTTTATATATTTCTAAAATAAAAAAAATAAAAAATAAAAAATAAAAAATAAAAAATAAAAAATAAAAAATAAAAAATAAAAAATAAAAAATAAAAAATAAAAAATAAAAAATAAAAAATAAAAAATAAAAAATAAAAAATAAAAAAAAATAAAAAAAAATAAAAAAAATAAAAAAAAAATAAAAAATAAAAAATACAAAATAAAAAATATTTATTTCTATATAAAAAGGCTAAAAAAGATTGATATACTTAAATACAAAAGTCTTTCTGCTGTGTTTATTGTGTGATTCTATGGTTGTGGGCCAATAAAGGATGAAATGCGGCCGCAAATTACCCTTGGGCTACACTTTGGACACCAATGCCTTATCTCGAGGGTCCATGTACCAACACGGGAGGCAAAATTGCATTGCCATTCATGTTAAATAACATAATAACATAATGGACACGGAATTAAGACAACAAAAAAATGAAAAATATAAGAAAATATGTGCATGAAATTACAGCATTTCATCTGTCAATCATAAAAAAAATACAAGCGAGTGTACATGTGAAGCGTACCTCTAAAGTGGCGCCCACCCAAAAGGAGTAGCACGTGTCGACAGGCTTGTTGGGCCGACCGTGGAAGCCACTCTGCTGCCTCATGATGCACCAGCGGCGGATCCTGTCCAATTCCCGCTGACCCAACGCTTCCTCCAATCGACCCATGAGACAGAGAGAGGCGATGGCGCAGTACGTCCAGCCGCCTGAAAGATGGGCCACAAAAAGCGAGGACATATCCTTTGAGGATGATATTTATAGATTACGCATCTGTGTATGTGTGCACAAACATGGTTCTTTGGAGATTAGCCTATTTTCTCCATGAGCTGCACTGATGACTGAAAGGATAAAGTTCTTAGTCAAATACAAGTCTGACAGTTTTACACACCTTCACGTTGCCAGAATATGAGATTATTTTAGCGTTCCGTGACTTGCCAATTCATGTTGAAACACCATTTTAACTAAAAAGACGCATGATGTCATAAGAGACCTCATAAGACCTCTGCTCAGAAAGCATCACAGATTGCCTCTACAGCAGGGGTCTCAAACTCAATTTACTTGGGGGCCACTGGAGCTAGGGTCTGGGTGAGACCGGGCCGCATCAGGTTTTCCAAAAAAAAAAAAAAAAAAAAAAAAAAAACGCATTTATTAAAAACAAAAAAATTTGGTTCCAATTTTCTACAATAAAAGCTCTGATAAAACATTCCACTGTTCTCAAATATCTTAATTTTTATTTTTCTACACAAAATAAGATGAAAAATAAATAAACAAATCAAGAATAAAGAAAATCAATCAATCAGTAATAAATAAATAAATAAATATAATAATAATAATAAAACGGCAAATAATAAAAACTTAAGAAACCACATATAGTTGGTGGGTAGACAAATTATTTTTTTCAGATTAAAATGAACAAAGCATTATTAGAGCCCTGTAGACATGACAAAACACGACTATAGTCACATTTATACTTTTTTTTTTATTTACAACATATTGCGCAACTGCAGGGTCTTGAGACACATGCTAACTCGCAAACTAGAGAGCTAGCGACCTAAACGGTAGCCTTCAAGTTATTTCCTTTAAACTTAAAAACCCAAAAACTTACCACTTCCACACGGATAGTGAGGATAACTATTAACAGTTATTTAACCTTTAACATGAACATGAATCAAACGTAATAATTTTTTCTGGGTACATGATACCATACAGCATCCATATCAAACTTGCGCGGGCCGCACTGACATTAAACTTTCATATCAAGGCGGGGGCCTCAAACTAGTGTCCTGCGGGCCACATTTGGCCCGCGGGCCGCATGTTTTAGACCCCTGCTCTACAGTTATAAAGGTTTTATGATAGAAACAGTTTGACCCTGGAATGGATTATATCTATTTCAATGATTTCCTGTGGGAACAATGAGGTCAACCAGCATCCCAAAATGGATTGTGGCTCTGACAACGTTATCTACAAAAACAACGTCCCCTTACATCAAATGTTTAACAATACCCGACAAGCCATGTGATGCCAAATTGTTCCTGATTGTCGAGTGTGTGTTATCGGTGCAGCCACAAGGTTATAATGGCGGTCTAACATTTTTTTTAACTGACACTAGGTCCACACACCGACGTCTAATTCCGCTTATCTGCGCAAGTGGGAGTGTGGACGTGTGTTTGAGAGTCAGGAGTGTAAATCATCTGATGTGTCATCGTCCTCCCGTAGCGCGCAGACCTCGCATCCAGGAGACCCGAGATCAATTCCACCCTGCGTACTCCGGTTTTCTCCCTCATTCCAAAAACATGCTAGGTTAATTGGCGACTCCAAATTGTCCATAGGTATGAATGTGAGTGTGAATGGTTGTTTGTCTATATGTGCCCTGTGATTGGCTGGCCACCAGTCTACCCTAGCACGCTAGCTGCTCAAGGCATGTGTCCAAATACAGTACGAGTGGCTCCCTCCGCTCTATAATCTGATTAGTAGTGATGCAGTCGCGGCCCGCGGGCCAAATGTGGCCCGCAGGACACTAGTTTGAGGCCCCCGCCTTGATATGAAAGTTTAATGTTAGTGCGGCCCGCGCAAGTTTGATATGGATGCTGCATGGTATCATGTACCCAGAAAAAATTATTACGTTTGATTAATGTTCATGTTAAAGGTTAAATAACTGTTAATAGTTATCCTCCCTATCCGTGTGGCAGTGGTAAGTTTTGGGGTTTTGTTTTTTTAAGTTTAAAGGAAATAACTTGGAGGCTACCGTTTAGGTCGCTAGCTCTCTAGTTTGCGAGTTGGCATGTGTCTCAAGACCCTGCAGTTGCGCAATATGTTGTAAATAAAAAGAGTATAAATGTGACTATAGTCGTGTTTTGTCATGTCTACAGGGCTCTAATAATGCTTTGTTCATTTTAATCTGAAAAAAATAATTTGTCTACCCACCAACTATATGTGGTTTCTTAAGTTTTTATTATTTGCTGTTTTATTATTATTATTATTATATTTATTTATTTATTACTGATTGATTGATTTTCTTTATTCTTGATTTGTTTATTTTTCATCTTATTTTGTGTAGAAAAATAAAAATTAAGATATTTGAGAACAGTGGAATGTTTAATCAGAGCTTTTATTGTAGACAATTGAAACCAAAGCAAAGTTTATTCATTTTTCTGTTTTTAATAAATGCGTTTTTTGGGTTGGTTTTTTTTGGGAAAACCTGATGCGGCCCAGTCTCGCCCAGACCCTAGCGCCAGTGGCCCCAAAGTAAATTAACACTCAATTTGGACTCCTTTGGACTGTGCTTCCGGAATAACAAACAAAAACAGACTGTGTATATATATATATATTTATACTATATATTTTGTATTTTCATCTTTAATAGATGTGTCTGCATCTACTCCATCTAAACAAATTCCTAGTATGTGTTTGATCATACCTGGCAATAAACAATTTCTGATTCTGATCCTGATCTGCTGCAGTAACAACATTTCACTCGAGCACGGATTAATAAGGACAACAGTGCTTGGAAAATAATCACTAATCCTATAAACCAGTTACTCCCATAAGCCACCTTGGCGCCCACACAAGCCTGAAGAAGCATTAACATATTCATGGATTAATCCTTAGCCGGTGAAAGTAAATTGATAACACGTACGGTTAAAAATGGTGAAGAGAAGCCAGTACTCACCATGTGACTCTCGTCCTGCTCCCTGACCGAAACCGTTATCGTAAGACTGCATGGAGGACACAAAAGAAGACCGGGTCATTTTTGACCCACTTATGGAAGGCTGGGGTAGTAACACAAAAACTAAAATTTCTTAAAAAGTCTAAAGGGTAAGTTAAAAATGTGAATGGTATGATAGCAAAAACATGTTTTTTGAGGAATACCTGGAATATGAAATAATGAAAAATTTTCATTACAAAGATATTTCAAGAAAACAACCTGACCGGGTCATTTTTGACCCACTTATGGAAGGTTGGGGTAGTAACACAAAAACTAAAATTTCTTAAAATGTATAAAAGGTAAGTTAAAAATTTGAATGGCATGATATTAAAACATGTTTTTTGAGGAATACCTGGAATATGAAATGATAAAAAAAAATTTCATTACGAAGATATTTCAAGAAAACAACCTGACCGGGTCATTTTTGACCCACTTATGGAAGGTTGGGGTAGTAACACAAAAACAAAAAATTCTTAAAATGTATAAAAGTAAGTTAAAACTGTGAATGGTATGATAGCAAAAACATGTTTTTTGAGGAATACCTGCAATATGAAATAATGAAAATTTTTCATTACGAAGATATTTCAAGAAAACAACCTGACCGGGTCATTTTTGACCCACTTATGGAAGGTTGGGGTAGTAACACAAAAACTAAAATTTCTTAAAATTTATAAAAGGTAAGTTAAAATTGTGAATGGCATGATAGCAAAAACGTGTTTTTTGAGGAATACCTGGAATATGAAATGATGACAAAATTTTCATGACGAAGATATTTCAAGAAAACAACCTGACCGGGTCATTTTTGACCCACTTATGGAAGGTTGGGGTAGTAACACAAAAACTAAAATTTCTTAAGATTTATAAAAGGTAAGTTAAAACTGTGAATGGTATGATAGCAAAAACATGTTTTTTGAGGAATACCTGGAATATGAAATAATGAAAAATTTTCATTACAAAGATATTTCAAGAAAACAACCTGACCGGGTCATTTTTGACCCACTTATGGAAGGTTGGGGTAGTAACACAAAAACTAAAATTTCTTAAAATGTATAAAAGGTAAGTTAAAAATTTGAATGGCATGATATTAAAACATGTTTTTTGAGGAATACCTGGAATATGAAATGATAAAAAAAAATTTCATTACGAAGATATTTCAAGAAAACAACCTGACCGGGTCATTTTTGACCCACTTATGGAAGGTTGGGGTAGTAACACAAAAACAAAAAATTCTTAAAATGTATAAAAGTAAGTTAAAACTGTGAATGGTATGATAGCAAAAACATGTTTTTTGAGGAATACCTGCAATATGAAATAATGAAAATTTTTCATTACGAAGATATTTCAAGAAAACAACCTGACCGGGTCATTTTTGACCCACTTATGGAAGGTTGGGGTAGTAACACAAAAACTAAAATTTCTTAAAATTTATAAAAGGTAAGTTAAAATTGTGAATGGCATGATAGCAAAAACGTGTTTTTTGAGGAATACCTGGAATATGAAATGATGACAAAATTTTCATTATGAAGATATTTCAAGAAAACAACCTGATCGGGTCATTTTTGACCCACTTATGGAAGGTTGGGGTAGTAACACAAAAACTAAAATTTCTTAAAATTTATAAAAGGTAAGTTAAAATTGTGAATGGCATGATAGCAAAAACGTGTTTTTTGAGGAATACCTGGAATATGAAATGATGACAAAATTTTCATTATGAAGATATTTCAAGAAAACAACCTGATCGGGTCATTTTTGACCCACTTATGGAAGGTGGGGTAGTAACACAAAAACAAAAATTTCTTAAAATGTATAAAAGGTAAGTTTAAAATGTGAATGGCATGATATCAAATACATGTTTTTTGAGGAATACCTGGAATATGAAATGATAAAAAATATTAATTACAAAGATATTTCAAGAAAACAACATGGTTTATAGCCATGATACACTGCATTCATTAGAAATGAGTTTTTTCTAGGCAGCGTGCCACCCTTTGAAGGTGGGTGGCCTCACTGGCAGAGACTACACAAAAACAATCAGAGGTCAGACAATCAGGCCTCCACGAAGGTAACGTTTCGACGTTCACTGACTACTCACCAAGCTTCCTCGGATGTACTCGATGGCCTTTTGGATATCCATGCCCGACCAATCATCCAGCATGTAACAGATACTAGTGGCACAGTAGATAAAGCGGATATCGTTTTCGCTTCCTTCTGGCACGGCGTAGAAGCTAAAAGGGGAAAGGATGACAAAAAAAAACTGTGTCTCAATGAGGAAAAAGGAGGCAGATTGACTAATAATGCTCGGTCCACATTTTATTTTTAGAAACATTAATTACATAATGTAATATTTATGTATATATTTACACTTACACTTTTAGCATATTTAATTGTGTTATATTAGTCATATTATGATATATGGTAATGGTTTTTACTTCATTTGAACATGCATCAGATTACAATTGAGTGCATCCCATAATCAGTTCCCAGTTCCACATGTCCAAAAGGAGTAGGAACAAGCAAAGCTTATTAAATCCTACCCCTCCGTCTGGTACTTTTACAATCAGTAACTGTTACATTTGTTCACCTCCTGCTTTCCTAATATAGTTACATTTTTAATTTCATATTTTGTATTTTATATTGTGTATTTTGTATTTTTTATTTTTCATTTTTTATTTTGAATTTAATGTTTTATATTTTTATGTAATGTTTTTATTTAATGTTTTATATTTTTTATTTAATGTTTTATATTTTTTATTTAATGTTTTAATTTAATTTAATTTAATGTCATTTAATTTCATTTTTAATTAAATTAAATTAAATTAAAAATAAATTAAATTAAATTAAATTGAATTTTTAATTAAATTAAAAATTAAATTAAATTAAATTAAATTAAATTAAATTAAAAATTAAATTAAATTAAATTAAATTAAATTAAATTAAAAATTAAAAATTAAAAATTAAAAATTAAAAATTAAAAATTAAAAATTAAAAATTAAAAATTAAAAATTAAAAATTAAAAATTAAAAATTAAAAATTAAAAATTAAAAATTAAAAATTAAAAATTAAAAATTAAAAATTAAAAATTAAATTAATTTTAATTTTCCATTCCATAGTTTGATTCCACATACTGAAATGCTATGGCTAGCATAACGTAGTCCTAGCATATAAGTGTTTCAAATGTAGCTCTTCCCTGAGATCATATTTCTCCTCTCTTGTAGAGAAGTATTGAATTACATTTTTATCTAATTGGTTATTTTTAGCCTTATGTATTATGTTAGCTGTCTGAAGATGAACTATATCAGCAAGTTGAAGTATTTGTGATTTTAGAAATAAGGAGTTAGTATGTTCTCTGTAGGCGGCAGTATGAATTATCCTTACTGACCTTTTTTGCAGTACATTAAGCGAGTGAAGATTGCTTTTATAGTTATTAGCCCATATTTCCACACAATAAATAAGATATGGTAGAACCAGAGAGCAATAAAGAGTGTGGAGTGATTTCCGATTTGTTCAATATTGAAATATTTCCAGCCACCTTATGTTGTATATTTGTAATATGAGGTTTCCATCTCATATTTTCACATATATATAATAGGTAATTGTATTATTTAAATGCTATTCATAATCACACAAAAATCAGGCCACAGTAAACAATGGGTAGGATGGTTGTTGTCTGCATGTGTGTTTCGAACCTGCCGTCATCTAGCTGCAAGGCCCTGAGACCGGCCAGGCAGGCCTGTTTGTTGACACGGCTCAGGTCATCTCCCAGTATGAGCAAAGAGCACAATCCAGTGTAAGTCATGGCGATGTGGCCGCTGTCGTACGGATGGAGCACACCTGGACCCTGAACAATAAATACATAATTGGAGCAATTGTAGATATATAAATATGATTATAATTTAACATAGAACCATGAATTGTGGTGGTTAAGTTACAAAATAGACAGCATAAGCAATGACGCCCAAAAACAAGGACACAAGGACAGATGGTACCTTGGTGCTGTACGGAATTCCAATGTGTGATGATCCTCGAAAGCCGCAGCGACTGAGGTTCGATTCTGGAAATAGACAAAGCAGAGAAACAAACATGAGCAACGCAAAAGAGTGCTGCTGCCACCTACTGGCCATCACTGAAACATAAACATAGACTTTCTTTATTGTCATTGCACAATAACACAGCAGTGAAATTGCCAACGAAATGTCGTTGCCTGGCTCCCGTATAATAATAAATAATAAATAATAAATAATAAATAATAAATAATAAATAATAAATAATAAATAATAAATAATAAATAATAAATAATAAATAATAAATAATAAATAATAAATAATAAATAATAAATAATAAATAATAAATAATAAATAATAAATAATAAATAATAAATAATAAATAATAAATAATAAATAATAAATAATAAATAATAAATAATAAATAATAAATAAAAAAAGGCGGCACGGCGGTCGAGTGGTTAGCGCGCAGACCTCACAGCTAGGAGACCAGGGTTCAATTCCACCCTCGGCCATCTCTGTGTGGAGTTTGCATGTTCTCCCCGTGCATGCGTGGGTTTTTTCCAGGTACTCCGGTTTCCTCCCACATTCCAAAAACATGCTAGGTTAATTAGCGACTCCAAATTGTCCATAGGTATGAATGTGAGTGTGAATGGTTGTTTGTCTATATGTGCCCTGTGATTGGCTGGCAACCAGTCCAGGGTGTACCCTGCCTCTCGTCCGGAGACAGCTGGGATAGGCTCCAGCACCCCCCGCGACCCTTGTGAGGAAAAGCGGTAGAAAATGAATGAATGAATGAAATTGCCAACAAAATGTCGTTGCCTGGCTCCCGTATAATAAATCCGGCAGCTCCGACGGAGAAGAAAGCTGATTCCATCGCCATACGTGAAGGTGGATATCTGACACGCCAAAAGAGTATCGGCCAATGATGCATTCAATAATAATACAAACACTTAACTTGTCCAAAGTACATGTCATTTATCAGGATAAATAAAACACAATAACAGCAAAATTGACAAATCAGCAGTAATTCTCAAGAATAAAGTCAAAATATCAAGAGGAAATGTCATATTGGGGGGACAAAAATTACTAAAAATAATAATGATATTAATTTAAAAATTATAAAAAATGTTTTTTTGGCAAATTAGCTTTGGGCAAAAGTTATTAAATTGTGGGAATAAAGTCCAAAAATGATGTAAATAAGTCATAATATTATGAGAAGAAATGTTTGTAAAACAATGTTTGGAAAAAAAGACCAATAGAATATTTTAAGTTTAGTTTAAGTTCAGTCTTGGTAGCATATGGTTTATGAAATATTAGTATTAATAAAGCGGCCTTTACATCTTTTCATTTGTCACAATGTTACAGGTTGGGGGAAAAAAATTGCAATATTACCGGAATGAAATGGAAATATTATGGGAATAAACTCACATGAAAAAAGTTAAATAATTAATAAATAAATAAATAAATAAATAAATAGAAAATATATATAAATAGAAATATAATATAAAAATAGAATAAATAGATTACATAAAATATGAACAATGTACAGCGTAAACAGTAATTTGTACAAATAATTTAAATAATTTAGAATAAAGAACAATAATTTAAAGTTTTCAAAGAATACAAAGAAAGAACAATATGTTCTACTACCTTGAATAGTAATCAGTAATAGCCTCCTTATGTAAAAAAATACAATAAAATAAAAAATAGGCATACATCAAGACTATACACTGCTCCCATTCACAGTGTATGATATAATGCTCACAATATTATGGACTGCATCATGCAGTGAAGTGGGATGTTGCACTGTGTTCCGATGCCTTTATTCTCTAACCTTATTGATTATTGCATGGTCCGGTTTCTGCATTTATGTATGCATGTATGTATGTTTGCAAGCGTGGGACTCACTGTCTTCTGTGGGAAGAACCTGCATGGAGTAGATCCACTCGATCATGACATTACTATCGATGACATTCAGGGCATCGAGCATATCGAGACCAGACAGGGCAAAGAATATGATAGTCAACCTGGAAAAGGAGGAGAATATGTTATTCCTAAAAAACACCACACAGAAAACACAAAAAGCGGGTTGCTAGTTATGACCTACATGAGCTAGCAGTGTTTAGCTAGTTGGGGGGACAGTTTAAGACTCAATAATATAGCCAAATTTCTTTTCGGATTAAATTTTACCCAACGTTCTTTACCTGTACTGTTAAAAGACAATTTATCAAAGTAGTTGCTTTATATTCAGTTATGTGGCGCTGCCATGGAACAAGTTTGTTTCCTGTTGCTGCACTTACAAATATGTCACAACTTCACGAGCTGATGTTAGCAACACATGCTAAGTGGCACTGCAGCCTTTACGTGTAAGAGGACAAAAACGCCCCCCAAAAAAGGCCAGTCTGGAATTTTGGAGCTCACCTAGTGGTCTCCAGGGAGGCGTATCTCTCTGGTAGAACCTGAAGAGTTCTCTGGAAGAAGCGTACATGTCGGTCTCTTAAAAAATCTAGCTGCTCCAATTCGTCTGTAAGGATCACCTCCTCCGCCATCTTTGAATCCATTTTTGTTTCCGCAAAGCGAGGACTGTTTCCGGTGGGGTATTTAAAAAAATAAAAGCATCACTGTAGTAGTTTTAGAGTGTAATTACACGGCACCTTTTGTATTGGATCGTGTTTCTCATACATTTAATAAAAATAAACAGGCAGCCTTATGAGAGACCACAAGAAAAATGAAACTAACAGTTAATAAAAAAATAAAACAATAAAAAAAACTTTAAAGGTTGCATATTTTACTATTTTTCCAATTGAAAACCCACAACTATGTTTGCATGATTCTCTTTCAAAAGTGGAGCAAGCAAGTCATGGAGATGATCATTTTTTATCACATTTGGTGAGCATTTGCTGATATAATTATTCTTCAAACAGCTAAAATAATGCATAAAGCTAAAAATAACCAATTACCTAAAAATGTAATTATATGGTCATATCACTACAGTACTTTGGTACGTGACAACAATAAAAAAAAATAATAAATAAATAAATAAATAAATAAACAAATAAAAATAAAACAATGAAAAATAAAATATAAAAAATGACCACAGTACTAACATTAACAGCAACATTATGCTAGGTCAGCCTGTTTGCTGTTAGCTGACTTACAGATAGTTAGCAGAGATCCAGACTTTATTTTAAGATGTGTAGTGAAGCCTTTTTAATTAAAATCTTTTCTCACAATTAAAAAAAGTAATTTCATGACAATAAAAAGGTAATATTACAAGAGTTAAGTGTGAATATAAAATAAAAATAAAAATAAAAATAAAAATAAAAATAAAAATAAAAATAAAAATAAAAATAAAAATAAAAATAAAAATAAAAATAAAAATAAAAATAAAAATAAAAATAAAAATAAAAATAAAAATAAAAATAAAAATTACAAAAAAAATGCAAAACACAAAATACAACATTAAAAATTAAACTATATTAGGAAAGCAGGAAGTGAACAAATGTAACAGTTACTGATTGTAAAAGTACCAGATGGAGGGGTAGTATTTAATAAGCTTTGCTTCTTCCTACTCCTTTTGGACATGTGGAACTGGGAACTGATTATGGGATGCATTCAATTGTAATCTGATGCATGTTCAAATGAAATTAAACCATTACCATTACCATAAACAAGCTCTAGAGACACATTATTGTTAGAACATTATTCAAAAGTCACTTTTGCACCTTTTTATTGTACCTTTAATGAGTTTTTGACAGCTTGAATGTTCCCAAATTTAGGAGCATCTACATCCTCACAGCCCCTGTCTCCAACTAGGAACAGCTCTGCACCAAAAGAAAAAAAAAACACATAAACAAAATTCAGACAGAATGAGAACTAAAACTCCACTAGGAGGTTACAAAAGTAACACAAAGCAACATGTTGAGGAATATGACACCTGTGAAACATTTGGTGAACTTGTCCTCCTCCTGAAGATCCGGCGCTCTTCAGTCGCTCCTCCCATCCCTTGGTGGGCTTCACCAACCTGGATGGATCCCTGCCGATGTGGCTGTCCACCTGCACGATGAACGATACAATGTAAACAAATGAGGCCATTTTCTTTGAGACCTTCTTGCTCTCGCTGACTTTCTCCTTCAGCTTCATCATAATCCTCTCCTGCCGCTCTTCTTCTTCCTTCTGCTTCTGCAGCTTCTCCTGACGCTTTGCTTGGACTCGGTCCAGATCCTGCAGTTAGAAATAGATAAATAAATACACGATGTTATGAAAAGATAGAAGATGGAATCTGTTGTGTACCCGTTTAATGAGATGTCTGATGCCTTTAGTGGCCTCCTTCCTCCTCTTCTCCACCTCCTTCTCTTTTTCCTCTCTCCTGATCTTCTCGTCCTCCTCCTCTGCTGAGGTCTCTGAGGTCATCTTTGCCTCCAGATGACGGCGACGCTCCACCTAATAAACAATTTTATTAAAAGTTGGTGATATTTTGGGGTTTGTTTGCTCAAGGCCTACCTTTGCTATTCTGTTCTTTTGGACCCGCTCAGCTCGAATCTTCTCCTCCTCCTGCTCCTCTTTTCTTCTCTTGGCCTCCTTCCACTCCTCCAGTCTCTGAGCAGCCAGCTTCTTCTCCTCCTCGGTTCTAGGAAACAGGAACAACTCCTGTCATAGTAGCACTTTTCTCACAAGGAATCTCAACTTCTCTTACTTGCTTTGCTGGAACTTGGAACTTTTCTTTTTCCGCTCAGCTTCCTCCATTTCTGCCAGCTTCTGTATCCTGGTTTGACGTTCCACTTCCTTCCTGCTTTTCCATCTTTGGATGGCCTGCAGATTTCAAAAATAAAAATTGAAAATTAAACCACAATTTGTCAAAAAAAAAACTTCTTACATTTGGAATTATAAGTAGGCTTTTTTTGTCTTTTGAGATGCATTGCTGTAAAAAATAATCATTTTATTTATATATACAACAACAACAACATACTTACTCACGGTGCAACAAAACAAAAACACATCTGCAGCAAGTTAACGCATGACATGTATCAACTACTACTATTACTGCGTGTCCGATAAACAACAGCTAAGCAGTAGCTTAAACTGTTATTTACAAGTTGCCGCAAGGCATGCTGGGTAGTCCGGACGGCAAAACATTGGATTTTAAAAGTTAATGTCCCTTCCTTGTTTACGTCTCTGACGACCTCCTCACCTTACGGCAAAATGTTGGGAGAGAGAGAGAGGACCACAAGCTACCCAGCATGCCTTGTGGCAGGACTATATGGGTGTAATCACATTTATTTCCTGTACGACTCAAGCGTGCCATAATAGTACTGGATATCCTGTTGCTGGATACAGCTTCCATGTTAAAAGTAAAAAAAAAAGAAAAAATTAAACGTCTGGTGGGACAGATTTAGAGGCTTGACGGGCCTCATGTGGCCCACATGCCGCAGTTTGACTATGATGTCATTTTGCTCTTCTTTGCCAAATATTCATTCATTCATTTTCTACAGCTTTTTCCTCACGAGGGTCGCGTGGGGTGCTGGAGCCTATCCCAGCTGTCTTCGGGTGAGAGGCGGGGTACACCCTGGACTGGTGGCCAGCCAGCCAATCACAGGGCACATATAGACAAATAACCATTCACACTCACATTCATACCTATGGACAATTTGGAGTCGCTAATTAACCTAGCATGTTTTTGGAATGTGGGAGAAAACCGGAGTACCCGGAGAAAACCCACGCATGCACGGGGAGAACCTGCAAACTCCACACAGAGATGGCCGAGGGTGGAATTGAACTCGGGTCTCCTCACCATGAGGTCTGCCCACTAACCACTCGACCGCCGTGCAGCCAATATAGTAGACATAATGCGCATAAATAGGCCATTTAAGATATAGGAAGGCGGTACGGCGGTCTAGTGGTTAGCGCGCAGACCTCACAGCTAGGAGACCAGGGTTCAATTCCACCCTCGGCCATCTCTGTGTGGAGTTTGCATGTTCTCCCCGTGGTTTTCTCCGGGTACTCCGGTTTCCTCCCACATTCCAAAAACATGCTAGGTTAATTAGCGACTCCAAATTGTCCATAGGTATGAATGTGAGTGTGAATGGTTGTTTGTCTATATGTGCCCTGTGATTGGCTGGCCACCAGTCCAGGGTGTACCCCGCCTCTCGCCCGAAGACAGCTGGGATAGGCTCCAGCACCCTCGTGAGGAAAAAGCGGTAGAAAATGAATGAATGAATGAATATTCGGCAAAGAAGAGCAAAATGACATCATAGTCAAACTGCGGCATGTGGGCCACATGAGGCCCGTCAAGCCTCTAAATCTGTCCCACCAGACGTTTCAATTTTTTTTTAAACTTTTAACATGGAAGCTGTATCCAGCAACAGATTATTATTATTATTACTATTGTGGCACACTTGAGTCATACGGAAATAAATATACCCCATATAGTCCTGCCACAAGGCATGCTGGGTAGCTTGTGGTCCTCTCTCTCTCTCCCAACATTTTGCCATAAGGTGAGGAGGTCGTCAGAGACGTAAACAAGGAAGGGACATTAACTTTTAAAATCCAATGTTTTACTGTCGGGACTACTCAGCATGCCTTGCGGCAACTTGTAAATAACAGTTTAAGCTACTGCTTAGCTGTTGTTTATCGGACACGCAGTAATAGTAGTAGTTGATACATGTGATGCGTTCACTTGCTGCAGATGTCTTTTTGTTTTGTTGCACCGTGAGTAAGTATGTTGTTGTCTTTGATGACCACCCATACATGGACAGCACCTCCGCCAAATCGGCTGAGTCCAAAATTTTTCGACTCCAAATTGTCCACAGGTATGAATGTGAGTGTGAATGGTTGTTTGTCTATATGTGCTCTGTGATTGGCTGGCGACCAGTCCAGGGTGTACCCCAGCTCTCGCCCGAAGAAGACAGCTGGGATAGGCTCCAGCACCCCCCAGCGACCCTCGTGAGGAAAAAGTGGTAGAAAATGAATGAATGAAAGATACGGCGGCCATGTGGTTCGCGTGCAGACCTCATAGCTAGGAGACCCGAGTTCAATTCCACCCTCTCTGTGTGGAGTTTGCATGTTTTCCCCGTGCATGTGTGGGTTTTCTCCGACATTCAAAAAAAAAAAAAACATGCTAGGTTAATTAGCGACTCCAAATTGTCCATAGATATGAATGTGAGTGTGAATGGTTGTTTGTCTATATGTGCCCTGTGATTGGCTGGTTGGCGACCAGTCAAGGGTGTACCCCGCCTCTCCCCCGAAGAAGACAGCTGGGATAGGCTCCAGCACCCCACTGCGACCCTTGTGAGGAAAAAGTGGTAGAAAATGAATGAATGAAAGATATAGGAATAAGTGTGTGTTACTATAAATGTGTTCCCCACCCGACCTGAAAGAAAGGCGGACAGGAAGTGATGTCGTAAGAGCTAAGAGATTAGTGTGCTTGTCATGAGAAACACAATTCATAACAAACCCACTCCACCGACCTCTCTCCTTTTGTTCTGCAGATGGATCACCTCCTGGTGCCACCTCTCGTGTTCTTCAATGTCCTCCTGACTTTTACCGGGCAGAAACACTTTAGCCTCTTTCCTGAAGGAGGCTTGCCCTCTGTGCTTGGTCCAAACCTGCCAACCAAGAACCGTTTCAACCCTTCAGTATAGCAATGGCGGCGTTCCCCACAATGGTGTCTCTACCTTGAGGAAAACTTGGTGATCGTACTCCTCCCAACCGCCGCAGACTCCTCCTGTCTTCTGAAGGAAGGCTTCCAGAGCTCGGACCTCTAAAGGGAGATCTCTGTCCAAGGATTTGCTCTTTTTTTTTTTTTTTGGTGAGACAATAACTCAGTTGCTTGGTTGTCATGACAATTGTGTGGGAATACCGGATTAAAAAGGAAGTTGGTGTGATACAAACCTTCACGGTTGGAACAGCAGAGAGTTTGGAATCAGACTTGGTGGAACGGCTCCAGTTTTCTATCTTCTTCTCATAAGCGGTGACCTCTTGTGCACATGTCCTCTCTTCCTTCAGAAGCTCCCCAAAGCTACGACGGAAAACAGCACAAAAACAGTCACATGCTAAAAAAAATAATAATAATTTGGACATGAATTTTATTATGTTTTATTATGTTTTATTATGTTTTATTATGTTTATTATGGTTAATTGGTTATTGATAAAATAATTCCCGCAAAGTAGGATTCCTTATTTATGAATTAAATATTATATTCCATAGTTAATAGCATAGAAAACCTGTTTACGACCATCATTTTTTATTATTAGAGCCCTCTAGACCCAGAATAGCACCCCTATAGTCACTTTTACACTCATTTTACCCAATATAGTAGATATAATCACAGAAAATAGTCCATTTAAGACACAAATAAGGTGATTTAATTAATGAACTAATTCCCTCAAATTGAAGGTGATGTTCACCTGCTTTGGATACCGGCGCTCGGCGTCTCGACGCTCCATGGCATGAGTTTGACACCCCTGATGTACATCCTTTAGTTCCTTAAAGTGTATTAGTACTTTAGTATAAACGTATTTAAGCCAATAATACATAAAATGTGCTTCATATGCGTATACGTTGACTAATATTGTGGTGTAGCCAATCACAAAACAGCAGTTATTGATTGATTAATTACTTTTTGAAGAACATGGGTGTTCTTAAAAAGCAGTAGTATCATTTGTAAATAATTTAGCTTTAAGTCTTTGGTAACTTTGGAGATATCATTGAACAGTTTTGGTTCCAGTATTGACCCCTGGGGAACTCCGCATGTAATATATGACCTTGCAGATGTGTATTCTCCTAGCTTTACTATTGTTTCCTGTTAGCTAAGTAGCTTTTGACGCAGTTCAGAACTAATACTCTTATTCCGTACCTTTCTAGTTATTATGATGTCATGATTTATTTTATCAAAGGATTTTGTCAGATCCATGAATACTGCAATTGCACATTTCCTAGCGTTAGCATTAGTGATTTCCTCTGTAATTTTGATCATTGGCACGGAGTTAGAAATGTTAGCTCTGTATCCATACTGACTTTTTGATAGTAATTCGTTCGCATTAATAAATGTATCCAGCAAAAAAAAAAATTCAATAAATATCCGGTAGTACACTATAAAGAACATAGCATAAATAAATGTAAACAAAAACATATTATCACTTAAAAGTATTATTTTTTTGCTAAAAACTACAAAATTAAATTGCACCATTATTTTTCTGGGTCTCGGGAAAAATAGCGAATATTTTGATATGAACTAAAATGACTAAAAGTGTTTAAGTCAAGCGTGTCCAAATTATTCCCACAAAACCAAATTCAATATGCTAAGATGTTATGCTAATATTTACAGCAAAATAACATTTCCTATTTTTGTTTGTGATTGGGTCCGGGTCGCCGGGGAAAGTCCAGACTGGCCCTCGGCTAACTCTTCCAGCTCCACCGGGAAGACACGAAAGCATTCCACACCTTGTTAGCTTGCTAGCTTGCAACAGGATGCCAGCTAACTCATCACTTGTGTGTTTGTGGAAGACAAAAGCAGGAAAAACATGGCGGAAATGAAAATAATATATCACATTCACGAAGAGGAGACTCTGTATATATGACATGCGGGTTGCAAAAGGCCCCCGGGGCCACACTCTGAACACCCCTTTGCTTTAGTGAAATATTTACCATGAGCGTTGTTCTTCCTTTAAATTGCTGATGGAGATTTCCACCTGTGACATTATTTCCTTCAGCTTTTCAATCACTGCAAAGAAAGAAAGGTCTCTATTATTATGGGATTTAATGCTGGAGCCTACACCAGCTGACTTTGGGTGAAAGGCAGGGTACACCCTGGTCGCCAGCCAATCAGAGGACTGAGGTTACTTACACGTGGGAGTTGGTTTCATGTCTATCAGCTGTTTCTTAAATTCCCTGACGCCATTTTGAATCTTCACCAGCTGCTTCTGAAGATGCATTTCTGAAAATAGAAACAAAACCAAACATCATTGAAGGTGCACGACAGTAAATAAGCAAACTAATATTATAAACAATGACCCACTTTGTGCGCTTCTTTGCGCTATTAGCGTTTTCTCATACTTTTCCAGCTCTGTCGCTACATCAGTCCATCCGTTCTTCCTGCACTGGATACTCAGCATCCTCTCTCTTTCCAACTTGTCAACACTGGAACAAAATAAATGCATAAAACAAATAAATATAATCAAGTATAAAATAATTTAGCAAAAAAGCAAAAACAGAAAAAAATGATAAAAGCTGTGATATTATGAGGAAAAATGAAGTTAAAATAAAAAAAATGCTCTTTTTGGAAGAAACAAACAACAAATCAAATACAGATTTGTGGAAAATTAGGTAGCGGAAAAAATTATAATGTTACAAGAATAAAGTCAAAATAATGTGGGAACAGTGTTATTATTAAAAAAAATGTTTTTAAATTTTTTTTATTTTATTTGGGCAAATATATGAAACATTACAGTGCATTTCTTACCTCAATTAAAATATAACTTTCCATTATTTACATTTGTATATATATTTAAGGAGTAGGCTGAAGCAAAAGCTTATAAATTCCTACCCCTTTTTGCAAGATATAATCATGTTCATATTATTCTGTTAATATTATCATTGTAATATTATTATTGTTATTATCATTATTATCATTATTGCTATAATCTTTATTATTACAATTATTATTGTTATTATTATCACCATTATTATAATCATCATTAATATTACCATTTTTATCATTATAGTTGTAACAATTTTTTGATTTTTTTTTAATTATTTAATTTTTCTGATTTTCAAATTTTCTGAAATCAAAAGTATTTGTGTTTTTAATTATAAGAACGAATGAAAATTGAAAAAAATGTTAATAAAGTCAAAATACTAAGGAGAAAAAAGGCAGAGAATAGCAAGTAGTATAGTGTTAAACTATTAAAAAAATATTTATTTTCAGAGTACTACTCATAATATTATAGAAACAAACAAAAAATGAATAAAGTTGTCTTTTTTTTTTCAAAATTAGGGTGGGGAAAAAATATTATATTATAGGAATGAAGTAATAATATTACGAAAAAAACATTTACAAAGATTTGAAAAGGAGGTTTAAATATATGGAACATTACAAAAAACAAACATTAATTTTTCATCATGTGATCCTTGCAGGAAAAAGTTTGGACACCCCTGCCCTACAGTGAAACCTCCATAGCTCAATGCCAAATAGTGTTTTGCTTTTTCTTTGGCTTATTTGTTTTTTTTTTTTTTTTTTAATACTTTATTGCAGTCGTGGCTGCTCAGTACAACACGACTATACCAACAAAGACTAACAAAAGCATCGCCAAATTTAAGATTGAGAACTTCTTTTTGCACTTTCGCATATGCGTTAGTCTCTTGCCGTCAATATGAGAGCATATTTTGAGGGTGGTTAACTTATTTTTACGCTTATATGACAGTGCCTGTATAGTTAGTCTTGAACTTACAGCATCCGGGTCTTTTGGACTTCCTTAAAGAACTGTATGGCTTTCTTCCTGGACTGTCTTTCATCCACACCGTCCCGGCTATCAGGTAAAGATGGAGTCTCTGAGTCACCCTGCTGAAAGCAATCATGTATTATTATTTAGTCAACATGGAAAACATAGATATTTATCATAATAAACAACAGTTTTGTTTGTTTTTAAGCTAGCCAAGACTTTATAACTACGCATCATCATTAAAATCCTTAATAACAACATTAATAACACGATAAAGCCTCACAAACATCAAAGCAAAAGTAACTAAAGTACACAGTAGAATATTGGAAACATGTCTACAATAACATAAAAGCCAAAAAAACAACCAAAAACCAAAATAATTTCTATTTGTGTCGAGTGTAAGCTAAAGAGAACATCAAAAAAGGCTCGCTTATTTTAATTAGCTCGCATTAACTGCCGGCGAGACACAGACATTACTGCGTATCGCATAGTTTAATAAACTCTACAAAACACTCCAAATATTATCCTTTAATAATTGTATATCAACAACTTGGATGTGGTACTTACCGTGTGATGTTGCCGTTCGGTTGCTAGGGACGCCATGTTGGACTGGCGCTTTCAATCGAAATCGAACTTTATTTATAAATGACTAGGAGAACAATACCCGTTTGTGCTTTTGTGACTGGCCAGCAGAGGGCGCGCTTTGTCCAAGTAAAAATATAACACGGGTCTCTGAAACAGCACCAATGTTATCCATAGTGGAGATAATACAAATATACATTAAAAAAAAACTTTATTGAAATAAAACAATAAATATTGTCTGACTTACCAACTCTCTACATTAATCAAATAATATACTTAAAATTCATACAAAAAGCCTTTAATGTCAGCAAATATCTCTGGGCGAGATCGGGCCGCATCAGGTTTTCCAAAAAAAAAAAAACAACAACAAAAAAACGCATTTATTAAAAACAGAAAAATTAATAAACTTTGCTTTGGTTTCGATTTTCTACAATAAAAGCTCTGATAAAACATTCCACTATTCTCAAATATCTTACTTTTTATTTTTCTACACAAAATAAGATGAAAAATAAATAAACAAATCAAGAATAAAGAAAATCAATCAATCAGTAATAAATAAATAAATATAGTAATAATAATAAAACAGCAAATAATAAAAACTTAAGAAACCACATATAGTTGGTGGCTAGACAAATTATTTTTTTTCAGATTAAAATGAACAAATCATTATTAGAGCCCTGTAGACATGACAAAACACGACTATAGTCACATTTATACTTTTTTTTATTTACAACATATTGCGCAACTGCAGGGTCTTGAGACACATGCTAACTCGCAAACTAGAGAGCTAGCGACCTAAACGGTAGCCTTCAAGTTATTTCCTTTAAACTTAAAAAGCCAAAAACTTACCACTTCCACACGGATAGCGAGGATAACTATTAACAGTTATTTAACCTTTAACATGAACATTAATCAAACGTAATAATTTTTTCCGGGTACATGATACCATACAGCATCCATATCAAACTTGCTGCGGGCCGCACTAACATTAAATTTTCATATCAAGGCGGGGGGCCTCAAACTAGTGTCCCGCGGGCCGCATTTGGCCGCGTGTTTGAGACAAAAAAACAAAAAAAACGCATTTATTAAAAACAGAAAAATGAATAAACTTTGCTTTGGTTTCGATTTTCTACAATAAAAGCTCTGATAAAACATTCCACTGTTCTCAAATATCTTACTTTTTATTTTTCTACACAAAATAAGATGAAAAATAAATAAACAAATCAAGAATAAAGAAAATCAATCAGTCAGACACATGCTAACTCGCAAACTGGAGAGCTAGCGACCTAAATGGTAGCCTTCAAGTTATTTCCTTTAAACTTAAATAGCCAAAAACTTACCACTTCCACACGGATAGAGAGGATAACTATTAACAGTTATTTAACCTTTAACATGAACATTAATCAAACGTAATAATTTTTTCTGGGTACATGATACCATACAGCATCCATATCAAACTTGCGCGGGCCGCACTAACATTAAACTTTCATATCAAGGCGGGGGGCCTCAAACTAGTGTCCTGCAGGCCACATTTGGCCCGCGGGCCGCGGGCCGCGTGTTTGAGACCCCTGATCTCAAAATAATAACTCTAAATATGACATAAAATATTTTAATACAAGGAAAAAAAACGATAAAAAACTGTCTCTTGTCACGCCTGGACATCTAGAGTTACTTCCACCATGTTTATTTTTGTAGCAGCCTTTTACGTATTATTGCCAGCAGCAGCAGCAGCTATAATTTTGATGAGAGCCAGCCAAGTGACAGGCAGGCATGGAGGGAGAAGGAGTATTAATAGACACCTGAGTCCATTATTGAGTGCACATATTGAGGATGGTGTCTCCCCATGGGTGCAGACGACATAAATAGCAGCTGCTCTCTTTAATGCTTCCATTTCCTGTCCTCAGTGCAAGGAGCACAAATGAAAAACGTAATCAAAACTTACGATAATTAGACCGAAGAAAGGAATTTCCACAGCGTACAGTTGATTGAATGCATTTGTGATCACTTCCTGTTTCGTTCTTCTTATTTGCAATGTCGTTACAAAGAGAGAGGCAAAGTGTGATGATAACCATAGAACCAGAAATGTAGCAAAGTGGCGCACATATCATTGTCGAGGCCACCCGGTACAATATGGTCATGCAACCACAGTGGCAGCAAAATGCGATAATAACCATAGAGCCACAACTTGAAGTTCTTAAAGTGATACGCGCGCATTTTTCCTGGCTGCTCAGTCTTGAGAATCTACTCCCACGCTATTGCGCATTGTCATGGTTGCTCAGCACAATATGGTTGAAGCGACTCATCATGTACTCAATATACAGTGATGGCAAAGAAAATATGATGATAACCATAGAACCAAAGGTTGAACTTTTTGCTCTGTACATTATGACTACGGAAGGGGTGGGCAAAATTTTGGACTCAGACGATTTAGCGGAAGTGCTGTCCATGTATGGGTGGTCATCAACGACAACAACATACTTACTCACGGTGCAACAAAACAAAAACACATCTGCAGCAAGTTAACGCATCACATGTATTAACTACTACTACTACTACTATTGTGTGTCTGATAAACAACATCTAAGCAGTAGCTTAAAATGTTATCTACAAGTTGCCGCAAGGCATGCTGGGTAGTCCGGACAGTAAAACATTGGATTTTAAAAGTTAATGTCCCTTCCTTGTTTACATCTCTGATGACCTCCTCGCCTTACGGCAAAATGTTGGGAGAGAGAGAGTGGACCACAAGCTACCCAGCATGCCTTGTGGCAGGACTATATGGGTGTAATCACATTTATTTCCTGTACGACTCAAGCGTGCCACAATAGTACTGGATATCATGTTGCTGGATACAGCTTCCATGTTTAAAAAGGTTTAAAAAAAATTGAAATGTCTAATGGGACAGATTTAGAGGCTTGACGGGCCTCATGTGGCCCACATGCCGCAGTTTGACTATGTTGTCATTTTGCTCTTCTTTTCAGAATATTCATTCATTCATTTTCTACCGCTTTTTCCTCACGAGAGTCACGGGGGTGCTGGAGCCTATCCCAGCTGGTACACCCTTGACTGGTGGCCAGCCAATCACAGGGCACATATAGACAAACAACCATTCACACTCACATTCATACCTATGGACAATTTGGAGTCGCTAATTAACCTAGCATGTTTTTGGAATGTGGGAGGAAACCGGAGTACCCGGAGAAAACCCACGCATGCACGGGGAGAACATGCAAACTCCACACAAGGATGGCCGAGGGTGGAATTGAACCCGGGTCTCCAAGCCGTGAGGTCTGCGCGCTAACCACTCGACCACCGTGCCGCCAAAAAGAGGTTGTTTTACATCAAAATAACAATTCATTCTTTCATTTTCTACCACTTATCGTCATGAGGGGGTGCTGGAGCCTATCCCAGCTTCGGGTCTTCGGGCGAGAGGCGGGGTACACCCTGGACTGGTGGCCAGCCAATCACAGGGCACATATAGACAAACAACCATTAACACTCACATTCATACCTTGCTAATTAACCTAGCATGTGGGAGGAAACCGGAGTACCCGGAGAAAACCCACAACCAGGGTGGAATTGAACCCTTGTCTCCTAGCTGTCAGGTCTGCGCACTAACCACTCGTCCACCGTGCCGTCCCCTTTTTTACGAAATATATTGATTAAGAAAAATAGTGTGTTTTTCTAAAACTAGCATCCAGGAAGTTGTATTATGAAATATGTACAGTATGTGACTGTACTTCCATAAGCATGTGAGAGCACACACACATAAACATCGAACATAGTGCACAGTGTCGTTTTAAAAACACACACACACACACACAAAAACAAACTCACAAAGCATCCTGACACCTGACCAGAGTGGAAACGAAATCGGGTGCTAAAACGTGATAGGGCCGAGCTGCACATGTCGGCCATGCTAGAGCCAAGATGGGGCCACCCGCCGCATGTGTTTGCATGTGTGTGTATGTGTGTGTGTTGAGAAGCATGGGGAGGCACGAGGCAACGCGATCGTTGTGATGCCTCTTCCTGCTGTGTGGAACGTCAGCGTGACAACCTTTCCGTGGATGCGTAAACAGCCTCCCGCCAAGCGTCTTGCTCATTTCCTGTCTGCCAGTTTGTGTTCTCTTGCTGCGTTTTGACCTCGGCCTCGATTGGTCGATTGGTCCACGGTGTACTCAAGTTGGAATAAATGAGGCTAATATGACAAATCTTATATTTATCATATATTTGATTTGCTTTGGCGTTCAGTCATCCCTAACGTCGTGTCCCGTTTGCACGTGATTATTTTACTCAAACCCTGCGACAACTCATAATACAGTGGAACTCTGGTCCGCTTCCCATTTCTTATAAATAATGGATCTGTTCCAGGGTCAGTTTTTTTGACAATAGAAAATAATAGAAACCAAAATAGTCTGCTCCAGGGGCAGTTTTTTTACTCTAGAATATAACAGAAAAAGAAAAATCTGTTCCAGGTTCAGTTTTGTGACTATTGAATACAACATAAACAGAAATAATCTGTTCCAGGGTCAGTTTTGTGACTATAGAATACAACAGAAACAGGAATAATCTGTTCCAGGGCCAGTTTTTTGACAATAGAATTTTATAGAAACAGAAATCATCTGTTCCAGGGTCAGTTTTTTTTTACTATACTGTACAACAGAAACAGAAATAATCTGTTCCAGGGTCAGTTTTGTGACTATATCATACAACAGAAACAGAAATAATCTGTTTCAGGGCCAGTTTTGTGACTATACAATCCAACATAAACAGAAAAATCTGTTCCAGGGTCAGTTTTGTGACTATATAATACAACAAAAATAGAAAAAATCTGTTCCAGGACCAGTTTTGTGACTATATAATACAACAAAAATAGAAAAGATCTGTTCCAGGGTCAGTTTTGTGACTATATTATACAACAAAAACAGAAATAATCTGTTTCAGGGTCAGTTTTGTGACTATATCATACAACAGAAACAGAAATAATCTGTTTCAGGGTCAGTTTTGTGACTATACAATCCAACATAAACAGAAAAATCTGTTCCAGGGTCAGTTTTGTGACTATATAATACAACAAAAATAGAAAAAATCTGTTCCAGGGCCAGTTTTGTGACTATATAATACAACAAAAATGGAAAAAATCAGTTCCAGGGCCAGTTTTTTTGACAATAGAATTTTATAGAAACAGAAATAATCTGTTGTAGGGTCGTTTTTTTCACTATATAATACAACATAAACAGACAAATCTGTTCCAGGGTCAGTTTTGTGACTATAGAATTTTATAGAAACAGAAATAATCTGTTCCAGGGTCAGTTTTGTGACTATAGAATACAACATAAACAGAAATCTGTTCCAGGGTCGTTTTTTTCACTATATAATACAACATAAACAGAAATAATCTGTTCCAGGGTCAGTTTTGTGACAATGGAATACAACAGAAACGGAAATAATCTGGAAATAATATAATAGGAAGATAAATAATCTGTACCAGGGTCAGTTTTTTTACAATAGAATACAAAAAAAACCATAATCTGTTCCAGGGCCAGTTTTTTTGACTTGAATACAACATAAACAGAAATAATCTGTTCCAGGGTCAGTTTTGTGACTATAGAATACAACAGAAACAGAAATAATCTGTATATAATATAATATGAAGAAAAATAGAACAGTACCAGGGTCAGTTTTTTGACAATAAAATACAAAAGAAACAAATAATCTGTTCCAGGACCATTTTTTTGACTATACTGTACAACAGAAACAGAAATAATCTGTTCCAGGGTCAGTTTTGTGATTATAGAATACAACGGAAACAGAAATAATCTGTTCCAGGGCCAGTTTTTTGACTATACTGTACAACAGAAACAGAAATAATCTGTTCCAGGGTCAGTTTTGTGATTATAGAATACAACGGAAATAGAAATAATCTGTTCCAGGACCAGTTTTCTGACTATACTGTACAACAGAAACAGAAATAATCTGTTCCAGGGTCAGTTTTGTGATTATAGAATACAACGGAAACAGAACTAATCTGTTCCAGGGTCAGTTTTTTCACTATGTAATACAACAGAAACACACATAATCTATTCCAGGGCCAGTTTTTTTAATAGAATAGAATTTTATAGAAACTATAAACTACTATAGTCTTATTTACAACATATTGCGCAACTGCAGGGTCTTGAGACACATGCTAACTCGCAAACTAGAGAGCTAGCGACCTAAACGGTAGCCTTCAAGTTATTTCCTTTGAACTTAAATAGCCAAAAACTTACCACTTCCACACGGATAGGGAGGATAACTATTAACAGTTATTTATTTTTTCTGGGTACATGATACCATACAGCATCCATATCAAACTTGCGTGGGCCGCACTAACATTAAACTTTCATATCAAAGGCGGGGGCCTCAAACTAGTGACCTGCAGGCCGCATTTGGCCCGCGGGCCGCGTGTTTGAGACCCCCGGTGTAAACGCTCCAAATTATGAGGCCGGTTTACACAACATACACAGTCCATGGACAGACGGAGAGAGCCGTGTTTATTGTAAGCTGTGGTCTGCAGAGTGATGGACACCAACAGCAGGCTGAAGCATCCACTGTAGTCTCCAGACATTGGATATGCGTATGCGGTACAAGATGTCCCCCCAACCTTTATTGTCAAGCCGTTTGTCTTTTTGTGGTTGGAATGCATCGGAAGACACGCCAGCATAAGGACATCCTCCAAGTTTGATAATAATAAATGTTTCACCACAGGATTAAAGCGCAATTTTTTTTTTGCTTGATAATTTGCTGTAGGTCATCAACAATGTATGAAGGTCAGGACCTTGACACAGATGAGCTGATTTATTGTCCATCGAGTGGACCGGCGTCTGCTCAAGAGAGCTTTAGCATCCAACAACTTCACGTTTTAAACTGAAATCACAAATAATAATAGAAACTGGAGTGTAACGCCACAACAACAATACAAAAAAAACAAAAAAAAAAGAAAAGAAACAATACAACACGCAGTATCGGTTGTTGCTAGGCAGAATTGTTAGGACTCAGTCACTTGTGTGGTTTCCTCTGCAACCTGGAACAGAGTGCTCCAAAATAGAAGGCTGATTAAAACATCACAGAAATACGGCATTAAATGGTCTTGTAAGTAGGTTTGGATTTATTTTTTTGTCCCTTAAATCAGCCATGAAATAATTTCAAAATAAATAATTATAAATGAATAATAATTATAAAATATAAATAATTTCAATATAAAAAAAATTCAGGCTAAATTTCACATTTTAATGAATATTAAAGTAACAATTTAATAATTTATATAATTTCAAAATATTATAATATAAATAATTTCAAAATCAAAAAAATGTCAGGCTAAATTTCACATTTTAATGAATTATTAAAGTAATAATTCAGGCTGAATTTCACATTTTAATGAATTATTAAATGGTTACTTTAATAATCAGCCATGAAATAATTTCAAAATAAATAAGGTGTAAGGACACGAGGAAGTAAAAAAATTTCAGGCTAAATTTCACATTTTACTGAATTATTAAAGTAACCATTAATAATATATATAATTTCAAAATATTATAATACAAATAATTTCAAAATAAAAAAAAATCAGGCTGAATTTCACATTTTAATGAATATTAAAGTAACCATTTAATAATAATACATAATTTCAAAATATTATAATATAAATAATTTCAAGATAAAAAAATGTCAGGCTAAATTTCACATTTTAATGAATTATTATAGTAATAATTCAGGCCAAATTTCACATTTTAATGAATTATTAAAGTAATAATTCATTAAAATGTGAAATTATTAAAGTAATAATTCATTAAAATGTGAAATTTAGCCTGACATTTTTTTTATTTTTAAATTATTTATATTATAATATTTTGAAATTATATATATTATTAAACGGTTACTTTAATATTCATTAAAATGTGAAATTTTAGCCTGAATTGTTTTATTTTGAAATTATTTATATTTAATTTTATTTATATTTTATATTATTATTAATTTATATTATAAATATTATTTAAATGAATTATTAAAGTAATAATTCATTAAAATGTGAAATTTAGCCTGATTTTTTTTATTTTGAAATTATTTATATTATAATATTTTGAAATTATATATATTATTTAAAGTAATCATTATTATTATATTATATTATTATTATTATTATTATGTTATTAAAGTAACCATTTAATAATATATATATAATTTCAAAATATTATTATATAAATAATTTCAAAATAAAAAAATCAGGTTAAATTTCACATTTTCATTAACTCATTAATTCATTAAAATGTGAAATTTAGCCTGATTTTTTTATTTTGAAATTATTTATAATATTTTGAAATTATATATATTATTTAAAGTAACCATTATTATACGTATTATTATATTATATTATATTATATTATATTATATTATATTATATTATATTATATTATATTATATTATATTATATTATATTATATTATTAAAGTAACCATTTAATAATATATATAATTTCAAAATATTATAATATAAATAATTCCAAAATTTAAAAAAATCAGGCTAAATTTCACATTTTCATTAATTCATTAAAATGTGAAATTTAGCCTGAAATTTTTTCCGTCAACTTCTTTTTTTACTTCCTCGAGTGGGCTAAAATTCCTCCACGGCGCTGTAAGAGACTCATTGCAAGTTATCACAAATGCTTGATTGCAGTTGTTGCTGTTAAGGGTGGCCCAAACAGTTATTAGCTTTAGTGGCTAATCACTTTTTCACAAGTGTAGCTGCATTTTGTGCTGAATTTAATGACTTATTAGACAATTTAACACCTGATTTCTGATTGTTTATGTACTTTGGCAATAAAACCCTTTATCCAATCAAAATGGAGCATTATGATGGAGGTGCACTTAGTGTTGTGTTACATATCGACTGGTCTTTTCACTCGGAATCCAAGGTGTTTGTCAGCTTGTGTGCCCACATTTGTTAGCGATGCCAACCCATCTGCCACAAAAAGCCACGGTGACTCATCCTTTCTCTGCCCACGTTCCTCTGAGATTCCATCATCATCTCCAACCAGGGGGGGGTACCCTCCTTCTCTCTTCTAATCGCCGCATACGCCGTACTGTACATTCCCCCCGCCATTTTATTTTGGCTGTGACTCAGACCTGTCAGGATGTGATGTGGGCGCAGTGAGTGTTGCACATGAAAGAGCAGTCACGGCCGGGAACCAATGGTGAAGTGGAACGAGGAGCTTTATCTGCTAATAGCTAAACGCTGGATTGAAACGGCTGCAAATTGGAATTTGCATAAGAAAAAATGAGGTTCCAAGTATACTAATACAGTTTCCCGACTGGGGATAGGCGGTTCAAGGCGGTTCAAGGCGGTTCAAGGCGGTTCCAGACCTGACCGTGATAAGTGAAGTGATTCAGTTCATGTTTGTTTTGTTTTGTTGGGATTTTCCAGAACAAATTAACCAAGGTTCCACTGTTTGAACATCATTAAAATGATCTAAAAATAGTAGTAGTAGTTGTCCATAGTAGTCTAGCAGTCTTCGGTCTTCTGGACTGGTGGCCAGCCAATCACAGGGCACATATAGACAAACAACCATTCACACTCACATTCATACATATGGATAATTTGGAGTCGCGAATTAACCTAGCATGTTTTTGGAATGTGGGAGGAAACCATGCAATGCACGGGGAAGACATGCAAACTCCACACAGAGACGGCCGAAGGTGGAATTGAACTCGGGTTTCCTAGCTGTGAAGCCTGCAAGCTAGCTGTTCGTACACCGTGCATCCCGAAGTTTCATTCATTCATTCATTTTCTACTGCTTATCCTCACGAGGGTCACTGGGGGTGCTGGAGCCTATCCCAGCTGTCTTCGAGCGAGAGGCGGGGTACACCCTGGACTGGTGGCCAGCCAATCACAGGGCACATATAGACAAACAACCATTCACACTCACATTCATACCTATGGACAATTTGGAGTTGCTAATTAACCTAGCATGTTTTTGGAATGTGGGAGGAAACCATGCAATGCACGAGGAGGACATGCAAACTCCACACAGAGATGGCCGAGGGTGGAATTGAACCCGGGTCTCTTAGCTAACTGCTCCTACACCGTGCATCCCAAAGTTTCATTGTTTATTTTTAATTCTATTGTCACCATTTAGGCGGCACGGCGGTCGAGTGGTTAGCGCGCAGCCCTCACAGCTAGGAGACCAGGGTTCAATTCCACCCTCGGCCATCTCTGTGTGGAGTTTGCATGTTCTCCCCGTGCATGCGTGGGTTTTCTCCGGGTACTCCGGTTTCCTCCCACATTCCAAAAAAACATGCTAGGTTAATTAGCGACTCCAAATTGTCCATAGGTATGAATGTGAGTGTGAATGGTTGTTTGTCTATATGTGCCCTGTGATTGGCTGGCCACCAGTCCAGGGTGTACCCCGCCTCTCGTCCAAAGACAGCTGGGATAGGCTCCAGCACCCCCTCTCTTGGAAGAGGACAAAAGAGAAATTTCATGAATGTTTGTGTTGCATTGAAGCTTCTTGGAAACTACAAGGCAAATAATAATAAGCAGCTGGTGGCAAACTTCCTACACTTTTTGTATTCCTATGTAGATTTCATTCAATTGAACTGCGGAGAAGTATAAGTAATGAACACGAGTAAGGATTCCACTCAAAAAGATATCAAAGTGGAAGGGATTTTGACGTAAAACGATATCTTAGCTAACTTAGCTAACTAGCACAGTTTTTGAATCGATACCCGGTTTCTCTTAAGATCGAGTCCAAAAATGTGCATACCAGTGTTTTTTAAAGTAAATATTCCAGCCAAAATACTTCTAATCAAAGTGATATTTACCCGTGTGTTGATTTTTGGCAATCGCTACCACGCAGGCTAATTCCCCGACTATTTATAAGCGTCATGTTTTGACAGCTGACTCAAAGGAGAGTTGATGAAAGCATGCAATCGCTCTCTCCTTCTCTTGGCGTTCTCCTTTCCCTAAATATATACATAACATGTGACTGGAAGGGATGAGTTGTCTGGTCATCGGGAGTTCAGCCCAAGAACCGTATCAGATTCAGACCCCATTAAGCTACATGCTAAAACCCTGCCTATCTATTTTAACAGGGGAGGATAACGCTAACGCTTATGTAACTGTTCACGTTTTCTACTTTGTCTTGTCACTGTCGTCTTTTTTTTTTTTTTTTACAGTCAGCAGGTGCAGAGACTCATTGGATGGGACGTTCTTGCCAATCACAGGGCACATATAGACAAACAACCATTCACACTCACATTCATACCTATGGACAATTTGGAGTCGCTAATTAACCTAGCATGTTTTTTTTGGAATGTGGGAGGAAAACTAGAGTACCCGGAAAAAACCTGCGTATGCACGGGGAGAACATGCAAACTCCACACAGAGATGGATGAGCGTGGAATCGAACTTGGGTCTCCTAGCTGTGAGGCCTGAATGCTAACCACTCTCCACCGTGCAGCCTAAATATTTAGAATTCATTTATTACCACTTTTTCCTCACGAGGGTCGTGGGGGTGCTGGAGCCTATCCCAGCCGTCTTCAGGTACACCCTGGACTGGTGGCCAGCCAATCACAGGGCACATATAGACAAACAACCATTCACACTCACATTCATACCTCGCTAATTAACCTAGCATGTGGGAGGAAACTGGAGTACCCGGAGAAAACCCACGCATGCACGGGGAGAACATGCAAACTCCACGTGAGATGGCCGAGGGTGGAATCGAACCCTGGTCCTCCAAGCTGTGAGGTCCGCACCCTAACCACTCGAACGCCACGTTTTTTGGTTAACATCCAAAAATTTTAGCCCAAAATTTTGCCTCGGCTTGTGTTCACCTGCTTGTTTAGCATCCAAAATACCATGTCGTTTGTTGGACCGGTGGCCAGCCAATCACAGGGCACATATAGACAAACAACCATTCACACTCACATTCATACCTATGGACAATTTGGAGTCGCTAATTAACCTAGCATGTTTTTGGAATGTGGGAGGAAACCATGCAATGCACGGGGAGAACATGCAAAGATGGCCGAGAGTGGGATTGCAGTCTCTGCAGTCGGAGTGCTTGAAATAATATAAAACGAAAAATAAAACGAAAAATAGTTTAGTCTGGACACTTACTAAACAACACTATGTATCTATAGTTGATATCTTTTTGATGATTTCATAAAGAAACTAAGTGTACTGGACTTTTTGCATCGGTAGGGAGAAACCTGGTAACAATCTATAAATACACGCATTTCCTGCAGCAGCAGGCACACACGTGAAACGGGATACGGCGGGCTCTCCGTGCATCTGCTTCCACCATGAAGGTTCCACTAGTCGTGTTATTCCTTATACAGCCGGGGTCTCACACACGCGGCCCGCGGGCCAAATGTGGCCCGCAGGACACTACTTTGAGGCCCCCGCCTTGATATGAAAGTTTAATGTTAGTGCGGCCCGCACAAGTTTGATATGGATGCTGTATGGTATCATGTACCCAGAAAAAATTATTACGTTTGATTAATGTTCATGTTAAAGGTTAAATAACTGTTAATAGTTATCCTCCCTATCCGTGTGGAAGTGGTAAGTTTTTGGCTATATGAAAATATTGAATCATACATTGCGGAAATTCACTTATCACAGTCGGGTTTGGGGTCATTTTACCGCGATAAACGAGGGAGCACAGTAAGTCTCCTCGGTCTCGCAATACTGTAGTGCAGGGGTCTCAAACGTGCGGCCTGCAGCCCAAATGTGGCCCGCAGGACACTCGTTTGAGGCCCCCGCCTTGATATGAAAGTTTAATGTTTGATATGGATGCTGTATGGTATCATGTACCCAGAAAAAATTATTACGTTTGATTAATGTTCATGTTAAAGGTTAAATAACTGTTAATAGTTATCCTCCCTATCCGTGTGGAAGTGGTAAGTTTTTGGCTATTTAAGTTTAAAGGAAATAACTTGGAGGCTACCGTTTAGGTCGCTAGCTCTCGAGTTTGCGAGTTAGCATGTGTCTCAAGACCCTGCAGTTGCGCAATATGTTGTAAATAAAAAGAGTATAAATGTGACTATAGTCGTGTTTTGTCATGTCTACAGGGCTCTAATAATGCTTTGTTCATTTTAATCTGAAAAAAATAATTTGTCTACCCACCAACTATATGTGGTTTCTTAAGTTTTTATTATTTGCCGTTTTATTATTATTATATTTATTTATTACTGATTGATTGATTTTCTTTATTCTTGATTTGTTTATTTATTTTTCATCTTATTTTGTGCAGAAAAATAAAAATTAAGATATTTGAGAACAGTGGAATGTTTTATCAGAGCTTTTATTGTAGAAAATCGGAACCAAAGCACTGAAAAAGTTTGTATATTTTTCTGTTTTTAATAAATGCGTTTTTTTTTTTTTTTGAAAACCGGATGCGGCCCAGCCTTGCCCAGACCCTAGCTCCAGTGGCCCCCAGCTTGGAGTTAGACAGACTAAAAGACAAGAATAGTGTCTGGTGATCGAGTCCCTAGCAGGTATCCATGCACGTGGCGGCAAAGGAAGAAGCTTCATGTGGGGCATCTTTCCATCTGGGTATTATTCTGGGCTAAATATAAAAGCGGGACTCATGTAGGCTGAGATCAGGCTTGAAGTGGAGCCCGTCTGCCTGTTACTGCGATTTGTCAGTATGCTACCCTTGGTGGACACCCCAAGGGGTGCTGGAGCCTATCCCAGCTGTCTTCAGGCGAGAGGCGGGGTACACCGAGGCAAAATTTTGGCAAAAATTTTTGGATGTTAACCGAAAAACGTGTAATGTAGGATTATTATTTTTGTGAGAAGCAAAATCCTCATGAGGGTCACAGGGGTGCTGGAGCCTATCCCAGCTGTCTTCGGGCGAGAGGCGGGGTACACCTAGGCAACATTTTTTAGCAAAAATTTTTGGATGTTAACCAAAAAAAAGTGCTAACCGGTACGGCTGTTAACTGAGGTACCACTGTATCTTGACATTTCAACTACTGCATCACTACTAATCAGATTATAGAGCAGAGGGAGACACTTACGTACTGTATTTAGACACATGGGTACACTGGTGGCCAGCCAATCACAGGGCACATATAGACAAACAACCATTCACACTCACATTCATACCTATGGACAATTTGGAGTCGCTAATTAACCTAGCATGTTTTTTTTGGAGTGTGGGAGGAAACCGGAGTACCCGGAGAAAACCCACACATGCACATGGGGAGAACATGCAAACTCCACACAGAGATAGCCGAGAGTGGAATTGAACTCGGGTCGCCGAGCTGTGAGGTCTATGCACTAACCACTCGTCCGCCGTGCAGCCAAGTTTGTGCATAGAACACCATAAAAATGCTCACAGTCAAAAAATTTTGGATTATTATTTTGGTGTGAAGCAGGTGAAAGGCGGGGTACACCCTGGACTGGTGGCCAGCCAATCACAGGGCACATATAGACAAACAACCATTCACACTCACATTCATACCTATGGACAATTTGGAGTCGCCAATTAACCTAGCATGTTTTTGGAATGTGGGAGGAAACCATGCAATGCACGGGGAGAACATGCAAACTCCGAGGGTGGCATTGAACTCTGGTTTCCAAGCTGTGAGGTCTGCGCGCTAACCACTCGTCCGCCGTGCAGCCCACTCTGCATAACAATAATGCATTTTTTATTTTAAAAAAAAACTACTCAACACATGATTCAGTTCAGCTAAGTCACGGTTGAAGCTCACATGTTTGATTCTGGGTCACGTGTCGACCCACAAATGTTCCATTTTATGACCCGTCATGACTAAACAAAGAACATAAACAAGAGTTATGTAGGTTATCGGAGCAAAGTGTTGTGATGCGTCACTATGTGACGGCTTACAGATTTATATACACTGGGTGGGGTTTTAATGGAGATAAATTGAGTATGTTAAAACGTAAACAAAGTTAAAGGAGATTTTGTGACTTCTCCGGTCACATTGTATGACTTCAGGGCGGGGAATCAGTACTCGTCGGGGTCTCAAACATGCGGCCCGCGGGCCAAATGTGGCCCGCAGGACACTACTTTGAGGCCCCCGCCTTTGATATGAAAGTTTAATGTTAGTGCGGCCCGCGCAAGTTTGATATGGATGCTGTATGGTATCATGTACCCAGAAAAAATTATTACGTTTGATTCATGTTCATGTTAAAGGTTAAATAACTGTTAATAGTTATCCTCCCTATCCGTGTGGAAGTGGTAAGTTTTTGGCTATATGAAAATATTGAATCATACATTGCGGAAATTCACTTATCACAGTCGGGTTTGGGGTCATTTTACCGCGATAAACGAGGGACCACAGTAAGTCTCCTCGGTCTCGCAATACTGTAGTGCAGGGGTCTCAAACATGCGGCCTGCGGGCCAAATGTGGCCCACAGGACACTAGTTTGAGGCCCCCGCCTTGATATGAAAGTTTAATGTTTGATATGGATGCTTTATGGTATCATGTACCCAGAAAAAATTATTACGTTTGATTAATGTTCATGTTAAAGGTTAAATAACTGTTAATAGTTATCCTCCCTATCCGTGTGGAAGTGGTACGTTTTGGGTTTTTAAGTTTAAAGGAAATAACTTGAAGGCTACCGTTTAGGTCGCTAGCTCTCTAGTTTGCGAGTTAGCATGTGTCTCAAGACCCTGCAGTTGCGCAATATGTTGTAAATAAAAAAAGTATAAATGTGATTATAGTGTTTTGTCATGTCTACAGGGCTCGAATAATGCTTTGTTCATTTTAATTAAAAAAAAAATTGGCTACCCACCAACTATATGTGGTTTCTTAATTTTTAATTATTTGCCTTTTTATTATTATTATTATATTTATTTATTACAGATTGATTTTCTTTATTCTTGATTTGTTTATTTATTATTCCTCGTATTTTGTGTAGAAAATTAAAAAGTAAAAAAATGTTTTTTTTTTTTTGGAAAACCTGATGTGGCCCAGTCTCGCCCAGAACCTAGCTCCAGTGCCCCCCCCTCCTCAAGTAAATTGAGTTTGAGACCCCTGGTGTATTGCAACCATTTAACCACCCCTTAAATCACCATCGTGTTCTTTTTGGCCACTTCTGGGAAGTAAACGGACGCACGGCACGAGCAATCTTCAAAGGCTTCTCAGGCCGCATTCCGCTTAACCGGGGGGTGCGAGTGCGAGCTCAAGTGTCTCAGCAGGGGAGGGGGTGTAAACTTTTCTCGCTAAGTATCCCGCAGGGTTGCAAATTCATTGTACAGGGCGTGTACGGCTAACAAAACACGCTAATTAAAAAGAAGACGTCAACATGACATTCCAGTGGTGTTGGGGAAAGGTGCAATATGACAGCAGACAGGAAGTCAGACCTGTCGAACTCGTAGACAGACGGAGACCGGTTTCTCGTCCTGCGGTGGTTCGCTCGACTTGAGAAATGACAAATATAAAACATACATGCTAAGCAGACACATAATAATAATAATAACATATTTGTATGATAATGTACCATCAATAATTCAGAAAATCCCACCATGCTATTAGCAAACAAACTCTTGTGCATTATATTACCTGCTCAATTATAGCCAGGTGGGGGCGCTGTTCTTTTTTATAGTGCTTCTAGTATTTAAAGGAAAACAACAGTATTTGAGCAACATTAAGAAATAAGATTTTGAGAATAAAGTTGTAAAATTACGAGGAACAAAAAGTTAGATTTAAGAAAATACAGTTGCAAATTGACAAGATTAAAGTTGTACATTATGAGAAAAAAAAGTTGCAAGTCGTAAAAAAAAAGTATTAGATTTATGAAGAAAAAAAGATGTAAATTTATGAGAATAATGTCGTAAATTTGAGAAAAAAGTTGCAAATTTACAAAAAAGGCGCAATATTTTTGCCTAACACCAAAAGGAAAAAATTAAATAGCTGTAGCTTTACGAGAAAAAAAGTGTAAATTCACGAGATTAATGTATTTTTAGTAGAAAAAAAGTTGCATATAAAAAAGGCGCAATTTTATTTTTGTCTAATACCAAAAGGAAAAAAATTAAATAGTTATAGATTTACGAGAAAAAAAATTGTAAACTAACAACGCTAATGTCGTATTTTTAAGAGAAAAAAATTGCAAATTTACAAAAAAAGGCGCAATATTATTTTTGCCCAACACCTAAAGGAAAAAATTAAATAGCTCTAGAGTTACAAGAAAAAAATATGTAAATTCACAAGACTAATGTCGTAAATTTAAGAGAAAAAAAAACTTGCAAATTTACAAAAAACGGTGCAATATTATTTTTGCCCAACACCAAAAGGAAAAAAATAAATAGCTGTAGATTTACGAGAAATAAAATGTGTAAATTCACAAGACTAATGTCGTATTTTTAATATAAAAAAAGTTGCAAATTTACAAAAAAAGGCACAATATTATTTTTGCCCAATACCAAAAGGAAAAAATTAAATAGCTGTAGATTTACAAGAAAAAAGTGTAAATTCACAAGACTAATGTCGTAAATTTAAGAGAAAAAAAGTGGCAAATTTACAAAAAAAAGGTGCAAATTTACAAAAAAAAAGGTGCAATATTATTTTTGCCCAACACCAAAAGGAAAAAATTAAATAGCTGGAGATTTACGAGAAAAAAAATGTGTAAATTCACAAAACTAATGTCGTAAATTTAAGCAAAAAAAAGTTGCAAATTTACAAAAAAAGGCGCAATATTATTTTTTGCCCAATACCAAAAGGAAAAAATTATATAGCTCTAGATTTACGAGAAAAAAATGTGTAAATTCACGAGACTAATATTGTATTTTTAATAGAAAAAAAAGCTGCAAATAAAAAAAGGCGCAATATTATTTTTGCCCAATAAAAAAAATTAAATAGCTGTAGATTTACGAGAAAAAAAGATGTAAATTTATGAGAATAATGTCGTAAATTTGAGAAAAAAGTTGCAAATTTACAAAAAAGGCACAATATTATTTTTTGCCCAACACCAAAAGGAAAAAATTACATAGCTCTAGATTTACGAGAAAAAAATGTGTAAATTCACGAGACTAATATTGTATTTAATAGAAAAAAAGCTGCAAATAAAAAAAAGGCAATATTATTTTTGCCCAATAAAAAAAAATTAAATAGCTGTAGATTTACGAGGAAAAAAAATGTGTAAATTCACAAGACTAATGTCGTAAATTTAAGAGAAATAAAGTTGCCAATTTACAAAAAAAGGTGCAATATTATTTTTGCCCAACACCAAAAGGAAAAAATTAAATAGCTCTAGATTTACGAGAAAAAAAATGTGTAAATTCACAACCCTGTCATAAATTTAAGAGAAAAAAATTACAAAAATTTACAAAAAAAGTCATATCACCACCGTTGCCCAGCGCCAAAGGAAAAAAAAAAAGAATAGTCGTAGATTTACGAGAAAAAAGGTGTAAATTTACCACCATTCTGTGCATTCTAAAGATACAAAAACAGATAAAAGGAGACAACTCATTACTGTACTGAGCACGTAAGCGCCTCCAACAAGGTTGTATGGTTTCATGTACATGCTGTAACAGGTACATTCTTGATAATACTTTGTTTCATTCGGCTTTTTCCTGATTACGTAGAGTCGACACAGCGGATCTTTTTTGATCCGCATACTGATATTTGGCTTGAGGCCTTTATATTCCGGAGATGCCCTTCCTGACGAATACCCGAGATGATGCTTAATGATGGAGAGTCGAACATGGGGCGTCCACTCCAAAGTCCAGAACGCAAACCACTCCACCACGGCGGGCTCTTGATAATATTTACAGCATTTTGGTTATTTCTTCGAATAAAGTTGAATGACTAAAAAATGAAAAAAAAATGAAGAAAAAAAAACTGTAAAAATGGAAAGGAAAGAGAGAAGTTGATATGAATAGGCTTTTTTTCCATCTATATCACAAAGCTGAGTTCAATCTTTTTTTCTTGAAATTTATAACTTTTTATCATATTGTTATAAAATATCAAAATGGCCTTTGAAAAACCCTTTCACATTTTCGCTGGAAGTGAGCAGTGTGAGAAATTTCAAGTCAATCCGACTTACGGAACTTATGGATAACAGCACCGAAAAATATCAGGTCGTATGTTTTGACTTTAACATAACAAAAATGGAGTGCAATATCGGAATAATTCATAAAACAATACAGGTTGACTTATCAGGATGTAGAAGCACATTTAAAAAAAAAACAAGTAGATAAGTACAAGTGCAACATGGGTTTATTGTCAAATTAATAAAGATGTGGATTAACAGGATTAATGCCACATTCCAATTTTAATCTCAGCTGTGAATTAAAGTGCTGATTCAGACCAAGTTGCCCCGGGGGAGTGGTCATACATTTTCTATGTCAACTTTTCTGGTGGAAAAACCCAAAATCCATATCATGAACTCCTACAAATGTTGGGGGAGAAGAAAAAAAAAAAAAAAAAAGCCCTTTCCATACCCCCCCCCTCCTTTTTCCCGTCTTTCTCCACACACCACTGAAAATGTGCAAACAAGATCATTCACAAAACCTGACTCTATAATGAGCAGTGCGGGTGTCCTGTGATATGACGTTATGGTATATTATATTGGGGGGGTTATGGAGGGGGGGGGGGGGGCGCTGGGATGTTCACTGTGGCAGCTGTGTGTGCAATTCAACAGTCTCTTTCCAACAGCCTAGCCTGTGCATAGAAGGAATAAAGCACTTACGGTGTTAGCGGACAGTATATGTAAAGCTTTTTTATACACTTGGAAAAATGGAAACCTTCACCCCCGCCCCCCCCACTTAAAAAAAAAAAAAAAAAAAAAGCTTCCTGTAGAACGGCAACTCCACATGGCGGATATCCAGATTTGCATGAGAATTCAGTTGGAAAAGTACAAAAAAAACGGGTGTTGGCAACAGTGGAAAATGGGGGTAGATGGGTGGACCTGATGTTCCAGCAGATGTCAAACTGCCGCCATCTTTGTTTTTGACAAAAGGCGGCAAAGGTTGGAGCCAACATGGAGAAAAATCTCTCAAGTGATGATAATAAATAGCATTGTGGAACATGCCAATTTTTTTTTCCTAATGCGCAAAAAAAAAAAAAAAAAAAAAAGTAGAAATCCCTTGCAGAGTTTATCCAGAGATGTCTTTTATCAATTCATCACAACACCCAATCCTCCATTTTGTTCCGCTCTTCGGTTCGATTCCGTGAGTCATCATCTGTGGAGCTGAACGAAGGCCTCAAGTTTTTCGGGGATGTTCCCCTGGTAGCGGAGGCTGTGCTTGACGATGACCCTGGCGGCCAGGCACTGCAGCGTGGTGTGGTTGATGGGCTGGACCACGTTCCGGGCCAGCTCCTTCTCGTCCAGGAGGTCGCAGGCCGTCTGCTGGAAGGCGTTGGTGCTGTCGAAGTGAGTCCCCCACGACACCAGGAGGTTCATGATGTCCGAGTGGCCGTTGGACGCGGCTATGTGGAGCGGGCTGGTTTGGTGGGAGGAGTGACGTCACACAGGAATTTTGGGAAAAGTCCACCACCCCGCCCCCCACCACTGCCACATTCAAGCACTTTCGGTATTGACTTATTTAATCATCATCATTATTAATACTACTACTGCTATCATTATTAACATTTTACACATAAAACATATTTCACCTTAACACTGGAAAGATGTTTGTGTATTTATTAGTGAATACTATCAATTAATCCTGCTATATTTAACACTGATTACTATGTACTGCAGTATATGACATTAATATAAATTATTATACTACAAAAGATTGACACCAGTGTTTCCCACTATACATTAAAAAAATTATAAATTCAATTTATTATTATTTTTATTATAATAAAATTATTGTAAAATTATATATTTTTATTATTATTTATATTTATTTTATTTTATATTTATTTATATATTATAATATAATATATTATTTTATTTATAATTTAATTTATAATTAATATATTATTAATTATTAATTAATTATTATTAATATAATGAATAAATAATTTCTAAATATTTTTTATTTTAAGAATAATTTTCTTTTTAACGCTTTTGGTGAAAAGTCTTATCAAAGCAGAGAAACAGACCTGTTATTATTTTTTATTATTATAAAATTATTGCAAAATTATATATTTTTATTATTATTATTTATTTATAATTTTAATATAATACTATAATATAATTTTAATATAATATAATTTTATTTATAATTATTTATAATTTAATTTATAATTATAAATTAATATAATGAATGAATAATTTATAAATATCTTTTTATTTTAAGAATAATTTTCTTTTTAACGCTTTTGGTGACAAGTCTTATCAAAGCAGAGAAACAGACCTGTTATTGTTATTTTTTATTATAAAATTATTGTAAAGTTATATTTTTTTATTTATTTATTTATAATTTTAATATAATACTATAATATAATTTTAATATAATAATATAATTTTATTTATAATTATTTATAATTTAATTTATAATTATAAATTAATATAATGAATAAATAATTTCTAAATTTTTTATTTTAAGAATAATTTTCTTTTTAACGCTTTTGGTGAGAAGTCTTATCAAAGCAGAGAAACAGACCTGTTATCGTCGTCGTCTCGACAGTTGACGTCGGCGCCGCACTCCAGGAGGATGGAGGTGACGATGAGCGAGGGGAACTTGCAGACCGGGTAGCGGCCCACGCAGGTGGTGTTGCGGTCCACGGCCAGGTGGAGTGGGCTGAAGCCGTTCTTGCCACGTGGCTGGAGCTTCAGGAACCTGCAGAAATAAATGTGCAGGGAGACGGTGAAGACGACCGCAACGAATCCCCACCGGGGTTCGAGTCCGAGAGAGACGTGTCCACACCTGTAGATGGTCTCCTTCTTGAAGTGGTCCTGCTCCGTCGTGCACGGCACCTTCTCCAGAAGACAGACTAGGTGCAGGATGATGGAGAGCGCTTTGCTGAGCTGGGCGGGGTCGAGAGGAAACGACCTCCTGTGCCGTATGGCGCGTTCGATCTCCAGCACGCTTTTGGTCAGGATCCCCATCAGGTCCTCGAAGGACACAGACGTCCCGAGCAGACCCTTGGCCCGGTCCTGCAGCATGAACGAGAAGAGCTCGGCGAAGGACAGCAGGCTGGAAGCCGTCATGGGGCTGAGGGGGTCCAGGTTGCTCTGCTGCATGTCCAGGGCGTACTTCCACAGATTGATGCAGCGCTCAAAGTTCCCAGAGTCGGCGTAGACGGCGCCGCGGTATCGGATGTAGTACGACGTGTCCGGGTGCTGCGGGCCAAGGATGCGTTCACGGATGAGCAGAGCTTGCATGCGCATCTCATCGGGGTCCGATATGAGCCCGTCCAGTTCTTCTCCATTTGTCACCTGAAGAACGAACAACGTCCAACAACAAAAAATCATCAGCTTGTGATGATTCGATGCCCGGAAGGAACCGAACACAGGACTCACCTCCCGGGCGTAGTCGTAGGCCATGATGAGCTGCTTGGGCTCCGGTTTATGGACCACGTTGTTGCTGTCCATGTACCTGAAGTCCATGGCTTTCTTCCAGTACTTCAAAGCTCCGAGAAGGTCTCGCTTCTTGTCCACAAACGTGGCTCCCAGGAGCTCCAGGGCGTCGATGCGCTCCTTGTGGCTCGTCTAGGTAAAACAAAAATTTTTTTTATAACATTTACTTGCATAACACAACATAGAACTTCACTGTAAACATTTTACAGTGCATGCAGAGCAGCTGGGTGCAGCTACCGCCATCATGCGGCTACCGCAATGAACTAAAAGTGACAGAACGCCGTACCTGGTGATGTGTGGTCAGGTAGTCAACAATGTTAGTGTGGCCCGTGACGCTAGCGGACAGAAGGGGGGTCATGCCGTAGCCGTCCTGCTCCATGGACGCCCTGTACTGCAGCAGCATGCGCATGATCTCCAGGCTGCCGGACTCTGCACAGTCATGGAGCGCTGTGTTGCCTGTGGAGAAGAGTTAAGGAGAAGATGTTACAAGGTGTCATCTTCATCATATGTACCAATTATGATGAAGATCAGGTCCTAACTTATCCAAAACATTCCTCACAAGGAATCTTAGCTTAGGAGTGATGAAGTCATTCGCTAACCAAAGACATTTAGATGTTTTTTTCAACCCGACGTCTCACTCCTGAAAACATATTTATACCTCTTTTATTTTTTTGCATGAGAGACACAAGCAGGTGATGATGCAACTCCACAATAAAAAAAGAGCATGTTTGGCGCAATTTAAAGCCGAAAAAAATGTCCGCAAAGTGGCAGAAAAGAGCATCTATGCCATAGAAATACATCCTATGGAGCAACCAGGAAGTAGAAATGCACCTGGCCATTGCAAATGTGAAAATTGCAATTACTGCTTATTTCCTTATTTCCTCCTTCTCTACTCGTCACCGTCTTTTCCCAAAAATAATCTTCAATAAAAGTAAAAATTATGTTAAATGTTCACTGACTTCATTTTCATTTCTACCTCATGAAGGTCGCGGGGGTGCTGGAGTCTATCCCAGCTGTCTTCAGGCGAGAGGCGGGGTACACCCTGGACTGGTGGCCAGCCAATCACAGGCCACATCTAGACAAACAACCATTCACACTCACATTCATACCTCGCTAATTAACCTAGCATGTTTTTGGAATGTGGGAGGAAACCGGAGTACCCGGAGAAAACCCACGCATGCACGGGGAGAACATGCAAACTCCACACAGAGATGGCCGAGGGTGGAATCGAACCCTGGTCCTCCTAGCTGTGAGGTCTGCGCGCTAACCACTCACTAAACTATAACTATCCCCTGTAAAATAGATTTTTCTTCATATATTTGGAAATGGGGCAGCACGGTGGTCGAGTGGTTAGCGCGCAGACCTCACAGCTAGGAGACCAGGGTTCAATTCCACCCTCGGTCATCTCTGTGTGGAGTTTGCATGTTCTCCCCGTGCATACGTGGGTTTTCCCCAGGTATTCCGGTTTTCCTCCCACATTCCATAATAAATGTGATTTCACCCATATAGTCCTGCCACAAGGCATGCTGGGTAGCTTGTGGTCCTCTCTCTCTCTCTCCCAACATTTTGCCGTAAGGTGAGGAGGTCGTCGGAGACGTAAACAAGGAAGGGACATTAACTTTTAAAATCCGGTTTCCTCCCACATTCCAAAAACATGCTAGGTTAATTAGCGACTCCAAATTGTCCATAGGTATGAATGTGAGTGTGAATGGTTGTTTGTCTATATGTGCTCTGTGATTGGTTGGCGATCGGTCCAGCGTGTACCCCGCCTCTCGCCAGAAGACAGCTGGGATAGGCTCCAGCACCCCCCTTGCGACTCTCGTGAGGAGAAGCGGTAAAAAATGAATGAATGAATGAACCGAAAAACATGCTAACCAGGGCGGATGTTAACTGAGGTACCACTGTATCTTGACATTTCAACTACTGCATCACTACTAATGAGATTATAGAGCGGAGGGAGACACTTGTACTGTATTCGGACACATGCTCTGAGCAGCTAGCGTGCCACTACGGATGTCGGTAGAAGCCGGGTATGGAGCGAGAGGGCTTGATTTGCTCACCTGGACAGTCCAGGTAACTCACCGATGTGTTAAATGACTAATTTTAATGTTTAGGCTCCAGCACCCCCTCATGAGGAAAAAGCGGTAGAAAATGAATGAATGAATACAGTAAACCTCGGATATATCGGACTCGGATATATCGGAAATTAGCTCACAACGGACAGATAAAAAAGAACCAATTTTTCTGTAATGCATTTCCAATAAAAATTCATTGTATATATCGGATTTTTTTATAACGGATTTCGCCTATTTCGGACAAAATCTCCAGTCCCGTTCCAATGCATTTCCATTAAATTTCCCTCGCATATATCGGATGGCCGCAGCATGGCGCTCCGATTCGCCAAATCGTGACAGGCCGCTATATGACATCATTTGCAGCGTTTGCAGCGTTGCCTGCGCGTCCAGGTACATTGGAAACATAGTCAAGGAAGTGCCTTTTTATAACGGAAAAAATCCGATTTACGCATATACCGGATATAAATCCGATATATGCGTAAAACGGACATTTTCCGGTATACGCATATAACGGATTTCGCTTATATCGGACAAAACCAGTGGGAACAATTGAATCCTATATATCCGAGGTTTACTGTATTTGGATATGTCCTATGGTTAAAAAAACTGCCACTTTCTTGAATGCATTAATGACACTGCAAAATCAGGACAAATTCCGTCTATTTCAACTATAAAGAAGATTATTGTTCGGGGAAATCACAAGAGCGGCTTCTCAATTACAGGAAGTGTCTCTGTGTGTAAGTCCCTTTCACTCAAAACAGTAAGTGACAAGGCGTTCCAGCTAGTACTGCAGTCACACAACAAGTTATTATATACGACTTGTGCGACTTGTGTTTGTTTTCAACACGGCTAGGACGCAGGTCGCGTCACAGGTAAAACCTGGCGAGCCAGAGATTTTAGACCGCGTGGTATTTCTGAGCAAGTGCGAACTGAATTTCGCAGTAGTGAGTCGTTCTTGTACCTGCAGGTGCACCTAAGGAAGTACAGTACTACTGCAGCATTACTGTGAAATCTCATGCTTGGGAGTTTGACCCACATACCAAAGCATTTGAGATATTTTAGGACATCTCAGGAAAAAAAAAAAAAGGTTAAGTGATGCAACTTGTTTCCAGTGCACTGAGTGCAACAATAATGTTATTCATTCGAGTTGGCCAACTTTGAGAGCGTATTTGAAGGATTAATGTCCCGGCAGTAGTAGAGCTGCTTGCTGCACCTGATTTAGACTTTAGGGATGTTCTTGATTAAACGGTGGTGCGTTTACCCTCCGCCTCGATCCCCAGCTCAGCCCAGACAGTCGACAGTGAACATTCGAGCCAAGGAAGAAGTCTGCAGAGCCCATAATGGATGCAGTATGTGAACGACTCCTTCGCTCCCAGCTGAAATATTTAAAATTCTTGTTAAATAATCTTTATTTTGGCAATAGTATGATTTTATTTATAAACTATAGAACTTAATTTTTTTTTGAATACATTTGGATTTTATTATATAAAATACACTCTATAATGGACAACCCCATCGGGTCATTCTCCAACAGACTCCTCCAGTTCCGTTCCCACAGTAAACGCTACAAAACTTCATTCACTCCATCCAGCTCTACATAGCACATATAGACAAACAACCATTCACACTCACATTCATACCTATGGACAATTTGGAGTCGCTAATTAACTTAGCATGTTTTTGGAATGTGGGAGGAAACAGGAGTTAATCTTGTTTATCTTATATTATTTTTAGATTATTATATCTTATTCATATTGCATTTTATTTCAGAGTATATAGTCTTAGTAATAAAGTCTTGTCTAAATCCAAGTCCATGTTATTAAAATGACATTTTTTCTTATACGAGTTTATTCTCATATTTCATCACTAGATTACAACCTTTTTCCATTCATCTTTTCACTTTGTTCTTGTAATATTACTGCTAATAGTTAGCATGTACCATGGGCCAATTAAAAAAAAAAAGCAAACAAAAACAAATGCCACCCTCGCCGCACTTTGGACACCCCCTGTTGCAGACTAGAATATTGGTACAGAGATACTGCGGCTTTGACTAAAGCGCCGACATGTGCTCATAATAAAAAACGTCACAGGTTTGTTTCAATCTTATCTGCAAGATCAAATCCTGTCGTAAAAAAAAGCAGAATTTAGGTCATCCAATCCAGAAAAAACGGAAAGCAACTGTTGGACTCTAATTTGGAACACGGCTGTGAGAAGCTATATTTATTGGTTATACTAGAGGGCTCCGTAGTAATCGATTGTATAAAATTGATAGCGTATCGCTACAACGGAGGCACTAAAAACACTTGGCTGGAACCCGAAGAGGCTCTGTTGATTCACTCTTTATGCTACCTATAGCAGTATGGAATAGCAACTGTAACTAGAAAATTCCGGCGGAAATTTTGATGGGCTTGCGACCTGTGCTGTGAACCTCGGGCCCGATGCGCCAATGGCTACCGTGCTAGCACCTAGCAAGACAGCCTCAAGTACTGAAAAGGTTGATGCAGTCCCATAGTGTCCCCACATCATGCCATGTGTCTATTTGCCTTTAGAAATGAGTAAATTAGCTAAAATGCTAACATGCTAACAGTCATCATGCTAGCACCTAGCAAGAGGGCCTCAAGTTTAGAAAGTGCCAAGGTTGTCCTATAACCTTCCTACATCATGCCATGTGTGTATTTGCCTTTAGACATGAGTAAATTAGCTTAAATGCTAACAGTCATTATGCTAGCACCTAGCAAGAGGGCCTCAAGTTTAGAAAGTGCCATGGTTGTCCTGTAACCTTCCTACATCATGCCATGTATGTATTTGCCTTTAGACATGAGTAAATTAGCTTAAATGCTAACATGCTAACAGTCATCATGCTAGCACCTAGCAAGAGGGCCTCAAGTTTAGAAAGTGCCAAGGTTGTCCTATAACCTTCCTACATCATGACATGTGTGTATTTGCCTTTAAACATGAATAAATTAGCTTAAATGCTAACATGCTAGCAATTAGCATTTAGCCACAGGGAGAGTTGAGAAGTTTATCTCAAAAATGAGCCGTTAATCACATTTCTATGTGGCCGTATGGCTGAGCTACAAGGCTGTGAAAAGTCTGTAAATTCTCGTTTTCCCTGGAATGTGGCTGTTCTAAAAATAGAACAGGTGTATCTAATCTAGTGGCCCATTTTTGAACGTTTTGGTGAATAAATGGGTTTTGGCCCATAAATACAGAATAATTATAGGTACAAATACTTCCTGGTTGAATAAAATTACATTAAATGCCAAGCCCGCTTCCTCGTAACATAATTAAATAAAGTTTACATCTAAGATTTGTGGACATATGCACTCCTGTGTTGCTAGCGCTATTATTTTTCTGACAAATTCGATTACGAAACCCTAAAGTTTCCCCGTATATTACAGACAGACTTGAAATTTCTCACACACAAAAAAACCTACTGTAAATTTATGGTGTTAAGTCGACTCCCTACAAAATTTGGCAAATACATAAAATAAAATAAAATTTAAATTTTATCTATTGCTTGAAAAACATGGCTGCCATCAAGCGCAATGCTAGCGCTATTATTTTTCCGACAAATTTGATTACGAAACCCTAAAGTTTCCCCGTAAATCAGACAGACTTGAAATTTCTCACTAAAAAAAAACACCCACTGTAAATTTTTTGTGTTAAGTCGACTCGCCACAAAATTTGGCAAATACATAAAATAAAATAAAATGTAAATTTTATCTATTGGTTGAAAAACATGGCTGCCATGAAGCGCAATGTTATTACAGGCGGCTAACTGTCCGTAAGCATGTCGTCTAGCATGTTTTCCAAAGCATGCTAACCGAAACAATGACATGCAAGCTAGGCTAATGTTCGCCGTACTTTACATGAATGAGGCGTGTCACAATTCAAAATGCACATGTTATTCCTGAGTCATCAAGGTTTGAATAGCGCTGTAAGATGTTTGACAGGTCCGGATTTCAAAGAGGACATAGTTTGTTCAGTTGAGTCGCATGAGTCATATGCTATGACTTGACTTATTGTTTCAAAACCGGTGACTGCAAAACAACCCCCTGCTCGGTTTGGATTGACATCATCCAAAAAGGTATCCATTATATGTTTAATATGCGGAGCTGCACCGGATCACACTGGAGCTAAATACGGTAACCGCAACATGGCTGCCAACAGTCAAACCCAAAGGGACCCCGCCAGGCTGTCTCATTATCTGTCCATTCATCATCACATGAGCCGAGAGGGGTTTTTAATATTTAGACTGCCCACTTTAGTTACAAGAAGTGTGATCCTGTAAAAATAAAATAAAAAAATCAAGCAACATTATTGTTATATTATATCTACATTAATAATGCAGTACTGACCTGAAAATAAGGTCAATATATGAATAATTTTCTGAGGGGAAAAGGTTTGACTCATTAAAACAGTGTTTTTTTTTAACCTTTTTTGAGCCATGGCATGTTTTTTACGCTGGAAAAATTTAGCAGCACACCAATAACCAACATTATTTGCTTCTTTCAGTTTTTTTCCTGATTACGGACTCACCACAGCAGATTCCTTATGATCCGCATACTAATTTAACCAACAATGTTACAAAATGGGGCGGCACCAAACAGCATGATTTTAGTTTTATTTAAGGACAATCTATTATCATCAAATCATCTTTTTAGTGACCATTTTTCATCTGTACTCCCTCCAGAACAAAAAGCAGTGGTATCATCCGCAAATAATACCAGTTTTAAGTCTTTTGTGACTTTGGAGATACCATTGATGTACAAGTTGAACAGTTTTGGTCCCAGTATTGACCCCAGGGGAACTCCGCACGTAATATATGAACTTGCAGATGTGTATTCTCCTAGCTTTAGGTATTGCTTGCTGTCAATTTACAATTTACGGTCTAGTGGTTAGAGCGCAGACCTCACAGCTAGGAGACCAGGATCAATTCCCACCCTCGGCCATCTCTGTGTGGAGTTTGCATGTTCTCCCCGTGCATGTGTGGGTTTTCTCCGGGTACTCCGGTTTCCTCCCACATTCCAAAATTGGTTAATTGGCCACTCCAAATTGTCCATAGGTATGAATGTGAGTGTGAATGGTTGTTTGTCTATATGTGCCCTGTGATTGGCTGGCCACCAGTCCAGGGTGTACCCCGCCTCTCGCCCGAAGACAGCCGCGACCCTCGTGAGGAAAAGCGGTAGAAAATGAATGAATGTTACAAAATGTCACCACTACCTCTCACGTGCATCACTAAGTCTATTAGAGGAACGAGGCAATCAGCTACGTGTTGCCACACGGACGAATATTACATTGCTCTGCCGGTCTTTACACCAATGACACGCGGCAATGAGATAATATTTGCAGAATATTATTAATGCATGTTAATTTTAAAAAAGTGATATTGAATAATTCCTCACGGCACAGTTGTTGAAAATCACTGCATTAGAAAACCCAACAAATGATTCACAGGAGGGAGATTTATCTTGACTCATGTGGGGTCTTTGTTGTCCTAGAACTACACAGTGTGTAATTTAATTGGTACCATTCATATTTTTATATAGTTTTTAGTTAAGTGCAGCACTCCACTGACCTTTAACACTTTTGCGGTTGACATCAGCACCTCTCTCCAGCAGGTACTGTGCAATCTCCTTGTGTCCTTTGTAGCAGGAGATCATGAGACAGGTGTGCCCATGTCTGTTGGCCACCTCCAGGTCCGCCTTGTGCTCCACCAGGTACCTGACAATGTCCAGATGACCATCGAAACACGCCGCCCTCAGAGGAGTCGAGTTGGTTAGCGTGGTGCTGTTCACGGAGGCACCGTGGCCCAGAAGGGACTGCACCACTTTCAAGTGCCCGGCTGCGGACGCGGCCCAAAGCGGCGGTGCACCCTCGATGGTTTCCCCGTCGAAGTTGACAGAGCCGCCGATCTCGACTGGAGCGCAGCAGCACTCCAGGAGGTACTCCACCAGGTCCAGGTGACCGTAACGGGAGGCCATGAGTAGCGGGGTGGCGCCGTTGGTCTTCTCGCCCATAAGCTTAGTCACCTCTGGTCCATCTTTGTTCTCCAGGAGCTTCTGGAGGAGCCTGAGCTTTCCGTCTCTGGCTGCATTGAACACTGCCGTCTTTAAATCCATGTTTGTTTGTATTCTAACACAATAATGACGCTAAGAACAGGAAGGGATGTCAAGTGTGCAGGGCAGCCTTTGTTTACAGCTCGACTTTAAAGCTAACAAAGCTGCTAGCTGGCGTTCCAGGATTAATTCCTCTCCGTTTTACAATCCAAACGATGCCATGGCTCACCCGCGGTGGATTTAAATCAAATAAATCTGTATAATGAAAGCTTTTATGTGTCTCTTTTGCCCGGTAACGCATTTGTCGCTAGCTAACTTCCTCCTACTAGCAAGCTAGCCGACTAGCTTAGCTCAGCTTTTCTTTCCTTCATCTGGTACTCACCCAGAGAAATGTATTTATCTCCCAGAAAGAAGCCTCCATGAAGTATACTTTCTCCGGCTCTCATACTCATGTGACGGCAAATGTGTTGTTTACACAAAGCGGGTCAAAATAAAGGGGAATCCACCCCCACCCGTTGCCGTCCTAGCTTAGCCTTCGAGGCGGCTGGTGTCGCTCTCGCTCTCGGTGAGGGTTAATACACACAAACGAGGAACGTCACCAAGAAAAGGACACAAAAACAGCAAAATGGTCGTCACCCACCCCGGGGTAGTTAAACCACAAAGAGCTGGACAAATGATCTCAGCGTCCGAGGTGAGGTAAACACGGAAGGGTGTCCGTCCACCCACGGTTTTTCCCTGATGATCACGACTCACTTTCTGCCGAATGGCTTGCGCTGGGCTCCCCTATTTCACTCCTCCAGGGGCATGATGGACATGTCAGGTAGCCAATCACAGAGCGGCTAACTATATACAGCCTCAGCCAATTATAACGCCACAAATACTGCGCATTTTATTTTCGTATTGAATCAAATGTACCAACAACACATTTATGAACAATTTAATCAATTTTAACTGTTTTGTAGCCACTAAATCAAATTAGAATTATGATCTGGATGTGCAATTGCCCGGCGTTTGATTCTATCGCCATCTACAGGATAAAATGGGCCACGAACACACTTTCTACATGATTGGAAATAAAAAGTTTATTCAGTCACCTCAATAACTTAACATCACAACAGAGTGCTTCAGAATTGATTTTTAATAAACACAACAGTGCGCAGTTAAAATGTCAAAAAAAAAAACCAAAGCCAGAAATGATAAACAGGAAGGTTTAAGAATTACTAGAAAGCTTCCGGCATTTTGGAGGGAGAGTGGGTGTTAAACATGTTGTTTATTTACAAAAAATATGTAATTAAAAGGCTGTTGTTACATTTTCCATACAATATGAGATGTATTTTTACCACTTATATTCATTACTGAACCAAAAATATCAGGCTGGATTGTTTTTACAGGTACAAGCATTTGTAAGTATTTTTTTTCAGTGCTGTTGAAGTATTACCAGGATAAATACTATTTAAATAGTACTACTTACTTTTTTTGCTACTTGTTTTGATTTGTTTTGGGCCGTTTTCTTATCAAAGATTTGTTTTAGTGTTGTTAATGTCACCGCAACCCTCCGTTGCTTATTTGCGGTCAAAATGGGCAACAAAACAGGAACAAAGAGTGTGAGATGAAAGTGGGAATTTTTGCACATACAAAACAAAAAAAAAAAGGACATTATTAAAATAAGAACAGAAAAACTATACTAAAGGGGCTTGCTTTAAAAGAACAATCTTTGTTTTGTACGCTTTCTAAACTGGTTTCAAATCTCTATGTTGGAAACTTATTTGCAAGGAGTCTCTTAGAAACAGCGTTTTTGCGTATATTTCAAAGTTTAGTACGATACGGATTTTCACCTGCTGTTCTAAAACCACTCAATGCACACAAGCCAGGCAGGGAGGGACAAAAACTGCAACTTCCGTCCCAGCGGTGTTACGATCCCATGCGGGTGGTCGTCGTCTTCCTGTCGGAGAAGAAGCTCCTCAGTAGCAGCAACTGGCTGATGCTGACCACGAGCAGGACGATGGCCTCGCCGATGGACCAGAAGGCGACGCGCGTGTTGAGGTCCTCGGCCCGGCTGCGACCCTGCGCCTCGCGGAGGCGGAAGTGCGTCTGGTAGTCGATGACGGACTTGAGGGCCTCGTGGATGGATACGCAGGCCGACTCCAGCTGGGATTGCGTGTTTGAAAGAAGAATCCAAGATCAATGAGGGGTAGAAATGACGAGAACAACAACAGGAGGTACCGTTGGGGCCATAGTCCCCATCGTCACTTCCTCCCTACATGTCCGGAATATATTTATTGAAACACACAAGTCTTATTTATCTCTTAAATGGCTTATTTTCTGATTATATTTGCTGTATTGGGGAAAAAGTAGTGTAAAGGTGACTATAGGGGTGTTATTCTATGTCTAGAGGGCTCTACTACTATAAAAAAAATGTAGAACAGGGGTCTCAAACTCAATTTACTTGGGGGGCCACTGGAGCTAGGGTCTGGGTGAGACTGGGCTGCATCAGGTTTAAAAAAAAAAACAAAAAAAACGCATTTATTAAAAACAGAAAAATAAAAAAAAACTTCGCTTTGGTTCCAATTTTCTACAAGAAAAGCTCTGATAAAACATTCCACTGTTCTCAAATATCTTACTTTTTATTTTTCTACACAAAATAAGATGAAAAATAAATAAACAAATCAAGAATAAAGAAAATCAATCAATCAGTAATAAATAAATAAAATAATAATAATAATAAAACGGCAAATAGTAAAAACTTAAGAAACCACATATAGTTGGTGGGTAGACAAATTATTTTTTTCAGATTAAAATGAACAAAGCATTATTAGAGCCCTGTAGACATGACAAAACACGACTATAGTCACATTTATACTCTTTTTATTTACAACATATTGCGCAACTGCAGGGTCTTGAGACACATGCTAACTCGCAAACTAGAGAGCTAGCGACCTAAACGGTAGCCTTAAAGTTATTTCCTTTCAACTTAAATAGCCAAAAACGTACCACTTCCACACGGATAGGGAGGATAACTATTAACAGTTATTTAACCTTTAACATGAACATTAATCAAACGTAATAATTTTTTCTGGGTACATGATACCACACAGCATCCATATCAAACTTGCGCGGGCCGCACTAACATTAAACTTTCATAATCAAGGCGGGGGCCTCAAACTAGTGTCCTGCGGGCCACATTTGGCCCGCGGGCCGCTTGTTTGAGACCCCTGATGTAGATGCTCTAACTACCAAAATATTTGATTTACAAATAAAGAATACTACTTTGGGGAATTGTTTGTTTGATTTATATTAACTGCCTTGTCAAAATAAAGTATATAGAATACATTTGCACAATAGTCTTCATGTGGCAGACCATAATGGCAGTATAACGATCATTACACTGATCATAAATGACCTTTTTTTTTAAAAGTACTACTGGTAAGTACAGCATGTGAAATTTGGATTGCATCACACTTACATGGGTGAGAGCCGTGACCCTGTTCTCGTTGGGGAAGAGCGGCGGGTCGTCGCCGACCTGGAAGTCAAAGTACACCGTCTTGTGGGTGAACGTGGAGAACTCGTTGCTGAAGCAGAACTTGTAGGTCCCGTCCTTGGCCGCCGTGAAGGTGAAGCTGTCGTATTGCTTCTTCATCTCCTTGTACAGCGTCGTGCCTTCCGGGTCCTCCAAGCGGCAGTCCACGTCGTAATGGCCGCCTGTCACTACCTGGGGAGGAACGTTGGATTTGAAATCTCCTGAACACCATTCCGGTGCTTGTCCAGTCATTTCCAAGCTGTTGTATTCCTGCAACGCCCCCTTGATTTTTCCAGATTATACTACAGTAAACCTCGGATATATCGGATTCAATTGTTCCCACTGGTTTTGTCCGATATAAGCGAAATCCGTTATATGCGGACACCGGAAAATGTCCGTTTTACGCATATATCGGATTTATATCCGGTATATGCGTAAATCGGATTTTATCCGTTATAAAAAGGCACTTCCTTGACTATGTTTCCAATGTACCTGGACGCGCAGGCAATGCTGCAAACGACGTCGTATAGCGGCCTGTCACGATTCGGCGAATCGGAGCGCCACGATGCGGCCATCCGATATATGCGAGGGGAATTTAATGTAAATGCATTGGAACGGGACTGGAGATTTTGTCCGAAATAGGCGAAATCCGTTATAAAAAATCCGATATATGCAATGAATTTTTATTGGAAATGCATTACAGAAAAATCGGTTCTTTTTTATCTGTCCGTTGTGAGCGAATTTCCGATATATCCGAGTCCGATATATCCGAGGTTTACTGTATAACTACATCAGCAAGTTGAAGTATTTGTGATTTTAGAAATAAGGAGTTAGTATGTTCTCTGTGGGCGCCATTATGAATTATCCATACTGGCCTTTTTTGCAGTACATTTAGTGAGTGAAGATTGCTTTTATAGTTATTAGCCCATATTTCCACAATAAATAAGATATGGTAGAAGCAGAGAACAATAAAGAGTGTGGAGTGAATTTTGCTTTGTTCAATATTGAAATATTTCTGGCCACCTTATGTTGTATATTTGTAATATGAGGTTTCCAGCTCATATTTTCATCTATTGTGATCCCCAGAAATATATTTTCCTTCACTCTTTCAATGTCTACACCGTCTATTTGTATTTGTTGGTATGTGTCCTTTCTGCTCTTACCAAACAGCATGATTTTAGTTTTATTTAGGTTCAAGGACAATCCATTATCATCAAATCATCTTTTTAGTCCAATCCAATCCACTTTATTTATATAGCGCATTTTATAAACAGAGTTTCCAAAGTGCTGCACAGACTAGTAAAAATAAAAAGTAATAATCCAAAACTAAAAAATAAATTAAAATATTAAAAACAAGAAACAAAGCAATAAAAGTATAAAAAATAAAAACAATTCCAATAAAAACAAAGAACTAAAAAGACACAGGACCATACGACTCACTCCGAGTTAAAAGCCAGAGAATAAAAGTAGGTTTTAAGACGAGACTTAAAGCTTTTCGATGTTGGGGGCCTTTTTTTTACTTGGGAGGGGAGAGAGTTCCATAGTGTGGGGCCAACCACAGAAAAGGCTCGGTCCCCCTTGGTCTTAAGTCTCGTCTTAGGCACCACAAGTTGGAGCTGGCCCTCGGACCTCAGTGAGTAAATTTGGACGAGGTCTGAGATGTATTTGGGGGCCAGCCCATTCAACGCCTTAAAAAAAACAAACAATAAAATCTTAAAATCAAACCTAAAACGAACAGGGAACCAATGTAGGGAGGCCAGAATTGGGGTAATGTGCTCCCCCTTTTTGGTTCCTGTTAAAAGCCGTGCCGCAGAGTTCTGGACTAACTGTAAGCGGGAGAGAGACTTTTAAAAACGGGATTTTATAACTGCGTTAATTTGTTTGTTGAGTTTAAAATCACTGTCTATTCTGTGACGATTTATGATTTAGTGACCATTTATGATTTAATAAAACACAATGATTTAGTCAGTACTCCCTGCAGAACAAAAAGCAGTGGTATCATCCGCATATAATACCAGCTTTAAGTCTTTTGTGACTTTGGAGATATCATTGATGTACAAGTTGAACAGTTTTGGTCCCAGTATTGACCCCAGGGGAACGCCGCATGTAATATGTGAACTTGCAGATGTGTATTCTCCTAGCTTTATGAATTTCTTGCTGTCAATTTACAATTTACGAATAGATGGCCAATCGGCACACGGCGGTCTAGTGGTTAGCGCGCAGACCTCACAGCTAGGAGACCAGGGTTCAATTCCACCCTCGGCCCTCTCTGTGTGGAGTTTGCATGTTCTTCCCGTGCATGCGTGGGTTTTCTCCGGTTTCCTCCCACATTCCAAAAAACATGCTAGGTTAATTGTTGACTCCAAATTGTCCATAGGTATGAATGTGAGTGTGAATGGTTGTTTGTCTATATGTGCCCTGTGATTGGCTGGCGACCAGTCCAGGGTGTACCCCGCCTCTCGCCCGAAGACAGCTGGGATAGGCTCCAGCACCCCCGCGACCCTTGTGAGGAAAAGCGGTAGAAAATTAATGAATGAATGAATAATAGATGGCCAACCGGCACACGGCGGTCTAGTGGTTAGCGCGCAGACCTCACAGCTAGGAGACCAGGGTTCAATTCCACCCTCGGCGTTGGTTTTCTCCGGGTACTCCGGTTTCCTCCCACATTCCAAAAAACACGCTAGGTTAATTGCCGACTCCAAATTGTCCATAGGTATGAATGTGAGTGTGAATGGTTGTTTGTCTATATGTGCCCTGTGATTGGCTGGCCACCAGTCCAGGGTGTACCCCGCCTCTCGCCCGAAGACAGCTGGGATAGGCTCCAGCACCCCCGCGACCCTCGTGAGGAAAAGCGGTAGAAAATGAATGAATGAATAATAGATGGCCAACCGGCACACGGCGGTCTAGTGGTTAGCGCGCAGACCTCACAGCTAGGAGACCAGGGTTCAATTCCACCCTCGGCCATCTCTGTGTGGAGTTTGCATGTTCTTCCCGGTTTCCTCCCACATTCCAAAAACACGCTAGGTTAATTGGCGACTCCAAATTGTCCATAGGTATGAATGTGAGTGTGAATGGTTGTTTGTCTATATGTGCCCTGTGATTGGCTGGCGACCAGTCCAGGGTGTACCCCGCCTCTCGCCCGAAGACAGCTGGGATAGGCTCCAGCACCCCCATGACGCTCGTGAGGAAAAGCGGTACAAAATGAATGAATGAATGGCCAACCGGCAAAAGAATGGGTGCAGTACATTGTGTTTGCATTGTGGGGAGTTGGTTGTATACTTTGTGTTACAAGGAATGCATAGAAGCAAAATTGCACAAGAAACTGAAGTCAACACACCTGGAATTCCAATGTGCACTTGGTACCCGTGGTGATATCCTCGTAAAAACACTGCTTGGCGTTGTCAGGCAACTCAAACGTGAGCTCGGAGCCCAGCACCCAGCCACACAGGAGCTGGGCCCACAGCACCCGCAACATCACCCGCAAGGACCCGTACATTTTTCTTTGCAGGCCAAACACCCACAAGACCCACAAAAAGAACAAGCAACCTGCAAGTAATAGAGCAGACGTGTTAAATGCTATTCCGATGAGGGGAAGATGACCAAGCAAAACCGGACATTATCATTAGCGACAAATTGTTAGCATAATGCTAACGGACAAGACGTCTAGCCATTGTGTCGTGGACACAGGAAACCGCTTACGCTTGAGGACGCCACGAACTCACCGCTCGTGTCACAGCACGTCCTTATATTTCAAATAAAAGTAAGCCAAAACGTTACACTGATGTAATGACACTTTTTGTTTCAATTCGCATTCTCTACTCACCTCAATACGCTGCTCCCACCCGGATGCGACTTAAGCAACGTTATTACAATGGGACCACGGCATTGGCTAACACTGGTGTAAAGCCCGCCTCCCGTCTGTCTCCGTATTGGCTTTAGAACAGGAGGAGGAGCTTTGCGTGATCACGTGGTGTGACACTTGTTCCGTTTTCCAACGTGGCCGGTGCTACGTAATTGTCCTATTTTTTATTTTAACCAAAACATTAAATATATGAACTAATTTTAAGTAACTTGCGTTCTAAATACGTATATTTTGACCATTATGCAAAAAATAATGTTGACCTGATAAATCTTTTATTCTTGATGTCAAAATATCACCTTTATAATGCCATGTTTTACTCTTTTCCATGACGTGTACAAACAATGTACGAAATTAGCGTAACATTGTTTTAATATGTATCGTGATTTAAAAAAATGCTTATTTGATTAAATCATTTTATTGCGTTACAACAACATTTGTGGACATTTTCCCCCCATATTCCAACATAGCAATGACAGTCGATTTGCCCATAATAGTTATGTAATAATGTATATAAAATAATGTAATAAAATAATGTAATAGAAACTTTATATATTTATATATAAATTAAAAATAAAAAGTAATTTAACAGTAAATGTTAACAATGCATAGCCGGACATTGAAAGTTGAACTCGAAATAAAAGAACCGCACACGAGAACACCCGCTACTCCCGTATCCAACTCTCGCGAGATCAAGCCGAGCGACGTTACTGCGCAGGGGAGGGCTGCGCCGAGAGCTGGCGAGACAAAACAAAAGCCACTCATTTCAACCACCTGGCGCTGGTCGCTTGTTATTATTCTCTTTCCGAGATAAGGTGTTTATTTACCGCGTTCCTATCCTTGTGCGACCCCCCCCCCCCCTGCGCCAATGCCGAGCAGCACGTCTTTGCTGGAGGCCGACGACGGAGAATCCGAGGTCCCGCCGCCGCTAGTACACGCTTTCGCCGGCATGGGCCTCGACGAGCACCTCGGCACCCAGAGCCAGACGGCAGCGGAGCAAGTGGATGATAGCCCAGCCTACCACCACCAGCTCATGCCAGCTTCCCATTTTAATATCATCGGTACGGTCCTAGACTTGAAGCCCCTGCAGCAGCACCACCACCGACCACCCTCGGGAGATGAAGGGAGCGTCACGCCCGAAGACGAAGACACGGCCACCGCCGGCTGCTCCCCGGGCGGTTCTTTGCTAGCGCAGGCCCATCAATACCTGCCTTCGGGGCCCGGTGGTTGCGGCATGGAGCAGGTCGAGACGGTGCTGCTGTACAATGGAGACGAGCGGGACGATCCGGACATATCTCCGACCGTGTTGCCCCCCTGTGTGTACGGAGGGGAACCGGGCTTCGAGGCCGAGGCGTCGCTGTTGGCTCGACGGAAAAGTGTCAACACAACCGAATGCGTGGCCGTGCCTAGCTCCGAGCATGTCGCGGAGATAGTGGGCAGGCAGGGTGAGTGGAAGTTTCTGGAATACCAATAAATGTATATAAATGTATTTTAACTTGAAAATGGAGGAACTGACGTATAAATGCTAACTGTTATTTTGTGCTAATAGACAGCAAGCTAACTTTTTTAAGCTAGTAACTTATGTCCACCGGCATTGTATAGCGTTACAACATTACATTGTAATTATCTGTCAAAGTTTTTAAAACATTGCATATGCACACATACATACATTACATATCTGGCGATTATGTCAACAACATAACTACGAAACATTGTACTTTTTATGATTTTCAAGTTAACATTACATTTGAGTGCAGCTAGCTAGCTAGCTGGGTTAGCATTAGCACTGGCCATAACTGGGTCAGCGTCCCCCCAGCTTGAAATAATTAAGTTTTGTCGAACAAGTTCTTTCAGCTATTATTCTCATTAATATAACCTACTTACTCAATTCCGTGTGTATGTTTTTGCGGTTACGTTTGTACTAGTAAGTGTCTCTTTGTCTCGAATACGAAGTAATGAAAACTGCTTTGCCACATCAGCTCCACTTTTAAGTGCAACCATCCTTTGTTGTTAAATAGCTCGATTTCTTAATTCGATTTAATATTGAACATGGGTATTCGACATCATACACTTGCGCATGTAAGTGGCGTTTGTTTGGTTAGCTATATTTTCGTTATGGGTGGGTTTTGCACTTTGTCAGAGTGCTGTGTAGGAGCCCTGTTGCTGGGGGGAGGGTGCACATATTACACAGTTAACACAACAACAGGAAATGGCTGGACCTAACCACAGCTGAAAGGAATATTTAATCTATAAGCCGTGCAATTTTTGACTCATTATGACTTAACATTGTGGTTATAAAACAAGAGTGAGGCTGAATGGTTTCAAACCTGAACAAATGTATAACCGTTGATTGCCTTTTTCTCCAGGCTGTAAAATCAAAGCACTTCGAGCCAAGACCAACACCTACATTAAGACACCGGTGAGGGGTGAGCAGCCCGTGTTTGTCGTGACGGGGCGTAAGGAAGATGTGGCGATGGCCAAAAGGGAGATCCTGTCCGCCGCTGAGCACTTCTCCCTCATACGAGCCTCTCGGAACAAAGCGGGATCTCTCTCCGCTGCATCCGGGCCGGGGATCCCGTCTCTACCTGGACAGACCACCATTCAGGTCAGTCAGCACGGGATTGAAAACAGAAATTTTGGGTAAAATGTGCACGTGTACAGTATGTTTATATTGTATTGCATATGTATATATATTTTTAATTTACAGGTGCGGGTGCCATATCGTGTTGTGGGACTAGTGGTGGGTCCGAAAGGTATGTTCATTTTTTTCCCCACTTAATTTGCATATTCAAAGTAGCGATGGTCACTATTGATTTTTTTAACCTCAAAGTCCTTTTAACCGGACATTTCAACCGCACATAACATTTACCTATATGTATATTGTATATACAGTAAACCTCGGATATATCGGACTCGGATATATCGGAAATTCGCTCACAACGGACAGATAAAAAAGAACCAATTTTTCTGTAATGCATTTCCAATAAAAATTCATTGCATATATCGGATTTTTTATAATGGATTTAAGATTAAGATATGCCTTAAGATAAGGCATATCTTAATCTTAACCTATTTCGGACAAAATCTCCAGTCCCGTTCCAATGCATTTCCATTAAATTTCCCTTGCATATATTGGATGGCCGCATTGTGGCGCTCCGATTCGCCGAATCGTGACAGGCCGCTATACGACGTCGTTTGCAGCGTTGCCTGCGCGTCCAGGTACATTGGAAACATAGTCAAGGAAGTGCCTTTTTATAACGGATAAAATCCGATTTACGCATATACCGGATATAAATCCGATATATGCGTAAAACGGACATTTTCCGGTATACGCATATAACGGATTTCGCTTATATCGGACAAAACCAGTGGGAACAATTGAATCCGATATATCCGAGGTTTACTGTATGTATACAAATGTGCAATATTTCCATCACTGCATATGTTACTACCTCAATCATATTTATTTATTTTATTTAACAACCCAATACAATACACTCATATGCGACCTTACTCATCTGTATACACCAGTCATTATTTGCACTATGACCCATTTATCATTGCACTAAAATTAATATATCTGCAATATGTTATATATGCTCCTGTGTATATTTTGGATATCTTGTATATATCTTGTTAAATTGTCTTTTTTTTTTTTTACTCTACTTTTGTATACTTTTTTTTAACTTGACTACTTGAAAGGAGAAGCTATACAATCTCGTTGTACATCTTGTATAATGACAGTATGACAGTATTGTATAAATGCAGTATATCAGATACAAGGCAACATTAGTGGGGAGTGGGGGGGGGGGTACAGACCTGGTCCACGTAGTGTGTGTGTGTCTCCAAGAAAACATAATATGGAGGAGTGGGGAGGGTACAAACTTGCTAATGCTACACTCACATTTTCACAAAGTTTGCCTATTTGCTGAAGAAAAACATGATTAAACTTGCAGCTCCCTGCTTAGTTTAAAATGTGTAGTGAAGCCTGAGTTGTGTTTATTTCATGTCATAAAACCAGAAACTGATGAATGTGAGATAATCATTGTTTGGTTTTCTAGGGGCGACCATCAAACGCATTCAGCAACAGACCCACACCTACATCGTCACCCCGAGTCGCGACAAGGAGCCCGTGTTTGAAGTCACGGGGATGCCCGAGAACGTGGACCGAGCCAGGGAGGAGATCGAGGCGCACATCGCCCTCCGCACGGCCACCTGCGGCGGCGGCATCGAGGCCCCCGGCGTGGACAACAACGACTTTCAGTTCAACGGCACCGACGTCAGCTTCGACAATTCGGCCGCGTCCGTGGGGCCGGGTGAAGCCAAGTGGCTTCACGCCGCCGCGTCTGCGGTCAACAACGGCGGCCTGATCCCGGTCAGCCTCGGCGGCCCCCAGCGAGTCAACAGCAATATATCCGGCGGCGTCCGCATGTCTTCCACCTACCGCAACGACAGCTCCAGCTCGCTCGGCAGCGGCTCCAGCTCCACCGATTCCTTCTACGGCGGCGGGAACCGGATGTCCGATTTCAGCCCCACGTGCTCCTTCAACGCCAATTCGAATAACAACAACAGCAACCCGGGCGCTACGAGTTTCTGGTTTGGGGACGGCCTGCCTCCAGTGGCATCCGAAGACCCGGCGGGCCCCGGAGGTGGGAGCACTTCCTCAGGATTTGAGCCCTTAACCATCTCCACTAGCCAGGTGGCTCACCCCACTGCGCAGCCTCACATCTGGAGCCCCTATGTGGACCACCAAAATCTTCAGACCTTCGATGGTCGTCCCACTCAGGTTTGACATTATTTGTATTCGTATGCTTTTTTTGATGTATAGTCTGTTTCTGCGGTCCGCTAGATGGCGCCCGTGTACCACCAGTGGTGTGCGTGCCACAGTTTGAGAATGAGTTAATTAATCACAGGATTGCCTTAAGAAATATCTCATTAATTGTACTTCCCTGTCAACCGTCTCTGCAGACCAGTCAGCCCGGCACGCCCCGCCTCTCCCCAACCTTCCCCGGGATCGAAGCCATGGAGCACCGGGCCCCCCCGAACGAGGTCCACCGGCTCCCATCCTACTGCTCGGCGTTCTCCTCGTCCTCCGGCGAGAGCACGGCCTCCTCCCCGCCGGAGTCCTCCCTCGCCTACCGAGCCGGCCTGGGCTCGGCGGTGCGGGGGCAGGCCCAGGAGATGTGCGTCCACTGCATGGAGAGCCAGGTGATCGCCGCCCTGGTCCCCTGCGGCCACAAGCTCTTCTGTCTCGATTGTGCCACCCAAATATGCCAGAGCCCGGACGCCGCCTGCCCCGTGTGCCTGTCCCCGGTCAGCCAGGCCATTCAACTCCGCAACATGTGACTTGGCAGGTAGGGGCCCTATTGGCCCCCCATTTCCTCATATTGGCTTTAGTAGAGGTAAGGAAAGATGTGCATTAATGGTATAGTTCAGCTTGTTCATGTGCCTGCCAATTGTGAAGTCTTCTACTTAGATGAATTGATCAACAAGATGGGGCGGAATCCTTCAATGTAGCAACGGGTGGGCTGGGAATTCACTTTTTTTTTTTTTTTTTTAATCCCTGAAACGGTTACTTCAGACTTCCTGCCTCACTTACAGTTCCAGAGCGAACAGCGTTTAAAAAAAAAAAAAAATTCACTGCTGTAGTTTGCTGAGTCTGTAGCCCCGCCCCCTTTTGTTGAATGGTGCTCGCCGGAGTGAAAAAACCCAAGTAGGAGGAGGAGCATGTTTACAAAGCCGCTATTTAACGATTGCTACACATACTCATTCACGCGTTACGGACAAGAAACACCTCGACGTTTAAAAACAATATCCGATGTTTACATGCTTTACTATTTTCTACGCATGCAAACCGCTACACTCCACCCACGTACTGTGTTACCTCCGCGGTGCTTTAGTTCCCACATCGGAATGATGGCCTTTTATTCAGGCCACCCACACCCCCCACCAAGGACACACCACTACGCATAAAATGGAATTGTTTACGATTATACTTGTGCCTAAAATTTGGATTAGTAGAGCGGGGTTTTGCTTTGGGCTCCTGTTTACACGAGAACCATTCAGCCTCTGTTTTTAATATTTATTAGCAGGTTCAATTTCCCTTTTTGGAAATGATGTCAATCTAATTCCTGATTCTAAAAGACTTCCCGTACTCCTCAATAATAGTCACAATTCATAGAAATAATCGAACAAAAATGCAATTTTACCCCAAAAATTACCACTATTTTACTTGTTTTTAATGTTTTTATTAGTCCAAAAAGTCATAATTCTTAAGTGGTTCAATTCCTGAAGTGGTTTTTGTTCCTTTTTAAAAATAAAAAATAGCCACAATTCTTGAAAGTAAGCCCAAAATACAATTTTACTTGTTTAACTGCTTTGGCTTGTCAGACAAATAGTCACAATTTTTAAAATAAGCAAAATAATAATAATAATAATACCAGAACATTGTTTGACTTTAAAAAAAAAAATTTTTTTGCTATAACTCGTGTAAACATCCCAAAAGAAGACAGCCTTTTTTCGGTAAGGAAGCCCCACCATTGACCTACATTGTGCACAGGCTGGATAAAAGATTAAAATATTGGCACTGTTTTTGTTTTTTTTTTGGCAATACATTTTTTTGTCCAAATGAATTAATTTTAAATTAATTCAAAAAATTATTTGACAGTTAAAAATGTGTATATTTTAGTTACAATTTAATTAATATAAAAAAATCACGATTGGCCATTAGAATTGAGGATGACAAACTACAATTTTTTTTTGCAATAAATTTTTTGTCCTAATTTTAAATTAATAAAAAAAAATATTTGACAGTTAATGTGTATATATTTTAGTTACAATGTTAATTAATATAAAAAAAAATCACGATTGGCGATTAGAATTGAGGATGACAAACTACAAAATGTTTTTTTTTTTGCAATAAATTTTTAGTCCAAATTAATTAATTTTTAATTAATTTAAAAAATTATGTGACAGTTAAAAATGTGTATATATTTTAGTTACAATTTTAATTAATACAAAAAAATCACGATTGCCGATTAGAATTGAGGATGACAAACTACAAAATGTTTTTTTGCAATAAATTTTTAGTCCGGATTAATTAATTTTAAATTAATAACAAAATTATTTGACAGTTAAAAATGTGTGTGTTTATTTTAGTTACAATGTTATTACAATGTTATAATTAATATTAAAAAAATCACGATTGGCGATTAGAATTGAGGATGACAAACTACAAAAATGTTTTTTTTGCAATACATTTTTTGTCCAAATTAATAAAAAAATTTGACTGTTAAAAATGTGAAGATATTTTAGTTACAATTTTAATTACTATAAAAAAATTCACAATTGGCGATTAGAATTGAGGATGATAAACTACAAAAATGTTTTTGTTTTTTTTACAAAACTGCACAGTGGGGCCAGTAACCAACACCCTCTCATTCACACCCCCCCCCCCCTTCCACATTAATGTTATTGAGCATTCTCACCTTTTTAGGCACAAACCAGATCTTTTGTTTCCTCGTCCTGTCCATGCAAAACTAGACAAACAGTCCGAGGAAGCGCTAGGCTGCGATATCATTCAATCTTCCACTCGCTTGACGGTACAAAACGCGGCACCGCTTTTTTTTTTTTTTTTGTCTCTTCTTTTTTTCTTCATATCTTATCTCGCTATTGACTAGTCGGGAATCTTTCATCCATTCCTCCACCTGCAATCATCTCAAAAGTTTTTATTCCTTGTCCTTGCTAACGTTTGTTTTTGGGTAGCGCCTGGACACTACACAAGGTCAACACTGCTGCTTTTATTTTGGGAGTCATAAAAAAAAACATCCAGGTTACTTCCCATGTGGGCCTTTTATCCGTCCTTTTTGTTTTATTTAGCCCCCCCCTTCTCTCTCTCAAAAGGGTCCATCCCTCCCGAGGGAATGCAATACACTGTCAACCCCTTGGCTTATTTTTGTCTATGTATTATATTAAGGACTGATGAGATCTACTTATTTTTTATTTTGTTACATTTCATATTATATAAATATATCTATCTACGAAAAGTATCTATATTCCAATGTTTACAATAAGAGTAACATTTTTGTATTATGTTTGAGCGATAACACCAATGAAGAGTTTTTTTTTTTGTTTTTTTTTGCAATGCTTCTCTGCTTTGTAGTTTTGCAGATTTTTGTTATTATTTTTTTAAGTGTCGAATGCCGCCACTGGAAATATGGAATGTGCGTGCAAACAAGCATGTTAAAACGTAGCCGCCAGCGCCAACAAAGCCGAAAGATTCAAGCTGCCTGCAAAAATGTGTTTTGAATTAAGAACGTGTAAATTTTTATTTTATTTTTTACCATAAATAGAAACTCTATACAGGCAGACACATGTTGTTCAAAGTGTTATTTCCGCTAATTTTTACTACACAATTATTTGTTTTGTTATGTATATGTAGACGGGGGGAAGTCTTATGGCATATAGAAATTCAACACAGGAGTCAGGAGTTTAAAAGCAGACTATATTTTATAACGGCCTTTTAAGTTATTTGCGGCCAAAGCACTGATATTATATATTTGCTGTAAAGAGAATTTTAAGAGTTTTATTTTTCTGATATCAAAATGTTACTTAATAAAGACGGTTTCATTTAAAGCCAAATCAAGCTTTGTGTGTCTTTATGTTAAATGTTTATTTTGTGTATTTTTGTTGCATTTCAGTATGCTCGTAAAGCTCAGAAAATACAGCATATGATTGTGTGCTGCATCCTTGTGGTGTATTAGAGCAATGTATGGTTGTTGTTGTATTTACAGTGTTTATTATTATTTGTATTATTACCAGAAGAGGGTGTTGTATACACGTTGAAAATCATCTCGTAACCCCGGGACTCAGAATCCTCGGCGGCTGGGATCCTGATCCAATCCGGTTTGCCTTAAAGGGACACTCACACTGACTCCGGTAGGCTAGCTTTGCATAAAGGAAGCTCTTCTAAGCAATAGCCATATTTGCGTGCATCGCTGCGGTTGTGTATTTTTTAGTGTCTTTTGACATAATACAATAAGTACAAAAATTTATCTTTTCTTTTCTTGATTATTTAATTAACCAGAGTTCCGTACAGATTGTGAACCAACAGGCATTTAAATCTTTTACGGAATGCTTCCGGTATGAGCATCAGCATGCCAGTACCAGCCAGTAGGAAACCTCAGCACACACTAGCCGCCCACATATCGAACCACAAGAGTCCTTATTGGCTAAGGGAGAACCCGCCCATTGTGCTGTGTGTTCTGATTGGCTAATACACCTCTGTCAAGCTTCTTCCGGTGCAGTCGTTCACGAACTGCTTTAGCTTCTTGCTAACTGCCAAAAGTAGCTAAACCTGCTACATAAATCGAGGACGACGGCAGGTTTTAACAAGAATAACAACCACTAACCACGGTCAAAGTCGTGTATATGGTGAGTCTCTTAACTTATGTCCAATATATGAAATGAAATTCGAACTTTAAGTGTTTAAAAATGTGAGAAAATGTTATCCCTGTATTAGAAAACAAACTTGGCTACTTTGCGTTTTTCACTTATTTTGGAACCTACCCCCGTGATAAACAACGGAACTGAAAAATGTGTAAAATATTTAAAATCCATAGCGTTAAAAAGCAACTAAAACACATTGTATCATTGTTTTATTTACGTAAAAGCGAACCAATGGAAATCATTTGCATCAGCTATGAGTCCACAAGCATGCACTACATATACACAACATTTAACATAACGTGTCTTAGTGTTGTTTTTTTTTGTTTTGTTTTTATTATTTTTACAATACAAATGAACCACTAACTAGCTGCATATGAACGATGAAATGGTTATTAAACAAGACGAGTGCTAAAATATATTAAAATCACTTCATAAAAAGGTACAAAAAAATCCTTGATGTAAAACCATGTATTTCAAATAACTAGAAAATGCAGTTTTCACCTCTTAATACTGAGTTCAAGATGTCTTCCACAATGTTAGGTACACCTGCACAATCAAATGATAGTTTATTTATTTATTTTAATTTTTTTTTTAAAGAAGTGTAGTTAAGCCTGCCTGCCTGGCTTGTGGAACAAACATGTGATGACACACATGACTATTAGATCATTAATAAGTCGATTTTGCATGTTTGTAAGACCATACTTGGACCGTGCTGGTGTACCCAAGATGCTCCTTGATCAGCCTGGTCAGGGAAAAAAAAAACAGGCAAACATAGCCAACTATAAAGATGATATACAGTATGTAAATAATCCAGCTTGAAAGAACACAGCACTCTGGTCTAGTTGTCTACCAGCAGCTTGATGGATACACAGTGATTCCTTTATGGGGGGGTGTTTCTGGAATACTACAATGTCCTACAGCACCGTCAAACCCCACTCCACCACCCCTCAAAAAAAAAAAAAATACAAAAATTAAAAGGAGCTGCTTCTTAGTCTAAAGGTTGGGGGTCCGCGATGGGCATGGTGTGCAGGACCTCGTCCAGCAGCTGCAGAGCTCGGTGGAGGTGGATCTCGATCCAGCACGGCGTCTCCTTGATGCTCTGCCGGGGGTAGTCGGGCCCCCAGCCTTTGACGAAGCTCATGCGGAGGATGCACAGTCGCCGCAGGTCGTCCACGCCGATGCCGGCGGCGGCCGAGAGACCTAATATGGGGGGACACCATTTCAAATTTAACCTCTTCGCTACATTTTTAATGCAACGGTGCACTGCGTCTTACTGATGGCTGGCGCGATGCCTCCCACCGAGCCCGGTCCAGGGATGTTTCCTGCCACGGCGGCCGCCTGCGCCGCTGCCGCTGCCTGAGCAGTGGCCGCCTGCTGCTGCATCTGCCTGTGACACTGGCGGAGGTCGAACACCTTGACAGGAGACACCATTAAAGAACAGTTCTAGAACCGATGTTGCCGTCAATGCAAGGAGCAAACTGCTGACCCACTTATGGAAGGTTGGGGTAGTAACACAAAAACTAAAATTTCTTAAAATGTATAAAAGGTAAATTAAAAATGTGAACGGCATGATATAAAAAACATGTTTTTTGAGGAATACCTGGAATATGAAATGATAATTTTTCATTACAAAGATATTTCAAGAAAACAACCTGACCGGGTCATTTTTGACCCACTTATGGAAGGTTGGGGTAGTAACACAAAAACTAAAATTTCTTAAAATGTATAAAAGGTAAGTTAAAAATGTGAATGGCATGATATCAAAAACATGTTTTTTGAGGAATACCTGGAATATGAAATGATAAAAATCTTTAATTACAAAGATATTTCAAGAAAACAACCTGACCGGGTCATTTTTGACCCACTTATGGAAGGTTGGGGTAGTAACACAAAAACAAAAATTTCTTAAAATGTATAAAAGATAAGCTAAAAATGTGAACGGCATGATATCAAAAACATGTTTTTTGAGGAATATCTGGAATATGAAATGATAACAATTTTTCATTACAAAGATATTTTAAGAAAACAACCTGACCAGGTCATTTTTGACCCACTTATGGAAGGTTGGGGTAGTAACACAAAAACTAAAATTTCTTAAAATGTATAAAACGCAAGTTAAAACTGTGAATGGTATGATAGCAAAAACATGTTTTTTGAGGAATACCTGGAATATGAAATGATAAAAAATGTTCATTACAAAGATATTTCAAGAAAACAACCTGACCGGGTCATTTTTGACCCACTTATGGAAGGTTGGGGTAGTAACACAAAAACTAAAATTTCTTAAAATTTATAAAAGGTAAGTTAAAAATGTGAACGGCATGATATCAAAAACATGTTTTTTGAGGAATACCTGGAATATGAAATGATAAAAAAAAATTTAATTACGAAGATATTTCAAGAAAACAACCTGACCGGGTCATTTTTGACCCACTTATGGAAGGTTGGGGTAGTAACACAAAAACTAAAATTTCTTAAAATGTATAAAACGCAAGTTAAAACTGTGAATGGTATGATAGCAAAAACATGTTTTTTGAGGAATACCTGGAATATGAAATGATAAAAAATGTTCATTACAAAGATATTTCAAGAAAACAACCTGACCGGGTCATTTTTGACCCACTTATGGAAGGTTGGGGTAGTAACACAAAAACTAAAATTTCTTAAAATTTATAAAAGGTAAGTTAAAAATGTGAACGGCATGATATCAAAAACATGTTTTTTGAGGAATACCTGGAATATGAAATGATAAAAAAAAATTTAATTACGAAGATATTTCAAGAAAACAACCTGACCGGGTCATTTTTGACCCACTTATGGAAGGTTGGGGTAGTAACACAAAAACTAAAATTTCTTAAAATGTATAAAAGGTAAGTTAAAAATGTGAATGGCATGATATCAAAAACATGTTTTATGCATCTAAGGGTTAAATATGTTGGTCAGCTACCTTGATGTAAGCGCTGGGGTAGATCTTATGAACGGCGTCTCCTGGCGCTCGACCCGCCTCTCTGTCCAAGTAGTAACTCTGCACAAAGACGGCGTGGTCGCTGAGGCACCGCACCCACACGTCCCCCTCGCCTTTACACTCCAGCTGGACGCCTTTCCCAATGTGAAGCCTGGGAAACAAAGACAAGACAAGAGGAGTAACTAGAGTTATCCTCCATAGCATAGCCTTTCTTCTTCCTCGTGGAGGACGCTACCTCGCTCTTTCAATGGCCTCAGTGCGATGGACGTTGCTCAGCTGGCCCAAACAAAACCTGTCCCCGCCCGACGGGTCCACATAGCCGTCCACCGTCACTATGGGGCACGAGGACGGCACCTTGAAGGTCTCCCCCACCTGCAGGTCCATCTCAAAATAGGCGATGGAGCACCAGTAGTCTGGGGCTGAAACACATCATATTTTCATTTGGCTTGCTCACTTTATTAGCATCATCACAAAATTGGAATTAAGTTTATGACTCTATAAATAATGCGTTTACCATTATTAGAGCCCAGTAGACATGAAATAGCACCCCTATAGTCAACTTTACACTAAACTACACAAGCTACTGAATCATACAGAATCAAATAAGATGGCTCACAGGATATAGCAAGCTACCGAGCTAACTAGTTAGCCTCCAATTTATTTGTTCGACACAGTGTTTTCAAACACAAGGACAAAGAAGCCAAAATTGCGGACCAATCAATGCAGACAGGAAGTGACGTTGGGGGTTCAGAGTTGGGGTTCAGCAGTAACATGTGTTATTGTGATTATGATTATGTTGTTTATTATCATTTAAAGCTGCAATAAAGGCCTGTTGGACACTTAGTGACCAATGTAGACAAATCAATTGTTCAATCTAAATGGCTTTTTGTGTAGTTTTATGTGTGTGTTCTTACCAGGGTGGTTGGATATGGGAGGCTGAAAGGCAAACTCATCATGGACAGACCCTGGGAACGAGAGTCCCTTGGTCAATGACAACACCCCGGCTTTGCAAAATTCACTTGAAATCGAACAAGGCCGTTGCCTGTTGGACTTACAGTAGTGAGCCGGCTGCGGCATGGGAGGGTGGTGCTGGAGGTGACCGTTGCTGTGGTGTGACGTGTTGGGGGTGAAGCTGCTGCTCCTGGACCAGGTGGTGCTGCCGCCTGGGAGGACAGGGAAGCAGAGAGTCAAAAAACAAATACATTTCTTTCTACGTTTCTCTGTTTGTTCAGCTAACTTTAAGTTTGCAAAAGACAGAATTGATATATTGGTAATTCTGTTACATATTACAGGTATTTACAGCCAATAATAAGACACTGACATATGGAAAGTCGTTTCCGCCACTGGACGAGAAACAATATCCCATTAGTAAGTCATAATTTGGAGATAAAAAGTCCTAATTATGAGATAAAAAGTCCTAATTCTGAGTTTAAAAAGTCAAAATTATATAGTCATGATTATAAGAAAGTAAAAATCACGGGAGTCCTAAAAAAAGTCCTAATTTTGAGATAAAAAACTCAAAATAATGAGATGAAAAGTCCTAATTTTGAAGTAAGTCAAAAATAATGAGATAAAGTCCTAATTTTGTGATAAGAAAGTCAAAATAATTAGATAAAAAAGTCCTAATTTTGAGGTAAGAAAGTCAAAATAATGAGATAAAAAGTCCTAATTTTAAGGTAAGAAAGTCAAAATAATGAGATAAAAAGTCCTAATTTTAAGGTAAGAAAGTCAAAATAATGAGATAAAAAGTCCTAATTTTAAGGTAAGAAAGTCTGAATAATTAGATTAAAAAGTCCTAATTTTAAGGTAAGAAAGTCAAAATACTGAGATAAAAAGTCCTAATTTTAAGGTAAGAAAGTCAAAATACTGAGATAAAAAGTCCTAATTTTAAGGTAAGAAAGTCAAAATAATGAGATAAAAAGTCCTAATTTTAAGGTAAGAAAGTCAAAATAATGAGATAAAAAGTCCTAATTTTGAGATAAGAAAGTCAAAATAATGAGATAAAAAGTCCTAATTTTAAGGTAAGAAAGTCCGAATAATTAGATTAAAAGTCCTAATTTTAAGGTAAGAAAGTCAAACTAATGAGATAAAAAGTCCTAATTTTAAGGTAAGAAAGTCAAACTAATGAGATAAAAAGTCCTAATTTTGAGGTAAGAAAGTCAAACTAATGAGATAAAAAGTCCTAATTTTGAGGTAAGAAAGTCAAAATAATGAGATAAAAAAGTCCTAATTTTAAGGTAAGAAAGTCAAAATAATGAGATAAAAAGTCCTAATTTTAAGGTAAGAAAGTCAAAATAATGAGATAAAAAGTCCTAATTTTGAGATAAGAAAGTCAAAATAATGAGATAAAAAGTCCTAATTTTAAGGTAAGAAAGTCAAAATAATGACATAAAAAGTCCTAATTTTAAGGTAAGAAAGTCTGAATAATTAGATTAAAAAGTCCTAATTTTAAGGTAAGAAAGTCAAAATAATGAGATAAAAAGTCTTAATTTTAAAGGTAAGAAAGTCAAACTAATGAGATAAAAAGTCCTAATTTTAAGGTAAGAAGGTCAAATTAATTAATTAAAAAGTCCTAATTTTAAGGTAAGAAAGTCAAAATAATGAGATAAAAAATCCTAATTTTGAGGGAAGAAAGTCCGAATAATTAGATTAAAAAGTCCTAATTTTAAGGTAAGAAAGTCAAAATAATGAGATAAAAAGTCCCAATTTTGAGGTAAGAAAGTCAAAATAATGAGATAAAAAATCCTAATTTTGAGGGAAGAAAGTCCGAATAATTAGATTAAAAAGTCCTAATTTTAAGGTAAGAAAGTCAAAATAATGAGATAAAAAGTCCCAATTTTGAGGTAAGAAAGTCAAAATAATGAGATAAAAAGTCCTAATTTTAAGGTAAGAAAGTCAAAATAATGAGATAAAAAGTCCCAATTTTGAGGTAAGAAAGTCAAAATAATGAGATAAAAAGTCCTAATTTTGAGGTAAGAAAGTCAAAATAATGAGATAAAAATCCTAATTTTGAGATAAAAAAAGTTAAAATAATAAAAAGTCCTGATTTTGAGCTGGTTGAAAAGAGGCAAACAAAGCATCTTACTTCCTGATCCTGTGGCAACGGTAGGGAAAGATGACGTGGAGGCAGAGGTGGACGCCTCAGCGGGAGGGAGCATGTTGGCGGGGGCAAACATGTCAGACGGTCCTGGGCGGCCACTCGATGGAGGGTGTTGAATAGTCTGCATGGAGCGCCCCTCCTCGATGGCGGGCAGGCTCTGCTGTCCGTCGAAATCGTGCTCATCTTTGACCATGAGCGCCGAGCCGGGCCTGGAGCCGGTTAGATTGAGTCCTGATATATCTTAGGGTCGGGGAAGAGGAGCATTAAGTAAACACTTTAGCTTGTGTACGGGTGAAACCACATGCATAATAATATCCACCATGAGGCTCACCGATGCCGGGAGAGACCACCCTCTCGTAGTGGTAGGGGTTGACGCACACGCTGTCACACTTGAGGTCGAAGGCAAACTGGCAGTATTTGACGTGCTTCAGTTCATTCTTGTGCAGGTCGGGCCAGCGCCACAGCTTGGCGTAGACCACGTGCGGGAAACCTTTGCGGCCAGCAACCTGGACGGAACAAAAGACACAATCAGCTCCTCCATTTTTCTCATTGAGACGCCCGCTGTCATGATATGCGCCACTGATGTGCGTTTCATTCAGAAAATTTCATATTTGAACTTGGATTTTTCAAATGTATTTATTATTATGGGCTTGCTCAGTAATGCAAGCCCCATAGCAGCTGTCTATGGGGCTTGCATTACTGAGCAAGCCCATATTGTTATTCCTTGTGATGTTTAGTGGGGACACTATGGGACTGCCCCAAACTTTTCGAGACCTGCGGCTGTCTTGCTAGGTGTTAGCATGGTAGCCGTTAGCATGTTAGCATTTAAGCTAATTTACTAATGTCTAAAGGCAAACAGACACATGGCATGATGTGCGGACACTATGGGACTGCATCAATCTTTTCCGTACTTGAGGCGTTCTTGCTAGGTGCGAGCACGGTAGCCGTTGGCACACCGGGCCCGAGGTTCACAGCACAGGTGGCAAGCCCAACAAAATTTCCGCAGGAATTTTCTAGTTATATCTTAATCTTCCCATTTTTGCGCGCGTAATGCGGCCAAAACCGCAAGAAGGACCCCCCCACACATGTTACACCGCCGGAATCCTGACGCTCAGGACTACAGCGGTATTTTTTTTTTTTTTCGAACGTTTTGTGTAACCATGGTGACGCTACTCACCAAAACGTTCAAAAATGGGCCACTAGATTAGATACACCTGTTCTATTTTTAGAACAGCCTCATTCCAGGGAAAACGAGAATTTACAGACTTTCCACAGCCTTGTAGCTCAGCCATACGGCCCACGTAGAAACGTGATTAACGGCTCATTTTTGAGATAAACTTCTCAACTCTCCCTGTGGCTAAATGCTAATTGCTAGCATGTTAGCATTTAAGCTAATTTACTCATGTCTAAAGGCAAATACACACATGGCATGATGTAGGAAGGTTATAGGACAACCTTGGCACTTTCTAAACTTGAGGCCCTCTTGCTAGGTGCTAGCATGATGACTGTTAGCATGTTAGCATTTTAGCTAATTTACTCATTTCTAAAGGCAAATAGACACATGGCATGATGTGGGGACACTATGGGACTGCATCAACCTTTTCGGTACTTGAGGCTGTCTTGCTAGGTGCTAGCACGGTAGCCGTTGGCGCACCGGGCCCGAGGTTCACAGCACAGGTGGCAAGCCCATCAAAATTTCCGCAGGAATTTTCTAGTTAATTATTAAATGTATTCACTGATTTCACCGTGTAAACCTTAAAAGAGGTCTACACTCGGTTTTAGTAGATTTCACCCAACCTGTAGTCGTCCATCCAGAGTCCTGGGGATGGTCACGCACTTGCTAGGATGGGCGCCGTTGGTGGTGATGGCGGTGATGAGCGAGTCTAGCTCGTCTTTTTTCTCCTTGAGCTTCTTCACCAGGCTCTCGATGGCCCGCTTGGCGAAGCTCTCGCTCTCGCCGCCCTGCCTGTGACACATCAGGCTGTGGACGATGCTCAGGCAGGCGTCGTTGCTGCTGGGCGTGTTGGCGATGGACATGGCGGCTGCACGGCGGTAGTATGGGGGGGGCACACTGTTCGGAGGAGGCTTCTTCACCCCGTCAAACACACCATCAGGACACTGAGGGTAGAGAGGATACGTGAGGCTTTATTGTGGCCAGTGTCCCTAATAAAGTGGGTAGTCGGGGTCTCAAAATGCCATAAAAACTCTGCTGTTTGTATATAAATGTCGTTAAAAACTATACATACATGAATAGTTGAACATCTACGTTAAATTAATTGAAGATTATGTCAATATTTGTGAAGCTCTTATTAGTATATAGTTCACTAAAACGCCACTTTCTGCAATAAAACAAAACTGTAATGCTAGCAGCAGGCAAGCCGTACTTCCGCTATGCCGAATGACGGCCAGGCCCCTTCAAAATAAATATTTTTATTTTAGCCACAACTCGCCCTGTAGTTAAATGTGCCAATTGACAAAACGCCGTCGTAAGATATATAAAAGCTAATATGATGTATATGTTTGTCTCTTTCTGCGTTCTGAATTTTTTTCCGTAGAACCTGACCACCCCCAACCGGAAACAGAAATTACTACGGTATTATATTTTTACATGCTAGTGCCTGAAAACATCAGCAGGGATTGTTGATAGCAAGCTAGCAAGCATAGCATGCTAATGCGGCGTAAGTAGTAAGTTATTTCGTGTAATTTATCAAAATTACTGGCTACTTTACGTGCCAGACATATTGTTATTTACCACATTTATCCCATTCGTACGTGACTGAGTGGGTCAATTATATAAGCTTCCAGCACTTTCCTTTACCTGGCGCTAGCTGCTTGGTGTAGCCGCTCGCATTTGCTTCTTCCTCGTTGTTCCCTTCCGGAATGTTCTCTGGTTCATCCACCGCAAAACTGAACCGGTGTTTACAAATCACATGGCGGCGAACAGCGGCGCTATTACATCGTCAGAAGTGGAAGAAAAATATGCGTAAGGCTGTTCGAATCTCAGCCCTTCGGGTGAGTTCACATCCACGGCGTTTCCTTCTTCCTCGTCTTGTTTTGTAACAGTGTTTGGTAGGCAGGTCACTCGACGCCACACTGACATCTTTTGGCACGGAGTGTGAACAGCAGTCTTAATACAATTCAAATTGAAATGTGTTTCTATTATAGGCTCATTTTTGAGGTCGTGAAAGTACTGAAAATAATGACTACAACCACTTTTTTTGTATAGAATGACGAAGATGGTTTCAGAAAGAATTAAGAATTAAAACGGCATATTGCTTTTATCATTTATTGTATTACTTTATTGTATTACAGAAAATTTACAAAGTGCCAAAACTAAAAAAAAGTTCTGAAAACTGCACTTTTTTTGCCATCATCCACAATCCTTATGTGTGACATAAACACACGTCTTTCTCTTTTCTGTACATTCTAAAGATATAATGACATAAAACATTAAAACACCTTCAAAAACCAACCAGGGGCCTCAAACACGCGGCCCGCGGGCCAAATGTGGCCCGCAGGACACTAGTTTGAGGCCCCCGCCTTGATATGAAAGTTTAATGTTAGTGCGGCCTGCGCAAGTTTGATATGGATGCTGTATGGTATCATGTACCCAGAAAAAATTCTTACGTTTGAATAATGTTCATGTTAAAGGTTAAGTAACTGTTAATAGTTATCCTCCCTATCCGTGTGGAAGTGGTAAGTTTTTGGCTATTTAAGTTTAAAGGAAATAACTTGAAGGCTACCGTTTAGGTCGCTAGCTCTCTTGTTTGCGTGTTAGCATGTGTCTCAAGACCCTGCAATTGCGCAATATGTTGTAAATTAAAAAAAAAGTATAAATGTGACTATAGTCGTGTTTTGTCATGTCTACAGGGCTCTAATAATGCTTTGTTCATTTTAATCTGAAAAAAATAATTTGTCTACCCACCAACTATATGTGGTTTCTTAAGTTTTTATTATTTGCCGTTTTATTATTATTATTATTATATTTATTTATTACTGATTGATTGATTTTCTTTATTCTTGATTTGTTTTGATTTATTTTTCATCTTATTTTGTGCAGAAAAATAAAAAAATAAGATATTTGAGAACAGTGGAATGTTTTATCAGAGCTTTTATTTTGTAGAAAATCAGAACCAAAGTACTGAAAAAGTTTGTATATTTTTCTGTTTTTAATAAATGCGTTTTTTTTTCAGGAAAACCTGATGCGGCCCAACCTTGCCCAGACCCTAGCTCCAGTGGCCCCCAGGTAAATTGAGTTTGAGACCCCTGATTTACAGTATCTCACAATGTGTAGTTTCCTGTATTGACCAGCAGGGTGCAGTAAGCACCAGCAAATTGCATTGAGTAAAGTTCAAGAATGGTCACTTGTCCTGAAAATGAACATCAAAGCTGCTGCAAATCAGATTTTGTCTCTTGTTGTCCTCATGACTTTTGATTTACCCTGTTTTGCCGTGTTTTCTGCGACAGTAAACACTGCCATCATGTGAATATCACATGGAAAAATGGCTGATCGCACTTTAAACGTGAAGATTATCACACACATGAAGTCATCTGACATTATGTTAACAAGTCAATTCCACCACTTTTCATGCTGGCACAGCAGTAGCAGTGAGCTTTTATATATGGGGTGCAGCAGCTGGCGGTGGTAAAAGTGCATGCAAGAGTGTTTACTGTTTAATACACAAAAAGTATTTCCTGCGTCCATGCTGCTGCTGCTGCTGCTGCTGTTCAAAACATTGAAATGAAATAAAATGTCAAAATTATTATATAAGAAGGTCATAATTATAAGATAAAAAAGTCAAAATAATGAGATAAAAAGTCCCAATTTTAAGGTAAGAAAGTCAAAATAATGAGATAAAAAGTCCTAATTTTAAGGTAAGAACGTCAAAATGAGATAAAAAGTCCTAATTTTGAGGTAAGAAGTTCAAACTCATGAGATAAAAAGTCCTAATTTTAATGTAAGAAGGTCAAAATAATGAAATAAAAAGTCCTAATTTTGAGGTAAGAAAGTCAAAATAATTAGATAAAAAAGTCCTAATTTTGAGGTAAGAATGTCAAAATAATGAGATAAAAAGTCCTAATTTTAAGGTAAGAAAGTCAAAATAATGAGATAAAACGTACTAATTTGGAGGTTAGGTCAAAATAATGATAAAACGTCCTAATTTTGAGGTAAGAAAGTCAAAATAATGAGATAAAAAGTCCTAATTTTAAGGTAAGAAGGTCAAAATAATGAGATAAAAAGTCCTAATTTTGAGGTAAGAAGGTAAAAATAATGAGATAAAAAGTCCTAATTTTGAGGTAAGGTCAAAATAATGATAAAAAGTCCTAATTTTGAGGTAAAAAAAAAGTTAAAATAATGAGATAAAAAGTCCTAATTTTGAAGTAAGTCAAAATAATGAAATAAAAAGTCCTAATTTTGAGGTAAGAAAGTCAAACTAATGAGATAAAAAGTCCTAATTTTAAGGTAAGAAAGTCAAAATAATTCAATAAAAAAGTCCTCATTTTGAGGTAAGAAAATCAAAATAATTAGATAAAAAGTCCTAATTTTAAGGTAAGAAAGTCAAACGAATGAGATAAAAAGTCCTAATTTTAAGATAAGAAAGTAAAAATAATGAGATAAAAAGTCCTAATTTTGAGGTAAGAAAGTCAAAATAATGAGATAAAAAGTCCTAATTTTAAGGTAAGAAGGTCAAAATAATGAGATAAAAAGTCCTAATTTTTAGATAAAATAGTCAAAATAATGAGATAAAAAGTCCTAATTTTAAGATAAAAAGTCAAAATAATGAGATAAAAAGTCCTAATTTTAAGATTAAAAAGTCAAAATAATGAGATAAAAAGTCCTAATTTTAAGATAAAAAAAGTCAAAATAATGAGATAAAAAGTCCTAATTTTTAGATAAAATAGTCAAAATAATGAGATAAAAGGTCCTAATTTTGAGGTCCATGCTGCTGCTGCTGCTGTTTATGAATGCGTGCGTGTTCATGAGCACGTGGCCCTATCGCCGCTGCATGACTCGACGTAAATCCAAACGGACAAGCTGAGGAGGAGTTGATGTGATGTGACTGGCTTTCTCCATCAGGCCTTGAAAAAGTGGATCAAGTGACAGCACATCCAGGTCAACTCACTTAGACAAGATCCTCCACTGTGCAGTACTATACCTCCTACTATACCTCCTACTATACCTCCTACTGCTTCCATGCGCTTATTCATTATACAGTACAGCCGCATGGCTCATCTTTACTGGTTTTCCGCGTACTACCTTTGTGTAAACATTCATACCCTGCAGCTTGTCGCCTTTAAAGTTTGTGGTTTTGAGGTTAATTCTTAATTAACTTTGACATGTACCACAACTGATACTCATTCATTCATTCATTTTCTACTGAACGACTCCAAAATGGCGAGTGATTGTGTGCAAATATCCCAAGATGGCGGCGTAAACAAACCAGATGCTATTTTGGATTGTAAACAAGCAGGTGAACACAAGCCGAGGCAAAATTTTGGCTAAAATTTTTGGATGTTAACCAAAAAATGTGGCGAGTGGTGAGCGTGCAGACCCCACAGCTAGGATGACCAGGGTTCGATTCCACCCTCGGCCATCTCTGTGTGTAGTTTGCATGAATGAGTGAGTTTGCTGGAGCCTATCCCAGCTGTCTTCGGGCGAGAGGCGAGGTACACCCTGGCCAGCCAATAGTGCCAAAAGTGTAAAGGTGACTATAGGGTTGCTATTTGATGTCCAGAGGGCTCTAATCATGTTAAACGGGTTTTCTGTGATCCAACTATGAAAATTAATTCATTCATTTTCTACCGCTTATCCTCACGAGGGTCGCGGGGGTGCTGGAGCCTATCCCAGCTGTCTTCGGGCGAGAGGCGGGGTACACCCTGGACTGGTGGCCAGCCAATCACAGGGCACATATAGACAAACAACCATTCACACTCACATTCATACCTATGGACAATTTGGAGTCGCTAATTAACCTAGCATGTTTTTGGAATGTGGGAGGAAACCGGAGTACTCGGAGAAAACCCACGCATGCACGGGGAGAACATGCAAACTCCACACAGAGGTGACCGAGGGTGGAATTGAACCCTGGTCTCCTAGCTGTGAGGCGCTAACCACTTGACCACCGTGCAGCCCGAGATATATTCATTCCTTCAATCATTAATTTTCTACCGCTTTTCCTCACGAGGGTAGCGGGGGTTGCTGGAGCCTATCCCAGCTGTCTTCAGGCGAGAGGCGGGGTACACCCTGGACTGGTGGCCAGCCAATCACAGGGCACATATAGACAAACAACCATTCACACTCACATTCATACCTATGGACAATTTGGAGTCGCTAATTAACCTAGCATGTTTTTGGAATGTGGGAGGAAACCGGAGTACCCGGAGAAAAGGGTGGAATTGAACCCTGGTCCTCCTAGCTGTGAGGTCTGCTCGCTAACCACTCGACCACCGTGCCACCTGTCAAAATAATCTTTACAATAATATTGGTTATTGGCAATCGTTTATATACCGAGATATATATATATATATATATATATATATATATACGTATGTACTGTCGATCGCTTACAGAAGGGGGCGCCATATATAAGATGTAGCCTGGGGGGCGCCCCGACCCTGTTTATGGAGTGTTCATGAAGTGTCACTTATTCTTTGGGTCGCCCTGGGGGCTGACTCGGCGAGGCATGTGGCGGCCATTTAGAAGGATTAGAACTGTCAGAGACATCAAGCACGACTAATTATTCCGTTTATTCCACTTTTAGACGCTGCAGGGAATGTGTGTGTGTGTGTGTGTGTGTGTGTAACATGGAGTCTTTTTGGCTGAGGTAAAGATGGAGGACAAACTAAGGTGCAGATGAAATGAAGATGTAGATGTCGAAAAAGGGGGTGACCTCCCTCACGTCCGCATGGATGAGTGCATTTGTGTCCAAACATCCCAACATGCACCGCTCTGCGGACTCGGGCCTACAGCGTCCAATCAGCCGTGGCCTTTTACCACATCGCCACGGGCGCTCTGTGTGTGTGTGTGTGTTTGCATGTGTGTGAGTTCAAGCGTGAGCACACACACACACACACATCTGTCGGTGTGTTTATATGGATAGCTACCTCCTCACTACGCTGCCTCCGTGATTTATCTTCAAACAGACAGCTCACCAATCTCCTCTGCCCCGCACCTCCATCTCCCGTCTCCTCCTTTTAACGCGTCCCTCGCTGTCTTCCTCCTTTACCCTCACCCTCAATCCATCCATCCATCTTCCAAATATCTCCTCCATTCCTTTTTTTTCTCCCCTTCCACTTGGTTCTTCAGTTTTTGCTGTTGTTTTTTTAATTTTTCATGTTCAATTGTGCGGTACGGTGGTCGAGTGGTTACTGCGCAGACCTCACGGTGAGGAGACCAGGGTTCAATTCCACCCTCGGCCATCTCTGTGGGGTTTCCTCCCACATTCCTAAAACATACTAGGTTAATTAGCGACTCCAAATTGTCCATAGGTATGAATGTGAGTGTGAATGGTTGTTTGTCTATATGTGCCCTGTGATTGGCTGGCCACCAGTCCAGGGTGTACCCCGCCTCTCGCCCCAAGACAGCTGGGATAGGCTCCAGCACCCCTGTGACCCTCATGAGGATTTTGCTTCACATCAAAATAATAATGCTACATTTTTTTGACTGTGAGCATTTTTATGGTGTTCTATGCACAAATTTGGCTGCACGGCGGACGAGTGGTTAGCGCGCAGACCTCACAGTCATTCCATGACAATAAAAAGTAAATATTACAAGGGTCCATCGGTCCATCCCCCCTGATTCCGTCCATCTGCATTCACTTTTCACTGGGTGGACACCTCCTTGAGCGGAAAGATTTAGCACAGCACCCCCCCCCCCCCACTCACACTGTGATGAAAAATGTATGGTGACGACACGGATGGCTGAAGAAGCACTCGCGTTAAGTTGAGCAAAGTATGGCGAGGATTCATACGAATATTTATAGCTCGTGTAAGCGCAAACGAGGCGACGACGACGACAGTTCGACATGAAGTAGCATCGTGGTGGTGACTCTAAACATGTCCAAAGCTAACATAATGGCGCCACAGGGAGGCTGTAACCTAGGAACCTTGGTTCACGTGTTTAAATTTAATTAAAATAATGTAATTTAATTAAATTATCCGAGGGCTGCACGGCGGACGAGTGGTTAGCGCGCAAACCTCACAGCTAGGAGACCAGGGTTCAATTCCACCCTTCACCCTCGGCCATATCTGTGTGGAGTTCGCATGTTCTCCCCGTGCATTGCAAGGTTTCCTCCCACATTCCCAAAACATGCTAGGTTATATAGCGACTCCAAATTGTCCATAAATAAAAATAAAAATAAAAATAAAAATAAAAATAAAAATAAAAATAAAAATAAAAATAAAAATAAAAATAAAAATAAAAATAAAAATAAAAATAAAAATAAAAATAAAAATAAAAATAAAAATAAAAATAAAAATAAAAATAAAAATAAAAATAAAAATAAAAATAAAAATAAAAATAAAAATAAAAAAATTAAAATTAAAATTAAAATTAAAATTAAAATTAAAATTAAAATTAAAATTAAAATTAAAATTAAAATTAAAATTAAAATTAAATAAAAATAGCTAACACAAACATATGTATATACAGTTATGGGAAAATACAGTAAGCGTCGTAATTTTATAAATATAAAAAATGAATAAAAAAATAAATAAAAAACATCATGAATAAATAAAAATAAAAATAAAAATAAAAATAAAAATAAAAATAAAAATAAAAATAAAAATAAAAATAAAAATAAAAATAAAAATAAAAATAAAAATAAAAATAAAAATAAAAATAGCTAACACAAACATATATACAGTTATGGGAAAATACAGTAAGCGTCCTAATTTTATAAATATAAAAAATGAATAAAAAAAAACATCATGAATAAAAATAAAAATAAAAATAAAAATAAAAATAAAAATAAAAATAAAAATAAAAATAAAAATAAAAATAAAAATAAAAATAAAAATAAAAATAAAAATAAAAATAAAAATAAAAATAAAAATAAAAATAAAAATAAAAATAAAAATAGCTAACACAAACATATATACAGTTATGGGAAAATACAGTTAGCGTCCTAATTTTATAAAAATAAATAAAATAAATAAATAAAAAATATAATGAATAAAAAATAAAAATAAAAATAAAAATAAAAATAAAAATAAAAATAAAAATAAAAATAAAAATAAAAATAAAAATGCTAACACAAACATATATACAGTTATGGGAAAATACAGTAAGCGTCCTAATTTTACACATAGTGCAGGAATCTGGTCAACACCGACTCATATACTTGGATTTAATTGGTGATGCAAAGGCCTTATTTACTATGTAAGCGCATCGATTTGACCATGAACCTATCACGTGTGTTAAGTAATAACACACAGTTGGTGACTCACAGCCTGCAGAGATGAAAAAGCGGTCCCATCATATGGTTTGAATTAGGGTCAAGTGTTCATGCTTCATTATAAAGTAATTTCATCAGAATAAAGACAAAGTATTACGAGAGTTATAATTTTTAGAAAGTGCCAGGGGCAAAAAAAAAAAAAGAGGCATTCATGGCCCCTCGGCACGGTAAAAATTCAATTAAACATGAAAAAAGTAATTTCATGACAATAAAAAGGAAATATTATAAGAGTTAAGTGTGAATAAAAAATAAATAAATAAAAAAATAAATAAAAAAAAAATAATAAAAAAAAATAAAAAAAAATAATACTAATAAAAAATAAATACATAAATGAATAAATAAAAATAAATGAATAAAAAAAATAAAAAAATAAAAATAATAATAATTAAAAAATAAAAAATAAATAACAAATAATAATAATTAAAAAATAATAATTAAAAAATAAAAAATACAAAAATAAATATTAAAAAAAGCATGAAGTTGAATAAAGTCCCTTTGGACCCCCCTGCCTTTAAAGAGGAAATATTACAAGAGTTAAGTGTGAATATAAATATAAAGATATAAATTAAAAAATATGTAAAAAAGTAAATAAAAATAAAAAATAAAAAATAAAAAATAAAAAATAAAAAATAAAAAATAAAAAATAAAAAATAAAAAATAAAAAATAAAAAATAAAAAATAAAAAATAAAAAATAAAAAATAAAAAAAGACTCAGAGCCTGCAGAGATGAAAAAGCGGTCCCATCATATGGTTTGAATTAGGGTCAAGTGTTCGTGCTTCATTATAAAGTCTCAACAAAGCAATTGGTGCACACACACACAAAAGTGCATCCACGTCAAGGTGTGTGTTTTACGTGACAAATGTGTGTTATGATGTGTGTGGCGTGATGAGTTCGTCTGCACATGTCGTTTGGCACGATGTTGCGGTGGTTGTGGTCAGACTGTATGTGTGTGTGTGTGAGTGAGTGAGTGAGTGTGTCATTGCGGTTTGGAACATTCCCCCCCTCCCCGCCGCTGACCCATAAGCTATGAGAGGTTGTGGGCTAATGGGCCCACCCACAATCAGGAAACACACAAATACACACACACACACACACCTGCATATACAACTACACGAAGGACTTTTAGGACCACGATGAAAAGCCAGTCATAATGTTAATAGGACACAAATGCTAGCGAGTCACATGACCACAGTACTAACATTAACAGCAACATTATGCTAGGTCAGCCTGTTTGCTGTTAGCTGACTTACAGATAGTTAGCAGAGATCCAGACTTTATTTTAAGATGTGTAGTGAAGCCTTTTTTTAAATGAAATTTTTTTCTCAATTAAAAAAAGAGTAATTTCATGACAATAAAAAGGAAATATTACAAGAGTTAAGTGTGAATAAAAATATTAAAATATTAAAATATTAAAATATTAAAATATTAAAATATTAAAATATTAAAATATTAAAATATTAAAATATTAAAATATTAAAATATTAAAATATTAAAATATTAAAATATTAAAATGTAAAAATATTAAAATGTAAAAATGTAAAAAATAAAATAAAATAAAAAATAAAATAAAAAATAAAAAATAAAAAAAATAAATATTAAATAAAGCATAAAGTTGAATAAAGTCCCTTTGGACCCCCCTGCCTTTAAAGAGGAAATATTACAAGAGTTAAGTGTGAATATAAATATAAAAATATAAATTAAAATATATAAATTAAAAAATAAATAAAACATAAATGAAACATAAATTAAAAATAAATAAATAAATATTAAAAAAAGCATAAAGTTGAATAAAGTCCCTTTGGACCCCCCTGCCTTTAAAGAGAAATATTACAAGAGTTAAGTGTGAATATAAATATAAAAATATAAATTAAAAATAAATGAATAAATTTAAAAAATTAAAAAAATAAATAAATAAAAAAATAAAAAATAAATAAATAAATAAATAAATAAGCATAAAGTTGAACGAAGTCCCTTTGGATCCCCCTGCCTTTAAAGAGGAAATATTACAAGAGTTAAGTGTGAATATAAATATAAAAATATAAATTAAAAATAAAAAAATAAATAAAATTAAATAAATACATAAATAAATAAATAAGCATAAAGTTGAATAAAGTCCCTTTGGACCCCCCCCTGCCTTAAGTTCCTGGCAGTAAAGGTCCTGGAAATGTTGTCTGTATGTCAGTCCAGGTCTATTATATTACCTTAACTCAACTGGAATGATTTGCATTATGAACAGCTGGATCTTAGCATTACGAAGCATTACAAGAATATTTGTCATTTTTTCCATACTACATGATTTTTTTCACGTGTACTCATAAGCGAGCCCCAGGGAGATACAGCATATTCGTGTAAGAACATCATTAAAGTCACTTTAATTTTAGTTTCACATTTGACTCCATGACCGTTTTTCACGGAAGCGGACAGAATGGTCACCCTGACTAAAACCAAAATTTGCTATGGAGATTTCAGTCGGAGTCATCATCGTTTTTTTCTGAGCAACCGCTTTCTCCTCAGAGCAACTTGTGGAAAAGCAATTTCACTGATGTGGACTTTCAAATCTGCACCACTGGTGTCACATGCATCATCGCTAACCACTCCAGCATCCGACCCTGCTAAAGTGCTCACAGCTACATGGCCTGACCATTGTGGGCTTTGACCAAACCGCCCCTGCAGGACCCCCATAAACACACACACACACACACACACACACACACACACACACACATATATACTATTTAATAAGACATTTTTACCCCTCCTCTCTACTCCCTCGCCAAAGTGTCCCGCATCCTAGGAGCTTAGAATGGACTTTGAAACATTTAAGGGCAACAGAAGTCAGCTGCAAAGTCGTCACGCTAGCCCGCAGTCTGGCCAGGACTTAAGTCTGTCTGCCTTTCATGAGGGCGCTAATTCCCCAGGGAGTGTTTAACACCACACACACACACACACACACACACACACACTTTTAATGCTTCGGCAGTGTTTGCTGACTTCTTGCAGCCACCGTGGTGCTTTGTTCCCAAGTTAGCACGTAAAACTCTTCAACAAGCCGAATTCCCATGCAGTAATTTCCTTTTTTTGAGACACATCCACTACACCAGGGGTCTCAAACTCAATTTACTTGGGGGCCACTGGAGCTAGGGTCTGGGCGAGAGACTGGGCCGCATCAGGTTTTCAAAAAAAAAAAACAAAAACGCATTTATTAAAAAAAGAAAAATTAATAAACTTTGCTTTGGTTTTGATTTTCTACAATAAAAGCTCTGATAAAACATTCCACTATTCTCAAATATCTTAATTTTTATTTTTCTGCACAAAATAAGATGAAAAAAAATAAACAAATCAAGAATAAAGAAAATCAATCAATCAGTAATAAATAAATAAATATAATAATAATAATAAAACAACAAATAATAAAAACTTAAGAAACCACATATAGTTGGTGGGTAGACAAATTATTTTTTTCAGATTAAAATGAACAAAGCATTATTAGAGCCCTGTAGACATGACAAAACACGACTATAGTCACATTTATACTCTTTTTATTTACAACATATTGCGCAACTGCGGGGTCTTGAGACACATGCTAACTCGCAAACTAGAGAGCTAGCGACCTAAACGGTAGCCTACAAGTTATTTCCTTTCAACTTAATTAGCCAAAAATTACCACTTCCACACGGATAGGGAGGATAACTATTAACAGTTATTTAACCTTTAACATGAACATTAATCAAACGTAATAATTTTTTCTGGGTACATGATACCATACAGCATCCATATCAAACTTAAACATTAAACTTTCATATCAAGGCGGGGGCCTCAAACTAGTGTCCTGCGGGCCACATTTGAGACCCCTGCGCTACATGATGAAAAAAAAACGGGAAGTGGACGATGAACGGCTGAAAGTGATTTTCTACGGTGCGTTATACCGAGGGCATTAGAAGAAGACTCAATGCCTCTCAGCGATGAACATCAGATGTTAGATGCCAACAAATAAGGACGTTGTTCTCAGGGGGCTTGAAGGCAAAATTGCGCTTAGGGGTGCGTGTCACTGCGCGAACATATTCCCACTGAAAATACGAAACAAACAACCCCTGCTGTGTTTCCGCCTCTTTGAGGGTAGTCAAGATAAACACTGAGTTTAATTTGTATTTGTGACACTGTGAAATCGATCCCACACCAAACCCACTCACGGCCTTATCTTTCGCATTACTCGTGAAAACTGTGAAAATCCTGATATTCATCGTAAAAAAACTGCAAATCAACACGGAATCACATGACAGCGTGTCCTGTGAGCTAAGAAGTAGAGGTAAATAAAGTACTTGGAAGGACTTGAGTCATAATTTAGATGACTTTGGACTGGACCTCGGTTAGAGTCCGCCCCGGTTAGAGTCTTTTTTGGTTAATGTTGAAATTTTGCCTCAGTTTGCGTACATTCTAGTGTACAGTATTACTCCCTGTTAATACACAATACACAGGACACCCAGTTCACAAAACGATGGACAAGATTGGGTCCGCAAACGAGACCAGATTTCTACGTTAGTTTTAAGAAAAGTACAATGAAAAAATAGCAAACAAATGTTCTTATTTAACCATGTCATCGAAATACTAGCATCACGTTGAAAAAAAAGAATCTCAGACTTTATTCTCGTAACATTACAACTTTTTTCACAATAAACTTTAGCATCTTAAAAAATGTTTGAAATACATTTCTGACTTTATTATCTTAAATTTACGACTTTTTTCTCGTAAAATGATGACTTTTTTCTTGTAAATTTACGTTATTCTCGTAAATTCCGACATTTTTTTCTTGTAAATGTACGACTTGGTTCTTTTAATATTACAATATTATTCTCGTAAATGTACAAATTTATTTTTTGTAATATTACAACTTTTTTCTCAAAACATTACAACTTTATTCTCATACATTCTGATACATTCTCCTTTTTTCCATAATATAATTTAACATGGTCAAATGGACTTTTTTTCTCGTAAATGACGACTTTATTTTGTAGTTTAATGACTTTTTTCTTGTAAATTTACAACTTTATTCTGGTAAATTCAACATTTTTTGCCGTAAATTTACAACTTTATTCTCATAATATTACTTTTTTTTCTTGTAAATTTACGTTATTCTTGTAAATTCCGACATTTTTTTCTTGTAAATATACGATTTGGTTCTTTTAATATTACAATATTATTCTCGTAAATGTACAAATTTATTTTTGTAATATTACAACTTTTTTCTCAAAACATTACAACTTTATTCTCATACATTCTGATACATTCTCGTTTTTTCCATAATATAATTTAACATGGTCAAATGGACAACTTTTTTTCGCGTAAATTTACGACTTTATTTTGTAATGTAATGACTTTTTGCTTGTATGTTTACAACTTTATTCTGGTAAATTCAACATTTTTTGCCGTAAATTTACAACTTTATTCTCGTAAAATGATGACTTTTTTCATGTAAATTTACGTTATTCTCGTAAATTCCGACATTTTTTTCTTGTAAATGTACAACTTGGTTCTTTTAATATTACAATATTATTCTCGTAAATGTACAAATTTATTTTTGTAACATTACAACTTTTTTCTCAAAACATTACAACTTTATTCTCATACATTCTGATACATTCTCGTTTTTCCATAATATAATTTAACATGGTCAAATGGACAACTTTTTTTCTCGTAAATTTACGACTTTATTTTGTAATGTAATGACTTTTTTTCTTGTAAATTTACAACTTTATTCTGGTAAATTCAACATTTTTTGCCGTAAATTTACAACTTTATTCTCGTAAAATGATGACTTTTTTCTTGTAAATTTACGTTATTCTCGTAAATTCCGACATTTTTTTCTTGTAAATGTACGACTTGGTTCTTTTAATATTACAATATTATTCTCGTAAATGTACAAATTTATTTTCGTAATATTACAACTTTTTTCTCAAAACATTACAACTTTATTCTCATACATTCTGATACATTCTCGTTTTTCCATAATATAATTTAACATGGTCAAATGGACAACTTTTTTTCTCGTAAATTTACGACTTTATATTGTAATGTAATGACTTTTTTCTTGTACGTTTACAACTTTATTCTGGTAAATTCAACATTTTTTGCCGAAAATTTACAACTTTATTCCCGTAAAATGATGACTTTTTTCTTGTAAATTTACGTTATTCTTGTAAATTCCAAAAAAAATTTCTTGTAAATGTATGACTTGGTTCTTTTAATATTACAATATTATTCTCGTAAAAGTACAAATTTATTTTTTGTAATATTACAACTTTTTTCTCAAAACATTACAACTTTATTCTCATACATTCTGATACATTCTCCTTTTTTCCATAATATAATTTAACATGGTCAAATGGACAACTTTTTTTCTCGTAAATTTACGACTTTATTTTGTAATGTAATGACTTTTTTTCTTGTAAATTTACAACTTTATTCTGGTAAATTCAACATTTTTTGCCGTAAATTTACAACTTTATTCTCATAATATTACTTTTTTTTCTTGTAAATTTACGTTATTCTTGTAAATTCCGACATTTTTTTCTTGTAAATATACGATTTGGTTCTTTTAATATTACAATATTATTCTCGTAAATGTACAAATTTATTTTTGTAATATTACAACATTTTTCTCAAAACATTACAACTTTATTCTCATACGTTCTGATACATTCTCGTTTTTTCCATAATATAATTTAACATGGTCAAATGGACAACTTTTTTTCTCGTAAATTTACGACTTTATTTTGTAATGTAATGACTTTTTTTCTTGTAAATTTACAACTTTATTCTGGTAAATTCAACATTTTTTGCCGTAAATTTACAACTTTGTTCTCGTAAAATGATGACTTTTTTCTTGTAAATTTATGTTATTCTTGTAAATTCCGACATTTTTTTCTTGTAAATGTACGACTTGGTTCTTTTAATATTACAATATTATTCTCGTAAATGTACAAATTTATTTTTGTAATATTACAACTTTTTTCTCAAAACATTACAACTTTATTCTCATACATTCTGACTTACTTCTTAAATTTATATTTTTATTCTTGTTTTTTCCGTAATATAATTTAACATGGTCAAATGGACAACTTTTTTTCTCGTAAATTTACGACTTTATATTGTAATGTAATGACTTTTTTCTTGTTCGTTTACAACTTTATTCTGGTAAATTCAAAATTTTTTGCCGTAAATTTACAACTTTATTCTCATAATATTATGACTTTTTTCTTGTAAATGCGTATTAAAGAAATGTATGATATCAACAGATGCGATTAAGATGTAAAACAATATCATTAAATATCTTGAATACATTACTTGAACAGCACAGTTATTAATAAATTTTCAGTCCATCTTATCAAAATAAATGAGATTCGGAAGCAGCGTTATTTGTTAGCCCGAATGTTTTTGTGTTTTATTGTGTAACTATTTCAGCACATTCTACATTTTTATGTTCAAAACCTTCAAACCTAGCCCTCGGACCTAATTCATCATTTTACCAAGAAATTTTGAATAATGATATGCCTACAATTATGTGGGCGAAGTTAATTGTGCAAAGTAATTGATTTTGTGAAAACACCAGTTTTCCCGGTATCTCTTTTTCCCTCGAATAGCTCGTCAGCATGATGACCGATTCCAACCCACAAGTGCCTTGCAGTGAGGCAACAGCGCAAACCACTAGACCACTGCTTTCCCCACGTCACATGGTAATGGACGGCAAATATAGTGTACTCTATTGTGTAGTGCAGGGGTCTCAAACACGCGGCCTGCGGGCCTAGTTTGAGGCCCCCGCCTTGATATGAAAGTGTAATGTTAGTGCGGCCCGCGCAAGTTTGATATGGATGCTGTATGGTATCATGTACCCAGAAAAAATTATTACGTTTGATTAATGTTCATGTTAAAGGTTAAATAACTGTTAATAGTTATCCTCCCTATCCGTGTGGAAGTGGTAAGTTTTTGGCTATTTAAGTTTAAAGGAAATAACTTTTGAAGGCTACCGTTTAGGTCGCTAGCTCTCTAGTTTGCGAGTTAGCATGTGTCTCAAGACCCTGCAGTTGCGCAATATGTTGTAAATAAAAAGAGTATAAATGTGACTATAGTCGTGTTTTGTCATGTCTACAGGGCTCTAATAATGCTTTGTTCATTTTAATCTGAAAAAAAACTATATGTGATTTATTAAGTTTTTATTATTTGCCGTTTTATTATTATTATTATATTTATTTATTACTGATTGATTGATTTTCTTTATTCTTGATTTGTTTATTTATTTTTTCATCTTATTTTGTGCAGAAAAATAAAAATTAAGATATTTGAGAACAGTGGAATGTTTTATCAGAGCTTTTATTGTAGAAAAAATGCCGATTAAAAAAAGATCTCTTTCAGGAGTCCGAAAAATATTTGGTTTCAATTTATCTATTTTATTTATTTGTTTATTTAGGGTTAACCCTAACCCCCTAACCCTACCCCCCAACTCTAACCCTAACCCAAACCCTACCCCCTAAACCCTACCCTAACCCTGACCCAGACCCAGACCCTGACCCTAACCCCCTAACCCCCTAACCCCCTAACCCCCTAACCCCCTAACCCCCTAACCCCCTAACCCCCTAACCTCCTAACCCCCTAACCCTAACTCCTAACTCCTAACCCCTATCCCCCTAACCCTAACTCCTAACTCCTAACCCTCACCCCTAACCCTAACCCCAACCCTACCCCCTAAACCCTACCCTAACTCCTAACCCCTATCCCCCTAACCCTAACCCACTAACCCTAACTCCTAACTCCTAACCCTCCCCCCTAACCCTGACCCTAACCCCAACCCCTAACCCTAACCCTGACCATAACACCCTAACCCCGAAACCTAAGCCTAAACCTAACCCTAATCCCTAATCCCTAATCCCTAATCCCTAATCCCTAATCCCTAATCCCTAACCCTACCCTAACCCTGACCATAACCCCCAACCCTAACCCCTAACCCCTAACCCACTAATCCTAACCCTACCCCCTAACCCTAACCCCCAACCCCCACTAACCATAACCCTAACCCTAACCCACTAACCCTAACCCTACCCCCTAACCCTAACCCCCTAACCCCTAACCCCTAACCCCTAACCCCTAACCCCTAACCCCTAACCCCTAACCCTAACCCCCTAACCCTAACCCCAACCCTACCCCCTAAACCCTACCCTAACCCTGACCCTGACCCTGACCCTGACCCTGACCCTAACCCCCTAACCCCCTAACCCCCTAACCCACTAACCCTAACTCCTAACTCCTAACCCTAACCCTGACCCTAACCCCCTACCCTAACCCCCCCAACCCTAACCCCTAACCCTACCTACCCCCTAACCCGATTTATTAGTTTTTTTACTTAGTCATTGTGAGGGCTAACTCAAACATAACATTCTCAACGCAGGAATCGTAGTTTTTCATGATGATATGAAATGGAAGCATCGGAAGCTAACAAGTTTTTTTTCCCATCCCACAGGTGAAGAAGAGTACTGGATGTATCAATTTGGGATCCAGTCACGGATAGCATTGCGAAGCAAGCGGAAAACCAAACCCATTCCAGGTGGGCACAGAAAAAGCTTTCCAGCTGATGTCAAATCTTTTTGTCTGCACACGGAGAACAACAGACGCCGCATGTGATGTCATCACAAGAAATACGAATACAAATATGCTGTCGGTTCACTTGAAAAAAACAAAAGGGGGACTGTGGCCCTCCATCCAAAAACCGCAAAACACATGTCGTCCCGTACTTCCTCTTTTGTAAAAAGCTGAAATCTTCTTCTTCTGCTTTCAATTCTCGCCGCCCAAATGGCTCAATATCCTGTTTGGCTAACAGGAAGGGGTCTCTTTGACCTACATGTCGCGCTAATCGCTGCCATCCATTCTTTGACATGTGACCTTCTCCAAACATCCTAATTGGTCGGCGTGATCCCACCTCGTTAAACCTACCGAGGTTCTAATGCGGACTGCGGCTTTAGCGCTGGTCTCTATTTACCTCCAGATCCCAGCAGATAGAAGGCAGGCCATTACACGCTAAAGCTACGCTAATAGATTTAGCATTGATCTGCAGAGGCTGGAAAGTGGCTCAAAAGGTTCACAAGAAAACAAAAGGCAAAACGGGAATGACAAAACACTCCCCGTGCATGCGTGGGTTTTCTCCGGGTACTCCGGTTTCCTCCCACATTCCAAAAACATGCTAGGTTAATTAGCGACTCCAAATTGTCCATAGGTATGAATGTGAGTGTGAATGGTTGTTTGTCTATATGTGCCCTGTGATTGGCTGGCCACCAGTCCAGGGTGTACCCCGCCTCTCGCCCGAAGACAGCTGGGATAGGCTCCAGCACCCCGGTGACCCTCATGAGGATTTTGTTTCACACCAAAATAATAATGCTACATTTTTTGACTCTGAGCATTTTTATGGTGTTCTATGCACAAATTTGGCTGCACGGTGTTCGAGTGGTTAGTGCATAGACCTCACAGCTCAGAGACCCGAGTTCAATTCCACTCTTGGCCATTTCTGTGTGGAGTTTGCATGTTCTCCTCCGGGTACTCTGGTTTCCTCCCACATTCCAAAAACATGCTAGGTTAATGCCCCGGTGACCCTCACCGTCACACCAAAATAATAATGCTACATTTTTTGACTCTGAGCATTTTTATGGTGTTCTATGTACAAATTTGGCTGCACGGTGGACGAGTGGTTAGTGCATAGACCTCACAGTTCGGAGACCCGAGTTCAATTCCACCTTCGGCCATCTCTGTGTGGAGTTTGTGTGGGTTTTCTCCGGGTATTCCGGTTTCCTCCCACATTCCAAAAACATGCTAGCTTAATTAGTGACTCCAAATTGTCCATAGGTATGAATGTGAGTGTGAATGGTTGTTTGTCTATATGTGCCCTGTGATTGACTGGCTGGCCATCAGTCCAAAGTGTACCCCGTCTCTCGCCCGAAGACAGCTGGGATAGGCTCCAGCACCCTTGCGACCCTCGTGAGGAAAAAGCGCTAGAAAATGAATGAATGAATGAATGACTATCTATAGCATCAATGCATTTTCAGTTGTGATTTCACGGCTTTACGATTACTTAAAGGGGTCGGCGGAGTCTCAGTGTCTAAGCCTGTCTGTTGGATTAGCACGAACAGACAAACACACACACACACACACACACACACACATTTGACGACAATGGAAGCCTCTCAGAAGTCAAACACAATCTGTGGGATTTAGAAGCATTTTATTCCCTATAGGAAATAATGGAAATAGAAATAATCTCCTCCGGTGTCAAACTGTAGTGATGTTTTAAAAGTCCCCCCATGATGCAAAAGTGACTTTTGAATGATGTTCAAACAGGGATATGTGTCCCTAGAGCCTGTGTTTGAACAACCAGACGTGTGAAAGATGTATCATCTCCCTCCACTTTGGTGCGCTTTGACTCCAGACACTAGTCATCGACCGATAATATCGGCGTTTTTTGACACACAGCAGGGGACAACGGCACCTTGGGTTTTGCTATGAATTTGTTCCAAAAGGACAAAAAACTGACACGTACCAAAAGCCACCCCCCCGCATGAACGTTCCTTCTCCTCAAGGAGGATTTCTGCAATTCTGTAAACGCGGAAATCATCCAAATCAACCTTGCTCGCAAGACTTGATTTTGGTAATGGTAATGGTTTAATTTCATTTGAACATGCATCAGATTACAATTGAATGCATCACATAATCAGTTCCCAGTTCCACTTGTCCAAAAGGAGTAGGAAGAAGCAAAGCTTATTAAATCCTACCCCTCCATCTGGTACTTTTACAATCAGTAACTGTTACATTTGTTCACTTCCTGCTTTCCTCATATAATTTTAATTTTTTTTGTATTTTTAAATTTTAAATGTTATATATGGACAAGTGTTGCGAGAAGTGTGTTGGTCCAAAAGGAGTAGGAAGAAGCAAAGCTTATTAAATCCTACCCCTCCATCTGGTACTTTTACAATCCGTAACTGTTACATTTGTTCACTTCCTGCTTTCCTAATTTTTTTTTTTTTTTGTAAAAAAAAATTAAATTTTTAATTTTTTCTTTAATTTTTTAAAATTAATTTTTTTGTAATTTTTTTTATTTAAAAAAAAAATCTTTATTTTATTATTATTTTTATTTTTGTCAGGTGAGGTCAGCTGAGGTGATATGACCATACAATGACATAATCGGTACCATAGTACATTTACAGTACATAGTACATTCATTACCATAGTAATAAATGTGTTATAATTAAGGATGTCCGATAATCATCCACTTGATATTAGCATAAAAATGTGATATCGGTATCAGATTTTTTTTCCCCTATCATGAAAAACAATATATTTAAAATGCCGTATGGAACACATGCGTATTTTTATTTTTATTTTTATTTTTATTTTTATTTTTATTTTTATTTTTATTTTATTTTTATTTTTATTTTTATTTTTATTTTTATTTTTATTTTTATTTTTATTTTTATTTTTATTTTTATTTTTATTTTTATTTTTATTTTTATTTTTATTTTTATTTTTATTTTTATTTTTATTTTTATTTTTATGTTTATTTTTATTTTTATTTTTATTTTTATAATGAATAAAAAATTTATTCATTCATTCATTTCATTTCATGAATAAAAAAAATATTTTATTTTTATTCATTCATTTCATGAATGAATAAAAATAAAAATAAAAATAAAAATAAAAATAAAAATAAAAATAAAAATAAAAATAAAAATAAAAATAAAAATAAAAATAAAAATAAAAATAAAAATAAAAATAAAAATAAAAATAAAAATAAAAATAAAAACGCATATGTGTTCTATAAGGCATTTTAAACATATCCATATTTAAAATCCATATAATATATATACATCCATATTTTTATTTTTATTTTTGTCACGTACCAAAGTACAAGGTGATATGACCATCCAATGACATAATGGGTACCATAGTAACTGTCAATATAGTGATATATATATAGCACATCATGACTGGACTAACTTGCGGAATGATTACAGTACAGCATAAACGGGACTAGTTTGCTACGTGAAATATTGTAGGAACCGTAAAACGTAAAAAAATAATCGTATGAAAATGTAGGCGTACGAAAACCGAGGTTTGACTGTATTTGCATTTCTCTTAACGGGCAGATCTTATTTTGTCATACAAACTGTGTGCAAATTCTCAATTAATTTGCTTACACAAGTTGTTTCACAGACACACACACACACACACACACACACACATTTGCATGGCTGCCACCATAAGTTTTATTATCTGCTCATGTTGTGTTTTATTGCTTCTGTTATACCCACATGCACCTGATGACTATGGATACACACTTTCCTGACACACACACACACACACACACTGGAGCAACGCATCAACTCCAGAAGAAGCAAGATAAAATACGAAGGCAACAAAGAGAATGCATTTAAACACGGCGCCCTGATCTAAAACATGGCGGCTACTGAACTTGACGCGCCGCATCTTTCCTCAACATAAAAGACTTGAGAGACGCCACCATTTTACTTTCTGTTTCATCCCCGCTAAAAGCGGCCGCTTCAAACGGAATAGCGTGATGAAAAAACAGCGATGAACAAGGCAGCTCTTGTGTTAGAAAGTTTCACTTCCTGTATTCTGCTTTTTGGATGATGTTGTTCCAGACTGGAATGAGAAAAATAGCATATTCAATTGCTACAAAGTCGACTTCAAGGCTTTTTTTTTTTTTTTTTTTACGTACATGAAATAAGGGTGCTTAGACGGTGATACAGTCATCCCTCGTTTGTTGCAGTTAATTGGTTCCAGATTCACTTCAAGACTGTCACTCCTACTCCTAGTCTTAGTACAACACTATTGTTCCAGGAAAAAAATGGTTCCTGTTACAAATAAACCAAATAAACTAAGCATCCACTGAGCAGAGGTCAAGACTCGGTGGTCTTCCTGCACCTCTTTTGAGAAAGTTTTCAAGAAAGTCATTCGGAAAGACGAAAAACCCATGTAAACATGGCTAATGTTTTCGGAAAAGTCATTCGGAAAGATGAAAAACTCATGTAAATGTGGCTAATGTTTTCGGAAAAGTCATTTGGAATGATTTAATTCGGAAAGATGAAAAACTCCTCATGTAAACATGGCTAATGTTTTCAAGAAAGTCATTCGGAAAGATTCCATTCGGAAAGATTCAATTCGGAAAGACGAAAAACTCCTCATGTAAACATGGCTAATATTTTTGAGAAAGTCATTCGGAAAGATTCCATTCGGAAAGATGAAAAACTCGTGTAAACGTGGCTAATGTTTTCGGAAAAGTCATTCGGAAAGATTCCATTCGGAAAGATTCCATTCGGAAAGACGAAAAACTCATGTAAACGTGGCTAATGTTTTTGGAAAAGTCATTTGGAACGATTCCATTTGGAAAGATGAAAAACTCATGTAAACGTGGCTAATGTTTTCGAGAAAGTCATTCGGTAAGATTCCATTTGGAAAAACGAAAAACCCATGTAAACGTGGCTAATGTTTTCGGAAAAGTCATTCGGAAAGATAAAAAACTCATGTAAACATGGCTAATGTTTTCGGAAAAGTCATTTGGAATGATTCCATTCGAAAGATAAAAACTCCTCATGTAAACGTGGCTAATGTTTTTGGGAAAGTCATTCGGAAAGATTCCATTCGGAAAGACGAAAAACTTATGTAAACGTGGCTAATGTTTTCGGAAAAGTCATTCGGAAGAAGAAAAACTCATGTAAACGTGGCTAATGTTTTCGGAAAAGTCATTTGGAACGATTCCATTCGGAAAGATGAAAAACTCCTCATGTAAACGTGGCTAATGTTTTCGGGAAAGTTATTCGGAAAGAAAAAAAACTCCTCATGTAAACGTGGCTAATGTTTTCGGAAAAGTCATTTGGAACGATTCCATTCGGACAGATGAAAAACTCCTCATGTAAACATGGCTAATGTTTTCGAGAAAGTCATTCGGAAAGATAAAAAGCAGCTTTCGTGTGCATTCGCGCCATCTGTAGAACAGAATCTAAACCAGGAGTCTCAAACATGCGGCCCGCGGGCCAAATGTGGCCCACAGGACACTCGTTTGAGGCCTTGATATGAAAGTTTAATGTTAGTGCGGCCCGCGCAAGTTTGATATGGATGCTGTATGGTATCATGTACCCAGAAAAAATTATTACGTTTGATTAATGTTCATGTTAAAGGTTAAATAACTGTTAATAGTTATCCTCCCTATCCGTGTGGAAGTGGTAAGTTTTTGGCTTTTTAAGTTTAAAGGAAATAACTTTATAGATATTATATATAGAAATATATTTTCTTTTTTAATAAAACTGGACTTATGAATGGCGTATAGAAGGGTTTAGATCAGGGGTCTCAAACTCAATTTACTTGGGGGCCACTGGAGCGAGGGTCTGGGTGAGAATGGGCCGCATTAGGTTTTCCCCTCCAAAAAAACGCATTTGTTAAAAACATAAATATACCAACTTTTTCAGTGCTTTTTTTTCTACAATAAAAGCTCTGATAAAACATTCCACTGTTCTCAAATATCTTAATTTTTATTTTTCTGCACAAAATAAGATGAAAAATGAATAAACAAATCAAGAATAAAGAAAATCAATCAATCAGTAATAAATATAATAATAATAATAATAATAATAATAATAATAATAATAATAATAATAATAATAATAAAACGGCAAATAATAAAAACTTAAGATACCACATATAGTTGGTGGGTAGACAAATTATTTTTTTCATATTAAAATGAACAAAGCATTATTAGAGCCCTGTAGACATGACAAAACACGACTATAGTCACATTTATACTCTTTTTATTTACAACATATTGCGCAACTGCAGGGTCTCGATACACATGCTAACTCGCAAACTAGAGAGCTAGCGACCTAAACGGTAGCCTTCAAGTTATTTCCTTTCAACTTAAATAGCCAAAAACTTACCACTTCCACACGGATAGGGAGGATAACTATTAACAGTTATTTAACCTTTAACATGAACATTAATCAAACGTAATAATTTTTTCTGGGTACATGATACCATACAGCATTCATATCAAACTTGCGCGGGCCGCACTAACATTAAACTTTCATATCAAGGCGGGGGCCTCAAAGTAGTGTCCTAGTGGGGCCGCGTGTTTGAGACCCCTGGTCTAAGACAAGCTAAAACACACTAATCGGGATGGACGCTAACCGTGCTTCCACTGTAATGCCTTATTATGTGATGTCTGATACCCCCCCCCCCCCCCCCCGCCACACCTGTCTGGGTCAGTGTTTATTGCCGTGACATTGTGTAATCAAATCCAGTCCTAAACACGGCGTGAAGAGAAAGATGCAGCAGCTGGTTAAATATGATCAAATCTGGTGCAGTAAAATCAATTATCGCAGCCAGTAACTTTTTTTTTTTTTTTTTTAGCCACAGCAGGAACAATAACGTTGCTGTTGGGAAATGGAGCGAGTCACTTCATTAGGTACACCAGCCTGTCCAATCTCAAATAGAAAATTCCTCTGTTACAACATTAATAACGTCTAATTGTTGCGTCAAATGTTCAACAAGGGAGCGTCTGAGTTCCTTCTGCATGCAACGTTGACATGATGTCTTCATCAAACTTGTTTTCCGGGCCATTGAAGTGATTTATTGTGTTTCATTTTCCTTGTGATATGACACATGGCTTCTTCTCCACACGCACGGCTCTTTGATTGTGTGTTCAGCCGGCTACAGTATTCGCTCTCTCTGCACATCTGCTGTAAATAACGTGTTCAATCGCAACCGCATGTGCGAGCGAACATAGTAGCTCGACGCATTTCGACATCGTATCTTATCGTGGAATCGCTGCGCTCTTGAAAGCTCAATTCGTGTTAGTTTGTTAGGCGGTTTGGCGCTAGAGCCTCCATAGTACAGCAGCGCTCTGCTGTCTCCACTGTCTTTAAGGACCTACTGCAACAACGTTAGTCAAAGATCCTCAATCTGACAAACGCTGTCTTTAAGGACCTACTGCAACAATGCTAGTCAAAGATCCTCAACCTGACAAACATTGTCTTTAATGACCTACTGTAAAAAAGCTAGTCAAAGATCCTCAATATGACAAACGTTGTCTTTAATGACCTACTGTAAGAAAGCTAGTCAAAGATCCTCAATATGACAAACGTTGTCTTTAAGGACCTACTGTAAGAAAGCTAGTCAAAGATCCTCAATATGACAAACGTCTTTAAGGACCTACTACAACACCTAGTCAAAGATCCTCAAAATGACAAACACTGTCTTTAAGGACCTACTGCAACAACTCTAGTCAAAGATCCTTACAATGACAAACGCTGTGTTTAAGGACCAACTGCAACAACGCTAGTCAAAGATCCTCAAAATGACAAACGCTGTCTTTAAGGACCTACTGTAAGAAAGCTAGTCAAAGATCCTTAATATGACAAACACTGTCTTTAAGGCCTACTGCAACAACGCTAGTCAAAGATCCTCAATATGACAAACGTTGTCTTTAATTACCTACTGTAAAAAAGCTAGTCAAAGATCCTCAAAATGACAAATGTTGTCTTTAAGGCCCTACTGTAAGAAAGCTAGTCAAAGATCCTTAATATGACAAACACTGTCTTTAAGGACCTACTGCAACAACGTTAGTCAAAGATCCTCAATATGACAAACGCTGTCTTTAAGGACCTACTGTAAGAAAGCTAGTCAAAGATCCTCAGTATGACAAACGTTGTCTTTAAGGACCTACTGCAACAACACGAGTCAAAGATCCTTAATATGACAAACGTTGTCTTTAAGGACCTACTGTAAGAAAGCTAGTCAAAGATCTTCAATATGACAAACGCTCTCTTTAAGGCCTTACTGCAAGAAAGTTAGTCAAAGATCCTCAGTATGACAAACGTTGTCTTTAAGGACCTACTGCAACAACGCGAGTCAAAGATCCTTAATATGACAAACGTTGTCTTTAAGGACCTACTGTAAGAAAGCTAGTCAAAGATCCTCAATATGACAAACGTCTTTAAGGACCTACTACAACACCTAGTCAAAGATCCTCAAAATGACAAACACTGTCTTTAAGGACCTACTGCAACAACTCTAGTCAAAGATCCTTACAATGACAAACGCTGTGTTTAAGGACCAACTGCAACAACGCTAGTCAAAGATCCTCAAAATGACAAACGCTGTCTTTAAGGACCTACTGTAAGAAAGCTAGTCAAAGATCCTTAATATGACAAACACTGTCTTTAAGGCCTACTGCAACAACGCTAGTCAAAGATCCTCAATATGACAAACGTTGTCTTTAATTACCTACTGTAAAAAAGCTAGTCAAAGATCCTCAAAATGACAAATGTTGTCTTTAAGGCCCTACTGTAAGAAAGCTAGTCAAAGATCCTTAATATGACAAACACTGTCTTTAAGGACCTACTGCAACAACGTTAGTCAAAGATCCTCAATATGACAAACGCTGTCTTTAAGGACCTACTGTAAGAAAGCTAGTCAAAGATCCTCAGTATGACAAACGTTGTCTTTAAGGACCTACTGCAACAACACGAGTCAAAGATCCTTAATATGACAAACGTTGTCTTTAAGGACCTACTGTAAGAAAGCTAGTCAAAGATCTTCAATATGACAAACGCTCTCTTTAAGGCCTTACTGCAAGAAAGTTAGTCAAAGATCCTCAGTATGACAAACGTTGTCTTTAAGGACCTACTGCAACAACGCGAGTCAAAGATCCTTAATATGACAAACGTTGTCTTTAAGGACCTACTGTAAGAAAGCTAGTCAAAGATCCTCAATATGACAAACACTGTCTTTAAGGACCTACTGTAAAAAAGCTAGTCAAAGATCCTCAATATGACAAACGTTGTCTTTAAGGACCTACTGTAAGAAAGCTAGTCAAAGATCCTCAATATGACAAACCCTGTCTTTAAGGCCCTACTGCAACAACGCTAGTAGTCAAAGATCCTTAATATGACAAACGTTGTCTTTCAGGACCTACTGTAAGAAAGCTAGTCAAAGATCCTCAATATGACGAACGTTGTCTTTAAGGACCTACTGTAAGAAAGCTAGTCAAAGATCCTTAATATGACAAACACTGTCTTTAAGGACCTACTGCAACAACGTTAGTCAAAGATCCTCAATCTGACAAACGCTGTCTTTAAGGACCTACTGCAACAATGCTAGTCAAAGATCCTCAACCTGACAAACATTGTCTTTAATGACCTACTGTAAAAAAGCTAGTCAAAGATCCTCAATATGACAAACGTTGTCTTTAATGACCTACTGTAAGAAAGCTAGTCAAAGATCCTTAATATGACAAATGCTGTCTTTAAAGCACTACTGCAACAACGCTAGTCAAAGATCCTCAATATGACAAATGCTGTCTTTAAGGACCTACTGTAAGAAAGCTAGTCAAAGATCCTCAATATGACAAATGCTGTCTTTAAGGACCTACCGTAAGAAAGCTAGTCAAAGATCCTCAATATGACAAACCCTGTCTTTAAGGCCCTACTGTAAAAAAGCTAGTCAAAGATCCTCACTATGACAAATGTTGTCTTTAAGGACCTACTGTAAGAAAGCTAGTCAAAGATCCTCAATATGACAAACGTTGTCTTTAATGACCTACTGTAAAAAAGCTAGTCAAAGATCCTCAATATGACAAATGTTTTCTTTAATGACCTACTGTAAGAAAGCTAGTCAAAGATCCTCAATATGACAAACGTTGTCTTTAAGGACCTAATGTAAGAAAACTAGTCAAAGATCCTCAATCTGACAAATGTTGTCTTTAAAGCCCTACTGCAACAACGCTAGTCAAAGATCCTTAATATGACAAATGCTGTCTTTAAAGCCCTACTGCAACAACGCTAGTCAAAGATCCTCAATATGACAAACACTGTCTTTAAGGACCTACTGTAAGAAAGCTAGTCAAAGATCCTCAATATGACAAACGTTGTCTTTAAGGACCTAATGTAAGTAAGCTAGTCAAAGATCCTCAATATGAGCCCAAGATCCTCAATATGACAGGAACGCCTTGCTGTTTTTTTAGGAATCGGCTTCAAAAATGCTAGTCGCTCCCAAGTTATGAGCTGAAGTGTGTGTGTGGGGGGGAGGAGGGGGGGCATCCCTGGTGTCAAGTAACAAAACGACACGGAGCAGGTCTGCGTCCCCCATCTGGACCTGATCATCTCCGCTCCACATGTTGCCTTTGATAGGTCTGGCCTCACAGCTGGAGCTGATGAAACTGGAGGTTTTTGTGGTCCATGTGTGGGTTTTTTTGTGTGTCTGCATGCATGCATGTGTGTGTGTGTGTGTGTGTGTGTGATTAGATGTGTTTGGCCACTTTTTTTTATATGTGTACTTGAGCCTCACACTGTGTCACTTCCTCATCGACTTCTTGCAGAACCCAATACCCTACACACACACACACACACACACGTGTTTCCCATTTAGCTTTTAATTTCCCTCGTACTCCCCCTTCTTCCTTTTTTGCCTGTTTAAACAGCCGGCAAGCTGCCTGTAAAAAGCCCTGATCTGTTTACATGATAGTCTTGCCCGGCGCTAGGCTGTTTAATGCGCTCTCATAAATTATACAAGAACTCAGCAAAGTGGGAATGAACACCACGTTGCGGGCCAGAAAACCTGTTTCACATAGTCCTGGATCTGGGACCTGCCTCAAAGTGTATCCCGTTTCAAATCCCTGTATGCAAACAGTAAATGAGCCATATGTAATGGATTGTTTTCATATGATATAAACCACATGTTGTACTTTCTTTATTATTATTATTATTTTTATTATTTTTTTACTTCCTGGAAAAAACTGTATGCCTCAAATTACTTAATACAAATAATAATATACGCTTAACAATATATCCACTATCGGTAATGTCTAATAATTTATTCTCAACACATCGGTTTTGCTTCGCTCACATGTTACTAGAATGAATTAAAAACATTAAAGACAGCCTTTTAACATGCTTCCCTTGGGGAGGGATGACATGATAATTCAATTAGTTATCACACTGCTCCTAAAGGGCAAAGGAAAAAAAAAAAAAAAACACATAAAATATGTGAACAAAAGCAGAGTGTGACATTTAGCTAATGCATTCCAAATGGGGGAAAAATGACCATAATTGAACTGAAACACAGTACACGTATATAATTTGACATGCGTTCCATTTCACACCGAGATCAGTCACCTGAGACGACAATTGGGAAATATTATGGACATATTTTCCAATAAAAAAAATTCCGAAATGCTACACTTAACGCCTCTAGTCACTAAACCTCAAAGTCTATTAATAGCAAATAACCCGCTGGGGTCTCTAAATAGTGTTGTGTTCAAAAAAATAAAATTAACAGCTGTGGCTGTAGGCAACCCTCAGATGTTTATATTTACAAGACGCTATTACAACATTGGTTCTGTTGCTGTGATGACGCAACTGTACACTAATGTCACATTTAGAGCAGTTTTAAGCCATAAAAAGGTATGAATGTGAGTGTGAATGGTTGTTTGTCTATATGTGCCCTGTGATTGGCTGGCCACCAGTCCAGGGTGTACCCCGCCTCTCGCCCGAAGACAGCTGTTATATGCTCCAGCACCCCCTGGGACCCTCGTGAAGATAAGCGGTAGAAAATTAATAATTAATGAATATTAAGGCCCCACTGCAACAACGCTAGTCAAAGATCCTCAATATGACAAATGTTGTCTTTAAGGACCTACTGTAAGAAAGCTAGTCAAAGATCCTCAATATGACAAACGTTGTCTTTGAGGACCTACTGTAAGAAACTAGTCAAAGACCCTCAATATGACAAACGTTGTCTTTGAGGACCTACTGTAAGAAAGCTAGTCAAAGATCCTCAATATGACAAACGTTGTCTTTAAGGACCTACTGTAAGAAACTAGTCAAAGACCCTCAATATGACAAACGCTCTCTGTAAGGCCCCACTGCCACAATGCTGGTCAAAGATCCTCAATATTGCAAACGGTGTCTTTAAGGACCTACTGCAACAACGCTAGTCAAAGATCCTCAATATGACAAACATTGTCTTTGAGGACCTACTGTAAGAAAGCTAGTCAAAGATCCTCAATATGACAAACGCTGTCTTTAAGGACCTACTCTAAGAAAGCTAGTCAAAGAACCTCAATATGACAAACGTTGTCTTTAAGGACCTACTGTAAGAAACTAGTCAAAGACCCTCAATATGACAAACGCTCTCTGTAAGGCCCCACTGCAACAATGCTCGTCAAAGATCCTCAATATTGCAAACGGTGTCTTTAAGGACCTACTGTAAGAAAGCTAGTCAAAGATCCTCAATATGACAAACATTGTCTTTAAGGACCTACTGTAAGAAAGCTAGTCAAAGATCCTCAAAATGACAAACCCTGTCTTTAAGGCCCTACTGCAACAACGCTAGTCAAAGATCCTCAATATGACAAACATTGTCTTTAAGGACCTACTGTAAGAAAGGTGGTCAAAGATCCTCAATATGACAAGGACCTACTGTAAGAAAGCTAGTCAAAGATCCTCAATATGACAAACGTTGTCTTTAAGGCCCTACTGTAAGAAACTAGTCAAAGACCCTCAATATGACAAACGCTCTCTGTAAGGCCCCCACTGCAACAACGCTAGTCAAAGATCCTCAAAATGACAAACACTGTCTTTAAGGACCTACTGTAAGAAACTAGTCAAAGACCCTCAATATGACAAACACTGTCTTTAAGGACCTACTGTAAGAAACTAGTCAAAGACCCTCAATATGACAAACGCTCTCTGTAAGGCCGCACTGCAACAACGCTCGTCAAAGATCCTCAATATCGCAAACGGTGTCTTTAAGGACCTACTGTAAGAAAGCTAGTCAAAGATCCTCAAAATGACAAACGCTGTCTTTAAGGACCTACTGTAAGAAAGCTAGTCAAAGATCCTCAATATGACAAACGCTGTCTTTAAGGACCTACTGTAAGAAAGCTAGTCAAAGATCCTCAAAATGACAAACCCTGTCTTTAAGGCCCTACTGCAACAATGCTAGTCAAAGATCCTCAATATGACAAACGCTGTCTTTAAGGACCTACTGTAAGAAAGCTAGTCAAAGATCCTCAATATGACAAATGTTGTCTTTAAGGACCTACTGTAAGAAAGCTAGTCAAAGATCCTCAATATGACAAATGTTGTCTTTAAGGACCTACTGTAAGAAAGCTAGTCAAAGATCCTCAATATGACAAACGCTGTCTTTAAGGACCTACTGTAAGAAAGCTAGTCAAAGATCCTCAATATGACAAATGTTGTCTTTAAGGACCTACTGTAAGAAACTAGTCAAAGACTCTCAATATGACAAACGTTCTCAGTAAGGCCCCCACTGCAACAACGCTAGTCAAAGATCCTCAAAATGACAAACGCTGTCTTTAAGGACCTACTGCAAGAAAGCAGTACAGTCCAAAGTCCAATCAAAGATCCTCAATATGGTTGTTGGTTCTATGGCTCCTGTCACTGTCGGCCATGCTCCTACTCCGCATGCTTTCATGCAACAACGTCTCAAAGAATGTGAGAAATGTTGTTGTGATGACGCGCTGATAACTTTACGCGACACAAAGCCTAACAGGCATCGATGTACGTACAGGATGTCATTGCCTTTATGTGTGGTGACAAATTCCTGTGGACTTGCTGCTCAAAGGCTTGAAGGCAGAGAGCTGATGTCATCTGTAGATCAACACCGCGGTGGAGGATCTCTGTGGACATGTGACATAGCGATTTACTGAGGAGATAAGAGTGGATCGTGGCTCACATGACAGTCAGATCAAAGATAATGCCATAATCCAGTAGGAAAGTACTTGCTCTGTTGCTGTTTGAAAGGTGTGCACAGGTTGAGTTCTGTGTGAAAGGAATAAATGCCTGATCTTTTCTTGACATTTTGACGACAGCCAAGCTGTCCTCCGTGACAAACATGACAGGACGATACATCCAAAGTGTGTGAAGGAGATCAGAGTCCATAATATAAACTGCTCCAAGAATCCTGTACAATAAACTGTACAATAAATACGAAAACCATGCTGTAAATAGTAAACTTATTTAACTTGTATTTGCAGGATTCTTGGAACAGTTTATAATCAGAGTATAAAAAGCACACTAGGGCAAAGAAAGTGCAAATACAAATCAATACGTTTACTATTTACAGCACAGTTTTACTATTTATTGCACGGTTTATTACACAGCAATTGTACAGGATTCTTGCAGCAGTTTATAATCAGAGTATAAAAAGCACACAAGGGCATAGAAAGTGTAAATGCAAATCAATAAGTTTACTATTTACAGCACGATTTTACTATTTATTGCACAGTTTATTGCACAGCAATTGTACAGGATTCTTGCAGCAGTTTATAATCAGAGTATAAAAAGCACACAAGGGCATAGAAAGTGTAAATACAAATCAATGCGTTTACTATTTACAGCACGGTTTTACTATTTATTGCACGGTTTATTGCACAGCAATTGTACAGGATTCTTGGAGCAGTTTATAATCAGAGTATAAAAAGCACACAAGGGCATAGAAAGTGTAAATGCAAATCAATAAGTTTACTATTTACAGCACGATTTTACTATTTATTGCACAGTTTATTGCACAGCAATTGTACAGGATTCTTGAAGCAGTTTATAATCAGAGTATAAAAAGCACACAAGGGCATAGAAAGTGCAAATACAAATCAATAAGTTTACTATTTACAGCACGGTTTTACTATTTATTGCACGGTTTATTTCACAGCAATTGTACAGGATTCTTGGAGCAGTTTATAATCAGAGTATAAAAAGCACACAAGGGCATAGAAAGTGCAAATACAAATCAATAAGTTTACTATTTACAGCATGGTTTTACTATTTATTGCACGGTTTATTTCACAGCAATTGTACAGGATTCTTGGAGCAGTTTATAATCAGAGTATAAAAAGCACACAAGGGCATAGAAAGTGCAAATACAAATCAATAAGTTTACTATTTACAGCATGGTTTTACTATTTATTGCACGGTTTATTTCACAGCAATTGTACAGGATTCTTGGAGCAGTTTATAATCAGAGTATAAAAAAGCACACAAGGGCATAGAAAGTGTAAATACAAGTTAAATACGTTTACTATTTACAGCACGGTCTTACTATTTATTGCATGGTTTATTGCACAGCAATTGTACAGGATTCTTGGAGCAGTTTATGATCAGAGTACAAAAAGTCCACTAGGACAAAGAAAGTGCAAATACAAATCAATAAGTTTACTATTTACAGCAGTTTTACGATTTATTGCACAGCAATTGTACAGGATTCTTGGAGCAGTTTATAATCAGAGTAAAAACTGTGCAATAAATAGTAAAATTATGCTGTAATGCTGTAAATAGTAACCTTATTGATTTGTATTTGCACTTTATATGCCCTTGTGTGCTTTTTATACTCTGATTATAAACTGCTCCAAGAATCCTGTACAATTGCTGTGCAATAAACTGTGCAATAAATAGTAAAACCATAGTAAACTTATTTAACTTGGATTTGCACTTTCTATGCCCTTGTGTGCTTTTTATACTCTGATTGTAAATTGCTCCAAGAATCCTGTACAATTGATGTGCAATAAACTGTGCAATAAATAGAAAAACCGTGCTGTAAATATCAAAATTATTGATTTGTATTTGTACTTTCTATGCCCTTGTGTGCTTTTTATACTCTGATTATAAACTGCTCCAAGAATCCTGTACAATTGCTGTGCAATAAATATTAAAACTGTGCTGTAAATAGTAAAATTATTGATTTGTATTTGCACTTTCTATGCCCTTGTGTGCTTTTTATACTCTGATTTTGCTGCCATAAATCTGGAATTTCCCCTTGTGGCACAAATAAAGGCATATCTTATCTTATTTTTCAAGATCTTTGTGTGAAAGAGGCTACTGTGTGCGTCCTCTCACAACAACTTTCCAGCCAGAGCGCGAGCTGGAGAGAGAGCTGGCGGTATTCAAACCAGCGTCCATTTTTTTTTTCAATTCAAGAGTCAAAACAAAACAAAAGATAAGAAGCCCTTCATGCAAATGACTGTCTGTTGACACACACCAAAACACCTCAGGACAATGAATACTCTTTTTGACACCCCGTCCCATCTCGCATCACACACTCATGGAAGCAAATGTGCACATTGACATGTTTGCATATCAGCTCACACACACACACACAGACACACACACACAGCAACACTCCTCTTGTGGTGAGTGGGATCACTCCATTTGTGCTCCCACACAAAGCTGCTTGTTCAGTCATTATCTGGGAGAGCCTCTTCTCTCCTCTCCAGGCCAGATGACCGGGTCAGCGCTAAAATAGCCACTTCTCCCTCTCTCCGACTACCCCCCCCCCCCCCCCAACGCCCTCCTCTGTAAAAACAAAGCCCCCGCCATTTGTTTTAGCCACTAAATCACAACGAAATGGGACATTTGCAAACCAAATGAGGCTTGTATGGCTTCTTGTCCCCCATCCAAAGTGGAGGCTAATTGTGTTGCTTCTCCACTCCAAGCAAATGACTCCGCCGGGGGAGTGGGGGGGGGGACACTCCCGGAATGGATGAGCTATTTGTTAAGGAAATTTTAACTACGCTGTCTGGCCAACTACTGTGTTTTAACTACACTACTAGGCCATTCGCACCCTGCTCCTGCGCTCACACTGCTGTATTACTGCAATATATTACAATATTACTTCTTCGATTTCAAGTTGGTCTTTAATTACTTATGAGTCAAGTGATTGCATTAATTAAATTTTACGTTTTTTTTTTACTTGACTCACTTTTATTATTTTTCGTCTATTTCTGTTATGGCTGCACGGTGGACGAGTGGTTATCGCGTAGGGCTCACCGCTTGGAGACCCGAGTTTAATTCCACCTTCAGCCATCTCTGTGTGGAGTTTGCATGTTCTCCCCGTGCATGCGTGGGTTTTCTCCGGGTACTCCGGTTTCCTCCCACATTCCAAAAACATGCTAGGTTAATTAGCGACTCCAAATTGTCCATAGGTATGAATGTGAGTGTGAATGGTTGTTTGTCTATATGTGCCCTGTGATTGGCTGGCCACCAGTCTAGGGTGTACACCGCCTCTGGGATAGGCTCCAGCACCCCCCCCTTTGCAACCCTCATGAGGATAAGCGGCACAAAATGAACTAATGAATATTTCTGTTATGAAATGTGTGTATTATCATTAATAACTTGCAAGTGGAGTGTTAGCATTAATTAAACGAGACGTCTTGATCATGCGCACCAACATACTCACAGGTGTGCGAGCGTGTTGGGGGTTTGACAAAATCCATTCATTTTTATGTTTTATGTTAGTTATGTGTTATCATTAAGAACTTGCGAGTGGAGTGATGGCATTGATTAAATGGCGTGTCTGGCTTGAGCCTATCCCAGCTGTCTTCGGACGAGAGGCGGGGTACACCCTGGACTGGTGGCTAGCCAATCACAGGGCCTCTATTTGTTCTATTTACAGTCTTTCCGTTCTGAAAGGTATTGGTTATCGTTAAGAACTTGCGAGATGTTACACATTGTAGGGACATTTTAACACATACACACATATAGTTGCAAATGTGAAAAGTCATGGGTTTTATGTTTGTAAATGAATTGTTATTTGCTCGAGTGGTTAGCACGCAGACCTCACAGCTAGGAGACCAGGGTTCAATTCCACCCTCGGCTATCTCTGTGTGGAGTTTGCATGTTCTCCCCGTGCATGCGTGGGTTTTCTCCGGGTACTCCGGTTTCCTCCCACATTCCAAAAAAAACATGCTAGGTTAATTAGCGACTCCAAATTGTCCATAGGTATGAATGTGAGTGTGAATGGTTGTTTGTCTATATGTGCCCTGTGATTGGCTGGCCACCAGTCCAGGGTGTACCCCGCCTCTCGCCCAAAGTCGGCTGGGATAGACTCCAGCACCCCGTCATGAGGATAAGTGGTAGAAAATGAATGAATGAATGGTTATTTTGATGAACCTCTTTTCGGTTGCACGGCGGTCAAGTGGTTAGTGCATAGACCTCACAGCTAGGAGACCCGAGTTCGATTCCACCCTCGGTGCATGCAAAATAATAATGCTACATTTTTTTTACTCTGAGCATTTTTATGGTGTTCTATGCACGGTGTTCGAGTGGTTAGTGCATAGACCTCACAGCTCGGAGACCCGAGTTCAATTCCACTCTCGGCCATCTCTGTGTGGAGTTTGCATGTTCTCCTCCGGGTACTCCGGTTTCCTCCCACATTCCAAAAAAAACATGCTAGGTTAATTAGCGACTCCAAATTGTCCATAGGTATGAACGTGAGTGTGAATGGTTGTTTGTCCCTGCCCCTGAATCAGAGCCCCTAACCTAACCAAAACCTCAGGTGTAAAGTGGACGCGAGTGGCCGAGTGTGAGTCCGCTCTCTCCGATCCGAATCACATGTCCATCCTGGCAGTGGACGCTTCCCCTTAAAAGGGTTTCTATTCTCTCACCCTGTAAGCCATTAATGGTTACCTTGAAGTCTTAATCCTATAATCTTAATCGTATTGTACTTACCTCTCAGACCAGAGAGCGATTTAACTAAATGTGCTGCCAAGCTGACCTGAAAGAGACACTCTAATATCCTTAGCTACATTATGTCGCTACCACACAGACCTTGTGATTCCGATTTTCCTCCATTTTCTTTCCCCCGCCACCACCGCCACCCCACGCAAGGTCATGTTACATGCCTCGCACTCAGCTGGATGCCAATATGAGATGGCAAATAAGATAATGTGTTGTAATAATATTATTATTATTATTATCATGGAATCCTTATGCTACAGTTACGGCTCTGGCAACCGCAAGTCCCCGGGAATACACGTACAAAAGTTCAGTGTGAGTTTCTCCACTGGGGTAAAAGCATAAGTGAATGTTTGTTTTAAGATATTTCTCAATATGAACAAATGTGACCTTTCAATCACACACCGGGGGCGCCATCTGCCTCGAGTTTCAGCATGAGTCAAATATAGAGTGTGTATAGAGTGCCATAACACAGTCCATACATCTTTTACCTTTTGCACATAACACAGCATCTTGCGGTAATTGTGTCGGGTGTGACGGTTAGAAAAGCCTCGTTTGAAAAGCACTAGAGCAAAACAATGCAAACATTCAATCATTAAAAAAAATGAATACGCCCAAAATTTAATATACTAATAATGCATCTGAGTGCAAAGCATCGTTCAGGCTATTTTAACAGAAGTACCAAAGTTGCACTCGGTTGCACGGTGGTTGAGTGGTTAGCACACACACCTCACAGCTAGGAGACCAGGGTTCAAATTCCACCCTCTGTGTGGAGTTTGCATGTTCTCCCCATGCATGCGTGGGTTTTCTCCGGGTACTCCGGTTTTCCTCCCACATTCCAAAAAACATGCTAGGTTAATTAGCGACTACAAGATGGCGGCGTAAACAAACAACATGGGGGGCGAGTGGTTAGCGTGCAGACCTCACAGGTAGGAGACCCAAGTTCGATTCCACCCTCATCCATCTCTGTGTGGAGTTTGCATGTACTCCGGTTTTCCTCCCACATTCCAAAAAACATGCTAGGTTAATTAGCAACTCCAAATTGTCCATAGGTATGAATGTGAGTGTGAATGGTTGTTTGTCTATATGTGCCCTGTGATTGCCTGGCCACCAGTCCAGGGTGTACCCCGCCTCTCGCCTGAAGACAGCTGGGATAGGCTCCAGCATCCCCCGTGACCCTCGTGAGAATCAGCGGTAGAAAATGAATTAATTAATTTTCATAGTTGGATCATAGAAAACCCGTTTAACATGACTAGAGCCCTCTGGACATCAAATAGCAACCCTATAGTCATCAATAGTAGATATACTAATCAGACTAAATACAGTACAGTAACATTACTGACCCCTAGTGACCAGCGTTGAATACTAGAGTTATTTAACCTTTAACATGAACATTAATTAAAAATTAATAATTTTACCCAATTAGCAAGTTAGCATCGTACTCAGTTCCATCTGGGAGCAGCGTCGTAACTTTAACAACATGCTTCATCTTGACGTGTATTTTCCGTTTTATTCCAAATCATTTTCCTGCATTTATTTGTAACCAGCGTCATAAGCCTTTAGCTTCATTGCTAATCCAAAGCAAAAGAGGGCGGGGTAACAGGGTAGGGTAACAGTATGGGCAGGGGCAAAATCATGTTAATTGTGTACGGTGTGCACACAGCTTTAAGTGTGTCATTTCAACATTAAACTTTTGGTATCAAGGTGGGGGGCCTCAAAGTAGCGTCTCGCGGGCCACATTTGGCCCGCGGGCCGCAAGTTTGAGACCCCTGCTTTTTTTTTTTTTTTTTTTTTTTTTTTTTTTTTTTTTGTGACGGTGTTATGTTAAGAACGCCAGGTTGTTCCGCTCAGGGAACACCCAGAGAGACAAAAAATGGGATCAAAGATGGACGCTCGCGAGTCTCCAACACTACCACCCACTGAACAACACCTGTGTGTGTGTGTCGGTAAGAGCTGTGAGAAAAAGGTCACGGCTGGTCACAGTCAGGAGTCTCTCATATGCACTGGATCAGCCGCTGCAACGGGTGAAAGGGCGAAGGGGTCGAGCCCTCCAAGCCAATCACAAGTCGGCGTAGGCCCTGAGGGCTTTTCCACATGGAGTGCTTAGATGGGATAAGTGGAACACGGCTGGGTTTTTTTTTTTTTTTACGAGCCAGCTCACCAATCATGACCCGGTGCACTTTTATCACATCTGTTGTTTGTCACCCGCTATTTTATCTTTTTATCCCCTTTATGCCTTTCAGTTAAAGTGCTGTTTAGTCATGCTAAACGTTACATAACCTTTATTTACAGTGAGAGCGGGAGATGTAAATTAAGCTGCAATTCACTAAATTCAATTAATAATTGAATATAATATGTGTGCATTTTTCTGGAAAAAATATGCAATGTAAAATTCCTTGGATTAAATACAATAAATTACTTTTTTTGTTGTTTTTTTTAGACTTTTTCTTTAGACTTGTGACAATGTGCCGCTTTACTGATCCCTTGAGTTAACTCCTTTGTTGCTATGATTAATAACCCTAGTTAGGTTAGGGTTGAAAAGATTAAATCTGCTTGTACATGTATTTTTTTGCACCACAAGAGAAACAGTATGCAGTATCTCAATACTTCTGTTGCTTTTATCAAAGTTGTTTATCTATGTTTTACAAATAACAGTGGCTGGCTTCATGGGGTGTCCTAATTTTATCACATGACTGTTGGTAGAAGGGAGGGTTGGTTTGTCATGACACTTGTTAGGAACAACAGCAGCTACTAAAAGAAAGAAAACCAGTATTTGTGTGTGTGTGTGTGTGTGTGTGTGTGTGTGTGTGTGTGCTTGCATGTGTGTGTTTGGCCCGATTACTTTCTTGTGCCACGTTACTTTGATTGACAGCTTAGACCTGCCCTTCCCTCTACTTCTCCCTCTCCTCGTGCTGGCTCGCTCGTCTGCGAAGTAGCAGCGCTCCAATTGGCCAGCTCTCCTCGACAAGCACAACCAGGTCAACGGCCACGGGGCAGTGTGCGCCGCGGTGATTGGTCAGCGACGCAGTCCCACCGCATGAGACCCACGTGGAGCGCCGTTTGCGATTGGCTGGCTTGTCGCTTCGGTGGGCGGTCCTTACAGCAGTCGGTTAGCTTGGAGCGTGAAACCGCGTGAGAAAGTTGCCATTGAAGGGAACTACAGCCGGACTGAGGACTACTGCTGGTCCGCTTCAGCCGCCGCCGTGGAAGTAGTTGTTAGCCAAACTAACAACATATTACCTTTTTTTCTACAGTAAAAGTGGACGGGGACGCGAATATACACCAAAATTAATAATTCCACGAGTCAAGTGTTGACTCCTCGCCGCAATTAACCCAGCGCGGATTCGTTTCTTTGGGTCTACTTTTTTCCCCCACTCGGAATATACACAGGACTACCCTCACCTGGTTCTTCGTCGACGGGAGAGCAGGGAAGAAAAGGACCCAAAGAGGAGCACCGTAGCGGGTTTGATTTGTTCCCGATGGCTTGGTGAGCCGGTGCAGCCCTATACTTCAACACCGAGTTTTGGTGCTTAGAAAGTGGGGAGCACCCCCCCCCCCCCATCCGGAGATAACAATGTTCCCCCAGGGGCGACACCCGGTAAGACCCCCCCACCCCCCCCTCGACCTGTCCCCTTACCCCTTTATGGCTTTGCTGTTCATCACCTTCTTGTAACATCCTGAGATACATCGATTTAGATAATGGGTTTGGATTATACTGTTCACACTATACACAAAATGATGTGAATATGAATCGGATTCCATTCACATTGTGTCCCACATTATGCCTGTATTAATAGCTATATATACATTTGGATGTAAAAGTGTTGTTTACACTAGAAACAAAATGGTGTGAGTCTGGATTGGATCTCATGCACATTGTTATCCACCTATTAATAATAATAATCATTTGTTTGTGTGCATGTGTTTGATGATGGATAGTCTAAAAGATAACAGGAAGCACATTTGGATTAGTGTTTACAACATAAACAAACTGGTGTGAGTCTGGACTGGATCCCATGCACATTTTGATCCCCAGTATGTTTATTAGACACTAGATATACAGATATACGTATAGATAGATGTGGCTTTATTTGGGGCAGTGTTTACACTGTGAACAAAGTCGTGTGAGTCTGGATTGGATCCCATTTCCATTGTGGTTAACAGCATCACATTAATAATTCTATGAATGTTTGTGTTCAGCCGTATTTGGGGTAGGGTTTCACCATGAACAAAATGGTGTGAGTCTCGATTGAATCCACGGAGAGCTAGCTAATGCTAAAATGCTAATCTACATCATGGTAAGTGAGTTTGATTTGGGGGTAGTGTTTGGCGCTCGTACAAAATGGTCTGAGTCTGGATTGGATGCACACTGTGGTCCACATAATAATAATATGTTTGTGTCTATTGATGTTGGACAATAGATAGATATTTGGGGTAGTGTTTACACTATGAACAAAGTAGTGTGAGTCTGGATTGGATCCCATTTCCATTGTGGTTAACAGCATCCTATTAATAATTCTATGAATGTTTGTGTTCGACAATAGAAAAATTACAGCAGCCGTATTTGGGGTAGTGTTTACACTATGAACAAAGTAGTGTGAGTCTGGATTGGATCTCATTTCCATTGTGGTTAATAACAGCCATTAATAATTCTATGAATGTTTGTGTTTGACAATAGAAAAATTACAGTATTTGGGGTAGGGTTTCACCATGAACAAAATGGTGTGAGTCTGGATTTAATCCACGGGGAGACAGCAGCAACTACATGTTATTCGCTAATGCTAAAATGCTAATCCATCAAAGTGAGTTTTGTTTGGAGCTCTCACAAAATGGTCTGAGTCTGGATTAGATGCACACTGTGGTCCGCATAATAATAATATTAACATGTTTGTGTCTATTGATGTTGGACAATAGATAGATATTTGGGGTAGTGTTTACACTATGAACAAAGTAGTGTGAATCCGGATTGAATCCATTAATAAAAAACAACAACAACAGCCATGTCATTCATCCGCAACATGTAAGGAAATGTGTAAGCTATCATTAGGTTAATAAAGCTTTTTTGTTTACACCATAAACCAAATTCGGATTGGATTACATGCCCATTGTGGTCCTCATTATGTTTGAAATAGACATATATTTGCATGTGTGTTTATGTTAGATGATATATAGCACTGTGTACTATCTATACCCATGTATGTATTTTGTTGATGAAACAAATTGCGGTCCACTGTATGCCTTTTTAATAATAACATGTTTGTGTTTACATCAGACGCCCCACCAGGCTCCGGGCCAGCCCTTTAAGTTCACCATTCCTGAGTCCCTGGACCGCATCAAGGAAGAGTTTCAGTTCCTGCAGGCCCAGTACCACAGGTGGATAATACTCATGTTGTGTTTTAATGGTCCCTTTGTAATCTAGTGTATACATGCTAGGCAACCGCAGCCACCCTCCTCCTGTTTGAAAAAGTCTGGCCTCAAACTCACCCATAAACATGAGATCGGGTTCAGAAAAGCGCACGCAAAGCGGCACACTCAGGCATCCGGCTTGTTTTTTTTTGTATTTTTTTTACACGCTGCGGTAGGTCCAAGTAGCGGTGATGAGTAGCGTTTGAATCTCATAAATCACTCAGTATTTTCCACCTTTTTTGCATTATTGTATTTATTTGTTGTTGGGTGGCGGTACGACAGGTGAAATCCAGCGATGTGTAAACATATCGTGACAGATGTAAAAGTGTTGTTTACACTAGAAACAAAATGGTGTGAGTCTGGATTGGATCCCATACACATTGTTATCCACCTATTAATAATCATAGGTTTGTTTGTGTGCTATGTGTTTGATGATGGATAGTCTAATAGATAACAGGAAGCACATTTGGCTTAGTGTTTACAACATAAACAAACTGGTGTGAGTCTGGACTGGATCCCATGCACATTTTGATCCCCAGTATGTTTGTTAGACACTAGATATACAGATAAACGTATAGATAGATGTGGCTTTATTTGGGGCAGTCTTTACACTATGAACAAAGTAGTTTGAGTCTGGATTGGATCCCATTTCCATTGTGGTTAACAGCATCCCATTAATAATTCTATGAATGTTTGTGTTCGACAATAGAAAAATTACAGCAGACGTATTTGGGGTAGGGTTTCACCATGAACAAAGTAGTGTGAGTCTGGATTGGATCCCATTTCCATTGTGGTTAACAGAATCCCATTAATAATTCTATGAATGTTTGTGTTCGACAATAGAAAAATTACAGCAGCCGTATTTGGGGTAATGTTTCACCATGAACAAAATGGTGTGAATCTGGATTGAATCCACGGTGAGCTAGCTAATGCTAAAATGCTAATCCACATCATGTAGTTACAAACTCTAAGCTGTCATTATGTTAAGTGAGTTTTATTTGGGGGTAGTGTTTGGAGCTCGTACAAAATGGTCTGAGTCTGGATTGAATCCACAGAGAGCTAGCTAATGCTAAGATGCTAATCCACATCATGTAGTTACAAACTCTAACCTGTCGTCATGTTAAGTGAGTTTTATTTGGGGGTAGTGTTTGGAGCTCGTACAAAATGGTCTGAGTCTGGATTGAATCCACAGAGAGCTAGCTAATGCTAAAATGCTAATCCACATCATGTAGTTACAAACTCTAACCTGTCGTCATGTTAAGTGAGTTTTATTTGGGGGTAGTGTTTGGAGCTCGTACAAAATGGTCTGAGTCTGCATTGAATCCACAGAGAGCTAGCTAATGCTAACATGCTAATCCACATCATGTAGTTACAAACTCTAAGCTGTCATCATGTTAAGTGAGTTTGATTTGGGGGTAGTGTTTTGAGCTTGTACAAAATGGTCTGAGTCTGGATTTAATCCACGGAGCGCTAGCTAATGCTAAGATGCTAATCCACATCATGTAGTTACAAACGCTAACCTGTCGTCATGTTACGTGAGTTTTATTTGGGGGTAGTGTTTGGAGCTCGTACGAAATGGTCTGAGTCTGGATTGAATCCACGGAGAGCTAGCTAATGCTAAGATGCTAATCCACATCATGTAGTTACAAACTCTAAGATGTCATCATGTTAAGCGAGTTTTATTTGGGGGTAGTGTTTGGAGCTCGTACAAAATGGTCTGAGTTTTATTTGTCCATATGTTTGTGTCTATTAATGTTGGACAATAGATAGATATTTGGGTTAGTGTTTACACTATGAACAAAGTAGTGTGAGTCTGGATTGGATCCCATTTCCATTGTGGTTAACAGCATCCCATTAATAATTCTATGAATGTTTGTGTTTGACAATAAAAAAAATTACAGCAGACTTATTTGGGGTAGTGTTTACACTATGAACAAAGTAGTGTGAGTCTGGATTGGATGCACACTGTGGTCCACATAATAATAATAATAATAATAATGATAATAATAATAATAATAATAATAATAATAATAATAATAATAATAATAATAATAATAATAATAATAATAATAATAATAATAATAATAATAATAATAATAATAATAATAATATGTTTGTGTCTATTGATGTTGGACAATAGATAGATATTTGGGTTAGTGTTTACACTATGAACAAAGTAGTGTGAGTCTGGATTGGATCCCATTTCCATTGTGGTTAACAGCATCCCATTAATAATTCTATGAATGTTTGTGTTCAGCCGTATTTGGGGTAGGGTTTCACCATGAACAAAATGGTGTGAGTCTGGATTGAATCCACGGAGAGCTAGCTAATGTGGCGTTTGGGTCTCATAAATCACTCGTTATTCCCCCCCCCCACTCTTTTGCATTATTGTATTTATTTGTTGTCGGGTGGCGGTACGACAGGTGAAATCCAGCGATGTGTAAACATATCGTGACAGAAGGCAGGAGTGACACTGCGCAAACAGCCGGCAGGGGCCCAACACGCCGCGGTTGTCACGGTTCAACAGGAAGAGTCATGTTCTCCATTTTCGCTATTCATTCTTTCCACTCTTGCGGGAAGCTTTAATCAGAGACTAAATGAAAAAGCAGGATTATACGTTGTCTTATTATTATCTATTGTAGAAGTAGAAGCCGCCGGAGGATCCGCAAGTTGCTGGTTTGTTTTTTTGTCAGGATTTCTTTTAATCCAAAAGAGAGGGATTGTGAATTGTAAAAACATGTACTGATAGACAATTACGGCAATAAAAAACGTACGCATGAGAAGCCTGAGGTGCTTGGCACCGTAACTAATTTGATTTTTTTTTTTTTCAGTCTAAAGCTGGAGTGTGAGAAGCTGGCCAGTGAAAAGACGGAGATGCAGAGACACTATGTCATGGTGAGATCCATTTACACTTTATTATTATTATTATTTTTTTTTGCTTGTCAAACATGTAAGTGCCCTTGAGAAAGATGGCGTGTCCTCATCAGACCCTGTCTGTGTTCTGAACTGTCAGCTGACGCCGCAAGCCATGATTCTCTTTTTGTGCGTGTTAAAAGAAGGGGGAAGTGAATACCAACGTTTTTGAAGTGATGTTTTCACCACATGAGTATTATGATGATCAAATTTGTCATGTTTATTTTGTGCTGAAACAGTTTGGATGGCGATAAACGATATTTGCACGTCTTGTTTTCTGTCGACAGTTGTTTTTTTTTTACTAATTTTCGGTTAAAAATAGGGATGCGTGATGTCTTATTAAGCTAATAATAATAATAATAACAATAATAATAATAATATGTTTGTGTCTATTGATGTTGGACAATAGATATATATTTGTGGTAGTGTTTACACTATGAACAAAGTAGTGTGAGTCTGGATTGGATCTCATTTCCATTGTGGTTAACAGCATCCCATTAATAATTCTATGAATGTTCGTGTTTGACAATAAAAAAAATTACAGCAGACTTATTTGGGGTAGCGTTTACACTATGAACAAAGTAGTGTGAGTCTGGATTGGATCCCATTTCCATTATGGTTAACAGCATCCCATTAATAATTCTATGATTGTTTGTGTTTGGCTATAAAAAATTACAGCAGACTTATTTGGGGTAGTGTTTACACTATGAACAAAATGGTGTGAGTCTGGATTTAATCCACGGAGAGACAGCAGCAGCTACATGTTATTCGCTAATGCTAAAATGCTAATCCATCATGTTAAGTGAGTTTTATTTGTCCATATGTTTGTGTCTATTAATGTTGGACAATAGATAGATATTTGGGGTAGTGTTTACACTATGAACAAAGTAGTGTGAGTCTGGATTGGATCTCATTTCCATTGTGGTTAACAGCATCCCATTAATAATTCTATGAATGTTTGTGTTTGACAATAAAAAAATTACAGCAGACTTATTTGGGGTAGTGTTTACACTATGAACAAAATGGTGTGAGTCTGCATTGAATCCACGGAGAGACAGCAGCAGCTACATGTTATTCGCTAATGCTAAAATGCTAATCCATCATGTTAAGTGAGTTTTATTTGTCCATATGTTTGTGTCTGTTGATGTTGGACAATAGATAGATATTTGGGGTAGCGTTTACACTATGAACAAAGTAGTGTGAGTCTGGATTGGATCTCATTTCCATTGTGGTTAACAGCATCCCATTAATAATTCTATGAATGTTTGTGTTCGACAATAAAACAATTACAGCAGACTTATTTGGGGTAGTGTTTACACTATGAACAAAATGGTGTGAGTCTGCATTGAATCCACGGAGAGACAGCAGCAGCTACATGTTATTCGCTAATGCTAAAATGCTAATCCATCATGTTAAGTGAGTTTTATTTGTCCATATGTTTGTGTCTATTGATGTTGGACAATAGATAGATATTTGGGGTAGTGTTTACACCAGAGGTAGGGAACCTATGGCTCGGGAGCCAGGTAGGGCTCTTTTGATGACTGTATCTGGCTCTCAAGCGTTTCTTACCACAATAAAAATGTATTTTTGCTAACATTTTAAAGTAAACATCACAGAAATGAAAAATAATCAACAACTTTCTTATGCATTTGAATCCGTCTATCTCTTTTCTACTGCAATACGGCCAACCATATCCATCTTTCCTGATGATATTTTCCAGGTCACACACCAAAACTCGATTATTACTGGGTAATGCGGTAGTCTACCTCGGTCATTGAGATGTCAACATGTAAATGTAAACTTTCCTCCTTTAGTCAAATAGTCACCTAGCTAAAGCTGCAGAACCAAGCCTTCTGACGAAGATGGCCAAAAGAATGAAATATGTGTACGGAGTACGGTGCAAAACCATGCAGCAGCAGAAGTTGCATTAATGGCAGCAAGTATTTGATTTATTATTGGACACTGCGCTGCTCACGAAAGTGTGCTGGCCACACCCCATTGGCGTGGGGTAGTGTGCCTGGTCTACGTAATTAGAGCCCATTATATCTAAAACTGTTGGTCTTACATAAAAATGCACACATTTTATTGCATTCAATGTTTAAAAAAATGTATATGGCTCTCACAGATACACATTTTAAAATATCTGGCCTTCATGGCTCTCTTAGCCAAAAAGGTTCCCGACCCCTGGTTTACACTATGAACAAAGTAGTGTGAGTCTGGATTGGATCCCATTTCCATTGTGGTTAACAACATCCCATTAATAATTCTATGAATGTTTGTGTTTGACAATAGAAAAATTACAGCAGACGTAACAAAATGGTGTGAGTCTGGATTGAATCCACGGAGCGACAGCAGCAGCTACATGTTATTCGCTAATGCTAAAATGCTAATCCATCATGTTAAGTGAGTTTTATTTGGGGGTAGTGTTTGGAGCTCGTACAAAATGGTCTGAGTCTGGATTGTATGCACACTGTGGTCCACATAATAATAATATGTTTGTGTCTATTGATGTTGGACAATAGATAGATATTTGGGGTAGTGTTTACACTATGAACAAAGTAGTGTGAGTCTGGATTGGATCCCATTTCCATTGTGGTTAACAGCATCCCATTAATAATTCTATGAATGTGACATATTTGTGATATTTGCACATCTTGTTTTCTGTCGACAGTTTTTTTTTTTTTTTTTTTTACTAATTTTCGGTTAAAAATAGGGATGCGTGATGTTGATTTTTTTGAGGCCGATACTTATATTTATTTTTTACATTTAGATTTAACTGTAGTTTCTCCAGTTAAGAATGACTAAAACAGCGCTGGATTTGACAAAGTGTACCGTACAAAGTCGTGACACGACTAATAAATAAAAAAAAACTAATTAAATAGTGGCCTCAGAAGTACAAATCGTGACCCCAAGTGGGATACTAGCTAGTAACGGGTCGTTTCGGGGAAACTTTTTGCACTTGTTCAAACGTTGCAGCGATAGGAACAAGCCCTATCTGCATCATAGCTTAATGTTTTTGTTTTTTTTCCCCCCTGACTGCAAAATTTTGTTTTTGTTGAGCATTTGTTGCAGCTACCATGCTAAATGTCTTCCTCTGAAATCCCACTTAATCAACGCTGTGTTTCTTTGTTGTGGGTTACGCCTTTTTTTCAGCACATGCTTAACCCACTTATGGATCATATCGGTTCATTGGAGCTATATTTTAATATTCATTAAAAGTCATAATTCCGACAAATATCAACCACACCTTAGCTAGCTATTAAATTTATAGCCCTGTTTCCGAATAACAATAGTGACGCTGTAACGCAAAGAAGACAACAATAGGTTTGGTTTAGTTGCCTTTTATACCTCAAATTATGGTACTGTGGTGTGTTCAATGTGACCCGTTAGGTATCGCATCGCACCGTACAGTACTGTACGGTACGCATCACAATATTTTGGACACTAAACTGTACATACAGTCTTGGTTGTGGTCAAATTTCTTCCTTATAATAGAAATAATGATCATGTTTTAGCTTATGGAAGTCTTTATAATGTTTTTGTTGAGCATTTGTTGCAACTACCATGCTAAATGTCAATCAACGCTGTGTTTCTTTGTTGTGGGTTACGCCATTTTCAGCACACGATTAACCCACTTACAGCACAATATGGATCATATTGGTTCATTGGTGCTATATTTTAATATTCATTAAAGTCATAATTCCTCATATTGACCCGATAATTATCAACCTAGCTAGCTAGCTATTAGATTTATAGCCCTGTTTCCGAATAACAATAGTGACGTTGTAACGCAAAGAAGACAACAATAGGTTTGGTTTAGTTGCCTTTTATACCTCAAATTATGGTACTGTGGTGTGTTCAATGTGACCCGTTAGGAATCGCACCGCATCGTACCGTACTGTACGGTACGCATCACAATATTTTGGACACTAAACTGTACATACAGTCTCGGTTGTGGTCAAATTTCTTCCTTTATAATAGAAATAATGATCATGTTTTAGCTTATGGAAGTCTTTATAATGTTTTTGTTGAGCATTTGTTGCAACTACCATGCTAAATGTCAATCAACGCTGTCTTTCTTTGTTGTGGGTTACGCCATTTTCAGCACACGATTAACCCACTTACAGCACAATATGGATCATATCGGTTCATTGGAGCTATATTTTAATATTCATTAAAGTCATAATTCCTCATATCGACCAGATAATTATCAACCTAGCTAGCTAGCTATTGGATTTATAGCCCTGTTTTCTTGTCACGGTGAGCTGTAACGCAAAGAAAACAACAATATGTTTGGTTTAGTTGCATTTTATACCTCAAATCATGGTACTGTGGTGTGTTCAATGTGACCCGTTAGGTATCGCACCGTACAGTACTGTACGGTACGCATCACAATATTTTGGACACTAAACTGTACATACAGTCTTGGTTGTGGTCAAATTTCTTTCTTATAATAGAAATAATGATCATGTTTTAGCTTATGGAAGTCTTTATAATGTTTTTGTTGAGCATTTGTTGCAACTACCATGCTAAATGTCAATCAACGCTGTGTTTCTTTGTTGTGGGTTACGCCATTTTTTCAGCACACGCTTAACCCACTTACAGCACAATATGCATCATATCGGTTCATTGGAGCTATATTTTAATGTTCATTAAAGTCATAATTCCTCATATCGACCCGATAATTATCAACCTAGCTAGCTAGCTATTGGATTTATAGCCCTGTTTTCTTGTCACGGTGAGCTGTAACGCAAAGAAGACAACAATATGTTTGGTTTAGTTGCCTTTTATACCTCAAATCATGGTACTGCGGTGTGTTCAATGTGACCCGTTAGGTATCGCATCGCACCGTACAGTACTGTACGGTACGCATCACAATATTTTGGCCACTAAACTGTACATACAGTCTTGGTTGTGGTCAAATTTCTTTCTTATAATAGAAATAATGATCATGTTTTAGCTTATGGAAGTCTTTATAATCTAACCTTTGTGCTTTGTGTTCTCTGCAGTACTACGAGATGTCTTATGGCCTCAACATTGAAATGCACAAACAGGTAAAGATGATGTGTTTTTGTTTGTTTGTCTTTTTATTATTGTGTGTGTGTGTGTGTGTGTGTGTGTGTACATGAGTGTTTATCCATGATCGATGGCGCTCTGTCTCCATTTCCCCAGTTAGGCTCGGCCGGCTGAGCCTGGAGGCAGGATGAATGGCTCTGTAGATTGATTGGTGCTGTCTGGGGGAGCGGCCCGGCTTTATTACATTAGAGGGATAGGGCAGAGGGATCGATCATTGGCCGTGTTAGAGATGGCGAGGTTCTACTTTTTGCGAGCGTCGTGGGAACCTAGATGCACAATTACGTGGGCCAAAAAAAAAAAGGACGAGAAAACATGGAGGACAAATAAACACACAAACAAATCCCAATCACGAGTAGGGTAAACTTTGCCCCCCCCCCCCCCCCCCCAAAAAAAAAGCACAAAGCGTTTACCAGTAATTACCGCTGCTATCGATCAGTCAGCGCGGAGGAAATTGGAGGCGGATTGGTCCCGGGGCCGCTTCACTGAAGACTCTCACCTTCCTCTCATCTCCTCCTTCTCCTCCTCCTCAAGGGGCCATTCTCCTGTTTTATGCCCCGACTTCTCTCACTCCCCATTTATAATTATGGGAACCCCCCTTCTTCCTCCCTCGCCCTCCGCAACCTCCTTTCTTCTTGGCTCCGCTTTCATTTTATGTCCATGTGAAGCTCCTGTTTCTCTTTTGTGAGGGAGATGCATTTCTTCCTATTGTACACACACACACACACACACACACACACACACACACACACATATACACACACATACACATACACACACGACTCCAGGGGAGGTCATTAGCTTGGGGCTTCAGTTGTCGGAGCAACAAGCTTCTGTAGGCGGGGGTGTGTGTGGGGGGGTTACAGACTAACAAACCACCCCCTACTGTGTACGTGTGTGTGTTGCTCCAATTATACATGTGTGTGTGTGTGTGTAACAGGATGTCTGTTTTTAGTTAGCGCATTATGTATTTCAGGGCTCTACATTAAAAACAAAAAAATCCTTAAGGTGAGAACTACTTGCCCGAACATGTAAAATGAAAAGACTGCCATAATGATATCATATATCAATATATGCTGATAATTCATCAGATAATAGTACTGACGCATTGTAATTGGAGGAATATCTGAAAAATAGTGTAGGTGTATGTTAACATGGCATATACCATACTACCTTACACATCGTAGTCGTAGTAATATTTAGTGATACAGTAAACCTCGGATATATCGGATTCAATTGTTCCCACTGGTTTTGTTCGATATAAGCGAAATCCGTTATATGGGTATACCGGAAAATGTCCGTTTTACGCATATATCGGATTTATATCCGGTATATGCGTAAATCGGATTTTATCCGTTATAAAAAGGCACTTCCTTGACTATGTTTCCAATGTACCTGGACGCTGCAAACGCTGCAAATGACGTCGTATAGCGGCCTGTCACGATTCGGCGAATCGGAGCGCCACGATGCGGCCATCCGATATATGCGAGGGAAATTTAATGGAAATGCATTGGAACGGGACTGGAGATTTTGTCCGAAATAGGCGAAATCCGTTATAAAAAAATCTGATATATGCAATGAATTTTTATTGGAAATGCATTACCGAAAAATTGGTTCTTTTTTATCTGTCCGTTGTGAGCGAATTTCCGATATATCCGAGTCCGATATATCCGAGGTTTACTGTACTGACTCATTGTAATTGGAGGAATATCTGAAAAATAGTGTAGATATATGTTAACATGGCATGCCATACTACCTTACACATCGTAGTCGTAGTAAACAGTGATATTTATAAGTTGAAACATTATTGAATAGACACATTTGTGTACTAGTAAAGTGTTTTTAATCCAGAAAAAAAAATACTCAATGGTCAAAACAATAATTTGTGAAGCAAAAGGTGAGAAAAATACACAAAGAAATGGAAGCGCTACATTTTGTAGCTTGTGCAAAAATCAGCACTTTGGTATTGGATATTGGTATCGGTGGTGTTTTCATTGTGACCGCTTCAAATTTTCACAGTAATGTGATTCACTCACCTGTGCCGTCATTTGATTGGCTGCCGCTAATAAAAGGCACCGTTTTATCACTTTTTGCTGTTTTCCTTCAGAAGTTATTGAAGAATTAGACCATGTTGGCAGGGACGCCATGATAGATGTTTTCCTAGTCAAACCATCGCTGATTGGTTGATCGTGAACAAGAACGGGTGTGGGTAAAACGCCGACCGCGGTCTAAATAAATGATTCTGATTGGTCCATTTCAAGATTAGCAAGGATTGGTTTGCAAATCACCACCGGAATTACGCAGTCCGTGTTTTTTTACCAACACCCAACAAGAACCGCTTTAAAAAACGATTCGGAGTATGGAATGCCAAAGTTCACTTGCCCGAAGGGAATATCACTGATTGGATTTACTTGCCCGAATTTTGTTTTAACTTGCCCCCCCGGGCCATCGGTACATCGTTATTGTCGAGCCCTGTATTTTATGTCTCCCGCCGGCCAACTTTAGCCATGCAGGTAACCCGGTTGTTTTCATCCTCATTAAGTTAAGAAGACCTGATCAGTCTTTTGGTCAGACTATTCTCAGACGGCCTAATCAGGAGGAGCCTTGATACCTGGGCTACTTATAGAGCCCCCATGGAGCACGGGATTCTGAGAATAGACGTGCACAGGTATAGATCGACGGCTAAATTTAGTTCCTCCTGAGTATATAAGACATGGCAATTAGCTGTAAGACCGATTTACGGCATGCCAGCAAGGTCAACAGATCGTGAGCTTGCTTGTTTTCATGGGGCCATAGGGATGTTGTTTATGTTCCCAATGCAGAATTCCAACCCTGGGAATCCCATTATATATTCATTCGGATTGGCACTTTTTTTTCGGAATGAGGTGTATACAAAGGTTAGATTTTTTCCGTTTGAGCAAATAATCTGAATGGAATTGGAATATTTGGGTCCATGTATACCTAGGGCCCTATAACTTCCGCGTTCGCGGAATCGCGGACAGAATCGTGGAATTGGACAATAAAAACGGAAATTATTTTGAATGCGGAATATCGCGGAAATGCTGTTTTCATGAGAAAGAGGAACATAAACCTGGGGAACCGTTCCCGGAGGTCGGTAATCAATGTGACACAATACCTGCCTACCGCCCTTTTTCAAACATGGCACTCCCCCCGTCTGCGAAGAAGTTGCGCAATACCACGCTAACGCCGAAATACAGAGCCGAGCAGTACCCAGGTGACTTCTATGTATCTGGTGACATGTTATTTTGTACTTTCTGTCAACACTCAGTTGACTGGAAGCGAAAAAACACATGTGATGACCACTTGTTATCCAAAAGTCATCTAAAAAAAAAAAGAAACACATAGCGCTAACGCTAGCAGGCAGCCCCGACAGACATGCGTTACTGCCTCGCGTTACTGCCTCGTTCAAGTCAGCGGACTTAAGAAAAGACTTCGTCGAGGATTTTGTGAGCATGTGTGCTGAGGCCGACATGCCCTTGGAGAAGTTGGGAAAAATACGTCCTTTTCTCGTGAAGCACTGCAAACAGGGAGGAGCGCTCCCTGAAAATGCCAGCAGCCTCCGACAACTTCACCTCCCCCGAGTGTTTGAGCAACACATCTCCTCTGTGCTCCAGAAGATCCGGGGGAAAAATTCTCCGTTGTTGTGGATGAGACCACTGATGTACACTGATGTACTGATATACACTGTCAAGTATATTTTCGCTTGAAGAGAAAAGGCTGGTTGAGCACTTTATTATTTTTTAATATGTCTTTTGTTTTCACTTCAAACATTTTTTATTTGAAGTACCTAGTGCTATGTTGTGTTACATGATGCAGTAGTAAAGTATTGAGGAAAAGTGCAATATTGTGTCGCCCCAATGAATGTAAGTTCATTTCTAATTAATTAGTGTGCATTTTATTCATAAACATTATTAAAACGCACTCTTTTGTGGTAAAATGAGTAAAAGGTAAAACAAAAATGGAATTCCAAAAAATTAAAACGGAAAAAACGGAATTTGGGAAAAAATAAAACGGAATTTGGGAAAAAATAAAACGGAATTTATAGGGCCCTATATACCCAATGCAGAATTCCAGTGTTTGTTCATTGACACATTTGGACTGTTCTTGCAGGAATGGTCACTTATGGTCAAGTCTAGGGGATTGCGAGATGTCCTCATTAGCCACGTTTACATGAGTTTTTCTCTTTTTGAATGACCTTTCCGAAAGCAATGGTAAAAATGGAAAGGTATATTCCAATCGCGTGTCTACATGCAGCGCGATAATCCAACAGAATAGTCAATGGGGCATTCGCAGTAAAACATAAACATAACATAAACATCAACATCACGTGATACCGACTTCCTTGAGTTTTTCTTTCACGTCCAGTAAACCTCGGATATATCGGATTCAATTGTTCCCACTGGTTTTGTCCGATATAAGCGAAATCCGTTATATGCGTATACCGGAAAATGTCCGTTTTACGCATATATCGGATTTATATCCGGTATATGCGTAAATCGGATTTTATCCGTTATAAAAAGGCACTTCTTTGACTATGTTTCCAATGTACCTGGACGCGCAGGCAACGCTGCAAACGCTGCAAATGACGTCGTATAGCGGCGGTCACGATTTGGCGAATCGGAGCGCCACGATGCGGCCATCCGATATATGCGAGGGAAATTTAATGGAAATGCATTGGAACGGGACTGGAGATTTTGTCCGAAATAGGCAAAATCTGTTATAAAAAATTCGATATATGCAATGAATTTTTATTGGAAATGCATTACAGAAAAATTGGTTCTTTTTTATCTGTCCGTTGTGAGCGAATTTCCGATATATCCGAGTCCTATATATCCGAGGTTTACTGTATTGCCAGTTTTTCCTTCATCCAGTCTTGAAATTTAGTTTGAACCAAAAAAAACTTTCAGCAACAGTCCAGTGCCGATTGCTCGCCTCCATTTTTTTTTAAATCGAAGAACGTCTCGATCTGCGTGTTACGTCATATCTCAGCATTCGCTGAAAGAACGCACACGGGAACAGTAAAAGATAAAGTTCAATCTTGCTAATATTTGATAATTAAACTCGGTACATGTTTTATATAGATATATATTTTCCGGACTTATGAATGGCGTATAGAAGGGTTTAGATTCTGTTCCACAGATGGCACTAATGCACATGAAAACTGCTTGCCAACCGCCCAATAAACAACAGAAGAAGAAAAACACGGGTTTGAGCGGGTACAATCGGATTGGGGAAAGGAATATTCCACCCCTGGGAATACCATTATATATTCATTCGGTTTGGCGCTTTTCTTTCGGAATGAGGCGTATACAAAGGTTACATTCTTTCCGTTTGAGCAAATAAACCGAATGGAATTGGACTATTTGGGTCCATGTATACGTGGCTAATGTAGATTAATATGAAACTATGTTCTTCACTTAGTTTTTCTGAATCAAAACACCAGGACTGGATCTTATCTTATAGTGTGTGACTTGCAATTCTCTGGTAGAACACTAGGGGCAGCGTAGCAACATCCAGATTGTTGTTGTAGCTTGAACCGATCTGATCTAACTGTACATGTTCTCTGAAATCATATCAATCAATCATATCCATATGACTTATATATGACGCATATTGTCAATTCGGGGGCGGATTCTTCTTTTTTTCTCTTTTTTTAAGGTGCTACGTCGAGGAGCTAGCCAGCCGTGACGCTGTAATCAACCTTAATCTAATGCTAATGCTAATCTGTGTTAAAAATGCCATTTCCATATAAGGTAGTATCATCGCTAATATTCGCTAGGAGGCTGTTTATTGGAGGTGCCGCTGTTTTTGGTTAGAAACAATGTTCAAAGTTCAAATTAGCTTAGCGGTTAAGTATTGTTTGAACAATAATTTGTGTGAACTAAAGTTATTACTGAGGTAAATTTTCTTTTGTTTGATTAGGGCGTTTATTTGTTTTTGACGTGGAACGACGCACCCCGGCTATTAGCCGGGCGCGGCGTCTATTCGAAGAATGGCCGCTATTGTACGGAATGTGTTTTGTTTAAACAGATTTCATGTTCCGATATAATATACGGATTACAGCTAACGTGATTTATTTTTATTTTTATTTTTTTCGGGGGGGTGGTTAACAGGGCTGCGTTCACTACTGAACTCGCCCGTGCACGTTCTTAACTTACACAATATTATATATTATATTTAATATTATTACACAATAAGTGTCAGTTACTACTTCTTCATAATGACTTCACCTGCATTTATCACTTCCTGCTTCCTGCTGTCACTTTACATCCTGTCTGGGAGATATTCGCCACCGATAAATAATTGACTGGAATTCAGAAGTCGTCCCAACAAGGCTCTCACGATTTATTTAGCTCAGCCAAGTGCATAATTGGCTGAACGTCTGTGGGGTCAGTGCTTTGGTGAGCTTTTGGCTAGGTATGACTGTGCCCCTGCCAAAGCGGCCATGTCCTCTGTAACACCCAAATGTTAGAAACCTGTGCTAGCAAGCAAACCGAATGCTCACTACATGCGATAAAGCAGGGGTCTCAAACACGCGGCACTAGTTTGAGGCCCCCGCCTTTTGATATGAAAGTTTAATGTTAGTTTGATATGGATGCTGTATGGTATCATGTACCCAGAAAAAATTATTACATTTGATTAATGTTCATGTCAAAGGTTAAATAACTGTTAATAGTTATCCTCCCTATCCATGTGGAAGTGGTAAGTTTTTGGCTATTTAAGTTTAAAGGAAATAACTTGAAGGCTACCGTTTAGGTCGCTAGCTCTCGAGTTTGCGAGTTAGCATGTGTCTCAAGACCCTGCAGTTGCGCAATACGTTGTAAATAAAAAGAGTATAAATGTGACTATAGTCGTGTTTTGTCATGTCTACAGGGCTCTAATAATGCTTTGTTCATTTTAATCTGAAAAAAATAATTTGTCTACCCACCAACTATATGTGGTTTCTTAAGTTTTTATTATTTGCCGTTTTATTATTATTATATTTATTTATTTATTACTGTTATTGATTTTCTTTATTCTTGATTTGTTTATTTATTTTCCATATTATTTTGTGTAGAAAAATAAAAAGTAAGATATTTGAGAACAGTGGAATGTTTTATCAGAAAAAGCGAAGTAAATTGAGTTTGAGACCCCTGCGATAAAGTTAGCTTTCTTAGCGTGGCCCACCTTGGAGACCCATGTTCTCCTACATATTGATTCAACGTGGAATGACTTTCGCTTTGGTGATGGAGAAACATCCATCCCAAACCAAGGCTAGTCAAGCTTGTACGGAGCAACAGTGGACATTAGTGTAGCTTTTACAGATGTCTATTTTTATGTGGACCAATGAGCCATCCAATTCCCCCTTTTCACCCTGGCCTTTCCCCTTCATATATCGCTTTGATTGGATGACGCGTAATACGAGCCCACTTATCTGATTTGATGCCACTGAGGGGGTATCTGATTTCACACGATTGTAGCCACCTCCGGGGGAGTAGGGGGGGGAGAGGGCGGATGTGTTGGCATGGATACTTGGGCGGGGGGGGGGGGGGGGCAGCAAATGAAGTTCGGAGCTGATGAGATTATGTTTAAGTGCTGTTAGGGATGGGAGGGTTAAAGTGGAGGGTATGGGGGTGGGAGGGGTGGTTGACAAGAACGGAAAGGTTAGACAGAAGAATGGGGGGGGGGGGGCGAGAAACTTGAACCGTCTCCTGATACTTGCAAAGAAAAGCGCTCAGATTTGTGTGCTTTGGACACTGCCAATATTCTACTTCTATATATATATATTTTTTTAATATATATGTTTAGATATATATTTATATATTATATATTTAAAAAAAAAAAAACATCTCCATTCTGGCCTCAATTAATCACTATTGTAGGCTAGTGCTAACCAGTGCGGCAGATCACATGTGTCTATTGTAGCCAATCAAAAGGAAGATGAAAGGAACAAGGTGAAATCGCACTTGAATGCACCGTCAAGAAAACATTTCCTACAAGTAGTAGCTTACACCATTAGTCATCTGGGAAGGTTGTATAATTGAAGGTGTACACACAGTAAGCGACACACCTCAAACAACACCTTTTTACCCTTTGGGTATAAAATAGTGGGAGTGAGAGCTCTTCTTACACAACCGTCTTTAAACATACACTAGCAGCCACAAGCTTGGACACGCTGAAAGTGTGACTGGTATATATTAGATATTTATATTCATTCATTTTCTAGCGCTTATCCTCATGAGGGTCGCAGAGGGTGCTGGAGCCTATCCCAGATGTCGTCAATTAACCTAGCATGTTTTTGAAATGTGGGAGGAAACCGGATTACCCGGAGAAAACCCACGCATGCACGGGGAGAACATGCAAACTCCACACAGAGATGGCCGACGGTGGAATTGAACTCGGGTCTCCTAGCTGTGAGGTCTTCACGCTAACCACTCGACCGCCATGCAGCCCTAGATGATACAGTATTTGAATATTAATATTCATTCATTCACTTTCACGAGGGTCCCAGTGGGGGTGCTGGAGCCTATCCCAGCTGTCTTCGGGCGAGAGGCTGGGTACACCCTGGACTGGTGGCCAGCCAATCACAGGGCACATATAGACAAACAACCATTCACACTCACATTCATACCTATGGACAATTTGGAGTCGCTAATTAACCTAGCATGTTTTTGGAATGTGGGAGGAAACCGGAGTACCCGGAGAAAACCCACGCAAACTCCACACAGAGATGGCCGAGGGTGGAATTGTACCCTGATCTCCTAGCTGTGAGGTCTGCGTGCTAACCACTCGACCACGGTGCACCCCTATTGGAGAAATTATTTAACATTTTATTATATGTATACTATATTTTTGTGACAAACTAAATATGGGCGGCACAGCCGTTGAGTGGTTAGCGCGCAGACCTCACAGCTAGGAGGACCAGGGTTCAATTCCACTCCATCTCTGTGTGGAGTTTGCATGTTCTCCCCTTGCATTGCATGGTTTCCTCCCACATTCCAAAAACATGCTAGGTTAATTAGCGACTCCAAATTGTCCATAGGTATGAATGTGAGTGTGAATGGTTGTTTGTCTATATGTGCCCTGTGATTGGCTGGCCACCAGTCCAGGGTGTACCCTGCTCTCGCCCGAAGACAGCTGGGATAGGCTCCAGCACCCCCGCGAACCTCATGAGGAAAAAGCGGTAGAAAAAGAATGAATGAAACTAAATATGAAAAAGAGCATTTATACAGCTTGAAGCCTGAGTAGATGCCTAGTACTCTCTGCTGTTGAGTAAAGCCCTGGTCCACTATACAAGTAAAAACAGTGTCAAAAATCCAGTTAGTCAGTTCAATAAAATGTAGTAGATATAAGATAAAACATATTCGGTATAAATAACATAGACTCACACAGTAAATGTATGACCTTATTGGTGGGCGGACACATTTGTGAAAGACAGGATGTGATGTCGGAGGTTCAGAATTATGTTTAAACTGGTGGTGTGTTATGGCCCCGTAAGTTGCAGGTGTTACTCTTCTGATTTATTATGTTGTTATTAATGTGTTTTTTTTGGAGATTATTTAATAATTTTCAATAAATCAGGTCTGGTGCTCAGGCGTCACAGAAGAAATGCTGACATCTGGTGGCCGATGTATATTACTGCTTTCACAATTAGAATGCTTATTCTGCCTTGTATTTCTATTTTAGCTCATTTTGGTTGAAAATGAATAACTTAGGCCAAGAACTACTATAATTTACTTAAATGTTTTTTTTTTTTACCTGATAGGACGGTATTCATTTTGAAAAAATGATTGTTATCAACATCTGATCTCGACTCTTCCAATCCTCAGACCGAGATCGCCAAGAGACTCAACACCATCTGCGCACAAGTCATCCCCTTCCTCTCGCAAGAGGTAAACACACCGTCTCATAACTTCATCATGTACCATGTGCTCAAATATTACTCTGTAAAACACGGTAAAACACTGTGTTTGTGTGTTTTTTTGCAGCATCAGCAACAGGTGGTCCAAGCGGTGGAGCGAGCCAAGCAGGTGACCATGGCCGAGCTCAATGCCGTCATCGGGGTACGTGGACTACCCGGTCTACCACCTACAGTGTGTATTCTTCTACTTCTTCTTGGTTTTGTATTACCTACGAGTATGTACATGAAATATTTCTGTGTGTATTGTTGTTAGAGTCTGTTATAAGCTTATATTTTTAATTTTTTTTTATTTAAGATGCATCTAGTTTAGCTTAGGGGGCTTTTTTTGGGGTGACAACTGCTTGCCTGGGCCCCCCAAGAGGTGGTACATTAAGGGACATTAAGGGAATTGTGGGAAAAGGGGGCACGGCATCAGGAAACCTTGAGCTTGGGTTCGTAGAATCGGATGTGAGTGGTGTCTTGTTTGTTGGGGTGTGTGTTATGCTCCTCATTCTCCACATTGCTGCCGCACTCCCATTTCATTGCTGCCCTCAGTCTCTTTTCGGATAAAGATTAGCTGTTTACTGTGGCCAACTTGCTGAGTATTCCATACAGAAGACGCTTGTTTGGCTTTTCAGTTAGGCTCATAGTGACGTGTGTGTGTGTTATGCTCCTCACTCTCCACATTGCTGCAGCACTCCCGTTTCCTTGCTGCCCTCAGTCTCTTCTCGGATAAATGTTGGCTGTTTACTGTGGCAAACTTGCTGAGTATTCCATACAGAAGACGCTTGTTTGGCTTTTCAGTTAGGCTCATAGTGACGTGTGTGTGTGTTATGCTCCTCACTCTCCACATTGCTGCAGCACTCCCGTTTCCTTGCTGCCCTCAGTCTCTTTTTGGATAAATGTTGGCTGTTTACTGTGGCCAACTTGCTGAGTATTCCATACAGAAGACGCTTGTTTGGCTTTTCAGTTAGGCTCATAGTGACGTGTGATATAGCGTAGGGCGGGTAGGGGGTCGGGGGGGTCGGGGGTTCTTGAGGCGGATTTGGCAGTTGCTGTTGGAGTCTTAATTGCAGGATTTTAGTGTTTGTAAAAAGGGGGTAGGTTGGGGGGGTTGAGGGTCACCGCATTGCCCATGGAGCTCCCTCCTTCTCCTGTTCCTCCCGTCTCCCACGCCAGCCTGTCATTCACCCCCCCCCCCCCCCCCCCCCCCCGTTTGGGAGTTAAATGAGTGTAATGAAGCGTGCTGCTCCTGCACACACACACACACACACACATAAAGTCACACATAAGTGCATATGCACCAGCTCACGCTAACATCCCATGACAAACTCTGTTTCGCTTGCCTCCGCCAATACTTCCCCTCCATTTGCTCCCATCAGGGGTCCTATTTGTTTTCCTGCGCTAGTGTTTTTGCATCTGTTTGTGTGTGTGTGTGTGTGTTTCTGGTAGGGGAGGGGGTCTATATGGGTGCATGCCCTGTTTATCAAGACCCACTGGCTGATCAAGTGTGACGTGCTTGTGTGTGTGTTTTTTTGACAATTGTGTGTGTGTGTGTGTACGCGCAAGCAGGCTAAAAGGCTATTTAGTTGTTTTGCCTTCACCCATCAGGACTGAGAATGGAGAAGCGATGCAGAGAAGGAGGAGGAAAGGGGGGGGGGGGTTTAGTCAATTAGGTGAGATAAAAGTCGGTTTGACCTTCAGCACTCCTTCCACCCCTGCCGAGCCACCTCCTGTGTCTCTACCCCCCCCTCCAAACCCGCTTTATACCCTCCCTCCCCGCGGCGAATCAGTGCGCTTGGATTCTGGCGGCTACTGTCTGAGGAGGCAATAATGATGTTTTGGAACACAAAGGAATTTCACGCTCAGACGAGCACCTGATTTGCTGTGAAAGAGAGAGCAGGGGCTGCCAGCCAACCCCCCCCCCCCCCCCCCTCCCACTGACCCTCCTCTTTTCTCCCTCACAAGAACTGACAGTGTGGGCAGCAGCTGGGCACCCCCTCCTCCCTTCCCTTCCCTTCACCGCCACTTTTTTCCTCCTCCATCATTCCTTCCCTCCTCCCTCCTTGCTCCCAACCACATCCTCCGGCTTTGAGACTCTGATCCCAGCTGTCAGTATTGTTCAGTGTTTGACCCTTGAGGGATGACGAGTGGGGGCGGGGGGGTTGAGGATGTGTACACCTTCTCTTGTAGGCTGCAGCAGCAGCAGCTTGTTGGCTTGTTGAGATGCTGTAAGACCCGACACACAAGAAACTCTCCCGTTTGTTCAGGGGCGGCAAACGTCTGTTGATTAGATTCCACAGTTGTTATTGATTTTTTGTATTTTTTTTTGTCATTTATCTCCGCACGGCGGTGGAGTGGTTAGCGCGCAAACCTCACAGCTAGGAGACCAGGGTTCAATTCCACCCTCGGCCATCTCTGTGTGGAGTTTGCATGTTCTCCCCGTGCATTGCATGGGTAATCACTAAACTCATCACACAGCAACTTAACACTCCCAATTTATAACTAATATATATACAAACATATACCAATATATCGGCTGCACGGTGGGAGAGTGGTTAGCGCACAGACCTCACAGCTAGGAGACCAGGGTTCAATTCCACCCTCGGCCATCTCTGTGTGGAGTTTGCATGTTCTCCCCGTGTATTGCATGGGTAAACACTAAACTCATCACACAGTAACTTAACACTCCCAAGTTATAACTAATATATATACAAACATATACCAATATATCGACTGCACGGTGGATGAGTGTTTAGCGCACAGACCTCACAGCTAGGAGACCAGGGTTCAATTCCACCCTCTGCCATCTCTGTGTGGAGTTTACGTAGGTTTTCTCCGGGTACTCCGGTTTCCTCCCACATTCCAAAAACATGCTAGGTTAATTAGCGACTCCAAATTGTCCATAGGTATGAATGTGAGTGTGAATGGTTGTTTGTCTATATGTGCCCTGTGATTGGCTGGCCACCAGTCCAGGGTGTATCCCCGCCTCTCGCCCGAAGACAGCTGGGATAGGCTCCAGCACCCCCGTGGAAAAGCAGTAGAAAATTAATTAATGAAAATTGGAGGCTGACGCACGGTGGTTGAGTGGTTAGCATCTTGGTCACATTCCAAATACATGCTAGGTTAATTGGCGACTCCAAATTGTCCATAGGTATGATTGTGAGTGTGAATGGTTGTTTGTCTATATGTGCCCTGTGATTGGCTGGCCACCAGTCGCCCGAAGACAGCTGGGATAGGCTCCAGTAATTTAGAAATTGATTATAAACCAATGAAAGACGGACATATGAAATTATTGTGCAAATACCAGGTAAGCTGGAGCCTATTCCAGCTGACTTCGGGCGAGAGGCGGGGTCCACCCTGGACTGGTGGCCAGCCAATCACAGGGCACATATAGACAAACAACCATTCACACTCACATTCATACCTATGGACAATTTGGAGTCGCTAATTAACCTAGCATGTTTTTGGAGGAAACCGGAGTACCCGGAGAAAACCCACGCATGCACGGGGAGAACATGCAAACTCCACACAGAGATGGCCGAGAGTGGAATTGAACCCTGGTCTCCTCGCTGTGAGGTCTGTGCGCTAACCACTAGACCACCGTGCCGCCCCCAGCTGTCATTAATGCATCATTTGTGGATGGCGGCGTAATCGGCTAAACGCCAGTACGACCTTTTCCTCTTGAATAACCGACCCTCTTCCATGTTATCTCTGTGTCTCCGATAAGCAGCAGCACCTATCACACAATCACGGCGGAGCCCCCGTGCCCCTCACGCCCCACCCGGCCGGCCTGCACCCATCTCAGCTCAGCGGTTCGGCCGGCCTCCTGGCGCTCTCCGGAGCTCTCGGCGCCATGCCTCCCCACCTGGCGGGGAAAGACGCCGCTGATAAAAAACCTCACCTGTCCGGTCCAGACTCGCATCCCGGAGGACCCGATCACCTTAGAGGTAAACTCAAATGATGGAAGTATGGCAAAATGTCAGTGTTTTTTTTTATGATATTGATTATTCTTCTGCTGTCTCTCACTCTGTCTTTACTGCGTCACCTCACAACAGAACGGGAACCTGGCACAGTAAGTACCTTTGTTTACAGTTCTTCATGTTGGTTTAGCATAGCTACATGAATGCTCATGATGTTACTATGGTACCCATTATGTCATTGGATGGTCATATCACCTCGTACTTCGGTACGTGATTTAAAAAAAAACAAAATAAATTAAAAAAAAAAAAAAGAAAATTTAAAATTATGAAAATTAAAATTAATAAAAATTAAAAAAAATTAAAAGTAAAAACATTAAAATTACAAACAATTAAAAACATTAAAATTTAAAAAAATTTAAAACAATTAAAAACATTAAAATTTAAAACAATTTAAAACAATTAAAACATTACAATAAAAAACTATTAAAAACAATTAAACATTGCAATTAAAAACATTAAAAACATTAAAATTACAAACAATTACAAACAATTACAAACAATTAAAAACAAAAACAATTTAAAAACATTAAAATTAAAAACAATAAAAACAATTAAAAACAATTAAAAATAATTAAAACATTACAATCAAAAACAATTAAAAAGAATTAAAACATTACAATCAAAAACTATTAAAAACAATTAAAAACATTGCAATTAAAAACATTAAAAACATTTAAAACATTAAAAACATTAAAAACATTAAAAACATTAAAAACATTAAAATTAAAACAATTTAAACAATTTAAACAATTAAAAAAAATTAAAACTTAAAATTATATTATGAAAGCAGGAAGTGAACAAATGTAACAGTTACTGATTGTAAAAGTACCAGATGGAGGGGTAGGATTTAATAAGCTTTGCTTCTTCCTACTCCTTTTGGACATGTGGAACTGTGAACTGATTATGTGATGCATTCAATTGTAATCTGATGCATGTTCAAATGAAATTAAACCATTACTTGGGAAGCACTGGTTTACTATATACAGAAGAACAGCAACAACCCCCGCATACTTGGACTGTTCCATACATTGACAGTCAAAAAAGTGAAGATGAAACGGTGAAATGTGAATTCCACTGCGTAACCGCGTAGCTATGGCAGGTTTTTTTGGACTCAATAGTGCTCCTCGGAGCTCCTGGCCCCGCTTTCTCCTCCGGGATCAATGAAGCTCGTCTCACCATGTCGTTGGGAGCGCCTCGTAATTGTTTTAATCGTCAGTTCGCACCTAAATGGCCTCTGCGGTTGAGTGCGACAGTCAAAATGTGTGTGTGTGTGTGTGTGTGTGTGTGTGTGTGAGCGTTTATGTGTTCTCTTGGGGGCAACGCTTTGGTAGCCTGCTTAGTTCTGCTCTGAACTCCTTTCTCTGCCAAATGAGCCTTTTAGCACGCACGCACACACACACACACACACACATGCACACTCCTCCAAGCCCAGGCTAGCCTGCATTGTTGTGCATATTTAACACCTCGGTGAGCAGATTATCCACCCCCCCCTCCCCATGCCCCCATGAACCCTCCTCCCTCCCCACTGCCCCTGATCCCGCGCTTAAAGACTCTCATTGTGTTTAATATCACCACCACTGAGAAGGGAGGGCTTTATAGGGGAGGGGGGGGGGGTGAAGGTGCAGCAGTCATATGACACTAAAAGCGTGTATGTGTGTGTGGGAGTTTGTGAGGGGGCGGGGGCGGCGGGGGTGGTTGCTAGTGTTTTGCGGGTCAGCGCTTCTGGGCTAAAAACCTTTTCTATAAAGGTGGAGGAGGGATCGGTGGTGGGGTGAGAAAGGGCCCCCTTTTTTGGTAGAATGCCGATTTTCCGCCCCTGTCACCCCCCCCCCCCCCTCGTCCCTTGTCACCCTTTCTTCTCCTCCACATACCCTTCCTCCATTTTCTCTGTCCTCTAATCTCCCTAGCGTTTTTTTTTTCTCACCCCCTCCCCCTTCTTCCTCTTTCATTTACCCCCCCCCCCCTTTTCCCTGTCAGCGCTCCCCGCCATGCTGCTTGATGTGTGCACGCGCATGTGTGTTTGTGTATGCTGGATGCACATTTCATTGACAAGCTGTGACTATAATGGACTCAACATGAAGCTTTAATCCATTAACAATAGGATCCGTTGGTCAGGAGGCAAAGTGGGGGGGTGGGGGGCTTAGTGTGTGCTTTTGGGACACACAAGCATTATGCAAGCAATACACACATAGGCTTTCACAGTCAATTACACACACACACACACACACACACATCTCACACACACAGCAGCAGCTAGTCCCAGCCAAAAGAGAGGCAGTGCGGATAGATTTTAAGAGCCACTTAATGTAATCATCAACTTTCGAGGTGTGTGTGTGTGTGTGTGCGCCTCTCAGCTCTTAAAAAGTTCTCACTCTGTTTTTCTGACCCGCTCCACACACACACACACACACTAGCATAGCCGCTGGCATTTGTAATAATAAAGTGGCGTCCAGGTCAACTCGCTCCCGCCCGCAAATGAGTAGGAAATTGCACGAAACGTTTAAGCACTAGATTTCCTCCAACAGCGGCCGTGCCCCAATTAGTCGGGTTTAGTCACCCACTTAAGACAAATAAACGCAGTTCCTTAAGTGGATGCCTCCATTACCCCCCCGGCTTAAAGTCAACCTGTGAATTTTGCGGCTTCTCGAGGCGGCAAATAAAAGCCGGGCTCTAATTTGAAGTCTTTAAGTAATTTTAAGTAAATTATATTATGAAAGCAGGAAGTGAACAAATGTAACAGTTACTGATTGTAAAAGTACCAGATGGAGGCGTAGGATTTAATAAGCTTTGCTTCTTCCTACTCCTTTTGGACAAACACACTTGTCCATATATAACATTAAAAAATTTAAAAATGCAAAAAAAAATACAAAAAAAATTAAAATTATATTAGGAAAGCAGGAAGTGAACAAATGTAACAGTTACTGATTGTATAAGTACCAGATGGAGGGGTAGGATTTAATAAGCTTTGCTTCTTCCGACTCCTTTTGGACCAACACACTTCTCGCAACACTTGTCCATATATAACATTTAAAAATTTAAAAATACAAAAAAAATACAAGAAAAAATAAAAATTATATTAGGAAAGCTGGAAGTGAACAAATGTAACAGTTACTGATTGTAAAAGTACCAGATGGAGGGGCAGGATTTAATAAGCTTTGCTTCTTCCTACTCCTTTTGGACCAACACACTTCTCGCAACACTTGTCCACATATAACAATTAAAAATTTAAAAATACAAAAAAAATACAAATTATATTAGGAAAGCAGGAAGTGAACAAATGTAACAGTTACTGATTGTAAAAGTACCAGATGGAAGGGGTAGGATTTAATAAGCTTTGCTTCTTCCTACTCCTTTTGGACCAACACACTTCTCGCAACACTTGTCCATATATAACATTTAAAAATTTAAAATACAAAAAAACCTTGTCCATATATAACATTTACAACATGGTGCGTTCATGAACATCAGAATTCACTACATCAGCGTTACAACACCAGCATGTCTTGTTCTGTGCGCGACCATCTTACCTCAGTTCTGTCCCCATCCACTCTCCAGAGTAACTCCTTGCTGCCCGAAAGTCTTCGGAACTCAGACAAGCGGCGTAACGGACCCGACTTCTCGAATGACAACAAGAAGCGCAAAGTGGAAGACAAGGATTCGAGCCATTACGTAAGAGAGGCGGACTGTTTGTGCAACATGCAGCGCAATGGCGAATGCTGCTAATTGTTTTTTTTTTTTTTTGCAGGATAGTGATGGAGAGAAAAGTGACGATAATTTAGTAGTGGATGTCTCTAATGAGGTCAGTACACTTGCAATAATGGCGGTGATATATAAATGTAGAAATTAATTATTAGCATCACGTTAGCCTATGGAGAGATGGTCCCTGTTTGATTGACATTCATTATGGCTCACAAGGGAATTTTCTTTGAATGCTAACAGGTTTATTTACAGGAATTCTGCTCTCCGCTAACTAACTATAAGGATGGTTTTCCGGTCTCTTGGGCAGGAACAGGCGTCCCCACGCGGCACACCCCTCCCGTCCCCGAGAGAGAATGGCCTGGATAAAGCACGCCTCCTTAAGAAGGACCCCTGCAGTCCTGCTTCCACTGCCTCATCTGCTAGCTCCTCTTCGCTCAAGTCCAAAGAAATGGCAATGGTTTGATCTTGTTTACTTTTAAAAAAAAAAATTTTTTAGCATGTTTTTCATATTTGTGTTTTTTATTGGAATGGCAGCGGGACAAAGCGGGGACACCCGGGCTCAAGTCAAGCACGCCCACGCCAAGAGGCGATTCCACTCCTGGTCCGAGCTCCACACCCGGTGTCCGGCCAAGCCTATCGAAACCCCCGTCCATGGAGATCCCTCACCCGCCGAGTATGTATATCAGAATAATGGAAATATGTGATACATTTTTTACACTAAAGATGTAATATATAATATTGAACATTACTGACCCCTAGTGACCAGTGTTGAATACTACACCCACTTTGAACGTGACTTCTGAATGCATTATATTTGTGGTTTTTGCTTATAACATAGGTAAATTTTCTTAACAAAAAAACAGGGTGTACCCCGCCTCTCGCACAAAGACAGCTGGGATAGGCTCCAGCAACCCCCCACGACCCTCGTGAGGATCAGCGGTAGAAAATGAATGAATGAACAATACATGCTATATTATAAAATAAGCAAAAAAACACAAATATAATGCATTCAGAAGTAACGTTCAAAGTTGGTGTAGTATTCAACACTGGTCACTAGGGGTCAGTAATGTTACTGTACTGTATTTAGTCTGATTAGTATATTTTGAATCATAAGAGTGTAAAGGGGGCGGCTGTCGAGTGGTTAGCGCACAGACCTCACAGCTAGGAGACCAGGGTTCAATTCCACCCTCGGCCATCTCTGTGTGGAGTTTGCATGTTCTCCCCGTGCATGCGTGGGTTTTCTCCGGGTACTCCGGTTTCCTCCCACATTCCAAAAACATGCTAGGTTAATTGGCGACTCCAAATTGTCCATAGGTAGGAATGTGAGTGTGAATGGTTGTTTGTCTATATGTGCCCTGTGATTGGCTGGCCACCAGTCCAGGGTGTACCCCGCCTCTCGCCCGAAGACAGCTGGGATAGGCTCCAGCACCCACCGCGAGGAAAAGCGGTAGAAAATGAATGAATGAATGAAGAGTGTAAAGGTGACTATAGGGTTGCTATTTGATGTCCAGAGGGCTCTAATCGTGTTAAACAGGTTTTCTATGATCCAACTATGAAAATTCATTCATTCATTTTCTACCTCACGAGGGTCGCGGGGGTGCTGGAGCCTATCCCAGCTGTCTTTGGGCGACTGCTGTCCAGCCAATCACAGGGCACATATAAGACAAACAACCATTCACACTCACATTCATACCTATGGACAATTTGGAGTCGCTAATTAACCTAGCATGTTTTTGGAATGTAGGAGGAAACCGAGATGGCTGAGGGTGGAATTGAACCCTGGTCTCCTAGCTGTGAGGTCTGGGTGCTAACCACTTGACCACCGTGCATAATTTTATCCTATATCCTCAGTGATATAATGTACAGTAAGGAGTAGAATAATAATAATAATCATCACCACCATAGCTAGCTAACCACTCCACCACTGTGCAGCCCCATACTGTATCAATAGTGAATACATTTTCAGAATATACAGAGGAAAAAAAACAAGCTATGTGGCCCGCGGTCCGCACTTTGGTCACCATAGGTATTGCCTGTAATTTCTCAAATGGTGGCCCTCACTTTTTACCACATCACATACCATCTCCACAGCAGAGATGGCATCTGTAAAGCCGAATTTTCGGGTGTAGTTTCAAGAAAAAGTGTACGCAGTGTGGAGCATTCCATAGAAAGTCATGCTGAACCTTACTAATTTCAATTTTTAAAACTCATTTGTATAAAAAAAATTGCCACACCAGAGTGTACGCTCATTAATATTAGTGGGGAAAATGCAACCTAATTGCTTCATGCTGAAGGTTAAGGGATTCAATCACCACCTTTTGTAATGAATATTTATTGCGCTGTACCTCCCTGCTGATTCAATCTAGAATGACTCAGTTGTGTCACATTACTGTACAAGGACATTTGGCCCCCCCCAAAAATAGCGGCTTTTAATTTCACTCTTTTTTTAGCTCTTGATATCAAGCTATCAACACTGTCTTGTCTCCTTCTCAGCAGCAGGTCTGAGGACGCCCCTGGCGGTACCTGGCCCGTACCCGGGCGCATTTAGTATGTTGCCCCACGCGGCGGGGATGAACGGCGAGCTAGCCGGAGCAGCCAGCGCTGCCGCCTACGCCGCTGGGCTACACAACATTTCCCCGCAGATGAGCGCCGCTGCTGCGGCGGCTGCAGTGGCTGCTTATGGACGGTCACCGATGGTGAGTAATAATAATAATAATAATAATAATAATTAAAAAAATATAATAATAGTAATGATCCTTCAACATGAGGCACTCCTGTGTGGAAAGTGGGGTGTGACCTGATGACCACTTTGATACCATTGGAGAACCCCTCATTTCCTCACACAATGTCCACCTCTGCTCTAATTGATGCCTTACCTAAATAATAATAATAATAATAATAATAATAGTAATGATGCCTCAACATGAGGCACTCCTGTGCGGAAAGTGGGGTGTGACCCGATACCATTAGATACCATTATTATTAGTATTATTACTTTGATACCATTGGAGAACCCCTCATTTCCTCACACAGTGTCCACCTCTGCTCTAATAGATGCCTTACCTAAATAATAATAATAATAATAATAGTAGTAGTAATGATGCCTCAACATGAGGCACTCCTGTGTGGAAAGTGGGGTGTGACCTGATGACCACTTTGATACCATTTAGAGAACCCCTCATTTCCTCACAGTGTCCACCTCTGCTCTAATAGATGCCTTACCTAAATAATAATAATAATAATAATAGTAGTAATGATGCCTCAACATGAGGCACTCCTGTGTGGAAAGTGGGGGTGCGACCCGATACCATTAGATACCATTATTATTAGTATTATTACTTTGATACCATTAGAGAACCCCTCATTTCCTCACACAGTGTCCACCTCTGCTCTAATTGATGCCTTACCTAAATAATAATAATAATAATAATAGTAATGATGCCTCAACATGAGGCACTCCTGTGTGACCTGATACCATTAGATACCCTTATTATTAGTATTATTACTTTGATACCATTAGAGAACCCCTCATTTCCTCACACAAGGTCCACCTCTGCTCTAATTGATGCTTTACCTAAATAAATACCTGGGTTCATTATCCATAAATCCATAAGTCACTTATCCTTGAATAAATGCCACATCTCAATTAGAACTACTAAATAAATGGTGGTTACCACCAAATGCCGTTACCATGGCAGACATGGCATCTGTAAAGCTGGCATTTACCTTGTCGGTAATAATAAAAAAAACAAAAAACTGGTGTGCAACTTGTGCAGGTGCACCCAAGATGGTGACGGGTGTGTGTAAATTGATTGCACGGTTTCACGTCTGGGTGCTATTTAAGAGTATTTATCCAGTGTGGGGGTGGGGGTGGGGGTGGGGGGGGGTGATTGAATGAGCTCATCGCTCATGGCTGTGTTGACACAGTCTTCATTACACTGTTTAAATAGGTTCAGTCAAGTGGCGGTTGAGTCTGAGCAACAGTTTGCCGAAACTCCGCTTTGTATACTCAGCGGCTGTTTGTGTGTCACGTGGGGGGGAGGTTGGGAGACAGGGGGGGGTACTGTCAGCTTAGCCCCTGTGTGTTTACCAACTCTTACACTTGACATTCATTTTCAGATTATGTGTTCTTTGCTTGCTTTGTTTGCTTTTTGCGTTCATGAGCGTTAATACGTGTGTTGTCTTGCTTTACCGCTAGCCGTGTGTGTGTGTGTGTGTGTGTGTGTGTGTGTGTTTGCACGATGCTCATAAAAGTGCGTCTCTTTCTCGTCCAGGTTGGCTTTGATCCTCACCCTCACATGCGAGTTCCTGGAATGCCTCCCAGTCTGTCAGGAATCCCTGGTGGCAAACCGTAAGTGTGTTTGCAGCGACTTGTTTGATTAGCATTGACATATGAGATCATTAAAAGCAACCCCGCTTCAAAGGATCATAAATAATAATCAGCTCTCTACCGCTTTTTCCGCATCCCCCCCCCCCTTAGTGCTTATTCCTTCCACGTGGCGGCTGACGGACAAATGCAGCCGGTGCCGTTTCCGCCAGATGCACTGGTGGGGCCCGGGATCCCTCGCCACGCCCGCCAGATCAACACGCTCAACCACGGCGAGGTGGTCTGCGCCGTCACTATCAGTAACCCCACGAGGCACGTCTACACCGGCGGGAAGGGCTGCGTCAAGGTGTGGGACATCAGTCACCCCGGCAACAAGAGCCCCGTGTCGCAGCTTGACTGCTTGGTAAGCGGAGTTGTCGTCGTGTCGCCCGAAAACGAACCCCCCCCCTCTCCCCCTCTCCGCCATCTTGATGACATGATTTTATACCTGCGCCATAGAACCGAGACAACTACATCCGCTCCTGTCGCCTCCTCCCCGACGGCCGCACGCTCATTGTGGGCGGCGAGGCCAGCACGCTGTCCATCTGGGACCTGGCCACGCCTACCCCCAGGATTAAGGCCGAGTTGACATCGTCGGCGCCGGCGTGCTACGCTCTGGCCATCAGCCCCGACTCCAAGGTCTGCTTCTCGTGCTGCAGTGACGGAAACATCGCAGTGTGGGATTTGCACAACCAGACGCTGGTTAGGTAAGACCACGCCCACACCGGTATCTCCATTCAGTCATTTTCTACCGCTTATCCTCACAAGGGTCGCGGGGGTGCTGGAGCCTATCCCAGCTTTTTAAAATTTTTACATTTTATTAGAGCCCTGTAGACATTATATAACACCCCTATAGTCATCTTTCCACTTTTATTATGGAATTGAAGGGTGGAATTGAACCCTGGTCTCCTAGCGGTGAGTTCTGTGCGCTAACCGCTAACCCGCCCGCCGTGCAGCCCAATTTTCTAATATGTTGGCATTTTATTAGAGCCCTGTATACATTATATAACACCCCTATAGTCATCTTTCCACTTTGATTATTATTTGAATACACTATATTGCGCAATCTTAAGCTGGGCCGAAGGGATCACTGCAGGGATACAAGAGACGGACGCAGCTTTAGCATAGCTTGCTACCATGCTAACTCTCATGCAAACTCCACACAGAGATGGCCGAGGGTGGAATTGAACCCTGGGCTCCTCGCT